>NC_134317.1:23996427-25226427 GCF_964195595.1 Calonectris borealis
CGTCCTGCAGGCAATGCTGTGTGGGGACAGAATTAGTTGACTGGATGATGCAGCAAAGTCCTTGTGTCCATTCACGAACCCAGGCTGTTGGCATGTGGCAAGTATTGCTGGAAGAAGGTGTTCTTAACCATGGTAAGATAAAGAAAATCAGCATCTTGACTAAAACATGGGCAATGTGGGATATCAGTGCCTCTGTAGATCTCTTTCATGAAAAAGAAAGGGATCGTGAGCCCAAAAGAAATGCTGCAGAGCAACCTGTTCATTCATAAGTGCAAGTGCAACACACAGACAGTATTACATGAATCTTGCTACCAATATACCTTTTTAACTACGGGAATATTGAAAAGTAAATGAACAATTTATAATGATAACTCTAATTATACTTAGGAGTACACTGGCTTGTGATTATATTGCAAAAGCTGTATAGCACTCAGGCCAAGACATGTATTACCGTACACAAAACTGATTTTCATCAAAGATTTGCAGCATTTGGAAGTGAATGTGAGCATTTGTGTTTGCTCAGATCCATAATTTTGGAATGATTTTCAGTGGTTTTGGAATGGTTCCCAAATTCAGCACTCCAAATATTCCAGTGCAGAGATCTGGGATTTTATGTTAGTTTTCTGACTGTATTTTACATTGACTTTCAGTTTCCATTTGGCAGGATTTACTTGGTAACAGGATATTATAGTCCTCAAAAGGGTAGCTTTCTAAAACAATATTCATATTTGAAGCTTTGCATGTACAGTTTTATTAAGTTCAGAAGAGCAGCTCTATTAGAGTACACTTCCATTTATCCTCTGTTGTGCTTCCCATATCCCAGGGAGAAATTTCCACACTGAGAAGACAGATTGTTTCCACCACTTCCTTACCCTAAGGGCTTTAGCTTTAATTCCTGCCAAATATTCCCTTGAACTCCCAGGGGCAAGCTGCTGCAAGCTGCATCACAGTATCCAACTCAACACATCACTCTGACTTGCTTGGAAGACCAAGGGTTTGTCCTTCGCCATAGCATAGCCTCTCTTCAGAAGTCTTCTCTCGGTAGTCTTTCCATTAAGTTCTTCCACCAGGACACGGGTCGATGAACTTGCCCCTGGGATTATATCTTGATGATGTACATTTGTGGTACTTCAGAAAGAGTTTAGATGCTTTTACTACCTTCTAGCCCTGTCTGAAACATGTAGGGCAAGGTGTTCATGCTAGAGAAGACCTCTTAGAAATTCATGATGTAACCGTTTCCCCAGTGTGAATTGTTTGCTTAAATGAAATGGTTTGAAACAATAAGAGCAAAACCAGATCCAATAAGAAAAACGTGAATACGCGTGAATACACACATGTATGTATATACACCCACAACACACGTATATAGAAGCCTTTTGGAAAGGCTACTACTATTTGTAGTACACAATTTAAAAGTGTACCCTCCAAGCTACATAATTTGGACATAGATGAGAAATAAAGGTGTTTCATACTCTTGCAGTTTCTCTGTAGCTTTCTTTCCCTTCTTAACTAATATATCTGTGACATATACGATGCTACACAGATTTCTACAAGGTTAACTTTAATGAGGAGAGCTTAGTGTTTGATATGTTATGTTGTTTTCAGTGGATCAGGAATACCACTTTCAAGACAAATACTTATTTTATCGATTTTTGGACGATGAGCGTGAAGATGCCCCTTTGCCAACTGAGGAAGAGAAAAAGGAGTGTGATGAGGAGCTACAGGACACTATGCTGCTTCTGTCTCAGATTGGGCCAGATGCTCATATGAGGATGATTCTCAGAAAACCGTAAGCACATCAGTGAGTTAATATTATACATGGGCCTTCCATGTGACATGGAAACAAGAGAAATCTACATTTATTATCAGGCATCCTTTGGCTAGTTATTTCACTTCAGAGCCAGTTTGTTCAACCTCTGAAGTTTTTAAGTCCATATTAAGTCATTTCCAACCCTTATGAATGCTTATAAGTTGAACTGTGTGTTGAGAATAACCATCAAACGCCATGAATGCCATCATACTCACCTTGAGGAAAATGCTGCATTATGAGTTTTTATTTAGTTTCTGAGTCTCCCCAAAAGTAAGTTGCAGGTAATAGAAGAGTCCTGCTCCGTTAACACTTCCTGTGTAGACGTGCCATTCAATTAACTATGCTGCTTTCTGTTATTGTGAGTGAGTAGAGTGGTAGGATGGCAGCACAGCAGGTACCTTTCAATTACAGTCGTCAGTGGCAGCCATTAATTAGATTCATCCTTGGTAGAACTTTATTGAATTAAGATAGGCTGAACTTGGCCTGTTGTAGTTTGCTAGCAAGGTGTGAAATGTGGCTCTGTGGGTTTATTTATCCATTCTTATTGCTATAAAATCAATACATTAAAAAAAAATGCTTTCTGTATCTAGGCCACAGATGATGTCTGCCTAACCTTTTCACAGCTGTCGGATCACGTCCTCTCACTCTTCGGTTGGCTAACCCTCCTTTCAGCAATACATTCTGGTCACACTGAAAACTCTGCTAAAGGCCTTTTTTACAGGCAGCTTTATAGTGACTTCAAAGCAACCAGTATAAACTCTGTTTGACCCTCCATTGAAGGCAACCTCTTCATTATGCAGGTAGTGTTTAGGGGCCACTGAAGACATATTTTACTGCTAATTAAGCACACTGAGAAAAATGAATTGTTTAAGGTCATCTTCACTGAAGATTTACTTGTAACAGTCAGTTCAAGAAAGATAAGTACACAAAGCTGGATCCTGCTCCTTTGAGGCCATTGGCAAAGTTTGCCTTTGCTATGGGATAGGATTGGGCCCTGCCTATCCTATGTAAGAACATTTTTTATACTAAAAATGTTTTGAATCCACTTAATACAAGTTTCTGTTTCCATCTGTATCCTTTCCCTGCTCCATTCTTGTCCCTGTGTTGTCTCTTTAGATTGCAAGCCCATTTAGTCGGCACTTTTCCAAAAACTTGCTAAAAGCATTGAATTTCAAAAAGTGCCATCATATACTTGTGCTTATAAAAATAGGTAGTACTTATAAAAATAAGTACTTATAAAAATAGGTAGTGCTTATAAAAATAGGTAGTACTTTTAAAAGTATAAATTCTCTTTTCTCTGTTTATTAGAGGTTTAGTCAAACACAACTAAAGGAGCACTCACTCCCTGTCATACAAGATACATAGACAAACCAGACGGGGAGCATGGTGCTTCCATAAACCCTTATGGCGTCAGGGAAGTGAGGTGTTTTCTTCTCACAGAGATGTCCTGTGCGTTCTCCACTAAGGAGCAAAAGAGGGCTTCTTGCACCCATGAGCAAACGCCAGTCATTAGGAGACTGCGCAGTGCGATGTGTGCTGTGACCCTGCACCTCTGCACTATCTCCAGTTTACCCTGGCGGGATGAATGTGTTGATTATCATCCACACTCCTCGTAGAGAGCTGAAAGGCTGGAATGATGCTGTGGAAAGTACTGCTCTCCCCTCTGTGTCATCACTTCCACAGCATCACCTGAAAGAATATTCATAGGAGATTTTTCATGCAATATGATGAGGGGAAAGAGGTTTTCTCAAGACTGACAGCCATCTGACATCTTTCCCTATCCCTGAAAGTGCTTATTTTTACTGCCCTTTGCTCATGGAAGCAAGCTTGTACTGTCAGGCACCATATTAACTACTGTTCTAGTATTCAGTTTACATGCGTTATGATTTTGTTAGTTGAAAATCCACCCTGGGCTGTGCTGTATCAAAGCTGTTAAAATCTCCATGAATCCTCAGAGTCCTGCTAGTTTTGACTAGACACGGTTACAGCTGCCAAAAGTTCAGGGCTTCAGAGACACTGGCTCTAGCTGACCTGAGCAGGACCCACAATTTTCAAACCAACACAGCTGCATTTTATAATAGTCACCATTTCCGGAGAGGTTGCAGAACTCAGATAATTACTCTGAAAGAAATAAGACAATATTCTTTGATGAGAAGATTACTTTGATAATTTGATTGTATAATGAAGCTGTTGCTTTGAAAGGTACTTTCTATTGTTCAAAATCTGAAAATCTCTAGCAAAAAGTGTCACTTGTTTTGACAGCCGACTTAAAAAATTCTCTGTTTATTACATTAACTGCAGCATTTTAACTGTCAAACTGTGAAAGAATGTTCTATAGTTTAAAAAACAGAATAGAGCTCAGGGAAATTTTTGGCAGGCTCTTGTTGCTATTGGGTGGTTTTTTTTTCTTTGGAAACACATACACTGTGAATGTGAAAATAGCTTTTTGTGAAGTAGCAAACACGGCTCTCTGCTCCTTATAATGCTGGGAGCACAGGTGCGGACCTTGAGCAAGTCCCTGGAAAAAATATTGCAGAATTAACACAGCTCTTCCTTACAAGCGTTTCAGTCCTTCAGGAAAAAAAGATTTTTCTAGTTATTTTTATTTTATTTTAATGATGTTCAGATATAGCTAACTTGACGGTAAACCCTAATTAAATAGGATGCTATAATACAAAGCTAAACACAATAGTAACAGAAGTCTTTAAAGGGAGAATGATATTCATCAGACAACAATATTTAACTAAGATGATGTTATGGATTATATTCTTTTTTAATACTCTAGGCTACAGTAAGTTAGCGGTATGACTGAAACAATAAACAGCACAAAAAATACATATATTAAAATAACAATTTAATTACTGCTAGGAATCCGTAGCTTCTTGAAGGTCTTGTAAAAATTAAGCAAGATTTATTTATTCTCTTGTTCTTAAAATTTTTTATTTAGATGTTCCACCCAGCTGTTAGTAGTAAGAACCATACTGGATTTCTCCATAAAGACTGTATTAAGTTCCATAGTCCTTGGTGGAATTTTCTGCCAACAACATTAATAAACCAAGATTTATTCCTGGGACAGGAAATACAGATTATCTTTCCACATATCAGTCAGTCACTGACGTTTATGGGTATTATATGTGGTAAATGGTATTTATGGAGTTAATCAAGGAGCACTGATTTAAGTACAAAGATTACATAATTAGCTCCCGTGCTAGAGTAAGTGAGCATGCATTCACTTTCACACTCAGACACAGGTAGTGGGTAAAATTATTCATGTCTCCTATATATTCTTTATGGTACTTGGAGACAAAATTTGTACTCTGGAAATATATGCTTATTTGACGTATAATCACAATGTTATGGGGTCTGTGATCCTTTCCTCTGTTCTTATTATCTGAGAATTTTCTGGTTAGCTGTGTAATAAAAATAATCAATTATATTGCTTGTACGTACATGGTTTATCAATGGCAAAGTACTATGTTATTGTCAACACCCCTAGTCACAGAGAAGCTCAATGTCTCTGACCTTGATAAATTCTCCAAACACTGAACAGCTTTTACTGATCACTTAATATCACCTGAGTTCTCCTGTCCGTTAATGTGTAGCCTCGTTCTCTACCTATTCCATTTATTATCCTGTCTCCAACCAGCTATTGCTGTTAGAATGTGTTCCCTGCAGAAACTAGGTCTTTACACAGCAGGATCCTACAAATCAACATCAGTGGGTCACCACACAGGTTTTACAGAAGCAGTGATGCCTAATATCTCTCCATGTGACATCTGCAGAAGCAGAAGTAAAGACTGGGTACATCCACTATAGATTGTCAGTCCTCCCAGCGTGCTACCACAGGAGGCAAATGGACATACAGAAAGAAGAGTGTACCCTTTTGTCTTGATAGAGATCTGATGTAGTAACACATCATCCTTTTATATTTTAATTTCATGTAGAAATTTGTTAATTTGTTACACTATGTTTTCCATTTTCCAATGCTTGCTGGTTTTGCAAGCATGTAATAAAATTAAAAATGTTACTTCCTATGGGAAGTATTATTATATCCTTACCTTGTGTTTCTTAAATATCCAGGTAGCTAGTACTGGCTTAGCTTTATTCTGTACTTAATTCAGCTGCTACTGCCCCACATAAATCACTAGGAGTGGCAGCTTTATAATTTCAAGCCAGATTTAGAAACAGTAAAGAGTATTTTGAGTCACTAGAGGGCATAGCAGTACCAAACCAGTTTCTGTTTCTCCCTTAGCAGTTTATTCCGTTCTGTATGAGAAAAGAATAATTTCATCCAAAACATTTTTTGCCTAAATTGGTCTTTAATCTGGGTAATGATAAATGCATGTCATTGGTAAGTGAAGAACAGATGAAAAATACAGCTTGCTTAGCAGAGATGTCAGTTGTCCTTATGTTTTCTATGACTTCTTCAGTACTTCCTTCATCCAAAAGAAGTCTCCATCAAACTGATTTTGCAAAAAGATGCGATATAACTCCAGAGTGACACAATTGCTGGGTATTCCCCATACCTCACGCATGATTTAGACAGACTGTTGAACCAAGAGGTGATTAGGCAGAAAACCTGTAAGCACTATATTTCTTTATATGACTTTCCTGATCCTCTAGATGCTAGAATCTCCTGTAATACTGACATTTTAGGAGGAAAACTTCTATCAGAAAGGTTCATTGTGACATTTCTTTTAGGGCTATCCAAAGATTCAACTGTGCTGTTCATTCTTTTGACACCATACATTGCAGACAGTGGGGTTTGGAACTGCCCACTAGCCTGTTCTTAATGTGAGCGTCTAAACCTTCTCCTTTGAAACTCCTGCCCCTGGACTGGACTTCCTGTGTCCCATTTCCTCACATCTTAAATTTATCCTCTCTCCCTTCTTATGACTAGGTTGCTCTTTTCTTCTGTTCTTAGCCCATTGATTTAATTACTTATATTCTGCTTTTCACAAATCTAAACCATATTGTTTGAAAGGACTTAGTCCTATAAAAGTAACTTGGGATAATGCTTTAAAGGATTTTTTCTGTGTGTGTGTATGTAACTCCAATGCGCTGTCTGAAATTCTATCACAGGAGAATTTGTCCTATTAGAAAATAAAGTTGTGTTAGACACTTTAACTGAAGAGAATCTTGTGAGTGGGAAAAAGATTAGGAGTTACGCACAAGCTCCTACAACTCCTTCTCATGGGTACTGTTTATTAGACCCTCCAAAGCATCTCTGACACACTGCAGTCCTCAGAGTATTTGTGTCCTTTTTTAGCAATCAGAAAATTTTCCAGTGTGTAGACTACAGAAATGCAATTTTTTCAGTCACAGTGGCAGCCTCATTCCTTGTTGTGCTATAGGAGGATTATTCCTTTATCAATGCATGCTTTTTATTAATGGCAGCTTCTTGTATTTTTCAGTGAGAGAAGTTGAAACTACTGAGTGATTCTTATTTACCTTTGTGGCTAAATAACAGCACTCAGCATTAACTCTATAGCAGTCATTTACTGTCCTCCAAGATGCGCTGCTGCCTCTTCCAATTTGTTCAGCAGAAATTCACACACTCCTTTACAAACCACTACTACTGTCTGTTTGCTACAACTAATTAGTGCCGCATGTGAAAAATAGTGCAGGTCCCACGCTCGGGAGTCCTTTTGAAAGAAACAGATCTTTTTGTACCATTTCTGATTTATCTGACCATTTTACATGTAGAACACTTGATTTTATCAGGAAAGCTGCCTAATCAGGATCTCTCTAAGGTGGTTGCCATGGCTGCTGCTCAGTGTCATTCAGGTGGTTTCATAGCGCTTCCATCCTTTGTGTGTTTCAGTCCTCCAGCCAGAACCATCGTTCAGTCCCTGTTTAGTGAGGATGTACCCTTCAGTAGACAGTACAACAGCATTTTGTGTTGTTTTGTACCTCTCTGAAGCATTTATTTTGGGCATTTATTGCATTTGCTGTCCTTTTTATCTTCTCTCCATAGGCCTGGCCAGAGAACTGTAGATGACTTAGAAATTATATATGAAGAACTTCTTCACATTAAGGCCTTATCTCATCTTTCTACCACAGTAAGTATTTTTAAAAATATAAGTCATGACCAAAAGGGAGGTTGAATTTTGACTTCTGGTGCTTTATTAGAATTGGAGTGCCTACAACCCTTTCCGTTTATACTTTCCATGCAAAGAATATATTCCCAACTGTGAGGACCACACAAACACTATGCAGATGTAAGTTGTCTTTTGGATATCAGATATAATTCTTTTCATGTGTTTCTGCACAGCCCCTACCTCACTCACTTGGCACAGGTGCCTCCATCTCGGTCCATATGTGAGTTTAAATTAAGTTGCATGTGATCTGACCTGATACCTGGGACTGTGGTGCTACTGAATTTTGCGGAGTAGACATCTGATTTCTGAACTATAAGAAGTCTTAGCTTGAACCAGTTAGGAGGAGGAATTGCAGAGTGCGGAAAGGTGTACTGTGCAGTGCTGGCTGCTTGGAGTTTGGTCACTGAGTGAAGGAAACCTCATCAAACACCTTCTCTCTGAGTGGGCAAGAACAGTGCAGAGAACCAAGAATAAATGAAATGGAGAAAATGCCTGGAGGAGTGAATGCAACTGTTTAAAGTCTCACCATTGTTTACACACTGTGTAGGCAACTGAAGCAAGCTAGATACACTTTACTTGGTAGCAGCAAGATGTGGGTGCTTTCAGAAAAAGGAAGCCAGTCAGAAAGTAGCTTCTTTGGAAGCTCTTGATATTTTCAATAATTCTCAGCTAACTTGGACAGATGCAGCTAATTATGAAGCTACATTACAGAAAGATAGTAATCCATGCAAACATATAACACCTGAGCCATGTTTTTCAAAAACAATGTGCATCCAGAGTTGGTAACTGAACTAAGAGGGAACAGCCAGCCAAAATCCTTAGGCGTCTCTGGGATGTAGGAAAAAAGTATTTAAAGACAGACTTCTGTAAGATCCAGAAATGACCCTTTTCAAATCAAACAAAATAAACTACCCAAGATAGACAGATACTGAGGGGGAGTGAAGAACGCTCTTGATACTACAGACATAACCCAGAACAAAAAAATCCGAAACAGAAAATATTTCCAGCACAGAAGAAATTCAGACTTCAGGTTAGAATCCACAGAAAATAGCATATAGAACAAGTATGGCAAATGATACAAACCACAAGAAATACTTGGCATTTTGAAGAAGTGCAGTTGATTCCATGTTTTCAGTAAGAATTTGGAAATGCCAGCCTATTATGTGCAGCGTGAACTAAAGCAGAGGACAGAAACCATGACTAGCTTAGAGGAAATCTTCAGAGGAGCAACAGACGGCATTGCTCCTATGAACCAGAAGATTAATGGTCAATTGACTTGAAAGCAAATGGAATGTTTATGCATTTTAAGCAAGGCAGTAATTCCTGAAGTTTTCTAGATATGCCATGAGCAGCAGGAAGTAAAATGGATAAAACACAGGTCGCATGGTGGTGAACTAGAGAAGCCTGTGAAGTTAATGTATGAATGAAAAACAATTATATAATACAGTGTTAAAACGAAATTGAATTCTTGGCTTCATCAAGAGGATTCATTCACTGCAGAGGCAAATGACTGAAACAACTGAGAAGACATCTGAGGACATACAGGGATAGGAACACTCTCTACAGTGTGCAGAACAGTCCTAATGGGGTTGTATTTCCTGTCCTTATGAAAGCGTCATTGCCTTCAGGCAGAGGTTATAAAAGAGTTTGGTGAGCTAATTGTTATAGAAATCACAGGCCTGTGGGTGCGTTCACTGGTCAGTGTACTAAAAAAACCTGTCCAAACACCTCTATTTATCCCTCTTCTTCTCCAGACTGCAAACAGGGAGTGCTTTGCACTGGCTGTCAGGAAAGAGTTCTGGGAGAGGTGGCTGGTGTGATATACTTATGCTTGGTGCCTGAGCAAAGGTTTGGTGGGTGCCTTTAGGACATCAGAGCCTGAATTTGTCCACCCATCTTAGGAGATGCAGCCACCAGACTCTCATCTGGATTGTGTCCAGAATTTGAGAGTTCCTCCCCAAGTTTTATTTCATGGACTAAAAATTTTTTCAATTCAAACACTTGGGAGAAAGGTGTGAAACTACTACTACTAAATATATGTTGGATCCAGCTTTTGATCTGTATTTGGCACGGTCAAGTTACATGGTAGTACCTCTGAAACATGGATTGTCACCAGCTGACGTTCTCTGAAAACAAGAATCCCACTGCTTGGAAATTGGCCTCCAAGTCCTTGGAGACTTGCGGTTGTAAGAAAAAGCACGTAGGAAAACTCAGGATAATATGAGGTTCCCAGTGCTGCTACTATTTTGTGAAAGTAACACTAACAGTTTTTACAGTGAGAAAAAGCGGTTGTAAACAGTGTCTCACTAGAGGCAACTGCCCGGTCAGTCGTAAGAGCTAATCACACCAGAGCAATACAAACGCAATGAGGAGCAGGCTGACACCAAGGGCAGTGTCACATTCTCCAGTTCCTGGCAGCGGTAGTGAGCTGGACGATTTGCCTGGGAAGCTGTCAAGTGGAGAGGGGCCTCAGCAGGTCCAGATGGCTGTGCCTCACAGCTTGACACAGCAGAAGTGGCCAGACTTACGTCAGTAAGGGGAAGGGTACTGATTTCTCAGAGAAGAACAGGAGTACCGCAGAGCCCCATGGAGTAGTTGACTATCTAGCTGTCTTCTTAATAGCTAGTAGATTAGCTATTACCAGTTGAAATTTTCCATCATGTTAATGTTAATTGTTAATGATGGTTTCACATGTGTATGTATGAAGAAAGACGTGGAGACCTGTATCTTAAAGATGCCCTTGTCTGAGCCATTTGGAGCCAGGAAATGTAGAGGCTCATGTTCTGTAAAGCCAATCAGTAGGAAATAAGACATCAAGTGAAGCAGACCATTGTCTGGCTGTGTGACTCTGAATGAGTGCTGAATGATGCAGAGGGAAAGCAAGCAGTGACTTGGGTATATTATGTGGCTTCCTCTCACCAGGAAGAATAAGATACATATAAAAACTATAATTTATCTCTCTTTATTTTAAGGTAAAGCGAGAATTAGCAGGTGTCCTCATTTTTGAGTCACATCCCAAAGCAGGAACAGTCTGTAAGTAAATGGAGTCCTGTCAGATCTTCTTTCTCATCTGTGGCATGAACATTTAAATTCTTAATGTTTAAATGACAAGAGCAAAACTTGGATGCACTCTTCAAACTTGACTGGCACTAAGTGTTTAAAACCTGGGGTAGTAGGGGTTGGCTTAGTCTGTTGCCGATTGCAGGGACAGTACCAAAATGAATTCTGTATCCTTGGTTGGATATATGTATCACGTACAATTTGGGTGTGTTTTGATCGAGAAGTTTGGGTTGGACCAATCTCTATTTAAAATGTATTTTAATATTATCCTTTTATTAAAAAAAATCTTGCTGCACAAAATAGAGGATTTAAAATGTTAGATTACTCAGACCTGTTTATACTGAGAAGTTTTAGCAAATTCACAGCCACTAGAGAATTGGGTTGGAACATGGTGTTACTGGAGGGATCCAAATCTGTGTGCTGATTAGTAATTGGTAACCTGACATGTATCGATAAAGAAGTCGTTGCAATTGTCATGGAAAATAAAAGCAACTTTCACATCAGTGTAATAAAATAACTGCTATATGGGTGTGGGTTTTTTTTTTCTAAAATCTGAAGGCAATTGCTTTTAAAATCATAGTATGCCCTTTTTCAAGGTAGACATTAATATGACTGCAGTAGAGTTACCTTGAATTTTATTGAGTGCAGAATCTGGCCCATTTATATTTTGAGTAACTATATTCTCACCATAAAATCTTTTCTCTCTCTTGTAGTATTTAATCAGGGAGAAGAAGGTACTTCTTGGTACATTATCCTAAAGGGATCAGTAAACGTAGTCATTTATGGCAAGGTATTTTTTTCGGAAGACTTTTTATATGATTCTTATTATTGAAATTGTAAGAGTAAACTTTGATGGAATACAGTTTAATTTAGAGCAAAATTGCATTGTCTGAGGAAAGAAATTGAATGTAATTTTATTAAGAAATGATCCAGTGGTTTCACTGATTATACTTCCAGTTGATTGCTGTATAATTTCAGGATATATTACACAGTTTCTGAATATAATTCAGCAGAGTTATATCAGTATCTTTAGGACAAAGTCATTTGCTGGAATTTGGTGAATTGCCAGACTTCAGTCTCATGAGGGTTTTTGCCCTGTCCCTTTACCACCATATTCTTTTGCATTTGTATGACTAACTTTTCTCACGCATGCCAGACATGTTTGACAGAAGTACTGCTTGGTGACTAGTGCTTCTCAGGTTGGATGAACCCCTCCTAAATTTATGCCAGCTCTTCATTTTAGTTAAGCTATAGACTGAAAAGCATGTCTATTAAATTTCCTGTTTATAAGAGAGATTTTTCAAGGCAAAAAATAGAACTTTGGTACACAGCAATCCCTTGAGTCTTTAAAAATCCCTACTTCCCTATTGATTTCTCATTCAGTGACTGAGAATCCTCCATTCTGAATACCAAGCATTTCACCAAAATCTAGCACAGAGGCCCTGGTGCTAACTCTGTTCCTAAGTAATCCGTATTTAGCTACATTTTTTACATTACTGGGTGGGCCAGATCCTCTGTTACTATCAATTGGAGTAAATGGAGCACTGATGATTTACACCAGCTGAAGATGTTGTGTTATATGTTATTTCTGCAAACTTGATCTTATTTTTTAGGGCCTCTATAAATAAAAAGCAAACAACTCAACAACTTTTTGTCTGCAGCAGGGCTAGAAGAGTCCTTCAAGCTGAATGTAATTTCAGAGAACAAGCCAATTCTTTTCTATTCTTGCCTTTCTTTAGTAATAGTAATAACCAGCTATCAAGTATTGTTTCCTAGTCATTATTTTGGCTGTTGATTTTCTGCCAAATAGATTTGTTTTGGTATTTGATTGTGAAGTCCGGTGTTTGTACAAGGATTTTCAATAGAATCCAGAGTAATGATGGGTTTCTGCATGTAAATGTTTTGCTGTGTGCAGGGTGTGGTATGTACTCTACACGAAGGAGATGATTTTGGCAAGTTAGCGCTTGTGAATGATGCTCCCAGAGCAGCATCCATTGTTCTGCGTGAAGATAACTGCCACTTCTTGAGAGTAGACAAGGAGGACTTCAACAGGATCCTTAGGGTAAGAGTGGGAAGGGCCACCCCGACAGCGTGATATCAGAACTTGCAAATTTTTCTAGAGTCTGTCTTTTTTCTATGGATATATTGATATTGATAACCTTGTCCAAAGTGTCCCCAGTTGCAGAACAGAGGTGCGACAGTCTAGAAGATCAAGTAACGAACATATGAATCATCTTTCCTCTTTTTCTGTTCCTAGCTCAGCCATGAAAATGGGACCAAATGGAACCTTTTGTCTCTCACATTTCTGTGGTCTAGCATTTGCCAAGTGCTTAGTTTTTCCTTAAGCTGTCCAGGATTTCTGGGTGATCTTCCATCCAAATGTTGAATAAAACAAGATCACCCGTTCTCCCAGATAGGTCAGTGTCAGGTACCTTAAACTCAATAGATTCAAGGCAGAATCAAGTGGCAAGGTAAATAAGCTACAGGTGAATGCACAGATGTCTTTATCAGAGAGCTCTAGAAAGATATTCCCAGACTAATTTTACAGTTATTCAAGTTAGGGCAAATGTGTTCCAAAGTCCAGCTGTAATTCTGTAAATACAGGCTGTTTTGCGATCATTCATAGTATAGGAAGTCAAAACCAGTATCATCCTGTATTTGAACGTATACATGCCCAGTATTGCAACAATAAAACCAGTCCAGACAGAGTACTGTGCTAAAAAAATGACATAAGATTGTACTTACTGTACAAAAGAGAACGAGGATCCCATTGGCAGTAAGGTTGGGTTGCCCATGGAGACTCCCAACTGATTTAGCTTTGGTTGATAATCAAAATCCGTGGTCTTACTGATTTTCATCTGTGTTATCTGAATGCACATTATATTTTTTCTTTTTCTACTATGATCTGGTAGTAGAAAATGAAAAGTTTACTGACAGCTTAATGAGCTAAGACTCACGATTTTTAACTGCCATTTTCTTTTTTTTTTAATAAGAGAAAAGTCAGATTATAGATAATAATGTTCATATATAAGTGAGGATAGAGATTACACTACATATGGAAAGTTTGGGGCGGGAGGGGGGCTCTGTTTATTGGTAAACTTTTTTTCCTTTGCCATAGCCAGAGATTTTTCACATGGTTCTTGCTCTAGTCCCTCCCACAATTCTCTGCCTCTTCCCCCAGTGCCAGTGCTTCCCTCTTGATTCTGCCTGTAAGAAAAGCAGAATAAAGATAGATAAATACAGGGGAAAAGAACCAACCCAAGAGTCTTTTGTGTTTGAAAATCATGCACTTTTTCAGAGTAACTAATCAGCCAAATCGGGTGTAATTACGTTATTAAAAGTAACTTGTCTTGCAGGATGTAGAAGCAAATACAGTAAGACTCAAAGAACATGACCAAGATGTCTTGGTGTTGGAGAAGATCCCAGCAGGAAACAGAGTTTCTAATCAAGGAAATTCACAGCCTCAGCACAAGTATGTTTTCATTCAATAGTGCAAATGTCAGACAATGATTAACTTTTCATATGGTATTATTATCCAAACAATAGCATATTCCCCCTTTCTATGGAAGAATGCAGTGCGTATAAAGTTTTCTTTTTTATAATCATCAGCTGATCACATGCCCCATAGTGGATAATATATCAATTTCCAGCAGCACACCAGTTCTATGTTTTTACACAATAATTCTCTAAAGATCTTACTGTAAATACTTATCTCATGTAATAGCTTCTAAATAGACTGCACATGGAGAATGCTGAAACCATACTAAGCTGAGCTACTGTGTAAAAGACATGAGGAAAATACATTGTTTTATTGTTAAGTACAGATATTTTCATTTTGGATTTTGAGCCCTGGATTCTAATAAGAGTTTGCTAGGTACAATTTATATACAAAACGAAGATCTCATGCAATGAAAGTCGCACAGCTTATCTTACAGAATAGGTTTGGACTGTAATAACCAATATTCATTATATTTTCTTTACTTTTTTACTGAAACGGAAAAAGTACAATTCTGTTTGGATACTACTGTGATAAGAGTAGAGTGAGGCTATTATCATTCCAAATGTTGGTAAAACCCCTAAAGGCTTTGTAAATATGTTATTTGCAAATAGATGCACAATTTTCTTCAGAAACATTCGAACAAATCCAACAAAATAAGCACCAAGAAGTTTTGAATCCTTTACCCTGGACATTACTTTTTCTCAAAGAAAGAGCTAATTTACTGTGAGATATTTTGAGTACAGTTTTTATCTGATCTGGGATTTCATATACCTATTTTATCTGCATAACTGAATATAAAGATTTGTAAAGATCTGTGAAGGGTTGAATAAACCATTCCTTGTATTTGATATACGCATTTCACGTATCTCAGAAACAGCCATTTCACCTTTCACTTGAGCTATTAGAAAAACAAACTATGCTACCAGGAAAACATGTACTCTTACAACAAATTTTTCTTTGTCTAAATGAGGGGAACTTGACTGCAGCCAGTGGATTTGCATCAGCAGCTGCAATGCACAGCAACTCGGTCATAGATTTAAATCCATTATCTTGGATCTGATATATTTTTCATGCTTTCAAAAGTGAAAGTTTCATTTAAACGTATTTCAAACACTACCTTCCTTGCAAACTCTTTGCAGCATTATTTGTATTATTTAACATTTTCTTGTTCAGAATTTGATAAAAATAGCTAGAGACATTAATGGTCCCTGGTTAAGTTAGGCTGTATTTTACAGCTTACATTCCAGGAATATTTTCAGGTAAAGCTCAGAATTTCATTTCTCTAAATATTTTATGCATTTGGTCAGCACATTTACTATCAATGTGCCAGCAAGGGAGCTTTTGCTGATAACAATGACAAATAGACATAAGCTGCACGAAAGAGGAAGCTACCTTGAAAGCTCACTGTCTGCTTTTCAGCAGTCAGATTACTTTGTTAATAGTGTGTTGGCAGTGTCTTTTTGTTTAAAATCTTTTGAAGTGAGTTCACTGGTTTTGAAGATGACATTTCTTTTGTTTCTTTTGTTAGTAAATAGAGTAAGTGGCTACAATTATGCTTGAGAGTCCAAATCAAAGTTACTGATGTATTCTGATTTCCAGAGTGTGTTACTGGAATGTGTTAGTTGAGTGTTTAGTACTTTTGAAAATCACTGTAGCCAAGAGAGAAGCTTAACAGGGACCTCTTCTTAAAAGGCTTGCTGCAGATGTAGCTTACATCTCTGATATCTCTTCAGATGAGCTGCACTTTGGGCTTTACTCCCTAAGCAGGTACATAGCATTTGCACTAGAGAAATGTTCTGCATCCCAAAGGTGTTCCCTGAGATATCCAGTCAACCAAGAAACTCATTTTCTTCATCTTAGTCTTGGGGAAAACTTCACTTTGGGAGCAGATCCTTGCAGTTGCAGTTTGTATTCTACTGCCTCCTCTACTGAGCAGGCAGAGCTCCTACGTAGCTCCCTGAGCCATGCTTTCAAACAGTGACAGTTTTGCTTCGAAGGACTAGCTCTGAAGTTCTCACTCCCAAGATCTAACTCTTTATGGGTGATCACACTCATGTAGGATGAATTCAGCAGCCCTGCAAGTCACTTCACTGTTCATTTTCACTTTCATATTCAGAGTACAGCAACCTGTGATTTCTCTGCTTCACTCGCTTAGATACTTGGTTAGTATCTCTGCAAGAATGTGCACTGGCTTAACAAGTGTTTGTGTTCTTGGGACATCAATACAGTTCTTCCAAAGGGGTTGGCACGTAAAAGAACTGTGACGGTCAGCACTCAAAGTGAGGAGGAGCTCCCAGGAGCTCAGCTCCACCACTTATTTCTCAGCAGGAGCAGAGTATCTTCACTTCTCAGGGTTTTTTCGTTCTTTTTTTTTTTTTTTAAAGTTTCATACTTTATCAGTTGGATTCTAAAAAAAAGAAAAAAAAGATGCAAAGATTGAAAGAATGGAGGGAAAGATAAAAAAATCCGATCTGCAAGGAAAGAAAAAAAAGACAACAGGACAAGTTTAGCAATATCCTGTGATATTCTGCTGGTACTTAAAATCTTGCCAGTGTTTTTGCATGAAGCAGAAAAACCTGACTATTGCACTAGTTCTCTCACCCCCCTAAATTTACTCCAGGAAATGGTACAATCCTAAGTTTATCCATTTGAAAAACTTACTTACTTCAGCTACCTAAGGCATTGCACAAATTTGAAGATACAGTGTGCTATTTCATTATCTGCCCCCATCTTCTCAGACCAACCCCTGTCAGTGATGCTGAAGGAAATTGTTTCCTTGCTCTGACACCGACACACATCAGTTCTCATTTCTTGCTCATAGTAAGTCTGTTAAGAACCTCTAATGACTGCGAATTGCTATCATTACTGAGATCTTTATTCTCAGTGGAGAAGCATTTCTGATTGCACTTCCCCAGGTTTGCACCAGTGCAGCTCTGCTGATTGCGGTGTAACTGTGGTGGTGTTATACTGGAGTACTTGTGCGGGGAGGGGGCCATCTGTCATCTCACACCCCCTGGGTAGGGTGGAGAGATTTATTGCTCCCATTTTACAGGGGGGAAGCCAACAAAGATTGTGAGTGGTTTTGTCCTAAGCCATACAGAGATTCTGGTCAGAGCAGGTATTTGTACTCTGGCACTCGTCAGTCCTGGTCTTCTCACTGGTACGCAACTGTTTCTTGATTAGCTGTTTTGTCTATGAGACACTAACTGCTCCTTTCCCTCCCTCAGGTATATTGTGATGTCAGGAACCCCAGAGAAAATTTTAGAGCATTTTCTAGAAACTATGCGCCCTGAAGCAACTTTAAATGAAGCAACAGGTATCTACATGACAAAGGCTGTGTTATTATTACTGCATAAGATGGTCTTGCTGGGGGAACACTGCAATGTGATGCTTTGAAAAGCAGCTAGTGGTAGTTTTTCCCAGAATAAGAACTACCTGCTGCTCTGAAACAACCCCGAAAAACCTAGGAAATCCAGAATTAAAGATAACAATCCACTCCTCCTAGCCTGCTTTATTGTATTTGTACTTTCACTTCAGAGTAGAACAGCAAAATCTCAAAAGGTGCCAGACCACTAGTCATGACTTTAATAAGGCACAACTTCAATTAGGCTAGGACAGAGCGTGCATTAGCACCCGATGATAATGGTACTCATACTTCTTGTTCTGGATGTCACTTAATACTGTGAACTGGCTTGATACCTCCAGCCATTGCGTTATGCTAGTATAAGTATTCCCAAATTTTCATATCCATATCACATTTAAAGTATCACAGTTTAAATTACTTGTTTGTGATACTTTCTCATGTGCAGGGAATGAAGAATTGTTACTCAAAAGAGAAGAACTCAGCACATCATGGGCCAAGTCCCAAGAATGCAGGTTGCTGCAGCTGCACTTAATAGGCTGCTTTTCATTAATGTAAAGAGAACAGAGAATTTACATCTAGGGATATAGATATTTGGTGACTTACTATTAGTAAGTATTTTAATTTTTAAAAAGAGTCAGGCACAAAAAATTCCTCCTAATTATGATAAAGTAATGCAGAGACCTTTATATTAAGCTATGTAATATTGCTTTAGCAAGTTCTTTTTACATTGCAGATGTCTAAGTAGTATATATTCAAAGGTGTTCTTAAATCCAGTTAATCTGTTACTAACCTTATAATATTGGAGAAACCTGTATAGTGGACCATAAATGGTGGAAGAATTGAAAGATTACAGAAATCCTTTTACACTGTGTGCTTTAACCACTTTAAAAAAAAAAATTCATCCTTTTCATAGATACCTGTTTATTAGGATTACAAGCAGAACATTGTTCTTTAAGCCTGCTAGAATATAATCACAAGTTTACTATTCATAGTATGCATGCATTATACATTTTTCTAAAATGAATTATTTTTTAAATCTTTTAAAACTTTTCCCCAAAACATCCAATGACAAGATTATACCTATATCCTAATGGGATACAAAATGTCACAATTCACAAACAAAGCTATTTTTAGGATATAGAAGCTCAGAGTGCTGGAAAATTGAATTTTTAGTTTATGCATTCCTTTAATTAAGAACAGTTAAAATCTGGATATTACGCAAAGAAAAAGTCCCACCCTTCCGGAGGTGAGTTTTGTCAACTGAGAGATATTTTCATATATGAATTACAGTGGAAGCAATGATGTAATATTACATTACACAGTTATCTCACCATATTTTTTCTGACATCCCTTACTTACAGAGTTTTTGAATGTTTCTCTTATCTCAAAAGTTGCAAAAGAAATGATACCCCAGGGTATTGTGTTTATTGTTTCTCAATGATTCCATATAAGACTTGCATAGTTTAGAAGTAAAATAAAGTTTATTCTCACTGCCAAAATTATTCTGGCCTCTGCAGCCAGGCTTTATAAATCTTTCTTGTTGTCACAAATACATAGATAAAGCAAACTGGGATTTACACCAAAGCTACCACAGATCATTTTAACAGAAAAAATATCTTGCTATTTTTTGCCAGAGAAAATGTCAATCATATTGTTCATATATGTTTTAATGTAAATGTAGCAGCTGTGATACTTTTGAATCAAAATAACACCCGATATTTGACTGTCCTTTTACCTCTTTTAGGCCTTCTGCTCATTGCTAGGAAATCAGCAAAGAATTAAATTATTTGCTTTCTCCTGTGTAGCATATACTAACTGTCCTGTCTGGGGTTATAGTTCTCTAAAGCCAAATGCAGCAGCATTTCTTAGTGTGGTAGGCCTGATTCTTCTTATGCTAAGATCTCTACACTTGTAGAGAAGTATATCCAAACATTTAAACATTTCACTTTAGCACAGATGGGGGTTTTTTTGCTGTGCCAAATTTCCCTTTGACACAGGCAAATGCCTGTTCGCGTAAGTGCAATAAAATTCATGCAGACAAGAATAAAAGCTTAATATTTCAGCTCATATTGGTTCATTCCCCATTTTCATACTTAATCCTACAAACAAAATGCAAGAAGACCCCTTTATTATCTGCAGAGGGCTAATAAGATATTTTAGCTGAAAGAAAACTCATCCTTGTGATCCCCAAGCTGTTTGCAGGGGCTTAATTGACTGTTTCCTTTCTTCTCTTTTCACAGATTCTGTTTTAAATGATTTTATTATGATGCACTGTGTTTTTATGCCAAATAATCAGCTCTGCCCAACCTTGATGGCACAATATCCTTTTGTAAGGGAAAAGTTACATCCCTTTAACAGCTATTCCTATCGGTCATGAGACTGAAGCTTCTCTCTCTCAAGAAGTACATCATGTTTCATGGAGGCTGTGCCTTGTGGGTGGGTTCTCAGTGTCTGACTAACAGCTGTCCATAGCTCAACAGCTCTGAAATGGATAGCATATACCTATGATGAGATGCAGTCCCGGAGCATGAAAACTGTATCTTTCCTGTGCTGATTACTATTCCAAGGGAAAGAAATGTACTGTCCCTCCACCAGGTAAGTGAAATTACATAAAAGTTTGGATTACCCTTCCTGTATCCTTTCTGTCTTTCTTGGTTTTTGCTGAACTACAGCATCTAGATTTTAAGGTTAAGATCATTATGTTTTGGTGATTTCAGTGGTCCACTTTATAGATTACAAGCTGCAAACTGCCTCAAGCAAAAGGGTTCCTAAACCAGTAGAATAATGAGTAAGTAGTTCCTAGGTGCTGTCATAATAGTTGTGAATAAAAATAATAATAATCTATAATAATAGTCTATGTTAACAAACTGCAAGAAACTTCAATTGCATGCGAATACCCAGGAGATGAAAGCTTACAGTGGATAGCATCGAGAGCTGGAGGTGATTCTCGTACTGTCTGCATGTTTTACAGGAGGAGTCTGTGAAACGTCCATCAGTCAGTTACTGGCAGGTCATTTAGTTTGGGGAGCTGTTGAGAGTTTTCGTTGTGCACAGTGACTTGAAGCTATCAAGTGACTAGGAGCATTAAATAAACATATAATGTTTTCTGTTTTACAGAATTCTGACAGGGGTATAATAACTTCAATTCTGTATTTATGTTTTTTAGAAACAGATTGGTGTGAAAGTGTGCTTTACTTGAAGCTCAGCGGGGCGAGTGACATCTGGGAAAGCTAACACCCTGAAACCACAAAATAGAGAATCGTGTCCTTGTCTGGCAAGCTTGAGAATCCATTTGTGTTACTCCTAGCAAGGACAGTAATTGTTTTGAAAACCTTTGGACCCATAAAACTGGTCTGCAGAAAATTGTTCGTACACCTGAAACAAACTCATTTTCCAAAATCACATAGTTTTGGATATCAAAGGTATTATGAAATGCTGTTGCTGACAGCTTTGCAAGGGGAAGAAAAGGGCAGCACTTTTTATGGTAGTTGTTTTTTTTTTTTCTGATTTATCTAGCTCACATTATTCAATCAGTCCATTTGAGACTCAGGCTTATCTATCCTCAGTTATAATAGTATACCTCTGATATCCAGTAACTGGGAAAATCAGACGCATAAGCAAAATGCGCCTGATTATAGGGGAAAAGCTTTTCTGAAGATCAAAGTGATAGTGTCACTTATGTATACATATTCACTTGTGATGAAATCTATTCTGGAGAGGAGGCTAAGACCATGGTCTTAAGTGGGTCATGGCAGGCATCATGCTAATTCTTTTCAGAGAGGAGGAGGAGGGCTGAAAGTAACTGGTATCCCACTGCTTTAGTGTCAGCTTTTCCTGGAGCTGAATTCACTCTACAAAAATGTTTGCCTGTGCTGTGAGACTAAGAAGAGATTAGTTATGCTCAGTGAGGAAATTAAAACAGAAAAAGAAGAAAAGTGATTGAGTCAGAGACACTGTTTTTGCTCCAGCTCCCAATTTTGAATCAATACAAGTCTATTTTCCTGCACCCACTTAGGGTACTATTTTAGCTGGCAGCGTGCGAGTATGAGTAGAGCTAGACCACTATAGTGCTTTCCAGCATAGTACAGGCTATAAATTATTTGGGTTTTCACTTCTTTTACAGCAGCGTTTTGTCATCTGTAAGTTCTTTGATTCTGAAAGGAATGGACGGGTGCACCATTTTGGCTAAGTAACATTATTGCCTGCTGCATATTCAGTGCTTATACTGTACTGTCCCTTGACTCTTTTTTAGTCATTAAAGTATATGGATCCTGCAATATTAAAAAAACCCCACATACTTCTTTTTCATAGGGAAGCAAAGAGCGTGATCCCCTGTCCTGGATTAGGACATCAGTCCTGTGTGTTGGACCAAGGCCCCTGTTTCCCTCTCTTCTTCACAGAGATGGAAATAGAAAAATGCTCAGAGCTACAGCTTGTCAGAGGGAGGCAGGACAAAGCCCAAAAGAAAACTTGAAATCGAGTAGCACCTCCAAAAGTGCACTTGGGATAATGCAAGTGTGTGAGCGTGTGTGCAGGTGTGCATCTTTAAAGGACCGCTGTCTAAATACTTATGAAGAATAAACTCCTCTTTTGCTCCCTGTAGATGATAGTCCTTTAGCATGTTTCTGTGTGAATGTTTTGTGAACCTCCTTTACCATCATGGCAGCAAAATGTTTTGCGTTCTACTGTAGTAATAGGTGCTGATTTTGCACAGCTCCTGATATGGTTAAGTGTTCCCACACAGGGAAGAAGAGACTTCTGAATTGCTTCCATTTCCTAGCATATGCTAGACATAATTAGAAATACATATACTGAACTCTAACCATGTTAGTATACATGATATTTTACTTCTGATTGCAGTCTGCAGTGCAGCTGCATCCTGTAGGTCCCGTAAAAATGGGAGAACCCTTCATTGACTTTCCCTGTGATAATGTTAATAAAAGAGCAATTAATATAAATGAGCAGTAAAAATACAGAAAAATTACCAGTGCCTGTGGTGAGTCAGTTAATAAGAAAGTAAAAATACATGAAATAATTACAGTGTTTGAAAGGTAAAAATGGCATGAGAAAAATGACTCAGTAGAATTGACTTGCTCCCTGAGATATTACAGCACATAGCTTACAATATATTATTTACTTCTTACGACCCTTTGACTTATTTACTCCCATAACTGTACTGACATGTCTAGTTCTCTAGTCATTTTAAACCTTTCCAAATGAAATTAAAATGCAGATTTCTAAAAGTTTGTCAATCAAATGAGCGCCCCAGTAACCCTGGTAGCATGTCAAATCTCTGCAGGGGGTTTTGGGCAGGAGGATCATTTGGAAAGTGTGAGTTAATAGATACTTTTTCCCATTATATTTTATTAGTATTTGTTAGAGAAATGCTTCTAAATGAGGCGCTTAAAATAACTATCTTAGATAATTTTGATTTCTAATTAATATTTTAATTTTCTAATTAATATTTTAAAATCTTTTGTTAGAGCAACTGAAAGTGCACCTTGAAAGGATGCTGGACTTCGCTGTGAGTGAAAAAGTGTCAGTATTTTAATATTAAATTGCTATATAATTGGGAATAGTGTTATTCATGACAGTCCAGAATCAGAATTTTGGTATCCACGAAGAAAAGTTGAAGATGTGACTGCACTCATTCTGTGCTTACTTCACATTTAGCCATCAGTTTATTGGGAAACAGTTTAAATATATATTGTTAACCTCTGATCAGTGAGAAGTTGGCACACAAGTTGTTATATCCTGTTTCTGCTGGGAATTTGTCTTCATTTTTGCATAAGTTAAAGGCTGAAATTATCTCAGTTTATTGCCCATTGTGCCTTTACTTTTTTCTTGTTTTTTTCCTTTCAATAAATGTTACTTTTGGTCTTTTTGCTATTTGCATATTTTTGTTATGTTGACAATTCATCATGAAAAAGGTCAATGAAATGTTTCCCATTTTTTCTTATTGTTTATCACAAAATAACTATCACAAAGTATTGTGTCCCAAATATGCTTTATTTGAGTAGAAACTTCTGATTTCCTCATATGTAAAATGAGGCTACTACAGAATTTATTATTTTACTCCATGTCTCTGTAGTCAGAGACTTCCAGGTTTCGTTACCATAATGGGACTGAGGTTCACCTTAGGTTACAGTAACTTCTAAAAATAAAAGGAAGAACACTGGTGGTTCATTCCGGTAGTCTTCCTCACAAATGGAAGACTGGAATTGTTAATAAACACAAAGCGACATTTTTCTTTTTCTTCAGCTGTCTCCAAAGAAGAACAAGGAGAAATATCCTTCTTCAGTCTCCACGGTTAATCCTCTTCTGTATTGTTCCAAGTGTCATTTCTGTTCTGCTCCCCTACAGCAACCGTCTCTGTGGTGGGATTGTGATCATTCCTGTGCTCTTTAGAGAATTCACTGTCTTTTTGCTTTTTAGTATGAACGTGAAAGGTTCGCAAGTCTTTATGCTAGCGGCAGTCAGAAATCAAAAGTATGTATTGGGAAGTTATGTTTGAACACCCTGAAAATGGTTTGCTGGAAGTCAGTTGTTTGTGAATTCATACTGGTTTTGATATTTTCAATCACTGAGCATTTTCCTTGACACCGTGGCACCTATCATGCCCAGCCTTCCCAGGGTACAGAGCAGGAGAAAATGGATTATGCCCTCAACAATAAAAGGCGAGTCATTCGACTGGTTCTGCAGTGGGCTGCTTTGTATGGAGATTTACTACAAGAAGATGAAGCAGCAATGGCCTTTTTGGAGGTATAAAGCAATCATTGTATCATTGTACCGAAAAGTACCTACCAAACAAGATAAGCTGAAAGCTCACTGTTCCCGGTCTGTCGAATTCTGTTATGAACTAAAGAGAAGCAGGTTATTTCAAAGTGCAAACTCGTAACTCTGTTTTCTCAGTTTTAGCTGCAGGCAGTATAGACACTACAACAGTGCTTGAACCATCGTCAACCTCTGGACCTCTGAACATATCTGCCGAAGTTACAGACCCCTTTCAAAGCACTGCATGGGTAGATTGCTTTATAGCAATAGATGAATTTGCTTTTTTTAGTATTTTTTTGTGAATAGTTCAGAGGCTCTACAGGTTGAACTGGGGGGCTGTTTATGCCTGCCTGAGGTGTGCCAGGAAGGAGCTGGACGGTTGTCACTCTACAAAACGAAAATCCTTTCCATTTCAATGAAAGCTGTACTGCAGCTATTGGAACTTAAGATCTTTGTCTTCAGAACCCTTCTGATCCCTTAAAATCATTTAATTCCTGAGACATTGGTTGTAAGGTCTTTGTGATGAGTGCCATATCCTTGTATTTCTATGATAAGGTACACTGCCAATGTCATGTTAAGTTGTTGTGATTGCTGTTATTATTATATATTGTTTTTATGGAACACAATGCCATACGTTGTTGGCTGAATGGAAATTCTTGCCCCAAAGAGCTTAAAACTGAATCTAAGATAAGAGTTAGCAGAGGGGAATAGAGAGGGACCTTAGGTATGACATATAGCGAGCCCACATGGGAAAGCTTTTCACAATAGACAAGCTTTGGAGAGAGACATAATGTCTTGCATTAGTCCAGAAGTTAAAATTAAATAACAATTACTAGTTGCAAGCACATAGATCCTTCTTTGAGTCAGTTTTATGTAAGTGTGGCAGGAAGAGGTTTGAGTAGGGTTTAAAAGAGGGTAATATTGTAGCGGACTGGGGTAGCTGAGAGTCAACAACTCAGTTGTTGAGGTTCAGCAAATGAACCTCTAAGGACTACAACAGCAGTGAGTAAAAAAAAACTACCATGCCAGAATATTTGTGAATTTTATAGTCTTTATCCTTGATAATCTGAAAATGCAGTTTTTGCACAAGCAGTCAGTGGTTACACAGTGAGCTAAGGAGCTTCATCAGGCTGCCCTTCTGCATGTGTAACTCTTGCTTTAAATCAGCTGGAGATAAACAAGTAGAAGTAATAGAGGGTTGGGCCCAGCATGTGTTCCTCTATGCAGATTATCATTCTTCATAATCATTAAGCTATCAGATGTCATCTCATAATCCTCTATCCTGAGTACTGCTCATTTACCCCTATAGTTATTTAAAGACTATTCTGTATCATTTACAGGAATTTTATGTATCTGTATCAGATGATACTAGAATGATTGCAGCACTAAAGGAGCAACTTCCAGAGCTAGAGAAAATTGTGAAGCAAGTGTAAGCACAGTTTTTGCTTCTTTCCTCCCCCCGCCCTTTTTCTCAGTAAATAGATGAAGAAAATTTATTGCTTATATCCATTAAGAATCCATTCTATGAATGGAACCCAGTCATACAAGACTGTTTGCATGCAAACTTGTTTGGATGAATGTCTATGGCCCTCTCTTTCCACATCATTCTTGCAAACACCAAACTCTCATTAAAAGGTTGACAGAAGGAATAAGAAATTATGTACACATCATTAAAACTAAACTGGATGCTTATTTCATGCTTACGTGGATTTTGTATTGTATTTTCCCTGCCTATGACATCATCTAGTCTTTTCATATATGCAAACATGAATATGTTGATATTGTAGCTTGACAAGTGGTCCATGTTCGATAGGTGATTTTGTACATAAAATCTTCCAGGTAATATTTAATTGTATATTCTATGCTTTACCTTTTTATAGTTCTGAAGAACCTAAAGCACCACAAAAGAAGGTAAGGTAATTTATTTGTCCATTTTCTAAAGTAAAAGCTTTAGCACAGCAAATCCATCTTCTCTTTAGTATCATGGATATATTAAAACAACACATTGAGAAATAGCTTTTAACATTAAGTGACAAATTTTGCATTGCTACTCTTTTTCCTGCCATTGATAAGAGATCTATTGTAGTTCATGTCTACCCCATAATGTTTTTTTTTGTATTAATGTGAATCCTGATGATTCATTTTCAGCACAAAGTTCTTCTGCAGCTGTTCAACACAAGTGATGACAGAGCACAGAAACGCCAGCCTATCAGGGGCAGCGACGAAGGTGAGTTCCTTCTTCAGCCACTGAGATTTGCAGTAAATTTGTCTCTCTCAAAAAAATGGTCTAAAAATAAACAAAAGTACCTACCTACAGTTTTGAAGCCTGGCCTGAAGCAAACTCTGTTTGCTTGTGCTATCCCAACATTCTCCATCATTGATTTGAAGTGCTCCTGGTCTTTTCCCTTAGTTACTTGTTCTATCAAACACTCTGCTTCCTCAGAGGAAGATGTGAAAACCTTTAAAATAGGAAATGAACAAAACAGGTAAGAACCAATACAGACAGTGTCCATGCAGGTAATGGCACTGCAATAAATAGTGGGTGCTGAAGGTCATGTTTGAGCCTCTGTCTCCCCTACGTAGTTTGAGCTAACATGTATAGCTGTTTTTCGCGAGCTAGGAGTGGAGCAGATGATAATCATGCCGTGGATCTCTGCCCTGTGGCACACAGCCTAGAAAACAAAATCTGCTGGTTTGCCCTATTGCTATTGTTTGATTCTCTGAAGAGATTAAAGTAAAATTTACAGCAGTGTATCAGAATATAATTTTCAGTTGTACTGGCTTTTCATATTGTCCTTTATTTCAGGCAGGTTAAAGCACTACTATGTGAACAAAATCCTGAGCTCTGCTGATGAGATCTGTTCATTGTAAACAAAGATACATGCCCCTTAAAACTCATAAATCTGAGGATTTCTTTGCAACTGCTAGAGCCAGTCTCTCAATGGTTGTTTTGGTGCATCTTCATCACAGAAGATAGCTTCTGCTTCAAGGTGTTTGATATTAAAGGATAGCTCTTGCTAGTGAACAACAGTAAAAATAAGGAAACAAAATGCAATATAGCTGAGAAAGCTGGTGGCATAAATCAAACCAATGCGAGAGCCATCTCAAAAGCTGGAGGTAACTGCGTATGAGCAGCAGACATCCTGCCAGGCATGCAGCTTCTGTTGTCCACATCAGTGTTTCTTCTAGGTCTACAAAAAGCAAAACAGTTGCCGCTGCCAGGGAAGTACTACTTCTTGTGTCTGTGTGGACAAGCAGTAACTGCCCCTTTCATATGGCTGCACCTTTCTCATTCATAGGGCAGGCATCACACTGAACATTGAAAATCCGTGGACAGCTATAACCCTGGGGCTGCTTGGCTTGGCTTGACAGCTGAGCTGAAGGAGTATTTTGCTAACTTCTTCTGTCTTAAATTCATGTCACTTTGGGCTGCCTTGCTTTTTGCAGGCTAATGTACTATCATACTGATTTCTAGGCAGCCAGAGGTGTGGGTTTGTGTATTACTCTGTGAGCCAATTTGTACTGTACCCTCAAGTGTATTCTTATTGTTAGGGTATTTTTCTTTATTGTCTACAGCATTCTTGATTCAGCAATTATATACTTGCTTGTAAAAACCAGGTTGCAACACAGTTTGATTTAAGTTCTGACTGTACCCAAAACTATTTTCAAATCTATTTTGTAAATACGAAAATGGTTTTCCTGTAATTAAGGGAGTTTGCAGACAGTTTTCCTGGCTCTTGAAAGGAAGTGTTGATTTAAAATATTACCATGTCTGGAACATAACAAAGTGCCAGATTAAATTGGTATCCATAAATAATGTAGCAATACTGAAACACTAGTACTTCATGGTTTACTAAAAGCTCTGGGAAATCAGAGATTTCTATCCTAGCAACATATTGTAGAACATCTGAGGAATGGGGAGCTATCAAAACTGTCATGATTTATTGTTGCTTTATTTGTTTCTTTGTGAGGAGTGGTTACTGAAATGAAAGTAATTTGTACAGTCTCTGTGGTTGTTACACATGGCATACACAGTGCAATCTTTTTTTCTTTAGTTCTGTTTAAGGTGTACTGTATAGACCAAACCTATACCACTATCCGGGTGCCAGTGTCTTCCTCTGTGAAGGAAGTGATCAGCGCAGTAGCAGATAAGCTTGGTTCCGGAGAAGGCCTCATCATAGTAAAGATGAGTTCAGGAGGAGGTACTGTATTTGCATCATCTTAAACACTTTTCACTTACGATGAAGCAGAATGTCGGGAGGGATTGAAAGACTAATTCAGTCAAGGCTTTTATATCCATGTGCATGTTCTGCTGGTACACAGGTTCTGTCTTAGAGGCAAGTCCTTTCCCTACTGCAGGCACAGACTGGAGTTCACATAGGAGACAGGAAAATGGAGAAGTTTGTTTATCTGCATCTTACAGAGCAGAGCTACCCCAAGTTTCCTTCACTGTAAGACTTGTAATAGTTTTTTAACAACAGAAATAGGAGGTAAGCATGGATAATGTCAGGCGAGACATATGAATCAGCAACAGCAGAAAACACTGCAGTGCAGACAGTCCAGTAGTGGTCACTGCCATTCTGGCCACTCTGTCCATGCAAACCACTACTGAGCAACTTAGTGCCAAGCCACCTAGTGTTCGCAAAGGGTCAGGAGTCAGCCCCCCACCACAGGCTGTGGAAATGGGAGAGTAACTGCAAGGTGAATTCTGCTGGAGAATTGGTGTTGCTGAAGTGCTCTGGTTGAGTGTGACTGTGTGGACACACACAGAGCTAATGAGAGCTAATTTTCGCAAACAGTGATGCCTGCCAAAAACAGCTCACTTCCTGAGAACTGACACCAGGCGGCTCTACTTTTTGCAGTTGCAGCAATTTTTTATTGTCAGATTTGCTGACAGCCAGCGCATGCTGTAAGAGACTGTTTTGTAAGTTACTTCTTTATCTTTTGTTTACCTGTGATGTGATGCTCTTTTAGAACTGCTGTAATGAGATTTGAATACAGTTGCATTTCATCACCTCCTTATGCAGTTACTGTCTTCCAAGGCAATTTCTATTAAGAGCAGCTCTCCAAATGCTTACAGCTCAGAGAAGAATGGATGGAGTCCCTAATTATGGCTGAATTTTTGCAGGTAGTTTCTCAAGATGGCAGCACAGGCTTCTTGACCTGTCTGTACAGTTTGGGGCTGGGATTCTAGTTCTGTATGCCAGTTCTGTAAGAAACTGGTTTGGGCTGAGCTTGTCACATTTCTTCAATAAAGAGGACCTTGTTGTCATCTATTTTGTATCCTGGACATTGGTTTACTGTGCAAAATTTGTTCCCAGAAGGGTCATCTGTTGGATCAGTCCTGTTGTAAATTCTACGCATATATAATAATATAATAATAATAACAATCTTTTGTTTCATGTTTACAGAAAAGGTTGTGCTCAAACCTCATGATGTTTCAGTGTTTACAACTCTCAGTGTTAATGGACGGCTGTTTGCTTGCCCACGTGATCAGTTCGATTCATTGGTATGTATGTATGCAGTTCTCAGGAAGTTCAATTCTTCAGTTTATTTGAACACTTGTCCCTTTTTGCGTTATCAATGCTTTAGGTAAAAACTAGTGGAAACATTCACAACAAAGGGCTTGTCACAGTGCTATGGGATAAGCCCTGAAATTAAAACAAGGTAATGTTACAATTTCCTAAACTAGAGCAGAAATCCATCTGATCCACGTGACAGTACTTGATCCCAGTATTCTCTGTGTCAACTGAGCATTTAGGAAGAGCTGAGTATTGTCAGTAAGACATGCAGTAATTCCTGACTACAGAAGTATCTCCTCAAGGCCACAGGGATGTATTCTTGAAGATAGATCTTACCAATTAAAGCATTCTGGAGACTTGATTCCAACAGTAAATTTCTTAAAATCTTTTATTTCTCAGCCCCACAAAATACTGTGTCAAAATCTCAGATGATTCTAAGTAGAATCACAGAAAATACTCCTGATAGAAAGTCTGTTTTTTCTTAGGTAGAATTGTTCATAAGTACTTACGGTTTATACAGTAATTCTAACGATCTCCATGGGGTCTGCTTTTATAGTGTGATTTGCTGTACTTTTTGTTCCTTTTATTTCATTAAAAACAAATGTCATTGCCAAGTCATGTCAGCATGAACTCTATTACTCCTAGCCTTGTTTCAGCCTCCTGTATGCTTTTAACAAGCCACTTAGTATGTATGCCTGATTTCTTTTATAGATATGGTAAAATCTATGCTTTGCTGCTGCTTTCAATTTAGTAACCAGGGAATGCACATCCAGCATACTGTAGTTCCATGCAGAGATACCTCTTGTTCAGTTTATTAAATTCTGGTGTTCCCTTAAGGTTAATTAATCCTGCCAAGTAGATACCCTCATGGGGCATGCTACTCTAAAGCAGGGGTGTTGCGTCAGTACAGCTACGCTGGGTAATTTTATATGGCTCTGCATTGTCTGTGTAGACATAGCTTTGGCAGCAAATTGTCAGGACTTTCTGTGCCTTTTCCCCTGTGCCATTTACCATGGATCAAGTACTCGAAATGCTACAGGGAGCTCTAAGATACAGGGCTGCAGTGTGCTTGTTTTCATCAACTGGACTGACTTCAGTAGGAATTAGGGAGGAACACGCAGCCCCTTAAAAAAGGTTCTCAACACTGCATAACAGAATACATCCCATTATCAGCTGCATTTTTTCAGAGAGGTATAAACAAATTAAAAAATGTAACAACCTTACCTGCCTCCCAGTTTAATCCTTTCACATTCCAATTTCTGGCTGCTGCCTGTGCGTGTGCATTTATTCACATTACACTTGGCAGTTCCCATGTGAAAATTGTTCTGGGTTAGATGAATTTTCAAATATACAATGAGTTTAGACCTACGTGCTTCTTTCCTAGCCTTGGAAAATACATGTTTGTTATGGTAACAGCTATGTTGTGTTTGTCTCCAAATAGGGGAAAAAAGCCCTCTTTCAGTCTGTGGGCAATTCTCTTTCCACAGATTTCCACAAATTAGGATTTTCTACACAAAACTGCTGTACTTTTAATTCATACTCTGTCTTACACTAAAGAAATTTTGTGTTTGTGCAAATCCCAATTCAGAACAATCTGCAGGCTGTTATAAGATCGATGGCTGTCCTGATTTTTTTTAGATAGTACTTTGCTTATATACACTATTTTTTAAAATTATAGATGGAGCTTTTAAGGTAATAATGCCTGTGCTTTAGTTTAATAATTCTCCGTTAGTTTGTATTATGATGATATTTGAAAGACAAGTCTTCCCTAGAGTACAAAGCAAGAACTCATACAGAAATAAAGCTCCTACATACTGTATGGTATTGAGAAAGTGATCTGCTGTATTAATCCTGTCAGTCCTTTTTCTATTGGTAATATAATATTCTTACATAAAAGGAGATTCATTTAGTAAGCTCAGTTTTTATATTGCCGTATGTAAATATGGTCTGTTAGTCTTGCAGACTCTATTGAGTTTGTACTCAGAAAGGAGCCTGTTGACAATTCCCTGCTCTGTAATTGTCTGACAAAGACCCTATGAGAAATTGAGAAACTTGTACGTGAGCTCTACTGCCCTCTCCTGGAAACAAAACAATTAAAACGTGGGTTCACAGGAAGCTTTACTGACGTAAGGCATTTGAATTTGCAGGAGAGTTGTTTGTTAGTATTTTAGCAGCGCTGGTTCAAACAGTTTGACCCTAATACATACAACAGACTACTTCAAACCTGGCTTGATCTCAAGCCATGTTTTAAATCTCTCTTTACTATAAGATTTACTTGTGTGCAGAACTGTAGATCACATCTCATTTATTGCGTGGTATGGAAGTGTCTTTCAAAAATGTTTTATACTTGAATGATTTAAAGGATTCTTTCTCATAAGACTGTGTGTGCATATAATTTTAATTAGCATAGCCAGGAGTTTTGCAATCACAAATAGTGCATCCCTGTACTGTCAAAGAGAAAGTATGAGGCTTATTTTATAAATGATCAGAAGACCTTGCAGTCACTGCAGATTTCTGAAGTATGGCAGTTGTAATAATTCTTATCATTGGAATCAGTAATTTGCAAAAGTATTTGGCTTGTGCGTTGTGGCCTAGTTATTTGTGTATGTGAAAAAGGAAACTGATAACAAAAGCTTTGTGGAAAGACCTATGCTCCTAAGCAAACAGACATGCTTTAATTAGCACAATGTGTATTGAAGTATTTATTTCTGGCTTCAAGTTTTAGAACAATGCTAAAAATAACACACTGAGAACAGTCTGTTTTATTTCCTTACAGTGCCTCTGAAAAGCTTTCAGAATTTTCCTGACTATCCTGTGCATAGTGGATACTGATTTTGCACAGGGCTTCTCATTTCCTAATGCCAGCCTGTGGTTAAAAGCAAATTTCAGTTTTACTATTAGAAACATGCTTAGGAAAGTGGTCACACTGAAGAAAAAAAATCAGAAACATTATGGGAAAAAAGCACCAATCATGCAATTTAGGAGTTCTAAAATATTTTTATACCATTTTTCCCTTTATAGGCACCATTACCAGAACAAGAAGGACCATCTACGGGTACAGTGGGCACGTTCGAACTGATGAGCTCCAAAGACTTAGCACATCAGATGACAATTTATGACTGGGAGCTCTTCAACTGTGTGCATGAGGTATGAGGATCTATCTATTCAGCAGATTAGAATCTGTTAGAAAACATTTAGTTGTACATTTGTAGGTTTGTATATTATTTGCAACACTTTCTCTAAGCTTGATTTTCAAAAATATTGCAATAAAGCCACCTACATGTTTTGAAAGTATAAGGCATTCTTAATTTTATAGGCAAAATGCAAAAATAAAGCTAAACTTCTCCTGAACATGTGTTGCTTACTGAATTACTTTTGTATGTTTTAAGGTATTAAGCTATTTATACATAGTCTGTAGTTACGCTTTTAGTGTGTCTCAGCTATTGTCTACTGGATTTGCAACCTGAATCCTTGTCATCTGTAGAGCAATAAACGTAAACTGCAGAGCAAGTTTCAGGCTAGAGGGCATTCTTAGCCTCCTTCCTCTGTCCAAAAGATGAGATTTCTAAAAAAAAAATCCCAAACTGTTTTCTTTTTCCTAGCTGGAATTGATCTATCACACTTTTGGAAGGCACAATTTTAAAAAGACCACAGCAAATCTGGACTTGTTTTTAAGAAGATTTAATGAAATTCAGTTCTGGGTGGTCACTGAGATTTGTCTTTGCTCTCAACTCAGCAAGCGTGTTCAGCTGTTAAAGAAGTATATTAAGATAGCAGCCCAGTAAGTATACAATCATCTGTGAGCTGGAAATGAGGTTCAGTATAGTCAATTTGTTGTTATTTTTCTTTTTTATTTTCAGACAGCCACACACAGTAGAGGTTAAAATGTTCTCTATTTTTGCGTAAATATATTTCAGTTCATTAGGAGAATCCTTCATTTACCCTTACATGCATTAGAAAATATTAATATACAAATTAGTAGATATTAACAAAACTGAGCCTTAATTTTCCTGAGAACAGAAGTATTTCTGGTGCTGTTCAGGAAAACCATTCTCAGAATTGCCCCGAGTGGGAAAACCGGGAGGCGAGAGCAGAGAGATGTGGTATGGAGATGACAAGGCTCATGTTACCTTCAGTCTGCTTGGTATATTTTTCTACTACTTTTGTTTAAAAAGGCAACAATATGAATGTCCTCTTTTGTTACTAACTGCTGGGTCTGAGGTTAGATAGCAGGCAATTCTTGCTGTCTTCTATTATTTTATTCATATTAAAACTTAAACTCTTTGGAGCCTTCATGCCAAAGATGTCAGCCTTGACTCCTTATCACTGAAGTCAAGGGCAGGGTGTGACTGACTTCAGAGGGAGCAGGGGCATGCCCCTGCCCTGCATACCTACAGTTTTTTATCACTGTTACCCTCTTCCTTCCTGTCCAGTTCGTGGTTTATTTATTACATTCATCGCCGTCTGAACAAACAGTTCGCTGAGGTGTGCGCTGAGGAACTGCCTGTTTAAGTGTTTGTCTACGACTTTGGGCATTGTGACTAGAGGCCTTTAGGCGGTCTTACCAAACAAAGAAGTTATTACTTGCAGCTAAACCATGAGTTTTAAACTTTTTGCATCGTTAAATGTAGTTGTGTAAAGGAAGAGATTACTGTTACTGTGATGCCTCCCTCCTCCCAATTAATAATTCCACATAGCTGAAATCAGTGTCCACATCAAAACTCTGCATCAGTGTGCCTCCCCCCTCTGGGGGGGGCCCCGCTTTGCAAGTACCAACTTCCTTCTGGGAGCTGCTTTGGGCCCTCCGGTCGGATAACGGTTGGTCGAAGCTGAGTATTTTCAAAATCTAGTGGTGGGCATGCAGGATCAGGTTTATATTCAGAATATAGGATCGAATTTACCTCTTCCGTTTCTAAAAATATATATACCGCATATTCCCTTATGTCATTCCACAGAGCAAAACTGGGAAGCAAGCTGCCCGTCTGGCGGGCTGTGTCCAGGAGAGGGCAGTGGCACCCACACACAGACGTGTCGGGGTCTTTTCTAAACTCAGAGGCATGAAATGGGAAAGTGTTGAAATGTGGTAAATTAAGATACAATAGTAATTTCCATAAACACTTGAAATCAAGTATCCTAAAAATTACGGTTAAACATCTCCTTAATAAACCACCCTAGCCCATGGGTTCCTCAGTGTCATGGGTTTAATCCTATGCTATTTACAACAGCTTGACAACCTCCTGTTTACTTCCATGTTTCTGGTATCACTACAATGCTAAAAATAAATAGCTAAAAGCGGTCTGCTCTGCTGAGTCCTCTTTGTCTCCTAAAAGCAGAGAAATCCGAAGCACAAGATTTTCCTCCATACAAACCCAGCGGGCAGGTTTAATTGCAGCCGCTGGAAAGGCGCTGGGAAGTTTTGCCAGGCTGCTGCCCTCTGTGCAGTGCTGCCATGGTAACAGGTGCTACAGCATGCAGTAAAACAAACACAAAGTGCACCGAAGTTAGAGGGGAGAAAAAGCCAAGGAGCTGGATCAAAAGATGCAGGCCCAGGCCTTGAAGCAGTATCTTTGAGGAAGTTTTGCTTGTGAAGAACCTTGAGACCTAATGAGAACTGTACCCTACCTAGAAGTACTAGACTCATTAGAAAAGTGTTCGGGGAGAACAGCTCAGTGCTGCACTATTAATCTTAGGCATGACTGGTGGTAACGAGATGCCTTGCGCACACTGATTTTTAAAGATAACTGTTACTGAGAACCCTGTTTCAATTCTGTGACGGGGGGCTCAGACGCCTTCGCAGAAGGCACATCGTTTTGTATCTGCCACCCCATGCACCCTGTGATTTGTGCTCCCTGTCTGTGTGGGCAAGCACAAGGCCAAGTGCTGGCTCCAAGTGCTGTGCATATGTGCTTTCAGTTCCAGGAGCTGTTGTTGTCTTTGCATCTGCTGGGAAAGGATGTAGAGGTTACCAGGTTCATCTCTTTCCTCCAGCCGTTGTAGGATTAAACTTTCAAACAAAGAGAGAAGCAAACTATATTTCCTACCGTGAGTTCTTCCCATATTAATTGTATTAGAAAGGCCTTCTAGAATGTACTTGCACGTATTCTTATGGATATCCACAAACCCAGTTTGTATATATTTCCTCTTTGCAGATACATCCACAGGCTATTTAGAAGCCTTCTTGTGTATCACTATACTCAGACACTTTCATTCAGTTTTTGAAAATCATTCTTTCCATGCACATGCATATGTTATAAGCCCAAGGAGCCTGTAAGAAATTTTTGAAGGGTGTGTACTTACAGGGAAAATGCCAGGATGAATATGTTCGTGTAAGTACCAAGAGATTTTAACCACGTGTGTTTGTGTTGGAGACAAGCGTGTGTGCATATGTGTGTGTTCACAATTCATAAAACTGGAAGATTTTTCCAATACACTCTGTTTTGGGAAGCAGAGGGACCTCTGCTCTGAGCACACTGTGGTGCTTTGGAGGATCCACTTTCTGACATTTTACAGGCAGCATACACGCAGTGGAGCCATGCAGCACTGTTTTTCCTTCCTTACAGTGGTCTTCTATCTGGAACTGAGCTATTTAGTGTAGAGCCTGTAAACTTTACAGAATATTTGGTGTAGAATGTCATACATCTAGATGGATTTGTCAAATTACATTGCTTAACAGGGTATTTGGCAAAACTTTTCCTTTTTAAAATGAAAGATAGATTCAAATTACATATTGCAGATACATTTGCAGCTGCCTACTATGTTTGAGCGCTACTGCTGTGTGGTACTAATTATTTTTACAGTGCCACAATTTATTCTCAATGTCACAGACTGTGGATAGATATCCCTTTCTGGATTTAGTTGTGCCTGGGGAAGAGGTTATCACTGACAGCCTATGGTGGCTGCTTTTCATCCTTATCTCCCCTCAGATCCACTAATGAGGCACTCCCTGACCTGCTCTAGTCAGAATAACTTGGGGTAGCTTTAGCATTTCAGCTTACCTTCACTAATCTTGCTCACTGTCCCTAATCTGATGTGGGAGAATTTGTATGAGCAGCTCTGCCATAACATCTGAGGGGGCAGCAGTCTCCAACAGACAGACCATCCATCAGATGGGAGAGATTGTTTTTTCATGCGCTCGGTGTTCACACAGTGCAGACACAAGTGAGGCCCACATCTAAAGGACTCACCCACTCAATACATTGAGTCTGGTGAAATGGAGGGACAGAAAGAACAGAGTAACAATAGGGTGATATGGCAATTATGGAGTCGGACAGTAGGATGTGATGATTGTACTAATTTCATCTGGAGCTGAGGATACCTCATAGGAGCTAAGAGCTTCAGCGATGAATAAAAAAATCCATCTGAGAATCATAGCTTGAATCTTGTGAAAGTTTACTTGGTAAACAGCAAAAGAAGCAGAGACTGAGGTGCTGAAATCAGATGTTGGCAAATCAGTTGTGAAAAATAGCAAATTATTTGCAGGAACCTAGTGAGACAGATTTATGAGATATAGACTTTGTTCTCTTTCTTCCCTTTCCATTGAGTCCATGAGCCACCTGATGCAGTCCCAGCTGAGCAGTTGTGTGGGCTGTTCTGTCAGATTGTGTCTACTCCTGCATATGGTGTACTGGATCTTCCATAATACTCAGTTACATGTTCCAGTTTTTCCTTATTGGTAACAAAATTTCTCCTTTGCATTAGGGATGAAGTGTGACTTAGAGGTCCTAGTGCCCAGGACCTCTTTAATGATGCTGGTAACAAATGGCAGTTCTTTGCTTGAAACATCCTAAAGAGTTCCAGAATCTACAAGTACTAGCTAGAAAACATATACAGCAAGAGAGGTCACTGGCATACAGGCATCTATAGACAACTGGTCTTCTCCCTTTAAAAAGACTCAGTGCCCCTGTAAACTGTGATGAAGATTGTCTAGGGACAGCTTCCAGCATTCAGTAGCTGTTCAGAAGCTGTCAGCAAGTTCTACATCAAATGAGGTTGTAAACCAGTTGCTTCCACTGTTTCTGGTATTCCTTGGGACTGAATTGAGCCCAGTTTCAGGACTGTGTTTCTGGGTGGGGAGGAGCTTCAAAGATGACTCTAGTGTCCTTGCAGAAGCTGGCACCCAGTGAAGAGGAAGCAGGAGATCATTTTAGGAGGGAGGGGAGAGGAGCCTCCAGAGTGTGGTGAATTACTCACACATTGGTGAAGTGGTGTGCCACAGGTGTGCTGGCCAGGGCTGCCCAAATTCAGTCACATCTATGCTAGATGCCTGGGTTCAGCTCTTTTAAGTTTGTTATGTGTACTTCTGCCCTGACTGATATATACAACTTAAAATCCGGCCCTTTGTGTTTCAGCTGTAAAGAATACAAAAATCTGAATTCCTTTTTCGCTATTATTATGGGACTGAGTAATGTTGCTGTGAGCCGTCTCTCATTAACTTGGGAGGTAAGTCTTAGCTAAAATCCAATTCCAAGAAGTTTGACTGGGATTTGTGCTTTTAGTTAGCAAAAACATGACTTGGGCCTTTATTATTGATAAGATTAGATCTACTAATTCAGCTCCTGAGCATAAGCTTTAGCTAAGGCTGACAATTTTTATTAGTAAGGCAGTATACCCACAGATGTGTTGAATACTCACAAGCAGTTAAGAAGAGTGACAACAGCAGCCTCTACTGATGAGCTAAACTGCCCAACAGGATGAGCGAGTTAGCCAGTTAACCTCTTACATCAGCCCATCCGCTGTTTGACTTTACTGATCATTTAGTGAGATCACTCCATAGGTACTTCTCTAAAGTCCACCCTCTGTTTATACATATTATTTTCTGATCTCCATATGGACTCTGTTGCCCTATTAAAATGTGGGTTTGTCCTAACCAGTTCTGGTTTTCTCTCTGACATGCGTTTCCCTGCTTACTATCAGTTTGGTCTTCATTCTGAGCTTCCACCTTTTTCTGTGGCTTTACTCTTTTGTACGTGAGTATATAAAAAGGGTGCAGTGTCCAGCAGGGTGAGGTAGTAAGCACATGCAACCACTAAGAACATACTGGTTGTCAAAAGCAGTGCAGATTTGAATGTGCGTGTATTTTGTTCCTTAGAAATTCAAAACAGTTAGCATGACTGAGGCCATTGATACAACTGAGACCAAAATTTGAACACCTTTAAAAAAGTGCTCTGAAATAGGTGATCAGACTAACACATCTGAGAAGACACCAGCCCAGTATTCAAAAGTACATGTTGCAAGTGGCATATACAATCAGTGCTAAAGGCAAAGGTTTGCAGATCAGTTTCTCAAAATAATGACCCTTCATTTGTGGCTACTGAGAGAAATATTTGGGAAAGCTGAGACAGTACAGGAGTAGTATGAAGAGAGAAGAGGGAATTGAATGTATATACTACAGCAATCTGAAATGGGCACAGGGTCTGAGCTGGAGGGGCACAGATCATTTGTAGGTGCGGGGTATGAACGTGAGTTCGGGGAAATGTTACCACAGTCTGGCTCTGTAGGGCAGTCAGTTTATCAAGAGAATCTCAGCAGCTTGATTTTTAGCCAGATATATATACAGAATATACTTAAAACCAAACATATCAAGACCTGATTTTTGCTGTAGTATCATGCACTTATATTAGTTGCATGCACAAATTAGATATTTGCAGGTGCAAATGTCCAATTATACCACTTATTTCACAAATACCTAATCTGCATGCATATGCAAACTAGGCACACAGTTGTTGGCACACATCATTAAAAATTAGGCCCTTGCTGTGGCATAGTGTAAATATCTTGCTAGGGTACACACTCCAAATGTAGAAAGTATTGCAAAAAATAATTTCTGCGCTATAAAGTCTCTATTAATTTTTAATGTTACCCGCTGCCAGTAGTAGTCTGATTTAAACAGCAAATACAGAGAAATTTCTTATTAAAACTAGAAAGCTGGCATATTCTGAGAGTGCATAAAACATTACTGTAATCTCTGAAACTAATTTATAACATATCTTACGGTCTTTATAGTAAAGTTATTTAATATGTATAACATAACATGAGGGGGAAAGAAAATATTTAGTAAAGCCCATCTCATCCCAATCACGGCATGATCAACTGACCATGATTTATTTGTGTAGGTATTGTGGACTGAAAAACTATTCATTAATTTATACCCCAGAAAGCGGTAGAGGCCCTTGGCTGCTGGGCATGTCAAGAATTTGAGCAGTAGTTGGCGATACATCAGCATGAACAAAAAAACCTCCTGGAAATGCCCAGGCATGGATTTGAATGTTGCAAGGGCAGTTCATTATAGGTATGAATAATTAAGCTGAGCTACCCCTGCGCAGGCTGTGTGTAAATTGTATTTTCAGATAGGCTATAATCAGGAATGTCCTGAAACCATTGACTTGAACTTTCACTTAGATTCTGAATTCAGTGATTGCAATGTGAGCCGAACAAAAATCTGAATCTAAACATCCCAAAGGAGTAAATTCAAGTTGGGGTTTAAATCAGGATCCAGGTTTCATGGCTGGTCCCGTCTCTATTTATAATCTGGTTGCTAGGAAACATGTTGTATTTTAGATTAGCACATTGTTAGAAATATCTGGCAAAAAGAGCACTTTCCTGGCTTAGGGCGTTGTAGAAGGAACTAGCATTTACAGTAAAATTACCACACAAATTGGATTTAATTAAGGTTTGCTATTTTTGTTTTTATTAACAGAAACTTCCAAGCAAGTTCAAGAAGATCTATGCAGAGTTTGAAAGCTTAATGGTGAATAGCAATAGATCCCTTATTCTATGCACAATCTGAGCTAATTCAGTTTCTGAGTAACTGATTTGAATTCCTTGATTCAGAACATTTTATATGTCCTTGTTTGACTTTAAGAAGTTTATGATCCCATTTTAGAGCTGCTAAAACAAGTATGTATGACTAATAAATTATACTCTTAGGAACCTACTCTGAGATAACTTATGTACCACTCAAAGTTAATCTGGGAAGTCAGAAAAGCTTTATCACATGTTTTCCAATAGTACATATGGGAAATTATATTTTCCAGCCTGGATTTTTCCAGGCAATACATTTTAGTGTTACAACATATGCAAAACTGGATCTGCAGCTGCAAGGAGGGAGGAAGAATGTGTGGTTCCTTTTATGAACAATTTTTTTGTAATCATATCTTACCTTGCTATTTGGCGTGAAAAAAGTTTGTGTTTAGCGGCTGTATTCTCATCATGTAAGCTGTATGGGAGAATGATAAAAGGTGTCTTAGTTTGCAGATGCACTTTTAAAGCCACAGGAGAAAATAAAGATTTTAATAAATGCCATGACATCTAAATGAATGCATACAGTGTCTCAATACATGTAATAATACATATTAGTAATTATTTGATTTCTCTCTTCTTAAGGATCCATCAAGAAACCATAGGGCCTACAGACTAACTGTAGCTAAATTGGACCCTCCAATAATTCCTTTCATGCCACTACTTATAAAAGGTAAGCTTGGATGTTACCAGAATTATTAACTTGAAAGCTATTTGTCAAATATTTGAAGAATAAGAGTAGCAGCAAGAAAAAGCAGAAATCAATCTCGGTGTGAGGTATGATCTTTTTTCATTATAAAAAGCATGACACAGAGACAAGAAAAACTGCTTTAGTACATCTGAATATCATACCTCAATTTTGCTAGTCTCAGAAATGCTGCAAATTAAAAACTAAATGTTTTACTTTTATAGCTGCTTTGATTTTTGTAAGGGATAGATAAAATGTTCTGCTGTTTTGTATGGCCATGATTCAGTAATGGGCTTTTATGTGGCTTTTGTTTCTATACAGACATGACGTTTACTCATGAGGGAAACAAGACATTCACTGACAATCTAGTAAACTTTGAAAAAATGGTATGTATGATATATTTGAAATGAAAATTTAAAAAGACCTCCCTATTCATCTCTTCAGGAGTGAACTTCTCAATAATGACTTCCAGGGCTAGAGAAGGTGAAGGCAGGACCAAGAGTTGGCAAAAATAATCTGCGTTGTGCACAGCACCTGGGACCTCTGGGTTTATGGAAACCCTCACAGAGGTGGAGAAGAAACTGCCCACTGAGCCATGCACAGCCAAAATGTTTCCTAGGAGAGGCAGCAGCAGCGACAGGAAGCAGAGCTGTTAGAGACAATTTTTAACAGCCAGTTTGGGACCAAGCTGTGATTTTAACTGCTGTTCCTTCAAACAGGACTGAACTGCCTCAGGCTGGGATAGTTCTGCATTGCTCCTCAGAGAAGAAAAGGAGCTTTAATACAGAACGTGCACAACATCTTATTTTCTTCTTTCCTTTAACAAGTGAAAGGAGACTTTTGTGACTTGATTGCTTTCATATTGGAAAGGGGGATCAATGATAGAAGGCTAGGTTATGCTCGAATTTGATTTATTTTAAATCCTGCACCTAAGCTGTCATCATTTCAAAGACCGTTGTCAAAAATTGTAGGCAGGCAACTTCCCATGGCAGAAATCTCAACTGAAACTTAAGCTTTGCAGCAGTGAGAAACCATTTTCTTGGTTGCTAAGGCCATGTTCTTAATTAATGTGGTTAATGACACCTGCATCTGAGAACCAGGGTTAGCCGAGCCCAGCTATGAGCAGCTGCACTGCAAAACCAAACCTGACTTACTGTTCCGGCAGTAAAGCTCCATTTAGCAGCCATGCTAGAGCATATCTACTCTGGCACCTATATCTGCTTGTTCTTACTACTACAGTAACCAGAAGCACTCCATGGTTGTTTCCACTGCACTACAGAGGAGCTTGTCTTACCTTCTGAGCACTGATACCGTGAGGGGAAAAAAGGATTTTCAGGTCTTTAGAAAACTTCACAGAAAAGCGATCATCACTCTGAGTGAACTCTTCTCTTAGATTTTAGTCTGTGGCTCCAGGACAGCCTCTGTCCTAGGGTGAAAATACCTCTCTACTAAGCTGAGACTTTTTTGTGGGTAAATGGCAGTGCTAATGCCTGAGTAAGGGCCTGACCTCATTTTGCAATAATGACATTCTGTAATTGCATACGCAGACTGTGTTGCCATCTCCTTCCAAAGATCTTGCGCCTTCTACCTGCAGAAAAGGACTTTTTCCTGGACTGCCTGTTCTAATTAAATCGATAAATGTATGTATTTTAGTGTGGATAGTAAATATTTCGGGAACACAGAGGGATCTTGGACTTGGCTGGAGCACCTCCAAACCAGGAGGCATGGCAGCTGCATTGCTACAGCCATGGCTATGTGGCTGGCTCCATGTTCTCCACCTCACTTCGCCTACTTACACCTCTTGAGCCAGAAGAGCCGGTACATCCACAGGCCTCAGAGCTGTACGCCTCAGGCTTTTCTTTATGCCTGATTATGTGTAAAAGCCATTACAGGAGGCAGGAGCTCTCCTGTGAGCACTTGCCCATAGACAGAAGTTCAACCCAGGCTTGTCATTTAGAAATGATTCTGCATCACTCTATACCAGAGTTCGGCACTCCCAAGGCCAAGAGTGAATTTTATAGCAGCTTAAACTGATCTATATCTAGGCTGCTGCAGGTCTGCCCTTTTCACCCTAGTCTGCACATTGCTTTATCTTGAGAAGTATGTTATCTCCGGAACATGGGTTTACTAGTAGCACCCAAAAGCTTTAAATAAAATTTTATATTGCATGAATGTAGTATCACCCATTTTGATAAGTAATCTGAGCTTTTAGCATTTTCTTTAGGAGGCGGAAGTGAAGATCAATTAATGTATTTTTGATGATATATATTTTTCAAAGAATCAATATAATGTCTCATGTTCCTCCACACAACAGAAAGGGAAACGTTCTCCTTTCTCAGTATTCTAAACCTTTCTTCAGTTAGTGCTCTACCTAAAAGCTCACTCTGCTTTTTCTCCAGGCCTTACTACAAGTCTATCTTTTGTGTTTTTAATGTTCTTCACTAGCTATTCTGCATGGTTCTATGGTGTTTTTGCTGCTTCTCTCAACCCATAGTTCTTCAAAGCAACATGTATTCAGATTCCACCCACATAATTCATTCAAATCCTAATGTGGACCTGGCAGTTTTTAGCTTTTTGCATGTGTCATCAGGTCAAGCAAAGAAGAAAAGCCTACTGTTAAACCTCAGTTGCTACCGCCTACTTAACTGCGTTAAGCTTGCAACTGTCATATCCACACATAATTGCCAGATATTAACTAGTGAAGACAAGACCACTCAGCCAGATAATTCTCAGATAAATTCAGCTCTCTTTTACATAAGTATAAACCCAAGGTAAATCTGTGATGTTATTCTGCCATTTTCAGGAGAAAAGCAGAAACCAGATTTACTCACAGAAATCATGTCCTGCCATTTGTTGTTTCTGCCTGTTTTTTCTGCTGCATAATGTTCTGTCACAAGCAGATGGAGATACCTCTGAATATTGCTGGGAGCCCCTCTTACTGATCTGTCTAAAACATCTTTGTTCTTTGGAAAATGACTTCCCTTGATCCATCCTAACTTTGATACTTGCTGAAGTTTATGAATAAAAATATCTGGGGAATTGCCTCTGGTGGTGCCATTTGCCACCAGAGAAGGTGGGTCGCTGCGACTCTGGTGTAAGCACAGTGATGAAACCGAGAAGAGCCTCTGGCATTGTGTCTGCATTCTCACCACAGAGCTCTGATCCCGACAGCTGATGTGCTGCTGACAACTTTATTCCTGTAACTGGCAGCCAAAAGTTTGATCTAGTGGCATCTCTTCAGCTGAAACAGCTTCCTTTAAATCTTTCATGTTTTCTGATGTTTCTGTTATTATTTATATTAAACAATGCATCTTAAAACACGCAGGAGCTGTCAGGCAGTGTCTGAGCCAGGAGTTCCCCTCATGCCAGAAACAGTGAGGCCTGGTTTCCTAAACATTTGTGTTTCATGGCTGCCTGAGCTCTGCTCAGAGCTTTCTTCGTGGCTGGGGCATGTGTGGTTTCTTCATGGCTGGGGAATTCTGTGTGAATAGGCTTTTGTCATAACATAGGAACTTGCACTGCAGCCTTTTCCCTGAAGGAGACGAGGAGAAGAGGGGGCTTACATGATCTTCCTCTTGTACACAGCCATCTATTTTCACAGAAAATTGGTAGGCGCTTTCTTATGTTTGAAAACTCTGGGTTCTTTTTTCAAATTTGACAAAATTATCTAAAGAAGGGAAAAACAGACAGATGGTGTTAAACCACATTAGCCTAGGTTTTTTTAGCAAGTCAAGCTAAAAAGGAAAGGAACTGAGTCAATTTTTTCCTGCTACACTTTCCTATAAACCGGTCTTTTCAGAGGTGTAGTGACAGAACTGTGCTGCTGCCTTTGTAACTGACTGCTGCTTCTTCCCCTTCCGCATCTCCTGATCCCCATGGATGCCTCTTATTTGGAGGAGGCTGTGAGGAGTGGGAGGGCAGGGACAGGTAGCCAAGGAGGAGAATACCATGTGTGTTAGAGCCACAGCTATGTGTAAAGAGGGAAGTTTGTAAGCGGACCCATTTAGTTTGTACAAGATGTGGGCAAACAATATTGAATGTGTCAGAAATAGGTATACTCTTTGTATTTGCACTGTACTTGTGCTCTTTACTATGCCATTTATTGCATGAAGCAAGCGGGGGGATGGAGGAAACAAGCATTTGGCCTTAAAATCCAGCCTGGAACATGTTATTTATACTTTTGTCAGTAAGTAGACAGAATAATTAAATTACTGGTATTAGTAGTATCAGTATTTAGTAAAAGGCTTTGTCTTCAGTACCAAACAAGACATGGTTTTAGAGAAGTATTGAAGGTTTTTTACTTATCTCACTGTAAGAAGCTGATGGAGACAAGGTACAAGCTGTTTCCACCATGGTGTTGCTCAGATGTACCTTCTAGGTTGGCATATACTCCATGACCTTGTGTGGTAAAAGACTATCTGCATCTTTTCTCCAGTAGTGAGTTGACAGTAGATGTTAGTTGTAAGTGTTGCTTTAGAAGACCCATCTATGTAAAAACTGAAGACGTACTTGTCATAGAGGAACAAGGAATGAATAGGCTTGTAAAGTTTTTAAAATGCTGTAGTTGTAGTTTGGCAGGTGGAGGACATTTTGAGAGCTGCAAGTAGGTGAAAGATAAAAAGATGGCAGTAGACAGCAAACACGATTAGTTTGTGATCTAGAATTCACATTTGTCTTTTAGGTCCGTTAAGGACCCTCTTTTCAGGTGAAGGAGAGCCCCCAAAGCTGTCATTAGTATTAGTTCCTATAAACTCTGTATGATTTAGCAGATACAGGCAACCTACAACGTGCAACACAGTACATGGCAATATCTAACATTCAAGTGACACTGCTTTTATAGCTATATACTTAGAAAAAAATTTAAAAGCTCTTTCCTAGAATTATGTCTTGCCAGGGAAAGAAGAGAGAGGAAAGTGAGGAAAGTACTGAGCATGACTCTCCTTAAGGACAGGCAATATTTCATACTCTTGACCACTTACCCATTTCTGCTTTTTTCAAACCCCAGCTGCATAATCCTGCCCTCTGACTGCCAGTACAGAATTTTGTATTCATAGGCAGAGGGAAGATGCAATTATTTGGGAACTTTATCAGTGCCATTTCTCAAATCATCAGACAGCCTGAACAAAGATCACTTTCCATGCACCATCTCCATGTCGCACTACCCAGCATGTCTCAGAAATCGCACCTGTAGAGGGAGCAGAAGCCACAGAAGAGCTCTGAAAATCCTGACCTGCCAAGGCAGCACAAGGCAGTGCCATGATTCTGGCCACTGATGCCTCTTTTTGTCAAGCCTCTTCACCCTTCAGGTGTGAAATGAGGATTAGAGAATCTGCGCATATTGGTTTTCGGGTTTTGTGGAGATGAACAAAAGGGAATTCACACTCTGATCCTTATGGAAAAAAAGGCAAACATTCTTTCATTTTTGGAACATGAAGATTATGCAAAAAGTGTGTGACTAAAGCCTTTAGTAGTTTTCTATGGCATATATGAATATTTATAACATTTAGAAACCTGGGTTTGGAATGGATTAGAAGATAATGTGCTGGCCTGCTGCCACTATTCCAGACTGCATAAAACTTGAAAGGGTATTGTTGTGTATATATAGCATGCTGGTAGTGGTGGTTGCTTGTTATATTATGCAGTTGGTTCTATTTCAGAAAGATCCAAATGTAGGTTTGTATGGCTTTCTTAGCACAGTGAGTAAACAGAGGTTAACTAGAGGTAATCCTCTATTTGAAGAAAAATTCTAAGGAGCTGGCAATTAAACTTCCATCTGAACATTTTCTCTGTACATGTTTCTAGTTTTCTTAAATCAGAAGAAGACAATCCAACTTATCTACAAGATTCAGGAAGGGAAATTCACTTTCGCTTCATATGCTGTCTTTCTGTTCGATTTGCACCTTCCAGAGAGGAGCTCTTTTGAGTTTATATTAGACAATACAACAGCACTTGGAAAAAAGCAATGTGAAAGGAGTGCTTCAAGGATACATAATGCTCCAGAATCTCCCCATTGGGTTGCGATGCTGTCTTCTGGCCACAGTTTCTCCATTTATTCTGCCTTAACCCACTTCCTCATTCCTTTGTGTTTCATCATTGCCAGGATACTTCTGAATGCACAAATTGAATGAGATTATCCTCAGGAATAGGCAAAGTAACTCCTTAAAATGAAGCCTTTTAGCCAATTGAAGGAAGCCAGGCAGTTCAGCCTTTAACCAGAAGTCAGACGAATTCATTGCCACTTTGGTTTTCCTTGCCTGGAATAGCCCAAACAATGAGAAATTAGGAAATAGTGAAAACTTTTTGAAAACCTTCGCTACACACATATTTGTCTTTCAGTACAATACAGCATTACAGTACTTATTCTGAATGCTATGCTTTTTTTCCAGAACAAATTCCCCACAGAAAGAAAAAAAAAAGAGTAAAATGATTCCACAGAACACACTTCTTTTGATAAATCTAAGTTTTCACCTAGAAGCTTAATACTAAACTAATCAAACACTGAGCCTACAGTCTAGCTCCAAAGATCATTATGAAATGAGGCTTCAAAACCTAAACATTTACAGGTACGAAAAATTAGGGTGTGTGTTAACAATCCATCTAGAAAGCACATCAAGCAACACTAGCTATCTTCGTAAAAATGAAGTGTCCTTAGCAAAGCTTCCCTTGAAGTTAGACGCTCTTGAAACTTCATCAGGTTGGCTGGTGCAGTTCAACTTCGTGGTCTCTTTGAAGTAGTTATTTTAGGGGAGGACTTTTTGAAATGGTATAAATCAAAATAGTAACATCATATAACAGAGCCAAATATGAATCCATAGAGTTACGAGACAGTCATGTTTACATGTTCATGTTGTTTTGATTTTCATTTGATTGGGTTAGACTTGAAGAACCAACACTGTAATATGCAGTGCGTTCTGTCTCAATCCAGTATTATAATGGGTGCTTATCTTTGAGTATTTAAGCGGTTCCACTGAAGTCAATGGGGCTTATTCACTGATTAATGCTAAGCACATATGAGAATGTTTGTAAGGTAAGTGCCTTAGAAAATCTGCTTGAAGAGGTATGAAAATTAACATAGGATAAAAATGATTCTTACTTGAAATCTACTTATTTTCCACATGTAAATACATATGACTATAGGAACAATATAAGCAGACCCATATCCAAATTCACTAGATCTTTTGGGAACTTGTATTTTAGAATTAAAATATTTTAGATCACTTTCAGAATAGCTACATTTAATTTGATTATACAATGTGTAATCCACAAAAATGTAGTACATGATATATCTCAATAGTGTTTCTAATGCTGACCACCAGCCATACCGATTTTTAATGTGCATTAAAATGTCTAAGATTATTCAGTATGTGTGTAAGGAATGTTTTACATTGGTGCTTCCCACGTCTGGAATGACAGATTTCACAAAGGTATTTTATTTATAACATCATTTTCATGTAAGAATACAATTGTGTATTAATTTCGAGGCGCGTATGCCCTAGGTTTTACTGTTTACTGGCAAGAAATACATCATTCCATTGTGTGAGGGCTTATGACTAGCTTGTTAATCTCACACAAAATTTCAAGAAGGTATGAAGCAGCCTGGTGAGAGTATGCTGTGTTAAAACTTGTAGCTGTGTTGTAATTGTTGGACCATGTTAAAGTGCTGGAACAAACATTAGACTCTGATTAGGAATAGCCTTTCCCTCCTCTGCTTTTTCTTAATCCAAGCAAAAGAAACTGAAACAAACATTGTCCTTAAAACAGTGATTGAATCAAACTATCTAGCTAAGGAAGTCAGTTTTACTGCTGAAGTTTCAGTTTATTTGATGTTATGCAGAACAACTAACTTTGCCCCCGCACTGGTGGGTGTATTACCTGTGTCGTGCTAATCACACAAGCCAGTTAAAATTTTGCAGTCCAGAACTAAATCTGAAATGTTTTGCTTTATGACTTACCTTCATTTCTGTTCTTAAAAACTATTGTAAAACAGCGTCTGATTTATCAGAGCAAAATGTATTGATTAATATTTTCTTACCTAAGTGAGTGAAGTGATGGCCTATTTACTGACGAGCAAGTGCAGCCAAGAAGGACTGAAGTGACTTCTGCTTTTTTTGTGAATTGCCAGTAGAAGTGTCCAGCAAAAGTGAATCCACTTTTCATGTCGGGTTAGATACACTTGTGCAAGCTAACACTGTCTAACAGGTCTGCTTGATGAAACTTGCCAACAGGGCCACAGTTCTAATGGTGGCCTTCTCACCTGTGAATCGAGCGTACTTCCAGAGGGCATCAGTAAACATACACCCTCACACGCTCATTTGACGCTGTCATTTTCCAGGAGGGCTGCATTTTAAACTCAAACTCATATGAAAGGTGAAAGCTCTTTAATTGCTGAGTATGTTCTAGAAATGACCTTGCTGTTAGGAACTGATGGTCTTGAAATTAACATGTGTACATACTCCAAGGTGTTCTACATGATATTCCTTTTACTTTTTAATGTGGGAAGATGTTATTAAAGACATGCACATTGAAGGGGCTGATTGTCATTCTTAGTTAAGGCCTTTTACAGCATCCAAGCAAGGGAAAGGGTTCTCTGAGCACATATAAATTACACTCATGCTCACTTAAAGCCTGTGTAAATGCAAATCACACCCTACATATGAGGGTATCAGCATTAAAATTATATTTTCATTCATATGACTGCTTTTATTGGCATACGTCTTCACACTCAGGCACAGTTAGGTGCTTTGTTTAAATGATGATGAAATACAGTGCTTGTTCCCTGATTGCATCCCATCTTTTCTTTCCAGCGCATGATTGCCAACACTGTCAGGACGGTGAAATTCTGCCGAAGCCAATCTTTCAGTAAGTGTATTACAGCATCTGCACAGTCAGCATTATCATCAGTAGCTACAGTAATTACAGCTAATTCTGTGTGTACCAGAATTGAAAAGCCTGGTTTCCAGTGCTTCTTCTATGTTTGGATCCTCCGATGTTTCACAGGGTGAAATATCCTTCAGGAAGCTCTAATAAGCCCCTTCTCCTCCATCTCTTTTCCAAGCATGTGAAGGAGCTAAATATCTGTGAGGTCTCTACACATCTGTCAAATTAGAATTGGTTCTTATTAGCCAGTGTGTTCAGAAGTGGTTGAAATAAGGCTAGCAGACAGCAGCACACAGATACATGCAAGATACTTACTTGGATAAACCCTGTTTTTATAGAAAACCAGTCTGGAAACATGACGTTTATAAATGACATAACTGCATAAGGTGATGAACTTAAAACCTGTTTGTCTGTATAATTACCAGAACTTACTTGAGGCCATGTAAGATGACAGAGCTGTGTGGTCAAACAGGCTTGCTCTGTGGGTCTCATCCCATCTAGGTGCACGGTCAGTACCAGTCACGCTGGCATTTCCTCAGCGCTTCATTCGTTTTGCGCCAAGTTGCAACTCAAGATGCACCGGGGAGGTTTAGATTGGACATTAGGAAAAATTTCTCTACTGGAGGAGTGGTTAAACATTGGAACAGGCTGCCCAGGGAAGCGATTGAGTCACCATCCCTGGAGGTATTTAAAAGACGTGTAGATGAGGCGCTTAGGGACACGGTTTAGTGGGCATGGTGGGGTTGGGTTGACGGTTGGACTCGATGATCTTAGAGGTCTTTTCCAACCTTAATGATTCTATGATTCTATGAACAGAATAAATAATATAACACAATACATTTTTATAAAAATAGTTTCTTTCCATCTGGGTCAAAGCTTAACTTGAGAAGATCAAGTTAAGGGAGCTTTTTTTTCCTCTCCCACCATCAAGGTTTTTCTGCCTATGTATCTTTTAATTTTAATGTATTAAGCACTAGTGAAACCTCCACATATTTAGAAATGAAAGTGGATTTTCACTATACATGATATAACAAAATGTCAGTATATAGATGTATCATATCTAAGTCCCATGCTTTTTGTGTGTGTCTATGTGTATTTATATACAGTAGATGCTTCAGTATCTTTCTTTTAGAGAAGTCTAAGTTACCTAACACATATTTCTTTAAATTGCGAGCTGTTCACTGTCAGGCTGAAGATGCTCAGATTTTAACTCAGTGGTATTTCATCATTGTTGTTGGAGTAGGTATAATGCGGTTAAAAGTAAAGTAATGTAAACAGATAGTGAATTTTGAGGCTTGAATGGAGCAGCCACTAAGCACTAGTGTTATAAATATTTAATACTGAGCTAGAAATGGGAATATTTCATGAAAGGAGGCTTAAATCAATTACACTGTTTTAAATCTGTGTGAAAGCTGCTGGTTCAAAAGCAGATGGGCAGCTTTAAATCATACTAGTTAGCTATATAATTTATAGCTATTGACTGGTAAGGTGATGTATAAAACTGTAACCAAGGGCCATCAATTTGAGTAAATGTAGCCAAGGATATCTAAGAGAAAAAGTTAATTTGTGGGGGTAGTAACCAGAAAGACTATCAGATATAGAGGAAAGATTTCAAAGAGAGTGATTTCTAAATATTTTTTAACTCACCAGGATCTGGCATTTGCTGTGACAGCTTGTGAAGAGTTACGCATTCTGTTCAGGCATTTGTTAGTTTAAGGGTATCAATCCTACATCATTTCTCTTTCACCAGATCCCGACGCAGCCCTAACTAATAAGAACCATCAGGATGTTCGGAGCTATGTGCGGCAATTAAATGTGATTGACAACCAGAGAACTTTATCACACATGTCTCACCGACTAGAACCGCGTCGAGCATAAACATTTGAAGCAATGATGAGAAATTATCTTTTATCCTGTCAAGGTCACTTGTTAAGAACTTCACTTTCTCTGCTACCACACTGCCACTACAAAAATAAGCAAAAACATATTCTAAGGTCTTACGCAACGCACAATGTACCGGCCTGTCAGAGAACTTTGGCTGAGGAAGAATTCATGCACTGTAGCTGTACGGGTGGCCATGTTGTGAACTGCTAATTCACCTTAAAGTGCAGTAAATGATTTCTCATATGGATAAAAAAAGGCAAAAGATAGAATAGTTAGCTTCTAACAATTCTAAGGGAGGTAGTGTTTTTCTCCCTAATTAAAAATCTGTATTTTATGATTTATTCTCTAGATCAGGACCAAAACTGATCATCAGTTTAGCTTGCCCAGCTCCTGGTGACCTCAGTAGAAAATGTATGTAAGCACCTGATGAAAGGATGTAGGTTCAAGAGAGGTCCAAGGTATAGTTCCATTCAGAGGAGACTTACAAATATTTCCATTTGAAATACAACAGATACTAAGAAAAACTTCTAATCTTAATCGTACTGCCTACTACAGCAAGCAGTGTAGCCATTTCAGAAAACTGACGTGACTGAAAATATTTTGAATGATAAATAGATTAATCTGTGTTTACATTTTACTTCTTTTTTTAAACTACCGATCAGGTTTTTACAAAATTCCATTGTGACAGTAAGGTTGTCGAAATCAATAGCATAAAGGTAGCAAAGGACTTGTTCAAAAAGAGCACAATATGCACAAACGGATTTCAAGAGAATAATTTCCTGGACATTAAAACCTTAAACTTCAGCTATAATTAATTGTGGCTGGTTAACACATATTTTCTGGTCTTAAGCATTTACAAATATCTTCATTTTCAGCCAATTGTTTTGCACTTTCAATAGACTGTAAATAAATGTTAATTCATTATGTTCTAGAATATTTATTTATGTAATAGCTATTGTGCCAAAATAATCCAGTTTTATTTATTTTGTTTAGCATGTTACGGGAGTGCAGCTTTTCTCTTTATACTTTGTGTACACTTTATGTGTAGGAATTGTGTGATGTGTGTTTTCTGTAAATAACACGCAGTACCTTATTAAATGTAATTGCTGGAAAGGTTTAGTCGCTGGCCTTATTTGCACTTTCAGCTTCATTCCTGCATAAATATCGATGCTATTAATTGGCTGATATAGCAAACTTTGCTTGTCATTTGCTGGGCCTCGAAACCACAGTTAGCCTGCATCCATTGTGATATGGATGACCAACGTAAAGCCAGTCAGATCCATCCCTGCCACAGGGGATGACAGTCTTGCAGTGATGTAACACTGTGCTTTTATTAGCTGGTTTGTTTAGAGTTCCTAAGGAACTGCCCTCCCGTGTAAAGACAGAAAACATTTAAATTGGAAAGGTTTAAATGAAGAAGGGATGTATTCTTAACTTCAGCTGTCTGACTAATTTGCCCTGCTCGGTCACTAATGTGAGCACTGCAAGTTACCTGATCTTGGACAGGATTTTACCTCGGGTTGGCTAACTCAAGTTGAGACCTCGGCTAATGTGGCACTCAGGAGGCCTCTGGCTTCGGTCACCCCAGGGAGGTCCATCAGGTCCTGCAGCCATGAGGGAAGAGGTGATATGGCACGTACCCTTTCCCCTCCAAGATGATTTGTGCTGGCCTGAACACTCCACGGAATGGCTGTACTACTGCTGGGCAAGCACGGATGGTGGCCAAGTGTGTGCCAAGGGAATGATGATGTTCAAAAGGCAAAAGGCCTTCCTATTGCATTCACACTGGCTCTTCTGCAAAGCTGGATGTCATAAAACTGATTAAGCCTGAAATTACAAGTTGCAACTATCATCTCATAATTAGGCTTCAGAGATGACCTCATTGATATAGTCTACATTTCTCCTCAGACGCAGAGTATACTTTTCTTGGCGTTGACCATAACTGTGTGGAGTCATTATACACATAAAGATTATTTTTTTTTATCTATAAAAATAATTACAACCTTTTAGTCAAAACATAAATTCTGCAAAAGCTGAGAGTCACCAGGGAAATGCTGACACATAGAACCACTATCTGCTCAGTACCTGCATTCTGCAAAGGAAAGAATTACACAGTTAAGAAATATTCTGCAGCATGATGAAATAATTTATTTTAACTTTGCTGTCTGACTAGGAAGTTCAAGATGATTCAGAGGAAAACCAGCTAATAACATAGAGACAAATTTGTGTCTTATTATTTCAAGTGAGAAATATTTCTTATTTCCGTTTGTACTGCTCTATGAATATACTTCATATGGCTTTTTCAGATACAGAATCTTCCCAGAAGCAAAGTATGCAGAAGAATAAACTACAGGGACACAATTAGTTCAAAAGACGTTTTTATCTTTACAATCAATTTATAACATTTGTGAGTTCATGATTTTATTTGTTCCAGATTTGTTCCTATTGTTTGGACTTTCATTTATTTCTGTGTTAACTGGTTTATAAAGCTGCCAAGTTTCAGCTTGGCTCTGCACATAGACCGATTCTTCATCCGTTTAGTATGTTTTTATCCCCTGGGTTTATTCTTTTATTCCTTAGAACCTCTAACTGTTTTATTTAATTGTTGCCAAACGGTCTCTATCATGTAGATATATCCCAGTGATACAACTAGAGGTTTTATGGCACCTCCAGATCACCAAACGAATGGAGTTTACCTACTCAATGAAACTGGTATCTGGCATTTTTTAATTTTCCAATAAAGGGTGCTGCATAAATAACAAATATTGCTATCTCTGTATCTAACTCATTCAAGTGGCTCAGATAGTTGCTGTGGTGCTGATCACAGTCTACATACCTAGAGATTAAATGAATAAAACTACCTTCTGGCTCGGGGATCCATACTGGGCTTCTCTCGCTCCCTGTGTTGACTTTCCAGCAGGAAGGCAGCTGTAGATATATTGCTCTTGCTGCGTAAAGTCTAAGTGACTGTTGCAATAGTGTGAAGAATGAATAGGAACTCAGGAAACATTTAAATATCAAAACACCCATACTGTGTCACCCTGTGCCTGCAGCTGCGAGTCACAACTTGATCCTGCTTCAAGGGAGAGACACCCCTTCTCTGCTGGCTCTCGGGGCCGGTCTGTAAGCCCTGGCGCAGATGCTGTGCCAACACAGCCAAGAAAAGGAGGGCCGGGCAATCCCCAGACCTGCGCTGCTGATGGTCCCTACTGCTTGAGTTGTAGCACACTGCTTGGCCTGATTTTGGCCCCTGCCAGCTAGCACCGCATGAGTGTCCAGCCATTATTTGTTGGGGAGCATGCACCAGGGACCACTGCCAGTGGGAAATACGGACAAGCCTGTCCGGCCTGTCTCCGACCCCTCCCCGCAGTCCTCCAGCGGGTCCCAAGAGCCTTCGCACCTCCATCACACCCGCTTGCACGAACCGCATAAGCGCTGCAGCACAGCCCCCTCCTTATTTCAACACTTCAGACTGAAAAAATATAAATCTGTTCAAGATTAATGATGTCTGAGGGTCGCAGGTGGTACAGTGCCGATATGGCTGGTCCATGCTACTTGGCCTCAGGCCCCAGAGCCCCTGACCCTGTTTTATTTACTGGCAGAGTCATAGCTATAGTTTTTAGATGTGAGGTGATGGGAGGCAGCGTCCATGACAAACATCTGCTGCCGGGGACCAGTGAGGCTGCAGACCCCACGGAGCCGGGATGGTGACACCTTGGGCACTTTGGAAAACGTTCAGCATGACAGGGTTCCACCGCGGATGCGGGTTTTTGCTCAAGCAGCGGTACAGAGCACAAACACCTCTATTTAGGGCTGCAGAGCCTAAAGAGTCCCAGGGTACAGCTCCCCCCTCCGCTGGCACATTTGGCTTCTGTTGCTTTGTTAGGACTTGCTGTTTTTCTCAATGGCCAGGCCCAGTGCTGGCCATCGCTAGACAGAGCCAGGGAACAAAGGTTAAATCCAGGGGGGCTGAATCCAACATACCAGGAGGCTCCTACTGTTCGGTAAAGGCAGGATCCAACATACTTTCCCCAGACATCTTGTTCAAACCCGATCAGCCACAAAGACATCTCAGTGGCAGATAAAAGAGTTCAAATGTATTTGCAGGACTCTGCAGATGGAGGGTTTGGGTTTTTTCCTCCTAAGGAAAACGCTGTGAAGGCACACAGCCTCTGCAGACCAGGTACAGAGAGACAGACAAAAAGTCCCTCGTTTCAAAGAGACACTGGCAAAACAACCCTTTAAGTACAAGAAGTTTAAATACAATTTAGAAATCTTACAAAATAAGTTAGAGAGAAATCAAAAGGTTTAACCTGCAGGGGTACCAAAAGAGATAATGAATTTTGCTTAAAAAAAAAAAAAAAAAAAGAAATATTTTAACAAATGTAATAGCAGAAAATTATAAGTCTAAATTGTTAACATAGCTTCTTAGTAAGGTCAACTGCATAATATACAGTACCTTAACCTCTTCCAGCGATTTTTAAACACCATGCAGCTTAAATAGACTACTTCTGAATTCAGCGGTATTTCTTCTGGGAGCTCTGAATGCAAATCAAGAGGTAATAGTGGAAGAAAATTAAAAGATGTGCTATTCTCCTTTCATTTTTTGTACTGATAATAAGGAAAGCAGCATAGAGAGTGATATGGCAAAGTGAACCTCTAACTTGAATAGCTTTTCTTTCACTGTTAATCTGAAATGCATTACACCCTGCCTTTTCAAATAACCATAATGTTCTTTACTGTAGCCTGCATTAAAGTTTAGCAGGCACAAGCAGCAGCTGTCACCAGAGGTCAAGGTATTAGCAATCAAAGAAAATAATGACCAGATTAAAAAGTTATCATTAAAATTACTAAACCAGAAACTTTTACAGCAGCTTATCTTCACCTCAAGCACAAACAGCCAGCGGAGGCCTGCCTCCAGGGCTGTAGCTGTGCCCAGGGAACCCCCGGCCATCCTCCGACGTCTCCCCGCGGCCGTGCCATGGAGCTGGCCAGCCCTCGGCCAGGGTGACGGCATGGCCGGCCTCAGCGGCCGGAGGGGACCCTCACCCCTCTGCCTCTCTTGGGAACAGGCACTGCCGCCCCAAACCAGCTCCCCGACACGGGGATCTCCAGCTTCTCACTGTGGTGAAAGGCTGTGGTCAGTGTGCCATAGGAGCACCCAGGGTACATCCTCCGTGCATTTACCTGCATGGCATCTAATAACGTGTAAGACTGGCTCTTACTTCATCTGCCCCGTGCACTCCTTTAGCAATAAAATACAGGTCTCATACAGCACCTAACTAAGGAAGTAACTTGTAAATTCACAAAGGAAAGTAACCCAATGGTGTTGGTGTTTTATGACTCAGGTGATGGGAGGACTACTGTAAAAAGGAAGATTCTTATCGTTAAAAGGGCAAAAAAGAGAGCATGTACAGCTACAAAATCTACCATTTACATCTAACTGCTGAAGGATATTTCACAAAGGGTTCACTTTTAATAGGTTTGGCACTCAAAGGTGATTTCTGAATTCAAAATAAACTCAGAAAAGAGAATAAAGAATGCATAATTACTGATGCAAATTGGAATATTTTTCTTGGAAACTCCATGTAATAAAAATGTGACACACAGGGGTACTGGTAAGAGACTGACCTTTATTTCCTGGCCCTAATCCATTTGGGTCAGAGTGACAAAAAGCAAAGCCTTTGTCACATGGCAGGGGTCAGCCAGTTGTGTTTAATTTTTTTCCTCTTTTTGCTTTTAAATGCAAATAAAGCACATTACCAATGAAAATAATGATTGTAAATGAATACCTCAATTAAAGGAAATTTACATAAAGATACGTAGGATAGAGGTGACAGTAGATACTCCAACATCCTAACGGACAATAATCCATTTCTTAATCAACTTCTGTCAATAATCATAAGCTTTCTGCTCTCCATGGTTTCCTCATTATAACACCACCTCTTGTGTTTTTAAATAGTTCTTTCTTCAGATGCTGTCCGAGCCAGCAAGTGAATCCGCTAGCTGCATTTGCCGACTCTTTGTGGTTTTTCGCAGGTGTACATTATTTCTGCGCAGAAGTACCGTCGGCAGCATTGTGGATGTTCTCAGATAACAGAGAGCCAGTGTTGCCTTGGGTTTTCTTTAGAAGTCCTCATTCTCAGTAGGACTGACCCTTGAGGGCTGCGGTATTGGCAGGTTGCTGCCTAGTGTCTGTTTGAAATCTAACATTTCCTTCCATTTGTAATTCCTGCCCTAATGTTTCTCCTGTTCCAGTTGTCTGGCATGTAACTCCTTTGTGATGCTCCTGATCAGTTAGTGCTGTTGCCAGAAACTATTTAGAGGTTTGCACAGATTTTTTTTTTCTTCCTGTCACAACTAGCCCTTGTTAATAGTGTGCTAGTGTTTGGGGGGGTTGATCACCTTTTTCTGGAAACACAGGCAAAGGGACCGAGATGATGCAGCTAAACAGACTTATCTAGAATAAGGGCTTTTCTGAGGCAGTCTAATATTATGGACATTTTCTAGTCTTATTTAATCTCTAAATCCAAAGAGAAAAAGATGTGATCTTCAACAGACAGATTTGTTTCTAATTAATGTACTCTGGATTAAACAAGCAGCAAAAAATGTAAGCTACTAATACTACAGTACATCATTAAAAGGAGCTAATATTTTCTTTTTAGTTCAAACTGACTCCCTGTCAACCATGGCCAAAGTTTTCATGATTCCAGTGGCTGCCTTTACTTTCCAAGAAAGCTAAAGGTACTGAATAGTTAGATATTAATTAGTTTTAATAAAGAAAATAGCATACGATGCTTTAAACCAGCTGTTGAATGTTCTGTGTTGTCATCTTCCTTTGGTGGTCCTCAGAGGTGGAATTGTGCTTGCCTCTCCCCAGAATCCCTATGACCGAGCAACCTACTGGAAAAAAATTACAAGGGAAATGAAGGGACTGTTGCTTCAGTGGAGCTCGCAGTAGTGTGGATTAGAAAACACAAATGGGCACAGCAACAATAAATTCAGTACAGCTTTAAAACAAAGAAAACACTGTTAAGCCGTATTACATTTCAGAAAAAAAATACGCCAAAATTAGAACAACAAATTAAGTCTACTGGACCACAAAATTTAATATAAGAGGGAGTATGAGCTATATATATATAATTATAAGTATGTAATGAAATGGTAACTGAGCAGAGTACTACTGAATGGATTACAGCCGAGTATAATGATCGGCTAAAAATTGTGGTGCCAGTAAAAGATAAGAAAACCATTCTTGTAAAACAATCAGGAAATTTATTTCTTGTTAATATTTTGCCATCTCATTGCTATCTCTTTGGTAATTATATTGACATTTTTGTAGAAGTTATATGTGCTTTTATACTGCACACATGCCAGATCAAAAGACAAATACCGTACAAGCTGTAGCCTGCCAGTTCTGAAAACCATTATGCACAAAGCAGGTATTTGATCCACATGTAAAATACCCATCGCACACAGGCCTTCTCTGCCACACGAATGCCTGTATTTTATCATTCTAGTCTGTATTTAATAATCCTGTGCTCAATAATTTTACAATTAATTCATAATAAATATTTATAACAAGGTACAATTTTATGTTATATATACAATATAGGCACTTTCACAAATTCCTTATTTTTCTCTCTAATACAAAAAACAGATGAGAAAACAACAGCAGAAAAAAATACCAGTTGTGTGGGTCTAAGAGACATACGATGGTTAGTGCGGGCTCTATCTTTCTTCATTCCCCAAGAAAGTCGAGAATTAGCTGTTAACCACAGCACACCAAAGACTGAGCTGCTGAAGCAAACAGGAATCGGCCCCGGCTGTGTGGGCATGGGGGCTGCATGTAGCATCAGGTCGGTGTTTGTGGGCGCACACTCACCAAGTCATTTGCAGCAGGAAAGGCAGGATTGCCTCTGAGACAAATCCAAAGGCAATTCCTTAGATTTTCCACTTGCTAGAGCTCGCTGACTCCATCTCTCAGAAAGACTAAATGCAGCTGGTTTTGGCTAGCAGTACCACACAAGTTCTCTTTTAGTCATGAAACAAACTGTGCTAGTTATGTTTTGGGGTGTAACTGCAGAAGTGTGTGGTTGCAGCGTACCTGGACATACCAGCATGAACTTCAGTCTGGACAGCGCAAGCCAAAATAATGATGCAGAGAGGGTTTTCAGGCGAGCCGCTCGTGAACCTCTTCCAGGTCGCAAACCTGATGGTACAAATGGCATAAAATTAATGCTACCATATTGTTACTGCTACTGTTGCTCAAACTACTTAGATTAACACTGGCGTACGCTAGTGCTACATCTTCTACAGCAATGTGTGTACAATCTTTCGTCCCAGTATACCCCAGGCATGACCCCCACCATGTTTTCTGGCCAATTTTTTAAGCTAGAAATGGAGGCAAGCCGTATCAGCCAGAGAAGAAGTGCTTCAAAGAAACCTCCGTACTAAGCCTGAGCTGAACTCTGAGCCAGTCTTGAAGGAGAATTGAAAAATATGGAGCAGGTGTCCATCTCCAAATTATCTGTGTCTAAAGTTTCATGTACAGTTTAAGCTGGCATAAACTTTCGCTACTGCTAAAAAAGCACTTCCACGCTCCGTCCCCTCTCAGCTGCTCGTATCAGCCCTTGCTCTTCTCCTCCCTTTGCACTGGCACGAGTCTTCGTGCAATTGCCCGATGACCTGCATTCAGATCTGGGTGAAAACTGGTTGCTTTTCCCTGCAGTAGCTCTGCCTCGGCAGCCCAGTTCACCCTGCAGCCGTGCAAAAACGGCGCTGGCAGAAGGCGAGGTGGGCAGCGCAGCGGCAGGAACAGGGCTCGCCGGGCAGGGGAGGGGTGTGACTGCTGCTTTTGGCAGGCAGGATGATTTAAACTGCCTGGACGTAATGCATGAAACTATATTTTCCATGTTGAAAGGCGGTGAGACGTCATTGCACACCCAGTGTGGCAATGAGATGTAAAGAGACAATTCATATGAATCCTTTCAACTTAAAAATTGAGTTAAAAGTTGCCAGAGCTGCCTTTATCTCTTGCCAATTGTTGTGGCTTTACAATAACTTTTGTTAGCTTTTAAGTATTTTCTTTTTCTGCCTGTTCCTTCTAAATTAAAGAAGCGTGAGATTAGGATCGAGTTCTCCAGAGCTAACTTGGGAGTTTCTCAGTTTGAATTTGCTGCTCAAAAAGGCAGGGAAAACCATACCGCCATGTGTTGCCCGATTATTTTAGACGGTATTATGACCACCCAAGAAACTCCGATTACTCCGGTTTCTGATCTTTTCTAGCTAATTTTTTAGTTCTCATGATAATGGAAAAAAAACATGAAAACACCTGAAGACTCACTCGCCAGAGGGCAGAAAGAATACAAACCCAAAAGTGCACACTTAAAACCTTGTTGTAATAATTCACGATAGTCTACCACTGGGGTTGGAGAGTCCTCGCACAGGCTCCTTCGCTTTCGCTCTCTTGTCCTCTAATAGAGCAAGTGCAATTACGTGTTTTAAACAGTGGCATGTTAACACAGTGCCTGATGCAGACTCTGCACTCCTACTCTTGGAGTAGGAAATATTAACCACCCCCTCGTTTCTCATGCGCTACTGGAATAGTTTATTTCTTTCTGCAGCCAGGGCCTAAAGTCAGACATGATAAATCCCAGCTCTGCAGATACACAGCCTTAGACAAAATGCCTGGACAAAGCACTCTAGGGAAGAGACCTCTGAATGCAAGTGCTCTGCTCTCTGAAGCAAATGCCAGTGAATAGACTGATTTAACATTTAAATAGATTTAAAAATCATTTGACTAATTGGCAATTGCCTCAGACAGGAAGGATAAACACGTTAGTCACAGCATTTAAGAGACAAAGTATGTGGCACCTCTCCTCCTCCAGAGCATGAGTTTCATGTGATTTGCATTTGATATTTGTGCTCTCTTTTAAAACGTGGCACCTTTGACTTTGTCTGGAGACTTCTCCAGGCTAACCAGCAGACCAGTTCATAATAAAGCACAAGCACTCTCAGATCAGACAAAAAGTGTCTGAAAGTGCCATATCCAGGGGAAGCCAGAGCCTGCCAACCTCCTTCACTGCTTGTCCTGGCGATGCTGAGCCTGCCCCTGGGCGGAAGGGGGTCATCAGCGCCTGCTTTTTGACTTTCTTAGCATCTTTGTGTACTTACTGCACCGAGCGCTTAAGAGCTTGCTGAACTTTACTCCGGTTAGTTATTATGGCACAGTGAAATAATATGTTTTATTTTATGCCCAGAAACATATACTTCTGCTCCACTGTTTGGGTTTTTTTGCCTCTCCCATGCCAAAATATCACACCTTGGGGAAAAACCTCTGATGTTCATGAAACAATTGTATTTGATTCATCAGTAACGCGTTCTTCCATGATTCATCTCGATGCCATACATCTTTGTGATGTACAATTAACGTATATGATTCAGTGTGATGCTGCACACCTCTGTGATTCATTGTGCTACACAGCTGATTTTTATATGGCACATACATATAACAATAGTCAAATATGAGAGATAACGAGGAGCTGAGATTCTCCAGTGAATGCAAAACCACAGTATACAGACACGGGCAGATGTGCTGAGGAGTGCGGTGTAAAGCAGTGATGGGCATTGAATCTTGCACGATACTGATATAAAAAACATACTGTCACAGCCATGTGATGTGTTTGCCTCAGCATAAAAATTGTTTGCCCCTGAGTCTTTTGAGTCACTTCCTTTAAGCGTGACAGCTTATTTTCAATTTGCAAAACATTTTCCGCAACAGCAGAGTACCTCAATACCATTAAAACGCTTGGATAAGGAAGGGTCCATGTGGCTTCAGAGGGTGGAGGTGGGTTGTCTCTCTGTTTTCTTCCTGACCTGGGGTAATCATCCTGAGAGCAGCTGGGGAATATGGACCGGGAACCAGGGGGTTGCACTTGCCAGTCAAGTCCTCTTCTTCCACATTCGTCGCAAGAGGACGGGCTATAGCAGCACAACCTTCTCCCTTCCTCCTCCTGAGGACCTCCAGGCCCTCTCTCTCACCGACCTGCGCCCACACGGCTCGGCAATCCCAGGCGACATCCAGGACTTAAAAGATGCTGCTGCTTGTGGTAACACCATCCCAGCTCCAGTGGCACAAGAACAACGAAGCAGATTTTTTTAAAAATTACCATCCCCTGCTTGTTTTGGTAATAATTTTAGATAAATTTAGCTATATTGCCTGTCACTGAAGCAGCAACCCTGGAAGGAAGGAAGCCAGTTGTGCTTTCCAAAGCTGCGGCCATGGCTGCGCAACACCATGCCAGGACCCCCTCCACCTGCAACGGCAGGCCCGCGCTTGCGACCTGAAAACACCCGAGCTGCTAGGCCCTGCTCGGTCCAGAAGGCTCTTCCTAAATTTGGCGCGGTTAACTGACAAGCAGGCTCCCTGCCTCAGTCGAAGGCCATCCTCCCTGCTCAGCCCAAGCCGTCCACGGAGCCAGCGCTCCATCCAGCCCGCCTCATGCCAGCCCCACTGCGGCAGCCGAGGCGGCGGGCGAGGGGTGCGCAGGCCGTCAGGGGCTGAGCGCCCCATTACTCATCAACGCATCGGGGCCGAGCTCCGTGGGCATGCGGCCCTCCTCGCCCGCCGCCTCGTGCACCCTCGGCCGGGGCGGAGGCGCTGCTGCGGGGCCACAGCCCCGGCGGCACCGGCGGCCGGCAGGCCTGACGCCTCGCCGCCCCACACGCCGCCCGCCCAGCCCCGGTACCTCGCCCCCTATAGGCGGGGCGGCCGCGCTGCCCGCACCCCTGAGGCGGCGGGGGCGGCCTCGCCTCCCCCGCGGGGCTCGGCGCAGAGCGCGGGGTGGCGCCGCTGCGAGGCGGCGCGGGGGCGGCGGCGGCTCCGGCTCCCCGGCACCAACCGGAAGCGCGGGGGACGGAGCGGGAGACGCGGTCGCGCCGGTTCCAGCCTCCCTCGGCGGCTCCGGGATCGGCGCCGCTCGGGTCCCGCCAGCCCGGAGTCCCTCGGGGAAGGTGAGGAGGGCGAGGCGCCCCCCGCCACGCCCGGGCCGGGGGGGCAGCGCTGGGGGCGGCGGGGCGGCCGGTGCCTGCTTCGCGGGGCGGTGGGAGGCGGCGGGCAGCCGGCGGGGCGCAGCGCGGCCGGAGCGCGGGGCCGGGCCGTGGGTGTCCCCGCCGGGTTTGACGTTTCCCACCCGCTGAAGCAACTTTGAAAGTCCTTGGAGGGGAGGCGCTCGGCCGTCCCGGCGCACGGCCTGACCTTGCGTCGCCCCGGGCAGCGGCCGCCGGCCAACCCCCCCCGGCAAGCAGCGGCGCCCACGCGTGGCCGCGCGGTGGGGCGGGGGTCCCGCGGACGCCTATCGGGGCCGGGCGACGGGCCGTGCCTCGACGGGCCGGGCAGGGCAGGGCACGGTGGTGCCCGCCGAGGGGCACCCGGGAGGGCGGGGAGCAGCGGCTGTGCGGGACGGCCCCACGCGGGAAAGGTGCTGCCAGCTGTTGTCTTCCGAGGGGGTTGGGCGCGGGACGTGGGCAGCCGGCGTCTGGCCGGGGGCCGCTACCCTCGCCCAGCCCTCCGCTCCTCAGACGGTGTTTCAGACATGTTCACCTTATGTGCACCTGCTGCACTTTTCTGTTGTTTTGGGCATAAAATCCCTCAGGTTGGGCTTTGAGGTGTGACCTTCCTTCCCCTCCGTTTTTTCCTTTCCCCCCTCATTTTTTAAGTGAACTGGCATTCTTTTTTTTTTTTGCTACGTTCGCTCAAGTTAGTTACTTTGCACCAGCATGCCTTTCTTTTTAGCTCGTGAGTGTGTGAGCCATCCACTACCCCTGGATGCAGCACGCTTTGCTGTGAGTTTTAGCGACAGAGCCATCGGGAAAGCCGTGGATCATTACTTTTTCTAAATTCCAGAAGCAGAAATAATTTGAAAGCACTGGATTAACTGGGTCGCTGCCTGAAAACATCACAGCTTTCCGCTGGAGGCATGCGGATAGATGTTTTCAGGACTTTGCCCTGAAATTGTAAGTCCTCAGAAGCCTACTTGTTTTATCTATCAGTAATGTGCTTTGCATACTGGTGGCGTTGTGCGAATAATGGTGACGCTGGGGAGCCTGGCTCACGGGCAGAGGAGAAGGCAGGAACGCTGACAAAACCAAGGCCCGGATCCTGCAGTTGTGCCTGTGCAAGGACCGAGCAGCTCTACGGCCCGGGGTGCAGGTTTAGCTGCCTTGTCTTTCTTGCGTGTTGTTGCGTGCGTACTCCTGGCAGACATCACTGATGAGGTATAATGTAAGCGAAGTGAGCAGTTCAGGGTTTCTCCGAGAGAAAATGTTTTCTATTTAAAGTGAAGCCTTTAAACTCTTCAGTCTCTGCCATTGACACAGCTCGGGTCAAAAATAGTTCTTTTCCTGAAGTATTCAAACTGTTTAGGCTGAGTTGAACTCCTTTTCCGTAGCACTGATGGTTATATAAATTCAAATAAAATTAGAAATGTTATTAATGGAAGTTATGCAGAATTCTTAGGTTCTGACAAAGGACAGGCTCAACTGTTGTTGCTTCTGTAACTGAGGTCGGCAGAGCCGTTCCTCCAGTCTCACCATCTGCAGGGCTGCTGCTCAGTCTGCTTAAGAAAGTTTAGGAATTGTAGGCATTGTTGACTTTATTTTAACTGGGAGGTTAGAAGATTAGGATATATATAATTTGGAGTTGTGCTTGGAGTTTGCACCTTATCCATCAGCAATTCGTGATATGATTAAAGGATCTTTTATTTATAAAAACTTATTTCTGCAGTATCTCTTGTAGCTTGATATCACTGTAACTCCTTCTTTGTTTTCTGTTTAGACAAGGCAGTGGTTAACCATGTTTTGGCATTTGAGGTTTTTTTTTTGTTGGGCTTTTTTTGTTTGGTTGGTTGGTTGGTTTTTTAAAAGGCTAAATAAATATGCTGCTGCAAAAATCCAGGTTGATATGCTCAAGGACTGTAGGCCATGTTGGATACAAAGGATGATGTGGGTCTAAAAATGGATGGTCAAAGATCCTGAAAGCAAATAGCCTGTTTTGCCAAATAAGGAAACTTGGCACATTCTGCTGTGTATTTTAAGATAGCACAAGTGTAGTGTGCTACTACTTTATTGGCAATATGTTGGCAGCGTGCCTTCCTGAAAGAAGCACTGAATCCTGCTTTGTGGAACCACACAGTGAAGTGAGGGCAGCGAGTTGCGTGGTTGTTCCCTGTAATAAATTACAAAGGGTTTTCCTGAAGTAATCGAATATTTGAGCAGCGTCAGGTGCACGTGCAAGATGAGGGAAGCAATTTTCAGTTCTGCAGCCACGCACTGCAAAATAGGAGTTGCAGTTACTGTGCAATTTGTGCTAAATTCTTTCCAGCCTCCTGTCTCTAACTTGCAAGTCCCTCACTGGAAGCTCTCTATACTCTGGGAGCAGTAGCTGAATGACAAATGGTAGGGTCTTCTGGCTTGTACATGGAATAAAGCAGAGAGTTGGGCTTGGCGGCACCTCCCCTACTGCGCAGGCTGTTTTTGGGGAGCTGGGAGGTACCAGTGAACATGTCGGATTCTTCCAGTGTTGCTGTGCTGGGATGCAGGGCTGGGCAGCCTGCAGTGCTGTCGCTTTGCAACCCGTCTGCCTGGGTGCTTGGGGGTTCTAGGGGGAGCAGCAGGCGTGGGACCCCAGCAGGGTCCTGGGGAGGGACCCTCATGCTGGTTACTCCCCCAAAATGCTGTAGTCACAACAAGCCAGTGATGACAGAGGGTTTCCTACACTGAGCACTTATTACTGTACTGAACAGAGCTTGTTGCAAAGCTTAATAGCTTGTTGCAAAGTGACGCTGCGTCCTGACATGTTAAATACTGATGTTAAATAATGTTAAATAATAACCCGACATGTTAAATACTGTCAGCTGTGGCTCAGATCTGTTTTTTTGGTGTGAAATGAACAGCTTCTAACAGCATGCTTAAATAAGTTATTATGAGAAAAAAAAACACACAGGAGAAGATGGAGATGTTCTTGCATGATTACAAGCTCATGTTAACCATTAGAAATAAAACAGAAGAAGAAGAAAGTTCCAACCCCCCTCCAAGATCCCATAGGAATAATTGAAATAACCAGCAATTGAATTATTTCTTCAAATACCTGTCATTCACCGATTCTGAACTGTCACATTTTCATTTCATCGACAACAAGCAACAAAGTCAGTTGATGTAGCGTTACCCACTCCTACGTGACGATAGTGGTTAAACACTCAGAACCGTGTTAGTGGGGAAGGACGGTGCTGACGCCAAACCTCTGTTACGCTGCGTGCCTGCGTGCGGGGGAGTTGCCGTAATGCCCCTGGCCCCAAGCCTGCAGACCCAGTTGCAGAGGGCTGCTCTCCTGGCTGCGGAGGTGTAAGATGCGAAGAAGTGCCACTGGTTGTTGGAGTGATGCACTTGTTTCGACTGCATGTGTAAGACTATGGAGTTTAATGAAATACCTGATTTTTTTTTTTTCCTTAACCGATGGTGTAAACTCAGATTGTTAAGTATCTTTTAAAACAGGATGACAAGTTAATAACTGTGTGTGGATTTGTCACATGCAGTTGTTACTCTAAACAGTTGTTTTCTCAAATATAACAAAGGGATTGAGCTGTCTAATTGAGGATTAACTACCTTGCATCTGAAAACATGGAGTAATATTTAAACAGGTCTGTTCTTTCATCTAGAAGGAGAAAACTGTATACCTAACTCAGGCTGTCATTAATTACAGATCTCTAAATAAAGAGTGTCCCATGTAAATCTCCTCTACTTTCTCTGGAAAAAGCATCTGCAAGAACCTGGTACAAACCAATGAATCATTCTTTAAATTTTATTACTTTATTGTATGCTGGTGCCTATAGCATCTGCAGCTGATTGACTGCTGTAGATAAATTTGAAATTGGGAAAGTGTTGAAAGAATGAACAGCAGCTTCTGCAAATGCTTGTGTGCCGGGCACTACATTGCGATTGCATAAATGTTCAGGTAAAGTTTTAAGCATCAAGGAGGACACATCAGAAAAGTACTCACTTGTATTTATCAAGTGTTTGGTGTGCAGGTTTTACTTGAGGTCTGTTTTCTGTGAAATCTTGGAATAACATCTTGTTCTATGTTAGCGTAACTTTCAGAAGTCAAATGATTTACTTGTTTATACAGACGATTTGGTTCTTCTGGGTGAGCAATAATTTAAAATAATTTGACAGCTCTTCAGAACTATTGAATTCAGATAGTGAAGGCCAGAAATATTTGTTTCCTGTGATGTATTTTTCTTTTAGCTTGGTTTTCTGTTCCTTCTGCCATCCCAAATGCAACCATCTGTTATCAGCTGTTCACACTTTCCTGTTAAATTTATGGTCCAGTCAGTGCATATGCTTTTGCCTGTGAGTAACATTACTCTTCTGAATAATTCTGTTGTCAGTAAGGAGATTATTCACTGGAGCATAATTACCCATGTGCATAAACGTGTGCAGGGCTGTGGCCTTAATTGTGAGGTCTCTGGGTTGGGAAGCTGACATGTTTTATTTGTCTACGAAGTGTCACATATGCTTGAGACACCAAGTGCACAGCGTTAACTTGGAGCAACTACTGAAGGAAGCGAGGCAAATGAGCTTTTGTTTCTGAAGACCTGCTAATGAAACAGCACTGGCAAAGAAGCAAAAAGTTAAAACTGGCTTCGCTACCCTCCTGATTTGCAGGAGTGACCGATTTCCTTTCCCGTGAGTTTTCTCTAAAGAAAATGCATGCAGGGCAGTGCAAAAGATGACTGAGATGGCGGGAAATCTAACGACAACGGCGACAAGGTTAAAACAAGAACAAAAGGTCAGGAGAAGAGTTCAGGCACTTGTATTGGGGAAGGAGCCAGCAGCATACTAGATGAATGGACTTTATTTCACATCCCACGGGTAACCCCTGCTCCGACTGGCAGAGCTGGGGAAAGAGTGTTCGTGTTCCCTCACCGAGAGCTTTGCAGGTTGGCTGTCAGCGAAAGGCGTGCTTGAAGCCTGCTCCCTCCTAAACGTGATGCCTTCTGTAAACATAGTCAAGTTGTCGCGGTCTGGTCAGCGCTTGCCTTTACCCTTACGAGTGGTGAAGAGATGTAAAACAAAGCAGGCAGTTTCACAAAAGGTTGTGTGTTGTCTGATGCAATATGTAGAAAAAATGTTGGTATCTTCATCTCTCATTTGGAGAATAGCTGCAACCAAATAGTGCCAGAAATTTCTGGTCGAGTGATATCTCAAAATTTTAATCAGAGTAGCTGCACAATCAGGAGAGCCAGGGGGGAAATTATGTCTTCGTGTTTGTTACAGAAGGGACTGGGATGAAGGGGTTTTGGCAGTCGGCAGTGCTAGGTGTATTACACGTGCATTTCCCAGCCACAGACCACACATATTGTGTGGATTCTATCTCAGAAAAACCCTATGGATTGGAGGCTTCCAGAAGACACAGTATGTTTTGGTACCATAGTTAGACCAGTATAATTGGAGGTATAATTTTCACCAGCAACCCAAAATCTCTGTGTCTTTTTTTGGCTTGTTTTATTCAAACCCGTCTCTTTCATTTTATGCTGGTAAGTTTACTGTCATTAATTGCAAGTATAGTAACTTTTGCTGGTAATTAGAACTACTTTGTCTAAACTGGCGCATCTGAAACTATCCTGCAGCAGGCTTGCAGAGGATGCCGTGTCCTGCAGTCCCACTAAGGACCTGAGGCTTCCTGATCTTACATCATTAAAAAAAGAACCTAAAATTAGTCATTGTTCATGCATTTAGGTGATACCGTTTCTTGAAATTCGCTACGGGCATCAGCTTTATTGCCGTGAAATCTCCGAGAAGGACGTTCTGTTCCCCTGGCAGCAGACACATGGGATCATCTCTTGAAACTGCCGACACCAACATTGGCACAGGCTGCAGAATTTCACGTACTGTAACCCAGATGAATTACCATGTACTTGCGCTTTGTTATAACATGTGAACAGAACTGAGTCACTCGGGAAGAGACGTTTACCCTGGCCAGGTCTTTCCACATCCTTGCGCGAAGCACTCCTGCCTCGCCCCGAGCGCCGGCAGCGCGCCTGGTGCGTGCCGGGGCGGCGCGCGCCTGGTGCGCGGCCATCGCGGCGGGAGAGCCGGCGTGCCCGGCGTGCCTGGGCTCCTAGGCAAGCTCGCAGCAGAGCGCGCGCTTCCCTCGCGTCGGGGAAGGCAGCGATGCGCCTGCCTTTCGCAGAGCCGCTTCCAAGGTGTTCGGGGAAACGTCAGCATTGCTCTAAGGAATATTTTTAGTCATTTCTGTCTCCCAGCTGCTCCTAATAGCTCGTGCAAATTACGCAAACGTTTGCACAGCCTGTTGGAGTGCGAGTTCCCAGGCTCTTTTCCTCCTGTGCCCCGCGGATTTTACTGTAGCGTGTTTACGGTGACTGGTTCTGGTTTTGGGGTGTCTGAGCATGGCTAAGAAAGTCCATAAATCCGCAGAGCCTATGTGTTAATGAAAGCTTTTCTCTTCACAGGTTTTGCTGTGGTATATTTTGTCATTATGAGATGTCGTCTACCAGTGCTTCATTTGTGCAAATTAGATTTGATGACTTGCAGTTTTTTGAGAACTGCGGTGGAGGCAGTTTCGGGAGTGTCTACCGAGCCCGATGGATTTCTCAGGACAAGGAGGTGGCTGTAAAGAAGCTGCTCAAAATAGAAAAAGAGGTAAGAGTTTAATTTTTATTCACTTTGTCTGCTGTGGAAACAAGGACAGAAATTCTCTTCCAGTGTCTTCCATCCTCGAGCTAATTGAGGCAAACTACCTTGGGCTTTTTGTTTGTTTAATTACAAAACCCCATAACTGGATGATGTTACAACAAAGACACACTGAGGGGGCCTCAGCCGAGGGTGTCTCTGATTTAAAGCATTATTGTTTTACTGTTTGCTGTCCTCCCCCACTTTTCTTGTTTAGCCGCTCCTCCCTGCCCCGGCCCTGAGGAGGAGAGCTAGCTGCACCCGTGGAGCTAGTAATTTCCCTTCGATACCGCTGGGCGTGTTGCTAGATAGGGAGAGGTAGTGTTCGCTGTCTTTGCCTGCTTCTGTTTTCTCCTCTTTACATCTGGTCTTTTAAGCGCTGTGGTTCGCGTCTGTAGGTTCACTATAGGCTTAGCGTGTGTTGCTCGGCGTTGTCTCTTCCCTGCCTGCTGCAGGTTTTGATCTGGGGCTCCACTAGCTCTGAGTTAGTCATAGCCGCACTTCAGCACGTTCTCATCTTGCAGCGAGGTTTAAGCCCCAGTCCCCTGCCCTCGCGGCGTCCTGTGCACCTGGAAAGGCGGACAGGTCCTTGGCAATCCTCTGGGAAAAGGCAGAATTAACTTACTGCACCTTTACCAACTAAGGTTGGTTTGAGTTTGGTTTGGTTTTTTTTTTTAAAGATAAACTTTTTTTAAAAGTAAACCTAAAAATCCTCTTGAACCTCAGCTTTGTACGGTCCCAGCAGAGAGACAGTGTATGTGGTCGTCACAGCGCTCCAGCCTGCCTGCTGGTCACCACCGCTGGTGCAGCAGTGAGGACGCACGAGCGTAGTGATGGACAGCACGGTTATTGGACCGCTGTTCCAGGGTGACTATATCTAACTTGTATACAATATCCTCAAAGTATTTTAGGAAGACAGTTAAAAGCTGGAGGACGGCAGAGCAGTGCTAGGGATAATATGCTTAGTAAATAATCAGACACCAAAGTTCATCCACTGCTGCAGCAACTGAGTTAGCGTGATTACGTCATGCTTAGTGATGTGATAAGCATGTTGGATCATGATTAAGGAAGTTGCTGTCTAAAATAATGTGGAAGGATCTCATGATTTTTCCAGGATGGTGGGAGATGTACGCCTTCTGTCCAATGTCAGTTTGTACTGTTCTCTTTATTTCTACTATTTGTTAATATCAAAAGATACACAAAGACAAGTAAAATCAGTGCTATGCAGTGTCAGTAATGCACTCCTTAAATATCAATTGGCTGGCAGATCTCAGAAGTGGTCAGTGAAGTATCTTTATTGAATAGGTGTGTTTCTGGTGGGATTACACAGGAGACTGTGCTAGACCTGTTGCTAGGTACTTGAGGCATTTTTGAAAGAAAATTTAAAAACAGTATTACTACATCTTGCGATGGCATAAACCTTAGTGGAATGGGAAATGATGGAGAAAGTAGGACAGTCATATGTATTGTTTGACACAGTTGGACCATTCAACAAAAATATTTTTTTAAAACAACCAAATGTTCAGCTTGTAGTAACAAAGAACACAGGTTGCACACTAGGAAAAGGAAACCGAGTGCTGGAAAGAATTTAGTATAATTTAAGGGTTTGTTTAGGGATTAAGGAAGACTTGCAGCTCATTAAGAGCTCACATCACGGTGCTGTTAGGCAAATTAGGTTAATGCCCTTGCATATCCAAATGAGGATCAAGCCATTTGTAAGAACTAGGTGTGCTTTATCTTGGTATGTGGCACTGGGGAAATGGGTGTTAGGCAGTAGGTGCAGGCCAGGTTCTATTGTGTTTAAAAGAATGTAAATGAACTGGAGGGGCGTCCCAAGGGGGACTGCAAAACACACTCAAAGAGTGGAAAGTAGGGTGGCTGTGGGGGTGTGTGTGTTGGAAGGGGGTGATGGACAGCATCCATCAGGATGAGTTGGCAGAAGAGGAGCAAGTGCCTTCCAGCACAAAATTGTTTATTTTCCTTCAGACTGGTCATCATTTGCAGCTTAAACTAACAAAACAGGTTATAGTTGGGAGCAGCTTGGCATGGGCACCTTCTCTTGAAAGTTTTCTGGGGAGGCAGCAGAGAGGCAAGTGGTGATGCCTTAAATAAGTCTAGCAAGTTTTGCCAGAACTTGTCTGTCAAAAACCCTAGAGAATTAAAAAATAAGAGCTTGTTTACAAAAATTACATTTTCATATGGAGAAAATGCTGGGCTCATTTAATCTAGTGCAGAAAGTTATTACAAGAACTAATGGTTGCCATCTGAAGCCAGACAAATTAGAATGGGAAATAAATTATAAGGAGCGAGGATGAGTAACTCTTGGAGCAGGCTACAAAGGGAAGGAGCGAAGATGGAGAATCCTTTCCATCTCTTCATGTCTCCACATTGAGATGTCTTTTTGGACAATTGTTTTTGTCAAGTTGTTGAGCTCAACACAAGAGCAACTTGCTGAAGTGTCGTGGCCTGTGACGTACCGGAGGGCAACCCCAGTGGCCTAAAGGTCTCTTCTGACCCCAGTGGCTGTCAGTCTGTTTACATACATAGCATGCGGTATGTTTATCTGTAGTGATGACGATAATGAACATCTGTGACTGAACTGTGCTGAAAGTCATGGCGGGTCAATGGCTTTTCTGATAGCAATAGAAAAGTAACTTGCCGTAACTGTAATGTATCTGTGTTTAGTAGATACTTGGATGGTTTGCATTTAGTCCAGAAAATGAATTGTTACCCTTTCTGGTTTATTTGAAAGGAAGTGTCCTTTTAACTTCATGACTGATTGTCTTGTATTTCTGTTAACTGCTGCCAATAATCCATAACAACTGATTAAAGAGAAAACAGAGGAGAGTTGGGAAAAGCTTGCTCAGAGGAATTTCATGCTAGCTGAGTCCAAGGGCACAAGCCAAGTCAATAGAGCTGTGGTATCATTCTGCAAATATGTTGTTTCTGTGTTTCATTTTATTAAACAAGCCAATCAAAACCAGAAAAGATCTTGAAGGCTTTATATTAGCCAAGTGGCTAACAAGTTCTAACATGTGAAACAAAGCAATTTTTGTTCAGTATATAGCAGGATATCATACTAAAATATGTGCTCAGAAAAACATAAATACTTGGAAGGGTGTTGCTCAGGCAGATTTCTTCAAAACTCTTCAAAATTTGAGAAATGGGAAGACCTCTGCAAGGCATTCACTTTTTATAGACAGGCAGTAAAATGTCACTGTATGGGAAGAGGTGTGTGTTTGTGTGAATAAAATACAGCTAAATACAGCTAAATAGGTGTGCTGAGAAAAACATATGCTGCAAGGCCTTGATTAGAGTATCAGATCTGAAACTCTGGGCAAGACTTTTGCTGATTAAGTAATCCATAGGAGTGTGTCTTGAGTGATTAAATAACAGCAAAAACAAAATTAAGTTGCCATTTTACTATCTAGTCCAAGGACTTTAGCAGTTTTAGGGTTTAAGCAAGGAACAGGAGTTCCTTGTGAATTGTTTTATGGAAAATCGAACTATCAGCGTGATGTTTATAATGCACGAGAGGGGAGTAGAAATGCCTCCTGTAGTAGGATGTGCACTTGCTCCCTTTGCCCTAAGTGATAATTATGTGCACTCATTGAAGAAAATTGCACACCTACTACTCAGGAAGTTCCTTGGTATTTTTGTGAACAATTTATACGAATTATTGGATAAGCCCCTAATTTGGCTCCCACTGAAATGGATGGGAGAGATTGGGCCCAAAGGCCTTATTCTGCAAATTGCTAGCAGTTCCTTTGACTCCATTATCTTGAGCAGATAACTGCTGGAGCGAAATGTTACAACCCGTTGTTTTATGCCTCTCACGTTAGCTTTTCACCGAGTAGCACTCGCCTCCTCCGATTGTCTGTACAGCTCTGAAGTTCACCTGTTATTTGTCGCTGCTTTTGAAGGCTGTGCTTTTGGTGGCTGTTTTTTGGCAGCTGGCATCTGATCTGGAGTGTGGTTCTTCACCCCGAGATTTGTTACTGCTGGAATTTTACCTGAAATTTGAATTTAATTTTAATGTCACTGCTCCTTGGAAGTACTCCATGATCCATGAACTGTCTCTGTGCTATCAATGGACAGCAGTATTGCATCTGATTTGCTTGCTTCGGCTGTTACCATGGTACTTAGGTACAAGATCGTTTGGTTTCATGCAGTACAGCTGTTCCTGAATTCCTTCAAAATGCTGGCGGTGGTCTGTGCAAACTGCAGGAGAGTGGCGGAAAAAAAACGGTAAAATGTAACTGTAATCTTACTGGGAAATACTTCTGGTGAACTAACAGAACTAACTTGTGGATAAAAGATGTTAAATTGAGTAGAATTAACTGTGCATACATTGTTCAGTCATGTGTGTGCAATGCATTTGAGTTTTATGAGACTCAAAAATAAAAACATGTTTTTAATAGTTTTGATGCTGTATTGCTGGAATTCTGACTACCATGGAAATCAATTTTATATTGTCAGGTTTTCTTGTATGTAATACATGTGCAATAAGCTTTAGGGGATCTTCTAATGCTTCATAAAACTTTTCATATGGAATATAATGCAGCTTGTTCACTTTTTTGATTTTTATGACGCACTGCTGGAAGGGACTGTCCAGAAAACATGGATTGTGCCTGTACCTTCCGAAGGGGATGAGTTAAGTATAACCACATGCATGTCACTGGACATACCTCACTCACGTTTGTAGTCCTAAAACAGAGCATGTGATAATTTTAATGTGGGTCATGAGAGTAAGGACTGGGAATGACTTGCAAGAGCAACAAGAGAAAAACAACAGAGTAAAATAGAGCAAACCAAACCAAACCCAACTGAAATTGATACTCAGCCCTGACAGGACTAAAAATAGCCGATGTTCTTTTTGCTTGCGGTTTATAGCTGGTATGGGTGCTTGGGTGCCAGCCTTGAATGACTCTCCACGCTGGGACTTGGCTGTGATGAAGGGCAATTTTGATGCTTTTTTATTATTTTATTAGCTCTTTCTAGGAGCTTCTACTCCCTTACCCCTCTCATGTCTGATTCAGCAAGTATTGAGAGTGATTCAAGGTAACATCTGCCAGGAAATGTCTGGATTTACCTGGTTCCACCTCGGAGCTGGGGAACAACAAACCCCGTGTTTCCAACCATGGTCCTTTGGTCCAGGTGCTATTGCTAATGAATGGTGAGAGAGGGCTTAGAGTATGTGCTATATAAAGGTACATAAGGTGTAGGAGTCAAATACATGAACTTTCCAGAGATACATGGACCTATATTGGAAAATTACAAGAGTTCGCAAAAAAAGAACGGTTGTATATCCCTAGGATAAGTGATCTCATGGGAACCCTTCCAGCCCCATATTCATTTAAAGAAATACTGCTGTATCTTGTTAACAGCTAAAAGGAAATAAAACTGTATTTATTATACCAGAGGGGTGTCTTAAAATGTCTTTGTTTCTGTTTTACAGTGTGGTTATTTTGCAGGGTTTTCTGTTTCTTTTTTATATTTTGGTGAAGGAAATGGCTTAGAGCACTCCTCTTGGTGCTGACTAGGGTATTCCCAAAGGATATCAAGAGGATACTCGGTACCTTTTCTGGACTGTGGAGGTTGTCAAATGGGTTCAGATGCTCCAGCTGTTGTATATTCTGTATCTTGCAGAAAAAATCGTGCTGGATAGGACAGACTTCTGCAATAAGTCTCTGACTGCTTTTGAGTTTGTCCTACTCTTGGCTTTCATTCAAGGGATATTTTCTGGAGGACTTTATTTTGTAAATGAATGTCATGTTTTCAGGTGTCAAGAAAGTCACTGCATTAGATTTTCTTGGTGGGTGCTTTGGATAAGACTGTATTTTAACTGTGGAGTGGCATATGTGTTGCAACCAAAATGATACCAAAACCCCATTGGTATTTGGGAGATACCAGTATAATGAAAGATGACGTAGCATTGCCAGAATACAATTATTCTTGGGAATAACAGGTTTTAGTTTCATTTTGTCTGTTTTAAGAAGAAACTTCATTCCTCTGCATCTCTGCTCCCCAAAACAATCCCAGAAACATAGCAATCCAGGTACAGAAACGTATTTGTCTGTATTTTGCTACATTTTATTGTAGTGGATTTTTTTACTTGTGTATTTAAACATTTTTATGCCAGGTTTTTCATTAGATGAGTAACGTCTTTCAGAGTTGCTTCATGTAAATAATGAGTATTTGTAGTACGAGTTGTATGGCTTATTGAGGTTTTTTGACTAGCTGAATTTGAGATTCTTACTTACACGGGCTTGTGTATACACTCTTAATTCTTTTAAATCAAGCCAATTTTGGCTTAATGTGATTTAGACATCGGCTTCAATGAACTGGCATGTCAGGGCCCAGACTGGCAATCTGTGGCTTCAGAAGTTATTTTGGGTCAGTTGAGACGTAGTGACTGTCAGCGTTGTCATCCTAGCTTGCAATAAATGAAAAGCAATTTCACAAGTGCTGGGAATCTCGCTGCAGCCGTAGAAGTTACCCTATCCCTTTTTTTTATCAACTAAACCACCAGATTTTATACTGAAATTGTAAAGGGTTAAGTGCATGTCTTCTGTTGACTGGTGGGCGGCTTTGAACAGTTAGTACATAAACAAACTTGATATACAGATAAATTAATGAGCTAAGATGCACCAGATCTGTCTGCTGCTTCCTTTCGCTTGACTCTCTTGAATTGCCCTAAACTTTGTTGGTGTGAAGCAGAATCACCTTGCATGTGCTGCTGGCCAAGAATACGTGTGCAGTTGCCATAGCTTGCTTGAGGCACAGGAGCTTACCGTGTGCCTGATCCCTGGGTTAGGAATATCTCTGTGAGGTTTGGGCCCTTTTACCTCAATTATCTTTAATTTTGTTTTTCAGAAGGTGCAGCATCTGCAGGTGAGCAAGTTTTTATGCCAGTTTCCTACAAATTATGAGTAAATGTTGTTTAGAATAGGGAGAAAGTCTGTCTCTGTGATTATTTAGAAAACAATCTTTTTTTTATCCTTTTTGCTATCCACAATATGCGGCCTGTTAGGATATTATTAAATATTCTTTAGTTTCATAATTAGTTTAATTCCATTGTATATTGTCTTAAAAATTATTCTGTCAATCTGCTGCAAATTTTTGATTGACAGTGGGTTGCTTGAGTTGCCGCTAGATACTTAGCCGCAATTAAGGGTATTTTTTCTAGGGTTTTTTTTTTGTATTTTGCTCTAGATATGTTTCTCCCTTTTCTGTTTTCTTTTTGCTTGGGATCAGTTATTATTTATAATTTGGAGGAGAGGTTGTGTTGCTTATTTTTCCATGCCAGCAATCCCTGACATCAAATGGCAGCTCTTTTGTTTCCCCTCCCACGACATTCTCTGACCCCGAGCTTCTGTTGAAGTGATCAACTGCAAAATGGTATTTTTGGATGTTTAAGCTTTGCTGTAGAAATCTCATGGATACGGAAGAGGTCCTTTTCTCTCAAGGTGGTGTTTTAGGCTGTTGCAGGCTCAAGCAGTTGAGGGTTGGTTCAGGTTAGTCTTATCTCTACATTTATGTAACTATATAGTTTTCTTAAAACAAGGTTCAGTACAAAATCACATGGCAGGTGAGATCTGGTGGTAACTTCAGAGTGTGGTGATTGCATGTTTGAGTCTGGAGTGCTTTGAGGGAAGCTGACAATTTAAGTGTCTGTGACCCGCATTCAAATCTGTTGGTGTTGCAGTCCCTGGGAACTCTAATTAAATAGTTTACACTGACTGCAGCATACAGAATGACAAATTATTGTTTCTGATAACACCAAAGTTGCTGTTGAGGTGTGTGGCAGTATTGTTTGAATCTAACAGTTTCTGGCTTGTTGCACGCCTGTGTGATGGCTCAAATGAAGTCAGGGATCCGTGCTGGAGTTGCTGTGATCTGAGTCTGGGACCATTGGTCTCCTGGAGGCTGTTTTTCACAGGTGTATTCAAAGCTGAGCACAGGGGCCACAACCTGGTTAGGGACCCCAAACTACCCACCACGCACATGGTAGCAATGGAGTTTTGAACAACATGTTTTGTTCTCGTAAGAGGGCAGTAAAACACTCGATAGGGCTAGACATGGCCTCCTTTACTTGCCTTTTCTTTTTTTTTTTTGTTCCTTAATTTTTGACTGGCTGCACATGAGTTGTATAAGGGTCTGCGGCACAAGATTTCATTTGAAAACAAAGCTGAAGAAAAAAACCATATAAAAATATATATCCTAACTTTAAGGGAAGCATCAAAATCAATCTTTAATTGTAATGATGCAACTGAGACTGTAAAAGTTATTTCACGTTTACCTATTGCCATTTATTAAGGTGCTGATAGAGAAAGTTTCCTTTTTAAGAGGACAATATAAACAGTCACAAGGAAACATTCAAACCTGTTTATGTTAGCTGGAGGCTGCAGAGGAGCCCAGAGAACAGCTTCAGCGTTAACTCTTTCTCTCATACTTAATTAATTGTGCTAACAAACTGGGGAGATGAGGCCAATAAGGGCAAATACGGAGCTGCTCTTCTGATCCAGCTGCCTCCAAACTGCCCTGTTTGTCTTTTTAAATGTGTTTCATCTGTTACAGTTCAGCTACTGGGGAAGAATCCTATTTGCAAATACATGTTCGTTTATTAGATTAATGTTTAGTGAATCTGCATTCTGCATAATTCCTATTTAAGAAAGCCAGCTCCACTGGGAAACTGGGTGACTCGAGTAACAGTGGCCACTTCTGTGCTGCCTGCTGGGTCCCTCTGCAGCTCGGCTGCCTGATGCCTGGAGCGGGGCCCCCCTAAGGCTGCACCTCCTCGGCGAGGTAGTGCCTGGCCCCTGGATGCCGCTGAAAGGGGACAGTGCCACACGTCGTCGTCTTCTTCTGCCTCTGGTTGCTCATTTATTTTACTCCAAAACTTCTGAAAATTGAGGTTCCTTATGGCTAAATGTTGTAAGCAGGGGAGAGAAAAAATCATGTCATGATACACACCTGACCGAATAGCTGTGGGTTTTGTGTACCGGGCACCTGAGTTTCCAGTAGCTGCATCAAAATAAGCATGGTTTGTTAAAACCCTTGAGCTGCTGTCGGAGAAGCGAGGAAGCTATTGGTAGACACAAGAAGACAACATGCAGTTGCTTTGTATGGCGTTCATCTTTGGAAGGTGGAAAAAACCAAAAGGCAGGCGTGCAGGCTGGGCGGGTGTTGGCTTTTCAATGAAAGCTGAGGCTCTCTACAAATTTTTATCTGGCAGAGACAGAATAGGAGAGGTGAGTAGGTTGTTGTTCTGGAAACTTGTTAAAATGATCTAGTTGCTGCACCCTTGAGTGGGTGAGTGACATTTTCCAAGAGGATATCTTTCCCTTTTCCTTGGAAGAATCGCAGAGAGGAGAAAATGTAGTGTGTGCCTGTGTGCGTTTAGAGGGGGGAAAGCACAGAAATCACTTCTTGTCTAATTGTGTAATAACCTTAATTTTAGAAATGTCATATGCATTTGAGGCAATCCTATCAAAGATGATGGTTTACAAGTAGTGATTGGTGGTTTTCCTTTTTGGTGAACTCTCTACTTTTTATCTCCTAAACCAAGGAAAAGGCTTTTTACTTTGACCTCTTTGCGATGTGTCCGTTATGCTGAGGTGCTGCCTGTGATGTAAGTATGTAGCAACAGATAGATAAAATTCGGAGCTATTGAATTGCTCTTCCTTTTGAATGTCGCCCTGCTAGTACCCCCTGTAAGAGTTTCCAGGGGCCCTAAAGGCAAGTACAAGATCCAGAACTCCGCTCCTTAGGACCACACATTTTGGAGTTCTGCTCTTAACTTTTGCTTTCTCGGTTGTTTATGTATTTGTACCGAAGTCTTTATTGTAAAGTCTTCTCTTCAAGCCAGCGTCTCATCTGTCCTGTGCAGAAGCTGGCAGTAATGTGGTTTCTGGCGCTGTGTCCCACGTGTTTTACTCTGTTCCCATTGCAAACCACTTCCCTGTTAGCGCTACAACTCTGGAAGAAGTCCTGTGATTTTTCACTGACTGGGAGTAAAGCTCGGTCCTCCTGGGGTAAACAAGCATACTGTTATTACTTAGTAAATTTGAAACCTCCTGCCTTTTCATTACTGTGTTTCTGTGCTGTGCTGTGAGAAGGGAGAGATTCCTTGCCCGGCTGTTACCGAGATGAACATGGAGTGACAGCACTAACGGGGTGCCTGGCTCAAGAAATTCAGGGCAAGTGACACTTGATTCTGTAACGACACTGGCATCGGCTGTTAGCTCCAGTGACATGGTCGTTGCCTTGAAACTGTGACCCGAGTTCCCTTTTTGGGAAAGAAAAAACCCGCAGACCCATTTCAAAGACCAGGGCAGCTGCTTTGTTTGTCTTTTAAAATCTGTATTTCTGCCTTTTTGCTTGGTCAGTGTTTAGAACCATTAAAAAAGTAAATGTTATGTGGGGACTGAGATCCTGCAGCTAGAGCTTCTTTATAATTACATATTCAGCCACAACCGTACAAAGGAAAATGAGAGTCCCTTTTCCTTTATGTACTGTATTTCAGTTTTCCCTTAGGTTTAAATTGGCATTTTGGACTATGTTCGCTGGAGCCACTGAAGAGCTTATCAGAAAAGGAAGGAAACAGAGGGAGGGAAAGAAAGATAGATTTCCAAATGACAACCTTTTGAATAGTCTGAGTTCAATCCCTAAAACAAAAAGTGGAATCTTTTTTTTTTCTAAATAATGTGCTCTACAGTCTCACCTTTCATCTTGAGAAACATGAAAGAGCAAGTAAAAGAGATGACCCAAATCACAGAGTTCCTTTGAAAGAAGAAATTCAGCTGTTTTGAACACTTACAATCAAAGGAAGTGGTTTCCCTAATTACATGAACTATGTGAAAGCTCTCAGAATAGCTCTTCCACCCCAGGATTCCTTGCACTTTAGAAGTTTGCATAAAAGCTCACATGGAGAATCAGATGCAAAGTGTTTGATTCAAATTTTATTAGGCAGAAGTGAGCATACATTCGTATCTCTGGGTTTGACAGCTGGTTGGGTTTGGACCACAATCCTGGGTTTGATGGATTTCAGTCCTATACTTTAAAATCTTTCACTCTTCAGGTTCTCTGGTGAGACACCCCTTTCAAGAGAAAAGTGGAAATGAAAAAATTGAGAAGGGATAGAGGGGTCCCTTTGTGAGCTTTCAGTTGAGGATTCTTCACCCTGATTAGGCTGTTCATCGTTGTGAAAATCTAGCCCTGTACTTAGCTTTTAAAAGAATGAGGAATTTTACTTCCTCTCATTCTAAAGAAGCTGTGTATCTTAAAATACATATTTGGAAGAATTGGGATCTGAATTCTACAACTTCAGTATTATTCTAGCACTACCATTTACTTCAACCCTTTGAAAGTTGAAGAGAGAGACTTTGAACAAAAAAGCAGTATTTTTAGAAGGCTATTGCACCTTGTGCTTTGGTTTTGTACATACACAATAATAAAGGTATGTTAGTCTAAACTAACACATATGAAAAGATGCAGAACACTTCTAAAGGCTTAAGATCTCTGTTCCTCAAGACATCCTTTTCAAAAAAGGAGTTTTGCTTTTTTGGTGGTTTGGGTGTAATGGGAGCAAGCAATGGAGAAATTGAAGCAGTATCAAGGTCATTTTCGAATGTAGGCACCTAAAGTTAGATGCGTCATTGACCCAATTGAAATGCTCAGTTTTCTCCAAATTTTGGCAAAGTTAGAGTATAATTTTATTTTTGCTCTGTAGGAAATGTCTCTATTTCTCAAACATTTATTAGCTAAAAACATAGTTAGATTTTTAGAAGAGATATGAGCATTCATCACAGAATTGTCTGTCCTGAAAGTGCTAAAGATGGATATCTAATCTTTACCTAGCTAAAACTAAAAATGATTCTTCCTTTCCAAACCATCTCAGAAACTAACAACAAGGTGCTGTGCCGGAGGATACAATATGGAATAATTAATGGTTGAAATATTAATAAATAAGACTTGCAAGGTTTGCAATAATATGCAAGACCATCACACTTGCTCTGCACAACAGTAATCTCCAAATGGTCTTATATTCTCCACTCGGAGCCAACTACACTAATTATATCCAGATTTGATAAAGACAGAGATAATTGGTGAAACTGGCCCTGAGGAGAAATCTCGAAGCTCTCCAAACTGCAGCAATTCAAACTCAAGAAGGGAAAAAGGCAGAAAGGTTATGACTGCCTTGTGGGTATATAGGATCAGCCAAACCCTCTTTATAGTAACACTGAGGACTAACAAGGTATCGCTAACTCTACTTGAAGAGACGAAGAAATACTTCTTTGGGTGCTTTTTTCCTGCCAATACTGGATCTTTCTTATAAGATTTAGCCTTCCTAAGCTCCATTGCTTCTTTTTTTTTTTCCGGGCAGAAGGAAGGCCTTTCCCTGGAATCAGGGAATTGTCTCCTGGAAGTGAACACCCTCAGCAGGCCAGTGGTGTTGCAAGTGAAGTGCACAGCACAGTAGCAGCTCACGTGGAAAGGGAGGGGAGATGTCATATAGCCATACAGCACTCTGACAGGGTGGAAAAGAGTTCTGGCTGTGTCCTTTAGAGAGATGTGTCTCAGGCAGCAGAGCTTTGTGATCAGGATTGCTAGAGGATGATTTTGCTTGGATGAAGGAGGATGCTTAAAGTCATCCCAACCTTGCTTGACCTGAAGGTGGCATGGAAAATTACATTTGCTTGAGTCTGATCCTTGATGGGAGTTGATTTCTTCCTATATGTAAATTAGAATAGTTCTCAGATGAATTTTTGCATACCTCTGGCATTGGAAAATGGGAAGCTGTGTTGTATGTGGTGCTGTTATTTATCCACACCAAAGGAGATGTTGCAGGTTTGAATATGCTCTGTGCCGCCAAAATAGCATGGAGCTCCTCGGTCCTGGATCCAGATCACTGTAGTGAACTTGGCCAATCTAATCCTTGTCTTACTCGGAGCAGAAACCAAACAGTTAGTAATCATGCGAGGACTACGGGCATTGCTAGAATAGGAAGAGAAATGCCAATTCTTTTTGCTGCTCTCAGATTCAGACTGGAATTGTCATTAGCTGCCCATTGCCTCCTCTTTAGCTTTTCGGGTACAGCCCGTGGGAAGGAGTTTCCATTGGTACGACGTGACCCCGGTCCTGAAGTTCCTGTGGGCTCATGTAATGCAGCGTTCCCGCTTCCTCTTTGCCGTTTCATTTATTGCAGGTCCTCGGGAAGCACAGTGCAGGGCGATGGAGGAAGTAGTGCAAGTCAACTGTTTTGTAATCACAAAATGGATGATCTCTGTTTTCTAACTGGCCTTTTAAACGTTCTTAATCCCTCATTGGGGTATGTGTGTGGTATTCCTCTCATATTTATTTCTGATGTGTCTGGAAGTTTTCTAATAAAATGATGAATGAGAAAATTCAAATGAAGTCTGAAGGTGCAGATTACTGGTGTGGAAGTAGAAACTCACAAAGGGAGAAATGCCAAAGCTGAATGTGGTTGCAAGATGTTCTTTCCCTTTACATGTTTACCCTAAAATGTGCTGTGGTTATGTTGTGGAGTATTATTGCAGTACTGTTACTTTTGCATTCAACCATCTTCTCTTTACCACTTTTTCCTACATCTGTATTCCTTTAGAAATTTTGGTCTGTCCGTGTGTGTGAGTTACAGCAGTTCTCAGAAACATTTTGTACATGCTGGAGAATGAGAATTAATGGCATGCGTGACGCTGTGATTTTTCCACATTTCCAGCTCTCCTTAGAGGAGATGCTCCTGGCTTGCACGTGCTCTGTTCCACCAAACCATCGCAAAGGAGTTGGAGCAGGTCTCAGGTTCGCGTTCTCAGTTTGGCTCATTATTCAGTTTTGCACTTTCTGGTGGGTTCGAACCGCAGAGCCAAGGTTGCAGCACAGACGTGGGTAAAGGTTACGGTACCTCTGGTTGTTCTGTCGTAACTTTGGGGAAGGAACTGGCTCGGGATATTGCTGTTTGGTTGGAGAAGAGCAATGAGAAAGTCAGACTTTTGGCTTAATTTGGTATCCTACTGTGGTATAAAAACTGTGTGAGTTCTCTGCTCCTTGTAAGCCTGCTGTTCATGAAATTCAAAGCCACTGCCTTCATAGGATATCGGGTCACTCTGTAATTAGTCTCTATCACTCTTCTAGATAGGTTGTTCTAAATTTTGCACTTTCTACAGAGTTCAGAGATACTGGTATTCAAGTTATTGCCTTTTTAAACAATTTATTTTGAGGCTGATCACTTGTATTCTTATGTAGTTATGATGTCAACATAATTTAAAAAAAAAAGGTTTTCTTTTCTGAAAACAATTTTTTTATAACAAGAATTAGAAATTAAATAGTTGTTATTGACATATCTATGTAAGCAGATAGCTATAAAGAAGTCTAGATAAGATAAGAAGTTCTGTGTACAAGAAATTCATCAAAGAGAAGTAGGGGACAAGCTGAAGTTACGTGTCAGAAATATATAGTACAGTAATACTAATAAATGTGTTTTTATGATACTAAAACAAATTTTTAAATACTGCTAGTTTTCCTCTAAGGTTTTTATCTTGGACATTGTTTTATTTGAAATTTTTTAATGGAAAAAGATTGAGCTATCATGAAGGTAGCCTGAAGAATCCCAAGAAAAAATAAACAGTGGATCTACTTTGCATAAAGGTAAAAGCTTGAAATTTCAGGAATTTTGTCTAGTTTCATTTTTTGACCATCCTACCCAGTAGGGGTAGCATTTGAGCCTAGTTTCTAAGTAAAATACGATTTTCAATCTTAGACGAAGAAGAGTAACTTTTCTGAAAAGCAAGTAAAGAATTTGTGTCCTGAACCTTTAGTTTTGTTGGGAACGGAGACCCTGATCCATGGTGGTCTAGGTGGTAGTGTGGGCAGAGCCAGCGGGCTGCTATGAAGTCTGTTGTTCTGGCCGTTGCTTGATGGCATGGTCCTGGCTGAAGGGCAGTCGTACTTAGTTGTAGAAGGTACACATCAGATTTTGGTGGAGTTGGGATCCCGTCATGTGTTCCCAGAGACTGTTCTTGCTTGTGTTCTTGCCAATCTCAGATCTGGCTGTAATCGGAGGAAGGACGCTTACTGCTTAAGTCGTGGTGAAGAGAAAGAAGACTTGGTAGGTCACAGAGACAGCTTTCTGCTCTGGGTTCAGGAAGGAAGGGGATCTGTCGTTAATACATGGTAAAAGCAAAACTGGAAGCAGATTCATGGTGAAGACTTCACCATGATTCATGGTGGATTATTTGGACAGTTGCACATAAAACCATGACATGCATCATTCAGATAATGCGTTCAGATAATGCACAGCAGTCAGAGATTGAGATTATGGTGACAACTCATTTTCTTGAAAACTCCAGATTTTGTGAGCTTGTGCTATGGCATAGGTAAATGTGACATTAAAAATGCTTCTCATCCATGGAGGACTCTCAGACACTTCAGCAGAAGAATGTCTTCAGTTGGCAACTACTTTCTCTCCTGTCCTTTATGCCAGCTGGTTACAGTCGGAATTTCTGTGCTGAAAGATTTGTGTCGTCTTAAAGTAGGTGGTCTCTGGGTAGGGAGTGATTCTTTGCTTTTCTGCAGGGGCAGGTCATTTTGGAGTGATAACTGGGGAGAGCCTTTTACAGAGCTCCGACAGCCCATGTGGAAAGCAAAATCCCGCGTGGTTTCCCAGCAGTTGCTGTGAACATGTAACAGGGAGGTAACGCATCTCGTGCTGTGCTGTTTCATGAGGGTGAGCTCAGCCTGTCTGGTTGAGGAACATTTTCTGGAATTGTAACAGTCTCTGGGATTGCAATAAGAGGGATCCCCATCAAGTACTGTCCCTATCATTAGCTACAGTAGGTTGGGTTTATCTACTCTAAGACAGGCTTAAAGCGAGTGCTCATCAAGAACATGACGATTTTTTTCCTTCGTTAAATTACAGTTTTCATTATCAAGTTTGAGAAAACGCTTTAGTGGAAAGATCATAGCTGCTTTGGAGGTGTGGATTAGGATCCATGAGTATAGCTGCTGCTGTCTCTGTTGGAGTCTGTGCTAATAGTTCAGCAAAAGCCACTATATAATGAGATTAGACTTGTTCTTCTAAGTTTTCTTATCCAGATTCCGTACTAATACTCTGCAGACCTCAGAAAAATTGCTGCTCTAGCTGGATATGTATGGACATGGCGTTTCTCCAGGTAGCATTTCTTTGACATTATTTTCTCTTCTGTTGCTCCTGAGCAGTGCCAGAGACTCTGTGAGAGGGTATTGGTTTTGCCCATCACTGTGGTGATGTCCTTCCAACAAGGCGCTCATGAGACTTACAATGACTTTGATCTCAGAAATAATTTCCTTGGATATTTTTCCATTTGTTGTTCACCTGTGTTGCATATTAGCCGTGATACCAGCTCACCTGTGGAGTGAGCAGGGAGTCAGAAAGTTTCACGTTTTGTTATTCCCTTGTATTTTACAGATGTCGTGGGTTTTGTTGCTGTACTCTATAGTCAGAGCAGGTTTGTGTTCAAAATGATTGCGAGTAAATGGGAAAATTTCCCAACCTTGAGAAGAGAAATGATGATTGCTGAAAATAAACTGCTCTATGGGAGCTCAGGTATTTCAAACCTGCTGTTTAGTCCACTCATCTATTGTTTCTATTCAATTGCTGGTATTGTTTTGCAGCTGGAGGCAGCTTCTTACTCTAAATCTGCCTGAATGAAATGTTTATAATACTGCAGGACATCGCTCATTTCTAAACTCTTACACTCTTACAAATACATGGTGTATGCATGTGTTGAAGGGTTTTACTAACTGTGAATAACACTAGTGAAATCCAAACTACTCTTCCTGTTCTTGGCAGATCTCCCTTTATCAGGTACGTTCATATTAAATGCTGATGCAATCTCAAGCTGTATGTTGCAAAATGTAACACTCCTGTGGGATATGTTTGGACGTTGTGGATTTCCAGTTGAAATCTGTGTGAAAATGAGTTATTTGTCCATGATCTTTGTGCCTTTTTTTTTTCCCCCTTGGTAAATGGCAGTGTAGTTGTAACTCAAAATGTCATTTTCAAGCTTATTAAACCTTCCGTAAAGATTTTCTGCAGAAAGTGCCCTTGCTTAGTTTTATCATAAATGCTGCAGCTTCTGTTGACAGCCTCTTCTCTCATTGGGAGGAAGTTTTTAACCCCCATCATGAGGAAGACCAACACCACGATCCTGCAATTGCTCGGTTGTTGCTGGCTGGGCTCCGTGCGGTTATTGTACTCGGCTGATGTACGTCAGTGGCAGGATTGAGCCGGTTCTCTTGATCTAACTCCCTCTTTCTGCTAAGGCAGGAGGTTTGCTGCTGCATCACAAGGACAGATCTCCCTGTGATTTTTGGAGGGACCAACCTGCTTTCCATGAGCTGTGCAAGCCTTTGCAGTGTTTTGACGGGGATGTTCTGAATTCACTAGATAGTACTCCTATAATTCCATAGCCTTCAAATTATCCTTAAAACTGCCAAGTTATGTGCAAAGGTTGCTGTTAAAAGTGATAGGAGATTATAAAACTCAGTTTTCTTTTCAAATGGTCAATATCCAATATATTTTACTGCTAACATGTTCTACGGTGTTCCTTACCTCCAAAAATGCTCATACACATTTGCTACTGCAAATGAAATATTTTAAAGTAAATTACGTAAGATGGGGTGAACCTGTAACAGCACATAATAAATTTATGTCCGTATTCCTTCGGCGTGGTACGTTATGACAGTTTAACAGAATTGAGGTATCTTGGTAATGTGCTTTTTTTTTTTTCCTCCTTTCTTCAAGATTGCAACCTAAAAGTCAATACAAGGTATTTAAAGTGTGTTTTTTCTACCACAGTGTTTCCAACAGTGAGAATTGTGTGGTGATATAAAACAATGGATTTAAAATAATGATAAGATGATTATATAGCAATGAGAATTTATTAGTTTCCTTTATACTTCCACTTTTAATCTCTGGGACTTGTAACAGTGTAGGACATAATTTTGGATGCAAGTTTGATGCTTTGAAACATTAGCTCAATCAAAATGCTTTTAAATACATGTTTTGTACGTCATTGTAGATGTACTTACGAGAATTTAATTCTGTTGCTTACAGAAGTGCTGGTGGCGTCAATCTGAGCATGTAATTTAACCCTTCTTTTCTGTGTGGTTTGTGAAATAGTATCCCGATAGTACCGAATATATGGCTGTCTTCTAAGACATACCAAATGCTGACAGAGTTTTAACGTGTTAATGGGCTATAGAAAATAGCTTTTATTTCGGGTAAGTCATCCTCTAAATGAATACTAAAAAAGAACCCCAACCTCACACAGCTTTAAGTGATATGCAGCCGTAGTTGTAAGAACTATGAGTGCCTTTTGAAAGGGGTGGTAACGCATTTGTGCTGGGAGGGTGCCCACAGCACTCATCAAAGCATGTGGTATAACTGCTTATTTGCAGTTAAAAAATCTCACTGTGGATTCTTTGGCTTTCCCATGATCATGTGGTTTTCCTCTTGCTTTATTAATATCAAAGACAGTTTAATAGGTTTAACAAACATTCTCTGAACTGGATAATCAGTGTACTTTGCTTACTAATAGCTTTCTTTTTGGGGACCCCAAAGCACAAAACCTTTTTTTTTTGTTCCCTTACAAAAATTTATAAGAACAGACAAAACAGTAGTCCTAAATTTTTATTTTGTGTCTGCTTGATTTTCTTTTTAATGTTAAAAACTGTAATAATTGCATAACATCCCTGCTGTACAATTCTTCTTAGTAGTTTTGTATTTCTAAAATTCTTTACGTATCCATTTATTTCTTGCCTATTGAGAGGAACATTTGTTAGCAATGATAGAACATTAGTTGTCTAAGACCATGGCATGATAATAATCCAGAAAGAGCTAAATTACATAAACTGTTTCTGTATCCTGCTCATTAAGAATTGTATTCAGCTTAACTTTCGAAAGGACAGAAACAATGAAGTAGTAAAAATTATCTGCTGTGGGTAATTTCTGGCTTCTATCAAAACCTTAACGTGATTTAAAAAGAATCATCATTTATGTTAAAGCAAGTAAAACATATAAATATCTTGTGAAAAAGTATGCAGGTTTTTTTGGCTTAATGATTTGTCAGCATTACATTAAAAAAACCCGTAAGCCTGTAGGATTCTAAGATGCATATTTTACTAGTGTTTTGTAGCTGAACTGTAGCTTTAGATGCTGGTTGTCTTAGTATTGCGTCTGTCAAATGATGTTTTGGGCTCATTTACCTAGAGAAACTAGTGTATTATGAGAGACATCATCCCTTATTAGACATCAGTGAATTCACAGGAGAGCATTCCTGAGACACTGGAAATAGACACAGCCTGAATATATTTTTGAGCAGGAATCTGGAAATAAAGGCTTGGGATTGATTTGTGTTAGCATTTTGTATCTTTTTTGTATGTGGTGTCAGTAAACAGAACGATTTTAATAAAACATCAGCTGGCCTCTTCCAGCTGCCTTTTTATTAGACTGTAAAGCCCCCTGAGAGTAGCTAAGTTGCAACTCTCCCAAGAACACGACAAAGGTCAAAGCCTTTAAAATGCTACAAGACAGGAAAAAATATCTTTTCAAAGCTGCCTTAAGTGTGTCTAAATATCTCCTTAATAAACAAGGCAAACATTTCTTTGGAAAAGTAGATAACCAAACTATTGCACAATGTAATAATAGATATTAGAAGGCAGTTAAGGAAGTTGTATTAATTAGATTCCTTAAGTAGCTAACCATGTCTAACCCTGTAATTTTGCATGGAGCGAAGGTGCCTCTTGCTGTGCAATTAACTGATTTATTAACAGGCGAGTTGGTTGGCTGCTGGCTGACCCGATGGTCTCACAAGGGGCTGCAGCTATTTCCCGTGTTAATCCTAAACCAGCATGCTCAGAGCAGGGTGGAAGAATGGCCGTACTTTGTCCTCTCCAGCCAGCGGCTCCAAAGGGACATGGAAGAAAAGGTGATTAAGTTGCCGTGGGCCCAGTTTGCCCAGACCCACGCAAAAAAGTCTTTTGATACTGAAAAAACTCTGTGGACAGATGTTCTTTTGCAGATCCAGCTGTGCTGCTGGAATAGGCTGCTAGCCCAAACCCTTGATCACTTCGCTTGACTGCAAGTTGTGAGTGTAACAACTTTCTAACGTATTTCCAAGGAGGATCAGAGTAACTAAAATATGCTGAATCGTTTGGTCTTTGCTAACTTTAGCTGCCTTGGGATAGGGAGCTCTAACAAGAGCAGCTGCGGCTGGCATGAGTAGCTGACAGGCAACAACACAGCTGTATGCAAAGTGCCTCCGTCCACATCCTTACTGCCTTTGCGGCTGCAATTAAAGATCTGACGATAGGGCCTTGTCTGCATTCCCGAGTAATGCCAGCTCAGCATCAGGTGGCCGTTGCCCACATCTGCAGTCAGTGCCGACCTTGAAGATCTCGTCAGAGCTAAGCTGTGTTTGCTGCTCTTGCTGCACTGGCACTGGACAGAGCAAAAGCAAGCCAGGACTGGTATCATCCCAGTGAGCTGGGGCTTGGGCTGCTTGTAACGAGACCACGCTGCCCAGGTAGCTTGCTTTGTCCTCTCATCTGCTGCTGGCCACGCTCAAAATCGATGTTTGTGGTTTCTGTTCAGCAATTGCTGAACAGAGACAAGGCCTAGAGGAGGACCCTGTTTTTACCTGCTGGAAATACTGAGGATATGAGTATCCATGCATCGTTGTTTGTACTGGAAGGTTAAGGGCAGTAGTAGCAGGTCTAGAGGCAGCTGTAGGGTGATGTCAGTCATAGATGATGTAATTGACATTTTCACATATGTCAATAAGCAGAGATTAAAGAGGCATAAAAATAAATTAGCCGTTAAGCACTGTGATCTAGACCATGGTTCACAAGACACAATTAGTTTGTACACTGAGGGATTACCTGACTTCCTAAGTCTTATACTGTAGTTGTCTTATGACTTGGGTTTGATTTACAGTAATGCTACAGGAGCCAGTAAGTGAGAATTAAATTAAAATGGTTTTAGTGTAATTTGCTCTGACCTTTCGTAATAGTGGTTGAATTATGTAAACAGTGGATTAGGTTTGTTCAGACTTCTGAATCCCTTTGCCTTCAAGAAATGGCATCTAGTCTGTATTCCCTTTAGCAGGACTCTAGAGGGACATGATTTCACCCATACCTGTGGTGTAAGGGTGAATGGCTTTAGCGTGGTTTGATGATCAGTACCCGGCTGTGACTAAGCTTATCATGGGACTAAGCGTAATATTCAACTCCACTGCAGTCACCTTGTGGTCTGACTGTGTCTCTATGTTATGTCCAAGGAGTTTGTATTTACGTGTTTGGGTTGTGCCTTTCCTTCAGCTGAGCTCCTTCTAGTTCTGCTTTGATCCAACATTAAAAAAAAAAAAAATCTGTCTTTCACAGAAAAAGGTAATGTAATGAAATAACTGAAGACTTGTTACTTGTCATCACCATGGCTTTAGGAAGGAAATTGATGCTCATTTAAGTTGCAGAAGATAGATAGCAGCTTGACCGAGGGAAGTGAGCGTGTCATGCCCAAGCCAGTGACGGCTGGCTTCTTCAGTGGCCTTTAGGCAGATAGGTGCATGGCAGGATTTTCTTCCACGCATTTAGGCATTTTGGATTTAAGTATGAGTTTGATGCTTAAAGGTGATTCTAAATATTCTTGTAAGGCCTAAGAGAGCTTTGAAATACCGGTCTTTAACCACCACTTTGTAATTTGCTATCTGAAAGTCAGTCTTTCATTGGAATATGGCACCTTCTTGTCAAAAAAAGTACAAAAGCTTCAAAGATGTGGATTGACTTGCATCTGGTTCTCACTGTAAGGAATAAGTGTCTTTAAATTGGCTAATAGAGTTCACAGCTGATCTACAGCAACTGAAAAGAGCAAAACATGAAAGGAATAGTCTAGAATCGCTAGCGCTAACAACAGCAGTGATTAAAAGTGTTTAGAAAGGATTTCTTTCAGAAGTAATGGTCCTTAGAAAGAGTTGGCAATTTTTTCCCCCCAGTTCTTAATTTGGGATATCTGTGGGCAATTAGTAGGTGCCTTTCGTTATTCTTAGATGGAAGCTTGCTTTGGTGACTGTTAGATCCCAGTTTAGAGTATGAACCTCAATGTGAAGATAATGGTATTAGCCACGGTCAACACAGCATTTCTTCATACTACTGGAATGTGATCTTAGTGTGTCATATACTGTAAATAAGAAAATCTTAGAAAATAATTCTTTTTGAATCTCCAAATAATAAAAGCACTGTGTGTCTATATGCCTGCAGCAGAGAAGGACTGGTCCTCTTGGCCCGGTGCTCCTATCTTGCTTGTGGTCCGTTTCATGGTAGCACTGGGTGATGGGTAGACCTGGGTTTTGCTGGTGGTGTGGCTGCAGTGCAGCCCCTCCTGTTGTCCAGTGACTCTGGTGGGCTTTTACTGGATCCAGCAGCATCTTGTGTGAGACGGAGGACAGTCACTGGGTTCTGCACATTGCTGCGGTGGAATAGGGAGCTATGGCACTTGGATGTGTTCATCGTGGCATTTTTAATCATTCTCTAAAAGGATTCAACCAGTACTACTTCTGTAGCCAGGACCTAAATACATTGTGCCGTGGGAAAGTTAAATGTGAGACAAGTCAATTTAATTCTAATGACCTGTTGAGGTACTTGTGTTGCAAACACCAGCAGGTACTGTGCTATGAAGACATGGATTTCTAAGTACTGTACAAGAAGATAGTTTTATTCTGCTCCTCTTGACCAAGGTGTTCAAGAAAAGATGATCTAGATAGTTTGTCTAATGTTGTTTGTGGCCTGGTATTCTTGTCTCATTTCTAACAATATTCAGGTAGGCAGTCAAGGAGTGTCAGGTCTCCTGGTTATCCGGCAGTAATGCTGGTAGGAATTAGAGGACATTCCCCAAGTTAATATTTCCTAAGGAAGATAAAAACGTAATACAAAGGTTTTTGGAGTATAGGGGTCTTGTGTTTGCTAGCCCACGGAGATGGAGTTTTGAATGTCTAGGCTGTCATCTGCATCCTCCAGGCTACTGAAGGAGGTTGGTGGTACAGCTCGTGAAATGGACAGTGCTGCTGCTGCTGGAGTCCTGCTCCGGGAGGCTGGTGGGGTGCTGCTGGAGGGCAGAGCTCCTTCTTCCGACAGATCCCTTGCTGATCTGACAGATCCCTTCTCAGATCCCTTGACTGGCTGTAGGAGTGTTGCTGTTTACCTGCAGGTGGGTCTTCCCACATTTGCTTAGATAGCTGCCAATTAAATTATTTTGTGGACTTGTAAGTGAGTCAGTCTGCAGTATGATTTGCTGAAAACGGCATACATTTAAAAAATTGCTTTTCTGGTATTGTGAAAAAAGATGACTCACTTCACAGTAACACTGTTTCCCTTGCTGAGCAGGCTAAGCAGCATGAAGAACTAGTGCAACGCAAGTTAGGTTCAAAGCTACAGTTAAAGATTTAATTGAATGTCGGTGCATTAGCTAAAGATAAAGGTCTTAATTCAAAACACTGTTGAAGTTACTCAGAAAAGGCTTTAAACAACAACAGCAAAAAATTGAGCCATCTGACGCCTTTATGTGTAATCATGCAGTTACGCACATGTATCATGGTACCAGCTATAAAACATAAGCCAAAAAAAATACTGTTTTGCTATGTCTATACATTTATTACAGTAGCATTAGCTGATGTACCACGGTTTTCTGCATCAAAGCTGCTATAGTCTTCCTGTTTTCAGTGAATCTACAAGACCACAAAATAATTTAATTGGCAACTATCTGAGCAAATGTGGGAATCAAATCAATGTGTTGCAGGTAAACAGCAACACTCCTACAGCCAGTCAACGGATCCAAGAAGGGATCTGTCGGATCAGATATTTTTGGTAAGTTCGGAGGAATTAATTGTGATTTTTGTTCTTGTTAGATGCTCTTGACTGGTATAGAGTTAACATAATCTCAAAGTCTTAAAGTAATGCATTGCTGTGGAGAAAAAGATATAGTAGTATATATCCGTATTTGCATAATACATATATTTGTGTAAAAACATGTGTCTAAAATCTCTTGAGTATTTATTTTACTATATTATAGAGGTGAAACTGTTGCGAGACCTTGAAGGGGACATCTGATCTTTTCTCTCAAAAACCACAGGGACTATATGTGTTAATTCCTGTGGATACATTCTCATTCTTGCGCAGTCTCTTTCTCAAACCTAGAAGCATTGTTCAAGTGGAATTTGAAGGTTTTGTATTTTTATCCAGAATTTCCAAACATCTGCAGCCTGCTCTGAGGAGCAGTTTCAACTGCACTGCTGGCTATTTGGCAATCTCAAGCATGCTTGCTGTGCGCATTCAATCAGACTCTACAGCGCATGCCTGGAAACCCCACGTTTCCAGTAAACATTGGATGGAGCTGTGTGTGCATGGTATGCTCTAACAGCCTGGAGAGCTGGACTCGCTGAACCCATAGTACTTTGTGCATAAACACAAATTCTGGATAGGACTGCCGCAACTCTGCCAAAAATCCAAGATCTTTCTTTGAACAAAGTTTTCCAAGGCCTTCAGTTTTTCCAAAGACTTAGCTTCTACATCTGTGCCTTGGCCATGAAAGAATAGTCTGAATCTTTTTTTTTTCCCCCAAACATACGAAGCATTCATCTGCCAAACTCTCTCACGGGGTTTTCAAATGCCAAGCATTTGTCTACAGTCTTTGCTAGATACGTGTGTGTGTGTGTGTTTATATATATATATATATATATACACGTTATATATATGTGTATATGCGCTTGGGTATAAAATAAACTGTCATAGTAAATGTCCCATTCTTAATTGTCTAACTTGTTTGTTTGTTTTCAACAGGCAGAAATACTCAGTGTGCTCAGTCACAAAAACATCATTCAGTTCTATGGAGCTGTCATTGAACCTCCAAATTATGGCATAGTTACAGGTAAGGATTTTTGTCTGACCTTTGTCTTGATTCTGTAAAACTCCAATGTTACAAGGGATTAGCTTTACCCAGTTTCAGTGTTTTTCTAATTGTTCTGGCCATCTTTGAACGTTAGAGTGCTCGGCACCATCTGTCTCAATGTACATGGGAGTGCTGGAGGTGGGAGCCAGGCTGGCAGCACGGCTGGTAGCAGCGCAGAGGCAGTTGGAGCCTGGAGCGTTCTTAATACACAAACTCAGCACTCCTTTAAATAGAAGCTTTCACTGTGTTCTCTTACCCTGCGCTGTGAATTGCTTTTCAATTTAACTGACATGTGACGGAAGTAGAGGTTTTCATGATACGAAGTTCTGGCAAGTTCTGTGAAAAGGGAAGGCTGAGAGGCTGCTCAGAGCAAAGCTGCACTGTGAATTCTGCCTGTATTGAAAATAGGAGAATCTGCTTTGGGAACTTCCCAGCCATGGGAAGAGCTTGAAATAGAGTCAAGGGTTTATTAGACACCATAAGACAACTACCTTTATTCACTGTAACCTAGGTTTCATTCATTCTGGCATTCCTAGAATTATGTGGCGGTTGGGTTTTGTGGTTTTGTTGTGGGTGGTTTTTGTTTTTTTTTTTTTTTTTTTTCCTATCACCACTTTAAGCTTCCTTCCCTTATCTTGGGAGTTGGTGCAGATATAAAATTACATTACAGATAATGTAATTTCTCCCATTCCTGTATGGGAGAAACTAGGTAAGATAGTAGTAGAAAATAAACCCAAAGCAAAGAAATCTCCAATCTGCTGAAATAAATGTTTGGAGAGGTAAAAACCGTGAAAGCGTGGATTAGGAGACATGTTTTGGAATGTCTGTAACAGTTCAAAGAGCTTGATGCAAAGAGTAGTTTTTGCATGTGGCACAGTCTACCACCAGTTTGAAACACTGCTGTTCAGGTTTCTGTTGGTTCTCAGATGGTGGACAGAACCTGTGAAAGTTCCGTTATTTCTACCTGTCTGTTGGACGTCCGATTATCACAGTAGATGGCAGTGTAATCCGGTGGGAGCGCATCTGAGATGCAGCACTGTTCAGAGCATGGGGAGCTTTACTTGCAGGAGTATCAGCCTGCGGGAGTCACGGTGCTGCTACCAGTACTCCAGAGGTGCATGGGTGTCGTGGTTTAACCCGGCAAGCAGCCAAACACCACACAGCCGCTCGCTCACTCCGAAACCAGGACAATGGGGGTGGCCACAGTGTACACCACTCAGAGGAGGCACTGGGGATAGCATATAGACAGGAACTTGAATACCTTCTTGAAGCAATAAAAATAATAGAAAGCTAATAAATCGAGTATTATAACATAAGTGTAGTAAGTGTAAATCAGGAAGCAGAGTGACAAAGGAAATGTGTAATAGACAACTCAGGATGACGTCTGGATCAGAAAGTCCTCGGTTTGATCTCACAAAAGGTCAGTGTTCGGAAAAGGACATTTGACCTGCTTGCCAGTCACAGGACAGACAGCAGCTAAAGTAGTTCATTATGTCATTGGGAACGGGAACTCTTTAACCATTTGTGAGAAAGAGAGGACTCTGCGTAGTCCAACCATTTTGTTACTCTGGGAGCTCTGATTCCACCCTGGCTAAAGATAAAAACTTTTTTTAAGAAACTGTTTTGGTTCTCCCTGCAACTTCCAAGGAGACTGGAGTCCCTTGGGTTGGGAGGGAAGCAAGCCTCTATTTCCCCACACCATTTTCAAATGGGAGAATGGCTACTGAGAAAAGAAATGTTAATTGTGCTTGAAATATCTTTCAGAGAGATTTTCACTCTGTGATCTTCTGGATGGCCTTCAGTGTTGCGGACTTAATCCTGTGTTTAGTCAGAGACCCATTTCTTGTGAGGGAAAAACCCAAACAAGAAGAAATCCTGAGAACCTAATGATTCTGCAGAGTGGTGGAGAAGAGGGCATTCAGCCAAGCATTGGCATGTACCGAGCACTGGCTGCATGTGACGTCTTATGTGGGGTTGTCAGAGAGTTCTCTGAGAAAGGCTACTTCTGCAGTCAAAACACGTTTTCCTGCTGGGGTGCATGTCAGTGTTACAACTGATCATCCTGCCTGGCGAGCTGCTAACACGGATCACATCATTCTAGATGTCACTCTCTGTCTCTTGTCTCGATGCCTAGCTTTCAGATCTGGTTTTTGACCACAGCTGCCTCCCCCCCAAAAGGTTCTCGGAGCTTGTGCCCCCCATCTGCACAGAAGCATACGGTGTATCCCACAGCCCATCACAGGGTGGGTCCAATCAGGCATTCAGAGCTTTTCTTTCTAAAGCAAATACCTCTTTTCCATTGTTGACAGAAAATTATCCTCACGATATGATTTCCAAATCCATAAGCTCCTAGTAAAAACACGTGGCACAATAAATACATAGAAGAAATACTAAAGGATCGAGCTTTGTTGATTGAAGCTTGCTTGCCTCTGTTCACACAGAGTGGCAAAGGGCTCGGGGAGCTGCGTTGTCCCTCACCCTGGTGGATCAAATTATGCATTGTAAAGGCATGGAAAGCATGCAGCCAACCTATTCCTGAAGAATCCGTTTATAGACAGATGATGACATCATGGGTAAAAAAAGCTTATGTTTTAATTGAGAAAATGTGCAGGTCAGCAGCTTACTCCTCTTTCGGTGACATCAGAGGCAACACTTCTGACTCCTGCAGAGGCTCCTTTCAGCAGGAGGTCCTGCAGTAATGATCCAAAACTAACTTGCCACTTGAGTGTTTACTTTCAAGGGACTTCCTATTTTCTCCCTCTTGCCTTTCATTTAGTGCTGGAATCTTCTCACATGGCCTACCGCGTTCTAGGCTGCAGTTTCCTTCCCCACGCAGCAATCTCCCAGAGGTTTTGATTTCCCTGATGAGGAGCAATGTTCACTTTTTGGGCATCATCGTTATCATTCATTGATTTAATATTATTAACAGCAATTCAGATACATTTCATGTAGTCTTAGGGGGAATGATTTTGTGACTGCTTTGAAATGGCTGAAATTAAGCATTTTAATTGTATACCAGCTGGTTTGCCACCTTAGGTATGCAGATTTGGGGAGTTCTGTAAGTAGGCTCCAGACTGCCTGAGGAGCACACTGAATAGCCTTGGGAGAGAGAGATGAAAGGCTTGAAGCTGCTCCTTGCATCCCTCTGGTCTTTGTGCTACACCGGGTGGCATGTGCCCACTCTGTCTTGGCAACCAGATAGAAGAAAATGTATCAGCTGCTTCAACTCACAAACCTCCTGTTGTGTTTTCGGTGAAACACGAATGAATACTAAATAAGCATAAAGCTTATTTAATAAATACTAAGCAGAGGAGCCTTTAGTCTGCTGAATGTGACCTGCAGCACGTGGAAATCTGGCCCGCTTACCTCAGGGTTAGACCTCTAGTTTCTTCCTTCTATTTTTTCATGAACAAATGATTTGATCTGCTACTGTGTTCCTCCATGGGGAAATAGGAAAAAAAAAATTAATTTCCCTTTCTACTTGCAAACCCTTTCTTCCTAACAGAACATTATATATTTAACATTTGGTTTTACTTTTAAAAAAAGAAATAAAATAATTATCCTTTGTTTATGGGGCATCATTTACACACAGTACTGCTCACCAGTGGGGAATATCCTCTGTCTTCGGAAACAATAAGAAGGATCTGATACCACCAAACTCATCTGTTAACTGCTCTTCCGATCAGGAGCGGCAAATTCACTGTGTAAATATGTAAGAATTTCAAGTTATGTAGAAGTGGCGCTGTGGAGGTTTCAGTTGTCTCCAGTTCCACACCTAAACGTGTGTAGGTGTAACTAGCTTGTTATTCCAGCTTTCAGCCCCGCGAGCTCTGACACAGATGGATTCCATCTGCCACACTTGGAAACACCAACGGGCCAAAAAAGCCCTTGTTTATACCCTTATAATCCTGCTGTGGGTTTCTGTAGGTGTAGTTGAAAGAATTTAAGAGGAAGGTCTGTTGGTCCTGAACAAGGAGCATCCAGAACCTTTTACTCTGGAATTTGAACTGCTTTGCCTGAGCTTTCTTGACGCCAGACCTTTCTAATGTCTTTTCATTTTAATGCCTGTTGTTATAGATAATTTTACTTTTTTTTTTTTAAAAAAACCCTTAGCAGTAGATTATCTCTGTGTTGGGATAATCAGAACAAACTACCACTCTCCTATTACACTACTAATAGTATTAGCTGCTGAACCCAAATTCTTTGTCATTAAGCCAGAGGTTGACTGCTTTCTGGAACTGGCGGCGTTTCCATTAGGTCTTTCAGTTTAGGTGCAATGTTTTAAAATGTCATGTGAGTTTCTTTGTTGTTGTTTTTTTTAACAGAGTATGCTTCTGCTGGCTCACTGTTTGATTACATTAATAGTAACAAAAGTGAAGAGATGGATATGGATCATATCATGACCTGGGCAACTGACATAGCTAAAGGTAAGCAAGACAAGCGGTGCATCACTATCCTACACAGCCAGCAAGTGTACAGCTGGAGATGCTTTCCCTATGAAGTCAGGAAAGCCTTCCTATACTTCCTTATTCAAATTGTTAAAAAAAAAAAAAAAAAAACCACAACAAAAAACCCAAACAAAACAAACAGACAAACAAAAAAACCAAACCAAAACCCCAAACCAACCAAAACCAAAAAACAGCCCACCCACAAACCCAAAATAACTCCAAACATAAAAAAAGCAAACCCCATTCACTGTGCTTTTTAATATGTTCCTTGGTTGTTATGAATCCAAAATAATTTCTGGAGTGAAAATGGCTTCTATGAGCCAGTTTTACTTCTGGTTTGCCCCTAAGTGCCAAGAGGATAATTTTGCTGATGTAGAGTAATTATGAGGTAAAGTGCATAATTATCCTTACATTTGATTTGAATTGGGACATTTAAGGAAGCTAAGGGTTTATTCTCGGCAAACATACTGAAATTCTTCATATAATAATGCAGAACAAGCTGTTTTGTCCTTTGTTCTCTATGACCACACAAGAATTAGTGTAAACTAATGAATGAACAGTAAATTCATATCTTGGCTTCCCTGTGTAGACAACACCTTAGAGAAAATAACTAAATATGACGTTAAAAAGCATTAATGTACCCATATAGATGCTCTGAGAGATATATGAGCTTTGCTTAGTGCTTTTTACTCAAAGTAGATTATGGGAAGCTTTGCTTCTCCTGCAGCATATCAGTATGGCATACAGGTATGCCAACTGGTAATGAAGGACAATTAATGGGAACCAGAAAACATGACTGCTGATAGGTGATGATCATGCTCAGCCTGCCTAACTAGATTGTTCCCTTGTTTTATGTAGGAATGCACTACTTACACATGGAAGCTCCAGTCAAAGTAATCCACAGGGATCTGAAGTCCAGGAATGGTAAAGTAGCAAAACACTGAAATGCTCTGCATTTACTGTTACCTGTTAATGTAGCATTTAAATCTGTACCTAAGCTTTGTGAACGTGCAGAACTAACTAACGCCTTGGCTGTCACCAAGCTGCACTAGGAGTTGTTGAGGCACAGAAGAGCCTGTTCCCTCCTCCCCATCCCGAGGCTGTCTGAGCTCCGTTGCAGTCCCTGGCATCCTTCAGGGCACTGTGGAGGGCTCTTTCAAGTTGTGTCTTGCTGACCACGATTGTACCCATCTTACCAGCTGTCAGACGTTGCCTGGGCACTCCTCGCTTCCTTTTTCTATTTGGAAAGGTTGGGTACCAGGAAAGGCTGGCAGACACCAGACACAATAGACTGGATAAGGCCTATTATTTCTTATCTGAAAATCTTGTCTTTACTGTGGCCTGTTTTGAGGTTTGAGAGATATTCATGCTTTTGAGTAATATGCACTCAGTGTGGAGCTGCACTGGTTAGTCTGTACTTGGCAGTGGATGACCGTTTATGAAATTTGCTGAACATTGCCTTTTAACTGAAACTTTCACTACTAGTAGTGGGATAGGGGGGACACAGGTTTTAATAATGCACACGGGGAGATAATAGTCAAGAAAAGTCTAGATCTCACCTCAGTTGTAAGTTTTCTGCTTTTATTAATGAATCTTTCAGAGCGCTTCTTGTTAAGCCTAACTACATTGGGGAGAATGGAGTTTATCTGTATTTTAGCTATAGTTGTGTTGCTATCTTTGAACTCAGTAAGGCCTGAAAGGTTTTGCATTTGTTCAGAGGCTTGCAGGTATTCAGCAGATGCTCTCTAAAGCTTCTCAAAGAAAGCAGGACAATCGTGCATATGCGCATGTTCAGGTGCTGGCTCACCATAGGATCATTTTTCTTGATAAAAAGCAAAGTCTTTTGCTGTGAAAATGTATTGTGTTTATTTTTAATAGCATTCTTGTAACCTATTGTTTCTTCATTTTCAGTTGTTATAGCTGCTGATGGCGTGTTAAAGGTATGAACACTTTAATTATTTGTAGAGAGATGCTGCTGCTTGAATCAATGTTTTGATGCCTCATGAATGAGGTTGATGCTCTGTATCTGTTTATTTTTCATTTATTTTTGCCAGATTTGTGATTTTGGTGCCTCAAGGTTCCACTCCCATACAACACACATGTCATTAGTGGGCACTTTTCCATGGATGGCCCCAGAAGTTATTCAAAGTCTCCCGGTGTCTGAAACATGCGACACATACTCGTATGGAGTGGTGAGTGCCTCTCATTTCCCTATGCGTAGTAGCAGATCTCTAGTGTGATAGAATTCGTGTGATGCAAGAACAACAATTCTAAATAAGGACAAGAAAAAATACCGCATTTTCTTTCAAGACTGACCCATAATTTATAATTACATGCTGGAAAACGGTAGGAAGAACAGTTTGCATGTTTAGTAAGATCCTTATCTGATTAGATTAGCAGCATGCCAGTGTGGGAAGTGCATGCTTTACCACAAGTATTCAGCATATGTCTGAAGGCTTGCAGGAGCCACTGAACAATCTGCATCATGAATCTCCGCTTGTGTTTTTTAGTGGAACAGAAGAGAAAAAGGTTGTCTTGCAATGGGTATATAACAGGATGAAATGATTAGGATTCCACTTTCCATAAAATGGAGTGTCACTGATTTTATATTAAAAAGTAAGCCACTTCTCTATGCTTAATTGTTTAAAAGACCCTGCTATCATTAGCTGTGAGAATAGAGACAGTAACTGTTGTAGAGGTAGAGGCCCTCTATGCCTAAAAATATAGGAAAGGCCAGCATTGCTTTGCCATTTTTCTGAAGAGGGAACAATCAGTTATAGTTCACCAGAATGTCAGGTTTGCAGGTCACTAATGTGAATTATTTCACTCTGTCCACAGTTAAACTCTAATTTGGTTTTGCTCTGCAGTACAAAATAGGCTAGAAATAGCCCTACTGGTCAGACCAATTGTGTGCCTTGCCCCATAGTGTTTCTCTGACAGAGAACAGTAATGAATGCTTTGGGGGGAAAAAGGAAAGGAAGTGGGGTTGTCGTTTCCATGCATATCTGTGTATTAACCACTTTTGGTTTTGGATTCAACGGGGTGTGGCAGAATGAGGAATTCTTTCAGTATTTGTCAAGTATTGCACCTTTCTCTTTGAGATAGATGTGAGGGAGGCACTATGCTTTTAAGCTAGCACCTATGGCTGTACATAGCTAAACTGATGTCCCAATGGAAGATGACTTAAACTTTTTGCCAAAGAGTTGTTTATAGTGGAAAAAAAAAAAAGAGAGATGATGTGGCGTCGCTTACAAATGAAAAGTTGAAGGTTTGCAAGGAGGGAGAAAAAGCCTATGTTGGCAGATTCAAAATCCTTGCTTGCTTAACTGAACTAGGTCACAAACAGTAAGAGAACATAAGCTAACAAATGTAAATGCTAATGTAAACTGTTACTGGAAGCAATCACATATTATCCACAGCAGGGAAACATTCCCGTTTCAAAACAAAGCAAAAATGTTAGAGGAGAAATTCCAAACATGGTCTTATAGCTCAAACTGCTCACATAGTTATCTTGGTGTGAATTGACTTTAAGTAACATGCTAGATGTGGGAGAAGGTGAGAAATTGTTTAGTATCTTATCATGTCAAGTATTACCAGAGCCTTGGGAACAGTATGTCGCAGGTAGTTTATTTTTCCTCATCCAAAAAGTAAAGCTCCTTTGACAGTTCTGTGCTTGGAGGTAAAACTCAACTAGCCTCCATAGTTCAGTTGAAAACACTGAAAACAGTTCAGTGTTACTAGAATATTTTAATGTGGTTATGGGTGTATAGTGCTACTTTAGTACACCTAATAATATTTGACCCACATTTTTTAATGTTTTAATTGTTTTTGAGCTAATGTGTTCTACTGTGGGTAGAAGCTTATGAATTCATAAGCACTTGGGAATTAATTTGGCTTTTTATAACTCCACTCTTGGAACATCATCATTTTCAGAGGAGATACAGGGGTAGAAGTGAAGAATGGCAGTGGCCCAAGTTCTCTGTTGATGAAATTACTGACATAATGGGGTTATACCAGCAAGAAATTGTCCGAATATATCATTGAAAGTTGGAATCTCCCTATAATGAGTGTTAGACTGTCAGAGAATTAGCTAGGAGACTGCAAACAAAAAATCTTAGAAAGCGTATTTTTGTCTCTTCAAATGATTATCATCTATAAAAACAAAATTTAAAGAATCCCTTTTCAAAGTGTAACACTTGCCAGCAGCTTTTGTGCTAGAGAGACAAATCTGCTTTTCTTCAGTTAAAGTCCTGTTAACAAAGAACAGAATCCTTTCAAATGTAAACTAGTAAGATGCTAGGAATAGATACTCTGTTTGCAGTATTTGTCGCCTTCCCCATGGTTTTCTTTAATTTCTTTTCTGCTATTTTTTTTTTCCTGACTGGCTTTTCTTTCTACAAACCAGGACATGATTTTAAATATTCTGCTTAAGGTGTGCAAGAGCTTTTTTCCATGAAGTGTCAAAGTGTTTCTGCAACCTTATAGGTCTGAGTTGCTCCTCAACTGAAATGAATTTTCCTCTTTGTGGACAGTTGCATACATGTTTATAGCTAACGTTCAGATTAGTTTTTCCTGCTTTTCATGGATTATGGTTAAACAGGATATATATTCTTTATGAGATATGTAGTAAATAATTTATAATACTGCTGTGAAATGCTAAAGCTAAATGTTCCAAGAGATTTATTACAACTGAAAGACAGGTCTTGCACTTTCCTTCAGCCATGCTGTGATTCTCTTTTCTAATCCATTTCCAAATCCATACGCTAAACAACAGATACCAACTATTACAAGTGATCAACCCAGAAACTGACTTGCATGTCATTGTGTGTGTTGCTCAAAAATGATTCCTTGCTTCTTTTCCAGATACAAAAGTGTACGTGGAATGACAATGTTCACTCTAAAAGCTGTTTTGAAATCATGAAGATACATGCTCAGAATACATTATCCTGGCAAAATTGTTCATAATGCACTGCAGTGTGTGTTTGTGTATCAGTATGAATGTGTTTAATCATAGAAAGCTTACGCGATGTAGCTGAATTATTTTAATGCTTAAAGAACAAAAAAGTAAAACCATTAATTGGCTATTGGTAGCATAGAGACTGCTGTTAAATGTAGCAGCTGTTATGCTCCTAGCAATAGTTCATACATTGCTTTAGCTATGAGAACATACGTTATTTATAGAGGGAATGTTGGCCAGCTTGAGGGGTTATCCCTTACTCTTTTTGAAAAGAATTATGAGATCTTTAACTTCCACTTGGATCAATGCAGAGAAGACTGACCTAATTTTCATGCCTAAGGGCAGTACCTCCAAGAGTGCAACGCTTTCTGCTCATGCTGTACTTCTGCTAATTGTGGCTCCTGACCCTCATCTGGGAACACTTTTCTACCAAGAGAAAACGTTTCTTTTTTTCAGTTAAGATGTTCAGAGTGTTTGCTGTTTCTCAAATTACTCATTTAGATGTTCCCTGTCCTATATGGCACTTTGAATCTCTTTGGCTTTGCAATGGGGTGGGGATGTGGGGGTTTTGTTGTTTTGTTTCTTTTCGTTTTGGTTGTTGTGACATAGTTGAGAGGGTAAGAATTGAAACGCGCAGCTGAGCTGACAGAAGTAAGTGTGTGAGCTTTTTCTGAAGACCATATAGTTCTTATTCTCAGCTTCCTGTATAGGATGAACATTCATACATTTGTCTCTCCTTTCTGTTCCTCTGTATACAAAGAAGAGCCCAACATCTTCAGAGGCCACAGCTTACAAACCACTACATTACGTGATCTTGCTTTGTTTTCCATCATTGTGTCTAGCTTGGCTGTTTCTCTGTGAGCACCTGCTGTCCATCATCACAGAGATGTGATGTGATCGGGAAAGCAGGTGATCCTCACCATCAGAGATGGGAAGTGAACCATGGCAGTCTCAATGAAATTACACCAGAAATGCAGGATAGATTGATTTCCATATGAGGTGAGCTGGGGAGCCAGTTCTGAAAACGAACAGAGTGTCTCTCTCAATAAAGAGGCCGGGGTAGGTCAGGTTGAGGTGCTTTTTCTGCTGCTGAATGACCCTGGGCACAGGAAGAGACAAATGGGAATGCAGAAGATACCCATTTGCTGCTTTTAGAAAGCCTTATAATGCAATCATTCACCTTAGCTGATGATCCAGGGTAGCGAATCCATGAGATGAGGTTGAAGCTCCTATAAAATTGAACGTGTCACCATTGGAAGGAAAGGCTTTATCTACACCATTGGCCTGAATATGAAATTTGCATTGTTATTAGAACGTTTTCTAAACCTGTGTAAATAAATACAAGGATTTCTGACATCGCACTTTTGTATCTTTTACTTTCTTCTACTATTAGTAAAAAATAAGGCATTAAGAAAAATTCTTCATATTGTGTCAGATTGCTGCTTTTCTCTTGAACTATGTGCAGTCTTGAAGTGTTTTAAGCTAGCACTGTTGGTTTAGGAAGGCAGTGATCCGTACAGGCAGTGGAAATAAACACTAAAGGTGTTGTGATAAAGGAATTCAGTGCAAAATGTTCTTCACAAACTTATGTGCATGAATGAAACGAGACAACCCTTACAATTTACAGCCTTCTAAAAGAAGGGTAGCAGAGCAGTGGAGTTTTCCAGCTCAAGGCTCTTGGAGACATTTAACGTGTATCTCATTATGTTGTTTACTTAGAGCAGTATCTAAATACATCTTCCATCTGATGTGCAAACTTGAGTTTCTTCTCTGTGGTTTCATGGTACAGCCGTACAGATGAGGTGGTTCTGCAAGGCTGCTCAATTGTGTGTTTGATTTGGTCCAGGGGCTTTTGTTTTAAACTGGCTGTTTTGTATGCTGTTTTTTTGTCTGAAGTACATGGGACTGCTAAATTATTTCCTTCTCTGACAGTTAAATTTCCTTGTCTACCAGTAGAGAGGTGGTAATTAAAATTACAAATTGAGGTGCCTTCCCCCCCCCCCCCCCTTCTAAAAGGAATTAATTGAGGCAAACAGGAGAGTTGAATACCTCTATGATAGCTTTCCCCATATATTTCCTATTCTCAGGAACTGTCCTTTCAGTTATTTTTCCAAGATACCCTTACCTTTACTAATCAGTCTTCTAACTCAAGCAGAATTATTCAAATAGGTTTCTTGGAGTACCCTGTTCACTTGATTAAAGGCCCAACTCTGCTTCAGTGCATTTTTTCTGCTTGAGCGGCATTTGCCAATATTCTCACATTTTCTTTCTAATTACCTTCATGGCTGGCCAGAATCCATTCAAAAGGATGTAGCTGGAATAAGCCTGGGTACTAACTCAAGTAGTAAGGATATAGAGACTTGGATATAGAGACTTGCATAAGGATCTTAATGCATTTGGTCAGATCCTACATAAATGATGTCTTTTTTGTTGTTATGCTTGGTATATGAGCAGAAGAAGAAGTTTGTATGTAGATATTTGTAACAAGACACATATATGAAGGTTCTGATTTAAAAAGAAAAAGAAAGAAAGAAAAAAAAAAGACACGTATACAAGTGAAGGTACAAAGTGCCTGTTATTTTGGTTGAACTCCAATATGTAGTCCCAATGGCAGAAAAACAAGTTGGATTCATTGACTTGAAGCCTTTTTGGTGATGCCAAACTCTTTTCTACCGAGTAGCTTAGATTCTCAGGTGCTGTGTTACCAAAATGCTAAAAGCATGCGAAATTAGGAGATCTTTCTATATCTAAGGACAGTGCGTCTGTAAGCTATCGAGGAGAACAGAGTAATTTTCTATATGCTGTATATTGTTTAGTTTAACATAATCACATACTTGGAGATAAACAATTACAGTTTTGCTTGCAAAATTATATTTAATATTTTCATAGGCATATCATAGGAGCAAAATACCTTTTGGATCATATTCTGACTACTGAGAAGCACTACTTGCAATCATATAGAAATATTTTTAAATGCAAAATGACTACAAAGCAAAGATGTGTCTAGTTGGGGCTGAGAAGGAGAGGAGGAGTTCATTGTCTTCCCAAGTCTCAACTGCCAAATGTGAACTTCATAGTGTACAAAGAAAGTAAAAAGCATTTTCCATGGCTCTTACAAAATTGCAGGCATTAGCCCCCACACAACCCAGTTTTTCATCTTGGCTTTTCTGTAGAGGAAAAAGCAGAAACATTCAAATTAATTTAGTGAGAGGATCTTGCACACAAACACTGGTCCAAGGTCCTGCAAATGGAAACTGGTTGCCTGATAATTGGATACCGAATAGTGCTGTATCAAGGTTTAATAATGTATTTAAAATACAAAGTACAGAAATAAAAATTCTTTTCTTTTTTTCTGTTCCAGGTTCTCTGGGAGATGCTAACAAGGGAGGTCCCCTTTAAAGGCTTGGAAGGATTACAAGTAGCTTGGCTTGTAGTGGAAAAAAACGAGGTAAGACTACGTTTCTACATTCAGGTACATAGATCAGAAAACAGTATTGGGGTTTTGCAAAAGACTTTTTCATCTTCTTCAAATTGAAAGTAAGTTCACGCGTATGGAAAGATTAGCAGTAGGAGCTAACACAAAGGGTCAAAGTGATGTTATTCCTCATGAATGGACCCTTTACATCTAATTGTTGCAGCTTCACGTCGTGATGCTGTAGATCAAAAATTGTACAAGTACTGTACTAGTTTCTCAGTCTCAATTGTAAAACCTAGGGGTTTGTTCTTAGTGATGAAAGAAGCCATTGCGTCCAAGGTAGGGGAACAGTTTAACTCCATCTCCTGCGTTTAGGACATCTTTTTACTGGCCGGGAGTTGATATATCTGTAAGAGACCTTCAGCTACTTCAACTTAACTCTCCCAGCAGGAGTCACTATAGTACAAGAAACTGCCGCTTAGATGAAAATTTCAAAAATAAAAGAAGAAAAAATAGTTTTAAAAAAAGAGAGAAATTACAGTTTTGCCACCTACGTTCAACACTACATTGAAGATGAGCTCCTCACTGGTATCGGCAAGGCTGTGGCATAGCTGCAAGCCTCCTCATGCAGAGTCTTTCCATTTCAAAAGCACTTCAGTGGTGTAAACACCGTTTGTACAGTGTCCCCAGCCTCGCTTTTCTTCTTCTCACAAATTGAGGCTTTCAGTTAGTTGGACATGTGAGCGTATTTCTGAACACATAGTCCCTTGATATCAAAGACAGTAACTACATTTAAAAAACATTTAAAGTTGTGACTGTACCACACACAGACAAGCATGGAAATCCTCCACAAAGATGAAACCTCCTCTATCTAGACACAGCGGAAGCTTGGGAAACGTTACAATGGCGAGGCAGTGGCTGTACAATACAGATTCCTATTATTCTACATAAACTGTTTCTCAAAATGCTTCAGAGTTAAACAGAGGAGTTAGGTTTCCTCCTCTTAGTTTAATATTTTTTTGTTGGTGTTTTTTTTCCCCTCTCTTTTTTTCTTCTATTTGAGGACGGGATTAATTCCAGTGAGTGATACTGTGATATACCGATTAGTTGGAAATGCTACACTAATAGCATGAAGATTATGAATGTGGTCTTCTACAGCGTTTATCAGAGCAGGCGGCACAAAGAGACACTTTCTCCTAGTTTAGGAAAAGCCTCATACATAGTTTTGAAGGAGGAACTATAAAGCCTTCCATCAACAATGTTTGTTTCCTATGCCTACCACGTGCAGTTTTATGTAAGGGGCACAGAGTGGCATTGGGAATGTTGTAAAGAGATGTAGTCATACGCTGAAGGATGTCAGAGGGTACAACACACATTTCTCTACAGTTTTCCAGAGCAAGGAACTGTGTAAAATACAATATGAACAAAATGTGGACATGATGACTATTTTGCTCATGGCTGAAGAAACCTAAGGGGAGACATTTTCAGAGCCAGCTGTTTGTCTGCCAGGTACCACTAGCCTGTTGCTACCATCTTCTTTGGAAGGGTGCCACGGAGCTTAGAGGGCATTAACACTTGCTTACATAGGTTTTTTTTTTTTCTGGCCATGGCTTAGGGAACATGCCCAGTATAAGCCTTGTAAAAGTCAGCTGGTGCTACTTTTCTTCATAGTTTCTGTGTCCCAAAGCAAGTGTGAGGGCCAGATTCTGCTCTCAGTTCAATCTGTTGACATCAGTGGGGTTGCATGGTTCCAGTTCACAAAGGAATTGAATCACTGTTGAGCCAGTCCTTCATTTTTTGCACTGCAAGTCTCTTGTTAAAATCAGTGTGTGCCTAAGACCAAAACGTAATTGCATAGGGTGAAAAATCCCCCTTTGCAAAGCCTGAGCCCAACAAATGAAGTGGATTTTAATGATTCTGTATGGGTCTGTTTCGACTCTCTGCATAATTTCACAGTGTTATTTTTATTCTGGTAGGGTTTCTATATAATTTTTTTTTTTTTTTTAATCCAGAGAAGAAAAACATGAGAGTTCAGATTATGCTAGGTGTGATCTCATAATAAATTACCACTGAGAAACGTCATCTTTATTATAATACGACACTTTTGGAACATGCTACCTCTATATTACATGACAGATAACATTCTGAACAAGTGAGACACATATAAACGGTGATAGCAACTGATTTTCCACCTCCTGGAATAGTGAGGGTTACAGACAAATACTGGAGCAAGACTAGCCAGTGTATTTTTAGGCTAATGACTCAGCCAGAGATCAAGCACCAGTACAATTTGTTTATGCATTGTACAAATTTCTGTGTATTTCTTGCACAGAAAGCTTTGCACCTTAAGGTATTACATTATTTTAATAATCATACTCCTGCAGTGCGCGGGCTCTATATGTCATGTTTCCAGTTTTCATGGTGTTCAAATGCTTGTGGAGCAGAATTTGTTAACTCTTACTTTGGCTGCTGTGGCTTGTAAGGCTTTGCAGGTCACGTTGCAGTAATATAATGGTACAGTTTGACACAACTTGCTCTGCTTTGCTTCTGAAATGGCAATAGTAGGACAGATCAAAGGGTCTTCCTGGCAGGTTGGTCTGAACAGGGATGTAATACCTGGTTCTCACCTGTTACAGGACAGGGAACCCTTTTTCCAGCTTGGCCCCTCTTATATTTGGACTCATTTTCACTGAGGAACTGTGTTTTATCAACATACTTTTTAAATTTAGAATGAAACATCTGAAGTCAGTTAACTGCCTTAGCGAGAGCAGAGGGATCTCCTTATATGTGTAATGTTGTTGGGATGCATGTTTAATCAACTGGAGAGTCTTCAGTATCTGTGTGTGTATATGAAAAAGGATTTGCTTTTAGGCTTTCCAGTCTGGAGGCAGAGTCTTTAAACTAAAAGTCCTGTAAGACTGGCTGAGAGAATCTTTTCATGGTTTAAAACTCTCAGGAAGGGAAACCAAACAAGCTTCTAACTAATTCTCTGTAGTCAGTGGTCCTGGCTATAACCAGCAACTCCTTGTCTTCAGTCATCAGGAAATATTTATATGAGTTCACTGTGCTCTGTGAGTGCTTTCTGAGATCTGCATGTTCTCATTAATCCTTCTGACCACAGGCTCATGAAACGTCTCGTGTCATGTAGACACATTAACTCTTTTTAACTCACTTACTGTAATCTGTATTTCAGCCATTTGTTATATCAAAAGCGATTATAGTATTGTACAGCTGGATCACCTGTGTGGGAGAAAGGAATTAAGGCAGGCTGTATGTTATATGTATCTTGACAAGCATCTTAGAATACCATGCAGTGACCTCCACAAACTACTATGTTTTAGTATTAAAAGCTGTTTGCCTTGGTTTTACTTCCTTGTCTCTGAGCTTTCTTAAGGAACTCCATTTGTGCATTTGTTCCATTCGTTCCTTATAGGTCTATTAATTAGTTGTACGTCTTGCTAGTGTTAATAATTTTGATTTTTCTTTTTAATATGTCAATCCTCATTTTTTATATTGTGTTTAAAAGAAAGAAGAGTGTGTTTTACTACTTTTAATTGCGTTGCTCTTATAGGAAATCTACTAGTAGCAGCTTAAACGGAAATGCTTCCAATAACTGGTACATTCTCTCTCCATTAGAGATTAACCATTCCAAGCAGTTGTCCCAGAAGTTTTGCAGAACTGATGCATCAATGTTGGGATGCTGATTCAAAGGTAATTTAATTTGTGTTTGATTTCCACACCACCACCCACTGCCTTGTTTTGCTAAGTGTGTTAGCGTTTCTTTGGGGGACAAGTCTGAGCTAACACCATTGATGCATGCTAATAGACACATTTCTTCAAAAAGATAGTTGGGGCTGTCTTTTTTTAATGGGTTTACATATTTATGTTTAAATGTCTCTCCTTCCCTTTTAATCAAGAGTTATTACTCTACTAACTTACCTGACTACTAAACACAATGACAGTAAGTAGAGTGAGATGGCAAGAATGTAGCCTTTTTGGAGCAAGTGAAAAATTGTTCTTTTCTATTTTCTTTCAATAGTTAATGTTTAATCTTACTTGGACGTATGTGAGCATCATGTATGAAATATCTATTTCAAGGTCCAATTTTGATGCCTTTCTTGTGTTGGAAACATGTTAATCCATAAAATGCGGGTAGGATCAGCAGCAATGCATTCTAAATTAACATTAAACCTTTCCTAATCTTTTCCCTTAGGACTTTGAATGATGAGCTTTATAATGATTATACTGTAATAATATAATAGCAGAAGTCCTGTAATATACTGTTTAACCATGAAAACAGAGTAAAAATACAAATTAAAGAGCCAACCATTGTCACTATTAATCTGCCCCTACAAGAATAAACTAAAAGAGAAATTAAAGAGTATTTAGTCAGTAAAAGCTTTTGTAGATGATGGGAGTTACCTTCTTTAAATGGATTCTGCTACCATCCTGTTGTACATAAAACTGGCTGGAAGGAACCTGTGGGCATACTAGCTTTATTACCAAGGATTAGCATCCATTTCCTTTGCTATGAAGGTATTTGAGAGAGGGAAGGATAGTTAAGGAAAGGAAATTACGCTCCTTTTCTCAAGTCAAGGCACCAGGAAGAGCTTTGTTCATTTAAACTCAGCAGAAAGTTAGCCACTACTTCAGAGAGACCAAAATTAATCCCAAGATGAATTACAGCGCTTAGGTGCTCTAAAGCTAGAACTTGCTCTCTCTACTACCAGAGGGTAGCCATAGAAGAATAACACGAGAAAGGAGATTTTCCTTCTTAGTCTCTTTTTTTTAAGCAAGGAGCTGCTTTCCTACAGAATGGATCTGGAAGGCTGAGATTCATCATCAATATGTGGTTTCCACGTGAATGCCCATTTAAATGCCATTTCCTTAATATCACCCTCTTTATCCTCTCCACAGAAGGGAGGGGAGAAAAATGCTTTGAGTCTTTGAGTCTACAAGTAGACTGTTTAAGTCAGAGCACTTTCAAGTGGCAACTACATCTTTAATAACTACTCCCAAGCATCAGCATCACTACCAAATGCCACAGAATAAAAATTATTGGAGCTTCTTTTCTGTAATTGCAGATCAGCTCACTCTTTGCCTTGCTCTAGCCACATATATAAGTGTCCAGAAGGCTGTTGCTGTTTTTCAAGGAGAGGGAGGGATCTGGATGTTGTAAAAGAGGGATGCCCAACCATCAGGCTGAGTTCTGTCTGCACGAGCAATTCACCTGGGTTTGGGCTGGTTCCTGGGAGCGTTGTTCCCAGAAGTGTCTCTGATGCATGCAAAGAGTGAATCTCATGTTAGATGGGTTTTTCTGACAGTCTGCTCTTTGCTACTTTTTTCATGCAGCTTCTCTTCTGTTAGGCAATTACAAATGACTGAAATGGAGCAACCTCTGGCCACAGTTTGGGCATGTGACTGACTTACTCAGTCACGTGTTGGGAAAGGATCGCTACTTACAGCTCTCTTACAGCCTTGACAAAAGGCTGTGTGGCCTGCATGAGCCAAAAGATGGAGCACACTCCTCTAAAATACTGCTCTGTGTAACGTTCCCTTTTCGCCAGGATTAGCTTTAGAAAATCAGATAGTCGACGCATGAGCAAGTTACTGAGGGTCAAGCGGGGGTGAGCTTGAGGATGCCAGCTGCTCAAAAGCAATTGCTAATGTGCATACTTTTAGCCTGCAGAAAGCATGAGGTATCTTTAGGTGGCTTACCCCTGCGAAAAGAGGGATGAGCATTTACTGTGGGGCTAAGGAATACACTTGGAGAGCTGCTGCAGAGCAGCTGGAGTGTCAGACACTGCTCACACCATAACTTCCTCATGGGAATGGACGGAGTTATTAACTTGGCTTTGAATTCTTAAGAATTTTTTCATACATGGAGGAAAACATCCATAGTGCATTGCTCCACATAGTATTTGTAATGATAGTCTTTATACAGTTTAAACTGTGCAGTTGAAAGAGTCCCTAGTAGGTTCAAAGCATTTTACTAAAATGTTAATTACTAATTATTTTAAGTCACTAATTATTAAAGAACAATCTCTGTGGTAACTAAGTATCTTAAATAATTACTTCCACATGTTAAAATCCCTACCAAACAAGCTGCTTTTGCTTGGGTACTAAATAATTGTACAAACAAGGTTGCTCATCACAGATGCCTTTGTTTACTGGGGATACTTGCTTTTGAAACACAGGTGAGTGGTTCTTTCTCATTTCATCTGTTCCTTCAGTTTAATCCCCATTTTAACATAAAAGTTGTTTATAAATTACTGACTATTTTAATGGAAATCAGAAATCTGGGAACAGAGAAGCAGCAAGAAAGGAAAGCCATATGGATTAAATATCCTGGTTTTGTGCAGACCTGTTTAGTAAGAAATACTGAGTGGAAGAAAACAGTGAAAACATTAGCCAGAATTATTTCTAGAGGGGCATATATTTTAAAGATTTTTGTATGAGACATCACAGATATAAAGGGAAACAATTTTCAAAGGCGACTCATGCCTTGATATTTTAAGAATCTCCTATAAGGACTGTCTTGAGATGCCTGACTTTCTAGAAAGTGCTAAGCAGTCATCCACCAAAAATAAGACTTTTTTTTAAAAAGCTTCTCAGCTTGGGCTCCTAATTTCAGCAATCACTTCTTGCCAGTTTTAACCAGGGTATCAGTCTGCACTTGGAGTGCATCTATTAAATCTGAAATTATTCTTGCCTAGGGGGAAGAAACCAACAAAACCCACATGACAGCGTAGGCTTGTGTCTCCCTGTCAGCTTTGCCTCCAGGGAAAGCTGGTACCTGTAAATCTGGTGGCTACAAAGCTGGCAGGGTAGCTGGTGGCTGTTCAGAAATTGCACAGCCAGAGATGTACGAGCTTTGTCAGTACTGTGTGGCTGTGCATTTGTTCCAGCTCTAGCGGCGCGACTCAACAGCTCCTTTGCCTGTAGTGTAGGACCCAAAGAGTGTGTGTTGCTGCTCCTCCCAAATCAGTCAGTCGGCGCTTTCACCCGCCCTTAGTAAAAGCCCTGTTCTCTGTCATTATCTCCACTCCAGTTACTCCAGGCAGGCCTGATAGTAGTGTTGGCTGTGCTCTCTTAGTGTCAGCCCTGCCCCCTACTTCCCAGTATACCCCGGGAAAAAAGGAGCAAGCAAAACTCGTGGAAGTGTTTTGTAAAAGAATCCTAAATAAGCCATAAAATATTGTAATTAATGCAGCATGGGGATGTTTGCCCTTCATCTCATCCTGAAAATAGAATTAGTTTAATATAAGCGCGTTACGTACCTGCCAGTCGTGTGGACAGCACGTAGCAGCAGCAGCAGTACCCTGGTGTATTGGTGGGGAGCCACGGTCTCCTGCCTGGCAGCTGCCTCACCATTTGGGAGGCTCTTGAATCCCCTCAACAGCTCACACCCACTGGGGTGGTTACAAGAGATGCAGCTGTAGCAACGAGAAGGGTGTGAGGGCTGTTGGAAGGTTCTCCTGCCCCAAAATTGCACCGGAGTTGTCTGTCCTGGTTGGTGCCAGGGATGAATTTTGTGCTCTGTACCCCCGGCGTGGCATGCTCCCTGACCGGGTAGGTTCGTGCTCTTCCAGGACGTGTTCAGAGGGTCTGCTCAGCCGTGGCCAGGTCCAGCAGCATCATGCATGTAGGGGGAGGACTGCTGCCTCCCCCAGCCCCCCCGGTAAATGCAGGGGGACCCTGCTGGGTTCCCACACTGGGACTAGATCAACAAGTGCGAGCAACGTGCTGCTGAATAGGCACCTGCTGCCACGCTGCTTGGCGTGCCCGGGTGGCCGCTCCGTGGACGCTGGGCTGGGGGCCAAACTGCATAAGCACGTGGTGGCTGGGGCAAGCACTGTCTGTTGCAAAGAAAATCTGCACAGCTCATCCAACTGCCCGTTGCCTGAAATCATGGAGATGGACCAAAAAATGACAGACAAAGCCTCCAGTTACAGCCGAATAGTGCAGCATTGCAGTATAAGAGAGCTTGTCTTTTTTTTTTTGTTATGCATTTGACACTTTTTCATGCTGTTTGACATTTAAAATAAAGAAATTGTCTTTCTTTTATAATGTGGAAATCACTTGGATCTTCCTGGGAGAGACACCTCAGCATTGTTCCTAATTGTTTTTGTGCTCCCAAATTAAAATGCACGTTTTAATTGCAGCATCTGTAATTTTAGCAGAAATGGTATAATTACAGGCGCGATAGAGAGAGAATGCGCATCATCCCCTTATTATGTATCTACATTTTGTTTCAACCTTTTGTCTCAACCTTGTCTGGGGTCTGTCAAACAGACTAACAGAGTCAGCGCTCTTTCAAGAAACACATTTAACTGTGGCTTTTTCAGTTTCCAGTTATTATCCTACTTCATAGCTTCCTTTTGGGACTGAGGGGAAAGTAGAAAATACAGAGAAGTTCTAACTGCTCTCCGTGACTAGTGAGCACAGTGGGTGCTGGATGGAAAGCCCTGTAAAAGTTCAGTAAATGAGCCCAGGACAGAAGAGCACAGACACTGCTGACATGAGCTCGGCTACCAGGCGAGACATCCTTGTCTGGCCTCAATCTTCACTTCTTCCCCAGCTGCTCCTGAGGTAGCTAAGTGAGAGGTTTTTCTGGAAAGTCTGTCCTTCTCTGCAAGAGGGGAACTGCAGCCAGAAACCCATTTTTGATGCGCAGCTAAATAGCTTGGTCACACATTGAAGAGTTTGGGTTACTACCTGTAAAAAGCTATCTGTCTAATTACCAGTTGCTGATGGGTCTAGCCTTCTCTTTTTGGCAGTATTTTCCTTCTTAGCTTGAGGAAAACTTTATTCTTTAGAATTAAGATTCTTGATGGTTATTGATGCTATAATGTTGTTTAATGCTCTTACTGAGTACCAGAAGGTTTCACTGGTAGATATGGAAGACTAAGCTAAGGCTTGAGTCCTACTAGCTTATGTGACTCTTCCCAAACTGACCTTTTCTTCAGTGGGAAGAACACAAAAAAGAAACCCACCATTTACAAATTTACAGTCCTCTTGTAGGATGCTGTGTTCAGAAAGCAGCAGCCCAATTTCTGTTGCTTGCAGTCTTTCAATTGAAAAATTCCTGCAACTAATTTTACACAGTAGTAGTTGTATATGAATGCAAATGCTGTGTTGTGTTTTTGCTTTGTTTTTTGTCTTCAGAAAAGGCCATCTTTCAAGCAGATCATTTCAATCCTGGAATCTATGTCAAATGACAGCAGCCTTCCAGACCAGTGTAACTCATTCCTGCATAACAAGGCGGAGTGGAGGTAAGTTTCCTTCCTCCCAAGATGAAATGATGTGGTTTTTCTTTGAAATGGTGTGAGTCCATATTTTTCAGAAAGACATCAGACTCCGATGATGTATTGGTAGAAAATATCTATGCTTGAAGTATTTTTAGAACGTAACTTACCTTGTTGTTTTTCAGGAATGCCCAGAATGTTGTGAAACTTGTATTAGGAGCCAATACACTTAGCTGTACCCTATATTTATTATTACACTGGTTTAGGTATCATGATATTTATGGTTTTGTGATTCACATCTTAAAACCAATTATGCGTTTTCAGTCAATTGTGTGGGGGCAAAACAACTCAGGTATACGTATGTTTGATGCAATTTTCATAGAAAGTGTATAGGCATGTTTACATTAAAAAAAAAAAAATAAAGGGCATAAAAGAGTACATTTTCAAATCATGCCTCCATTTGTCTTCACTTGTGTGTGTTCTGCCATTTTTCGTGCATTCTCTCCTTTATATTGACTTTGTGTCCCTGCATTCAGCATGTGCCCAGGCCAGCCCTATTTTTGCATAGTGCACCAAGCATTGCTTAGGCATATGATTTTACCTATTGCTGATTGTAATTTTTATTCTTAAATGATTATAAATGGAGATGAGATTTGATAAAACTTTATTCTATTACACAGTGTACAGTAAAAGTTTCAGCCTATTTTCTGTATGTGCCAAAACTTTAAAAAAAAAAATCCCCAAGGCTTATTTGTGAGTTAGAAAGCTTGCTGCTTCACAGCACATCCTTCTGTTTGGAAAAGAAAATTGAAAACAGATCTGCATAGGCAGAGGATTTTTACCAGACGATCGTGCCTCAGTCTATATTAAGAAGCGTTGGCCCCGCTCCAGGTAAGCTGGGAGCAGAAATACGAAAAGATTCCCTGCCTGCAGTCAGTGCAGGCGTCGAAGAAGCCTGGAGCGGGGGCGGTGGAGGATGGGGAAGAGCACATGGAAATGAGGCTTGTATCAAAACCAGCATCCCAAATTTCCTCCGCGGACTCACAAGGAAAATCAAGACGTATAGTTTTAATCGGGCGAGTGGAAAAAGTGAGCTGGCGATGGGACGCGCCCCCGGTCACATGGCGGGAGTATAAATAGCCTGTTCCGGGGCCGGCACCGCTCCTGCCCTGAGTCCGCGGCGCGCCGGCGGCAGCCCCGCGGCCTCGGGGACCGGCGGCGGCGGCGCGCCACCTCCTGGCGGCAGCGCCGACCTGCGCCTCGCCGGGGCCGGGGCCGGGGCCGGGGCCGGGGCCGGGGCCGGGGCCGGGGCCGCGGGGGCCGCCGGGGCCGGGGTGGCGGGGTGCCCCGGCTCTGCCTCGCCGCCTCGCTCCCCGGCGGACGGCGCTGCGAGGTTCCCTCCGGAGCGGCCCGTTGCACTGCGTTCAGTGTTCCTGCTTGCCAATACCCGGCTCTCAAATACTTGTCAATGCTTTTATCCGTGGCGTTGCTTTTACAGAATATTGGCCCTCTCACCCCCCAAATCTATATTCTAAGGCTTGGGACGAATGTCGGGTATTTAAAGTACAAAAACGTATTTTTTGGCCCCCATTATTTATGCAGACTCTGGGCATCATATTGTGGTTTTGATAGCAGAATACAAGGAGGGTTGGAAGAAAAATGTCCCCTAGTGAGGGATTTCTTATACACTCCTGTATAGTAAAAATATTTATTTGAAAGATGAGCAAGTACTCAAATTCCTTTAGGAAAAACATGTAACTACTTAAATCTGGCCAATATAGCAGAATAAAAGCTGTGCTAGTTGACATTTGGTAACATTAAGCTTCTGTACTTTCACTAAATTGATTCATTTCTTGGAGTGTGACTCGGGTAGCCCAAGTATTTCTTGCAAATTTTATTTTGATGCACCTGAAATTGCTCAGATGAGGAATGGCTAACAAGGTGTTAATGAAAAGCCACGTAGAAACAAAAAGTTCTTTGGCACTATCAAGTCATGGAAAAACTTCTTGCCATGGAGACTTGTGTTAAAGGTAAATTTGGCTTTTTTTTTTTTTTTTTTGAAGAATAGATAACTTGGAGACAAGGAGATATGAGAGAGAAAATACAAATTCATGATGGGGCATGATTTGCCTGAAAGCAAAGATGATTTCTGAATTAAGCCGAAATGAAAACACGAGGTGCAGAAAGAGCGCAAGTCGTGCGGGGACTTGCTCAGAAGCTGGGAAAGAGGGGCGCTCCCTCACCTGAATTCTGGTAACGGCTGCCTTCCCTGATGCAACAGCCATCTCTGTATGGAGACACTCATCAAGGTTAAGCCAAATTAACAGGAAATATGCAGAAAACATGCAAGTTAAAGTAGATGAAAGACTTGTACGCATAAGGGATAGACTAAACCAGATGAAGATATTTCTGAGAACAGTTGCACAGAAGTTTAATGTCTTAACTTCTGCATTGAAAAATCTTTGCTTTTACTCACTGGTTTATTTTTTTTATGTTTTTTATCCCATAGTGATTTGCAAAGAGACAGTTGAACCAGCAGTAGGGAAAGCATGAGATGTGTTACCAAGAAATAGGAAATTTTAATGAAGCCTGGCTATCAGAGCTGTGGAGAAGGGTGGGCTTGGGAAAAGTGAAGGTTACGCTTGTTCCTTTGAGGGACCTCCAAATTAGTGATCCAGGTACTGCACTTTCACAGGGATACTGCACTTATCAAAGCAAATCAAAGCTCAGGCAAGCTGGATTACATTTTTTCCCATCCTTAAAAAAAAAAAGGCAAGGTGAGGTTCTTTTTGTATAGAGACGAGCAAAAAGCGCATCTGTAACGGTGAGTAACCAGAGTCTTCAATGTCTCTGGCTGGTGTGAAGACTGAGAGTGGGCTGAGTCTATGCATGGCTGACAGAGGTGATAAGATAAATGACACTTTGACCTACCTTTAATGTGGTCTTATTTGCAACATCTACTGGTCTTGATGTTTATATTAATAATACATTTTAATCTGCCTGTTCTATCATTTCCTTAAAATAATTCAGTATCTTATTTCCTAACTGTTCTACCCTTCACATTTTTATTATTTAATGGAATAGGGTCACTGTCTTACGACTAAGTTGCACAGGTCTGCCTTATGTTTAAGTTCATATTTCGTGATCTTTTTGCAGCTCTTTCTCAAGTCACTTTTATTACAGTAGGAAAAAATTACTATTGAAGTAATGATGTTCCAATTCAGTGAGAGATCACATTTGTCTGCATTTAGTCATATATACTAACTGCATTTCTCCTTCCATCCTCTCCCCTCGAGCGGCTGTTCTAATGATTAAAATAGTCTATTAGTGATACTTATATTAGTGTATCAGTAGAAATTCAAGACATATAAACAAATGCCAGTCATTGTTTTTAATCTGTGACTGTTGATCATTATAGTTTCTAATAATACAGTATACGTTCTTCAATGTCACAGAATGAGATTATTCTAGAAAAGCCAGTAAGCTCAGACTGCAGAACTACAGAAGCAAACAAATCCACATGCCCTACCATGTATAATGTTTCAAGCTGCTTCATTTATGAAGTAAGACTCATTAACTGGGCAATGTACAGTAGCTTTCTCTTTAATTACACCGTTTTATTATACAATGGAATTATTTTTCAGAATGCAACTGTTTTCACAGACTGACCTTTTATTATAAGAGAAGTTTCTGTCTAATGAAGAGAGGTAATTACAACACAAAATAGACTTTTGACATATAGAAAGCTATTGTTACCAGGACTTTCCTAGTGCAGAATGTTGTTTAAAAGGGAACTTAATTTACATATTTTAAAAATTATAGAGTTGCATATAAGTAGCAGTGATGTTGAGAGACAAGCTAAGAAAAGCAGCTCTTGCAACTATCCTCAAATTGCTCTGTAGTTCCCACAGTAGATTGCATAGTGTGTGTTGCGCCTGAGAGAAAGGGTTTATGATAGGGAGATGAATGTTTGGAGAGGAGTCGCTTTCTGACCTTCTGTCCAGTGCTTTTTAGTTTTGTTCCTTTATTGTCTCTTTATTAGGACGTGTGACCACTTTCCACCCAGCACAGAGATCAGCCTTGACCTTTGCATGCCTAAATACGAGAGAGAATTTTGCTTGAAATCTGAAGCATAATAATTGTGAGGGGCATTTGTTCTGACCACCACATCGAACAGCTCACTCAGCAGGATTTAAGTGTGATAAATGCCCTTGCCCCAGGTGGCTGATTTTTGCAGTAGAATTAAGCGTGGTGGTAGAGGTTGCAGTAGAGTTTGCTAGTTATTCCAGCTCTGAATCCTTTCACTGTACTTTGTAAGCATTAGTCTCTGACAGAGATGTCGTATTAAAATAAGAAATCTATAAGATTTACAGTATTTAAATGATTTCATTTACTTAAATAGGCTATTTGGGTATGCATTTTCCCACATTGAGAGCCTGAACTCCTTTAGGTTGATACTGGAGAAGAGCTTAATCATTCCATGCTAGGACAGGAGATTTACAGGAAGAAATAATTCTCTTTCTTTCTCTCCCCCCTCCCCCCCAATAGAGATGACAGCTAACTCTGTTAGTCCTTTTATTTTCTTTCTGAAAACATCAGAAGGAGCAGACTTTGTTTGCAGTGTGTTTATGAAGGGAAAATGTTGTGAAAGTTTGAGCAGAAGATTTGGCATTAGAGAGTCGCAAAAACTATCTTCAGAGCTCTGTTTAGGATCTCTGTCTCCTTAGGCGCTCTCCCTCTCTAGGAGGAAAACGAAATGCTGAGATTGACTATTCCCACAATGTGAATAGGAAGCAGTTGAAGTAATAGTCAGGACACAGGTGGCAGGCAGTGCACAGTCTCCCAAGCAGTCACAGAAACGGTTTGTTAAATGCAAGTACAACCTCTGATACAAATTGGAGGTTTTTCTTTGGTTATCCCACAAGCAAAAAATGTGGCTGAATTTAGTGACAGAATTATTTTTCTGTACCTTCTAGAATACACCCATGCATTTGGAGCGCAAAACTTGTTGAATTCTTTTCTGAGAGCAGTTCAGTTCATGTGTTTAAAGGATAGTGTCCATCAGAAAGCACGTCAAAGGAAACCTCTTTATTAAGAGATGAGGTACATGCAATGCAACCCAATAAAGACGCTATCTGAAGCTTTTTAGAGTACCGCCTTCACTTCCTGCCTTTCTTATTTTTCACACCTTTGCATGTATGGTGAGAAGCAGAGAAAAGTAAACCAAATCCTTTTATTAACTGTTCCTAAGTTGAGAAGCTTCTATTTGTAACCATTTGCAGGGCTGGGTCATATCATGGTTTATATTCTTACTCTTATGTCTTCACCTAGAGAAACAGGAAGGTAAGTGGGAAAAACACCCCAGTGCTGCTTCTGTGTATTTTGAGTATAAGTCCAAATAATATTTGTAGCCAAGTTATAAACCCAGGCAAATGGGCTTCTTAGACTGTCCGTATTGTGTTGCTAATGGCTGTCCCGTTACCAGTTCTTAATGCAGTTTCTTTATGGATAAGATCATGTTTCATCATGTTGAGGGAAAAGACGGCATTTTAGTTTTTAAAATGTTGTTATTATATGGCATTTTACTCTTTTAAATGTTATTTTTCTTCAACTGAAGGTATTCCAGTTATTCTCAAGTATAAACATTGCCAGTTGTTCTTAAAGCTTTGAAAGGCTTTTTTGCATTTGGTAATTAAATGAACTGCTTGAGTTAGTATTGTACTTTTCAGCCTTTCACATTTAATTAACATTCAAGTGGGAATTATGAACAATTTATATCTGTCAGGAAAAGACAAGACGTAACAAATTGTCTCTGTGCAGATGCGAAATTGAGGCAACCTTAGAGAGACTAAAGAAACTGGAGCGTGATCTGAGCTTTAAAGAGCAGGAACTAAAGGAACGGGAGCGACGTTTGAGGATGTGGGAGCAGAAGTTAACCGAACAGTCCAATACTCCTGTAAGTAGACAATGATTCAATCTTTCATCTTACTTCAGAAAGTATTTGGAGATTTACATCTATGTAAATCTAAAGACACACCAAGGAAATAGTGCCCCTGTTTTCTTTAGTTGTTTCTTTGGGCCAATTAACATCTATTTTATTACATCACTGCACATAACTATACTGTTTTTTAAAATTTCATCTAATACGTTAGATATCAGATATTGCTGATGGTTGATATTGTGCCATGGGCAGTTAAGTAGTTTCCCATTGGTTTAATTATAGTTCTCAGCTTTAAAAGTTGATTGCATTCAATAAATTCATTTTTCAACATTTTTTGAAGTTGTTGACTTTAGTGGATGTAGGATTTGGTCTTAAATGCAAGAATCATTTGTTTCTTGAAGAAGAAGGCTTGAGAAACCTATGTAGATTTTTTTTTTTATTCTTCTTTGAGAAGAAGCAAATTTCCATTTGTGAAAAAGGGGGTCAAAATTTGGAGTATTAATTTATGGCTTTGTTCATAGTTATAGTTAACATACTTGTACTGGCCAGTTATTAGCTGTTAGGATTGCCACATTTCTATTAACAAATTGAACAAGAAAGCTTCCTTAGATTATCTTGGATTTCTTAACGAAATACGATGCTCTTGACTACTGATTGGCAGAGGGAGGACCACAGGGTTAATGCATGGCTAGACATAGTACAACAGAATTGTTGTTAAGAAAAATACTGCATTACCTACTTGTTTTTAAAGCACTAGCCAAAACAAATACCAAATTGAGATTGTAGTAGAATATGATTTTTCTTATGCACAATTTTATCCTACTTACAACCTTGATTCCAGCCAGATCCATTTACATACAACTTGTTTTTAAGGCATAGCTTATTGCTATTGTTTGAATGAAGTCGCATTCATGTTCCAGCTGTGAACATGCAGTCATGAATCATGAAGAATGAATGTTTTCCTATGTGCAGATACTGTATGTTCTCAGTAGATATCTGTATGCCTGCTTTAATGCTTGCAAACTTCCAGTAACTGAGCTGTGGGCCATCATCTATCCTGAGCACAGCATGCGACAAAACCTTAATGAGCAAATCTTTTCACGAGCAAGGCCCTAGGGTTTTTTATGCTGTACTTGCTTATGACTTCTACTTTTCACTTAGAGCTGGCATTGCTGAAAGAAAAAGCATTGTGCTAAGGCCTATTGTGCTAAGCATGAACTATCTTTCTGCATAACATTAACCCAACTCTCCTATTGTATTTAAATGCAATTTCTTCTAATAGAGAAATATAGGCTTGTTTTTTCTATAGATCTTTAGTGAACTGTTAACACTGAATGGCTTTAAAAAAAGCCCTTTTGTTGGAAAAAAATTGACATACTGGCAAAAATTGCCTTATTCAAGCAGGATTGTTTTTCTCATAGCAAATGAAGTTCTACAAGGCACTGGTTACAATTACAATTATATTTTAAATTCATAGCTGTAAACCATTTGCAAAATATCCCTGGGCATTCTGTTTGCAAGCTGTAGTTCTTGGAGTCAAATGTCTCCCTCCCTCCTTCCCTCCCTCAGTTCAGGCTACGTCTGCTCAGCAGTATCAAACTGGAGGATTGCGTCAGGGGTCTGCTCGATTTTAAGCTACCTTGGCTGTAAAAACAGTAGTAAAGATATGGCAACCAAATCTAATAACACAGCTTAGGGTGCCCACTAGGCTTATGCCTGGTTCTTAACACAACTAGGCCTTGTTGTGTCTTTGCTGGTACCGTCATCCCTGCTCTACGCTCTGCAGTCGCTTCTTCATTTTGCTCTGCAGCGAAGACCAGAGGCCAGCAGATACTACTGAAGTGGTGTGCAGGAGGAGAAACTCAAACCAAGTGAAAAGAGAACGGGGAAGCTGTCTCTGCCACTTGATTCTCCAGTGTTTTAGGGTTGGTAGAAGCTTCATCCTGCATGGGAGGTAGCTATGAGTGGCAGGCTCCTCCCACTCCAAAGAATAAAGTATAGCTTTACACACATCAGCACGAGAGAAAGATGAGGCCAATCTTTAGAAACACTTCTGTGAAAGTAGTGTTTCTCCCTGCTCTTGTTTTGACCCTGTTTCTGCTGTGTCTGATACAACAGACACGTTTGAGTCTGATCTCTGCATATTCCCTTTGTGCAGATCTCCAAGAGCCTCTTGCACAAGGGAATCTGGAGCCTTTTGGAGGAGTAAAATATATCCACAGCTGTAGTGAAATGGGAGACTTCCTTTGAAAGAAGACCTGACTTTAAGAAGGGAGTGTATGTAGCTAAGCTGAAGCTCATATTTAGAGGAAGAGAGTGAGCAAGACATGAAATCCAGATATTCACGTGTGGTGCCATGCAGGTGGTCATTTAAGGAGGACCATGGCTTGTACAGAGACTGGGGATCCCAGCCATCTGTAAAAGTCTCTTCATGATAGTTATCATATGCAATGCGACACCAAAGCAGGTCCTGTTGCAAAGAGCTCCGAAGTTCTCCAGATAACGAGATGGCAAAATATGGAGGAAGTAAGGTGATTATAACTCGCAAAATGAACCACAGTTATAGCCCATTCACAGCTTACCCACTGCCGGGTATTGCACAAACACTGACCCAGAAGCGTGTTTTAAAGGAAAGCTTTTTTACAGCTTTGTTGATTTTTATAGGGAATTCTTCCCATATGTCAGGGGATGCTTTTCCATGGATCTAAAGTGACTAAAACTCCAATAGCTGATGGAAAACTACCTAGCACTGAAACGTGTGCGCTGGGCATCTCGTTTCTGTGGCTAGATCTTGTTTTTAAAATATTCCTTCTCTTCATCAGTAGGAGCTTTTGGTGTCCTTGATCCGAGTAGCGCTCTGGTGATGGTGTAATTGTTTTTTCCTGTACAGCCAAGTGTACAGAAGCTTAGCTGCAGGTTCTTCCGTCACTTAGCCATAGGACACCTGAAGAGTATTTAGGGCACCCTGTCTCACCAACTTCTTAATTTTATTTTCATTTCTTAAACCATGATCACTAACTTCTGTTAACCACAACGCAAATAGAAAGCCTGTGTAAGTAGGGAAAACTTTTTAACGATAGACAATTTGTCAATATAAGTCAATATAAGTGGTTTTGCCAAGAAATGGGCACTCTCTGAGCAGCCTGGCCATGAAGCCTCCTGTGTTATAGACCAGGACATCACCGTAATCACCCCTGTAACCCATTGTGACCAACTGCTGTTGACTCTTCAGTCACTTTTCTGGTTAGGTTAAGAAAGATGTGAAAAACCGTGAATTTTGGGCAGGTAGTTTTGCAAACGGCTTTGGAAAGAGAGGCCAGTTCAGGTGTTCACACACAGCTCCTTTGCTGTTGCTTTAGTAGGTAATTTAATTTGGGATGAAACTCATGAATTTTTACTCCCTGCGGAGAACAGGCAAGCACGTCACAGAGGTTGCTAGCCCGACCCCTCTGAAGAGGCATTAATCATTAGTTAGCTGGAGAGGGCATGTTTCATTTGTTACTACAAACAGACTGGGTCAGGAAAACGCCGTTATCTGTAGGTGAAGGTTAAATCAGTACAGATTTAATATGATGTACAACCAAATGGCAGGTATCTATTGATATCACTAAAAAAAGAAAAAAAAAAAAAAAAAGAAAAGGCAACCAAGCTGAAGAAGCTGACCAGCCGACCAAACAGCCCCTCTTTCCCTGCCTGCTCCTCCCGGGGACACCTCCCAGAAGCAAGGTGCTGGTGCAGGCTGGAGGCTGGTTCCCGTGTCCTTTGCATTGGCGAGGGGCTCGTTTCTGACTGCGGCCATCGCAGGGTGACCCCTTCCTCTCCTTTTGAGCGTACGCTCAAAACCGGTCTCTGCACAAATAATGCTGCTGCTGTTATTTCTGGTATTTAGAGGGCTGCTACTTCTGCACCAAACTTTGGGAGATGGGTTCTCTGATCTTAACGTGATTTATTCTTCAATCCTGAAAGGTTCAATTAAGCAACTCACTCAGACTTCTGTTGTACCCGCATTGCCTTGGGAGCCAGTGCACCTGGCTGGGAAATGTCACATTCTGTGTTACGCTGTACAAATGAAGGATTGAAGAGTTCTTTTGTTATGAAAGCTCTGCTACCTGTGGTTCTTGCCATGCAACTCAGTGATTTTGCACTTTCATTTAAGAACAATGACCGTGGAATGAAGCTGTCTGGTTTAATGAATTCTTACTTGATCTCCGTGTTTAGATTCACTAATCGTTGTGCTTTCTGTTGATTGCCAACTAATCTGGTGGTGTCTTTTTCCTCAATTTTTAAATTGGTTCTAACTTTCACTTTTGCTCTGTCCTTTCCTCCTTTAAATAGTTTTTCTTACCTCTTGCTGCAAGAATGTCTGAGGAGTCTTACTTTGAATCTAAAACAGAGGAGTCAAACAGTGCAGAGATGTCATGTCAGATCACAGCAACAAGTAACGGGGAGGTAGCTGGCATGAACCAAAGTCTGAAGGCCTTGATGATGACGGGCTTTGGGGATATCTTCTCTCTGAACCAAGCAGGATCTGTCCTGCATTCTGGAATGCAGATAAACATGCAAGCCAAAAAGAATTCTTCTAAAACCACCTCTATGAGAAAAGGAAAGAAAATCAACATGGCTTTGGGTTTCAGTGAATTCGACTGGTCAGATGACGATGATGATGATGATGATGATGATTATTTTGATGACACAGATGATAGCAGCGAATGAAATCAGTTATAGAATTAACCCTGAAATCGGTTTTAGCAAAGCAAAACAATAAAGTTTTAGAACAAGAATCCTGTCAGTTTGGTCTGTTTAAATCCTGTAAAAGAAAAAAAAAAAAGTGAGACGTTTTCCAGGCTGAGCATGTTTGTGTGTAGAAAGACATGTTGTTTTTGTTTAGATTTTGCTGACTTATTTCTGCTTTGATGAAATTTGGAACTAAACTTTCCAAACTAATTGAGATTATTATTATTTTAAGAACCATGATTATATCTATAATTCTTGATGCCTGATTACAGAAACTATGGCTTGATAAACTTAAGATCTGAAAACATTGGGGGAAACTTCAATGCCTTTGATGCCATTAATGTACTTCAAATTTTTCTTTTGTGTTTTTTGTCATTTCCCTTACCCCTTTAATTGTCAACCATATGACTATACTTGTATTTCCAGATTTGCTATTCTCTACAATCCATTCTTTCTTACTGTTGCAGTGAAGGGGTTTGCTGTGTTTCTAATTTAAAGGCTTTTTCAAGGCAGCATTGTGGGAAGTCACAAATATGTTTCTAGGAAGAGAGCAGCTTGGTTGAGGGCAAGTGAGGGGTTAGTTAAATACGCAGTTTAAAAACTGAATAGCAGCAGAATCCAGATAATCCCTATTAGTAGATGATTTGTATAAATGTTTTTTTTCCCTCACGTGTGTGTGCTTGTGTATATAATTCACTCTAGTAAAGCGAACTGCAATCAGACCTCTGCATCTATTATCAGATACTGTGATCTAGAAGCTAATTTTCAGTTATGTTGATGTAAATCGGGAAGCCTCATTAACTTTGATGCACTTATTCTTGTACCTGAGAGTAAAAATCAGTGTTAGTAAATTTTGATTCTGTTGCATCTCCTAAACCGTGTCTGCTACCCTTACGAAAGGACAAAGCCACAATGACATTTCAGCTTGGGCCCTATTACTGTGGCTTATGTGAAATTCTCCATGATGGCAGTAATGTGAGGAATATTTACTAGTCTCTGCATACCTGTTTTTTGCAGCTAAATCACTTTTAAAGTATAGCCACTGCTGTTATGACTTACTGTAAAACTCAGTGTGTAACAATCTGCTGCAATAATTGCCTGCCAGGCACTTATGTTGAGAGCAGCGAGTACGTTTCTCCTGATGACCCCTTTAGTGGTGATGCAGAAGGAGGGAGGGAAACCAGTGCGAACACAAATGCAGGTTAGAAAGGAAGATGTAAAATATTTGCCCGAGGAAGAAGAGCAGCATTTCAAAAGAAAAATGCTACTGTCTAGTTCAGCTGTAGTGGGAATAAGCCATCACAATTCCATTCTCAATTACTGGAGGGGTTTCTTTTATGAAAACTTCTGTTTTTGAGTGGCTTCTTTAATTATAGGCTTGCCTGTTACACAGCTCTAACCTACATATTATGGTGAGTGTTTTTGTAGACAGCTTAGAGAAAAATGGATACATTAGATAACAGCGGGCCTGAAATCATTACATGTTCGCTCAACAAAAGAGAAAGTTCTTTGAAGGAGTTTTTCTAGAGTGACGAGTGGGCACCTCTTCGGGTTGTGAGAGAGAATTGTTTTATCCTTAAGCATCAGCAGTGGTCTGGTAACCTGCAAGGCAGCCAGTGCTGCGCTTCGAGCTAGCCTACTCCACTCAGTTTGCACAGGATTAGACCGTCCAAGATGCTTAATTCCTGTAGGATGTCATGCCACATTCCATCTTCTTCCTAACAGTTGCAAATCATTTGGCTTGAAGTTAACCCTCTTGTACTGGGAAGCTTTTTTCATGATAGAATTGTAATTTAAATGATGTAATAAGTTTACAGAATATCCCAAGGAGAAACCTGCTCCTTTGGCACAGGTAGGGATGGCTTCTTAGGTCCATCAAAGCAACCTGGTTTTAGGGAGAAAAAGGGACATTGAAGGGCAAATAATTAAATGGCAATAAGAGCAAATAAGCTGTTTTCAGTGCAGATTTGCACTATTTTTATAACTCTGCATCTGCTAACACCCACAGCAATGATACTATTTTTGTAACTGCCACTTTGCACCCAGGAAAACTTGATGGATTTGTGTAATCTAATATGTGCACTTTAGATCTTAAGATGTGTGTCATTGTGCATAAATTACTGTACCACATAAGCAGTGTAGGGCTGTACAGCTTTAACTGAAAATGAAATTTGGTTCACTACATATAGTATTCAAAAAAACCAAAAAAAATCTGTCCCTAGCATCGATGTTTTACATTTTTTTAGCATCTGACAATCTTAGAGCACTTCATGCACATTTATATTTGCATGGTTTTTAACTGAATTTGTAAATCCACTCCTTAATCTTTACAGAAGAAAAAGTAGTCCTTAAGTAGTATGACACAGGGTTTCATAGTTGCAAAATCACAAGATTCAAGTCTGTCTTCAAGGTTTTGTGCTTAGCCAGGTGTGTAACTTATTTCAGCAAAATATCATCAGCATTTGGTAGCATGCTCATAGGACTTTCCGCCATGTACTTAGTTCCAGAATTTTTTAATGAAACAAAGATGGATTTTTTTCCCCCTTCCCCTTTCTTTCCCCATACATTATTTGTCAAAGCAAATTAAGCTATATTAAGGAAAAGTTTAAACTCTTGTAAAACTTACCTGTGTGTTCAAAGTAGCAAAGGTGGTCTCTGAATTGTAGAGAAGGTGATAACATACGACAAACTCTTCTGATGCAGTTCCCTTGAGATAGTGTTATACTTAGGATATTGGCTATGCTTATTAAAAAAATAATGGTACTGACTGCATTTTTACTTTCCTGTGATGACTTTTAATACCAGATGTCTCCAGTTTACAAGCCAAAAATCATATGTGAGAATCAAGCTGTGTTGTTTCTGCCTCTGATATGCTTCTCACTTGATAAAGGTTTTGAAAGTGGCTCTGGTGGGCAGGTATGTTGGTTGGAGGAGGTCAGAGTATTTCATCTTCCACACCTGATTTTGCTCTGCAGTGCAACCCAGTCTGTCTTCTACCTGTATCATCACCGGGGAGTACAGATCTCCACAGCAGTCCACAGCCACATAGAGTGTCAGCTTGTGAAAGCATTAACCAAACCCAGAAGGTGTTTCTCTGGCTGCTCTGGGCTGTGAGCAAAGCCACCAAAAGCCTTCCCATGCCTCGTACACCTCTCAGCTCACTGGTCCCCACCAGGCCTTTTGGGATCCCAGTTTCTCTGCCTTCCATAAGCCCTGGAGGTATCTGCAGTAAAATAATATTTGACGGAGGGGAAGGGTAAAAACCAGGCCTGAACTTCTTGTTTTTACCAGGCTGTGTTGTATTGCCAACATTGACTTAGATGGGTAAATGGCCCGAGAGAAGAATGGTGAGGATCGGCTTTTGGCTTGCTCAAAGATCCAGGGTGAGCTGGGACCAAGACAGGATGTCCGACTCCCAACTCCCTTTCTTTTCCTTCAGCAGAGGGGAAAAATGGAAGGGGGAATTAATGGAGGAAAACTTTTGATCTAGTCATTTTTGTGATGATCACACCACTAATTCCTTGGAGTAGCAAGTGTCCTAAGGTACGGTGTGTAGGTGTGCTGCATCCCCAGCTGGTTGTGGGCTGCCTGATGTGGAGCTTGTCCCCTCTAGATGGGAAGGGCTTCCAGGAGGTGAGGTCTGGCGCAGCTCCTTGTCACACAGTCATGCTCTTGACTTGTCATTTGTTTATCGTTCCAGCGGTTTCGTTAGATGTTGATTCCCATTCCTTCTGGGTTTTAAAGTGGTTATTCTGAGTTAAATATTTGATGCAATAATGATTTATATTGCTATTGCAGTAGCAGTAAATCTATAGTGGGCATATAGCTGTTAAGTATTCAGCAGCGTTACGGTGTGTCTTTAGTACTGTAGTTCCTTTTTCTGTAATCAGGCAGCTTTTACAGGCTTTTAATAAGACCTCTAACTTGACAGAGGTTTTAACTACAGTCCAAGGTAGAACATTCAGGTAGAAAAATAAGTTCATTTAGTAATTTTCACAGCCCTTAAAATGCACTGGTAGGAATCTGGAGGAGAGATCTTTCCCTTTTCCCCCAGACTTCGACTTAGTGTACACTGTAAAATCTGCACAGAGATTTCTGATGTGTGAAGATTTAATTTTAAAACTGTAGAACCAACAACTTTCTTTAAACATTTTATATTGTGTGCTAAATATTCATATGCCTTTTAAAGTCAGATATAGTCCACTGCATTTCTTGCTTTTGCACTACTGAAGAAGTTTTGTACTGAATACTAGGAGGCAATGCTACTTACACTTCAAGTGTGAACTGATGAAATTTGAATAGAAAATCTTTTCACGGTGTTAGGAAACTTCATTTTCCCTTCTGAAAAAAACAAAGCTGAGCGCAACGCCTGTGGCAAAACTCTTGTGCTGTAAACTGAATATATCATTTGTGTGGAACATGCGATGTTACACTTCTGTGTGGTAAAACCTTGCAGCGTCAGTTACTCTCTTTATTGCACTTGACATATGATGTCTTGTTTTATTCACACTGTGGATTTGATTTTTCCAGTGTAAAACCAAAGCAAACAAACAAAAAGAAATCATGCAATGTATTCAATTTCCTCAATTGGTGTCATAAACTTTCTTTTGATGTGAACTTTTTCCTTTGCTTCTCTTTGTTCCAAACTTCTATTTTGCAATAAACATTTTGACAGTAAATTTTATGCATCTGTGTCCCTGTGTAAAATGCTGGTGTTTCAAGAGGTTCCTTATTGTCTGCTGGTTTAAGTCACTTCTTGTATTACTCACTGTGTGACATTTCTTCTTTATTCTCCCATCTTTTTTAAAAAAAAAAATTGAAATAATACAGAACATATTCTGCTACTGGTTATATTTAAACATGGGAAAAGCTGAAAAAATCCATTGTGCAACTAAAAGTGCAATATTGGACTTCTGCAGTAAATGATTCAGTTGTACAAATTACTGTACCAGGCTCCTCCCGCAGCACCAGCCCGTTTGACTATAAGTACCTACAAAAGGCATGACCCAGTGCCTTCCTAAGGATGTTTACGATGGCCACTTGCCCTCCCTTGTGCTCAGGCGTTGCCCCAGCACTACTTTTGCCCCACAGCATCCTGCCCAGGCTGCGGGCGGCTGTTAGCGTAGGGAACGCCTGACTGACTGCAGGTAGGTTGAGAAGATTGGCTGGAAGTACGGTGTAGTGGAGAGAAGAAGTCAGGAAGGTCTCTTTTTCTCTGGCAGACACATCTTCCCTTCTGCCACTTCACCTTGATGCCTTTGGCTCTGTCCCCTGTGGGGGAGCAGTGGGCAAAGGGATGGGTTTGAGGGTCCGCTAGGACCTCCTCACAGAGGTGGCTTCAGCTGGTCTCATGGATGGTTTGTGCCCAGCAAGGTTTGGCTGAGACATTGGTGGAGGAGGAGGAAGAGGATCTGAAGAGTCCTCAAAGTGGGATGGGCAGCAAAAAGTCATAGAGGCAGAAATCAGGGGGTGTCCGGCAGTCACAAGTCCTTCAAGGGGAGTTTCACGTGGATGCTGCAAAGGGTGTTTCACAGCGACGGCTGAAAGTTGTGGGCGGATTACACTAGACCCTGGTCTTGTGCCGGGAGAGCCAGGGAAGGGCTCAGGCACAAAACGGGCAACTCTGCCCTGGGGCTCAGTGTTCAGCTGGAGGCAGGCAGGGCTGAGTGCCTGCTGGGGGGGCTGTGGGTGGGGGCTGGAGAGCTGGTGGGTGGCAGGGCTCTCTGGAGGAGGTAACAAAGCCTTGGGCGCTGGTGGGTAACCGAGCAGAGTCTCTCATAAGTCAGTTATGTACATCAAATAAGTTTGCAACTACATCATGGTATTGAGCCTTTGGGAGACACTGACCGTCCAAATACATACATACCATTCAATGTTAACCCTTTAGCCAGGTAAAAATGCCAAGAAGGTGAAGCTTGGGATACCATATGCTTGAATGAGTAAAATGGCAATCAGTATTACAGTGACATCTTCTCCTGTGTCAGTTTTCAAATCATCCCAGAATTTCACTTAACGCAGCCATTCTCCTGTGCATCCTCCGTGGTTTCCTTGTGCTTCAAGAGCTAACACCATCTTGCGTACCACGAAGTGTGCCCCGCGTGGGCTGCAGCGCTGGAGGAGGCTGGGAAGTGCTGCACTCCCCCAGCCTCAGGGCAGCAGTTACGAAGCATTGGCAGAAACCAAAAGAGACTTGTCTGTACAGGAAGACTAGTCACAGCGGCCCGACTCCAAATTCCGCTTTCACTGCTGTCTAGTGAGAGTTTTCCTTCCTTTTGCAGAAAATACCCATCATTCGGGAGAGAGTCATAATCACAGCATTATTTTCATTGCAGAAATGAGGTGGTACTAAAGCCATAGCAAAAGCAAAAGCCTTCCCATAGTGTCAGAGCCGAAAGGAAAGGCAGCTAGAGAGTCCCTCGCCATCGGATGGTTTACTTTTGCTTCCTGAAGTGTTTCTGTCGGAGATCTGCTGATAATTTTATCTACATAAAGTGATGGGATCGATTTAGCACTGCCACCGTGCTGTTGGAACCAGCCCATGGTCAGTGTGAATCCAAGGCTTTAGTATGTCAGTATGAGAGTCGCAGCCTAAAGTCCTGCCCTTTGCAGGGGAAAAGGAACCGAATAAAATCGGCCACCAGAGTAAAATTTGGGTGGAGGGGAGAAAAATGGTCAGATGGTTTTCTTTTCAATTCGTATCTCTCACACAGTTGCTGCCCTCCTTTGATATTTGTGCATGGACCGAAGAAGATGTGGTGAGTATTTTGTGTTAATGTGGCCAGCGTTGCGCTGCTGGAGCTCTAACAAATCATAGTGGGTATGGAGGGAGGGAAAGCCGGATCAGAACATCTCGGTGAGATTTTACTGCTATTTGTTTGATGAAACTTGTGTCCCAGAAGGGCTTTAAAATGACCATGAGTAAATTAAGGACTCGAGCGACCTTCATAAAGCACCCACGTTCTCCAATGTCCAGAAAATAATTTGTGCTGGGAGCTGTCAGCAGCCAGGAGGGCATTCCTGAGCGATCGTTTAAGGAACGTGGAAGTGCCCCAAGACCTGTCTAAGCAAGACCTGTCCTGGACAGGACAAAACAGGTTCGAAGGTTTTATCCCACTGTGTGCCACCAGGATGGCAATTAACTGAAAGAAAGTTCAGGGGTTTTTAAGGGGTGTGGAATCTCTCTTTCATATAAAATAAGTTGGCATTGAGTCCCTTTTACTTTTCTATTCAGTTAAGAGGCTAAACAAGAAACATCAATGATTTATCTCTAGCATAGTGACATGTCATAGTGATTTTAATGTCCCATCTAGCACCCTCCTTGTGTGTTGTGCATCATGAGGTTGTTTAGCTAATGCCTACTGAAAGACTGTCTGGAAAGCCAGTGCAAAAGCCATGCTAGCCCTGGCTCCTTAACTTCAGCCCTTTTAGCATGTGACAGATCGCTAAGCTTCTGCTTTGGTCGTTTCTGTTGTTCTTCATAACGATAAACTGAGGAAGGTGGCTGCAAAACAGAAGGCAGTTTTAAAAAGCTAAATAAAAGTAATCACTTGCATTGGTGAATCTTGAGTCCTTTAACCCAAAGTTAGAAATATTTTTAGATTTTGTTTTAAAAAAGAATGATTACTTGTGAACTCCAAATAACTAATGTAAAATTTTGATAATGTGAACTTCAAGAGTCGTTCCTCTCTTTTGCAGTTTTTCTGGATGCAACAACTTACTAGAAAAGGTAAAAGCTATTCATATGTACCTTCATATTCACATTTATGAATATATATACATTTGCTCGTCTTTTTCTCCTTCCAATAAAGCACCCTATGGATTTCTGAATAACCTCTCTTATCTTAAGGTGATGCTTCTGGTGAAATGAGTGTATATGCTAGCTTGTTTAAGGAACATCATATCACTGGGAAACGATTGCTTCTTCTAGAAGAAGAGGATTTAAAGGACATGGGAATTGTTTCCAGAGGACACATCATCCATTTAAAGGTATTTAACAGCGTATGTTGAATGTTGCAATACGTTATAGTGTGAATCTTAAGAAGGAGTCTATGGGTTTTCGGTAGTATTAACAACAAAAAAAGTTACAAAGCTAAATAAAGAACACATTTGGTGTAAAGAAAACCAGAGTTACAGATTCTTACGGATCTAGAACCCAAAGCAACCTGAGCATTTTATGAGGCATGAAAATGTGCTGTGGTCCTTATACTCCTCTGCAGTTCTTGGTTTTCTGTGGGCTGGACTGTCGGTACTGCTAAAGATTCGCCTAGGAGGGCCATTCTCCTGGCAGAAAGCTTTGGAGATCTTCAGAGAGAGTTCTCCCCGAAGATTTCTCTTTAGCTGAGGGGGGAGCAGATATGAAAACAGTTATTTGAACTGAAATCTCCGAACTTCTCAACTTTCACATCTCATCTATAGCTTAAAAGATACTTTGACAAACAAAAGTCCGTTAGACGACTTTAAAGCTGGTTGACGCCCAGGCTGCTTTGCTCTTAAAGCTTTGTTTCACAGTATTTTAAATATCTAATGTGTGTAATGAGTTGAGAAAATCATGGTCTGGAAAACGTGATCACGACAGCAGTAATAGTATTAATACTGCAGCCACAGGAGAGAGCTCAGTTTCCTGGCAGTCAGCTTTGGAAAAGGATTTCTCTAAAAGCAGCATCTATAATTCTGTTGAGTCTCAATGATTTTATACCGCAATTTACTAGTAAAGAGATACTTGTATTCTAATTACTAGTCCTGCAAATTTAGCTTCATAAGTCACACAGATTTATTCCCCTTTTGCTCATCAGTCATTTTTTCCATGCCACACACCATTACTGATATATTTAATTTACGTTTCCTACAGGGAAAATTATTGAAACTTAATAAAGTCAATAATGCCCAAAATGAAAGATTTCAGCTTCCTGGGTTGATTGAGCGTAAATAAAAACAACCAAAACAACCCCCCAAACATCTCTTTCTCTGATTATGCAGATCTGATTCTGAATGCGAAATGGGACCGATCTACCACGACAGTTTCCAGGGCTGCATTTTAAACTCTTCTCACGTGCCCTAATGTATCCACAATGGAAAACACGGTGCACAGACTTGTGCTGTTTTTCATGCTGGTATTTGCGGTATGAGATACCAAATAACTCTCATCTGATTTTGTTGATTTTTTTTTTTCCTAGACTGCTATTGAGAAGCTAACCCATGACTACCTAAATCTGTTTCATTTTCCACCATTAATTAAGGCAAGTCTCATAGTTTATATAAGAAGTGCTTCTCGTGTCGGTATGAATATTTTACTGTTCTCGTGTCTCAACTTCCCTACCGTTGGCGGGAAGGCGAAGCAGCAGTTCCTGCAGAGGGTCGTGACAAATACGGAGGGTCAACAGCAGCGACGGGTCACATCAGAACAAGTAACAGGATAATAAAAGTTCTTTTCAAGGAGGCTTTAAGATTTTAACGTGGAACCGGTAGTATTAAATGCAAAGACTACTGGTTGCGATTCCTTTGCTGTCATTAATCAGAATTTACTCTTAAGAGCCCTTCCTCTGAACTGGTGCCACCGACTGCTCACCACCGAAGAACGGCAGACCCTGGCCCAGAATGAGCCCATCATTCCTCAGTTTGTTAATGTTATAGGAGAGAAGGATGATTTATAATGCCTGGTCACCCTTGTGTTAACCTCTTGGCCTTCTGATATCAGTAACAAGAGCCATGCAAAAGGGAGAGAGGGTTTGGGAACCTCGGAGTTGCCAGAGCAGATATTTGCCTGATTTAATTCGGTGAGCTAATCAAGCAATTCTAGACCCCAAAGCCTGAAGTAGCTTTTTTAGTCATAATTTATTGTACAGCTATAGAGTGAAATCCACTTAAAGTGAATTTACATACAGCGAAACTCTGTTCCCTGAAGGGGAAAATGAAAGTCAGGGCTTCGCTGCCGTGCTGTGCCGGCTGCAATTCCAACGGCAGTGGCTGCCACGACGCTCGCAGCGGCACCGTGCCGCGCCGGAGCGGCTCGGCCAGGAGCAGAAATCGCGCAGCGTCTCCCAGGTGCCATCCACTGAAAACCCCTGCAGAAGCCCTGGCCCCTCTTGGAGCGGCGTGATGGGGGCAGGGTGATGGCTCCGTCGTGCTGCCTGCCAGGCTTGTAGCATCTGAAAGGCAAATCCTTTCTGCCACCAAAGGCCTTGCTCCTGTCTCCCAGGGGGTTGTGGTAGATGTGAAGTCTCACCTTGCCTTTTTTTGGCAGGATTCTGCAGGTGGAGCTGAAGAAAACATAGAGAAAGTAGTGAATCTTGAACTCGTTTTTGGTTATCACTTGAAGCCAGGAAATGGTCCAAAGGTAAGCTGGGAGCGCTAGATCGCTTGGCTTGGTTAACAGTCACTACCCAGGGGGTCCAGCATCTTCTGGACACAAAAAGATAATTTGCTGTGAGAATCCTCTTGTTTTACAAAGTGCTGACCAAATGTCAGGGTGGCAAGGGGGGCTGCATCGGTGATGGGGAACCGCACCCCAGAGCAGGCGAGGAAGAAGAGTGGCACAGAAAGCTTTGACTGAAAGCTTTTGCTTCCTCGTGAACCATTTTTTCAACATTGTAATGTTGTAATTTGGGCTTGTGCTTTGTTCCTTTTATCCCAATGGGTGTGAAATAACAATCTACTTGCGCAAAAAACCACATTCACAGTTGAGCAGTGCCGTACGCCTGATGTTAGTGGACAGACTATTACTTTTGTCTCAGCAGAAAGGTGATGTCTTCTTATGCAACCAAGAGGAGTTTGGAAAATACGTGGTATGCATGGCTGCTGGCTGGGGAGGGCGGGACTGGTCCTCCTGGTGGCTGCGCTCACTCATGGTACTGGGGAAGGAGGGAGGAGTAGGTGCAGCACATTGCAGATGGCAAAACTACTGTGCAGCGGCTGGCAAAAGGCAATTACCAGCATGCCACATCCTAATCAAACCTCAGCTCCAAGCCGAGCTGGTTCAAGGATCTCTCGTTATGCCCTGTGTAACGAGAGCGTTGACGACTCCAGATGTTCCAGCAAAGCATTTCTACCACGTCGTCTTTTCTCGAGAGTGAGGTTTGTCCCATGCTTTTTGTTTTCTTTATCCAGCGTGCCATGGACTCTGAGTTCAAGGGTTTTCGAATTAATCATCTATGTGGAAATGGTGTGCAAAGCATTTCTGAGTTAGAGTCAGGGGTTGTGACAGCAGGATTTGTTTCCTTTTGTATTTGACAAATCTGCATTGTGTGTCCACCCTAAACTTGTGGGTGGCTGACTTTTATCTTGTGTTATCTGGCTGCTTTGCTTTCAGGGCATATTGTTTGCAGAAGTCTCTTGATTTCTGTACTTGGTGGTGCTTGCAGAGAAAGCATTTAGGTTTGTACTTAGTAGGAACTTGGACTCGTACTGAAATCATTTCATCAATTTGAAAAAGCTTTTTGCTTTTTGTCTGGAGATTTCCTTTTTTTGTTTGTTTCTTTTATCCTAAGCACTTTTTTCCTACAAAAATCTTCTTTATCACTATGTGAATTACTTAGACTGTCTCAGTGTTCTTGAATGCATGTAGCTTATGATGCTGTACAGCTGCTTTTTTGTAGGTGTGCATCTTTCTCTCCCATGTGCAACTCTACAAGGAACTGAAAGTCCATGAAATAGCTCGTATCTCCCTTCCATTTCCTATATGGGTTGTGAGCCGTAGTGCAGGGAGGTGGGCCACCTCCCCCAGGAAGGAGCAAGAGCAGGAGTGAATAGACCTCAGAGTGTTGGAGAGAAATTCAGGTTGCACTAACACCTACTAAATTTGAGGACAATTAGGTATTTTGGCCGTGACGGCAAAATTTGCGAATGAGACAGTGTGCCAGTCTATGGGACAGAAGCTGAATTATTATGAGAGGACGGGGCTAGTTCAACGGGCCTGTGTAGTGCTGGCATAACCTTTGCAGGTTTCTGACATGCCAGCTGAGAACCCTTTTTTTTTTTTGGGCCTGCCTTCCCCGTGACCTCCTAATTGGTCCTCCCTGCTCTGTGCGCTGTCGGGCCCCTTCCTAAGGAAGCCGTTCCCTCCGCAGCCGTGGGTGCGTGCCAGGCATGCCTGCCCTGGCGTCCGCCCCGCCGCAGCGCCCGTGTCCCTCATGCCGTTCCAGGAAATGCGCAATTTGTCACCTGAGTTTGTCTGGGCTGGAAACCTCTGTCCGAGTTCCGCTTGTTAACTCATACCTGCCTTTAAAGATGTCGCCAGTTTTGAAAAGAGGACTGGAAGGAGTAGATCGGCTGAGCTGTCGGGCAGGATGCTAGGGCCAACGTGAGCAAGGTAATTTGCATTAAACATAACGCTAACAGAGACTGGTGTGGTACATACAATATAGAAAATTTGGCTAGCTTGCTGCTCTGAAAATCCCTGGATACAATCTTCTAGCTCCCCTAGAGGCTGCTTTAAGCCAACTACTGCTGCCGTCCAGATTTGTTCCAAAACGAACTGGAGGTACTGCGTAAACCAGGATTGAAGGGTTTAAACTTCTTTTACTGTCCCATTTTTGTAAAAGAGTGGTGCCTGTTCCTGTAAAACTGGGTCAGCAGAAGCACTTGGGATCGTACCTTCCACCATCTTTATAGCTAAAAAGCTGGCCTACATCAGTTTAAAAATAAATTTCTCAAAGGAGCTTTACCCTAATCAGTCCCTATAACCGGCTGCCTAGCTAAGAAGCATTTCTCCTGTTTTAGCCATGAGGAAAAAGAGGCAATAAGCTCAAATCTGGGTTAGGAGTTGAGCACGCGTGTTCCCCAGGTGATGTGTAGGCTGCTGGACCTGTGTACGTCGAGGGAGGTTATTAGGCTCGGCTGGGAGCTGGTGCCGCGCAGCAGGGAGGGCCCTGTACAGAGGAACAGGTCACGCTGGCAGGTTTTACCTCAGGCTGGCTCCGCGCTGGTCTCCTGGGCTGAGTTCCCGGTAGTTATTGCAGTGCATCTGCTGGTGTAGTCGCACCTGGAAGCAAGCCCGTCCGTGCGCTCGGAGGGACAGGACGGTCACGTGGGACAAAAGCACGCTCCTGATCCGAACTAAAGCTCAGGAGTGGGCACGGCCTCGGCACGCAGCGTGACATACTGCAATGCCACAGGGCATAAAAGTGCTGGATGAGCTGGTCCAGGACCCAGAAACCATTTGAGGGGTGCAGGTTAATTCAGATGCGTTTGGCTGGTCAGAGCACCACACCATCTCGGGTGTGAGGATGGTTCCTCGGGGCAGAGGTGTCCTTTCCCTGGCACTGCACCGAGCCCCGTCGGCACAGCCAGTGCACCTTCTCCGTAGGCAGAAAGAAACTTAAGGGCCTTAGGAATGGCAGCGCCGTTTAGCAAGGATCCGGATGAATATACTTCCGGATGGCATTTGAATGTTCAGCCTTGTCTGTACACTGAATGAACCATTGACTTCCTAGTACACAACTTTACCAGCCTCAGATTTGTTATCTAATTTAAACTGCATCTTCTAGTGGGATTATGTCGGTTTCCACCAGCTGACAGATGCAGTCGTTTCATTACCGTTTCCTTCCCTTTTTAGCTGCATCTTTGGAGGTGATGAAAGCTCAGTTGACCTTTGTGCTCTCCGAATGCATCAGGAGTGAGCGCTGCAAAGCTAACCGGCTTTTTAGAGGTTTCTTTTCCAACTCTTGTAGTTCGAGTTATGTGGTTACTTCCATTCACTTCCTTTTAATGACCTTTCTGTACACAATTCCCAGTGAGCTGAAAGGTGACAGATTTAGACATTTTATATGAATTTTTTCCACAAATTAAAAAAAAGGGGGGGGACACACCAATTAACTCCAAAATACCAAAGAGAGTAAAAAAACAAACCCTGGCAATTGTGGCTTGAGCTGATTCGCAGAACTGCAGAGGGAATTTTCACTGACTTTCTCATCCTAGGTGGCTCATTAAAATTTCCCAATCAGGGAAAGGTGTCTGAGCTGTGTCGGCTCCGCTCTGATGAATCACCCAACCCCTTAAGAAGGATGGTTCACAGTCTTTTTGTCTCCTGTTGATGCATTCTTTAGTTTTGGTCCTCAAAAGGGCAGATTCCACCATGCCTTTGAATGTTTTCATTTTTTACCGAGTGTGGCACAATCTGACCTATATCCAAGCACAAAGCCTTGAAGCTGGCTCACCGTTTTGCCTTATTTTTCCCCTGTTACCTCTCCCTCCATTTGACAAGGTAAGGAGCAGAGCCTCTTCAAAACCATCTGCTAACTGTGTGAGCTATTTTCTAGCCTTGAATATCCAAACTGGGATGTATTTTAATGCTATTATTTAAATGTGCAGTGCAAAAGTGAGTATAATATTAAGGCTACTTTAGAGAGACATTGTGACCAACTCTTCATGTAGAGAAGCCTGGGCTGGCAAAATGCAGGCAGTACCAGACAAAACAGTACTGAAATAGTGGTTGTACCTGGAATGCAGTTTCACAAGTGCTTGAGACCGTTTCTGTTGCTTCTTCCTCTCCACCCTCCCACTACATCAACACTCATAAAACCTTTCTTTACTTTCTTAAAAATAATTCCTAGTTCAGACAGACGTGGTGTAACATCACCAGTTTAATTTGCCATGTAAGGTACTCCTCACGTTACGAATGTGGCAAAAAAATAAAGCAAGGACCGACGTCTACAAATTCCAGTTTTTTAGTTTTTCAGTTGTACATATTCCCCATGCTCTGTAGGTATTTTAACCCACTTTGGTAAGTAAAGCTGGCAGAGGAATTGGTTTTATCCGACTCTTTCTTTGCAAGATACTTGCAAGTACGTTTACTTTCTAACGTGGGCTTAAAACCTTATCTCAAAACCTCATCTTCTAAAGCCTCTCTCTTTAATTAAATCTCAAAGCATAATGCTTTCACTACTGAAGGTTAATGCAGAATCAGAGTAGCTGTGTTTGTGTGCTATTTTCATAGATTTGCTCCAATTCTAATAAGTAGTCAGTAAACGGGTAAATACTTTGTGAAGGAACAAAAAATCACCTAAGCTGAAAAATAAAACCACAGTCACATTTAAATATAGCCGGCACCATTAAGAACTGGTTGATGTAGTCCACCGAGGAGATGGATCAGTGGTGGTGTGTTAGAACTTTAGTGCAGGTGATCTGAGCTCCTTGTATTTTCTTTCAAAGAGGCTTTTCTGGACCACGTATTTTTTTTACACGAGGTGGAGCTGGTATAACTCCATCAGCTCCACTGGGATTGCTCCAGCTGTAGCATCCATGTGTAACTGAGGTCAAACTCAAGCCAACACCTTTTAAAATCCTTGTGTAGGCAGCGCTGAGCCAGGGATTCCCATCAGAGATCATTCCATAATCCTGAAGTGGCATAAAGACTTTTCAGCTAGGTAATTTGCTCACTTGACTTTCTAGACTTTTTAATCTCAAGCTTTATTTTTATACCTTGGCCGCTTTGAATTAACTTGCTGCCTTCCACACGTTGTCTCTCACGCATACCGCCTCAGTCACGGATACGTCTGCAGAAGCACAGACAGGTTCCCGGTGGTCTGTAGGCTCGGCACGTCCTCTCCAGACAAAAGCCTGGAAGAGGAGCCTCTGTCCCCGGCATGCACAGGACATGTCCAGCGGCCCTGCCATGCCTTTCCCAAGCTCCTGTGCACCCTTGTCCCCACGGCCGACATCCCGGGGGGTGTGAGCTGTAGCCTCCGTGTGTGAGCTGTAGCCTCCGCGTGCTGCCGCACCGTCGGTGGGGACGTGGTGCCGGCACAGCTCCAGCGCGTTGTTCCCACGGGCGGTCCGTGGGAAGTGCTGCTGGAGGACAGGGCTGGCTCAGGTGGCACGGGAGGGCACCCGCACAGCCCTCAGGGCAGGGACTCGTGTTTTTCATGCTTCCACCTTTACAATCCCGCTGTCGCAAGCAGGCTGCTCGTGTGGATGACGATGCCTGTGACCACAGCAATCCCCGTTTGCTTCCGATCACATGGCAAGGGCAGCTTTTGGTAAACGCTACGGCACGGCTCAGGACCGCCGTTATTGCACAGCTCCCGTCTCGGCTGCTGCAACGCGCTCTCGCGCTCTTCTCGGGGCACCAGCCCCCAGCACGTAGCGGCGCCCGGTATTTACCATTATGTTCCCCTCTGTGGCGGCACAGAGCTTCACACGCTGGATGTTAAAGAAAGGCGCTGTCAGGGGACAGATATTTTTGGTACCGCCGGGTGGTCTGCGTAGGTGTTAAAAAGGCCTCGTGCTTCTCCAGGCGAAGCTCCAGCCAGTCAGTGCCTGTTGCCTCGCGGAGGAGTAAGGGCTCCGGCTTTCGGAGGAGGCACCCAGGCAACTGATAACATAAATATATCTTTCGCTTGCTTTGTTTCTGTGCGTTTTAAGACCATCTCTCTCGGAAGGCCCCCCCTCCGCCCCTGGTTTTTTCTGCCTGCACAGCTGAAACAAAACCGGCGGTGGAGCCACCTTCTCTCGCTGGAGCCTGGCTGGCAACAGCCTGCCCTGACCTGAGACACCAGCCATTGTTAAGGGTATAACACATTTACATATTTTGCAATAAAACATCAGTTATTTGCATTACTGTGTCAAGTTTTATTTGATTCTTTCACCTAAAAATGACTCATTTTCCTTTCTTGTATTTTAAAAACCAACTACTCTAAGCTTGTTTGAGAATAATCAAAAATTGCCCATTTAGCTAGAAGTCATTTTCTTTTCAAAAGGCAAATGTTATTTAATCTTTCAGCTGTTCATTGTGCCATCATAAATACTTTCTTTTCAGCACAGTTGTGGGGACTGAAATGAGCCCACTAATTGCCTCCCATTTCGACTGACATGTGGTGGTTTAGTGGAAAGAGAACACAGCGGGGAGAAGGAAATAGGAGGCTGAGAAAATGAGAGCTAATTATTTTCACTGCCTCATGTCAGGCTCTGTGTCAGCCTTGTTTTTACAAACTGGAAGGTTTAGCACTAAATAAAACAAACTGGCGTCATGTTTTTATATACTGGCAGTGTCATGGAAGCAGCTGCACATCTCAAAGACAATATAATGCCTGCATTCGCATGGACACCATCTGACAGCCACTGTGAGCCACTGCTAATGAGGATATCACAGTGGTGCCAAGTGAAAGGTGCTGAATTATGTATGATTCTTCATCAGTGCAGCAATAGTCCTGTACATCATTATGAGACATTGTTTTGCTGAAGAGATTAAAACATTCTTAGTTCCAGACCCTGCAACCTATACACGCTACAAGAGGTTATTAATGGAATTTTTAGGGAGAGTTTCTTGTGGATTTCTTTTTGGTTAAAAATATCTCATGGGACAAAGCCGTGGTGGGTCATGACACTATATATATAAAGAAGAGAAGCAAATTAACCATAATTGTGTTATCTTCCTTTAAATCCAGAATAATAAAATATAGTGTAGCAGGGTGATACATAATGATAAATAACCCAAGTGCTGTCACTAGATGTTCAACTCTAATGCCTTTAAAACAGCAGGTTTCAGCAGCTGAGATAGATAATAGCTAAGAATGTAAAGGAGCTTCTGGGGACCTAAATCATCAACATGCTACTACTTTTAGTACCAGCATGACCAATATTTTTTTCATATTTGTTTCATCTTGCGTTACATCTTACTTTTCTTCTAATATCCAGTTGCCTGCTACAATGCCGTTTCCATTTTTTCTTCAATCTTAAAAAAAAAAGTTTATTGCAACCACTGATTTTAAAACGAATCCTGGATTTGGGCCTCCTTGAAAAATGAGGTGTCTCCCCAGCAAGAGTTTTAAGCTGTTGTTGCAGGAGACGTGTTTGTTGTTTAAAGCCTGTGCCTGATCTTTTTCATTTCCCTTTCGGTTTTTGTTGCAGACGTTAGCGCATATGGGGTTAAAGGAGTATTGTCACCACAGTAAGCTAGAGACTTAATTTTTAAAGCGTTCTTATTTTCTGTTTCGAAGCTGAGAAGTGGCTCAAAATACATGTGTGATTTGCTTTTCTTTTCTACAATAATTTGCAGAGGCTGCTGATTTATTGGCTTTGTCAAAGTGTTATTTGGAAGTATTTTTCACACAAAGTTTTGCTGGTTGTGCCTCTCAGTTCTGAAACTAGATTTTTTTTTTACAACAAAAAGCTGAAATTCGTTATTTAAATCAAAATCGAGCAGGTAAATATTGGGAGGTATTTTAATGTTTGAATTACAAGATACCCAGGGAAATCTCTCTGAAGGACTTGTGTAAGTATATTTATCAACCAGACATTTTGAACAAGGCATTTCCAAATTATTTTTCCACATACGTCTGGCACTAAATGTAGTCTCGATCCAAGAAATATTACGGCTCCAATTCATCAAAGAATTGAAATACGTATACTTGGTTATTCTAGCCAAATTTTTGCTCAAGTGGCTGAGCATCTCTCTCCTATTCATTGCTATGTAAGAACCTAGAACCCGATTGGAAAACAGGGAAATATGTTCCTTTCTGCAGCACAAGAATCTCGCATTATTTACTTTGTAGTTGAACAAAATGATTACCAAGTTTGTAAGGCAAGTAGCCACCTACTTATCTTAGATATTTCCGAAGTGCCTTGATTGAAAAGTCACCTACCTGCTGTCTTTTCTCCTTCCTTTTCCTTCCTTCTCTCTTTCTTTCGTTTTTTTCTATCTTTTCTCTTTTTCTCCCAGCCTCTGCTTCTCTTCTCTCTTCTCTTTATTTTCCTGTCTTTCTCCCTTTCTTTTTCTCTCTTTCCCCTTTCCACTAATGATTTTACAATAACATAAAATGAAAACCTTTCCAAATAAAACGAGACACATATTTTTGATTGACCAGAGAGGGTAATCTGCCCTTTTGGTATCTGCGTGGTGTGGCTGGAGAGGACTCCAAGGAGGACCGAAGGTTTGGGGGCTGGATTTGAAAAACAAGAGAGTGTATTTGTTTCTCTGGAGCTGCAGTTCGGAGCCGGGGAAGGCGGTGTTTGTGCAGGGCTCGTGCATCTACAGCTGCGCGGGGCAGCCTGATTTGTTACTGCACGGAGAGGGCTCCTGCATGTGCAGCGGATCCGGCGAGGGGCCGGGCGCCAGCAGGTGCCCACCGCCTGCTAGACCCTGGATTTATACAGCTTGTCAGCCTTTTCTTTAGACATGGTCGTTTGATTTATATTTTTTTATTAAAACGAGCTCATGTTTGTCAGATCTGGTCTGTAGGGAGATGTGAGTGAACAGCACAAAGTCCTGCGTTGTGAAGGCACAGGAGCCCTGGCACAAGGTGCAGCTCTTGGGTGTTTGGCACTGGTCTCACAGCAGGAGATGTGCTGAATTAACTGGAGGATAGTATTTTATGTCAATGTTTTGTTCTTTCCTTGGCTCAGGTGTTTTTGTAAAACTTATAATCATCAAGCATCTTGTCTCTAACCTTGGGTTCGATCTGCAATAGGGAATCCAGGTAGCATGAATTTAGGAAGTCCTGCAAAAAAGCCTGGCAACAAGGATGGTGTGGGCAGGGAGAGGAGCACAGTTTGAGATGGAAGGAGGAGCCAAAGACAACTCGCTTCGCTGTTGCTGTTCAGTTACATAGCACGTACAGTCCTCAGCCGGTGTCAGGGTTGGTGTGTTGCGCTGTACCTATGTGGGAAGAGACAGGCATAACCCTGCGTTAGTTCACAACCCAAAAAAGCAGGACAGAAAAAGGACGTCCAAAGAGATACAGTCCATGATTAGGAAAGGGCAACTTCGGCCCCTTCTCAGGTTGCGCAGGAAACCGGTGGAGAACTGGAAACTGAACTTGGTGCCTCCGCTTCTCGGTCCAGTGCCCTGACCGCTGGACCGCAGTTCCCATTGCTCAGACTCGTGCCAGGGCGATGCAAAAACCAACTCACATGTCCACTCTGCTCGTAAAATGTCGAAGCTTTCAATGGGGACAGATGGACACACAGGGCCAAATGCTTTCGTAAGCGTAATTTCTTGTTGCGGTTCGGAAATGATTATACTCCAGTTTTCTTTTATCTTGGAATTGCCAATTCAATGCCTGATTGAAAGCTTTGAGACTTCTGAGGGCTGAGCTCCTTCGTTACATTTATAAGAGATGCACGTGCAAACACTAGCAGATAATCGCATGTGCGAACGGATACTTTTTAGGCTGCTGTACGTTTGTGTGTGCAAATAACTGCTTACGCAAGCCCTTGGCCCTAAGCGGCCATCTGTGTCCCCATTGAAAGTTTTTGCATTTTCTGAGCGGAGTTGAGGAGAAGACTGCCTCCTGCAAACGCTGAGACCGCACCTGCCCGGCCGGCGGCGTGCGGCAGGCACAGACCCTCCTGAACCCCTGGCCTGTCTGGAGGAGCTCCTGTCTCTGTGAAGGCCAGGCAGATCCCCTCCTGCCTGCACGAGATGGAGACACTGCTTCACTGCAGCCCTGTTGTCCTGCAGGGCACCGATTTTTGGAGGAGCTCGGTGCACCGGGCAGTATCTAATCCCCAAAGCACCTGCCGGGCACACCACCGAATGTTGGCTGGTTTGCACCATGAACAGGCAATCTCTGGTCCCCAGTGAGAGCCTCCATGGCCACAGGCACAAATCCCGGTCCCAGCACAAATCAGCCCGCACGGGATGTCCTGCAGGATGCTGCCAGAGCCGTCAGCTTCTGCAGGCTCACACCTGTGCAAAGTGTTGGATGTTGGCCCCATGTTCAGCTCCTGGGATTATTTAAGGATACCTTTCATTGCTTTGGTTTATTAGACTCACTATGATTATTTTCTAAGCTGAGCTTTCTTATAATTAATAGCGCAATTGAAGCTGAGCGGAAGTTGAGGATGCTCAGCGCCTCGCTGGGCTCTCAGTATCTGAAATAATTGAGCTGTAATAACCAGCTCATCCTCTTGCCCATTATTGTCGTAACGGTGTTTCGCAGACCCTCTGGACATTTGTTCCCGAGTTCACCGGGAAGATGTCCTTGGGGCTGGCTGCCAGCACTGGCTGTGACCCCGAGTGACGGCTCCCGCCGCTGCCCCGTGCCTCCACCGCCACGCGGGCGTGCAGAGCTCCCGCGCCGCCCGCTCCAACGGGCTGTCCAAAGAGGTGGGTGCAGCCACCGTCCTCCTGGGGCCCTTCAGGGGATCCACACCTCTGAAGACATCCAGACCTGTCAACACGGCGACTGTCTCTCAGGGTGAGCTCAGAGGAGAGCGAACAAGAGAACCCGAGGGCTTTCCATTATCAACAATTTTACTGGAAAATGTGCATGTCCTAAAATATGTATACGTTCCTTATCTTTCTCGTTGGGTTATTTTTTTTCCCTATATATTGAGGATGAGGTTTGGGGTTGTTTTGGCTTTCAGCTTTGTTTCATTTTGTTTTTTTTTTATTTGTATTCTAACAATCCAGCATTCTTTTTTTATTATTCATAGGATTGTAAATGGAAAATGTACATGGAGATGGACGGGGATGAAATTGCAATAACCTACATAAAAGATGTGACATTCAACACTAACCTACCTGATGTAGAGATTTTAAAGATGACAAAGGTATTTACAGCCTTAAAGCTTTCACGAATTCACAGATCTCAAACAAAGACATTAAAATACCACAGCAGTCGACTTTTGTGCTTGCGGAAGCTCAATCTCTTGACAGCTTTTAAATAAAATGCACATTTTAAACAGGTTTGTATCATAATAGGAGTTAGGTATTTTGGTTCTCTTTTAAGCTGACAATAATGTTAACAATAGAAAAATAAGAGAAGGAACTAATTTATATTTTCTTGTTTTAATTCCATGTTATATCCTCTGAATTTATTACCCCTTTTAAAGAAAAGAATGTTCAAAAAATTACTTTCCTTTTCAAGAGAAGAAAGTGATTTAAATGTTCCAGTTGAAACTTCATGTGATTTGTCTGGCTTTTTTTTTTTTTGTTCTCTCTTTCTTTTTTTTTTGACATGGTTTTAGAACTTTTACATGGTTCTAAAACTCCCTCTTTCACGCAATGATGGGTTGCAAAGACTGAAACCCATCAACAGACAGTACAGCACTGAACATCTGCAATTCAGTGTCACTGGGCATTTTACCTTATTTCAGAACCTGCCTGTAAATATTTGCCAGCCAGCATTCAGACTGCTTTTACCGTAAGCAACAGAAGCTTTGTTAATGCAGAGGGCATTCTGTTTGCTGTTATTTTAATTGTTTGTTTTTATTAATATGCTCCACTTGATAATAGCTACCAAAATAAATTTCTAAATGAAAAAATATAAAGCTTGATTACCAATTAGAATGGTGCTCTAATGTGCACTGATAAAAAACCCCAAGGTCCTGAATGCTTTTAACTGTGAATTTTTTGGGCAAAATTTTGGGGGAACCTTTGGTTATTTTTTCTAAAGGAAAAACTGAAAATTTATAGTTAGTGATTTCTGGAACAACACTTGTGATTTTATTATTATTATTATTATTGTTGTTGTTGTTGTTGTTATTATTATTATTATTATTATTTTGTTGCAAAATAGTTTTCTGTTTACTTTTCATCTTGGACATTTTAATTTTTTTCCTTAAAAAAAAAGGCTTAAAGTTAAATAAACTAATAATTAGATACAATTACATTAACTTTTCACATACTTCAACATTTTTGTATCTGTCAAGGAGTATCTCCAAGAATCTCTAGATATTTGTTCTTGCTGGCTTCTGTAAGTCTAGAAGAAAAAAACCTGTACATGCACAAAAATGAAAAAGGTTTATGCCCCCATGAAAACATTTCATATTGTCTTACCTACTGTCTGTTATTTATAGAAATCTCTTCTCAGTTTCCTTTTGTAAACAAGTAAGTAAATCATTCCAAAATATATTGCTTTGACTCATAAGATTTTAAGAAAATTATTGATGTTAACAATATGTGGAGACATATTGTTATGGAAACATATGAAAAAAGGCAAATGTTGAAAATACCTTTGGGGTGTTTCAGAAACAAGTCAGGAGATGAAGAGCACCTTATAAAACTCCCACCATGTTTTTTTCAGCCACCATTTGTAATGGAGAAATGGATTGTGGGCATAGAAGAACACCAGTCTGTAGAATATGTTGTTACATATGAGGTAAGTTCTAAGAAACAAATAAAAAAATTGTTTATCCAAGATAAAACCTACATGGGAGGTGTGGAAATAGCATCCTCTGGCTTTGTTATGTCCTATAATCAAGTCTCAGCAGCCTGTAATTAATGGTAAAATCTGAAGTTCGGCGCAAAAGCTGAATGAGGTTTACAGAGACGATGTCCTCAGACTGCTGCCTGGGACGCTCTTTTTCTCAAGAATGAAAACTCCTTTTGCTTGAAGTGTAATGGTCAGTGTTGTTTGCATTACTTGAAGAGACTGGTTTTTACCTTCTCAATGAAGTGCTAATTAGGAGAACAGAGGAGCAACAGGAGAAGAAAGAAAATCAGAAGTCAAGAGTAAAATAAGATAAAATAAAACCCGGAAGACAATTTAATGTGATGGAAATTAGCTTTTGTAAAAAGAGTTTGCAGTTACTTACAAAAGTGTTTTTATAAAGACCAATGCTGTGCGTCACAAGGAGGCTAATAATTGAGATTCCAGCTCTGTCCTGAGCAAGGATTCAAGCAGCAATGGAGAGACAGGGAAATCCTGGACCTTGCTTGCCTGTCTCAGAAGTGAAGAACAGTGGTTTTCTTTCAGCCTGAAGTTTCTCACAGGAGTCATAGGCCCTTAACAGCAATTGAAGGGCTTGATAATCCAGGAAAGTTTTGTGGAGGGTCCCCCTGCAAAAACCTGCTTAGTCCTACCTCTTTTAGCAGAAAGCACTGCCACTCACATTGATATAACCAGTAAAATATATTTTTGTATTTGTAGAGGAAGGCCTTCAGATCTTTCCTCCACATGGTACATGAGTTGAAACAGTTACTCACTACCACATTTTTAGCATAATCACAAAATACCAGCCAAAATTATCTAGAGTCTAAAAATACTTGAGAACTGGCTAAGTGGTTTTGCAAAACAGACTCTATATTGAAAACGCTGCTGCCGCCCAGGCACTAGTGGAAGTTCCCTCGTAGAAGAGCTTAGTGGGTTGTGTGCTGTTATGTCCTCATGTGCGTTATGTCCTCATGTGTGTCGTGTTCTTCCTGAGCAGAGTGATGTTAGAGCTCCCAAAACCACCAGGCACATCCAAGCTATCTGCTGGAGCAAGGTGAAAGCGCAGGACGAGGTCGAGACAGTACAGCTCATAATACAGACCTCGCTCCCCAACTCGGAGGGGAATTCACGGAGCAGATCCAACTCAAGTAAGTCAGTACATACGAACTTTATTGCTGACATGGGCAAGGCGTATACGGGGAGAACAGCAAAAAGTCAATGCCATTATTCTGTTCCAACAACGGCGCACATCGTGCAGCGTCAGCTGGCATTGTGGTCCCTGTGATGTCTTTCTAGATGTATGTAGGAGCACCCTGGCATGTCTGACTTAGCTTAAAGGCTAAACTTTGTGTAGTCACATGTTCTATATCACAATGTGATTTAAGGGGGATGACCTGTATGCTACTATAGGAAGCATGCTGGAAGCAGTCCATGGCGATTAGTTACAAATCTTTTGTCTACTGTAGTCACTTGCAGTTGCTCTTCAACAGCAGACATAGAGCTCTGATCCTTCTGCTCCAAAACCCCGAATGCTTCACATCTTCCAGTAGTAAGCAGCCTTAAATCCTGACACTTTTTCAACCCGTTCCTTGAACTGGCTTTGGGTCAACCTTTCAATCCCCTCCAGTGTAGAAGGTGATTGGGAGAGGTGTTTCTGCCTATGGTCCAGGCTTCTTCCCCTTGCTGTTGGCACGTGTGTACACAACCATGGTAGCCTTTCCACGATGGCAGGCCTGCTGTTCTCCAAAGTCTGCTTGTGGATGCTGGGTCGGGGGATCAGCTGACAAATCTGCCCTTCTCCTCCAAATCCGCCCCTTTTCACCAAGACAAGAGAGTGCTCAGCTTTGTGGAGCCAACTGTATTGGCACAGCAAAAGGATTTGGACTGAATTATAGTGCCCACACAAAGTGTGCAGGGCCAGGGGTGAAGATGTGTTTCTCAACCAGGATGTCAGGAAGGCATCTGCTGGGAAAGGAGACAATCTCACACATCTCTACCCTCTATCTCTTGGGAATAATGGAGTTTTCCACAGCTGTTTTGAGGATTTTGGGAGCCAGTGCTTTCAGCAGCTTTTCTCCTGGCTTCCTCTCCCTGCAACCCAAACTCAGCAGGAGCGCTTCGGCCAGCTCTTTCTTCCTGCTCTTGGCCACCCAGCACACAGGCAGCTTTGCACGCAGGCAGTTGTGCTTGGATACAGGGCACCTCCTGGAAGAGATGTGTGGGTGCAGATTGCTCTTGCTCTGGCCAGCACTCCTGCAGGGGACACACACATACCCAGGCTGTAGCCTCAGAAGCTGCACATGGGGTGGCAAACAGTCCCCTGTGGGCGAAACGCTGTTTTGACAGGTACATGCTGCCAGCCTGGCAGACCTCATAGGAGCTCCTGACGTCCCGCTCTGCTGTGAGGAAGAATGGAAATCTTCCCACGGCACTCTTCTTCCACAGCTCAGCCTGCCCGTTTGAGCCAGCCCTGGCTGATCGTTATCTGACTTCTGGAATAGTGTTTGTTATGGCCTCTGGGGCTTGACTTGTTCAGTGAGATACATTTAATAGTACAGTGGGCTCTACAGTGCAGTCTTCATTTCCTAACTAAAGTATGCCGCTGACATAGTCAAACTCAACTCGGTTGACTCTAGCACAGCTCTGCCTTTAAGATCTGCTGTTCTTTTTGGAAAGGTGTTTGTTAGCGAAAGCTGTTTTTCTGATTGAGTTCACAGTAGGGCTGCAGAAATGTTTGGGTTGGGACAGTTGAGGGGCAGCACAGGAGCTGGAACAAGATACCAGTCAGCGGAGGGTGAAATTCTCCAATTTTGTACACTACTGCCAAATGTAGAAGAAGCCTCATCAACTGAGAGGTGCTGGGTTTAGACTACAGACACATCTAAAACGGGTGCTCTTATTCCTAAGCAATTGTGATCCATTTGCAACACAACTGTTTTTGTAATGCAGATGGGACCTAGAGCTGTCCTGAAAGATACATCTTCACTGCAGATTAGCTCTGCTGATGGCAGTTACCCTGGTTTCCGGGTGATGAGCCATACAGCCATACCACAGTGTGGAGGTGTATCTTCACAGGTTGGCTCTGCTGCAGTAAGCTGAGCTGCTTTCATTTTTTTGCGGCGAGAGAGCTTGTCTGTCCCTTTGGCACACGGAGGCGTTACACAAACGCACTACCGTATTGTCAGCACCCAAGTGAACAGGCACAGTTCAGGGGAGTGGGTTACCAGCCAGAGTGAAAGCTGTGCCTCAGCTCTAGCAAACCTTCTGGCCCGTCTTCTTTACCAGACCAGCTACCCCAGGTTTAAAACACCACCAAATCCAAGCACAAAGGTAAGGGTAATACCTGTATAAGAGGCAGTGAAGGTGCTGCCTCTGTGGCCTGCCACGTAGAGCATTTAATTCAGTGTACAGAGTTGGTGGCTCAGAGACCATATGAGGGAGAAGCTCCCCAGCCCACGAGAGGTGAGAGGCAGCCCCACAGGGCACCCTGGGAGGTCCCTGCTGGGCAGCTGGTCCCTGGGCTGGCGACCGCGGCTGGCCGTAAGAAGCAGGGACTGAACAGCCTGAAGGCGCTGAAGGGAGCCCCTCATTCAGGACAGCATCGGCACTGGTCCCACAGGGCATGTGGTGGCTGCCTGAGAGCTGATAACAAATGAAGACCCAAACTCAAGCCTGCCGCTTCCAGGTTTATGAGGTCTGTGTTTTACACCCAGCCTTGGTAGGAGGGCATGGGGGGAATGGCAGAGGAGATGGTGTCTAGCAAGTACATTTCAGCATGCATGTTTCTTTTGAAACTGTGACTTTCAAGGAGGTTAAGAAGCAGAGAAGGCAATTCCCATCTGTCTTTCCGTGAAAGGAGGTTCATCTCTCACTGCAGCCGGAGCTATCTGCTGTGGCGGTGTCACACTCGCACTTTGACAGGAAAGACAGTTTCCTTTTGAGATATTTGACATTAAGTTGAAGTGATTTAAATCTCTTGGGATTCAAGCAAAGTCTGGGGAAAGGAGGAATGGAAGAGACCATCCATTACATCTTAATAGGAGCAATCTTAACAAGGACAGAGCTGCTACCCAGCTCCCACAAAACTCCCTACGGCCGATGCAGCGTTGCGGTGAGAGCCAGAGGGCCCACGGCATAGGGAGTCTTTCCCTGGGAAACCAGCAAACAGCGAGAGAGAAGCTGTGGTCCTCTGTTGAAGATAATAACATTTTGGTTGCATTTATGCTGCTTCAAGCTGGTGGGGTTATGCTTTCCTGTATTAGCAATCTTCAAGGACAAATCATTCAAATCTCTCTAAAGCAAAATTATTTAAGCTGCTCCCTATAATTTTTGGCCAGAGCTGTGGCCTCGGATAATAGGAATTCCTAGTCTCTGCTCTACTACCCATAAAGTAGCAAACCAGGCAGCCCTCGCAGTTCAAACGGAAAATTTACAACTATTGTATTTGCTATAGGCTTTCATGCAAACCACAGGACTGACTTTCAAAAGCGCTTCAGTCTGATCTCTGGGAGCTACAACTTTTGTACGACCCCAGGGCTGTGACAGTAGGTGTGAGGGAACTGTAATACCCTGAGTCGCTCACAGTTAAGCACTGTCTGAGCTATCCTGGCTGAAGCCTGCCGCCTCACCGGCTTTTCTACATACAGAATTGATTTTTTGCCTGAAGCCGGAGAGAGTGGTGTAGCTGGGGCTTAGACTCAGTATCTGGAGCATGCAAAGTGGATCGACTTCTGAATTTGTAGCAATAATAACAACTGAAGTGGCTCTGGTTGTTATGGTGTGTAGCAGTTTGAAGAGAAAATGGAGCGAGAGGAGGTGAGTCTGGCTGCCGCAGCAGGGATTTGCACTGGGGTCTGCACTGCCTCCATCTCTGCGCTTGGCTGCGAACGGCGTGACCATGCCGGCTGGGAGACACGCAGGTGGAGGGCGATGCTGCAGCAGTGCCGGCACCTTGGGGTGCCCGCTCCAGACCCAGCCTGCTCTGGAGGTCTCCAGGCTCTTTTGCAATGAAAGCTGTGGAGAAATCTGCCAAGGCTGCCAAGAGCATCACAGGAAATGTTTAAAACCAGGTTGGGTTAAAACACCGGGAGGCACTTGGGAGTGGGAACCCACCTGAACAGCCAAATGGGTGGTTCAGTAAGTGTCTTCTAGTCTAAGCTCCATAATCTGCCCTGGCATCAGAAACATTTGCATCACTTGCTATTTTAAAAGTCCAACATTATGTTCAACCATAACATTGAACGTACCCAAACCTAGGACTATTTGCTGCAAGGCTGGGAGGGAAAGGGTGTTTTGAGATATGTTGAGGTTCTTCTGAGAGAAACCCTGGTACCTAACCTCACACCTTCGGTAAATCAGAGAGCGGTTTTCCATCAATTCACAGAAAGCTGACTCCATTTCCATTTCCCTGCTAGGCATCGACAGCCAGTGGATGCAGACGCTGCGGATGCACCAAATAGCGAAAGCCATTTCTCTCCAGCACGGCCACCCCCACAGCCCGACCACCGTCACCCACTACCTGCCCTACCTTCGCAGCCAGGACTCCTACGCCGCTGCCGTGAGGAGGACGCGCGGTCCCGTCAGTTACCAGTTCACGTCCATCAGCCACTCCAGAAACTCCTCTCCCCTCTCGCACGGTTTGATAAGAAACCTCTCGAATCTGCACCTGAACTCGAAAGGCAGCAGCACCTCCAGCACGGCCTCCGACACCCCTTCGGAGAGGGACAGGTCTGCCGGCAAAGGCAGGAACGCCTCGCACAGCGGTAACTCCTGCAGCTCCTCGGACGGGCGGCGCAGCGGGACCAGCTCCCCGGTGCCCCCTCGCCACTCGGGAAGAGCCTGCAGGACTTCCTCGCCAGCGGCCCCCCCCGCCTCCCAGCACCGCAGGTACCCCCGCAGCCCCCCCCAGCCCAAGGCCATCCCGGGCATGCCCCCGCAGGGCGAGAGCGAGCCCAGGAGGGGCGAAGGGGAGAGCAGAGTCAGCGACGGGGGGTGGATAAAGGTGCAGCATGCGAAGAAGCCCCACAGGCAGACAGCCGGCAAGCCGGGGAAGGAGAGGCCCAGGGGGAGCTGGCGGGGCCGGAGGACGTTCTGAGGGAGGAATTTGCCCCCTTATTTAACTGAACGTTCAACCTAGAGAAGATACGCCTGCTCCTATTTAATTCGCTGCACCGAAGCCGGGACGCCACCTCCCTCGCTGGCCGGCGCGGCCCGGGGCCTGCCCGCGGAAGGGGAGAGCTGCCCGCCTCTCCTCCTGTCGCGGTCAGCGCCGAGGGATTTCGTTTGATTTTCTCCCCTCCCTTTGGCTGCTCCTGTTCTCGGCTGACTGGATATCCACTGATTTGCTTACTATTTCAATAATAAAATCAGTAAGGCACAGCTGGGTGCCGTAACAAAAGGCTCTCCGTTTCATCCTTAGGGAAGGAGTTGTGCTGCTACATCTCCCCTCGCCTCGCTTATGTCGCCGGACGCCGAGCCTGGCTCTGAGCAGGGTCCCCTCACCCCTTGTTCACTCTGCTTCTGCCAGGGCTATAGGAAGAGGTAGTATTTTTATCAGACCAGCACAGTCTGAAAAAACAGGAACGCAGGGAGATTCTTCCTCAGGTCCGCTCCAGTAGCTTCACTTCCCCGCTTCCAGCTTGCCATCCCCTCTCAGGAATTTCTCACCTCGCTCTTTACCAAAAGCCCCGGCACCAGCTACCCGACACCACTGTCACATACACAGTTGTCAGAAGGAGAAACAAAAACTAGGCTATATTCTTTTGGGGAAAAAAATAGAGGGAGAAAGAGGCATTGCCCTTACCATAGTTACATCTAACCCCACTGAGGTCTATGATAATGTTTATCCCTGGGCAGCAGGCATTTTTTAATTGAATTTTTAAATGTGGCCAGACTGTGTCGCTTTTGTCTTTCAGTCTTCAGGTAATAAAGAAAAGGTCAGCAAAGTTTCTGATTAATGTGGTCTTTAGCTCCACCGAGAACAAAGACACAGCTGTAGACTCACTTGTCGTCAGAAAGTTTCTTCTTGGCCTTTTCACTCCAATTTGATTTCACACAATTAAAAAAGGGGGGGGAAAAAAAAAGTTAGGGTTTCCCAAGATGCAAGAGGGGAAAAAAAAAGGAAGAAACACATAAAGGAAGCTGAACATAAAGCAACGCATAGTACCCTCTGAAAGCCAAGAAACTGTGAATTAGAGATGCCTTTGAACAAAGATGCTACATACCACCCATGCCAAGCAGTGCTCGCTGGCACGCAGTTGTGAGCCATGCTGGAGGAGCTGCTGGCGTGTCAGCCCCTTGATACCCCCATCACCATAGCCCCATCACTGGACATTAAAAAGGACGTATAAATTCCCTGCTCCACACAAAGGCCGCTCCTGGGGGTACATGTAGCTCTCCTCCCTCTGATTCCCACCAGCCCCAATGAGGGCTGAGTCCCGTAGTGGGTTTCCCAATACCTACCAGAGTGAACTGGGACTCGCATTTCATGAATTCAGGACAGGGTCCACCAAAAGCAATGGAGCAGGACACGACTGATACCAGGTATCAGGAATTGGATCTCTGTCATTTAAGCACCTTTTCCTCTGACAACAGTTAAGAGCAGAAAAAATAGCAAGAAGCTTTACCTAGAAGTGAATGGGGCTGCACATGAAGCTCTGTGATAACAAAGCTTGCCGCTTTCTTGTGGCTTCAAACTGGTTGAAAGCCAGTTAGTTACCCAGCTCCTGGCCCTGGTTTACTGAACCTGACAACTAATTTGGGGGACATGGACAATCCACCACTGGATGTCTCTCTGTCACAACTTAGCAGGAGACTGGCATGTCGTTTAGGTTGGGGGTTCTTCCCTAACATTTCTTGCCATGACCAAAATGGGCTGGAGGATACCAGCTGATAGTAACCACACCTGAGAGCACTTGCTAGAAATGTGCTTGTGTTCTTAAAATTTGGATATATGTCTCAGGAAGCAAGATCTTGTTTCACACTTGGGCCTGCACAAATCCTAGAAAGAAATTGCAAGACTTTGGAAGGGTACATTTCTCTTCCAGGGTGATGAAGATGGCAGTGTAGTTGTACAAGCCTGAAAACAAGGCCCTACCCAGCAGACACTGTGGGCTGGTGGTGGCAATTCAAGATTTATCAGCTGCCTGTGGTTGATTGTCAAGATGTCCAGCAGGATTCCTCTGCTGTTTGTAAGCAATTTAATGCTGTGCCTAATTTTAATCTGCAATGTACTGTCTGTCCACATCTGTTGTATTAAAGTGTTCATTAGCATTTAAAGGAGGAGCGGACGGTATTGATCATGCCTATTAAAATTGAACAATCATGCAATGGTGACTGATTAGAAATCCTCTTGCTGCACCAGCATCACTGGTTAAAGCAACAGTGAGTAAACTTGTCAAAAAAAAAAGAAGTCTCAGCAAGATCTAGTTTTCCATCTCATTTTTATCAGTCTTAATGTGGCTACTCCCTATCTTGGTAATAATTCATTATAAGTCAAAATGTGCTTACATTTTCACCCCCCAGTACTTTACGAAGCCGAGCCATTTATTTCCATGTTTTACCAACACACAGCTAGAAGACTGTGCACAGCAATGTGGAAAATCAGACTGTCTTGGGCAACTACACCTCACCAAATGTCTGCTCTTTGGAAAGGAGCCATGCTGTGTTTTCTTAGGGTTTTCGTGCAAGTCTGTTAAAGCCAATCACATTTAAGTACCAGTATGTCTAGATTTGCACACTAGGAGCTGGACGCACTGCCCTCCACCCATACACATATCCTCGGCAGTGCTACGCCCTCCCTCCATGGCTGACTCTGCAAGTGGCATAAAATACCACTGCTGTAGAGCCGCCCCTTGTTTTTCTGGCTCTCCTTCCTCTTGGTCTTCCTATCTCCAGGGACTGATGTTGCTGTTTTCTTAATCCCCAAAGGGTACCTTTTCTACAGTTTAAAATGCTCTGAATTATAAGAAGCCAGCTCTAGGATGGCTGCTGGAATGGGTGATGAAAAATAGCAGAGAACTCATAAAGGCAAATTCAGAACTGGATGTCCTAAGTGAGTATTTGCATCCAATGGGGAGAATGTCTACAAAATCAGATGCAAATTTTCTTTCTTCTTTTTTTTTTTTTTTAATTAAAGTGCGAGACTGACTGTCAGAGCTTACACAGAATCTGTTGTCCGTTCGGCAACATTTTACTCCGGATCTTGTGGGAATCACAAGAGTTGCCCAGCTCCCTCTGGATGCCAGACATCGGCAGAAAGGTTTCAGGGTGAACAGCAGCGTCTCTCTCCAGCCGTTAGTTCTTAACCCAGCCGGTGGGCTGGGAGGGAGGAAGCGGTGCTCAGCTCAGACAGGAAGAGCAGGTTAACCTCAGCATTACGGTCCTGGGTCTTCTAAAACCTTACAGGCTTCCCCCCGCAGCTGATGTCCTCATGGCATGAGCAAAAATGATGCTGAGACTTCTTTCTTTTTCTGCCAACAAACGTGGTTCAATTTTTTTAAACTTTTTTTTTGTCTTTCCCATATACCTAAGGATGTCTTTAAAAAAAAAGAAAAGAAAAAGAGGAGGATGGAGAGCAGGCACTTAACACTGAGGTTAGCAATCATTCTTCTTGATCTCAGCAAGGTGTCCCAGAGCTGGGTCTGACCCTGGTGGGTATCGGCTTCCTAAGTACACAAATTTCCCCAGCAGCGCTGGGGTACCTGCCGCTACCATCGGAGGTAAGTGTCCTGGGGACCCGCTCCGCAGAGGGACCAACAGCCAGCCCAGCAGCCTGGTCCTGCACAGGGAAGGGGCCAAACAACTCTGCTCTCAAGGCACATGTTCCCCATGTCTTGCAGGTCGGAGGCACGTGTGCTGCTGTGCTGCAAACCAGCTGGCGGTTCCAGCACCTGTGAAACTCTGCTCCTAAGCATAGCTGGCAGCACGTGAATGTGAGACTCCCTGGAGCAAAAACATTGCCCAGTCCTGCAAACACAGACCACTTTTGTTCACATGCAGCCAGGGCTCAAGGGGGCTGCCCACGTGCAGCTTGCTTGACAGAGCCAAAGGCATTTCTGAAAGGGGGAGAGCTGCTCAGAGGGCTTTTGTGGCTGCTCATCTGCCTGGGTGCAGAGAGGATGAAACGGCAGAACAACCCGTCTCCCAGCTCAACCCCTCACACAAGCCCTTCCTTTTCCCATGGAGCCTTTGCAAATTCACAGAAGGATGATTGTCACAGAGGTGACAGCCCACTGAACAGTCCAAGGGGCCCCAAAATCATAAACAACCCCAGGCTGTTCTTCACCTTAACCCTTTGTGACACGAGTAGACCATCAATCCATCCCGGGGCAGCGGAGCTGCAGAGGTCACTTTTTATGGCCTGGGCTGGAATTTCACCCAGCTCAATGACTAATTTGGGCAGCACTGTAATCTCTCTCTTGCAACATTTCTAGTTGTTGCTTTGGCTCATGTTGATTTCAAAGCACACACCAAAATGTTATGCCTGCACTGTGCTTGTCAGGAAGATAAGCAGAAGTAATGGTCAGAGAGGGGAGATGGGGCGGCCATCCAACCCCATTTCGCTGGGGAACGCAGCTGCCGGGGATTCAGCCTGTCCGACTGCCACCACGGTGCGTTGTACGTCTGTGCTGGGGGGGATCTGGTCATACTGACGGGGTGGGATGGGATGGGATGGGATGGGTTGACCGTGGGACCTGGTCATCCTGCACTGATGCTGCTGAGACCTCCTGTAGCAGGGGGGATGCCAGCGGCCCCTCTGTCTCCCCATCTCCACTCGGATCTCAGTGAGGCCATGCCAGCGGACAAAACACTGCCATGCTCCCAGGAACAGTGGTTTTCAGGGTGGGTGTTCACAGGTGTCGTTGCTGCTGGTTGATTATTTCAGTGAAATGCTAGAGAAAGCAAACCCAGTTCCTGTTCAGCTGGGATGGGAGAGCACCCGTTCGCGCCTCCCCCCAGCGCTGCTGCGGCTGAGCTAACGCCCCATGAGAACCTGCTTTCTTGCTGGCATCGGTGTGAAACGGGGACAGGTGGTTTTGGACATTGTTTACTTTTTAAAGAAAATATTTGCTACTGCAGTTTTGCTCTTTCTAACCTGCTCCCACTGATTATTTTCTAGCAATTGGCCATGTCTGGCAGTAACACCACCCTCCCTGGGCACACACCAAAACCCCATACGCTGATCATGATCTGGCAACTTGCTGAGCTGATTTAAGGAGCTGAAGTTGCCCAAACCCTCTGCGTCCCCCCTCCCTCCTCACTCGGAGCAACAGCCCCTGGCAGGGGCACCCCTTACCACTGTCCTCCTCTCCAGCTCAGCTGATGCTGCTGAGGATCAAACCCCAAGTCTTAAAATACTTGGGGTTTAAATATAAGTTATTAAAATACAAGTCTTAAAATACTTGGGGTTTGATCCTCAGCAGCATCAGCTGAGCTGGAGAGGAGGACAGGGCATTTGAGATGAACATCTCAGAGGACAGGGACGGCGCTGGGAGGCAGCAGCAGCCTGGGGCGGCTGAGAGCTGGGGGTAAAGCGTGCGGCCCCTCTCTGCAGCTCCCACCCCAGCACCACCTATGGTTTTGCAGGTGCTGACGGACCACAGACACAAACACTGTGCTATGCAGAACGAAGTGGCTTAATATACCTGGGGCTCAACATATATATTTATTTTCCTGCCTTAGCCAGAAAGGTGAGGGCTCCCTGCAGCACAGAGAGGGCATTTCCCTCATGCTGTGAAAAAACACGAGAAGGGCCTGAAACCTTGAGGTTCAGGCAGGTTCCCCTGGCAGGCAGTAGCAAGCCCCAGGGAAGGTTTTCTACCTGCCCCCCTGCCTTCCTCCCTCCTGAGGGAGCTGCTAGGAGAGAGGTCCCTGGGGAAAAGGTTAAGCCACTGCCTGTCCCCCCACTCCCATCCTCTCCCAGCAACCGCATCTCACTGAAGCCTGGTGAAGGCGATGCAAATCAACATTCACAAAGAGGCAGTGGCAAAGCTTATATAAAAAGGCAAAAAAGCAGACTGTAGTAAGCATTTTTTATTATTTTCTGATAGCCTCCTGTTTCCCACAGCTATGCATTTGCAGAACATTTTGTAAGCAATTTCTTTATGATGTGACTTAATCTATTTTGTGTTTTCAAAGGGAAATATAAATCAAAGTCCAAGAGTGAAAGGGCTGGAATCCTGAGCTTTTAAAAGTGGCTACTGCATATCAACAACAGCTACTTTTGATCAACATTTTTTGCTATGCATTTTGTGGAATGGCTACAGGATACTCAAATGAGCATTATAATTACATTGCCATAATGTGCATCACAATATTCTGGGCTCCAAATGATCTACGACATACACTTGGAATAATCATTAAGTTTTCTATCAAAATTGACCACATTTCAGCCATTCTCTTAGTGTGCTGATGAATACGGGTTCCTAGAGGCATTTATCAACTGCACTTTTTCTCTCCCTGGGCTGTATTTATTCCTTTGGTTTTCCTTCTCTCATTCTTTCCATTTTATGGTCTCACCAGTTTGCGTCAAAGAAACATGGTATCGAATAGGATCTGACATGACCACCTTCAATTAAACATGCAGGATGCATTTGCACCCAGCCTTTACTAGTGAGGAACTTACAGCAAAGCACAAGGAGATACAAAACTGTTAAATTAAAAGGGGAAAATGTATTTTTCCTTGGAGAGAGAAAAAAGGAAAAAGATACTAATTGCATTGTGGAGGTATTTTGTGGACCTGGTACAGTTGGTCTTGGCTATAAATGCATTATACATGCTAAATATTTAAATTTACATTTATTGTACAAATTCTGGTTCTACCTATCAGAGCACAATGTTGAAGTATTTACAGTAAAAAAGTACGTCGTAAAAATGAATGTCCAGCAAACACATAGAGATCTAACTATAATTAAATGTCTAAAAGTGGCCACCCTCCGGCTTCTATATAAGAACAAGCGTCCTTTCTGGGTTGCAGTCAGTAGCAGGTTACCTGATTATACACCTTATTATGTCTTGTATAGTAGTGTTAGCCACTGGAGGGTGACATGTGAACAAATACATATGCTTGATCAGATCTTTTACAGAAACACACCTTTCAAGAGAGAGAAAAACAATTAGTGTGTGTTATAGGTTACCGATTTACAATTTACATCATAAATCAATGTCTGATTATTTTAATGCAAAATGTTTTTAGCTTCATTTTATTGCACTAACGGTTTCAATAACACACTATAATTTGCTCAGATGAAGAGGTGATTGGACAGCCCTTACAGAAATTTTTAATTACTGTCATTAGTGGCTGCAATCTTATTCTTTTCTATGGAGCTAAGATACGTGCTGTTGCATTGTGCTACAGGTACTCTGCGGCCATGAGAATCCAAACTCCCTTTCCACTGAAATACTTGCATCTATAAATCTGTGTCAGTGTGCATGTCCCATCACAGTAATTACTAGCACCACACAAACATTAATGAATGTCTCCACATGCTATTTTAGGCAGGTGGAAATGTATTGCCCCAATTTAAAAAAAAAAAAGTGAAACTAGAGCAGAAAGTGTGTAGTCCATAGTTAGGATAGGAAGTGTGTAGGAGAGCCAGGGACGGGGCAGCAGGAGTCCTCCCTCCAGAGAGAAAAGCTGTGTTGCAATGCTGAGAGCTGAAATCTGCGGGGTGACGTCCAGGACAGCGCTTGTCCTTCATCCCCGGGGGGAACAAAGGTCACATTTACCGTTTCTGACAATGGAGCTATTGTTGTTGGAGGTCCATGTCCTTGCTACTGCTTGAAGCTCTGAATATGTAAACGACTTTGATTCCCCTAGATGGATGCAGAAAGCATTGCACGCTCAATCTACTGCACGTCCCTCTGTAATTTCAACCGATTCCCTTAGCAGGTCTTCCAAGGGCCACTACCATGTACTGACAACTCATTTCAAGGAAAGATTAGAATTTAAGAGACTATTTTCTTGGAAACACCTGATAAAATACTCCGGATAATCTTTGCTGACATGGGAGCCCTGAGGGGTGAGCTCGCCCCGCAGCTGGGCAGCAGGGGAGACAGAGAGGCTGGTAGCACTGGACAGGCCATGCAGGACCTGGACTGGGGGACCAAACGGGCAGGGATGTTTTCTTCCACTCACATTAGCCTAATTTGAGTTAAATGTGGCTGAAAATACAATGCTCAGCTGGGTTCAGCTTTGCATTTCCTCAGCTACTGTAAATAGCTGGATGTAGGCCAGCGGTGCTGCCTACATCTCGACAAACATTAAGAAACTTTTTCTGTCATGGTGAAAAGTTTGTTCTGCCCACCCACCGAGGGCATCTGGGCCCTGCAGGGTAGAACAGGGGTGCAAAGGGCAGGAAGATGAAAACAGGAGAAATGACAGCGGCGCAGGTCACAACAGCCATCTCCTGAGTTACAGACCTTCCTTCTCTGGTACCTGCACTGTGCCGTAGGACGGGAAGCCCCTGCCCTTCACATACTTCCCGTTACTTTCTCCCTTTCCTGCCCCCTCCTCCCCAGTCCTCTATAAAATATGTGAGCTGACATACACAATTTTCAATAAATTAATTCTTTTTCTCATATTAAAAAAAAAAAAAAGCTGAAAATACAGTTCACAAAATGTCCTGTCTGGTTTCCCCACAAAGTCCCTGCTCTGGCCTATTAATTTTAAAGCCATTTGACTACATATGTTGTTTGAAGAATGCTGTTTCCATTAAGCATTAAATGGAAAATTAACTACAGTCTGAAGTATGGATTCAGCTAGCCCCCTCAGTACTCCACAACATTTCATGTGATGCTCCTAAAAGCTGTGAAGGTTGGCTACTTTTCTAGTAAAATCCGGATAATCATGATTCAAGATGTTAAGGGCTGTTACTGTTGAGAAACTGGATCTCTTCTTCCGTGTAAGTAAACTAGCATTTGCAGATTTTTTTTCTGAAAGAAGTAAAACTACATCAAAATTCAAGAAACATCCCCCCTTCCGAACTGAGCTGTCCTGGTTGGAAACCACCCGGGTGGCAATCCTCTACTAATGCGGATTTAGAGGAATGGAGTGTGGTCTAGTCTCTGGAGAACCGGGTTTAGTTCATTTGCTTTTGTGTGTGCGCTGAGAAGCCAGCGGTGCAGGTAAGTATGTAATTACGGGCTTATTTAAAATGGAGATTCTTTTACACGACAGATTGCAGCACGTGCAAGAAGAATAATGCCCACAGAAAATAGAAAACCTCCACGAGGGCTCTTGTAGTTTATTGTGCTGTATCCTATTTACAGGCTTTGGCTTAGAGATGATTCGTGGTTTGCTTTACACAGGCGCAGGTTTGCGTGCGGGCTGCACGTGCACGGGGCCTCCTTCCCTCGCGCCGATTGCAACAGGGTCTCGCCTGCTGTCGGGAAGGCACCTGGAAATGCTGAGCAGCTACAGTTGCACTGGTATTGAGCCCTGCTCACACCACAGGATAAGCGGAGGATTATAGCAAACACTGAGGCCACAAATCCCATACAGCTTCTTCATGGCTTCTCCTGTTACGATTGCTGCCAAATACTGGTTGCGCAGCAGTTATTTTCCTGTGTTTAACGGCTGTATTTCATTTAATGTGATATTACAAAACATTACATAAAATGGTTTACAATGACTGGTGATGTATTTTCTTCTGGCCTGCATTCAAGCAATACTTTGGGAAGAGCAATGCAGCCAACTTCTTTCTGAACTCTTGTTGCACTGCAGTATTCCCAAAGGAGCAGAACCAACCGGCGTCACCCACGACCTCCTGATGCTGAGGTGCACTGGCCAGTAACACCACTACACCACTTCAGTCACTGTGGCAGCACAGGGAAGCGTGCGCATTGCTGCGTGGGTTTTTTAATAAAGCGCACTTTGACTATCCTGCTGGGCAGGCACTGCTGAAGGCAGGGCCGCTGCAGCCTCCTGCTCTGCAGGGCCCCGAGGGCTGCAGGGTGCCCAGGGGGTACGCGGAGGCTGCCCCAGCCCTGGGGGCAGCCGGGGCGCAGGCCCCCGCCTTTCCTTCGTGGAGAAACCCTCTCTGCCTCTGACAACTGGCAGGTTTTGGGGTTTTCCTTCAGAGGGGTGGAAACAAACCCAGGTGTGACATATAAAATTAAAAAATTTTAAAAAGAGAGAAACAGAGAGTTGGCGACTATGTGGGCTCCCCCGCTCGGGGGGTCCTGGCCCCTCACCCCGCCAGGGCGGCTCAGCACGGGGCCGCCCTGCCTCCCGCGCGCGCCCCGCCCCGCTGGCACGCGAGTCCCGCGGCGTTCCGACCGGGAGCTTTTCGCGCCACAGGGCCAGGCCCTTGCAGCTCCACAAATCCCGCACCGCGAATAGAGAAAAAAAATAGGGTCCCCGCACTAGCCCCTCCGGGGGCGTCCCCGAGAGCTAACGAGCTCCTCAGCAGCCGTGGGCGGGCGAGCGCGGGGCGGCCACGCCGGGTGCCCGATCCCGAGGGGGTGTCAGCTGCATCTGCCAGGACGCGGGCGCCAACGCGGGAAAGGCGCCGCCGGGCCCCGCCCCCCGCGGTCCCAGCCGCTTTGGCGCGAACCTTCAGTTCTCCGGTGTTTGCCCCGCCGCCGACAGCATGGGTCCGCCGCGCCCGCAGGTGAGCGCTGCCCGCGGCGGGGGGCTGCCCGTCGGGCTCGCCGCCCGGCTGCGGATCGCTGCTGCTGCTGCTGCTGCTGCTGCTGCTGCTGCTGCTGGCGGCGGGGGGGGGGGGGGGGGGCTGTGGCGCTTGCGGCCGCGCTCTCCCGGGGCCCCGCGGGGTCTCACGGCCGGGGCAAGCCGGGCTGCGGGGAGGCTGGTGGGGTGGGGCGGGGTCAGTCGGGTTGGGGCTCGCCGGGCACCCCAGGGGGAGCGACGTGGGGGCAGCCCCGCCACGCAGACCGGCAGCTCCGGACCTCCTGCCCCGCCGTGGTGCTGGAGCGCCCCGTGCCGCGCCACGGCGATGCCCTCGCCCGCCTGGCTGGGATAGGGGGCCCGGCTTCGCAGCCGCGCTCGGCGGGGCGCAGGCGGCTGTGGCGGGGGGCAGCGGGCTGGGCACCAGCCTCCCAGCGCCCCCGCCTTCTACCTCCCGCCTCGCCGCTGCCCCGGCCGCCGCTACGGCTGGGGACGCGAGGGCGGCCGTTGGGCGGTGGCGCGCGGGGGGCTGCTGCGGGGGGAAGGTACCTCACGGCGGGGGGAGGCGGCCCCGATGTGCGGGCGTGGAGCCCGCGGTCTCGGGGGAGCGGGGCGGAGGGGTCGGCCCCGCGGTGTGCGTGTGGGGGCGGCACCATCTGAGCGGGAGCGGGAGGCGGGGGGAGCTGCCCGCGCCCCTGGCCGGCGTGCGGGGCCGTGGCGGCGGCCGCGCCCGAGCGGGGAAGGCGCATTTGTGTGCCGGTGGCGATCCCGGGTCTCCTGGCCTGGGCTTGACACTGCTGGCCGGCCCCGTGCTGGAGGGCCTCCGCTGCAGCCCGAGTTTCGCCGGCCGGGCGCTCCCTCAGCCGCGGCCGGCGGCGCCAGAAACGGCCCCTCTTGTGTCTGGGGCCGCGGCCGGGCCGGGCCGGGAGGTTGTTCTGTTCCTGGCCAGCACCAGCTGAACTGTGAGGCGTGGGGAAGCCTCCGGGGTGCTGCCCTGCCGCTCCAGCCGCGAGCGGTGTGCTGGACGGTGCTGGGGAGGGGACGGAGGTCTTCAAATTTCTGGTTACTCTTTAACCCGTGGTCGGCTGGGCCTGTGAACGCGGTTAGAGTGCTCGCCTTGGGCAGCATCTGAGTGTGGGTGCAGCAGGCTTGGCCTGGGGAGCTAAAATGGGTCATTCACTGGGAAATGAAAACCTGAAGCCCATCAAAAAAGGTATTTCAGCCTGGTAATAAAATTAACAAAACAGCAAGCTGTTGTGTCTGCAACAGTTGTTTCAAAGCGCCTCTTGACTGTGGATGTGATCCTTAGTCCCTTCTTAACAGCTGCAGTGTATTTAGTGTTTGCCTCAAACTAAAAGTAATTAATAAATCAAAGCAGATTTCTAGATACTATTTGTGTACTTGCACTTTTTTCCAGCATTATCTATAATGAGTGGGGAAGGATATGATTTTTGTGTATATTTCCACTTGGCTGTTTGCATAAAACAAGTATTTGTAAGTACTGAACAAAACTCATCTATGACAATGATCAGAAATGTATCAGAGCAGAAACTATTCCCATTTCTAACTTTGGGAATTATTTCAAAGCTGATGATAATTCTGCTGACTGTTGAACATCCTAGAATGTTCAAACCTCCTAAACTTCAATTTAAGGATGTTCTTAAAAGCTAGTATGCTACAGTAGGTCTCTTCTATTAACGGTGTTGCTGTTGTCCTTTTGCAGCGCCGAGGTTGTTCAGAAAGGAAAAACTTAACAGCATTCCGAAATACAAAACTGATTCCCATGGAAACATCGTCATCCTCTGATGACAGTTGTGACAGTTTTGGTTCTGATAATTTTGCAAACACGGTAAGTACAGTACAAGAACAAATAAAACACAATGTGCAGTGCTAGTAAAGCTTGCAAAAAGGTAAAGCTAGTAAATGTTTTGTGCACGATTAAGACTGCTTGCTCTGCTTATGTTTTTGTACAGTAGTTACAAATCTACGCTATATGCTGTAATTTCATTTCACTCTTCACTTGTGCTTCTAGGTGGTAATTGTTGGAAACAGATTAGCTATTTATTTTAGCCTTTGAAATGTCACCTAACCTAACATGCCTGATAATTTGCAACTGTGGTTCTGAAACCCCTTGTTAAATGCCTTAACTATTTTTTTTCTTTATTAAAAAGGCTATTTGCTTATACTGCACTTGTAAATGTGAATAATTTTCTGTACAACTTCAGTTAAAGGATATTTTATTTTTCGTAGAAATGCAAGTTTAGATCGGGTATTAGAGAAGAACTGGCAAAAATTTTTCACGAAGCCTCTGATGATGAATCCTTCTGTGGCTTTTCAGAAAATGAGATTCAAGATGCATTGGTAAGACAGTTGATTTTAGTTTGCAATTTTAAATTTAAATTCTTTCTTACACATTCTTAATTGAAAAATAATGCCAGCTTCAGCTTGAAAGTCAAATGTTGTCAGAAAGAAGCATCATTTTATTTAATTTAATGTACAGTCTAAGTTGCCATAGTTTCATTTTCCTTTTGTCTCTGTAAAAAGCGCCCAAGCTCCTGAGCTTTGCAAGTTCAGAATAAAATCTGCCATATGGATTTTGAAATATAATACCTCTTAAAACTGTCCTTGCTGGATGTTACTCTGTTAGCCTCTTAACGTTTCTGGTTTCCTCAATATGAAATGTTATGCTAGCCCATGGACTCCAGCAAACCTGAGAAAAATTTCTGGGTGTATTGACAGGCAGTCAGACTTGCGCTCTGACAGTGTAACAGGAAATGCTGTATACTTCTTTAGCAGTAGAGAAATAGTGATAGCTGTTGAAATCCGCCTTCCTGCTTTTCCTTGACATCAGTGCAAGAGCAGTTTTATTGCTTAAAAAGACCAACAGTTGGTATTTAGTAGAGAAGACAGAAGTAGTACCATGTTTGGCATAGAATAGGTTTGTCATAACTTCAGAACATGCTGCGGAATGACTAGAAAAGAATAACGTCTGATTGGAAGAGGACATGTCCGAGTTAAATAATACACAACAGTAAAGAGAGTAAGTAGGAGAGAAAGCTGGAATAGATGTGTAAGAAAAAGAAATCAATAACTGCACATAATGGGCAACCAGAACCACATACCTGGTTTAATAAAAACCCTGTGCAAATAAGGATTGCCATTTGAGACTGATGGTCTATGCATATGAAGCAGAAAGCCTGTTGTTACCTATGACCAAAATAAAACTTGTCTTACTGAGTCTAAACCTAAAAGTCAAAACCTGTTGCAAAATGGGTTTTTAACTAAAGAAATTAATTTCTGTCTTCACTGAACCCTTGGTTCTTGCAAAAGTTGTAAGCAAGGCATCAGAATTCAAAGATAAGAAAATATTGGTATTTTATTCATAATTATTTCATTGACTGGCTCTAGAAGGAAGTTTTCACTTGATACCGTTGATACTGTGAGACGACTCTTCTTCACAGCTTACAAACTCGGGTTTGACCCTGTGCCGAGAACTGCGCAGAGGCTTTTTTTACAGCCAAATACAATATGTTGTGAAATTGAGCCCTTTTAAAGGCAATTCTCTTTCTCACACTCACACACAAAGTATCTTTGCTATTAGACCTGCAAGTGACAGCTAAGACTGCTGCAACTGAAAGCAAACTCCTTTTTCTGATGTGTTGTGGCAGTACAGTGTGGCTCTCCCCGAGAGTTTTTTATCCCCGCACCCTCCTCTCCTCCTGCCCCCTTCCCCCTACCCCCTTAAAATATACTAGAGCACTAGGACTGGAGACTTAAACGTCTAGATTTCAGCCAGATAGCCTCTTTAACCACCCCAGGCAACATATTGTCAAACTGTATTTAACTGCAGAGCAACTCACTTGGATTTATGTGCTTCTGTTCTGGTTTGTTAACAGAAGTTGGAATCGGATTCAGAGGAGAATGATACAAGTGCTGTAAGTGAGGTAGCTCAAAGAAGGCAGAAATGCCCCATCCCTCTAAAAGTAGCCATGAAGTTTCCACCTCGAAGATCGGAGAGGAGGAAGGGTGAGATGGAACCTCTTCCTGAAAAGCTGATGCCTGCTCCAGATTCAGACTCTGACTCTGAAGAAAAGGGTGCCATGTTTTTAGAAAAAAGAGCTTTAAACATAAAGGAAAACAAAGCAATGGTAAGTACTGAGTGTCTCCCTGGGGCCCCCCTTCTTCTGTGCCCCCCATTCCCCCCCATCCCACCCTTGACTCTTAGGGGACCTCTTTGGTTGTTCAAATTTAACTCTAATGGGAATTACGTGAATGCATTAAGAGGAGTTTACATTCCTGATATTTAAATATGATACTTTATGTCCACTGGCATGTGAAAATCCATAGGCTAAGTACTTCAGTAAAAATCCATAGGCTGCAAGCCTAAAGAACAGGTTTTCAACATAATAAGTTTGCGCATTTTCAAATTACTTCCAGTCACTAGAACATAAATAAGACATAAAAGTAAAAAGTTGAAGGGTGACTGCATTTCCTATAAGTAATTGTACTTCTAGCCAATTGCCCTAATCTAATAGTCTGTAATAGCATGTAAACACCCTTGTAAGGCTCTGCTTTCTTTTTCTTTCCCTTGTTAGCTTGCAAAACTAATGGCTGAATTGCAAAATGTTTCTGGTATCTTTGGTGGGAGAAAATCATTGCCAACTGTCAGTCACGTAAGTATAAACTTATTATATTTGCCTTCAGATTTCTGAGAGTCAAATTCTGACATTGTGAAACAGGACTCTCAATTAAAAAACTTAATAAACCATGTAAATCAAAGTCCAGTTCAGAATTTTATTGCCCCCTAAAATAGGCATCCTCATTGTGCAATTCTCTTTTGATTTGCCACTGTATAAAGCAGAACAGATTAATTCATAAAGGTTAGGTGTCTCCACAGGCCCATAAAACTAAACAAGGTGCTGTGTAAATATGTATTTATACAAAGGCTGGAGATAAGGGGGGCAGCTCAGACTTTGAAGCTTAAGCCTGAATATTCTGTGAGTTTGGAGCCTTGGAAAAAACCTGATGTTTGGCTTAACTAGGTCCATAAAGAAGGTTGGGTTGTGAATCGGCAGTGTAATGAATTTCACTGCTGATCTAACTGTAAGCTGTGTGAAGATGGGAACAACGCTAAAAGTTGCAACTCCTCATAGACACGGGTTCTGCTGCTGCATGGGGGAATTATTGTATCTTATACCTGCATGGACACATACGTGCTTTTGACTGTTTCTCTGCAGCTGGCAGAATGCCCAAGATGAATTTGCCTAGGATGTTTTTACCTTGTGTTTTCTGATTTGGGATGGAGGGAGACTTCATCTTTGGGAAAGACAGAAGGAAGGCATGTCTTTTGGGGGAGGAATTCATAGTAGACAGGAGCTGTGTCTGGGTTTTTGCCTGTTTCATTATGGGCTTTTAAACTTTACAAGGGACCAAAGCGACTTCCAAGACGTTCATTGCCCAGAAGTGCTTTGAGGAGGAACCCAGACCGAAGTTCTCGGCCTCACACAAGATCCAGGTCCCTGATTGAAGGTCCTCCTACTCCTTTACCAGAAGAGGAAGATGATGACCGGTACATCTTAGTGAGAAGAAGAAAGATGTCTGATGAATACCTGGAGGTATGTTGAGGTTCTAGTTCTCCTGTTGCAGGTTGATCCTGAAAGTGGTTTTGTATCCCTTCAAGAAAACAGCAATTCATACAGAGCAATTCATACAGAGTTGATCAAGATTATGAGTATGCCACGGCCTGGGAAGAAGTACAGAAAATAGCATGTTGTATGTGTTCTCCATTTCCCCCCGCCTTATCCTTGAAAAATCACTTCCTCTTGCACTCCAGCAGGAATTAAGCAAGATCCAGTAGCATTTCTGCACCCTGAAGGTGACACATCAAGTGAAGGTGCTAAAGCTGCATCCATATCATATGTCTTTGCAAAGATCTGTTCTCTCTTGTTTAAATATATGATGGATATTTGAGACTTTGGCATTGCTTTGAAGATCCCCACCTTGTTTATGTAGAGTTTTTGCTGAAACTAATACTAAAAGTACTGTGTCTTCACTATTCAGCATGAAGCCCGAACTCCCAGGAGGGGTCACCGTGGTGCCATGGCTTTTCCACACATTGTGCGCCCAGTTGAGGAGATAACAGTGGAAGAGCTGAATAATATTTGTGGATCTGCAAGAGAGAAAGTATATAACAGGGCTATGGTAAGTGTATTCCAACTTTGTGAAATGCGTACTTTGTGAAGTTATTTTCTTGTTATTCCCTGCTTGTGGTTTAGCATCAAACAGAGCAGACTCCCTCTCATTGAGAGGAAGGATGTGATTTTTGGGAGAAGTATGCCTGAGATCTTGAAACGTCATCGCTTATCTTTCCCTGAATTTATAAAATGGCCTTTACCAAGCCAGTTAGCTTGCTTTCACTCTGGAACAACTGCAGTACCTAGGTGATACCAGCCAAGGAAAGTGATTAACAGACATTGAAGATGCAATGTTAAAACAGTCTTGGTTCAAACTTCAAGGTGGCTTTCTGTTTCAGGATAAGCACTGCTAGCTGCCAGAGAGATTGCTTGTTAGGTGCTCTATTCCCCTAACTAAAGAGCCATCTTTAATATCTTGTTTCCTGAACTACTTTCCCTGTGTTCCAGGGATCCACCTGTCACCAGTGTCGCCAGAAAACCATAGACACCAAGACAAACTGTCGTAACCCTGATTGCGTAGGAGTACGGGGCCAATTCTGTGGACCATGCCTCCGCAATAGGTATGGGGAAGATGTCAGAACGGCGTTGCTGGATCCGGTAAGACAATTTTGAATATGGCTTTACTGTGCTTAACTTGAGCAGAGAGTGCCATTGGTTACTCATAGCGAAAGAGTTTTAGCAGGGGAACTGCTTACAGTGCTATAGTGCATATATGCAGTCCTGGTTTGATCCAAAGTGAATCCCAGAACCTTGTGTTGTGTAGAACTTGTTGTAGTTACTACTTCTGCAGCTTTATTGGCAGGAGTAGACTACAAGAGCAGAGCAGCTGCCAAAATATTCTTGTATTTGAGCATCAGAATGTGTGTTCTCTTTTGCCTTGCATTAGTGCTTAATGCCCTATGGAAAGGAACTGTGTTTTGGGCTGTGGAAGTGGTGCAGGAGTTGAGCAGAGTGGTTATGTGCAAGGCAGGCAAAGGAGAGTTTAATCCCTTACAGACTGAAGAATTTGTACTTTCGCACTGGTTTAGACAACTTCTGCAGCGCTGGTATTAACTGTAGAACTTGGTGCGGAGCAGGGCCGCCTTCTAAGTTGCGGGTGTGAATCATGTCTGGCATTCCAATTCAGTTAAAAAGGCGTGTTGTCTGTCTTTTGTCTAGACCTGGAGGTGCCCACCATGTCGTGGAATCTGCAACTGTAGCTTCTGCAGACAGCGAGATGGCCGATGTGCTACAGGTGTCCTGGTCTATCTGGCCAAGTACCATGGCTATGACAATGTCCATGCCTACTTGAAAAGGTAAGTATGCCATTGTGTCAGTGGCATGGCTCTGCTTTAAGTGAGATAAGCAGCTCAAAACTGGGAGAGAAGAGCTCTCCACATCCCAGTTTGTCAGGTAAATCTCAAGATTAGTCCGTGTTGTCTTTAGAATCTGAGATTTTGCCATATGGTTTTTCTGACATGTTGGTTCTTACCCAAAACAAGTGGTATATCCACTCTGTCTTTTGGCTCTCAACTTCAGCTGTGTTTATTGTCACGGCTTCCACTAATTTGTCTAAAGAGTTTTCAAACACTCTTTTGCTACAAGCTAACTCATGTTTCTACTTGTCTTTCAGTCTGAAACAAGAACTTGGAATGGAAGACTGAAGCTCCGACTGCCTTTAAATTACGTACTCCTTCACCAATGTCATATTATTGCCTACAGTGAATTGTTTGATCAAATAAGATTATAAAGCCAGTGCCTGCCTTCCCTGCCCTTTTGGGTGAAAGAGGATAAAGAACTTTCACTTATCTCGGTGCCAATCATACTTGGGAAAACTTTAATGAAGGTCTTTGCCCACAGGCCATTGTTTTCTTTTTAAACAACTTAGCAAATCAGATAGCATCAGTCCTTGCTTTCATGCCAATACCTTTTTTTTTTCCTGAAAGGAGATGGGGCTTTAAGCCATTAGAATTTTATTCATGCAGTGATCTGTGCTGCGGGTTTATTTATGCATTGAAGTTGATCACAAAAAGATAAACATGTTCTGAAAATTCAGGGCACTGTTCCCCACAGAACCAAGTGGGGAAAGGTATGTGCTTAGCTCCAGGCCAACTTCTGCTGCAATACAGACTTACTGAACATAAATGATCAAACAGAGGCTAAGATTTCTCTCAAACAACAATGCATTCTTAAGTTCAAAAAGGAAGCCCTGGAAGTTGCAGCTGAGCAGTCTCCAAGCACTAATATTTGGTTTTATAGAGTACTCAAAGTGCACATTGGCCATTTTAAGGGATATTCTCCGAGTGACTTACATGCAGCAGAAGCAGTTGGGGGTGGCACTTTATATTTTTGCTCAGATGAGGATGCCACTGCTGAAAGCTTCCACAGCACCAGCACTAGCATTGCCTAATGATGACAGTGATGTGAACGTACTGGTGTACATCGTGGAGTGACCACTCTCTCTAAACCAGAATGTAGCCTTTGTTAAATTACTGGTTTTGTGGGTTCTCTTCTTCCTGCTCTTGCTGCAACTGCAGAACTGCTTCTTTGCAGAATCAGCACTGGTCCTGGGGAAGAGGGTAGTGGTTCATGTGGCTGTTGGCCAACTACAAGTGGATGAAAGATGGTAGCTTCTTGAATTTGGTTATCAGGAAAAGGGGCAATGATAAACAATCACTGGAATCAGAAGCCTCAATTTTTTTACCTCTGAAAAAAATTAAAAAGCAACGACTTTCTAAGCTACAGTCTGGCTTAAAGTGAGTTATTCTTCCAGTTGCATAGAGCAGCATAAATGTAAATAGATAATGTTCTCAAGAGACACCCTGGTTGTAGTAACAGATGAGAAAGAACAATTGCGTCATCAAAAAGGTTTTTAAAAATAAATAAAAAGGGAGATGTAATGGGTTGCATACAGTTTGTGAGCACTTAAAAATGTGGTCAGTGCTGTGGTCTCCTCCTTAACAGTCCAGCCACATTTCTGTATCTGGCTCTGCATGATTGTAGAAGGATATTTCATGTGACGTTAATGAAGTGTGAGTACAGCAAAAACAGAGCTGAAGAATTCTAACATGCTGTGTGGATGGGGTCTTGTGTACTCAGTGCTGTAGAGAAGAAGGTGCCATGAAAATTGCATCCGGAGAACCACAAAGTGTATAAATGCGCTTAGTTTGGGTATGTAAACTACTGTATAAGCTTTGTATAAGGTTTAGAATGCAGTGTTATAAATAATGTACAGTTGAATAGTAGAAGAATCAACTTGCTTTTATGGAGCACTAGAACAAAACGTGGCTTTAGACTTCTCTGCTTGCACAGTGTTTGCACTGTGTGTATACATAATGATCCACAGTTTATACCTTTCTGGGAATTACATCAGTGTGTGTGGGAGGGAAGAAGAGAGAAATTTAGAAACAAAAGATATTTATGTCTCAGACTTGCAGTTCTGTTTCATAAATCATCTGTGCTATTGAAAATCTCCTGTCCTCTCTTTGTCTGTTTTTATAGTGTGAATAGCTGTGCAATCTGAGGTGGAGAGTGCTCTACCCTCTAGGTACGTTTTGTGAAGAAGGAACTCTAGTAAACTCTAGAAATGACAGATAAAAGCATTTTTTTTTTTCCTCCCCCCCCCCCCCCCCCAATTGCTGGGCTTGCCTTCTGATTGCTAGAGTGAGAAAGGACTGTGCTAAAAGCAAACCCTTGCGTCATATCACAGAGACTGCTGTATTTAGATTTACTCAGATCTGCAATGTTCTGTACAAAGGTTTTTATTTTGAAAATAAAAATTTTCTGGGTTAGAATTTTTGCCTCTTAACTGTTTTTAAAAAGCCCATTAGAGCTGTACTTAGATTTTACCACCTTTCAGGTAAATGTTTGTTGCGAAGTAAAGGAGTCGGTTGCTCCCATCATACCTGGGGGAGCAGTAGGACTAGGGCATCTTTCTCTCCCTGTGTCCCTGAACCAGGCTTGCTTTGATATTCATGCTGCTTGGATTGAATTGTTTGATACCTGATGACTAACTGGTGATGGTAGAAGTATATAGGTGCTGAGTTCAGGCCAGATACAGACTTTAAGCACGTGTTATGTGCTTACCCTTCTGCTTTTTTTCAACACTTTTTTTAAACTAGATGCCTACATCCTGAGCTGAGAAGGATATTATCATTTCGGTCACAAGTCAAAGTCAGGTGCTGCCACTATTTTTTTTCCCCTCCCTTCCCCCCCTTTTTTTTTCCCTTCCCCCCCTTTTTTTTTCCCTTCCCCCCCTTTTTTTTTCCCTTCCCCCCCTTTTTTTTTCCCTTCCCCCCCTTTTTTTTTTCCCTCCCTCCTTTTTTTTTCCCCTCCCCCAAACAAACTCATAAGTAACTTCTCTGGGGAGTAACTGCTCTGTGCTGGAGCAGAGCATTACCTGGGGGGCCTTGATTGAAAGCCAACAGTGCTGAAGACTGTTTTTGATACTTGCGCTGCTTGCTTTTGCATCAGCGTAGCTGGGTCTAGAGAGAGGAGTTAGATGCGGCTGTGGCAGAAGACTACACACAGCCAACCTCTAGTGAGGGAGGAAACGGGAACGAGCGGTCAGGCAGAATGACTGAGCTGAACCCGGATACTCTCTACTGGTAAAATCCTCATGTCGTTACTCTCACCTAAAAGCTTTGTTTAGTTGCATTACCTTTCATCACACTGCTGGTGATGTGAGAATAAATTTGTATGTAATTGTGTAGTATGTTAGTTTACGGTTTACGTGATGATTTTGAGGTGTCTCAATACACCTTTTTCCCCCAAGCCTCTGTACCACAGCTACTGAAGTACTGTTGATATTAACTTGACAAATAGTTAAAGAGCTCATGGTTTATATCTGCAGCAAATGGGCAGCAATTTAAGAAACTGCATTAGGAAAAGATCCTAACTCTGTCAGCTTTAAAAAAAAAAATGCATGGAAATTGAGTATTGCTGTTCAAGGAAGAACAGAAGAACGAAGCTCATGGGTGAGGTAGAATGACTTAATTTATTATTGAAAAAGGCTGTATGAGCTGATATTCCCTCACTAGCTCTCAGCTTTAGGGCCAGGTGATCTTGTGCCTAGGTCTGATATAACTTCCAATTTTTTTTTAGCCTGGTGTAATAATTTATAATTGCTAGAAATAGAATACTGAAAAGACTAATAGGCAAATTACACTCTGAAATTCCTTGGACCTTTGTTCCCTGTAATGGGAGGTGGATGGAAGGGCATTTGTGGCTATGTAATAGTCTGAGAGAAGTGACTATGCTGAAGGGTGAGTGATAGCTTTTTTTTTTAAAGTTAAATATGTAAATAAAACCCCAGCTTGCTTACGAGTAAACCTTTCATTACAGTGATATAGTATCTACTGATGGAATTGGCCAAAATCTCCTTATTATCAGAAGATTCTCTTAGACTAATATATATTAATATGTATGTTGCTTGCTCCTTCCCTGTCTCACTTGCCTTTTAATTAAGCCAAATGTTGAAACATTATGTCTGTTCAAATTTTGAGAGAAGGATTTTTGTCTTCCTTACTTAAGCAAACTATTTTTTTCATTATATGTAAGTTACAAAAATAGCATTGAAGGGTTGCTTCACAGGCTGATGAAGTAGCATACACTGTACGTTCCACAGCAACACACTCGGCCGCCTAACCTGTTACGCTAGTGTAGGGAGCCGCAATGGAAATTTTAAAAATGGGCATTAGCTTTGGAAGCTACCCCCTCTCCCTTCCTAGCCTCATGGGCTAATATACCTTTATTTTCTCTGCCAGAAACCTAAAAACGTATTTTGAAGAGAAAAGCAAGGAGATGGTAACATAACAAAAGAGCAGCATCGTTTGTTTGGTACGCTAACGGGATCAAAAAGGGCAAAATGGTTGCATCTAGTCAAAGAACGGCTTTCAGTGTTCCAGGGTGAGGGACCATAGCTGGCTGTGAACCCTGTTCTGTAATACACAATGTGCATCTGAAACGTTTGGCAAGAGGGTCACCCACTGACCTCTGCTGGCATAACCCAGTTGGTTCTCTTACGGCTTTTTGCTGGTGCGGCTCTTGCATGGCTAATGGCATAAGCTAGTGTGGAGGTTTTGGAAACAGTGCCTGCTGCTCTTTCGTGTTCTCGGCCTCACAACTAAAAGAGAGTAAAAAGATAGGGCTTTCTCTGTCAAGTATGGGCTGGCCGGTCTATGGGGTCCTCAGTGCCAGCGCCCAGGTAGTGCTGGGCTGTGTCCTAGAGATGTGTGAGTGTATGGGCTCCAAACGTGAAGAGAGGACAGCATCACACTTTCATGTGTGGGTCTCGCCTGGGGCTCCTAGGTGGGTGTCAAAAAAACCCACAAGCCCTTTGGGGTGGGGATGGCAAACGGGCGGGGAATTGTGTGTTTGAACCCAAAAATGTAATGATCAGTGCTAGTGGTAGGAGTCCTGAAACTGGGAGGTGAGGGCAGAATTGGGAATCCTATTGTGACTGATATTTATAAGAAGTTGTGGATATTGAATTTGTGTGAAAACATGTCTAGAGCATAGAGCTACAGTCATATGAAAGAAGATCTGCTTGCTGCTGTTTGGTACAGGCTTTCTTCCAGCTAGAACTGATCAAGCTCTGGTTGCAAGGATGGCAGACACTTCTGTTACGTGAAAGAAATAAACCAGAAGTCGTGGTATGGTCAGGATGGGGTAAGAAGGCATTGCGTCTGTCTCTTCTATTAGTAGTACTTAGTAGTATTTGTGCTGATCACTTGAACTGGAAATGCAGATCCTGCTGCATTAAGCCCTACTCATACAGTCTTTCCCCCAGACTACGTCTGCAGGTAAAACTTACATCTACTCCTGAAAATGGAAAGAAAACATTACTGAAATTATAGATTTGTGTTTGGGCTCAAGTTAGCTTTATATCCTTACCTGTCTGTTAATACCATTGCAGGCAGGGAGAATGAAATTTTGTGCTAGGTAGTGTAAGTAACAGAAGCCTATGGCAAGCACCCTCATTTTCTTTTAGTCATGTACACAGTAACAAAGCAATCCTACCAGCACTCCTTCTTTTGGCCTTGCGTTGCCTCCTTTTAGCTTGAATGCCCATATAAAAGTGGTATGTTTATGAATTGCTACGTAAATGGGGCATTCACAACTGACTGCCACCAGGGCTGAGGGTGAGAGGACTCCCACAAATACAAAAATTTTTATTCGTGTTTTCAGAGAATGAGCAGTTATATCTCCTCCCTGAATATCCAGACTCCTGTTTGAAGATAAAACTACTGGAAAGACTATACTGAAAATTTAAACGTTTTAGACTTCAGAGATATTTAGATGTTTTCTGTTTTATTATATAGCTGAAGTAAAACAAGGAGTTCAATCAGCGTCAACCATTTTGTTTAATACTTTGGAGATTCACCATCGTCAGATGTGCTCTGAAGTTCCAGATCTAGAGGCTGTGTTACTACTCTTATCTTACGTGATTCTCTTCTTATATAGCTTATTAGCAGAATTTAGCAGTAGGAAAGATCCTATTTCTTAGGCTTTTTGTGGCATGGGTTTTTTGTTGTTGGGTGTAGGGGGGGGGTTGGTTTTGGTTTTGGGTATTTCTTTTTGAGGCTGGTTGTAATGTGAATACAAGTGATAACAGTGAATCATCAGGAAAAAAAACCTTTGGAAATAAGCCAGAGTCAAATTCTTTTCTCGTGCTCTGTTCAATCTGCTTCCTCTTTAAAAGAAAACTTTCACATTAGCAGAAAAATAAATGCTTAGCCAGAGTTCTTTTTGTGTCCCTTTCAGCAGGGAGAAGGGGATGAGTGTGCCGAGCTCAATGCCCATGCTGGCTTCCTCCTGCCGGGGAGAGTTAACACTCTAAAAGCTTTTTCTTCCCCCTTTATTTCTGTTTCCATTTAATTCTTATGAAAAAGTTGCGATGTTACAATTTTGGTATTGGAAACCAAGCACAGAGTTTTGTTCTGAGGAACTGAACTGTTTTGATATAATCCCAGTTTTCTCTGGGAGAAAGAACTTCTAGTTTTTAAATGGTTGCTGTGGCTAGAAAACAGCATCTGCACCACAAAGCTCTGAAGAGTACCTCCAGTAAATATATATATACCATATAGTAGTGTATTTTTATACTACTAATGGTGCCCATTACAGCATACAGATACAGCGTTCTGTCAAAGCCTTCTGGTGTGACCTTAAACAAGTCACGTTTTCTGCAGCTGTAAGACCAAAACCCCATTCACCCACATAGCTAAAGCCTACTTTAGAAAAAATTAACAATTGAATGTTCTTAACATGATTACAATTAGTTCTCATCAAGACATGCAGACTTACCCACAGCAAGGAATAATGCTTTTTTTTTTCCCTGTATGCCTTCTAAGCACAGACTGAAAATATACACCCTTTCTCCTTGCAAGCAGTTCATCTATTTCTTAGACATACTCGCTATTAAGTATATTATACATTATAGCTGAAACAAGGGAGTTGAGAGTAAAGCAATCTATTAGGTACCGTTTTCTTTCTTCCTACGTGTTTTCATTTCCAAAAGCTCATGTCTAGCATCTGATTTTTTTTTTTCAGTTCTGAGGATGAGATGAACAGTTTGGTTGATACCAGGCTTAGCTAACTTGCTAATTAAGCCTGACTGCTGAAATCTGTCTTCTGTTTTTCCCTGTTTAGATATCACATTATACTTTTAACATACTGGGATCCACAAGGAGATGTGGTTCCTGCCAGATCTTAGGGTTCCCTGCTATCTAGTGGAACAGCCAGCCTCACTGGAGCACCCTTGCTCCTCCCGGTACGCCACGGCTTGCTGTACAATATGTAAGAAGACACAGATTTTGTAAAAGGGATTCTCAGAAGTCCCTGTGGTAAATGGCTTAGTTCGTACAAAACACTCAACTCCTCCCCATGGTTAAAAACACCTAAACACCTCTTTCTGCCTCCATTTCTGAGCAATGTTTCCTTGGTGTTTGCCTGGCACCTAAGCCATGTTGACCTTATCTCTCAGAAAATAACATCATGGGAGTAGAAGAGAGGTACTGGAGGTGTGAGACCACAATAGCGCGGGGCACTTACTATTACTTTTACCTGTAGTTGTACTAAGCTCTGCAGTGCTGTGGTTAGCATGTTTCTGGGACGTGGAGCACCAAAAATGCAAAAGGAGGAAGAGAAGCTGTCTTGTAGTTGCTCTTTGTTCAAGGATCATTCAGCAAGGAAGTGCCACCAAATCCCACCACTAGTGAGATGAGGGAGGTTATGTTTTGTTCGACAACCTATCTGGAAGCACAGATATTCATCAGCCGGCGTTGGTGAGACTGAGGTTCCTCCATATCTGTCACAACAGAAACCCAGGTACTAAAAGGACTTTGAGAGCAAATGTTAAGTGTCATGAAATGCAGAACTATGGAGTGAAACAGCAATTAAGGTGGATCTAGTCCTAGGGTCCTATGTAGACTTAATTGCCTACAGTTTGCTTAGAGGTAATGTATAAGGGGGAAAAGTTGCATGTTGGTGAAAGTCAGAGAGGCTGACATACCGTTAGAAATCAGTAACTGCATTGTACTTATTCCAGGGAAATTTGAGGGAGACCAGATCACAGTTTGGCCACAGCAAGGAGACCGAGTGGGAGATATTGAGCTAAGAGTCTCAAGACTCCCCAGGTTTCCCTGAACTAAACAACCAAGGGAGAAAATGCAGCTCATTCAAAAATGTCCATTAAGTAGGAAAAAATCCTTTCAGGTATATAACTGCCCTCAGTGACCCTGGGTTTACCCACACACCTTTTCTCTTGCCCTAAATGAAAGACTTGCTTAAACAAAAGATCTGATGGCACAGGCCAGCAGTGCTATTTGTTGATGTAGATAAATTTACTTAATTATTTAAGTAGTGCTCAAGCTATGGAATTGGATCTGTCTAATGTGGTACCATATAGCTGGAGGAGCAGAAAACATTCTTAGATGACAGAAATTTCAAGGGTTTTCTCCTGATGCTGAGCTCCTCTGATGTATATCCTAAGACATTGCCAATGCCTGCCTTTTGTTACAGTTCAGAGAGGTTCGTATGCTAAATTCTGCAATTGTTGAAAAAGGGGTAAATAATGCTGGAAAGTAAATATAATTTGCAGCTTTGGTTTGAACTATAGGTTCACATTCAGCATATTACATATTTCTGTATTTTTCTTAAACCTGTTAGAAGAATGTTTCATCTGATCAATTGATCTAAAAGCAAATGAAACATAAGGCATCGTTGTTCACGTGTTAGTTCTCTGAAATAAAATGCTTTGTGGTATCCTGCTAGTACATCCTAAATTTTTTGGTATCACTGACTTACAAATCAGAGACACCAGACTAAAGCAGGCTGCTTTCTTGAGGACTAGGAGGGAGACTCACATCGGAGCACTCCTCCTTGACCTCCAGACAAACCCTTCATCTTCACTAATGTGCATTATTTTACTTTTTGCAACAGATACCCCAATTTCTGTTTTGCCATCTGCTCCATGGCAATTGACACTTCAGAGGGCTGGCTATTTATTACTTACTAGCCATGGATAGGAATACAGTGAATTCTTTACAAAATAAAAATCAATACTCACTGACATACTGCGTATTGAAGAAAATAATTGTTTATGGCACTCAGCTTAAGCTGTTCTGGTAATCACGTTGAAAAATACAATATTTATTCATTAGATCAAATTTAATGAGGCCTCCTGGCAGTAATTATAAAAATTACTGTAGCAGTAAATTACTAATGAGTTGTGATGTGCTTCCTACCTGTGAGGAAGGACTGGGGGGTTGAAAAACCTGATATCCAGACAACACTAGGGAGGGTGAGATCTTCAGGCTAGGAGTCAAGCTCACAGCAGCGCGGAAGTTGTTCACTGCACCTGAATGGTGGGGAGAAGGAAAAAAAAAAGAAAAGAAAAAGAAAAAAAAAGCGTAGAAACTCATAATCAGGAGTTTCACTTTAAATAGACAGTAACTTCAGGTTCGTTTCCAAATCAACACTATAGGCAAGGGAACAATGTTATCAATGGGAGGAAGGGACTTCTTTGCCGTATGTACATCATCTTGTCTACAAAAGCAGCTGAGGTGACCTAATTTACTGTAGTAGATCTTAGGCTAGGAACAACTTTTTGCTTTCTAGTTGTTATAAAGTTTCATGCAAAACACAGCAAAGAGGACAATGTTTTCTTAGTGCCCTTAAATCTTCAGAACAGTCACCTAAGACGTGGAGCTAAGAAATCCCCCACCAACTTGCTTCGATGCAGGGAGTTTGGCCCGGATTTCTTTCTCGTTTGAGACAAAGCTTTGGGGAGTGCAGAGGCTTTTGGTAGCAAATGGTACACGGTATGAATAACACCAAGGCATAAAGGTGTAAAAATGGTGCCACTTCTATCAAAAGTCCAGGTTTCTGCTGAGTACAGAGTGGTGCTGCAGTAGCAGAGGCTGACTAGAGAAAGGGGTTCTGCTGCATGCTAAAATTAATGCACAAGTGAACTGGCATATAATTATGTTTCTTTCTGTAGCTTGCAAAGGTGCCATAGATTTGACAGGTGGCCTTTGGTATTGTAAAACAGTGACCAGGCTAGCTTTTAGCAAATATTTGCTGCAAAAGATTGATTCTGTGTTCAAACATCTACCCAAAATCAAATAGAAAAAGGCTGTGAATTTTAATCTCTCACAGCACAGAGCTGCTCTTAAATATACTGTTGAGGCTTGAAAAGGAGTGGGGAAGTCTAGCACAATGTATCTCCTCCTTATGCTGGTATGTTGCACAAAAAGGGACCACTGGGCATGGATACTTCCACATACTCATACACATTGTGAAGTCAAAGGGGAGAGAGATGTGTCCGTCCACCCTTGAGCCACCTTCCAAACCCCTGAAAGAAGCAGAAATATAGGTCCCTTGCACACAGCCTACTCCTGTGCAGAGATGCTGTGCAGAGATGCTGGCTTTTGTGAAGCTATGGGTTTCTTAAGCTGAAAGAACCCCTAAGAGTCAAGCATTGCAGTACTGAGCCCAAGTCCCTTCGTGGCTTTAGCCTCGCACCTAAATAAATGTATACACTGAAAAATATATACAATTGGGTCTTACAAAACCTTGGGCGAGATAGTAAATGAACAGCAACAGGTCAGCATGCAGCAGGACTATTTTGGAGTTTCCATAGTTTCAAGAAAAAGGGTACACCTTTGTTACCCGCTCTAAAAAGCAGTGGTTTGCAGTGATTTAGCTAATTCACATTATCTAGCTTCTTGTTATTCAAATAAGGCAAGAAGAGCTTTTGCCATGATGCAATTACAAAAAGACAACATCTCTCTGCCAACCAGAAATTAACCTTATCTAACTTCATTGCCACAAAATCCACAAAGCCTGCTCTGTCTGTACCGTTATGTCACCACGACAGAGCTAATGCAGTCACGCTGCAGAGAAAAACCATCCTTTTTTGGCTGCGAAGATGGTATCTCGGCTGCTCGAGTGCTGGGTTCTTTTCCTAGCTCTGCCACACGTTTCCTCAGTGACCTTAGGAAATTCAGTCTCTCCGAGTTTCCCTTTTTAAAGCATGGAAATCCTCTCCAGGCTTTCCCTTGCAGTCTGGTCCTGTCTGGAAGAGAAAATAAAAGTGTGGTTTTTTATTATTAGCTAAACTGAATTTGGCAATGGACAGATGTTCACTTTGCATACAGCTGTGCTGGCTGAAGATGCATTTTTCTGTTTTTCTGGAGCTGTTGTGAGGCTAAATTAACACCGATAGAAAATTCTGTGGTCTTCAGATAGAAAACACTTTAGAAATACGAGTTATTGTGGGTTGGATTTTCAGAACTGCTGTCAGCTACAGCTGAAATCAGTGGAAGCTGTGGGCTGAAAAAGCTGGAGCCCTGAACTACATGAATGTAGTAGTTGTTCATGGCTGGCAGAGGAATTCGGATCAATCTGCATTAAAAGCTCTCAGGTAAACACAAAAGGTAGACTTGGTGGAATGATCCTTTTTTTTTTTAAACTGCAGCATGCAGGTCTGAGGACTTATGCCCAGGAGGCTGCAAGCTTTCACCACAGGCTGGCTGACTATTGTCTCATGATGCAAAATCGGTTTTCAGTCAGTATTGTGAATTCTTACAGTGGCAAAACGGGAGCAGTTTACCTAACATTTCTTCTCCTTCACCTATGAAATTAATTTAATGTGTGTGGAGGGGGGGAATACTGTGGAACTAAACCTAAAAACTAAATAATAATGATGACGCTTTTAAGAGAGAATGTCTCACAATCTGACATAAGTAGTAAGGTTGTTGCTGTGCACTACTACTATAATTAAATTACATTATGCTATTGCATTAAACGAATCTGTCAGCAATACTGTATTTAGCAGTGAGATTTTGTCACGTAAACATTATGTGCCTTTAAACTTCTGCATTTTGTCTTGCAAAATGCAGGGAAAATACAGAAATTGCAGCAGCGGAATATAACATGAAAAGCAGTGGAAAAAGGCCAGCTGGTTCAACATGCCAGTCCTTTTAAAGCAGGTAAGTTAAGAGTGTTAGAATACATTTACCAAAAGGGTGGAACATGAGATGTACGCGTGAGGTGCCTGCTATTACTTTGAAAATATTAGGTACTGATCTTAGTATTTTCCTGAACTTCAGAATACGTAAGGTTAAATCAGAAGCTGCTGAGAGTAAACTGTTAAGAAAAGCATGCAAATAATAACTGAAATGAAGCTGCAAGCTTTCCTCTGAACAGAGGCAGAAAAAGAAGGAGGCTACAGATCACTTAGCCTATGAGCAGTGACAGAGGGCAGCTGATCAGAGGGATGCAGCCTTTAGAACAATGTTAGCTCTTGCAGACCCAGGAAGCAGAATAATATTTTTCAAACTGAAGACTTCACTCCCATCGTAACAGATCAAACCATCATTCAGACCAGCAGATCCCATTCTCTCTCAGCCTGGTAAGCTGTTGTACATTTATTCTAGATCTTTTCCTAATGGAAGCTTTCATCCACATCCCGTTGACAGCTATCCCTTTCTCACCTTTGCAAAATACAGACCATCTTAATTGTTCCTTTTTGTTATCGTGCACAAACAATTACTTGAATTTTAGCAAAAATTATCACGGAAAACGACAAGCAGATTTCTGTCCCTTTGCTTACCTCTTCCATAGATACCATACAAACACACACTATAAACTTACTGTATGCCACACTGCTGTGACTGAACTACAGCATTTGCTGTACTTCCTATATTTGCCTCTGCCTTTAAGTGTTCACTGAACCATCTTGGTCTGCAGTTCTTGTGATCTAGTTGTGCACGCAATATGCCGGGATGGCCACGCTATTCATTAAGGATTCAGAATGTATACAGGGGTCCTCTTCTAGCTCCTGGGGGTAGGAATAGGATGAAAACATTATGAGACTTTATTAAGTCTTATAAGACTGCCACCCCTTGCCACTGGCAGCCTCAGGAGTGGGAATTAGCCTTTACAGGGAGGTTATAATCCATAATACATATTTATGCTGTGTCCATCGTGTATAAGAATGCTCTCAGTAAAACTTGGGCTAGGCTATAATAATACTTTGCACTTCTTTGTGGCCTTTCATCTGAGGATTTCATTGTGCCTTTAAAAGCTTTCATTAACTAAAATTCACAACCCCGTTGTGCAATAACTGTGCATTAACAGCTCCACCATATGCAAAATACAGTTCAGAGAAGCAAGGACTGGTGTAAGTGGTTTAAAAAGCTGGAAAGAATGAGGGGAAAAAAACCCTGGAATTATTATTCCCACATCTATGTGCTAGCCCCGTTTTTTCTATCTAAAATATCTTAGACTTGGACTGATGCTGTGACTGCACTTTGCTGCATTTTTAGATGCTGATGTGTGTCAAATTTAGCATTGTTTCAAAATTCTCAAGACATTAATTTCCAGGTTCATTTATTATCTGCTGGAAACCTATCCTTTGATAACTGGATGCAGATGTAGCAATGAGAGTGATATAATTGCCTGTGGAGCTAGGTATGCATTTTCACTATTGTTAAGCTACAGGGTCTAGTTTCCCCAGGATGTGTATGACTCTCGTGAATGCCAGTTACACACATTCCTGAGAAGAGAATATGCCCCTAAAGCTACAATGTCCTTCGTGCATAGCCTTCAATCCTCTACAAAGCTTACATTTCACAGGATTCAACAGTATTGGTTCTTTTGGGATCAATGAGAAACTCACCACCCATCTCCAGTATCTCTGAATTACAGAGCAGAACCAGATCAAACACAGAAGAGTTCCCTCATTTATCCTGCCTCTGTAATACATCAGAGTGTGTGCTGCATTCATTTTGTGTAGGCGGGCTGGTGTCTAATGTACTCTGTGAACATATTTATAAAGGATTAACCTGTGCCTGGTATTCCTAAAAACTGATTTAGTTAAAATACATATTTTATTCTACTTGTCTCAACCATACAAATCATTCCTGCGTAGCTTTGATATTAGTCATTTTTGCTGGGGTGTAATATACTGCGCATTATCGGTAGTCCTGCTATGTATGACAGGCTTTTTTTCCCCCAGCCAATACTTCTCAGCGCATTGTATGATCTGCGTCTGAGAATTTTAACCTGCAGTGAAAATGTTCGCTAATAGAATGTACTGCTTAGCAAACGCTGAAACACTGAGGATTTGAACAGGGTGCTCTTGCTTTAAAAGTGTTTAGAAGCAAACTGGGAATAGAAGGTCAGGAATCCCAGGCGCTGGGAAGGACCTAGATGCGCCGTGTGCCTGGGATGCTGTGTGTGAGCACACGCACCTGGACCTGGCACCTGCCACGCTAGGAAGGATCCAGAAATGTGAAGCTCCTGGACTGCAAACAACTGCAGCCCACCCCTCCCACCAGCCCCAAGTTAAGTATATATGTTTTAAAATCTTCACTTTGACACAGGCAATATTCAGGTATTTGTTTTGTGTAGGAGAAGGATTAAAAGGAAATACAAAAGAATAGCTTAGCAATGAGGAATTCTGAGCCTCATCTGCAATAGGTGAAGAAAGCTCCAAAACGTTAATGGCAATTTGAGAAGCTGCTGAGTAGGAACTTGGGATAAAACTGAAGAAGGGCAGACTCCTGATGAAGATTAGGGGTAATTTACTAAAGATCCCAGCGACAGGGAAAATGACCAAAGCAAACACTGGAAAACCTACTACTTCAGATGTGTGACAGCCAGACTTAACGTTTCTTCTCACCCTGATCTTCAACCTGGGCTCAGGGCTTGGTTTGCTTTGGGTGTTTTGTTTTGGTTTTTTTACTTTGTATCAGCCTATACTGGGATAGCTTAGCGTGTGAAAAAGCTTAAGGAGTTTTGTTTTCAATAGCTAACATCTTTTGGTAGAAAGGAATGGTGGTAGTTGATTATATTTTTGCCACTTATCTGCTTGCCTTTGAATTCAAGGAGTTCAGCCCATTTTGAGTTCCGTTCTTGATACCATGTTTTCTGTATAACTTGTGTGTCAGATATTATTTGTTGTACCATCAGTCCATCTTATCCGGGTGTAAGAAAACACAAAAATCAGTGTATGTAGGGGGGGAGGAGGATTTTTCTCAGCAGCCCATCAAGCAGTTTTTCTAGTTCATTTTCTTCCCCATTGTTCAAATACCAACTCAGAAGCTTGCAAATGTTTCTTTTTCTTGCCAAGACAGTGGTACTTTTGCCCTGGCACACATTAATGTTTTTTTCCTTTTTCTTGTGTTTTGAGTGCAGCTGAACAACAAATTCCTCTCTGTTTAACAAGCAACTTCCTCATAATAAGTTTTTTCCTTACCAAAGTATCTTTTTTGGTTTCAGCACAGCTCTGCATTTCTATTTGTTAATTAAGTACTGACAAGCGAATAGCAGCTAGTGCAGCAATATTGTGTGCTTGTGGCTTTCAGAACAGCCCCTCTGGAACCTGGGCCCGTCTGTCTCCGGGAGCCACGGCAGCAGCCGCGCTTCCAGAGGTAGCCGGTAAGACAGCAAGTGGGTATTCAGGAAACGAGAATGGCTCCTTCAGAAGAAATCTAACCTCTTTTCTGCTATTCCATGTGCATTACACTTAACGGTACTCTCAGAAATTTTCATGCAAGTTATACCCATTTCACACTCTTCCCTGAAACCTAGACCATTTCAAGTTTTACAGCAGCTAAATAATTTGCTGTCTGTTTTCTCACCAATGTAAGAGGCTTTCTTTAAGTGGAAGTTGGCTCATTGGAGGCCGTAGGAGGACATGGACAGGTGGATGGATGTGTGTGTACATGCATCTGGAGTTCTTTTGTTCTCTCCCAGTTAGCTCTGATTGTTAAAACAACCATTTCAGTAATTTCTTGGCTGGCTTTGCAGGGAAAAAAATCTTGGTCTTTGCTGCTCCTGGAAGAGAGGTTGTCATAATGTTGCTCCCCCACTTGACTGACAGGCACCTTTGCGAACACACAGCATGTTTCATCTCAGAGCACTCGATTAATATCCTTACCCCCCCCTCTGGACCAGCCCACCTCTACTTGCAATGCTCCTTCCTTTTTCTCGCAGGATTGCAATCCCTGCCTTTTGTTCCTCCTTCTCAGGAGTTAATACCTCCCCACCTTAGAAGTCAGCAGCAGATTCTGTCAGTTAAAAACCCCAAATAACAAACCCTCCTACCCTGAAGGCCTTTTCCTTTCAAGCATGCATTTTTCTAGCCTGCAATGGCGTCGGTGGCATAACCCTGAGCTTTCATGGAATAGTTTCTAAGACTGTATCTGTGTATTATGAATATCTTCCAAAGGGGGAACGAACATCCCCTCTTCTGGCGGCTCCTACGTCTCATGACTTCTGTCCCCCCGACTACCTGCCGCTCCTCACAAGCCCCTGCACTTCATCCCTTCTCATGTCATGTCTCCTTTCAAACCCTCCCGCACTGCTGCTGTCACTTCAGCCTGCTCCAGCCGTTGCCTGCCAATGCAGTCACAGCCCAGAACCCAAACTTATTTGCCTCTGTTAAGACGTCCCACTGTTGGTCTTTTGCAGATTTCCAGAAAGCTGGATGACCTGTGACACAAGCTTCCAATCTTTCTCTTCCATCCACACTCTTTTTCCCTATCTGTTGGATTTTTCTCCGAATTTCTGTGCCCTGAAAAAGAAAGCATCAGCTTGTTTTTTTCTTTTTACCCCATTTAACATCACTGGCATCACGTCCCCACCTTTCTAGCTGAGGTCATCTTTTTTTTGGCGCTATTCAGTGTTGCTTCTTGCTTCCTAACAAGCTGTTATTAAGAGATGCTAGACACATCTTCTGCCCTGGCGATAGTCGACTGTCTCTAACCCAGAGACAGGAGACTGCTGGCTCAGGGCAAGAGGCGGCTCCTACACAGAAGTGTGAAACACTAGGTGACATATAGGGACAGTTTATAAAGGGAAACATTAACAGAATTCATGTTCATTTCAGAGACATAGAAAAGGATCCTGAAGACAAACTGAAGATTTGAGATTATTAGGTGATCTGACATCATCTCCTTCATTTAATCACTCGCGTTTGCTGTTTCTGACACCTTTGCTGAGCCCACAACGCTTAAACCGTGCGTGTATTCAGATTTTTTCCCTTCACCTCATCACCCCATCTCGCCCTACTTTGAAATGGCATCTGCTTAGAAATCAAAGGTTTTTATCTGATGTCTCAGACGGTGGCATGTCAGGTAGGTATATAAGAGACAGAGGAATTTAAAAAACAGGGAGGATAAAACTATCAGGATGACTGAGGCCTTCTCGTGCTTTGCAGCGTGCATAACAGGGTGGTACAGAGAGGACATCCTTCCCTGCAGGAACCTCACGGCTACTGCTGCTGACAACAATTACTGCGGGCTTTTTAGATGTGACAGTGATTCAAGTTTTGTTTTCAGTCTCTGTTGGTTTTTTTTCATCTCCCCAGTCCCAAGGGACTGATGGCCAAGCAGAACTGGCCACTCCACTAGTCATGTCCATGCGTAACCCCTCTGGTGCTCATGACAGACCTCCCTTTCACCTGCTCCCCAGGGCCTCCCCATACACGCTCTGTTCCAGCAGGGAGGCTCTCTTGGAGCCCAGCTGCATAACACAGCATCTCCTGGCAATGTTTTTGCTCCCTAGTGACTCACTGCATTTTGCACCTGATGGCAAAAGAGAATCTGCCTCCTCAAATCCTACTGGTTCTGCAAGACAGCTTTTATATAATCAGTGGGTACTTTTACCCTCTTTTTTCCAAACGTGAATATAAGGTCCAGCTTGACTCCCCCATACATTTTTTTAAAGAAAGCAGCTGTGTTGTCCTTCAGGAAAACAGCTTGTAATTTAGCATTACTGCATTATATCCCCTAGGCAACGCTTTCTGTCTTCAGGACATATATTTATCACAGACACCACAGTATCTCTATGGTGCTTTAGTTTTCCATCAAGGGAAGCTAAAAGAGCATTTAATTCCGTAAAGCTCTGATTGATCTTCACCACAATGTACCTCTGATGCTTCTCTCAATGTCTCCTCTGCTGAAGAAGATTTCGTCTTCCTCTCTTGATCCCTCAGAAGTCTGAACTGATCTCAGAAGTGTGGGCTTGCTTTGCCTTCTAGCGCTGTCCTGTCCTTCTAGCGCTGACACCTGTCTTTGCGCTAGGCAGAGCTTTCCTGTCCTTTGGTCAGCTCTCCGCTCCTGCTTAGCTCCATCAGCCAGTGGCTCTTTGCCTTACTCAGGAGGCTCCCGAGGAGAGCTGAATGTATGTCAGCAAATAAATAATTTGCCAGCATTGGATGGCTTTTCACTTTTTGTTCTCAGTTTCACTTTTGGTATTACAAGACAGCCATGGCGAGTAGGTAGGTGGACACATCTTAAAATGAGTTCAATTAAGATGAACAGAAACATGATGGCCCCACTACTTGCTCTGAAACTTTTCGCTAAGTTCTTAATGTGAGCTGCTTTGTTAATTGCTGCTCCTCGTGGTGACCATTTCACCCCTCAGCTCAGAGCAGTACCCTTCTATTGTTACAAATTCTGATCCCAAAAGACACAAGAAACCAAGCTTAGCCTCTCTATAGGAGATACTATGTGCTACAGCACTTGCCAAACCTATTTGATCAGCACACACAGCTGGAGAAAAAAGCAAGCAAGCAAGGAAGAAGTGGGAATGCAAATTTTAGAGAAATCTTTCAAAGTCTGCAGTAATTGGCAAGGTAAATGCAAGGCTCTTTCTCCTTTTCATAACACTGGTAATATCAGTTTATGATAAAAAGCTATTCTGAGTTACACATGAAGGTAAGATATTTGCCAAAAAATTCTGTAGTTTCTATTCTATTTTTTACCATGGACAAGAAGCGCCATCCATACTGATTGACTGTTGGCATGCGACTTACCACTGAGCAACTGTATGTTGATGGATAAGCCAGTCTCATCCAAGTGTCAGGAAGATTATCAAAAAAAAGAGCTGTCTGTAGTTGCTCCATCTCTGAGGAGATTGCCAACTCACCCTAACAAAAGAAAACATTAGTCTGCTATTTGCGTCTCACAAAGAGACTGTGATAAGATGACATGATAAATGATAGAGGGCTTTTTTTTCCCCAGTAAAAACACATAAGGTAGCTAAATCGTCAAGTGTAAAGAATATCTTGGCTCTTGCAACTGGGGTGAGTCATTTATTTTTTAAAAAGGGCAAATGGCCAGAGAAACAAGAGGGTAGGTTCTGGGTTTTCTGTATTTCTTAAATTCACTCTAATTGCATTAAGTAATTATATGATATAGTAATTCATATACATACGCACAGAAGCAGCCACCTACGCATATGTACAGGGAGAAAATGATAAAGGGCCAAATTACTAACTTGCTTTCAGATATCCCACAGAAAATTGTGCATGCAATCAAGCTACCATTCTGCTGGCTTGCTTGCACTAATGGCTATTTGAGTGCCCATGTTTTGTTACTCTGAATTAAAGATCGAAACGAAGGTAATTCTAGGTGGCGAAAAAGGAGGTCCCTTTAAAAAACTAGCCCTCTGAATTAGATTTTCAGTACCTAGTCTTGGAGTGGTATGCATTAACTACAGCTGTGCATGCATATACCACGATTGTGGAAATTGCTAGCGATGCCTAAGAAGCTACTTGGATGCCCAATTCCGTGATTTGAACATGTATTAAATGTTAGTGCCGCAGGTACATTGCTGTTTGAGATTGCTAGATATTACGAAAATTTGACCCTGCATGGTTAAGAACATTACATGTTGTTATTCAGCACTTTGTTGGCATTGAGAGACATATTATTATTAAAAAAAAGCCAAAGATGTGTGATGAGTTACTCCTGTCCTTTTTGCCTAGCTTCGGTGCACTTACTAGATGTGCAGTGAGATCAGGACTTGGGTGTCACTGTCACTGCACCTTTACTCACAGTTAATGGCCATCTCCTAATGATGGTCAAATGCCACATACCGATGTCCTTGAACACGTTGATCATTTAACACGATCTGAACCATGTGCCTTATCCAGCAGGGATCTATATGAAGTAGAGTTTGTTTTTGGCATCAGAGGGTCTCTGAGGTATCAAACAGCTGCCTCCCTTCTCTCCTATGGATTGCCTAAAACACACATGAACACACACCGTAACTAGCAACCAGATCTGTTAGCAGTTACAACAAAGGAGCCGAATTTCTGCAATGGCAGAAGAGAAGAATGTCCCTATCTTACCTGTGGGTCTGCACTGAAACGGGAGTCAGACCGTAGTCAGAGGCCTTGCGTTTTGCTTCCTAGGATCGAGAGAGAGAGAGAGAGAGGGGATTTCAATCTCCTGAGCAGTTTCATGATAATTTTTTTCACACAAATTATAACAAATAATTTGATATACGGAGACGAGTTACATGTTTGGAGTAGGCAGTTTATGAAAGCACAATTTTTTAATCAGAAAAAAGCTCCCCAAGTATCACTCACAACTGCCTGTTACTGGCATCTACACTGATGCTATGTTTAAAATCATGCATCCCCTGAGATTAGTGAAGCAAAGCACACATCTCTTCAGACCTAAATTAAGTTCTTGAAGAGAATGCCTTACCTCGTATATCAGCAGATCCAGTCTCTCATATTCTGGAAAACAAATCGGTTTCTGAGAAGAGCATTCTGCTGGAGTTTGGATAAAATATCTGATCTTACTTTCTTCTGAAAGTTTTTTTTCTGTATGTCACCTAGCTCTGCCTTCACCTTCAAGAGATACCATGTTGTCATGAGGCGTCTCATGCACCCGCTTCTGCGGTAATGTAAAGGGAATTATAAACTTTGTGTGTCTTAATTTTATGCAATGAAAGCAGTTCTACTGCCTTCATGTCATATATGAAGGATACGGAGGATTTATCCTGTGAAATGGAGGAGGAGTGGAAGACCTGTGCAGCAACATTTCGTGCTGTTAGGAAGAAAAGCAAATTCTGCCTTGTAGTTTGCAAATAATGGCATTTTGCAACCTGACAAAGGATCCTAAATGGCCCAACCCTATTAATATATTGTAACTCTCCAGCAAGATCTTTTTTCTAAGTGGTGCAAAATAATGCATATATTTATGTCTCATGTATACTAGAGATCCCTCATTACAAATTTCAGATTGAATCCCTGTAAAAAACAGGTATGAAAATATCTAATTCTATTGAAATTGGTAGCCACAGGAGAAAAAAACATAAAACCAGAGACATCACACCATCTTGTGACATATTTGCAGCCTGCTCTATGTTTTGACTGACCTTGTCTTCCACAGCTTGGGAGACTCCTTCCCCAGTGACTGAGTATTTGAATTGCAGCTCTAATAGCATATGGAGCGTGTTGTCTGCAGTTATTATTACAAAAGCAATCTCCACATTGGGGTGCGGGCCATAACAGATGGGGCTTTGGGGAGGTAGCATTTCATCCATATTTTTATGGTAACCTTCATAATCCAGGTTTGAAGGGACTGCAAGCCCAGAAGCAAGCACTGACTTCCTATCAAACTGTCAAAGAAATAATAAAAACCCTGTCACCAAAACACTGGTGGCAATCCTCGCTAGACAGAATAAGGAACCTGCTTAGGCATAAATGAAATTGTTCTGTTATGGAGTCATTGTTGAGAACAAGACTTTTATAACACTGTTATATCTGTGGAAATTAATCTAATTTGTTCCCCATTTTAGCTAGCCTCTTTATGTCACACCCAACTTCTGATGCTTGCAAGAAAAAAAAATGTGAATTTTCTAATAATCAGATTATTCTTCAGTTAGAAAACAGCAGAGAGAGAATTTTAATTTAAGAATAAAGAGAGAGAAGTATTTTAAAAGAAAAATGTTATTTCTTCCAAATTACAAAGTGCTGCTCCCTGGTGTAACATTATTATTCTGTGTAGCAACTTATTAAATGAAGCAATTTATGGTAGCATCTCTGAAAAATGCCATCCTTTATTGAAATGAAAGCCAGTAATAGCATAAGGACTGTAAAATAAAAAGGCAGAATATCTTCTTTTAGACCATTACAAAAATACATGTATTGTCTATTTGACAATCAGTACACTACTATAAAATAAAATGGAGCTGTGGTATCATCATCATAATTTCTATTTCAAATGGTTTGCTGAGAGCCAAATTGTGTCTTTTATGGAAAAGAATGACAAATGGTTTAATTCAATATCACACGTATGTGTCTATATGAGCTGAAATTCTGTTGCAACTCAAAGCTGTTAGGCAAATATTTTAGGATCATCACAAGTTTAAAAACAACAGACATGCGGGAGTACATCCATTTATTTACACTTGTACTGACTTAAAATTCAAAGTGTTATTTTATGCTTTTAAAGTACTGCTGTGGGATGTTAAATTACTGCTGAATTCTTACTGTTCTGAGATACCTTTCAACCTGCCAAGATGTATGATGATGATGATGATAATAATAATAACAGCGGTAGTGCAGGGATCTTTAAAATAATGCGGGGCTCATTCCTGTAAGATAAATACCATTTTCACTAACCCCCGTTTTATGATTCAGCATTTCGGATGCAACAAAGTGAAATAATGAAAGTAAAATAACAACAGGTTTGTGTGGGATGGGAAAGGGAAAATGAGCACGTGCATTGTCAGAATTTCTCCAGAAATTGTAGGGAAAAAAAGCTCTTATAAATGGCTCTTCCCTCTCCCCCCGCCCCCCCGGGAAAATTCCTCCTCTTGTTTTTACTATTCACTACATTTCCTTCTTCTATTCCTTTTTCTGATCTCATCCTTTTGTTCCCCTTCCCTCCTCAGATGCTTCTCCTTCCTCCTCGCAGCAGGAGGCTCCTGGCAGCCGGGACGGAGAGCCGCGGCCGCGGGATGGCGCGGGGCCGGCCGGCAGGTGAGCTGCTGCTGGCTGGGGGCACCGGCGCCCGAGGAGAAGGAAGACGGGAGCCCACGGCTTGCTGCCATGTACCTACAGGGCCTGTTTCACTCCTGCCTTCCTCTTCAACGTGCCTCCTTCCCAGCGACAGGGTGGGTACGAAGCCCCCGCTGGGAGCTTTCTACACCTGCCTTGCTCAGGGCTGGGGGGGAAGGAGGAGGAGGAGGTGAGATGGCAAATGTGTTCTCAGGTGAGATGGGGGCTATGAGCCACCCCTCTCGGCATGGGCTGGGAAGCGGAAACGTATGTGCCGCCTGCTACCTGCCTCCCGTCTCCATCCGACAAAACACCGAGTTCAGTGAGGGTCCCTCCGGCCGCCAGGCACGGCCACTGCGACAGGCAGAGATAATCACAAACTGCCCCACAGAGACGGGAGGGAGAGGGCTTTTTTTGCCTCCCTCTTACCAAAATAGTTTTATCGCCCACGGACACTTTGTAGGTATCGCCGCTCGGCCGCAGCCTTGCTGGCGCAGCATTACAAGAAACCTTTGCTTTGATAAGGGATCAGAGGTCACCGCTGCAGGGGGATCCGGGGCTGATTATTAAACAGTTAAATCTATTTAAGATGTAATTCCTCAAAAAGAGTAGTGTACTTGCGGCCATCTAAATGAGTCAGAAAGTATGCCAGTTAATGCCTGTATTTACTTTCCCCGGGCACAAAACCCCAGCTCAGCGGGCGGACGCAGGTGGCTGCAGTCGGCCGAGTTGCCTCCAGCCCCGCAGGTCTGTCACTTCTCTGGGACTGGTTTCTGCCCCAGTCACACCCCCGTCCTCCGAACCGAACCGATGGACCAAAGTGCAGTATCTGCCTTGCTTTTGCCGACATGGCTCCGACAGCGCTCGATGCCTCAAGTCCTGGGAGTCGCGGGCTGACATGGGAGCCCGGGCCGGAGGCTCTGGGGCGAGGGCGGGTTAGAAAGTCTCCCCCCGGCACCCGGCTGTCCGGCAGCGGTGGTGCTGGGGCTGCGACCTGCGTGGGCCATCTCGTGCGCCCTCTCTCCAGCGTTGGCTCAGACGGGAGGAAAACCTCCCCGCGCGACCGGCCGGCCCAGCCCCGCAGCCCTGGCCGGGGTCAAAACCGGAGGGTACACGCCTCTCCCCCGGGGCCGCCCTCTCGCCCGGGGCAGCCCCGCGGCTCCGGGCACTCCGCCGGCAACGGCGGCCGAGTCACCTCCAGCAGAGCGGCCGCAGGCCCGGCGGGGCGTGCTCCCGGGGCCGGCCGGACCCCCCTCCTCGGCGCCCGCCCGCGCCTCCGCCACGGCTCGCGGCGCCGCCAGGGCGGCGGCGGGGGCAGCTGCCGGCAGGGGGCGCTCTGGCTCCGGGAACGCGCCGCCGCCGCTCCGGCCGCGTCCCGCTCCCCGGCCCCCCCCCCCGCCGCGCGGCGGGGCACGGCGCGGCCCGCTGCCGCCGCCCCACGGGGACGGGGACGGGGACGGGCGGCTGCCCCGGGCGCCCGGCAGATACCGCGGGTTCGCACCGCAGCGCGGGCTGCCGCGGGGCAGCGAAGAGGTTACGACCCCCAGGGCAAGCCTGGCCGCCGGCCTGAGGGGCCCGGCCCGTGGCGGCGCCCCGCAGCCGCCCGGCAGGTGCGGCCCGGCCCGGCCCGGCCCGGCCCGCCCCGAGCGCAGCTGCCACAAGTGGCGCCGGGCGGCCGCGGGGAAGCGCAGCCGCCCCGCGGGGCGGAGGGGCCGCCCGGCCCCGGCCCCGGCCCCGGCCCCGGCCCTGGGGCCCGCGGGCAGGCGGAGGCGGGGAGCGGGCCCGGCGGAGCGAGCCGCCGGCAGAAGTTAGTGGCAAACGTGTTTTGCCCGTGCGGGCAGCCGGCGGTTTTCTTTGTGCGTTTGTCAGCACTTTCGGTGACATTCCTCCCTCTGTGCAATTTTTCCCTTTTTTATTGCTGGAAGAGATTATTCTAAGCAAGAGGAAAAGAAGAAAAACCTTGTAATTTTTAGAAAGGTTTTTTAGAACATACTGTTTAAATGACAGTCGAAAAACAATTTTTTTTTTGCAGTTGGTGAGTTTCTTAGCATTCAGGTTGATGCTCTTTCCTTAGTACAGATATTCCAAAGAGATAATTGATTTCTTTGACCGTATCTTTGATCATAGCTTATAATTACTACCTGTATACACCCATGTTTGTATGTATCTTTTGAGAGTCAGTAACAAAAATCGTTTTTATTAAGAGCTTTCCAAAACAAAGACTAAAAAAGGACAGAGGAAAACATGATAACCTAGCAGCCAGAGCACTCTTTCCTCTTACGTACGATCCAAACATTTTGGACCAAATCCTTAGCAATATAAGTTGGCATAGTGAACCTCATTGATTTATCTCAGCTGAAGACCTAATTCCAGTGCATGACATACTCAGAATATGTAAAAGATATTCCAGAGACACAAAAAAGCATGGTCTTGCATTTCAAGAAAAATCAAACTAAGCTAGACTAAACCAAAATACATTCTTACTCTCTGCTACAGCAATTATCTCTAGTGACTGCAAATTCTTTGTTTCCCATTCACACAGGCATGTTTTTAACCAATAGCTGTATGTTATGCTTTAAAACGAAAAGAAGTAATTTCTCTTTTTTTTTTTTTTGGTGATAGATGTGCAGTTATTTCACTCTAGGATATGTGAACAAATCTTTAAGAAATTAAATGCATTCTACTTTATTATTGCGTATCGTGTAAAGGCTTTTAGTGACTCCACCGTTTCAAGTGGCTTTAAAATGAGAAGTTTAATAGTCACATTTTTAAAGTTTTATTTCTGTGTTGTTTTACTTGCCTGATCAAATTTATCCAGTGCAGCATGGTGATCAGGCAGCATTTCAGGTAGTGGCTTATCGGTTATTTTAATAGGAGGTTTCCCAAATCCCCCCTGGAATGAGACGTTCTTTAGGAGAAGGGGCAGGTTGCCCACACTCAAAACCGATCACCCTGCTGACTTCCTTCCCTGGGTTTCTTCAGTCATTTCTCTAATGTGTCAAGCCACTTTGCTACAAAATAAATATTCAGAGATGGGGAGGGAGGGGGGGAGAAGGGAGGAAAAAATAGGCCTCCCGGTGAGCTATTGATTTGAAATATGAAACGTTTTATTGATACAAGAAAAACCCAGACATAAGGAAGCAGTTTGATATTGCACAGTATTTGAAAAAAATCGTGTGCATCTGTTTAGCACAATATACTGCATAATGACAGCAATCTTCCCTGTTTGTATCTATTCATCTGATTATACAGCATAACAATTCTTTTTGCTACACATTTATTTACTAAAGGATTTTTTTTAATGGATAATAAATTAGTAAATCAGATATCATGTGCTTGGGAAAATATGTTAGTTGACTCCCTACACACAAGATAGTTGCAATTCATATTTTATGTGATATTCAGTGTACTTGCATATACAGCTGAAGTTACGTGCTTCCCTTGTGGCGAAGACAAAGGAAGTTTTAAATCACTATTTAGTACTCTTTCATCTAGGCACATGTTATTTTGAAAAGCTTCAGTTTTTAATACTGCAATGCAGCACTGATGTAATGAAGAGCTTTGACTTACTTGAAGTATAACCCAGTGGCCTTCTTTTGATGCTTTTTCCATAGCTATTTCTGCTGCAGCTTCCTGTCCTTGACCCAACAATACATTGTGAAGTTCTCCTGAGTCAATGGTAAATTCAAACTTGTTCCCTAAACAGAACAATATACTATACTACTTCGAGCCAAATAATGAAGTGTTCAAACAAGCATGTGTTCTACACACAGTGTTTAAATGGCACCACATCGCATGAGTCACTAAAGTAAAAAAACAGCCCTCAAAAATATAGTTTCAATAAATCAGCTGAGCTAGGATATTGTATTGCTTTCTGGCTAGGTATTCTACATTAGCAAAATACTGCTGTGTCTGAAAAGCAACCCAGAAGTGGAACAATTGATTCCCGCTAATGGATTCCCTACCTATTGCCTATATAAATAGTTCAATGCACGCAGAAGTGGATATGTTAGAAACGTATCTAAAGAAAAAATAAGAAATGAAATTAATGTCTCACTGAAGGTAACATTATACACAGGCAATAGAAGGGGCTAAACAGAAGTCCTTACGCTGGCACTAGGAGGCAGTTTGGTCAGAGGAGGATTAGGAAGTTTTCTGCATATCTAGGCAGTAGGGTCAAATCTGTTGCTCAAGAATACTTACGCAAGGTTGATGACTCGCGCTAGTAAAATGCAGAAGAGCAGACAGCTACCTACTATTTCAGACAGCAGCCAGCATTCACCCAGGCAGCTGTCTGAGTCAAGCACTGTAACTTTCATCAGATAGTGTGTGTTCCAGATGTAATGCCGTCTGTGCATTAACATGTGACAGCACTCAGCAGTAATGGAAAGGCCTCATTCATTTCTCTGGTTGTGGTAGTTAGAATATCTAAGACCAGTGGCCTGCTAACTGATTTGATAGAAATTTCTTTTATTTCATGGTAAATGCTGTGCTTTTTTATGATTGTTAGTAAAAGGGTCTAGTCCAGACTGATCTAATGGTTCAAAATCGATAAGGGGAGCAGTTCAGGAGATAAACACTGCTGGGGAACAGCACTACCTTCTTTGAAAGTTTTTGTGAACATTGGACACATTTGGTTCCAAGTTACGTTCGGGCAAAGTCCCCATAAATTAAGAATTACAGTTGGCAGAGCCTCAGGGAACACAACAGTTAAGGTATAAGACCCATCTATGGGGCATAATATTTTATCATGACTTCTATTTGGTAGAGGTCCAAGTACAACACACGTTCGGGTCACTCACAATGCAGAATCTGTCCTTCAAAGGGCTGCGGCTTGTAATGCAAACTGACAGCACAAGTCATCCTGGCCGGTCTGCTGTCTCACATTATTATCAGGTTCAGGAGAGAACTTTTTGCTTTTCATTCTTTTCGAAATTTCTCTTTTCTGGACATTCCAATTCCATCACTTCTGCTTGTCCTTTCCAGGAGCCTTCAGTATCTCTGTTCAGGTAACAAAATTTATTCATCGTTGTCCACACTTGAAAAAATACTATGTAGAGCCAGTACATTTGAGCACAAGCCTATGGATTTTGAAAATCAATGTAACTAAAGTTTTTGATTTTTAAAAAACAGTGTGTAAGATCATTATAACAGACACACTGTACCCTGATTTCTCTCCATGCAGAGTTAGAGAGAAAATCAAGTAACTGTTGAAACAGTGATCAATGTAAATTCAGAGAGTTCACAAAACATCAGTTTCTTTTTTTGTAACTAAAAGCTTTAGGACAGAACAGATGTGAAATTAGTAGAAAAGATTTGTAATACTTATCAGTGTTTATTTTCGCAAAAGCTTTGGATTTTAGTTGTGGCCAAATTCCCCATTTAAGACATTTTTAAAGCTTTTAAAACCATGCCATACAGACTCTGGGTATCATAAGCTTAAATCATACACGTATAGAAATGTTCCTCATAGTACATGAATCCATTCACAGATGATGATTAAATGTGTCAGCTTGCAAGACCAGCTAAGCCTTCACCAAAATATGGACGAAATTCTAAGTGTAAAGCTTTTCTGAAATGTCTGCCGTCACAAATTAAATGTGGACTTCTGTGTGTAAGCCTTTTAGTGTGTCAACAAGGCTAGAAACACTGAATTGTGCTGAGAAAGAGTATTAATACAATATTCCAAGGTCAGTTGAACTCTGATTTCTCTAGAAGAATTTCTATTAAGAAACTGCCAGATCAAAGACATATGGTGAAATGCTTAAAGTTTTAGAAGTCTGTAAGAACCAGATCTAAATTTTCCACTGTTGTAAAAACAAAAAGGGGGCTCCACACCATTATTTATCACGTTGTACAGGCATGTGCTGTGTTCTGTTACTTGGTATTTAATCCAGAAGTGCATTCAGCTATGTATTAGTAGCGAGCACTGAGTTATAAGCCATCAGAGCAGTAAAAGATAGGACAGAAATAAACTGTTGGCTGCAATTGCCCTTTTGAAAAAGAACAGGAATTTTGAGAGGGGAGGGAAGGAGTTTCCTTGTCCCCAGTGGAGTTTATTATCCTCTGGAAACAGGTAAACCAACCCTGGCTCATGAAGATACTTTAGAATAGGAAATGTTTTGCCTTTGAAATGTACCAGATTACATGTCATTTCAAATAGTGTTCATGGTGAAGATACCCCTGGGACCACCTTACAAGAGCTTTATTTCTTGCCTGCAAATTAGTCAGTTCAAAACACTTCTCTCATCTCTGCCTTCAGCTCTTAATACCACACACGCCATTCGTAAAATAGGGGATAAGAATGAAAAGACCCTGAATACAAGAGTACAATTAAAAAAATAAAACAAAAGACTGTAAAGGCAAGAACAAGACAGGTTTCTGCCGACAAGGAAAAGAATGAAATTCTGGTGCATTTTTTGGAGGCATTTCAATAAACCCTCTTTTTTCCGTTTCAGCAGGGGCTCATTGAAACAGCTCTGTTTTCCAAGTGGCAGACAGACAATAGCATCTAAATTATTTTTAAGAAAGCACTCATAGCACTAAGCACCGTCCTAGAGGAAAAGGGTGGCAGAAGAAGAAAGGTCAACAAATGTATCAAGTTCGTTGTGTAATGCCTCACTGACATTTTCCAACTCACTCAGCTGGCTTTTATTTTTTAATTTTTTTTTTCAGAATCCTGGTAAAATGCAGTAAAGGATTTAAGGTTATCGTCTGTCTCTCTCTAACTTCTGACATCTCTTTATAACAAGAAAGAGTCACAGCCAATGGTAACAGGAGGGCAATACAATGAATCCTGGTAAGACAGGGAAGGGGGGAGGTTCAACTTTGCTGCTCCTTTGCCCCTATTTCTTCCTCACAGAACAGAAGTGCCATCTGTTCCTAGCCCTAACATGCATGCATTTGATTTCCATTCAGTAGTAACTAACACAGGAAAAAGATTATCAAGTGATCTAAGGCGCTATCAGCATTAGCAAGTCTTCCCCATCCAGTGTTTTGTTTGCACCTCCAAAGATCTGCAGATGAAATGGATATGGGCAAGTGCCTTAATTGCCTCGAATTATTCTGTTCTCTGGTAGAGGACCATATGGTCAAAGTGTGGAACATGACCAGGCTAAGGATATTTACGTGCTTGGGTCAGAAAGAGAATTAGGAAAATCAAACGAGAGGACAGATGTTTAGATTTTCCAACCTGAATTCAGTACACCAATCTCTATTACTTGGTGCTGTAATACATCATCATAATAATGCAAAATCAAGTCACAGCGTGTTGTGTGAGGCTAGACAGTCGGTATTAAAGTTTCAAAAGAATCTGTAAAAATGTTTCTTAGGCTTCACAGTCCAATTTGTCGCATTCACAAGTAAAGAGCCCAACCACCCAAAATCACCCAACACTTTCCAGTCCAGCAAACTCAGTTTAAGATCCAAAAAACCAAGGCGAACGTCTTCGCTTCATAACTCGCTGCAGGTGCCCAAGACCCCGTGGATCCCTCAGTTATGCCTGATGTCTTCTTGTTGAAAGTAATGGGGTGCAGCAGCTGATGTCAGCGAAGGAAAGGCGCCTACAGTGTGCTCTTTGCAAAGCAAGGTAACGACTGAACAACAGGTGCAGTAGGATTTCTCTGTCCCAGCCCTTCAGGCATTTCAATGCTCTTTCCTCTTGCTGTCTATACCTGATTATTTTAGCAGCCTCTCATTTCTTCATCTTCTCATCTTTTCCCCCTTTGCTGCGGCTGCCTGCCCACCTTGTTACTTAAAGCACTTCTATGGCCAGAAATGGACCATGTTTTCTTCCCAGCTTGACGCCAGCTTTCTTCCCAAGGACTGGGGAAGGACCTTAAGCATGGGAGAAGCATGGCCAGAGCTGTTATAATGTAAACAAACTTGTGAAATGGTTCAAGAGGGCAAAGCCAAGAAAATGGCTAGCGAGTAGCTTGTGCTTTAGACTAGCCGATTTTGCGCAAGTCAAATATTGTTTAAGCTGTATCTGAAATTTGAAGCTGATCTGTCTGGCAAACCTACTGATGTCTACATTGTCAAAATACATGAGACAACATTTCATTTCTCCAAATTTCCATTAATTTCATTGCCTTATTTTCTTTCTTTTCCTCCTACACCAGGATGACATTTTTGAAGTGTACTTCTAAGAGCATAATTTGATCAAATGATCCAAGGGAACTCCCTATAGACGTCCATGATTTGATGCTAGAGCTGTTCTAAAGGTTGGCATGCCTGACAATGGCAAGTGCTTTAACCCCAGTTAATTTTTAGATAATAAATATAGTGTGTTCTTTTCCGAGTCAGGACTGTATTTTGTTTACACAGGTCAATCAGAAATGTGTCAAATAAAGGCAGGGTCCAGCATGCATGGTGGTGAGCATTCTGGGCATCCCAACCTCGATGAGAGCAGAAGGTGCTCGGCACCTTGCTGGAGTCATTGTGCATGTCCTCATGCAAGATGCTTGTAGGTGACTTCCAGATGACCTTGAGGAGATGGGGCAGGAATTCACTGGTTGGTGATTTATGGCTCAGTACAGCAGATACTCTGTGCTCTGAAAACAAGTAGGATCAGCAGCTGATCTGAATTTCTTTGTCCTCCCTTTCCCTTCTGCATTTGGGATTTCACTTTCCGGCTCGCAGCACATGTACTGGAAGCCAAAGAAGCCTCTTTTATTAGGTTAGTATTTTCATCCTAGTCCTGACTCACATCCGTGCAGGCTTTGGGCTCCTCTGCTCTGTACCCATTTATCACTCTTTTCAAAGGGAAGAAGGAAACTCTTGGTATGGGTGCAAAACTTAGAAGAGATCTGTGCCGAATAAGAGCAAGAACACAGCTGCACAAGACTCAGCATACTTCTCAGAGACAAAATGCAGTGAAGGAAGAGATGGCACTTTAAGCTAAATCAGAGATCATTATACAATACTCTTTCCATTCAGCTCATCCTAGGAGGAATATGTACGTGCGGCAGCAGCACTTGGGACATGAAGAGCTACTCTGAAAGTAGATGTGGTTCCTGGTGTTTGAGATGAGGATGGAGAGTGGAGAGTGAGAAAATTGGCTGTCCCTGCAGAGGTGCCCCCCAGCCACAGCAACGTCTGTGAAATCATGCTTTTCTATCCTTAACGAGAAAGCAGCCTGGACTGGCTGAGAGCAAACTCAGTTTGTAGGAGCCATTTCGGACTGACATCCATTGCCTGAGGAGGAAGTTTCCAGGGGCCTGGCAGAGCCGGTTAGCAGCATGAACAGCTCCAGCTGCAGCAAGGAGACCCGAGCAGAAGTACACGAGCCTGTCCATATTCCGTCCTGCTGTGGCAAAGTAGGAAGGCATGCAACCAAGGCCTGAAAATCATTAGGCAAAGGACTGTTCTGTGGGCTGCATGGCCACACGTACAGGTGTACACACACATACTCATAAATGGGAGCTCGTGCAGGGTTCGTGCCGTACCAGGGAGCTAACTGGGCTGAGAAAGTAAGATTTTCTCTTTCAAACAGATTGATGTAAATGATAGTTGAGGGTGTAACGCAGGCAGTCAGGTTCTTTACACTCAGCCTCACGTTGTCAGAAGGTTTTGCTCACTGCACTGTCCTGTGAAGTACAACAGTAAAAGTTTGTGACAGGAGGGAAAGAAAGGTGTATGCCAGTGGTAGCACTAGATTAAAACAGCAGCACGCAAGCACACTGACCTCTTCCTGAGTGGTAACCTTGAGTGAGAGCTAATTCACTGGATTGATTTTATTCAGCTTGTCCATGAGAAAGTAGAGCACGGCCGCATTGACTGCAACTGGCCAAAACGGCTTGCGAGCTTCAGTGATCTTTATGGTGTTTATTTCAGCTTCCAGGTCCTTAAAGATATTGGTGATGTTAAGATGTAGTATTACGCTCAAAGTCTTCTTATTGGCGAAAGGGTATTGGCAAAAGGCACAATATGTATGGATCTAAGAATTTATTGTTAGTCCTATTAATGTTTTAAACAGTTTAATAGTCAAAATTACTTAACGAATACAGGAAGGCCTCATTCAAAATAGAGTTAAAATTGCAACACAAAAATTTCCCTATTCTCTAGTGTTGTGCTTACTCCTCCAGTGCTCCTTTGGGTCTTAAGATTGACACTTTGGTATTTCTCAAAAGGAATGGGGGAGTATTAAGATGAGTCATCACCAGGAGGAGTGTGATATTCATGGCAGGGGGATGTCTTTCTCCTCAGTCTGGTGTCTGCTTGGATTTAATTTTATATGTTTTCTTAACACTATCAGCATAATGTGATTAAATGACTGATTTGTATCATCTGTGTCTGCACTCTTCCCTGCGACTTATTCTGGAGCTATCAGCAGTTCAGTCCACAATGAATAACCATTTGTTATTACTATAAACTAGAGGATAAGCTAAAACAAATCTAGTCAGGAGTACCTCACAGCTGGAGGTACACATTGCTATCACAGCTAAAACAAGTTAAAAACTACTTAGGCCCAGACAAACCCGGGGAATTGCTGAGACCCTACACTGTTATTTCAATACAAAACTTGTTGCTTTTTACTAATAATGGCAAAACCACATTTACTGGGCTGTAAAATCCCTTTGGATAGTCTGTGAATTGCATAGTTCAGCAAGGATTTGCAAACCCTTCTGTGACTGCAGAATCACGACTGAGGAGCAGATCTTGGAAGCATTCGCACTTTCGTATCTTCTCTTGAATCACGATAATCTATATAGGTCTGATTGACCTGTATTTCTTCATTGCCATCAGGAGACCAGATAACAAAAAGTGTTTGATTTTCAACACCAATATAATTTGCACAATCAGGAGGAATACTGTGATTATTAAAATGAGAGCTATGGGTTGTAGAGCTAATTTAAAAATTCCTGCAGCAGTAGGAGACCATAGTGTAACCTATAAGGGTATAGGATAATTAAGATCACATGCTTGAATCTACGATACATCACACACACACATACACTATCCGGCAGGTTTTACACATGAGGTAGTTCACAACAATTTCTGCAATTGGGTCCGTACACAAACACGACTAGATCCCATATATAACATTAGAGATTGATTAGAAACAGAAGGAGAAATATCATAGCCACATCTGGTTAACTTTTAAGCTAAGTAATCATCTGAAGACTGGAAGCTAGTATCTTCACATATCTATTGCATATTTCAATGCTATTTGCTGGCATTCTTCTGAAAAGACTCACTGGAATATTCCATTTTCTTTGACAGTCTGTGTTCGCAGATGCACATCTTTAATATCAGAAACACTTGTTACACATTTCCAAATTTATCTGATCAACTTCTTGGTAAGAAAAAGAACTTTTCCATCAACTTGGTACATGACTACATAGCTTACATATATGCAGTGTGCTAAATTCAAGATGTTTTAAAACACCTCCAATACAATAGTACACAAATGGTGCATTTATTTTAAAAATATGATTTTCCATGGCAAAAAAAATGATACTTTGTTGATCCATCTTTGCTCCTATGTTTTATAAGCACTCAAAATTTCAACCATACTTGTAAACGTATGTATATTTTAATGTTACAAGTATAGTTATTCATATCCTGGTGATCTGTTAAGCGTGGTCACTCTCAATGAGAGGACATACAGTCCTCCTCGTCTGGAGGAACCTCACCTTGAGAGTGCCACAACCTCCCAGGCCCCCTCTGCCAGTATTTCACCACCCTCATGGTAAAGAATGTTTCCTAATCGCTGGACAGAATTTCCCATGCTCTGACTTCTGCCAGTTGCCTCTTTCCCGCCCTTGTGCACCTCTGAGAGAAACCTGGCTCTGTCTTCTTCTCTGTAGCCTCTTACGAAGTATTTTTAGACAGCAATAAATCCCCTCGCCCTCTTGGCCTTTTCGAGGCTGAAGAATCGCAGTTCCCTCAGCCTCTCCTCACATGCTACCTGCTCCAGCCTCCACTGGATTAGTGCCAGTAGGTTAATATCTTTCTTGTACTGTAGGATATACAGTAATTAAATTCATACTTTTCATTTATAACATCTATTTTTGTTCATATACTTACTGATAGTGTAACACTTTTAACTTGTTTACAGCTGTACCCTCTTCTCGAGTTTTATCCTGTTCAGTTTAGTTGGATGTGCTCCTACTTCAGCTTTCAATTTCCCTCCTCTGAAGTCCAAATTTCTACTCGCATTGCCAGTTCTTCAGTTACCTCCCTTGCCACTAACCAGACAGCCCATGTTTCAGCACATTATAGGCTTTTCAAGAGAAAAAATTAGATTTGTTTTTTTTCTTTTAATTTGGCAAAATCTTGTTCTTCCTGGATACATTTGCAAGAAGCCAGAACCCAAGGGTATGGTCCCCTCTGAAGAGCTGAATAACACACTGGCCTTGGACCAACAAAGTTTAGTAAGGAGAATACTTCTAAAGAAGATCCAGGATTTGAAAATTAGGAGAGTAGCAGAACTCTTCTGAGTTTGCCTCTGCAAAATTTCTGACAGCATTTGGCTCTCCAATATTCCAGTATGAAGTGCTCCTGGGTTTCCTCTGCAGTCCATAAGAACAGAGGATACTCAGGACTTAGCAGAAAGTATTCTCCCTTTTGAAGGATCAAGCTCTTGAAGAATCCCCCGCCGTGAGGAGTATGACCTCTTCAGGTACTTAAAATTATTTAATGAGCATCATAAACGTTTGAAAGAACACAGTTGACAAATCATTCTAGCAAAGGTAATGGAGCTGTAATTGCAGGTGTCACAGAATTTAGTACAAAAGATGGTGTTTCCAAAATTTGTTTTTTAAGTAAGTGTTTTAAAAGGCTGTATAAAGAAGGGAAGCGAGCACGCTATCAGGCAGTGGGTTTTTTTCCCCTTAGTGTTTTTTGTGGACTAAGAATAGAGGGAACACGTAACAAGCATCTTGCTATTAAATTTGCTCATGACAAATAGTGCAGCTGCATGTAGTGTGCAAGAACATCTGTAGAATCACGACACATGCAGAATCCCCCACACTAAGAGCGTGACATATACAATTCAGTTGTAAAAGCAATATAAATCCATTTTATATAATCTTTCTCCACCTTCTCCTCCTCCTCCTCTTTTGCATTATGTTAAGTAAAGGATTCTGTCTCTCCTTCGTGGCATCAGTAAAAATCACAATATAAAAGTGACTAAGAATTTAAGCATTGTCCCCTTCTTTCATTAACAGCTAGAATGCAAGTATGTCTTTCCTGAAGAAACAGAAAGTTTAAGAAAGAATAACCAGTGGCAGAAATGCACTAGACACCAGAGCTTACTCCAAGTGGAACTTGACACCGTTTGCAGATGCAGTTTAACTCTTCAGAAATCAAGAGCTTCTGTGTCTCTGTATCTTGTGCAGTTTTTCAGTTCAAAGTGAGCAGTAGGATTGCTACCAGTCTTTACTTCACCCATGTACTTGACTGCACATTCATATGGAAAAATATGTCCAAAATGTATAGATTTCTAAAGTAAGGGGAATCTCCTTGCCTGGGATTTTGTGAGTTCCCACAGCTTACCGTTCAAATGCAACTATTATGGAATTTGGTAAAAGTTCCTGTAAGCTCCACACTGTCACAAAGAAGGACTGTGCCTTTCAAAATCCTTGAAAGCTTTTATTTTCCCCAAAATGATTTTAACAAAATGTTTGCTTCCTTCTTCTAAATATTCTACAGTTTTCACTCTGAAATAGTTTCCTTGAAATCTTTAGGTTTGTTAAAGTAAGACATTTTATAATGGCAACACAAACACTGATTTTTGTGTAAGTAAGTCTGAGGTTGTCTAAAGACTGTGACAGTACAAACACATGCATGCTATTAATGCCTGGATCATCATTAACTTGTTTCTTTGGAAACATCTTACTTTCAGTTGCTAGGACAGCTTAGGCATGATAACTACATGAAGCTCCAAGAACATTTCCACATCCTTTACGCAGACTGCAGGACAAGCCTGAAGCTAGAAAAGTCAGCCGGATGGGTCATAATTTTCAACTCTACGCCCATTAAATTCCTGCAACCTAACTGCAAAAACACAACTCTTGTGAGAGATTTCCTTAATGATTTTATTGATAGCATACATTTTGAGTTTACTGACTTGCTGATACTCTTTGGTCAAGTCCTTTGAACTCTGCTTCATTCACCGTCTGAACAAAGCCTTGTTTTCCTATTTCAGAGAAACATACTGTGCGTAAATGGTTTTTAAAGCGCTCTGATGATGGAAAAGATATGCAAGTACAACTGATATCACCTGACAACATTTGCTTCCTATTAAGGGTATATTTATCTCTTAATTAAATTAGATATGATTCCTCATTTAATATTGCAATGATTTTTAACATCCACTTCCCAGTTTGCATGTTCAGTAACTGCTTGCACAAGATAAATAATCATGTGCATCACCATAGCAGAAAGGAATATCATATGCCCTGCAAAGCAGTTACAGAGTTGGAAAATGCTTTTATTAACTTCTCAGTATCCCTGACTTTGATGTGGAGAAGCGCACGTTCAGTGGCCAGACGTAACTGCAGCCGACTGTGGCCACTCCAAGCTAGAAATGAGTGTCCCAGCGATGCGTCCTGCTCACTAATCCTTCCGCTGGTGGTGCTTGTCTTTCAGCTGGTCTCTTGGGTAAATGGTCCAACAAATGCAAACAGCTCAGTGTAGTCAAGGGCTCCAGTTAGTAATATAAATAGTGATACGATTTTTAACAAGTTAGCACTATAAGGAGTTGTGGAAGAATGTACCAGAGAAAGCTACATTTATATGGTGTGTAAAACGGAACACTAAAATTCCCTTCTTGCAGCTTTTACTTTAAATAAATTAAAAAGAGTTTTAGGGTGATTTAAAAAGTTTTATTTTATTTTTCTCGTGATGGAGTCACAGCGATTCTTGGAGAGTAGACACATACACATGGATACATTCACCACAGATAAATGATTTGAAAAATACAGATTATGAAATAAACACAATTCTAAAAAATAAAACATATTTGTTTTAGATCCAAAGGAGCCAAATTCAGCATCAAAATGATTATTATTGTAGCTGATGTAATTCTTCTAGTTGTTTGTCTTCATTTTTATTTCTGCTGCTGTGAAACTTGTTGTTTACAGCTTCTCAGCCAGAAGAATATCCCGAAGGAAATTACTGTCAGCAGCCAAAAAGAGTATCAGTAATTCATCCTAAAGCACTGTCAACTTAATTTTAAAGTAATTTTTCTGCTTTACGAGTTCAGGCTGAAGTGGTAAGTTTGCAAATGCATAAATCAAACCATATTGATAAAGGAAATACATATCTCTTTTTCAAATATTGTATTTTCCTAAAACTTCATTGTGAGCATAAATTTTAGTAATTAAATCTTCAATTACTAGAAACAGGAGAAAGAAGTAAAATTGTGAACGTATTCTGCACACCATAGGAATGTTTAAAATAGAAAAGCTAGCTAACTGTTGCCTATTCAACCCTAGTAAATGCAAATTGAACATCCAGATTTATGACTGACAATTTCCTACAATTATTTCTGGGAGGAGCCATATACAGGCCATGTCAGCCTCCTTCACTGAAGAAAAATTTTGGGGTGCTAATCCCCAGTTGGTGGAGCTAGCTGTTGAGCAGAAGTACCAGGATGGCACCCAAAGTATCATATCTCAAAACGTTCCCAAATTCAGGTCATACCTGCAATGCATCACGTGAACACGGATGTGTTGTGCCATCTGCACGTGGAGGTTTTTAAAGGCTTCACTGTGCTCTGATGAAGTTGCTGTTTGATTTACAGTTATTAACACTCACATGTTGTCACTCAGGCAGGGAAGCTGTGTGCTGCTGAAGATACTGAAAAGCCAACAAAAAGTAACAAGTACGTGTAGGACCTTGAACCTTAGTGAAACCTCTACTGGATGCTTAACTCCACTGGGAGATTTTTTGTCAATGGTAGCCTGAAATGGTACCTTGAAAATGGTGCCTACCTTTGCTGTGCCATTTGATCTGTTTAGCTACACGCAGCAGCTTGTCAAGCTGCCACCATGTCTGTGCAAGGCAGCTCGTCCCTGAAGGCAGTGCCCTGCGGGCAGCGGACTGGGTGCCCTTCGCTTCGCCTCGCCTGCAGAGCCTTTGGTGCAAAGGGCCTAGGGCCAGGAGAAGGAATTTGTTTTGCATTACTTCAAGTACTTAGAATTTGATGGTTTCAGGCGTGGGGTTTTGCTGAAATTGGTTGTAATGATGAAGGTCATTTATGAAGTCAAAAGCTGAATCCAAGCTGGTGTTCTGGTGTCCTCTGAAGCCGGAAACTGTTCTGCACAAGTCTTGGATTCCTGTGATGGGTAGATTAACGTCTCTGTGTCCACAGTTCAGCTGTGTGTATCTACTGTCCATAAGCAGATTTAACAGATCCAAAATGTAAAGCAGATTTGCATACAAGCATTATTTGTAGGATAACGAATGGTAGCTGGGAACACTGAGATAATTCTGTTCCTAGCTGTGTTGTAACTCCAGAGACATCTGGGTTGTAGCAAAGTTTTTCTACATTTATAATAGCAGAAGTGAGTGTGTGTTCTTCTGAGCAGGGTGAGGAGCGTTTGTGCGTATTTGTCTATCGGGCTCAGCCTACTGAGGCAGTAAAAGGTAGGCTGTGCTGCGAGGTCTCCAGCAGCGCACGTGCTGTTCCGGGGGCCTGTGGCAGGTGTGGGAGTAATGCAGACACTCACGAAATGTCCTCAGTCTGGGCTTTCCAAAGGTTTCCAAACTGACCTCGCGCACACCGAGTAACAATGAAGCTGATTCAAGTTCTTTAGGTCTAACAGTCCCATTTAGAGAGCAGATTTGGAAGCTTTCTGTGGAGAATCAGTGAAAAATCTAGTGAAACCTACATCCCCCGGTGCAAGAAGAGCAGCCTGGCAGTCAGCGTGAGCACGGTCCCGTTTCTGCTCTTCTGCACACTGGGGAAAAACGTGCAGAATTCATTGTCCCAGAAAGAGCGAAACCTCAGCGTGCATTCAGACTCAGAACTGCAACCAACATTTACTGAATAGCAGCCACTTTCTGAGTCTCAACACACTGTGAAAATCCTCCTTGAATCAAATGCTCCTGGGGGAGCAAGAAATTCAAGATGCTTTTCCACCCTGGGCTGGTGCATACCACCAGATCAATACGCAGCATAAAGAGCGCTCTGCTTGTCAATGGGGGTGGCAGTTGGGGGGGGACACTGGTCCTAACAAGCAAAACCAACAGGCAACAGGTAAGGTAACATGAGAAAATGCAGGTAGCAATAAAGAAGTGGTGGAAGGTACAGCAGTGAGTGGGGCACTGTGATGGCTGAATTCAAAAGCGTTTTGCTTCTCAGCTTGAACTTTTTAATTAAGGAATTTCACAGCAATTTTGACTAGGCTTAAAGAGTAATAATTTCAGTGCTCCGGCTCACTAAATACTTTCTTGGAGTCTAACTAAGCAGCAAAGAAGGAGCCGAAGGAATTCTGTGCCGTTGCATTAACAGCACTTTCTCTCCAGCCTGCGCTGCAGGTAAGTGCTGTCCTGTGGCAACCTTCTGGGGGTCAAGTGATTTAGAGAGCTTAGACAAGGCAGGTAACGTAATGGGCGGGGGTTCAGGATCCCTATGTACTCAGACACAATCCTGAGTAGCAGAGGCTGTGAGGAAATATTTTCTGTCATTTACTAGAGGGGCAGGGGAGGGAAGGGAGGACGCCTGGTAGCTGTAGGAGGGGCAGCAGGCACAGCTGAACTAGAAGGAGGGGAAGGGCTCAGGAATATAATGAGGAGGTGGGGGAAATGACACCGGAATAAAAGGGTGAGTGAGTATATGAGATACCCACTCATCCTGGCCTTCCTCTGTTCAAAGCACTCCCTCAAAGGGTGGGTACAAGACTTGAATAGAGGGGATGGATGTCAAAATATTTCCATAAGGAATAAAGTGCAATAAATCAGAGAAAAAGGGCAGAATGGAGGCAAGGAGCAAGCGGTAGGAGAATTATTTTTATTCTAAGTGAATGATTATGTCTCCTGGGTGCTTACACATCAGGATGGCGGTGTGTTGGGGAGGACTATTCAGCTAGATAGAAAGGAGTTCTCAAATTGCAATCATTGAACTATAGTGCATGCGAGGGTGTAAATAAGGTAAGAAAGGGTCAAATAGACAAGTAAAAATCCAGCTAGAGTCAACATGTCCGGGGCACTGCAAGCCTTGGGAGTTAAGATAACTATCATACAGGTGTAGGAAAACAGCTTTCAGAGATAGATACTTTGAATACCTGCAAGAACATAATCAGAGAGATAGCTGATGGAGAAAATAACAGACTATTAAAAATACTTTGAACATAAATAACTTGCAAGTACTGATCAATCATTTCTTCCAAGCTGTCTACCAAAACAGGGCCTCCAGCAAGAAATACCTGCTGTATAACACACGCCTATAAAAATCATCCCAGTATAGGGCTGGCGAAAGACAAGGGATACAATGCTGGTGTACTGTATCCCATTCATTATACTTCCATGAGCTTAAAGTAGGAAAATGCTTTAGCAGAGTTGTTATGGTTCCTGGGGCATTAAGAAAACACCTTGTGCAACATCAGGAGTTCAGAAAAAAATAGTTGCCATGTTTCCTCGATAGCTCAGCAGACGTTTTTACTCTCACTAGTACTTGTAGCTGCCAACTAGCTCTTTCCCTTTTTGACTCAAAGAGATAACTTTTAAATATGAACCAGGTTTAACTTTTACCCATTTGATCCCTGGCGCTGAGGTTGAGCAGTATATGCCAATGATGACTATGTATGTAAGACCAGGGGCCTTTTGTGTGGCCATGGTATTGCTGGGCACTGCTGTCACTTTTCTATTTAGCAATTGTTGTATCATCCATCCGCACAGTGACTGGATCAAGACCTTCTGCTCCTGGAATGGGGACCTGGAATAATAAAGGTTAAGTTTTAAATTCCTAGTTACAGAAGCTGGTATGTCTCAGCATTCACTCACTGTTTTTTGTAAGAATAAAGAGCATTAGCGGGAAAAACATATAATTTCTCCTCACTTCACTCAAAAGTCAGGGGAAAAACAGATGAGGATTCCTGCGCCGAATCCAACAGTCCTTATTTTGCCTCCAACAGGTTACTGGGAACTTAGGGCTGGGGAATTTCTGAACTCATCTTTGCTCCATGTGGAGCAAGGTCAGCAATTACTATGGGAACCCTTGCCAGTTATGCTTTCAGATGTTTAAAATTACAGTTGTATTGCTTTATTTACATGCTTGTATTTTATTTCCAGGTGTTTTATGAGAACACAGAAGGTTACATCACAGCACCTTTTTTCCATGTGGTGATGGGAGACTGTTCTAACACTCCTAGCTTCTGCTGCCCAGGTACCCTCTGCTGAAGCAATCCTTCGGTGCCGTGGAGGGTCACGCAGTGCTGATCGGATTACGTGCAGCCTGTATGTCCACTAGTATATGGGAATATAGCAAGGAAAAGAGAATACCGAAGCTTTAGTGGGTTGGTGTCCCTGACAGTCAGTGCAGTAAGTTGGAACAAACTGCAAAAACTCTGAGTTATTTTCCGTAGCAGCCTGGCATTCAGAGAGACCCAGGACACGGAGACAGCAGCTGCCACTACACGCCATCTCCCCCCTTCCCCAGGCTAGTTTTCTGGCCAAAGTTAATGATTCATACGATGCTGCACTGATTTCATTGCGAGCTTCCACATTTGCATACGTAAAAGCTTATGCAGCTTCTGTAGGGGATTCTTAGTGAAATTGCACTACAAAACATTGATATTATGTAATTATAGTAGTTCATCGTAACTTAAATGAAATTGTTACTTTAAACTTGCTCTAAGTGGCTCACAATGGAACTTTTGTATGACACACCTACAAAACAAATGAGTTAATCACAATATGTGTCATTTTTAATTTTTCTCTTTCTTTTTTCTTTCAGTCATTCTTTCTTTGTAATTAGCATGAAAACTATCCTTCAGTCAAAACTAGCCACCTGGAAAGTTTCCGCTTGTAATATGCAGCTTTTTTTGTGAATTATGACTGTGCAAAAAAAAGAGACCTTTCTCCCCACACCCCCTTCCTTGCATAATTCAAATATGAATGAATGAATTTTATTCAGGCTTGCCAAAAAAAAATCGTATTTCAGCTGATAACAAGCATGAAAAATTTCAGATGAAAGGGATTTTTTTTAAAAAAGAATGTTATGAGCACGGGAGAACTGCAGGTTAAGACGGACGTCTCAGTGCAGCCTTACCTATAACAATTGCTAGCAAGCAAATACTATATCCAAGCACTAAATCTTGCTTTGTGCTGCCCTGGTGCACAGTAGTGGGGAGAGAATAGAATAATAAAAGCCGGTCCCCTTACGCAAACAGCAGGGCATGGCACTCAACAGAATACAAGAAGAAGGTGAGCCTGCCTACTGTTCTGGCTTGCTAACCGTATTCCCAAGGTCTGTGGGTTAGTTGTCACCTCTAGCTCCAGTCAGCTAGCAAATGTACTTCAAACACTAGCAAGGGGCACATTTGGGTCCTTTCCAGAAGAACATTTTACCAATTCATTGCGTCCAAATACACTGTTCTATGAAATAAAGTATTTGAAGGAAGTTCATATAAGCAACATGGTGGTTTAACAGGTCAAAAAGGGAATGGAATAGCTGCTAGATTTTTCTGATTAACTGTGTATTTTAAAAAATACAGATCTGTGGAGAAGGTATTATATGCAACCCCTCACTTACCCTACTGCTTTTCAAGCAAAGCAGGCAGAGATTTTGGCTCACGCCAGTACCACTTTGAAAATGAACTATCACAGGAATGAAAGATTGCGATCTGGAACACATTTCTGCATCGCATTTTCTCTCGTTCCTAATACTGCTCTGTTGATAAACCCAGCTCTCCTTTTCTACCTAGAAAACAGGATTAACGAAACGTTAATATACTAACTGTTTATCAAAAAACTGCCCACTGCTGTGGCTAGACAGCGGTGAGTACTTCAGTATTACCTTATGGATTCACATTGATTAGAGGATGAGGATCAACAAAAAGGATTTGCATGTGGCAAGCCTGGACATAAAAAATCCCCTTCTATTCTGACACGAGTTGACTGTTGCAAGTGGAGTTTGGCAGTAAGTGACCAAAATTGAGTTGTCAGCATCCTCTTGCATAGTGGAAGAAGTTGTTGCTTTCTTGTGCAGATGCAAGAGTTTCTGTGGGAAAACAGAACATAATCACGGTCCTGAATGTCTCTGTGGATTGGTAATGTCTCTAATACATAGATCACTTGTGCAAATTCAGTCCCAGCTGGATGGGAAATTATTGAAAATGGTTGTTTTTTGATTGATATAAAATGAGTTGTCAGCTTGATTCAATGCCTCCAGGGCAGATGTCCACAGCATAATTGGCACCTGTCAGAAGCAAAGAATTCCTTGGTACAGAGTAACAACTACTCATGCAACCACCCAAAATAGTCCTTGCGTGCCAGGGCTCAGAGGAGGCGGCAGGAAAAAACAGTTTCTACTTTTGGGCGGGATCTTTTATGCCATAAAGTCAATAAGAGACTTGACGTGACACTTGGTGCAAGCTTTTCCCTGGGATCCTGGCTAGACACTATCAGCTCTCCTGCTGTTTGGTCAACACTTTCCCTAAGAATTAGAAGAAAACACACATGTTTTGTTATTTGTTATTGTTGTCATGGTAAAGGTATACTTCTACAGAATGGTTAATAAAGAAATTTTTACATATTTGTTTATGACAAGAAATGTTGTGAACAATTTTATTTTCCTATCTCTTGAGCAAGTCTCCTCACAGTGATAACTTAACCATACAACTAGGGAAATAAGAGAGCATCTTCTCAGCAAAAAATGAGGCAAAGAAACATCCAGGACTGACAGTGCAGCATTGTCAATATTATACTGTTTGCTAATAGTAAACAGTGAGCTATTGTTTACCACAGACTGGATTAAAACGGATTTTTTCCTATAAGTCACCAAATAGCTGTCATATGGTTATTACTGCCTTTGACCGAGTGTGGTACAGCTAACAACGGGAATGAATTCCATTTCTCATCACCAATCTGTCGAGCTGGCCACCTTCTTCATGGAGCTGGTGCTTTGGGAGGTACCAGCTGAAGGGCTTTCCATTAAAATTCATTTTACTGTCTTCATCTAGCGCATGGCTCAACTTTCCTTCTTTGCTTTCATCTCTGTTTCCTCCTTTAGATTATTTTTCATTATGCCTCCCCCCCAACATACACTCACTTCGCCTTTCATCTCTATATGTATGCTATTCCAGCACTTGTCAGCCCCAGCAGGAGGGACATGGTAGAACCAAACAATATGGTACGTTAGGTGGAAGAAAATATTATTATCAGACGCCTTAGAACAATCATTTATTGTCACACTTTAAAGAGGTCTGCTATGTTATTTATTTTACTATTCTGTATTAGGTACATGGTTTAATTTTACAGGCATTATTAATCACTAAAATATATTACACTTTCAGCCAGGATGTTAACATTTTAAATGCATTCATCTTGCTGCTTTAAACAGAAACAATAGGCCTTCTGCACTGCCCTCCCTCCCCTCTAGTCAATAAATCCTTTCTATTGATTCAGGAAATAACTCTAAGCACTGTTTTATATTTTAAGTTCCACTAGCCACACTCAGCCATATAATTTTGCTTAATAACAAATGGATCTTTTATTTTCGCTGGTTACTACATGTTTGGTCATCAAACTCAGCTTGAAAGTACTGGGTAGAAGAGCACAAAACCTATAATGGCAGTGAGGCACCACAAGAGATTTCCTAAATGAATGTTACAATAAAATAATGTATCTATCTGTAAAAAGTGTGTGTGTGTGTGTGTGTGTGTGTGTGTAAAAAGCAGCCTCATCAGTAGATGAATGATAAATGAAAAATCCATCAGTGAGCTGGATTCCCTTGAGCCAGCCTGGATCAACAGACAATATGGATTTTTGATAATTGATGGCTTCGCCATTATTTATTCTCTCCTGAAATACCCATTGCAAATCTCAGAGAGATAATTAGAGAATTATCATATTGCTTAACTAAGTAGTGCAAATTGTATTATATTCTATGTATCCCAACCCAGGGCAGTATCATTAGCGTTGTTTAATTGCTACAAATATAGTCATCGCATTTTAATAAATTGCCTTCATTGTCAATATCTACAATCGAATATTTCTCTTCTCTTAATGTTCGTGGATAGGTTAGTTACCAGGTAATCTTACAGTTAATATACACCACAATGAGGCAAAATGTAAGAAAATGCAAAGGTCAAAAACATGTTTCTATTATGAAAAAAATGAATGATAATGACATAATTTTTTCAGCTCATCAGGTTCTTTGCTAAGTGCCTCTGTTATTGCCAGATCAGTAGTGTATAACAAAGAAGTGCTTTCTGTAGGCTGCTTCATTAGCCTGCCCTGTAGGACCTCACCTCAGACCTTTCACTAATCTGTTGGCCAGCTCAATAGCCTTGTTAGTTCTATTCACTTTTTCCTGGCAGCGGATTTTTCTCAGCTGTAGCTCTCTCAAAGGCAGTGGTTAAGGCAGCCAGGATTGTGTCTAGTTCCTTCAAATAAAAACAGTAAGAAACAACTTTGGACGTTGTAAGAACACATAAAAAAATTCTGCTGTCCCATTTTATATTTCGGAAAGTTAAATGACACAGTGCAAGAAAGGCGTAAACATTAACCGCGCTCAGAATTTTGTCTAGGTCATGCTCCAAAGGTGGATTCGGGAAAACCTGGGGAAAAATGTGGCTGGTCTTCTGATTTCCCCACCTGTTCAGAACAGCCTTCAAAATGAAATCATAAACTCAATCTTCTATCAGTAAAAAAAGAATGTCACCTTCTCCCAGAGGATTCTGAAATGAAGTGAAATATAATATATTTCTTATTACAGCTGTATATACTCTATAGCAGATCAAAAACTCTGCAAAGATGGCTGTTTGGAAACTAAAGAGAACAGAAAGGTTTAAAGATGATCGATAAAATACTTGAAAATGCACAAGTCAGCGTCCTTTGCTGACTTTCAGTCAGACTATCCTTCCCAGCGCACAAACCATTTCTGAAAATACAGCCTGAAATCTGCAGCCACCTTAGGTTTGGGAGCGAGCAGCTCAGTGACAGGTCCATCAAAGCATTTAAGCACACAAACAGTCCCAGTGGGTCAAAGCCTTAGTTATTCCCAGAGGGAGGAGTGGAAGATAATTCAGCATGGATGACTGAGCATGAGGACAAGGCAAGAACGACATGCAACTCAGGCGAGTCGCAGGCAAAGCACCCAAATGACTCTGCCTGCCGAAGATGAACTGGCTGGGGAGCTGATAAAGGTCAGAAAGGTGCTGTAACACCCCAACGTAGCGAGGCACTCCAGAAGAGGTGTCCTTGGGTGCGTGTGGACAGCGCAAGCGGCTGGAGCCCAGGGCTGCCTGGGCAGCCAGCAAAACACAGGCGAAAGAGGCGGGAGCCCTCCAGCAGCAAACCTGGCTGGGCAAAGAGGTGTCCATGCAGCTCGACTGAACTCAGCGGTATTCCCCAGGGAAAGTCAGAGCTGAGCACGGCTCTTGGGAGGGGGCTGTGTTTTATCCCAGCTGTGCTGCTGATGAGCTCCGCGCACCTTGGGGACGACCGGGGGAATCTCCCTAGAGTAATGCTGGATGAGCGCCTCAAAGTGCCCCGTTGCTTCCTGCCTCGAGGACAGCACGAGGCAGTACCTGTGTGTATTGTAGGACGTAGAACGGAACTGAGTGATGGGCCAGATAGATATTTTATTGGGAAGATTTGGAAAAACAGAGTAAATTACAGAACAAACATTTCTAAATGGGGCCCAAAGATACCTTTTAAAGAAGGGCCCAGTAGGAGTTTTGCAGCACCCGCCCAGCCTACAGGGATTCAGGAGGGAGCAGAGCCTGGGAGCAGTTATTATACATTACCTCCCGCCTTCGTGTGCCTCCGTGCAAGGTGAGAGCAGGCAGCGCCTGTGGCAGAAGCGTGCCCTCAGCAAGGCTGAGTGAGGCACGCCGGCCGAGTCCCGGCTCTCCTTCCTGCACAGGGAAGATTCAGGCACTGACGGGGAACTCGCCGTGCATGAAGACAAGCATCGCGTGGTCCCAAGGCATGTCGTGTGGCTGCAGATGCTGGGGATGTGGCCCCATCATTTACCTGAAACTATTAAAAATGTTAGTGAGTGATAAATTATACTGGCAAATACCTTTGCTTTATACAATGAATCATACTGGAAATACCTTAGACAGAGAAAGGTGTTATAAATAATTGAATTTGAGAGGCCTTTAAAATGACCAAAAAAAGCTTTAAAAATATATCTAGTGGTCCTGACTTTAAAGTTCAGGTCCTTGGGCCACCCAGGATTCCAGCTTTCCTGGAGATTTCTGTCTCCCACTGCAGTGCAGTCCTACAAAACTTGTTGCTTGATATGTATACACATTGCCTATACACAAATGACAGCTGACAAATCGGTAGCAATAGGTCTGCAAGTGAGATCAAGGGCCAGCACTTAGGCACTGAACCTAAGGGGATGGAGAGAGAAAAAAGCGGAAAAGCTACCTGCTGTGCTGAGCCCGGATGCCGCAGCTCTCATGGCGGGGAGCAGAACTTGAAGCTGTTTTTAGCAGGTCATTCAGGAACCAGGAATGATTTTTTACTGCAGTTTTGGCTCTACTGAGCCAGGCTGAAACACGTTGTGCGCAACCCTGCCCTCAGACCATTCAATGTTCAGCAAATCTTCTTGGAAAAGAATAAAATAAAAAGGAGGTATCTGAAGCAAAAGTATAAGTGGACAACAGAGACATAAAAGAGAGATAGATAGAGAGAGATATATATGTGTGGTTAAAGAATGAAAGAACAATTTCAGTTCATGCAGGTCAAACCCAGGACTTGTGGAAGGTGCCAGAGGCAGAGAAAGTGGTGGCGTGTGGGTGGACAGGAGCCACACGGGGAACTGGAAGTTGCCAGTTCCTCCACAAATTTTTTCAAGGTTTTATCATATGAAACATTGCGTGCCAGGAAAGGTACGCAGCTCACTGGTGGGTACCACTTCTTCCCTCTCATCTTTTTCTACCTCATCTGCAATATGAGCACCCCTTCTCAGTACCCCTACTCAGCTGGAAAGTTATCTGTGATGTGGAATGGATTTGGGCAAGGACGGAGAGGCCAAACTGCAGGTGAAGAGCAGAGCCGCACAACACTACTCCCTATTCAGATGGAAGCCCAGAACAATCAGGCCCTTAATGTGTTACAATTCATTTGACTATCCACATTTTTGACTTTCTGTAAATAATGTGCTAAATGGATAAAAGAAGATACCATTTTTCCTTCTTTCCCCTGAGTTACTGATAACAAGACAAGTTCCTTCCCTTACAGTTTGTGCATATAAATGTGATTAATGTAAAAAAAAAAAATTAAAGTGCCAAAATCTCTTTCTCTCTCTCTCTTTTTTTAAAGCATTGCCCTTTTCAAAACAAGGGGAAATTCAGTATAGTTTCAGTGCCACAGTGATCAAACAGTGTCACATCACTATGGCAATTGCTGCCCAGGCCAGGAATACAGATCAGCTTTAATTGTGCAACGCCTTATTGCTGGTGCATGTCAATCAGAACCTATGAATTGAGAAAAATTTGCTCTGTTCATTCTGTTAAATGATGTATCCAATTAAACCTGTTAGAATTCATGATCTTCAGTCAAGGTTAAATGAAAGTAGTTACTCCTGTCAGCTAGGTGATTAAATGCTGCCTACATCAGGCACATTTATGTGCAAAATTAAAATTTTGGTATAAAGCATGAATCTTTATGCATGCCAGTTAATTATCTTGCGGTTCCTCCATTTATTAAATGCCCACTGCATTTCTTCTTAATCATCAGCTTCCTTTCAAAACTTATTTCATACTCTACATTATACCAAATTTCAATGTTTAAAATGAAATGCTTTTTCAGTGAAAACTTCCTCTTTTCAAGGGTTTGGCTGTTGCTATGTTACTAAAGATGGCCATTAACAGTTTTTTGAGTCATTATGCAGAAGGTCTATTTGTGTTGTTTTGTTCAGTTCTGAGAGAGCGTGTTAGGAATCCCTGGAGTTGCTGCTGTCCGGCAGTTCCTCCTTCCCAGACCTGTTTGAGCTCTGCTGCACATCAGCCAACTTCAGCACACGACAAGACAGCAGTAAAGCAACCGCGGTTGTGCTGCTTTCGCCTTCTTGCCCGGGAACGGAAGGACACCGGGGCAGTGCAGCACCCCAGGGCGTGCGCACCCGCAGCCGCCCGGCCCACGCTCCCCACTGTCCTCGGCAGCGGGGCCAGCAAATCCCGGCTGGACCCGCAGGTACCAGAGACACCACAGCCTCCAGGCAGGGCACTACTGATGCCCTACGCTGAGGGCTCAGAGGGTCACCCCCCTTCCTTCTGCCAGCCTTCAGAGCTGTATCATCTGTATTCCCTTTGGTTTGGCAATGTGATGTGTCCTGTTTGCCCTAGGCAGCTACCATATTGCAGTATCATATTTTAATTAGAAGAAAAATTATGTGTTGCATGCTTGAATTAAATTAAATTGCATATTTATATTTATAAGACACAGTATTGGCAGGATTTAAATGCTATATGAATTGAAGAACCAGAATACAGGTGTATTATAGTGATTTGTAGCTGAAACATTTGCTAGAAATACATACAAAGCAGAGCAGTACCAAACGCTAATTTAATACCCTAAGACAACGCTCCGTGCTCTTACAAGCACAATTTCACGTATTCCATGTGAGCATTTATCCCCTTTCATTATGAAAAGGTATTAAGAACCTTTGTTACAAACAAGCAACATAAAAAATATGTCATACCACTTCACGACTACTAATGAATAATATCATTTAAAACAGACTGGGAAATAAACTAGTATAACACATTCTACTAAACTAGTACTATAAATATGTGCAAGGTTGTTATTAAAGATAAATGCACACAGTAATTTTCTACTTGTAGGTTTTACAGGTATAATTTTGAATCATACGGTATTTTTTAAAACACATCACAGGGATGGAAACCGCCAGACTGACTGACTGGCAGCCATTCCTCGTGATCAATATGTGATGTCTCCATCTATCTTCCAGGGCCCACATAAATTATATCGTGGTGGTGCGAACCTTCAAGATGGGTGATGTGATTAACTTGTTCAGGGTCACAACAGGGAGCGTCTGATCATAAGGACGTTCCACCTGTGGCATTGCCGTACAGCGGCGGCGGGTGCCGGCGGGTGCCGGCGGGTGCCGGCGGGTGCCCCGGGGCCCTGTCAGCGCGGGCAGGAGGGCTGTGGGCAGGTCAGCCCCAGCTTCACGTTTCTGAGGGGCAGCTCGTTCGCTCTTTACCGCCTGTCCTTTCACAGCGTCCGAAGTTGAGAGATCTGCTTCGCCGCGTGGGAAGGTGCGAATGTCACACGCACACCGTGCCCAGCCTGGGAGCCTCCCTGGGAAGCCACGGCGCAGCGAGCAGCGGCGCCTGCCCCAGCCCTCCCTTCCCCGCCGGCGGCAGCCTCCGCGCCAGGCCCCGGGGAAGCAGCAGCAGACAAAAGACGCCTCCTCTCCTGCTCCCCGATCAGCTGCAAATAATGGACTTCTCTTTCCTGGCAGCTTGCGGAGAAAAACACAGACGTTTTTTCCTTTTTTGTTCAGCAAATATAAGCGGTAAGTTAAAGCCCAATATCTTAAGATACCTCAACAAAAGAGGAAGAAAGGGCATCTTCACACTCACAGAGAATAATTCCTCGGGGCTCTGGCAGGAGATGGCGACGCACCAGGGAAGGTAGTTGGAGAATAAGCCTCTTCGCAGGCTTCTGGGACGTCTATTGCTAAACTGCTTCAACTCACTTGGACCATCTAGAACTTATATTTAATTCCTATTCTTCTTTCGCTACGTGTTCTTACTTTCACTCCAGTCCTCCAAAACCAGGTATCATAAGCTGTGAACCCCAGGCCCGATGTGCCTTAATGTTACCCCGTGAAACAATACTGGCAGGACAATTTATTTCTGCTCAAAACAATTTCCCCATCTTAAAATTGTGATTGTTAGGTTAACATCCCATTGCGAAGAGAGAAGAAAAGAGCTGCAGTTTCAGGTTGTGTCTAAGATTTTAAGGAAGGCAAGCTGCACTGATTTATCCTTGGCATACTGTTTTATATCCATAAGAGCAAAAAACTTCTTTTTAGTGGCAGATTAAATTGTGCAGAAACTGACTGACACTGATAAGGCAAACACTGCAGTCCGCTTAAACAGGCTGACAGTTGCACATCAAAGACTGCTTGGCCACAAGAATATAAGTGTGTACACATACGCTATCTGGTTTATTTGATTTCAGAAGCAATTTTATCTTTGACACACATGTAAAGCAATATAAAAAATAAAATAAAATAGGCATGGAATTACATATTTTTAGTAGACAGATTTACAAAGAATTTGTGTTTTAGATTATAGTAATTTTCAGGAAACTTACTTAGAAAGTAATTAAGCGTATTTTATACATTAATTCATTTTTTTTTGTTTTGCATTGTCCTGCTGAAACAAAACTATGGAATGGAAGGAATTTTTTTTTACTGAATATTATAAATGAATAGAACAAGGGTTGTTAATGTTTGTCATTTTCCTTATCTGTACACATGAATATGTTATATGCTCATTTCCATTGCAAATGGAACATCAGAATGATCACTGCAAACTGAAATATACTGTACGTTTCAGTTCTTCATTTCTTTGAAAATACCACTGACAAAAATAATCAATTGCTAGTATTCTTGGACTAAAGCTTTGCAACTCAATGAAAATTGAATGAATTAATGGTGTCCATCCAGAATAAAGCAGGCAACATACTCTGGAGGGTCATTATTGTTCACTGCTGAAACAAAGTCAGGCTGTGGAGCCCTGAACCATGACCGGGCAATTGTGCAAGGCACTGCACAAACGTGTAGTGACCCTGTTGCTTGCACACCTCTCCTCCACCTTCCTCAGATTTAATGAAACAAAAAGAAGGCAGTGACTCCTTACCATAGTCACATCAGTGAGTAAATACTGAAGAAGGAACAGAACTATTTGAGATAAAGGACAAGGCTGTCACAACAACAAACATATAGAATGGCTGTGAATATATTTAGAGTGACAATCAGGAGGTTTCTATCCAATCCGAGCAGTGAGATTATGGAGTAGTATTCCTATAGGAGCCGTGGGGCACAAGAAACCTCCCTAGGATTAAGGAGGAATTCACTCTGTTTGGGAAAGGGTTCATAGGCTTTAGCTTTCTGTCTACTACTCTGTGTTTACTCTGCAAAGTACAGTAATGTCTCATTCTCATTTGGCCTAGAGACTTCCAAAATGTATTAATTAATTAAAAAATACAGTGAGAGATAGTGCCTAGCCCAAAGTATTTTTTTTTTCATTATAGAAAACAGAACTAAAGGAAGAAACAGCTGTAAGAGCAGGGATTAACCCTGAGCTTAGAATGACATCTGAAGATACAGTAAAAAACTACTCAAGATGGAAGGAGGACCGGTACTCTTCACATAACGATGAGGATCTGTTGGCCAGAAAGCAAAAAACACGTAGAATCAATATGCAGGAATAAAACCATAGGATGAACATGTAACAGGAAGGTAAACTGCACCCTTCTGAACGAGTGGAACCAACATCCATGTACGCTTGGTCTTACTGCTAATGGGACACCAGGTCATATCCTGAAAACCCTTACTTATGCAAGTAATCCCACTAAAATCCATGGGAACCCATGACTGTAATGACTGCTTCCTTGTCTCTGCTAGGGATTGCAAGGTCAGGTCCATTTTCTGTGCAATATTGGATGAATGCTAGAAAATCAATATCTCTATTGAGACGACTTCTTTTGGAGTAAAAATAAACCCGGATCATTTTTGAGTTCAAATGTTCATTGTTCCTGGGTGTTTTTATAAATTCCTTTTGAAAGCAAAATGGTCAAATCAAAACGGAGTGAAATGCTCACCTTTTTGGTGTGTTTTACAGCTTGTTTTTGTAACTAGCTTGTAATGCCATAAAGGTTAAAGGCAACTTCATAGTTTCTTTGTATTTATTCTCTATTATTTAAAATAGACGTAAGCTCAAGGACACTGTTTTATAATATTTTTGTTTTGGAATTCTCTCTATTCAAATGACTCAGGTCTGAGAGATGGGTGGGGGGAAAGAGAATGCCAGAGTCTGTCATTTCAGGAATTTTGCTATGTTATGGAAAATTTGTTGGTCTTTTTGCCATAGAAAATTCAAAGGAAGGAGTTTCTTTTTTAATAAAAAGATTTCAGTGCAGTCATAGAAATATAACTTATTGTTGTGGAGCATTGCTTTGGTACCATGGAAAAAAAATTACTCAGTTCTGTTCACATTACAGGTTGATTGTACTTCAATCACTATGTAGCACCTTCAACTATCATTTTGTTTAAAATGCCTGAACCTTGCTTGGTATTTTTATTCTTAGCTGGCTACTAATCTACAATTATATCTACCTGCAATTGTGTCCAAATTGAATTTTCATACTGAAATGTGTTAAATCTCTGTGTTTGGTTGCCTTATACTTCACTTGTGGTGGGTCAAAAGGAAATTATGATTAATCCAAGGCATACAGTTAAACTATTTTAAGGATTTTCAGGTTGTTCTGCAGCAATGGCAAGCCCTTGTTGGCTTGAACGAAAGTTTAAGACCCGTTTCATTATGTGAATGACGTGATCAGCTTCATGTCTGGCATGAACAGTAGACTGCGGTAGAATTCAAATAGCGGTTACAAAAGAGGTCATCTCACAGAAAATAACAGCTAATTCCTTTAACCTTGATTATTACCAAAATACCTTAGAAATATAGTCTGCTAATTAAGAGGCTAATGAATAGGAACTGGTGTAATTTCTCTCAGAGAGAGTTCTTTAAAATTTTGAGAAATTAGATCCCAAATCCATTCTGCATCCACAGAATCCTAGACCTGAAGCGTTCGGTTGACCCAGCTCAAATATTTTTCCCAAGAAATTTTATTTACCAAGTATTAACGGAGGGATCAGTTCTCTTTCAGTCCAGCTTAATGTGAATTTTGGGTGACCAAGAAATAAAACTGCTTTGATACCCAGGGTTCAGCTAAGGCAATTGTGTTGTTCCTGGGACCAATACAAAAGTACGGACTTATCCTAGGATTCCAGCACAGCTGGATTTATTGGCGTGCTGGGGAGCAAATCCAAGGATGTGTTCAGTGCTCACTCCCCTTCACCCACCTCTGCACAGCTTGTTTCCCACCCGCTGTGTGACACATTAGCCATAGCTTCTTCCACTCTTGCACCACCGAACAGGTGACTATAGTTTGGCTCTATGACTGCTAACAACGTTATTGACAAAGCAATGCTCAGCAATGTATAACAATAAGCTGCTTTAACACATATTTACCTAATAATGTACACTTTTCAGATACACCATGCTTGTATTGTTTTCAGAGCTGTATTACTCACACAACATGTTTACTAGCGCTAACATTCTCAATAGCACAAAAAAAAGCAATCGAAAATCCAGGAGAACAATTGGGACCATTAAAGCCTCACACGAGCACAGCACAATACTACAGCAAGTGATCACCAGCGTCTTCATTGTGTGCCCTGCTTTACTTCATTACCTGGTTGTTATATTATTAATGCAAAGAAAGCTAACCCAGAACCCAAAGCAGTGGACAACACTATACAGTCTGTTTTTTAACTAACTGTGCTGGCTACAGTGTAAGAATAAAATATTCCAGTTCTTGAAGAAGTATAAAAATTAGGCATCAAAACAGGTCAGATACTTACATACATCTTTTTGATGTGCTCATATGATAGGAGAGCAGATTGATAAAGGACAGAAGAAATGCTAAATATGCACCATGACAAACAGTGAAAAATTAAGTATTGTAACTAACATTAATTACACTCTAGTAAGATGAATAGGCTGCTCATCATTAATGAGAATGTACACCTTTGTCTAAGTTTCACATCTACCTGTGATAAATGTGCTAATGGCGATAAAATACATCATAGTAACATTTGAATTAACAGCACACTAATAGATTGACATACAAGTACGAATAAAGCATTTAATCATAAACATTGTACCACACCCAACAGCAAATTTTCTTTTCTGCATATATATCAAGCAAAATGGATAAACATTACAATCTTATTTCAGTTTATGCTGAGATAATCTAATATTATTACCTCATACTATCCCAATATTTGTAATCCAGATTATTAGATACTTACACAGCGTTTTTCTGGGAGACATTCAGGCAGTTTAATTAAACAGTAAGGGGGATTTCTGAATAGAAAGGGTGGGGCTTGATCTCAGTACAAACTACCCACTGACTCTTGCCCATGTGGCAGGGATGGAATATTCAAGCAATCTTCATGATGGGCTGACTCCAAGGCCTATTAAAGGATTGACTTTAATTTATGCTTAATGAAAATCAAAGCAAGCCCACTAGTCTACAATGCTTATCTGTACCTTTAGGAGCCTTTCTCTCCTGCGTTTCCAGTGCCTTTTTCCTGGCAGAGAGGCCAGGGGTGATTGAGCCATGCATGCAGCGCGAATGGTCAACCCTGCCTTCCGTGCCTGCGGAGCACAGAGCCGCAGGCAGTTGCAGCCTCCCCATTTTGGAGGAGCTGGGGTGGGCAGCTGCCACGCCATGCCCTGTGCCTCCATAGCAGCCCTACGGGGAAGGTCCCCCAGGTGGCCATGTCAGACCACTCCCAATAGACATTCACCCATTGCCCTCGGAATGTCTCCTGAGGCCCCTGGGCCTGGAAGCTACTTCTGTTTATCTGGGAAGGGCCACCTTGCAGGACAGCTATGTTACCTACTGCCACCACTGAGAAAGCACGTGGAAACGCTTGTGCTCTGTTACGGGGTCTCAGCCAGGGGCGAGCCGATACTCCCAGCTGAGGAGCTATAGGAGGCAGCCGGAAGTGAAAATCTGTTACACTGCTCCAGCCGGATTCACAGGACAACGTCTCACCGTTCTCCCCTCATAGAAGAGACTTTGGTCCTTTAGCTGACAAATGATTTATGCTGGGCATGGAGCCAGAGCGCACGGGCACGAACTGGCACAAGCTTTCCTCCTCGCCCAGGCCAAAGCTCCAAGTGTGCCTGGGAAGGAAGAGGGCTGGATTTCACTGCCCATTTCCTTCTCTCATGCGCTGTTCCCAAAGTCTCCACTTCAGTGAAGAGCTTGGCAGGCAGTGATGAGAAAGCAGAGGGAAGAAGAAGAACAGGAGGAACGTGCAGGAGTGGCAAGTAGGGCTCTGCTACAGGTAAGACTAACAAGCGGTATAAAGACCGGCTGTAATTCACAGAACAAACATTGTGAATTAGTTAAACATTGCCAAGAGGGAATTGCTTTAACCTAATAGTTTCCTGAAGATCATTCAAACAATGCAAGCCCATCAGTGTATTTTTAATGCAATTAAGCAGATGGTTTAAAATACTTTAATTACTGCCAGGGCTCACCTAGTTTGCACAGTAGATGACACTGGACCTGTGCAGTGCCTGTTATAAAATGCTGTTATAAAATCCTAAGGGACAGTTTACAAGCAATGTACACTACTCGAGCACAATTCATCCATCTGCATGGACCACAAAAAGGCTCTGCTGAAGGTCAGCACGCCTATGGACACAAGTGAAAAATCGTGCCTGCTGCCACCCGTGTAAACCGCACGGTGCCAGGATGACTTGTGCTGGTTATCTGCTGGGGGAGGCTACAGCAGCATCCCAGGGGGAAGGAAGTCCCCACATGCAGAACAAGGCACGTGGCCACACGTGGCCAAAGCACTTCACTCAAGTTTTCCTCTTCTATCTAAACTGACAAATCTCTCCAGGAACACTGAAAGTCTTGAAAATGAAAGTAGGGATTTCAAACTGTTTCTATGTTTTATACTATTCTACTACAGCACAAGCAAGCAAGCCAGCAATATAATACAGTATGACCGCACTGGTAGCCGCCATACTCACATTGAAAACATCTATTTTATTCTTTCTTTGTTACACTAAATGGTGCATTACCCTAGTGCTGTTTTCCTTTGCATTCCAGCTGGCAACTTATTGATCAGGGGAATACTTCTGAGCTTCTCCTTCGCATGCAATAATCTTTATAATTTCACATTTCTAAATGCTAAAAGTGCACTAATGCAAGTGGGAAGAGTTTCCTATTTCACATACTTCAGGAGAAGATGTTATCAATTCAGATGCTCTGCTCTGAAAGTGCTTTGCAAAGGCCATAAGCATTATTATTTTCGTTTTAGCAAGCAGGAAAATGGCGCACAGGTTGCCCAAGGTCACCCTGCAGATCAGTGGAGAAACAGGATTAAATTCAGATCTTCTGGGTTCTCGTGAAGAACTACTCTGCTGAGCTATTTTTGGAATGTCAGAACCCTCCAAATGAAGCATGGCCAGGATACACAACACAGTATAAAAATAATTTATGATGACATTCAAAATATTTTTTCTCTAGTACCTTTAATGTCTATAAGCATGAAGTGAGTTCTTTGTGTTAACAAAAGAAGAGCTGAAAGAAGCAAAATTTTAAAATTTCGAGCTGAAGAAATTTATACCAGTTTAACTCCTAATGATGTTAATAACCCAAGCACCGTGTGCAGCAGCAGCTGAAATTTTGCTTGCACAAATTTTGAGTTGAACTCTGGGTATGGAGATAAGCTTCTTTTACAAGTTTTAACAATAACTGCAGAAATGTATTCCTTGTCAAAATTAATAAGCTTTTGCAGAAATCCATCTACCTAAAGGAAAAAAAAAGTAAAAGATGTGTGAAGATTTCCTAATCAGGTAATAAAATTTGAAGCTTGTGGAAATTTCAATATGTGCCACAAAAATACCAGCTTGATAAATTGTGGGTCAGTACCAGCAATGGTAAAAAATGGTTCAAATCTCCTTTTCATATATATTTTAAATGTTAGTTCGGATATTTCTTCTGACACTAAATCTGTTCTTCTTTCCAAACCTTTCCTTTACTGAAGTTTATTGTGACCTGAAAATACAAGTCTGTCTTTACCAATAAATTGTCTCCCACTCTTTTTCCATATCTCCCTCATGTAACCACAGTATCCCGAGGTTTAACTAGTAAGACCTAAAAAATGTATTAGTACAGAGAAAATTAAATAAGTGACCTCACATACATAGAAAGCAAAATATAGTTCACATATTTCATTATCTTGTTATGTTTGTTAAAAAGAAAAAAGTAATTACAAATTCTAAAGGACAACCTTGGGGAATATTGCAGTTTTACTTCAGCAAGCCTGTCAATATATAGCATATAACACTCAGTTCTGGCCTTTACTTTGCATGAGCAATTCCCACTGACGTCAGTACGTTCAGACTGACTGCAAGATACTATTTTCCCATGGCTCCTATTGCTATTTTCAAATGGATAATGCTGTTTCTTTAAGCCCACAGTTCTGAGTATCTTTAGTATTAGGCATGACCTTTTTATGCAGGCTTGTTCTCTGATCTCAACAAGTCTTCTGGGTAATCCAGCAATTTGCTAACAACAGCCTCATAAAGAAAAATAACACAAAGCTTTCATTCTACGTGCAAACTATGCAAATATTGTATATCTCAATAATGTGTTTTGCAATCACTGTTTTAAATGTCTGTGATCCTAGGGATATTCTAGCTGTTCCAGGATATGGGAAACAATTCATCTCTGGAGACAAACATTATTTAATTGGACTAATGACTGATTTACTAACATGAACTCCACTTGAAGCATGCAGTAATTTATTTCTTCTATTCACCAGGGACTGTTGTTTTTCTGAAATAGATCAGTAAGAAACCAAAGTAACAAAATATTTTAGATTCATTACATTGCAGAAGTGTAACTTTTAAATGTTTAATCTAAATGAGGTATTAAATCCAGTGGGTCAATCATTAACTTAATTTTAAGCAACAACTCAGTTTGTCTTATTTTCTTCTTTGATCTATTGATCAAACTAGGTCTTCCAAGTAGTGGCATGAATAATCCCTGGGATAGAACTGATTACAAAACTATTAATGATTAATAACTCGGAATAAACTAAAACTCCACCTATGCAGTCGTCAAGATATGATCTTTATACATAGGGTTTCCTGACATGCTTTGTATTCCCACATGGGACTTCTGCAGAAGGATGTGTGTGCAGCACTGCACAGACACTGCCTTAAAGCATCCTGGAAGACAGCTGAAAAACTCATACCCCTCTGAGGCTTTCAGCAATTTTATGGCCAGCTATAACGGTCAATTATTTTACTTTTTAATTTCAGTATGCTGTTACTTTGTATGGCCATCAACAAATTTCCAGTCACTCCTTTTATTGGAAGACTGGGGTTATATTCTCAAAGATATGGATAGTGACATCTGGAGAGGTTGAAACCTAAACATGTGTTCCCCCACACCCCTGTCTCAAACAATTTTAAACCAGTAAGGACCAATATCATAAGCCTTTGATTTTCCATTGCACCAAGGGGGACAGAGCAATCTGCAAAGTGTGTATCAGTATCTTCTTCACTTCAGAACTGTCAACTCTGTCCTTTACACCACCACCAAATTAGAGAGAGGCATAGCTGGTATGCTTACTTCCTAACTCAGAACAGAACTTAGCAGTCTAATACAATGGGAAGTGTGTCTTTTTCCTGATGTGCATTTTGAACTCTTTTTATTTATACTTTTCAATCATTTAACTTTAGATAACCTGGGCTAGGCAGTGCATAACTGGAGAAAAGAGCAGAGACTGGAGGCTGGACACAGCCTTGACACTGTAAGTCTGCTGTACTATGATTGCAGTATTGCTACTGGGGACTGTCACAACACCACTCACAATAACTGTTACTTCACCCATCTGAAGGCATCCAATGCGTCATCTAGTCTTGTTCACAGCCTAACCCGTCGACAGGGGTTGTGCAGTTACACTGCTCCTGGCAATTAGAAAAGAAAACCACAACATTTTTCCTCCCACGAAAACTTCTGAAAATGTTTGCACTTCCCCTTTCAGGGATGCGGGGCACAAAGAAAATTCTTTATCTTCTAGGAAATTTAGTATCTATATGTTAAAGATCCATTTAGCATTAATAAAAAAATTCCTTTTCTCTCCACAATTAACAGCTATTGATAAATAACAACTGTAAGGATTTGGAACCTTACTCTCTATTCTGTATCTCATCAGAGCTACTACAGAATGACGGAGTATTGGAACCTTACACAGAGTAGGTAGGATTCAATCTACCCATGCCATCCCATGAAGCAAGGTTTCAACTTTAAAATGTGCCGGTGCTTAACTGGGCCTCAGAGTTTGCAAGAGTTGCAAAGGATGCAAAGTTGAAACTGAACCTTTGGTGCCTGACACTAACAGGTACATGAAATTCATCAGCATGATAAGTGTTCCCCTCATGCAGGATCAATAGCCATCTTTCTTACGTGGTATGAAATTAATCCTTCACTTGAAGCAACTTTCTCTTGGTCACTGTATCTTACTTGTGGTGACAGATGCACAGGATGTGCTAAAGAGGAATCCAGCACAAAGGAAACGAGGCCATATACACAGGCATGCTGTGAACCTCCCACTATCTACGTCTTTGGCATTTCAGCACTGCTGTCACCAGCTGCTCAGCAGACTGATAAAAGTTAGTCTTTCCCAAGCCTCAAGCAATGCAAACAGGAGCTCTTTTCCCTGTTCACACATGGGCTTTATTTGGGAATTGCAGGCCTCCAAGGCACAGCGAGCAGGGTACACCGCTGGGTAGGTGCTGACTCCTCTTATGACCGCCTAAAGTACATTAGAGCAAGCAAGGCTGAGCACTCTGAGTTTTCAGCCTGGGGTTGTCTGACGTAGTGAAGTCCAAACAAGCCTGATAATGACAGCCCTCTCAAGAGCTGTCACAGAGGTGCATTAATAGTACATATTAGACTGAAATTTCCGAAGCTTCTTTGGAGGAAGATGTTCTGTGGCACCCATCTGGGGAATCTGGGTTTTTGACATACATCTTGGAGCCTTTATGTTTCCTAAAAACATACTGACATTTAAGAAGCGTATTCTTTGGCAATGTTTAAATACGTCACATTTTGCAGAAATAAGATGGCAAAGGGGCTTGCAATTAACTTGGGAGCATTTTTGGAATTTGACAAGCTCCTGCTATTTCTGTGATCTTTGATATTTTCTTGAAATATCACTAGAAAACCTATGCCTAGCAATAAAACCTCATTTAGTTGGACTGTTCAAATAAATCACACTTCTTAAATGTGCTCACATCACTTTTTCTATTACCTTCTCCAGGTATATCTTTGCAGTTTTCCAGCCTCAGTCCTCTGGACTTTTCCCCCTGGAGACAAAAGGCCCCGTGGTGCTGTGTCACATTGATTACAACTCGAGTAGTTTCAGGAAAGTTCTCAACTCCATCAGGTTTACCTAAAAGCTGACAAGATTACAAAGCTCCGTTGTAAGAAGTATAGATCCAGCACTTACAACTGGGGGAAAAGATTCTAATCATTCTATCTCAGAGCAAGAAACATTTAAAATATTTAAGGCAGCATTTTCTGCATTAAGAGCAGGGTCAGCTTTAGCAAGGTCATCTTCAGACTCTTGTTGCTGTTTCATAACTTCTGCCTGACTAGCAACAACCTGGAAAATATCACACCTCCATTTTCACACCCACTGCGGTCGTGCTGCATGGCAAACAATGATTAGAAACAAATGTATTTACAGCCCAATGAAACCAACATATTTACAACCTAGTCCAGCTCAAGAAACCCCTCAACTTCAAATTCAATTGCACAGGTGCAAATGACAGCCTATTTAACACTTCATTTAAATTTCAAGGTTTTACAAATTAAAGAGGCTTATTATATATGCCATACTTCTAGCTCTGAAGGATACTATTTCTATATGAAAGCTACAAGATTTGTGAGTAGTTTATGCAGTTAAATAAAAACATAATTTTGACATCTTAAAATTTAAGCATTATTAGGAAAAATTGAGGCATACAAAGTGTCAGTCACAAATATGATGAATTTGTATATTTGCAAATGAACAGGTTATTTGTTAATGCAATAAGGCAAGTATTCTGCCTTCTCTAATACTTTGCACCTCTTATTTCCATTAACAGTCAATGAATCACCTCAAGGGAGTTGATTCTCCCCCTCTACTCTGCTCTCATGAGACCCCACCTGGAGTACTGCGTTCAGCTCTGGGGCCCCCAACATAAGAAGGACATGGACCTGTTGGAGCGAGTCCAGAGAGGGCCAGAAGACGATCAGAGGGCTGGAGCACCTCTCGTATGAAGACAGGCTGAGAGAGTTGGGGTTGTTCAGCCTGGAGAAGAGAAGGCTCCGGGGAGATCTTATAGCAGCCTTCCAGTACTTGAAGGGGGCCTGCAAGAAAGCTGGAGAGGGACTTTTTACAAGGACTTGTAGTGATAGGACAAGGGGTAAGGTTTTTAAACTGAAAAAGGGTAGGTTTAGATCAGATATAAGGAAGAAATTCTTCACTATGAGGGTGGTGAGGCACTGGAACAGGTTGCCCAGAGAAGTTGTGGATGCCCCATCCCTGGAAGCATTCAAGGCCAGGTTGGATGGGTCTTTCAGCAACCTGGTCTAGTGGAAGGTGTCCCTGCCCACGGCAGGAGGGTTGGAACTAGATAATCTTTAAGGTCCTTTCCAACCCAAACCATTCTATCATTCTATGATTCTATGAATACGCAATCTGAAAGCACAGAGAAGTGCTATGAGGATGACTGTCACCAGCATCAGTAATGCTAACAAATGCCTGGCATTTCAATCAAAAGGAATGCATGCACTGGACAGAATGAACCAACGGGAATTGATTCCCAACCAGATGCTGTGCCAAATCACTTGAATTTATGCCCAGTGGCAATTGTGCAATAGCTGGAAGTTTGGATGCACATCCCTCATTGTGAGTATGGTCATACTAAAAAGGGTGAATTAAATCAATGCAAAGCTGCTTTCAGTTGGATGTGAAGGCTAACAGAAATGTGTTCTAGTTCAAAGCAGATGAGCAGACAGTGACAGTTGTTACTAAACACTAGCTGGCAAACATGACACAAAGAAAAGACCTGAGGCAGCAGTCTCCATGTAGATGGGATGTGTATCACTGATGGAGGAAATCAAGAAGCTACCCTGTTTTCGAGATTCCTCATCTTTCTTGGCAGCAAAGGGGGGAAGAGGAGGGGGCGGCGGGCAGCACCACAGTGCAGAGAAGCCATATGCTCTACTCTCTGCTTTACCTTTAATGTAAAGAGAGAAGACATTGCTGGGATCTTTGGACAAACACATAAAAAAGTAACAGGTACAGAATCTTCTGTAAATCAGTCCAAAGAAACAGGTTTTGACAGTGTAACGTTTCTTTTCAATTGCTTACCAGGTGCTTTATTCGGGGTACAAAGCTGAGGCCCTCTCCCTGACTTCATACCTCTAATACAGAGGTAGAGTTGCCATTGTACCCGTTTCTATCAGCCATGGAGAAAGAGAACAGATTGTCTTGTTCAGAAGTGCAGCCTTAAAAATTAAACATCGATCCACAGGTATTCTGTCGTGGTTTAACCCCATCTGGCAACTAAGCACCACACAGCCGCTCGCTTACTCCCCCCCGGTGGGATGGGGGAGAGAATCGGAAGAGTAAAAATGAGAAAACTGGTGGGTTGAGATAAAGACAGTTTAACAGGAAAAGCAAAAGCCACAAAAGCAAAGCAAAACAAGGAATTCATTCACCACTTCCCATCGGCAGACAGGTGTTCAGCCATCTCCAGGAAAGCAGGGCTCCATCACGTGTAATGGTTACCTGGGAAGACAAACGCCATCACTCCAAATGTCCCCCCCTTCCTTCTCCTACCCCCAGCTTTATATGCTGAGCGTGATGTCATATGGTATGGAATATCCCTTTGGTCAGTTGGGGTCACCTGTCCTGGCTGTGTCCCCTCCCAGCTTCTTGTGCACCCCCAGCCTGCTCACTGGTGGGGTGGGGTGAGAAGCAGAAAAGGCCTTGACTCTGTGTGAGCACTGCTCAGCAGTAACGAAAACATCCCTGTGTTATCAACACTGTTTCCAGCACAAATCCAAAACATAGCCCCATACTAGCTATCATGAAGAAAATTAACCCTATCCCCGCCAAAAGCAGCACATATTCCAACAGCAGAAATTCCCCATAAAATGTGCCTACTCCACACATTGCCTAAATCCCATAGCCAGGCCAGCTTTGAACTTAGGGCTACTCACTTTTACAGCTGCTCTGAGCACCCATCTCCCACCATCTCCCAGAGAACAGCTGGGGAACAGCGACAGAGGATGAAAGCATTGGTCCTGCAACTCCCTTTCCAGGGGGATACAGGTTGAGCTATACCAGTATGAATTAATACATCACCACATATACATAAGTATGTATGTGTAGATGTAAATATTATATTTAGGTTTATATATACGCTGGTGTATTTGTATTACCATCATATAAGACATCACCTCAGTTCCACTTTATGTGGATGTTAATAGATGTATGTAGCTTCTGTTCTTCGTTATTATCTGCAATGACTTTTCCTTTACCAAGTTTTTCTGTGCACTGTCCTATTTTGTCAGTCTGTGCCTTGGTGTCTTTGTTTCTCTGATGAAGTTCTCCCTCTCAAACATCAAGCTTAGACCTCAGCTCTTCCATCTAAATTATTACAGAAGAGAATTGGTAATTAAGTTTTAACAAGATTTAAAAACAGGCAGTTAAAAGGAGACATTGCCTTGGGCTTTGTTGTAAATTTGTATAATTATTTTTAGTCCTCTGGAGGATGCATGATTATGTTTCTGTATTTATAAAAATACTGCCTTGGAGGCACCAAAATGAATTTTATAGTCCACTGATTTGCATATTAATGTTAGTCTTGTGGTGTCAAATGTATTTTTAGCAAATAAATGTCCATGACAATTATCAAAATTTCCAAAGAATTGGAAATATTCTTGACCTGGATTAATGAATTTATTTTTTTTAAAAAGGTATGCTGTAAAGACAAAGTAAGAAAACCAGCACAGCACGATAAACATACAGGAGAGAGAGGAAGCAGATGAACTAAACAAAACATGTATGGATTTTTAACAGTTTTTGATTATAACAGTTTTGGTAAATGAGTGTTAAGTAAAGACTCAGGGTTTGATCTAAAGCTCTTTGAAGACACTTGGGTGAAGATTTTTAACAAAACAGTTCTGTACATTAGCCTTCCTACAAAAACATGATCACTGTGAAAGATCCTTCTCTTGATCAAGTGTCCTTAGATACTTTTCAGAATGAGAATAAAAATCAGGGATAAAAGATACTACTTGCTACAGCCCAAAATCATAATCAGAGGCTAGAACTGAAATGTCCAAAGTTTGTATCACCAGTATAGCGAAGGCTCTGGTTTAACGGTGGAAGATCATGGATGTAGAGGCATCTTTTCTATGTTGCTACATAGAGGAAATAGTAGTTAGGTTAAGATTTGTTGTTCTCACTTATGAATCTACCCTGTAAAATCCTAATAGATTCACAGTTGGTTTTATCCCTTATTTGTCTTGCATTTCATAATTTGTAAGAGGCATTTTCAAAGCCAGAAGTCCTACTCCTACACTGCTAAGAAAAGATATAGGCTTTTGGATCTTGTCTAGACAATAGCAGAATAACAATTACGACATTGTACTAGTTCAGGATCCAGTCCTGTTATGTATCTGTAGAGAAGACTCTTACCAGCAGTCAGTCAAAAGACAATGAACTCAATGGGAGATTTCTTTGTGCATGGATGGAAAAATTATAATCATAGTTAATAGTAATCCATTTTGATATCAAGATAAATTCATTGGCCTTCCGGTTTATCACCCTATGGAACTAATGTATTGTCAGCTGAAATAATGTGTTATTATCAGTGCAATAACTATCATTGTAATAATCTTAAACAATTATTTGGATTCGAAACTTGTCATATTGTCCAAGTATATGAGGAGAGCTAAATACAAATTTTGTGATTTTTCCACACACAGAGTGGAGATAAGATGCTTGTTGTATGCCAAAAATTAAAAGAGAAAGTGCCATCTCAGTGTCTAATAGTAGCAGATAAAGTGAATTTTACAAAAACGGTTGAGTGTCAGTCAACTGCTGGGTCAGGGCAACACTTGTTAGGCCTTAAAAGAGCTGATTGCATGTTCAGAACTACAATTTCCATGAAGTCTCATTCAAGGAGATATTAATGATCATTATTTAACTGTGACAAAATGGTGTCACAGAGGGAATGTATACCTGACACTCTCCACCGGTCCCTTGCAAGCATAAGTCTTGATATGTGAACTTTTGCCCTATATACACATTAGCCAGAATGTTTAAAGGAAAGGCAAAAATACTTAAGAAAAAAAAGTAAAATAAAAGATGAGCAGTTAAGACTGAATAAAATGTTTCTGTGATGCTGCAAGGTTGATTGCCAATCACATATATAATCTTGGGGATGAAATGAGGTGGTCTGAAAAAGCAAGCACAGAAAATTCTCGTGTTTCTTTTTTAAAATCAAGAAATCTTTGGTGGGTTACTGAGATCATTTGCACTTGGAATTTTGTACCCACAACCAACTGCAAGAAATAAATTACAGATGTGATTCTATGGCACTTGCCCTTGCAAAGTGCTAAGCATCAGCTTTGAGATGAAAGGCAGGCAGGAGTTGAAAACATCCAGCTCCTTGGAATACCAAAGATGAAGAGAATAAATGACGGTACTGGCAATGGATCCGATATGAGCACACAATCACTGTTCTGCAGGGTAAGTCACAGCACATGGCACAGTATTTATGCTAGCCTTGTGGTGGCTACAAAAGGATAGGCTGTGAAACTACCTGATCCAATATGAAGTCTGCCAGGCAAAGCTTCTCTTCAAAAATCTTTGATTAAATTTGAGCTAGCAGAGTGAGTGGTACTGGTATGGATCTTTGTATATATGAGGTTGGAATATTTTTGACTCGGAATCACATTCCACAAAACCATATTTAATGTCTTGTAGTCCCATGATTTATAATATCTGACTACAGACAGAAAAGTATACTTACTGTTAGTAAAATATACTTACCCTTTGTTTGCAGGGTAAACCTTCCATAGATAAAGAGTAAAGTTTGAGTATTTGTCTTCAGGGGTTTGCCAAAGATATAATGAGGTTTACACATACAAAGTTATAAACAGTACTGCATTTAACCAAAAAGAAGTATTTGGAAGAGCTACCAGTAGAGATGTAGCGCATGATTCTAAAAAATGATTTTCCAGTTTTTCTGTTTTCCCATACTTGCCCTGGGGTTAAAAGTAAATTCAGAGGAAATATTTTTACACATACACAATCCCGCTTTATCAAGGAGATAGAGTTTTGCAGGCAAATGTTCAGAATTGCGACCTAATTTTCTTTTTAATTGATGTTAACAATTGGGGATCAGTTACTCCTTGGCTTGACTCTGTGTGTGCGTTGCAGGGGAAAGATGAACTGAGAGGGGATGAAGAGATGGCCAAAGGAGCCTTCCTTGTCTTCAGTCAACCTGCAGGAAAAGTCAATCACAACTGCAGTGCTCTGGGCCAGCCCATTCTGCCCCTCTGGGACACAGTACTCCCATCAAGGGCAAAGGGGAAGAGTACTGCCATTGCCACAGATGGGCTCCGTTCGCTAGAAGAGTGCCGTCTGAGCGGCTCTAATGGTACTCCAAACTGAGGAGGAATCCCAACTCTTTAAATTTGTTGAGACAATATAACTCTGCCCTGTCCCTTGTTCTGGGTTCTGGCTTGCATTGTGAACTTTGATCTACACAAAAGCAGCATCACAAAGAGGCACTGGAAATCAGATTACACACAACAGTGTCTGTGTACCTCTGTAGCCACATTGCTAATGTAATACTAGAGAAAGCTGATTTATTACCAACATCTTACTCCAGGAGTTTGCAGCCCTGTTTCATACTTTGAATGCCTCATTATACAGAATCTGCACCTCTGGACTCTTTCTTTTCTGGGTGGTGTCATTTTGTAGTAATACATTATCAGTTTCCATCATCTGGTGATGGAATACAGAATACATCAGAAAAACAGCTGGCTCAGTCTTTCAATCCTTGGCGTCCAGCAACAGCTGACTGTGATAATATATTACATGAACTCTTCAGTCTATCATTGTAATACATCAAAACAAGGCACTGGTCTGAAGGTGTATTACTCAAAGAAAGGCAAAGCTGAGTGAACCTGTCCAGGAGAGGGGCTCTGGTTTAATTACAGAACAGAAGTTACAGTACGCTCCTCAGAGAACGTTTGTTAGCTTCAGAATTTTGGTGCATTGGTAAAATACAATTTGCATTCATACAGATGATATTATAGGAGAAGGTCATGTTGTTACTCAGTTTGAAGACAAACACCTCGACAACCAGAGTTCTGTCAAAATGTTGCAGTGTGCTGTGTATCAGAGAGGTTGCATATTTTATAATTGAGCCAAGTGGGATTTGAGTTCAACTGATAACATAAGCACCAATTCCTATTCTTTTCATTTCTTTATGGAAAACGCAAATAAGTACCTGATATTTGAGTGTAGTAACTGAAAGAGCATCCCACCAGTGGGTTCTCACTGCTGTCTCTTTCGGTGGCACTCTCAGCAGGTTCTGGGTGATGCTGTGAGTCTGAGGAAAAGCAGCAGCAGAGAAGAGGGCCTAAGGCATTGTCAGGGAAAGAGCTGGAGCTGAAAAAAGAAAAAATAGAAACTGAGACAATCATCAGCAAATAAATATAAAAGATTATTTAATTAAAGACTTTTCATAACAGCTTAACTTACTGTAGCTATTTACACCAGACTTCACGTTGCTGGATGAACAAGAACCTCCCATTGACCAGGACTGCAGACTTGCCATGGCAGTGTCCTGGGCTGTTAAACTGATGGCAAATCTGTTTCCTCCTCTTGGGTCACAAGGGGTGCAGTAGAGAGAGTGTCTACATTTCTCTCTCCATTTAACCAGGGCTTCCTTTCTGTTCAAAAGACAGGAAATGCTCCTAGAACGTTCCCTCTGGATTGCATTCACACAGAGAGTTAGAGTATGAGCTGCATTTTTCATCTGCAAACACAGTGATGACAGGCAGGGCATGATATGAAGTACAACTAGTTAGAACTAAGGCAGCAAAAAGTTCACTTGCCTCTAATGCCAGAAGTATTATTTCTCAGTATTGTTTCAAAGACTCAGCTGCCTCACCATTTTTCCACCTAGCTCAAGTTCTAGCTTCTTTTTAATGGGGCTCAGGATAGCTCCTTCAGTGTATGCTACTGACTTCACATCCCACTGTTTTCTCTATGTCCCTGCAATGTTAGCCTCCACGATCCCTTCCTTCTCCTGCCTGTCATCCTGCTATGCGCTCAGCTTTATATGCTTCAAGTAACGTCCTTAGAATGGAACACATCCTGATGAAAATTTCTGTAACCTTACTTCAGTCCCTTTCCATCCTGTTACTCTACCTACAAAGTAAACTTTGGTTGGTTTGATGCAGATAAACATATGCTAAAACCAGGGCATAGCACAGTATTACTTTAATCTGTATCTTTTCTCCTTTCTCTACTATTCTTCATTGCTCTCTATATAAGAAGTAAAGAAAACTTCTTGAGTGAGAGTTGCAGTGTACATTACCAGCAAAAAACCACCCAGCAATTAATTTCATGGTGTATTGGGAAACTGAGGGACATACATTTTTCTGCTCCAGGTTTCTGTTCAGTAGAAGCAGCCAACGTCCAATGTTCTTTAGCAGGTATTTGAGAACACAAGCTGATCTGAGATGGGGACAATGGGCAGCAGTTGGTTTAGATAACATAGTATATTACAAGCATCGTGAATCAAAGAATGAACATTTCACCAATGTGTTATATTCATCAGGAGAATTTTAGCTCTATGTTGTTATTTACAAGAAGATCTAAACAGTCCTTTATTTACAAAAGAGATGGCTCACATTGATATGCATGACAAGAGCCCCTGAATAAAACATGCAGCAAGAACAGATTAAAAGTGTGATCAGTAGTTAATGAGAATGGACTAACATAGGGCTGTTACACCCACTTTTGTAAGCCTTGAAAATGGTTCAGTGTGTTATAGATTTAGTTGTGAATGTGGATGACGTGTCCTTTGCTGCAACATCTTGCTGTATTTGTGTTGTGGGAGGGTGCGAGTGAGGATTAAGGACACTAGAGACATGGGATGACACATGTAAACACCAGTTACAAAATAGGAGGAAGGAGAGGAATTGATTAATGGATGATATCCCGTAAGGATGCCTCAGTGAGGGGACAGGTGAGACAACTGCCGAGATAAAGAGTGCCTCACTGAAAGATCTTCTTTCACTAGCTTGCTGGTTTTTAAAATATCAAAGTCCTGCAGAATTCACCTTTTCAGCACAATGTGAAAGAGCAGCTCCATATCCGCCTGAGGTGTGTGCCCTTTTTGTCACATGACGTGGCAACTACTGTGACCTCCCCAGTTTTCCTTACTGATGCAGTGACTCCATCTGTCCTAGTAGATAAGAACTTGGATTTTCTTACAGGAACGTAGCAATGCAAATACAGTATAAGATTCAGAAATGATGTGCGGTTAGCCATTTCCCAGTGTCATCTTCCTGGTACTGAAAGCAGAATAACCAGAAAATAAGAATAGGGTGCTGTTCAAACACATCGTTCAAGGAAAAGCAGCAGATTAAGAACTTATACTCTGGTTGCACTTGAAGTACGTATCTTTGTTCAGTGGGAATATAGGTGACCCTGTTAACTACTTGTGATTTATTGACTGAAAGGGCTGGATTTGTCCGTGGTGACCTGATCTAGTTGAAGATGTCCCTGCTCATTGCAGGGGAGTTGGACTAGGTGACCTTTAAAGGTCCCTTCCAACCCAAACCCTTCTATGATTCTATGACTCGGATCCACCAACATCAGGCCACACAGTGCCCGGCGGAAACCTCACACAGAGCTACAGAGCAAAGCTGGACGTAACCAGCCTTTGATCGCTAACCCGCACCTCATCCTTGTGCTTCACCCTCTGAATTCTGAAGGGAATAATCTGGAAAAAACAACAGCTGCTGAAAAGTATATCACACTTCACAGACAAAAAAGGCAAAATATCCATGTTGAGGCACTTCAGCCTTTCTTAGACAAGACAGGAAAGGACAGAAGGAGAGCTCTTGGAAGAAGAAATTCATTGCTCTACTCTCTCTGGTGGATACTACCAAAGTTTGATCTGGGACAGGTGTTAGGGATATATGGAACAAATGATGTTTTGATAAATTCTTATGTTTACACTCACAGCATTTTTAACCTGAAAAAAAGTGTACCAGCCAGTCTGTGAACTCCATAGAGGACTTAACATATACGAGTGAATTATACAAGAAGCTCCTGTATATTGTGACAATAGCCAAAGCTAGGTGGCCAGTTAAGGACCTCGAGAGATTTGACAAAATCATATTTTTGTTACAATCTTTTTCCTGTTTTCTCTAATTATCTTATGTGACTTCAGGGTACATGTGGTTAGGTGCCTAAACTGGTACATAATACTGCAAGTTTTCCAGAACATAACTTTTCTGCTTCCAAGCACCATGCCCCAACCAACATGGTGGTAAAAATAGTAGTTATAGTGTGCACTTGTTCACACATATGTACAAATAAATCCATTTTAATGAGCTGAATGAACCCATTCACTAGCCCAAGGCACACCCACACTGTAGGTCATTTTTAAGAGGCACACAGAGATGATAGACTCAACCCCCAAAAATGCTCATACAGCTGAATTTTGTCCTGACTTTTACTAGCCAGTGAATTCAAGACAAAAATGAACAAATCAAGGTCAACTACCTTGTATATCTTCTTTCTTCCAGGAACTCAGAGCAATAAACCCTCCAGAGAAGGTCACTATTTTTTTAACCTCATCTAGGAATCTACTTGAAGTTAGTGTAGCACTTGATTCTGGCACTCTCTGCAATATCAGTGCTCCATTGTAATTTAGTATTTGGATAGCTGAGTTGCTATATTGTTCTGTTTCTATGAAAATCATTTCTTGGGTTGACTACACTTATTCTTCTCCTCTTCATTTCTATATTATAAATCATCTTAAGCTCATCAGGGATATTATTAGTAACTTATTGTTACCTTTTTCAATGTACTTTGAAGCCCAACATTCCCCAGCCACAAGTGTCAGCATATTAAGTGCCGTTCAGACATTTGAACATAATATACTCTGTTTCTAAGGCTTCCGTTGTATTACTAGTATGATAATTATTACAGCAAATGATAAAATACTGCAAAATTGTTTTCTCCCCCCTTAATAACATAAATAAAAGGAGCAATTAATTTCCTACAATAAAAACAGGCAATACAATAACGTACAAATGTGGAGTTTCTTCATTATTGCATCAAATTGCAAAACGGAAACATATAATTTCAAAAGGCTCATAAGCAAAAATGGAAACACAGCTGATGTTGCGTCAGCATGTAGTACAGAACTGTGAAGCTTGCACAGCTCACAGCTAGTCTCCTCAAATGAACCAGTTAACATTTCTAAATGAAAATACATAACACAAAGAAGCTTCTCCTTTTTTTAAGGCCATACTTCCAGAATTTAAGGCAATTTTCCAGGATGTTACTTCTATATATCCATCCAATACCATAAGTTTATAGCATCACCAGTTATTTTAAAACCTTTCTATCATGCATAGCTTTATCGACGCATCTTATGACAGATGGCAATAGTGTTTTCAAAGGGAATCAACGTACTTCAAAACTGATACACCTCCCTCTACACCCCACATATTTACCAGATGTGTTTTTAAACCCTCTTTTTGCACTGGTATTTTGGTTTGTTTGGTTTCAGGTTGCTGAGAAAAGGTAACACATTTTCTTTGACATCTCGTGCAATTTTACAAGCATTCAGGGCACATTCCCTGCTTTGCATGGAAAATGTATTTGCACAGTTGTCAGAATGATGGACAGGGGGAGAATGATAGGAAGGAGCACTGATCTTTGCTTGTTATTACATACAATAGCCCAGTAGGAATCATGATGTGTTGGTGAGACAAACTGTGTCCCATTCTGGAACATATTAAGTTTGTCTCCAGGACACACATGACTTCACTAGGGTGTCTAACCTCATTCATAATAGATGCTAATCTTTTCAGGGCTGACTGATGACAGCACTTCCTGCCCTTCACGGAATTAGAGCTGGGTTTTATCAAAGGACTCAAACTGCCTGCTAATTAGACTAATTCCCTTCATCATGAATTATTTATTTCCATTGGTAACCGATCACTGTGACATTAATGGGTTCTGCTCAACTTAGTTTCATACTAATATACACTATAAGTTAAATGTTTAAAAACTCCTGATACTTCACTCCAGGTCAAGTGTATCTACACATAACTCTTGATGTTTTCAATAAAGTTTTGATAATTAAAGACTGTTAGAATAAAGTGCTCATTGCTAAGAAAAAAGAAAATGAAGAATAATTTTAAAATTCTGAAATCAAGTTGGGTTTTTTTTCCCCAAAATGTGAGGTAATATATACAAAATTATTTAAGATTAATAATAAGAGCCCTCTACTGCACTAGTAGGGTTTCAGGGCAATTCACAGAACCAAATGCATACCCTCAGCCAGAAGACGTAGTGCCTGTGTATTCAAAATTCTCACCCAGTGCAAGAAGTTTTGGGGTTGTGGTATGAAAAGTAAGTTCTGTACTTAGGTAGCAAGTATCAAATATATAAACAGAAAATAAAGAATAGCTGGACAGACAGGAGCACTGCAGCCTAGTACTGCAGGGTGGAGAAGGCCAAAGGCAGAGTGTGGGTCATCAGTGAGTTGGAACTGGGAAAAACACAAAGCATCATTCTGGGATGTCTTAGCAGCAGGATCTGAGCAGAGGTCATCTATGTAATAGTAGAAGGTCTCAGCAAGAGAATTGATGCCTGGTTTTTGACATCACTGTTCAAAAGTTATATTGACAACTGAGAGAAAATCCAACAAAAAACTGCAGCAACTTAGAAAACATGACCACTGGGGAAAGATTGAGGATAATGTTTAGAAAAGACATGACACCTTCACTTACACAGAAAGATGTTATGGTTAGGCTGGTGATCAATTTTCTCCATGTCCACCACAAGCAGGACAAGAAATAACCATTTCAGTCTGAAGCCATGAAGATTTAGCTGAGAAATTGGGAAAAGGTTTCCTAGCTGTAAGGACAGAGAAGCACATGTCCAACCTAGATAAGAAGGTGGTGGAATTCTCACCACTAAAGGGATTTTGGCCCAGACTAGATAGGCAGATGATTGTTAGGGAAGGTTTAGATGTATGTGAACTCAGCTCAGCCAAAAATTATTTGCTAAGGCACAAAGAAATTTCAGCTCAGTTACCATAACATAAATTTCTCTTACAAAATTCTTCTTCAGAATTTTGCTGTTTCTAATGAAAAAACTCCTACTGAAAAGTTGTGATTATTTGAGTATTCCCCAATGATGAGAAAATCTATTTTAGGAGCATTCTATACAGAATAACGTTTCAATTTTCTATAATTTAACGGTTGGTCTTTTCCACTGTCATCACAGACAGTGAAATTGACTTCCATGCAATTAATTAATGGAATTTTTGTGACTCATGCACAGGATAGTATAGTTCAGGCTGTACATTTTACAATAGTATTGTTTCCTATTTACCTGAACTTTTGGGGGATCAAGAGACAACATACCACTTGGTCACTGATGTCACCTCTGAACCTCTTCTCTTTCAGGAAAATTTAAAGACTTTCCACATGTTACAGGGTTGGGCTCAAAGTTGCAATATATTTTATATATACTCATGACCAAATGGTGCATATTCTCACACATTTCACAAAATAGGTTTTATTCTGGTTTGATTACCCTGTCTGTGCAATGTGAGAAAAATGTATACAACATGTCAGAAGGATCAATAAGAGGCTTATTTGGGGTAATATTTGTAATGATAAGGTGAGTTTAAAATAATAATAATAACAGCTAGACAGAATAGTTTATATCCCTTAACCTAGTAAAGACTTGGACTACGCTATATTTGACAAATAGTCTTTCTCGTGATAGCCATAAAAGAACACATATCTTTCTAACCCATAGTGATAACATAGAAGTTAGATAAAAATGAACAGAGATGATATTCAATAAGCCCATGTACATTTCTATCACAGTGTGAGATACTTTGGCTGTGAAAATAAAGGTGCTATTTTTCCACTGTTGAAATAATACAGAATCAATGAGAGGCAACTGTGAGCCTCAATGGCATCAAGGGGTTTCTGCTGACATTCACAAACCAAATGAGCAGAGCTCTGCTGGATTGAGATGTCACCAGAAACCCCAAGATGGCATTACAGCCCTGTTTTTCTAAGTTGTGGTTTTTTTGCAATAAACACATCCAACTGCCTTTTAATTTTAATTAAAAAGTCACTTTTAACATTTCTTTCCCTTTTTCCTCCCCATCTTTTTTTTCAGGTTATCTGCCTTGCTCTGCCTGTCTTCCTCCTTTCCCCCACCCCATTCTCCTCCCTCCTGCCCCAATCATCCTCTTCTCACCTTTCTCTCTGTTCTCATTTACCTTCTTTCTTTCCTGGTTCTCTGACTCCTCAGATCAAAACATTTCTGGAATGGGTGACTTTGCTCAGTGTGTTAGCAGCGCTCCCTAATGTCATTTTACCAGCACAAACCGTTCCTTCAGCACTGTGGATAGACTATCCTATTAAGCCAAAAGAAATGTCACTCATGCAGCACTTGTTATTTGTACAGATTAAGTGAATTCAAGTAGCTCCTGATGCAGCAATGTAAAATAGCGTTCATTTCAGAGCTAATAATACCTGACACTTGAACAGAGACTTCCTTTCGATGTTCTCAAACCATTTCACAGGCATTAATGAATTATGCCTCACAAGTGTGTTCTGACAAACAGGCTATTCCCATTTCACAGATGGAGATAACTGAGGAGGAAAGAGAGGGATAATTTGTTATTACAATGTCTCTCAGGGCCCAATTCTTCACTGTTGTATTTAAAGCGTTTCTATTGCTGGCTTCAAGCCAACAGCAAGTAAATAACATTAAAGAGCACTCAGATGTTCCAAGCCTCAGTCCTTTAATACGAGATCCCTTCTCTTTATATAGCAGAGTATGTTCTTCTTGCAAACTGGTGTATAGACACTTTTGGGGACATTTCATTTCATAATTCTAATGCATAAGTTACTGAGGAAAAGGAGATTTTGCGCTAAATTGTTCTATCCTCATAAATTAAACCCAGCTAACCCACCTTTTAATTCTTTATAAGCCCTTGATAGCGGGGGATTCTTGAGGGGGAGCATTTTCTAAAAATGTGACATGAAAAGTGTATTCTGTTGTAAAAAAATAAAGTGTGAACAGAAATTTATCTTTCAGCATCATGAAAACCAGTTAAGATCACAAAATAAGAAGACAGTGGGCAGACAGCCCTTACAAAATATACATCAAAGAATTTGGATAGATTTGTATCTACAATTTGCTTAGATTAACAATTAAAATTATGAGTGTGTGCAGTGTTACTCAAACTGTTCCTGAGCTGTGCTTATCAGAAATGACTGATATTATGAGATGTGACAAAAAGATGTCACTCACATCCTCTATAAAGGTCAGTTCTTTGTCATTATTTTTAGAAGTTTCTGCTTGTTTGACAGATTGATAGACGAAAAATTACATTAAAATATATTTAGATATATTTTTATATACAGTATATAGATACAAAAGAGGCAGCAAGACTTGGTGTGAAAGGCCAAGAAAAAGCAGAGTAAGAGGTGGGGCCATCAAGGACAATGTCTTTAAAACAAAGAAGTTTTCACTGTGTTCATGTGCACAATTTAAGGCAGGATAAACATGCAGGATTCCTTATGGAACAGGGAGAAGAGGGTTGGTCAGAAAAAAAATTGTTTGTTTGCTACTATGGAAAACCTATTTAATTAAAATTGGTCTTGAGCAAAGATGAGAGAGCAAATAGTTGCTCTGGTTTCTGAAACTAAGCACAGTAGGAAAAAATGAAGAATCTTGCACAGATTTTTTTTGTTTGTTTTGGTTTTTTAAAATCCTGGTCAGTGAAAAGTCAAGGAAGCATAAGAAGATAAGTTTGCATAGAGGGCTGAGGTAGTCATGGGGTATTGTATGGGACTGAGTGAATAATTGTGTGGGATGCTAGAGCAGTGAAGCAGAACCAGACAGACAGGTTATTCTGAGAGGCAAAGAGAGCAGGAGGAAGTTAGCATTGTGGGTCTGGGAAACCAGATGTGAGGGACAAAGAGGGACAAAAAAGCAAAAAAAAAAAAATCAGCTAGGTTGAGCAGCCACTCATTATTGCTACAGGGGAGCGAAGGAGGATCACTGAAGTGAGAACGAGGGGAGCTGGACTGGGCACTTCTGGCAGTTGAAGAACATAATTTGTTCCTTGATTTTTAACAGTGTCATTATGCTTGTGGCACATAAACCCACCTCATTTAGGAACGGAATTTATCGTCCCTTATTTGTGGGCAACACCTTGAAGGCAATGCTGACTGAATCACTCCCATATTATGACACAGTCTACATCTTGTCTTAAACTTACTTAGAATAACTTTCCCTGCAAATATGAGGTGCTATGACACAATACGTATAAATCATCCATCAAAATAAAACCATTGTCTCTAATACCAGCCCACAAGCAAACCTCCATATGAAGCACATCCAACCCAAATACACCCAGCCATAAACAATATAAATATAAATATAAATATAAATATAAATATAAATATAAATATAAATATAAATATAAATAATATAAGGGACCTTGTGCTGTTTACAATGCTTTTGTGTTTCCCATCTATCTATAAGAACATCCCCATCCAAATTCCAAGCTAGAAGTTGGAAAGCAAATATGCTTGCATGTATGTAAGATGCACATGAAAGCCTAAGGGTACCCAAGTCCCCACTCCTGGTTTCTTGCAAGTCTGGCAGCTAGCTCACCCACACCCTCAAGAAAACTGCTCTCCTCTTTGGAGCTGATGAGCTGGGATTTATAGACACCTGCCTAACTACAACATCCAGCTGCTGCTTTTGAAATAAAAGAACAGGTCTGTGATTTGTTACAAGCCACCTACATACATAAAAGGCACCCCCGCAAATTCTGTCGGTGATGGATTCTCTGCAGAACATTGCTTTGAAATCAGCTTCCATGTTAAAATGAACAATTAGACAGTTGCCACAAAACCAGCATCATTTTGGTTCCACATCTGCACATCACCCATCAGAATGGAGCCCATGTTTCATTGGACTTTTGGACATCATCAAAACAAGCACGTTGTGCAACAGCAACAGTAAGAGAGAGCTGGGATCATAAAGTACATATTCTACTGTACAGAACACTGCCAGCCACAGCCATGATTCGGAGGAGGTAACGTGCATTTTCAAAATTGTCTTCATACCTGGTCATACGAGAAACAGAATCAACTGACAGAAAACTTCACAGGGAACCGGTGGATGATTATAGTGGCCATTTATTAGCATAGCATTTAAGCTCACCAGAAGGCCAGTGCTCCAGTGCACTATTACTTTAGCCTGCTAATTTACAAGGGCAATAACTTCAATTTTTTTTTTTTTTTTTTTTTGGTGATGGGATCCATGCTCAACTAAAGTTATGCCCCTGATAGTCCCAAAGGTAAAGTGAAGGTTAGGCTGTAATGAGTACTTTGAACAAATGTCCATAGGTAAATCCAGCACACAGAAATGAAAATCCTTTTTTCAGTTCCTATAACTTTCCAATTCCAGGAAGCTAAAATGAAGAGATGTCTGCTCTGTTTCATAACATCCAATTATGCAACTACTACTATTTCTGGAAATAATGGTCTGTGAGAATTACTCTTTCAGTATGAAGGAACCAAACAAAAAATAGCCAAACCGTAAAACTTTGATATTTATGCACAAGAAGATTTTTGAACCACTCAGTGAGTCATTTTATGGAGCAATTAACTTTCCTTTTTATGTAGATATTTTTTCTTCGTCTGCCACCTTTTTAATAGTCCTTTGCATAAATTGGTAAAATAATTTCTCATTCCCTCAGAAACAACAGCTGCATTGTGAACTCCTGAATTGGCATGTCTTTGGAATATATTATAATAATTCAGAAACTGCTGCCATTTCTGTCAAGCTTTCATTCATACGAAGGTTGCTTCAAACATCCCATCCTCCCTCCCCCTTTCATTGCTATTGCTGATCTCAGTTAGATTGTCCAGCCACTTTCCCCTCCTCTCCCAACTCCCTCTCCCGCCTCCAGTCTCAGCCCTCTCTCAAGCTCTTGACACAAATCTCCTTCCCTCACCCCTCCCCAGGTCTGGCTCTCTGTAGCCTTCTCAGTCGAATTAGACACAAATGACTTGTCTTGACTTTCAAAGCCCTTTGTGGCCTATCCGCTCACCACTGACCCTCTCATGTTCAGTATCAAAAGGTCAGCTCTTGCTTCCAATTAGTCTATGAGCCAAGGTACCTTCCTCTGACTGTAATGCTTTCAAACAAGCCCAGTCATGCTCTTTCCTCTGTTGCCCCTCACACTTGGGGAAGGAATTGCCTATCAGTATCTGCAAAGCCTTCAGTCTGCCTTTTAAAATTCCCCCTCAGATCTTCACGTTGCCTTCAGAAACCGCAGCAAGAGCCAGGCTGTTCATGTGCCAGGGCAATGCTAACCAACACAACAGGAGGGCTTCCTAGGTGTCCTCCCTTGTTTGTACCTCATTGGTGTTGGTCCTCTACAGGGAAACGCAATTTTTGTTTGCCCTGTTTTGCAGCACCTCGCTGGGGGAGTTGTGGCTGATAACTTGAATTTGTGGGTCCTGCAAAGATGCAAAAAATAATGAACAAGAGAAACAATAATAAGGAAAGCATGGATCCTTGGTTTCTAAGGCCCAGACTCAGCCACTGCAAAGCTCACATCAACTGAAAATAGTCACTGAATGAAAAGTCCTGGTTTGTCACCTACAACTTCAGGGTGGACCTTTCTCATCAGACAGAGCTGCAAAGCCTGGCAAAACTATACACCACAGTTCATGTGGTTCTAACTCAGCTCAGGTTGGGTATAATTTCACAGATTTGGCAAAAAGCTTGTTATTTTGATCAATTTCAGAGCCCTGCCCCAACTACTAAAAATTCTTACCTTCTCAAAGAAAGAGTCACCAGTGTACTTTAACTTGAGCAAATTCACCCACCTCACCTCAGCATTTCTGTTGAAAATAGCTGCACTGCTATGGTTGCAGTTTTCCCAAAATTTCAGACTGAGGTATACACGCAGAAAAAAAAATCATTCTGATAAAGGTTATAAGTAATTGAAATTCTATTAAGTATCTGAAATTCATTCATATGAATAACTGAAAACATAGCCATTCAATGGGAAGTTTAAGGCAAACTGATAGATGATGCTCCCAACTCCATTATTATAAACATAGTGGTTTATTATGAAGATAATTGTGGGTTGTTCAAGTGGAGGATGGAGATGTGTGTGTGGGAAGTAGCAGAATGGAGGTAGCCAAGTGAGTAGAGTGTAGGTGAATAGCTGAATGGCTTAACTGTTAATTTCCTTGTTTTTTATGATTTACATTAGTATGCAGAGGAGTGGGATCTAACTCTAAGAACTTTTCTGAGAAGGGAAAAATCACACATAATGTGTACATAACCATGTGAGATACAGAAACACTATGTATCGCATTACATAATTTACTTGAAAGTTGTAGCTTGTTGACAGAAAGGCCCTGCTGGGTTTCACCACCTGGGAATGCAGCTTTCATGAAGCAAATTATTCTTCAAGAAATGAGCAACAATGCCATTTGCTTCATACCTCTGACACAATATTTAGCTCTGTCATTTAAATATAATAGCTCTATTTTTACAATGTTAGTGCTATTGATAAATGCAGATTGCAAGGAATAAGTAAATTCTCTTATAGTGATAAAGTAATTGTTTATTAAAAAAAGTAAGAAAGCTGACACTTATTCCACATTCTAGATTTAAAAAAAAATGTTACCATTATTATGGTAGCTTAGTTATGGTAATGGTTCAAGGTTTTTGTGGTCTAGTATTCTTAATACTCCAGTGTAATCTATTCCAGTCATGCTTGACAGAGAATAAGATGGGTTTTCTAGGATCACAGTTTCAAGCTGTGTGGAAATGCCCATTTCCCATCTTGAGAGTAATCACATACACACACACGGAAAAAGACAATGGTATTTTGAGTGGTATTTATAAACTGAATCTAGGACAAAGTGCACATTTCTGCCAAAAACCACTTTTTTCATGGCTAAATTCACTGTCTACCCAGAAATCCCATAGCACTAGTAAAATTGCCATCTTTAATGGGCATTTCATCCCTCTGGCAATCACAAACGCAGCCTTTAGCACTGACATGAAGGCATCACTTAAAACCAGCTTGTCATTTTCCAGTGAATATAAAATTTATACTGTTCTACAAAGTTGCAAGAAAAAAAAATCCCAAACCCTCTAGCACCTGTTTCATGAGTAGTATGTCAATACATGTATATATATTTTTAAACAGATACAAAACGTGAAGGTTTTTGGCTTCACAGTTTACATCCTCTCCTCCATGGTGAAATTCTTTCCTTGCCTGCCTGAAATGTTGGACTTCAAACTTAGTCAGTCTTCAAACAGGCAATACAGTCCTGACCTCTGAGTTCAAACAACTGGACTGGAAGTAAGAGTCTGCATTTATGACATCTCAGCCAACTACACTCTCCAGATCACTTAAATATGGTGTTAATTTTGGTGCAGAGGGCAAAGATCTGATGAGATCAGGCAGCAGAAAATTCTGCAGCAGCAGCCAGAGGCCCAAAATCTCTTTTTCCCTAGTCATGCGATGCTCTCCAGAATACTCCTTTCTGTGCTTCTCTCTGAGCTCATGAGGACTCAGTGCCATCTGAGGAGGATGGTTCATTCTGGCATTGGGATACAACTCGGGTCTTACAGATGAGGAAACAGGAAATTCTGCCAATATCTATGCCTGCTCTATGTTCCACTGAAAAACTGAATTGGCTTTAAAGTAATGAAGTAAGATATGTAAGATATACCTTTTTTTTTTTTTACACTTATTCAGAATATGTTCTCAAGTTTTTCTCTGCAGCCATGGAAGCAATAAAATTATTAGAAAGACAGAAAAAAAGAGAGATAAAAAAAGAAAGAAAGGAAGAAAGGAAGGAAAAAACCATGGAAGCAATAAAATTATTAGAAAGACAGAAAAAAAGAGAGATATAAAAAGAAAGAAAGGAAGAAAGGAAGGAAAAAACCAAGGAAGGAAAAGGAAAAATAAGAAAAGAGAATGAGAAAAAGCTAAAATTTCCAAGCAATCCCTTGATTCTAGGGATTAAGGCTTTAAGAAGAACCTAGATGACAAATATCACAAATATCGGTATCACAAAATCCAATAAAGTCGTAAAAATTGACAATCTTGATTTATCTGGGTGTGTTCAAAGGACACCATTAGTTTCCATGCTGTGCATAATGTGTGAATTTTGCCTTACTCTCTACTCTTAGTTTGGCACCTTTCAGAAGGACTAAGCAGAAATAAAATTGAACAACTCTAAGAGAGATCCTCTTAAACTAGGAATACATTTCACAAATTGTTTTGCACTGCTGACCTGCATTATATTTAGCAACATTCAGACTATTCAGCTTTGATATTTAGCAACATTCAAACTATTCAGCTTTTGGTTGAAGCTCTTAATAACAGATAGTCTGAAATAACACAGTATTTTGTGTTATTTCAGAACAGATAGTTCCAAATAACACAATATTGGAGGAGGGGGGAAAATCATACTAACACATGAAAGAAATAACATAAGCTTAATCAAATAACTCTACCTTCTCAATGACACTGCTGCTGACAGTATCCAAGGCTCCCAGATACCACGGATGAGTCAGTCAATGGCTGTGCAGTTTACCAGAACTGGAAACTTGTTTTTATTTTAAAACTCACACAATCAGGAGAGACTTTTGGCTGTGTTGTATTTCCCCTCCCCCTCCCCCCAATATCAGATAGGCATTTCAGGAGTTTATCTTCATTTCACAGAATTTTATCTGAAGAAAAAACACATTTCCTTAGTCAAAACAATTTAGAAATGAAGTTGTTTGGGTTTCTATTTTTAAAAAAATTGAAATTAAGTTTAATTGTATTTAACAGTTTAAAAAGCTGAAATATCAGTATTTCATTTTGCTCAATAAAACATTTCCTTCAGCCTGAAAATTTACTAAAATACATGGGAAAGCATATATGTGAAAGTATGTAGTTATGTATGTATCTTATCTCTATATAAAAACAGTTACTGCCTTGTCAAAAAGTCCTTTAAAATAAGTCCTTTCTAAATGCTACGAGAGAATAGAGGAATCGTTACTTTTTAAAAGCAAGCCTTGAAAGAAAGTGTCAGGAGACAATGTGCTAAAAATTAGCACACATGCTACACCAGAAACTTGCTTTTTGTTTTTATTTGCTGCTTTCTGACATGAATGTTAAGCAGTTATGCTGACAAAGTCCTTTTAAAATCAAGATCACTTCAGCAGGTCTTACAGACCTCTGGTACTATTGTGTATTGTCAGCTCAATTATTTTAAGTCAAAATCCAGTCATATTTATGACATGCTGTTGGTCTATTTTGTGTTCATCATAAGATATTGGTGCACTTTTATCCATCTGAGACTATGATCTAGTCATAAATACTTCATGACTCTACTATACAGACCAATCCATGATGCACCCAAGCATGTGCACAGCTGGATACAAATATACAAAATGCACAGTGTAAGGAGAAACAATAGGAAGGGACAGCTCTAAATTTAATGCAAGTTAAATAGATCTGAAATAAAAAAGAGCACATTTTAAAAGGTAATTCAAAATGGTATTTTAGAGAGTAATCTCAGAAGTGTTGTGGAGGGTTGGTGTTCATTTAAAATCCTTTAAAAACTTTTTTTCAGGTTTGTCAGTTCTTCCTGGTTACCAAGCAGTGCCTAGGCAATTCCAGCAGCCTCTCTGCTGGACACTGGACGCTGTTGCATTCAGATTTAGCATCACCTGGTCAGTGCCCACTTCCTCGCAAAATAAGAATTGCTCATTATTTCTCCTTCCTTTAGTTCAAAATAGTGCTGTCTGTTGGCCCTAACTTTCAGCACAAGTAGGTATATACTACCCTCCATTTTAGTATGAATGACATGACTCTGCCTAACTATCTGTTCCTAAGGGAACAGATTTCCTTTTCTTTTTCTTGCTTCTTCAGAGTAAAAAGGGGAATCATGAGGCTTTCTGAGGGATTATGAAAAATTCCTCTGAAGATTTTTCTCATCTCTGACCATGTGTGAGTCACTTTGGAGCACCAGAAAGCAGCTTCAAGTCCAGACTTACATTTTTGGGGAGTAAATACCTTGTCTTCTCACTTAGGCATCTCCTAAATACTCAGTCACACGAAACTAACCTGTTGCAAAGGGCTGGATCACACTTAAAACTAGGTCAAGTACAGATTACAGAAACGTAGAAGTGGATCAAATGACACCAAGCTGGTGAAGCATTGTGGAACTCTACAAGAGGTCAGAACTCAAAATGTCTCACTTTTACTATGTTTTGCTTTCTCTATTTCAGGAAATCTAAATAAATAACAAGAGAACCTACCAGGACTTTCTTTAACCTTTTGTAAACCGGCATGGTTCCTGCATGCCATCTGAAGAATTCCTGTATGAAGGTCAGTGCTTGGAGAATCTGATGGTGAACAGGACAACAAAGATTACAGAGTTATCCAAAGCTATCCATCATCTGAATAAAGGGAAAGCAGCAGGTATTGATCAGTTCTCTGGAGAAATGTTGAAAGGGGGTGGGAAGGTCAAAACATGGAGGTTACACTATCTTGGAAAGGAATGAAATCAAGACCAAATGACAGAGACAGGACAACAAATTCTCAATATATTATGCATTGCGTGTGTATTATAGCACAGCTGAAGGGAAATTTCAAAAAGTGCACAAACAGAAATACACCATGGAAGTATATTGTATGTCAAAAAGATGAGGCATAGGAATGCCAATATATGACCTAGGATAAGGCAGACGGAAAATAGGGAAAATCTTACACAGCCATTAGTGTAAAAGCCAGTTGTATCTGGGACCTGTTTGTTGCAGATCTGCAATTTCTACCAGTTATTGAACAGAATTTGTCAGAGAACAAAACCTGAATATACAAAATATTGTATCTAAAGCTGATGAGAATTGTGGAAAGAATTGCTGAAAGACAAAGAAACACATTCCTTAAGGCACACATGCTTCTCATTTTACTTTACAAAACCTTTTCCTCCATTTGTGAACTGTTGCCGAGTACGTTTTCTTTGGTACCTAATCTGAAACTGCTGAGGCTGTGAACTTTTGCTTCTAGCCAGCTCTATTCAGCCCAGCACAACATAGAGAAGTATATCAGACATTGGCTGTTACGCAAGTGTGCTCTACCACATGAGGCCTACTGCTGTAAATGCTGTACTATCTGGTTCAAGTGGGAACCAAACACTATGACATGTCACAAATCAAAGAATTAATTTGAAAGAAAAAGTCCAACCACAGAGCAGAGATGATCAAACAAATGCTTGAAAAATGGCTTAAATTGGGCTGGAAATCTTGAGGAAGTATTCTGGAAAAATTATGAAGCATGGGGTTATGCCTAAAACCACATGAAATAAGCTATGCTCATGTTCTTTTTTAGTTAAACGGTATTTTAAAGACCACGTTACTCAAAAGCCTGAAAAATTTAATATGAAATTAGAAAAATACAGGAAATTCTATGCCTGCAACATTAACTCATCTGAATTTTATTTCCTCCTATCTTTAAAGGAAAATGAACCATGAAGAATCCCATTTATTCCCATGACTACTGACATTACAAACATCAAGTTTGGTCCAGTATCTGTATCTTCACTTAAGCCAACAACATAGGTGAATAAGCATTTGGCAGAGATTCTAGGTTACTCTATATGTTAAATTACTGTTTTACAACTGAACACCTACTGGGAGAATTGCAACAAATGGGTGAAGCATTTTCCACTGAACACTCTCTTCAGCATCATCTCATAGTGACTCTCACCATGATTCTAATTGGCAAAATAAATCTGGTTGGTGGAAACAGAGCCACCTAAAACCAAGTTAATGTTTCTTTTCCTTGGTTTCATTCTCCAGTGCAAGGGGGGAAAAAACCCAAACACTGCTGTGCATGTTTGCTCCAAGCTAAAAGCCCAGGAAAGGGCATTCTCACACATGGCCATAAAGGATGCACAAATACCATGCCAAAAGTGTTTGGATTGCCTTCAGCAGCACAGTAGTATAAATAGTATGAGACTGTATGTGCTTTCAAAATACTCCAGACTGATTTTTTTCTCTTTTATGCTGTTTTTACACTTGTGTAACTCACTCTAATTCAGTGCATTTACACTGACAAGGTAGAACTAGTTCCATGTATCTGCTCACTTCCTTCGTAAAAGTATGTTTTTATTACTGCCAGCAATACAGAGTCAGAGGTGGTTGTGTTCAACTCTCTCTACTTCACCCCAAATGTCACATTTGTCATTCGTAAATCTGCCAAATTATATCCTGCAACTTTCAGAAGTATGCTAGGGGATGCACATGTTACTTCGGAAACAATGTTGGAGTTATGTTGGAACTTTGAGATGAAAACGAAGGTAATTAGAATATTTTTCCAGTATCTTCAGGAAGCATATTCAGAAAGATAGAAAACAGCACTCAACTCACGTAGCCTTCTGTCATCACTTACACAAAGTTTAATCCAAGCTTCCAAAAATATCTAACCTCTTCACTTGCCCTGCAGGAGGGTGCCTTGCTCAGGTCTACGGAGCCTTTTGCCATTAGCTAGCTTACTCAGGTGAGCTACTGCAGAAAGTCAGTGGGAGTTACTGTGGGATTTACAGTGGGAAGTCAGTGGCTAAATTTACTCACACAAACTAGCTGGCTCAGACACATACCTTTTCTTTTTACCCCAACTTGAAGCTGGAGGAGGTATTCTTCAGTACCCTTCAAAATCAGTAAGAACATGATTTTGCCATTTCTGCCACTCCAGCTTTTTCTCTAGAAGCAAAAAGAGAATGAAACTCTATGATCTGAAGTGGAGTTTCCTTAATTTACTCTTATCTTGCAGGTAATATGAGGATTAAAAGGATGATTTTATGAGGCATCCTATAACTGGATTCTGCACATAAAAATAAATCAATAAATTGATTTTTCCTCACTAACAAAGATAATTTACCACAAACACTGTGTTTATTACAATTCATTCTGCTGTATTTCTGCCTGGTGAAGTTATTTGTCAATTGTAAAAGGAAAAAAAAATGCTCTCATCATTCCCGTTTATTGTCCTTTTGCACCTTTAACTGTTGACAAATTCCGTCAATAAAAAAATTGCCAGCCATTCTCTCTTGAATCTGTCTGGCCAAACCCTTCTAATTCCATGCCAGTAGAAGAAATTATGTTCTCTACTTTGCTTTGGCTAAACAATGCAGATAATACCAGAAAGTACAAGTATTCTCGTCTACAGTATAAGATCATTACATAGAACTCACAGCCTACTTTGCAAATTCACACCCCAGCGCTTACAGTGATGTTAATTAGTTGGGAAGAGTAACAAGACCTTCCAAAGGTTTTAGCACTTCTCACTTTGGAATCTCAGAGCGCTCTACAAAAATAAGTAAATTCTGCCTCATAAGATCCTTGCAAATTAAACTCTTACCTGAAAGGAAAAATAACATCTAGGACATAAAAACCCAACCCAAACCGCAAAACTAAGGGCCATATTATGAATCTGTTCTTGCCTTTGGTAGAAACGATTTGCACAGATAGACACATTTAAATTAATTGGACTATTTCAGCATGTAGCTGCATACCAGTGGGGATAAGCAGCTCGGAATTTGACTGCAATGACAGCCGAAGTTCCACATTATGTCCCTTAAAAAGCCAGTGTGGTGTAATGAGAAAGATATTGGCTGGCCTGGAATCAGAAGCCCAGGACTCTTTTTTCCCCAATCAGAAAATGTGGTGCTAGAAAGAACCTAAAAAGATAATGTAGTCCAGCCACTTTACAAAACAGATAATGATGCAAGACATATTTATCTAGTTTCCCGTAAAGCTTTCCCAATGTCCCTAGATAACCTGGGATATGGCCAAATTGCTTTTATCATCCGATTTTTTTTTATAATTCCTTATAAAGCTTTTGCTGGAAATTATATTAACTTCCTTTCTGTTCTTCCTCCCATCCTTTTACTTCTTTGTGTTTCTAAATGACAAGTTTTTTAAAGCAGCAACTGCTTCTAATTATGCTTATATATTAACTCACAGAACCTTCACACTTGAAGTTTCCAGATTATGTTATAAAACAAATAATCCTAGTGATCTTTATTCTTAGTTTTCTGCTCTAGTCAAACTTTCAGGTTTTAATCATATTGAAAACAATCAGCCCTGTTCCCAGTTTTCACTGTAACAATATTCTAACCGTAAAATATTACTGATTTCCTGCCATACTTTGCACATTATTGCCATCCCTTTCACAACATATTATCAAGCAAAACTGCAAGACTTCCTTTTACCTGACCAAAACGTCAAGAAAATGAAGAAGGGTTCTTCTTCTTCACTTTTATTTATTTATTTATTGTTAATAGATGCTTTTGATTCACTAAAAGCTTTCCATCCTCTCACCCTCTTGTCTTTTTCCTCATCTTCAGGCTTGTTCTCACCTAGAACAGGCTCTTTCGATGTTCTTTCACTACTTCAATCAGAGTGATGGTAGTACTGACTTGGACTTACTCACCCTCTTTGGCTTGGATGGCAGTTAATTTCATGCTTTTATCCAGAATTTCACCACAGGCACCTCATTTTCTCAGTTCATCTTCTGTGAATTTCTTTTTCCAGTGATCATCACTAGCACGTTTTACCTCAAATGTGAATGTAAACAATGACGTCTGAACTAGCGAGAGCACAAGAGGGGGTGAGCATGTACAATGGTGAAAAAACATTAATTCTGTTTCTTTCACGACATCTTTATCTCTAACACTTACAATTGAAATGTAAAAGGTCTGGTTATCACCCACAGGCCACAGCTGGAGACAAAACATCTCCCTCTGCAATGATAGCCATGACTGACACTTCCTTCAAGGTCAGAAAGGGATCCAAAGGTTGCTTTTGTTTTAACATGTCCTTTCAACATTTTCTTTTTAGCTCAGAAATACAAGAAATACAAACTAGAAAATGTCTTTGTTTCCCCAATGAAGCTTTTCTGGAAATGTCACTTAAATTTTTTCATCAGAAAATGTTACTGCATTTATTTTAATCTATATTTTCTATTCTTTTGGGTGACTTTTTGCAAAAACTGTTTCTTCCTCCTTGTCAAGTGCACTTGTGGTAAGTTTAGTTTTTCTTGATTTTTGGAAATTTTTAGATTGTCAGAATTATGTTTCAGTTGTTCCTTCTAGCACACACTTTTTTTTTTTTGAAGATGTTGGAGATTTGAGTTGTTAGAATGGGGAAAAAGAAAGAGGGAGGAAGTAGCAAAAAGAGAGAGAAAGGCAAGAAACAGCAAACTAAAATTTTGAAATCAGGATTGTTTTCTAAAACAAAAATGTAAACTAAAATTTCCATATGTGTTTTATTAGAAAACACTCATTTTAAAAAACCCTATAAAAATTTCAAATTTTTACTGGGATGGGAATATCCTTCTGTCACAAATTACATTGCAGAGCAATAGTTATAACAAATGTACAGCAAATCACTTCCAAATTGTCACCTTTTCTTTTTCAGTCTTTATTTCCAGGTTTCCCTTTTTTGTCTTCTCCCATGACTTCCTTTCACGCACTCACTCGCTCCCTTCTTCTTTCTAGAAATAACCTTATGCTTCTAATCTCTGTGAGCTTTTAGAAAACCTCTTTCTATATAATACCTCTCCATATCTTGGCTCCATCACCTCTAATATTTCCTGCTTCTCTTTGTTTTATTCCTTCTTCCTTGCCTTTGTGTTGATTCCCTAGTTCCCTCAACTCAACACTCATTCTTTACTTGAGTCTCCTCTAACTATGTTCTCAGTAGAAAGCGCTGATATCCATTCCTATTGGGACTGGCTTTCTTTTGTCACCTGTAATCCAAATCCAAATATTTGGGGGAGGAGGAAAAAGGGAAAAGAAAGATTTCTCTCTGTGTATGCAACTCATGGATCTGTGCCTACTCTTTTTCAAAGTCAAACTTATTCTGACATGACAGACAGCAAATAAAATACCGAAGTGCAACGCTGCTGGCAGACACTGGTGTGACATACTGGCTAGATGTGGTGTTGCAGAAGCACAGTCTCCTCAGATAGTTGCATTCTCCTGCTCAGAAATCAGCACAGAACCTCCAATAGCAACGAACATAACCAGAATGATGCAAGTAGGGTTGTTTCCAACCAGAGATGCTTTGCAACACTCTGTGCTTCATCACCATCCAGGTGACAAGATACACCTTTGCTGCTTCTCAGATAGGGTTCCCTTGCAGCAAATCTGAGGTTATATCAACTGATTAGCTGAGAAGTTAATTTCCAAGACCAGGAATAATAGACTTGTCTGAATTACTAAAGGGAACAATATGAAGCCTTTCATTTCCATGGTCAGTATGAATGGGAAAGCAGAATAAATTAGGATGTGAGAGTCTTCATTTTTCATCGTTTTCCTCCCTGTGGAGGATTTTCATTTTATATTTTATTTTAAGTGATAAGAGAGTCAATCTTGATGTCAATGATCTCAAGGTGGCAACACGGGACCCATCTCAGTCAATGTCTCTAGGTAGAGTACAAATAATAAGTAATGATCTTGGCAATATCCAAATTTCTAAGAGAATTTTTGGAAATAGTATCACGGAGATTAAATGCTACTTCTAATTTTTTAATCAGTTTCTCACAGACAGCAATGCACAGGTGTCTTGACCTTAAACTTAGGTAATTATTATAATTAAAGAGCTAATGCTCCATTCACAAATGTCTGCCGCACTATCTCTATTGTCTAAACCCCATTATTCTGCATGTAGTTCTTTTTCTGTCCCCTGTTTCTTTGGAACTCTTCCAAGATTTGCTCAGTTATTGTTTAAAGCCTTTCTTAGTATGTTAGTGTGTTGGTATTTTGTGCCTTGCATCCTATGACTTATGGATTATTCCAATTTTGGAGAGATATTTTCTATATCCATTCACAGACATTATTCATCCCATTTCCAGCAAATATAATACCCTTCCAATCAATCATTACTTCTAACTCCCCAAATAAAACCATCTTTTCTTTATTATATTAAGCAAATTAGTCAAATGAATGTTTTGTAAAACTTGCTGCCTTTTTCGGTCCCTTGGCTCCCAGCCTGTCTCACTCCTCCTCCCCTTTCTTATTTCCTTTGTCAGTGAGCACTACCCATATACCTCAGCTACATTTACAGGACTATTTGGTCATATTAATTTTGTCACCAGAATAAAGTCTACACAAATGAAAGACTTTGTCAGTGTGGTTGCCAAACTGTATCCTTTTCCAACCCTGAATTTCTGTCCAAATTAATTTTAAATGGTTTTAGTTGGGGGGTGGGAGGGAGGTACACACATTGAAGATAAATATTTAATTTCAATTTCAGACATTTTAAAGAAAACTAATGTATTGATTAAAAGAAAGCAGTATCTCTCTCTTGCTTTACCCTACAAGTCATCTCAGATAGAAGATTGGTTCAATTCCTTCTTCTGCGCGAGGAGTTTTGAACCACATCTCCTAGAAGAATGTTTAACTACCATATTATAGAGTTTTCATATTCTGGGATAAAGACTCTCTCAATCTCTCCTGCTGGTGCTATTCCACTTGGTTTAATATACTTAAATATTCTGAGAGACAGTGAAAATGACTCAATAACCTGAGGTTTGGGGTACTCATGTGGAAAATGGGACCTCAGGGTTCAAGTTCTTGCTTCAATAAATATCTAAATATTTTTAAACAAAGCAGAACTTTACTAGGAAAAAATGAAGGAAATTAACCAAAGTATCACACAACACAGTCTCCAAGGCATTCTCATGGACAGTGACAACTGCTGAGGAGTACAGATTATAGAGCCCAGGCCTTCAACAGATAAGGCACATGACAAAGGATGGGGTTTCACTGATTTTGTGAAAGTAGTGTGGACAACTGTTTTTCTCAGTTGAGAACTGTTCAGGCACTATATAGCAACTTTGCTGATAATTTTGGCATGACAGAAAATGTATTTTAGTTTAAAAAAACTTGCAAAAATGTTCATCAAACCCTAATTATACTTCATTTGTGGTAAACACAACAATAGTAAAATATATGTTCTTACATAAGAAGCTTGGGGGAAGGAAGGGAGATATTTCTGCCAAACTATATCCTTGGAAGTTAGAGTTCGGTAGATTTCATTATCATAGAAAATAGCTACCAAAGTGGGATGGTAGGCAGGACAAGAAGTGAACAGAAAAGGAGTTGAATTATAAATATACAACCACCTCTATAACTGACCTTTTTAGTGAAAAATAAGTATTGTTGCTTAACATCTCTGTTGCTGTTCTGTACAACAGGTGAAGGATGGATACCCACTTTGGAGATATAAACTGAAGTTCCATTTCCTGTGAAGTATAGATCTTAAGGTGAAAACACATAATGATTTTATTACATAACCCATATATAAACAATTTGCGAAATGACATTTTGTATCATTTCTATGGAAAAATGAAAACATGCAGAGATCTGCTTCTGCTTCATAACAGCTTAAGGACTTGCTTCAGTCAGACACTTAAGAATATACCTAACTTAAAACATAAATGCAGTCCACAAAGACACACATTTATAAAGCTTGCCAAAGAACACCACAAATTACGTGTACTCCTCCATGGGAGAAATAGTGTAAGTAACATCAAATCGATCTGTTATAAAAATTTCTTCTGTCATGTTCCTGAATGTTCCTCCCTCAAAACATGGGTGTCTTTTTTAAAAGAAATCACGTGTATTTTCAGAAATTATGTTCTCTTTTATTCATAAAATGTTCATTAATTAAAGCAAGCCAATATTGTCAGCAGAGATGCATCTGTTACTGTTAGGAGTCTCCAGGACAAATCCTGTTTTGGTGACGTCTGTCTTACTATTGTCCTAATGGAGCAAATGGCTTAAGACTGAGTTCTTTCTGATGTATATGTGTTATATATGCAATTAAATCTTGCTATAGTGAAGAATCACTGTCAGCAGAGATTATTTTAATGGATGTACAGTATTACTTTAAACTAAGTCTTCACCATCTGTTCATCTTAATTATAAATGCAAAACCAACATATCTTACATTAGCATCAGAAAATGGGGAACTATCAGTGACTGAAATGTCCATATATACTCTTTGTGCAACACTGCATGCATCTGTGCCATTTTTCGTCTCCTCTTCCAAGTAACACAAATTGGGAAGGGGGGAGGAAAGAAAGGAGTAGAAAAGTGCTTATTCCTCACAGATAATTTTCTGGCATGGTTGAATATTTTTTCTGGCAAACAAGGATTCATTATAGAAGATTTCAGTATATTATGCTTCAGAATGCTTTCCAAAAGTATGTACTCTACTTTCACTTGTACCTCATTCTAGCTCTTTCTGGCTGCCAGATAAGCAGGGAAAATGAAAGAAAGAGCCAACACATGCTAATGCCATCTAATAAATCACCAAAAAGCAGGTAAAAAAAAAAAATGCAGGAATATTTTGAGTTTAACCAAAATAAGACATAATGAGGAAGTAAAATTTTAAAAATACAGCTCTAAATTTCTGACAATACTTTTTATGGACCAGGTGGACTTGTTTGAAAAAATAATAAAATAAGTGAGAGTACAGCCTTGATGGTGGAAATCCATGTCTATAATCTGCTGCAATTTGGTAGCTTGCTAGTAGATGTTTGGTCCTACAAGTGTGCATCGCTACGGGAAGCAGCACTAGAACAGTTAAGACTGAGTTAAGTTTACTGATTTTTAAATACTTTGCCATCCCCTTGCTGACTCAGTTTATCTGGAAATTTGTTGTGCTTTGTGGGTGCCCCAGTCAAGATCAGCAACCCGAATTTGAGGGTGCTTGACAAAGGGTCCTGACATACATCACTACTTGATACATGGCTTGAGGCAAACTGATGAGCCAGAGAAAGAAAATGTGCCCACTGGTGTCAGTGTGAGTGGGTTGGCTCAAGAGAATTTAGTGCAGTATATAATGAAGTTTGCATATAAATACTTATTCTTCATTTAGCAGCTTTTTGCAAATTCCATACACTATTCTGTAGGTAGTAAAATTGTAATATAGACAGATTTAGCTTACATTGCAATATAAGAAAAATCTGAAATAAAACTATATCTGAGTTCTAGGCCAAAATAATCCCACTGAAATCATCATCAGCATAACACTGAAGAAAGACAGTGATAAACAATGCCTCAGATTCCTAATCCTGGCTTGTTAGAGAGATTCTAGCCTTCGCAGTGCTGGAATTTATGACACTATAAATTAGTTGGCTCTTCTGCCAGAGGTCTAACACTATAAACAAAAATAAGGCCAGAGCTAACACAGTAGGTACTTCTCTCTGCCCTCTGGCTAAGTCTCCAGATACTTTGAGTTCCACCTCTTGCACCCACAGGACCAGATGGCATCCAGACATTTTCACTGAGAAACTCTGGCCCAGTTCCACTTGTAAAACACTTTCCACTTATATTGAAATTAAGAGTTTGTTTTCTCAGCCAATCTAGACATTGTTCAGGGTGATAGAACAAGAACATATATCCTCACAGGATTATGACCCAGAATGAATGGAAATGCAGGGAAAATTATAAGCTAGTGTCTTGTAATATACTAATTTGTGCCAAAAACTTATGCAAAAAAAACCCTGGCAAGAGTCCATCACCCTCAAATTTCCAAACTAGTCCTCATCAAACATGAGCGTCAACTTCTAACCCATCTTGCAACCAAGACGTGTCCAAATCCGAAACTCTGATTTGGCACATTCATCCTGAGATAATCCATAGTATTACATAAATACATAAGAAACAAAAGTGATTATATAATTCTCCAATTTACATATTAAAAAAAAAAATGTATAGAGCAGTCTAACTCCAAACTGAAGAGACAAGATTAGCAGACAATCCCTTTTCGTAGATTCTTATCACTAAATGATAAGCACTTCAAAGAGATGGCTGGCATTGTGTCATTAAGAAGGATAATCAAACTCTAAGCTATAGGATGCAGGACTAGTTGATATATAAACACTGTATCAGTTGCCAGTGTCTACAACTACAGTATAAAGAAAAACTTCTACACAAGTCTTTAAATATATTAGTAAAAATAGGTTTGGAGAGGTATTTCCCAGCAATTTTTTACTTTGAAAGTTGTCGGGAAAAGCACCACAAATCATTAATGCTGATAATTTGTACTGGGGAAGTGTGTATGGCCTTACATTACACCATTTTACATAACAATATCAAATACGAAAATCAAAAACGTTTTGTAAAAACAGCATTTTTACTGATTGCACATGATTATGTTAAGGAGCTTCTTCTAACAGTGTCACGGAGGTGATTTAACAGCTCCTATAACTAATCTTCCCAGATGACCTCTCCCCTCTGCTGATGAAGCCTATTCAAAACCTACTGCCCTTTGCTCATTTTACCATCTTTTATTTCTGAACTGTTTTGATCATAAATACTTTTGGCAAAATTCTTCTTCCGTCTGAACAAATTTTCTGTGGACATCTCATCTCACCTATGTAAGTGATGTAAAAGGAAACATGTCCTTACCACTGTTCTCATTATTATTATTATTATTTACCTGAAACCACCATGTCATCAATAAGTATAAGAAATCACTCATCAGGTATCTGACATCTGTGTAAAGTACTGCAGTTTCCAGCTTCTTTCTTTCAGCACTGAAGCAAAATGTGGCTCTGAGAAGGAAATTCACACAGCTCATTTTTAAAAAGCAATGGAAAAGAAAATCCATCTCCTAGAAATACCAAAAGGAAAAACAATGTTTAAATATGCTACATCCCATTCAAATAATGTAGAGAAAACTTCATATGTAAAATCAAATATGCATGCACTGAAAATACACAGAATGCTGTAAAACCACAGATATTAATAATCAACTTTAAAAAAACCCAACAAAACTAACCTGGAAGGAGTTAAAAAGCAAGTCATATCATTATAGCTGGAATAGGAAGAAATTCAAAGTTACTACCAAGGTCAAAAAAGGCGAAGAGAAGAGAAGTAGGAGTTCCCTATGAGAAATCTAGCCGGTAATAATGCATGGATCCCGTAGGAGCTGCAAGCAGGTTGCCACAAGCAAAGCACGAGTCCCTAGGGGGCAGTACATAATTAACAATTTGAAGATGCAGCCATTGTCACAAAGACGGGGACTGCTACCCAAAAACGTGAGCAAGCATTTTGTTTTCAGAGCAGCTTGCTCATTGCACTATAAAGCCATATTGTTTGCCCTTATATAATAACGAACTACTTTCTATCACAAATATTTTCCTCTAGGATCATTAAATTTTCTAGTAAAATGCCGGAATTGCAGAATGTATGGACAACAACCAGACAGAATGAAAGAGAAGCAGTAAAACACTCCTGTCTGGGGGAGGGGGGAGGTAGAAAGAAGATGAAATAAGCATCAAAATCATCTTGATTATAAAGGTAAAGTAAAACTTGAGTTGATATATATATATTATATATAATTATTTCTATACAATTTGCAAAGAAGAGCTACTATTGAGTTTATAAATAAAATTAAATAATTGATACAATAAGATTTTTTCTGATTCAGCTCCAGGATTGAATGATTTTTCATATGATAGGGTAAACGAGTCAAATTTGTATTTTCGTTTCTAGATAAAAATAATGCAATACTTACAATGTCTGCCTGCTGAAACTATCAAAGAGAGAAGTACCTTTATTCTTCAGTTTTAAACTCAGAGCTAGTGATCAGAGCAGGCTCGAAGAACACCGAGAGAGTACCTGTGCTATACAGGATTGTAAACCAGTAAAGCTGTGATTTCACATTTTGAATAATGTAGGTGCCAGGATAAGGCCACCTTGTAAGTGAGCAATTTTAATGGGTGCCTCTATATTGTGTGTATATCTGCAACTGTTGATGTTTGTTTTTTTTTCTTGAGAATGCAGATATCATAGGAATTCTGGCTATCCATATCATATAGCAGTATACATGAGAGACACAAATACGGCCCATTCCTATGTAATTTTCAGCTGCTCTTGTTGATCCCAAGTTAGAGCTGATAAATAATGTTAATGTTCTTTTATACTAAAACCATATTTTGGAAGCAGAAAGCAAATAAGAAAATCACCGCAACTGGACAAGATTTTATCTTTTCTATGCCATTTCTTTGTTGTTATTGAGGACTAATGCCTTTCTTTAATAGTTTCAACCATAACCTTCCAATTCTGTCCTCTAAGCATGGGGTTCCACACAAAGTGCTATCCTGCCATGAAGATTGCCATATTAAAGCCACTTCTGGAAACTTCACATAAATCATCAGCCTTGCAGGCATGTGAATCAAAGTTAAAATTTCAGAGACAGGAGGATAAATATAAATTATTACCAGGACAGAGTCTGTCCCTGTTCTTTCTTTGAGGAGGTCCGTTACAAAATTCAGCAGGAAAAAAAAAAAGGAGGGAGCATGTTTTGATTAAAACACACAGACAATCCAGTCTCCTCAGATCAAGTTGTCTTCTGGCCCATTGTAGTTGCATATGAGAATCTTACAGTCCCTTAAAAGGATATGGTGTCTAGCATGCTTAAAGGTCTCCTGTAAGGCTCCTTCAGATTTTTTCATTTTTACTGTTAAGATTTTCACTAACAACGTCTTCCTTTTTTTTTTTTTTTTTTTTTTTTTGTCTTCTGTGGTCAAAGCTCAAATCCAAGGCCTAAAATTAAAGAGAGGAAGGTCTGACAATACGTGCAGACTGTCTGAAAAGTTATAGACCTGAACTCTATCATTTAAACTTACAAGAGCATAACCTTGTATTTAGAGCAGATTTAAAGCAGGATGGAAAATCAGGGTTGCAATTTTATGAGAGATTCTATTCTTCAAAAAGAAAAATTTTGCTTACATTATACATTATGCATTTTCAAACTTTCCAAAAGAAGGGGCAGAGGAGTTAGTTTTGAGATAATAAAATTATTTTTAAAATTTCAAAATCATATCAAGCCAAGCAGTTGAGTGATTACCAGCTTCAGAGCAAAGAGCCCAGAATCCTTGGAAGCTTAGCTTGTCTTTTAGAAATTCCTCAAAACGAACACAAGACATTTTGGTTGCCATTACTCTGGATTTTTTGAGTGAAAATTTGCTTCATCACTGCATATCAAAGCAGCTGTGTTTCATATGCAAGAGATTCAGTAGAAACACCAGGAATGTACCTGTTTCTAAATGAAACTAAGAAACAGACAAATATACTACGACGAAAGGAGAATCAGTCTTGAATCAGTATTGCCTTCAGCATGGTGCTGAGAGAGAGACTATCACCCATCAGACGTAGAGTAAACTTCTCAATTACAGAATTTTGCTGATGAGAACACCAGAAAATCTTTTCTCTGCAGCTTTCATTTCTGATATTCTGGACTCCATTACATAATATTTCTTTCATCATTGACTACCTTTTATTATGCACTGTAAATGTAAAATACTTATTTTACTTTCTATAATTATAGGCATATCCCTAGTAAAGGATCCATCTTTGGAGCTTTCTATTCGTGTAAAAATAATCATTTAGAAATCTATTAATACCACTATAGTTTTACTGACCATATATTTTGAGAAAGTTGTAATTTTTTTATTTTAAGTTGTCAGTCAAAGTGGGGTAAATTTCCCATTATTTTCAATGAATTTCCAATAGATTAAATAATGTTAGCTCCCTGTTACATACATCATACATTTACTGCATAAATTTCTCTGTAATGCAGATCCCATGGACTTGAAGAATTTGATTCTGATGAACCTGCTGAATTAATTAGAAGCAACGTCCCCTGTCATCTCATAACAAAAGCTATTCACAGGTAGCCTTGAAATATTATCTATTTCAGGAAATGATGTAAACAAGGAGCTGACAACTTTTAAAGGGCAATTGGCAAGATTATATGTTTCTTTCCTAAATTACAGATAAACTGTCATAGTAGGAACTCAGTAGGAGCCAGGAGACATTGTTTCTAAGGCATTTAGGTTTCACCTAGTCAGTTGTTTGGTACCATATCACCTGTCTGTGAGGCGGAGGTCTCCCAGCTTGCACAGAGTTTTACAGAGCCAAGAACTGGGATCTGCTGCCTCTCACAGCACCACAGCCTTCATCTCCTGCCTGGGCGGCACGTCATTTGACATGGACCCCTGCTCTGTGTTGGGAACTTGTGTTGTAGGTTGCTGATGCTGGTCTGAAATTGGGATAGGTGGCCAACTTTTTGCAGCCCAAACAACTAAATGTGAAAGTTAGCATTCCTTATAAAGACTGAGAAAAAGAAAAAAGAAAACAGCAGATCAGAAAGTATGCACGCACGTGGTGAGATGCCTTCTGACATTGCTTATCAATAGAAAATACTCAAAAGAACAGCCTACATATGAAACCAGACAATTCACAGAGCAGTATTCCAGGGTCAAAATTCCAGGGTCAAAATTTCATAGGCTGATCCAAGCTGCAAACTACTGATCTGAATTTCTGTCTTTCCAAGAGCAGCCAGTGGGAATTAGATGGAAGTTTTGACTGAGACCTGCTATGCATTTTGTGTTAATTTAACTTTTCTAAATGTAGTTTCCTTAGGGAAACTAATTTGCTTCATTCCCATTCTCATTCAGTCATACTTCATGCTTGTCTGTTGATTCAAAGTTGGTAATTTTCACCAGCCAGTTGCAATAAAAATTGAGAGGTTGAAAGGTCACAGAGATGTTAAGCTCATCCAGGTTTCAAAAAAAACCCCCAAAGCCCACATGGCCATGTTTAAAAAAAAAAACAAAAAAGAAGATATCTTATAATGTTCGGATACAGGAAAGGCTACAGTGTGAAATTACAATTCATTGTATATCCTGGAATTCAGATGGGAGTGCAGCCCTGGGACATAAATCCATAGAAAACCTGGCTTTGTTTTCCTGCTCATAGAACTAATTTTTGTTTTTTTTTTTTTTTTTTCGCAAAAATGCTGTGATGGAAGAATGACTCTTGTAATTTATCCACAGAGAATATGTGAAATATCAGAATTGCGGAACTGTAAGCAGCATCACAAAGCTCTACTCTACCTTAACACTAACCTAAAGTAAGATACTTCTCAGCAGCATTCTGCCTATAGGCTAACCTACTTGGTTTCTGGCTTTCTCTGTTGATAAGCAACATGGCTATTCTGCTTTCATCCAGAGCAACAGACCTAAGACTACTTTCAAGTACAATTAGAGGATGACAGCAGTTTCTGGTTAGCACCAGTGTTGGTTGAATCTCAACAAGAGACACAGTTCTATTGCCCAATTCTCTGCTCCTGTAATTTTTGAGATGAAAAAAAATTGTTATAGGTTGCTAATACAAAATAAACATTTATAACCATGAAAGGATAAGTATTTTTTACGTGACTTATTGAAATTCCTATTTGGATATAATAACAAGTTCTTCTACTGTAATTGAGGAGGTTCTCTTCTATTTACAGAGATACAGCACAACAAACTTACGCTACCTCAGACTGCATGACATCAGGCCCCAGGCTCAGTTCAGTTTCTACATGCACTGCTTCCTGTCAGAGTAATTAAGTGCATTTTTCTTGATTAACAAAAATCCAAACAAGATAAAGAGCTAATTTGCTTTCTGCTCTGGGTCCCAGTGGATGAAGCCTGTACACATTTCTTGGGGGTTACCATTTTCACTTTAGTACTGAGATAAATCTAATGACTTTTATGAGAATGCTATAAACGGGTAATTTTTGGATGCACCAAGGTTTTTGTAATAAGAGGTATTATTTAAATTTATACTAAAGTCAGTTTAGACTTGAGGAGCTGAAAGGAAGGAGGCAATGTGAACAGAAATATTTTCTTATTTTATCTTCCTGTGAAAAGGGAAAGGTGCAGATTTTGAGTTAACACTTGCCAGCAATCAAAGCTGCTAGCAATTTAAATTTGCATGAGAAACAGAGGGTGAAACAATACATACAAAACAAATCTGACCAAGGCCATTTTACAGTTCAAACTATGTGGAATGCAATAAGTGAACACCCAGCAAAAGCAATGAGGTATTTTGTTCTGACAAATGAACATGGAAATACTTCCTTATATGAACATCCTTAATTAAATAACATGGTGACTGTCTAGCAAATTTTATGGAAAAAATAATTTAATAAATAATTAAAAGAATTGGAACTGAACTGAACTGGTGCTGAAGTTGGCACCCTGGCACAAAAAGAAAGTCTGTATAGGAATGGGAAGTAAAACCACTTTATCAAGCACTTGTCAGATATAGAAACATGGAAGGTATGCCTCAGAAACTCCCTTAAAAGAAGATTTAGCAAATTTACATGTAAATCTCATTCTCTCTCCCCATCTACCATTTTAATTTTCTTTTCAAAACCCTCCAAATTCCAACTGCATAGGAGTAACTGCTCCTGTATGAGGTGACCCCTTGGAATATATTAAGCAAATCATAGATCATCCATCACGCGACCCCTTTGCAAAATATGGGGCTAGCTTAACAGCATTAAATAAACGTCTTTCCTAAAGCTCTGTGTAGGTTTCTAACATGCAGAGATGGTTTTTTTTAAAATATCCTTCATTTCCTATCCACATAAAATGTAAAATGTTTGAAACCACTGTAACATTGTAATAAGGAGTTTTAAGATATCCTGATGGGTCAAACCACAGTCTGCCTCAGGGCTTTACAGTGGATTTGACAGGACCAGCAGCAGGCCCATGGGTCACACTGAGAAGCAGCCAACAATTCACAGTGGGTGAAGACTTCTTGGAAGCATTAGAAGTAAAAATGGTTACATTTCATATTAAAACTGTGCTAAAGGCCTGGCTTAACCTGGTCATTTGGGGCACTCAGCATATATCTCTAAAACTGTGACGTTATTTTTAATACTCTTGCAGGTTACCTTTAAATGAATTTGCACTTCAATGATTATCTTTGCTAGAGCACCTATTATACCTACTAAAAGTAAGGAAACTTAGATGTGCTGTATGGCATCCTCAGACAGAACACGGTTCATTGCAGCATGAAGCTCATTGTAGTGCACTAATGATTCTTTTAAAATTCTGGTCAGCTTCTCCCAATCAGATACTGGAAAGTAACGAGGTTCTCCAACACCGTGGGCAAAGTGGCAGTAAATTAGTGGCTTATGGATAAATACGTGCTCATCAACACCCTGGTGGTAACAATATACAGATATAAACAAGCATTCACCCAGCATATTAACCCTTTATCACAACTTTCTCCTTTATGTGTGTGTGTGCACTTATGAAAAGCTGCTGGAGTCTGGGAACAATCCTGTTAGCTATAGAACTAATATCAGACAGTGTTTTAATTTTTTCCATCAGACTCTGGCAACGGGCCATTTCTAGAAGTCTAGCCTCAAGTTTACTTGACTGTGTCTTCTCTCTGGAGACAGTTGAAAAGGCTATAAAATGTAATGCAGATTTTGGTGATAGCTTTTCATTTCAGCTCCTTTTCTGGAGGGAAATGAGTTCACCCAAAAATTACAAGATTATTTTTCCCAAGCATTTTAAGCTATTTTTATATAATTTCATGCAGTTTTACTCAGTTTTCCTTGGAGTACACTCTACTTCAGTGTATTCTCCATTGATTCCTAATATTCTCCTAGTCTTCACCATGGCATGCAACCATAAGGTGGTAGCATCTGAACAGAAAAAAGGTAAATAGTCTCATTACAAAGAAGAAACTTGAATAAGTATGCTTCTTCAAGTAAAACAGAGGACAGAATACTTCTTATGACTGCAGTGAATTTGTTTTTATAGTCTTCTCTATTATATTGAAATTATGTCCATTCAGACCAGGAACAGAATTAAAAAAAAGTTCTATAATAAACAATTCATCTGTAAAGTATACAGTTCCAATATCATGACACCCTTTTCATCTTCTTGATGCTTAGAAAATAATATGACATGAAACAGGGCAGACACGGATACATCTTACCTCATGTTAAGAATCATACCACAAAGTACCCTCTGTAGCCTGGATGAGAATTTTCTTAAAATTCTCAATATCTTTTTTCTCCATACATTTAACTGAGCAAATACAGGATGATTTCATGGAGCCATAAAAGGACCAAGTCCACAGAAATCTATATATAACTGGGATGGTGAAAGTGTTCCCTGCAAAAACATTTTCATTCAAACTCTTTTTTTGTCCTCATACATGATACTGTCAATCCCTCATTAGAAACTAAAACGTTTCAGTCAGTGATAGGCATTCTTGGGTCACCAAAACATGAATATTTACTTCCCACAGTATGTATGTTTAATGGGCAATTAATGACCTGTTGTAAAAGGAGGTTGTGTATTTGCCTTGGGAGCAGTGAACCTTTCCCCCTCACCCTCCTTTCTATGACTTTCATCTTTGTGTAATCCCACTTTATTTATCTCTGACACACTTCTTTCTCTTCAGGAAAGCCTGACTGTATCCTGCTGGAGTCCCAGCATCTGTTTAAAACTTCTTTCTTCTAGATTGCCTCTTTTGTTCTGTGTTCTTCCCAACTTCACTCCCAATATAGATTACCCTGACACACTGAATACCAAAGGACTACGCCAGCATTATAAACAGCACATCAGACTTGAGATTGCCTAAGACGCTTTTTCCCTTGTTTCTGATGTGTTGTTCAGCTCGACCCTTTTGGGTACCCTTCATTAACTATCACTTTGCTACTCCAACTCTCTGTTTTCTCTGGTTGTTATCAGTCAACAAATTGCGGCCTTGTTAAAGGCAATGAAAATGTTCCTCTTGGCTTCAGGATTTTGCCCAGAATGCCAGCTCTGGCATGGCTTCTTCAAGAACGTTGCATTCATTTTTAGGAATTAGCAGATTAAAGTCTCTCTGCCACAAAGTGCTAATACAAATGCATTCACTGGGGCTTTTGTAGTATGGAGTTACCCTGATACTTAAGACTAAATCCAGCAAGCATGTTAATATGTATTGGCTCATGTAACCATACTTCCCCTAACATCTTCATATTCATGTACAAGCTAATTCAGTGTCATTTATCTATTTTTATGCCTAGCACATAGAACTACTGGGAAATTTTATTTGGAAATTTTCCATGATTAGGGTATTTCTTGTGGAAATGCTCCTTTTTACAGTGACCTTTTGATCCAGCTGTATTACGAGATTCTAAAAACTGACATCTTGCTCTCCTCCTTCCTTCTAAACAGATGTTAAATAAGCAGCTCTCAGGAACTATGGGTAAAATTCCGATCTCAATCCAAAAATGAATATTTCCAAATGCATTGAAAAAAGGAAATTGTCTTTAGAACCTAGAGATAACATACAAAAGATCAGGAACTGCTGAAGTATAGAAAAACAAATTATGCTCTCAACAGCACAAGTTGTCCCAGCAATACCTCTTACAACCAGCAAGATTTTTACTATGCTTTTTATAACATTGATTCCCCTTTGCCAACCTCACATGCACTCTTCCAGGCTTCCCAAATTGCTGCTGTCTCCCACGCATCTGCTGATGGTCTCACACTACTGCTGACTTCTTGCCAGCTTGATCCACAACACTAAAAATGTTCACCCATATAGAAAGTGGCAGCTGAATTTGTTAAAAGCTAACCCAGATAGGAAGGCTAAACAAAAAGCAAACTAGCTTGGAAAAAATCCTAACGCCAGGTTCACTGAGTTATCAAATTTTATGGTATTTTTACAAGAATTTTTTTCTTAAAAAGTATGTTCAGAAATGTTGGATGTGTTTTGCTTTCACTTTTTTCTTTCCTCCATCCTCCTCACTTTCTGCCTGCAGCACGCAACAGGCAGTACAGGAATTGTGATGACAGTGCTTTTTCTAGAAAGATCCTGCCGGACTTTGTGGGCATGAGGCAGCAGAATGAAATGGAAGGACCATTCATATTGGAAAAGATAACTGTCATGGCAACAGTTGAACGTGGACTTGCAAAGGGCTGAGGAAGGAAGCGTAGAGCTATCATCTCCAATGGGAGTCACCTGGACTCCTCAGCACCCTGCATGCTCCTCCCTCCCTGCAGTCTGCTCTGCAAGTAAGCACAGGGTAACTGTTGTCCGTGTACTTGCAATGAGTGAAAGCACAGCACGTGGCTGCTGCATTATAAAACTGGGAGGGAGGAGAAGGACATCTCAGGGGTTGTGCTTCAGTTTGTTGGCTAAACAAACAAACAAACAAACAAAAAAACACCCAAAAAAAGAAAGAAAAGAAAGAAGAAGCTGGCAGCTTTAATCCAGAGCCCAAATTTTGTCCTTTGCTGTCAGGCTTCATCTATTAGATGTCTCCTTCATAGACTGTAGCAGTGTGGAGAGATACCATGTAAGCTTTATGTGAGCTGCCTTCAGTAGGGAAACAACCTAGTTATGTGGGAACCAGAACTCTGCAGACATGTTTACCTGACTTTCTCAAGATAAGTGGTAAGTGCGCAGGGACCATGGATCTGCCACATTTAGGTTGTTTCTGGTACTTGAGTCAGCTTATTCAAGGTTCGCACTACATGGCACAGTACCTTGCTGTACAGACAGGCTCAGAATATCACATTTGGGAGTACTACTATTTGCAGCAACTGTTCACATTCAGTTTTAGAGCAATCTGGAACACAAACCTAATTTCTTAATCATGTGGCAGCTTGTCATGGGTGGCAAAATTTGGAGCTTTCCAAAAACTCTTATTGTAGCATGTCCATATTTTGCCCTCCACATTGCTGCAAAGTCTTCTATCACATGCTCTTGACTGGATTAGAGGCATGACTCCAATATTCTGAAAAATTGGTCTTACCCTCTCATTCCTACTACTCTCCTCTCCCAGGAGGAGTGCCTTGGAAAGGCACAAGAAACAAGACACGTGAGATCTACTAGTAGATCTACTAAATATTAGTTATAAGCTTCATACAACAGAAACCTAGGAATAAGATCATGACTGTTATGTAACGCATTACAATGTTAAAAATAATAATTAAAAACCACAGCAAAAACTTTGCCAGGAGTTTCAGACCTGACTGAATCTGGCGCAGAAGTATGCGAAACAGGGTCAAATTTATTCTCTTGGTACCTTTTACCCTTTAGAGTTTATAAGATAACTTTCAGGCTTATAGGAGAGTTGTATCCTAAGATTTTATAAGAACTTCTATCCTGCTAATTACAACATCCTAGATATCTTATGGCTGAGATCCTCACTGCCTGAGAACGCTGCATTCTTTCTGGTGGCCAGTGTGTCATCATAAGAAAATGGTATTACAGAATTTAGAAGATGTTCAGGCGCGGTAGTTACTCTGAGTATTGACATAGCCTATACATGTATATTTGGGGAACTCTCCACTGATGGTAAAAAACAAGTGTTACATAAATCATACAAGAACCTATAATGTTTAGTAAAGAGAAAGAGCAATTTATACATACTACATAGAAAGACCTGTATTACCTGGAATATATACATCAAATCTCTTAAATTAAAAACAGAATTTAATCCAGTCACTGTGGGTAGAAAGTTCTGGGTCATTTTCTGATGCAGACAGATTGCATCTTATATGAATGAAATGATAGATTTCACTACGCTGTAACTGCAGCTACAGTGCTGGAAAAGGATATTTATGGTCCTGCTCTATATGGTGGTTAGAGCATCCATCTCTGGGAAGTGGACAGCAAACAGAGAGAAATGTCTCTGAGAGATTAAAAAAATAGCGTGTGTGGAGAAAAGCACAATTATTTCTTCTAAAATATACCCACATAAATATTTTAATAACACTGAAACCCAGAAATTGAAAGCACAAGTTGAAAAGGTTTTCACAGCCAAAGCACACAGTGTTAAATATCTTATTCACTCCCTGTCTCACTCGATGGAGATCATAATTACTATCAAGTTAGTATGAAACCTGCCAAATGAGCTGACTTCAGGGCAGTGTGCTCCTTTGCAGCTGTTTTCTTTCCAGAATGCCTAATAATCTGTGTATATTTAATCAAATTGGGATAGTTCAGAGTCTGAATGTTGTTTAAAAAAAAGTAAGGCAGATAGCACCTTAGTGGAGTACCATGCAAAGGGGAACCGTAATAGAGTTGTTAAATTTCTTAGGAAGAGTAATATATTGATCCTTTATCTTGGATCAATCCAATTATAATTCTATTATTAACATCTTTATGGTTTTTTTAACAGTCACCTAAAAACCAGAGAACTCGGAAAAATTACCTGAGGATTTTTTTTCCTCCCAGGTGCAGCTCAGATAGAACTGGTCAAATCACAGAATCCCTCATTTGCAGAACATTTCTACATGAAAGAAAAAAAACACTTGTAAATCAGAAAGTTAAAACCAACATGTCTTGTAGCTAAACAGAAGTTTATAAAACTCACATACTTTTGCAGAAATTACACTTTTGATCAGTCAGCATTTTCAAATGAAATCATGCCGTAGAACATTCCTAATCAACCTAAATGTAAAATATGCTAATACATGCAGTTTCATAACTTTGATTCTCTACAGCAAAACCAAGCAATATAAGAAACTATTTGATATGTGTTTCTCAATACTACCCATTAGCAAAAAAATTGTTGACAAGTTCAAATACAATACAGACGACACCTCAAATGCTGGAAAGATGGTTTCAGGTAAATGCAGAAACACAATTTTTAAAAATCTATATGTTTCCAGGTATGAAAAGATATTAAAACTACACAGATGAAATCACTGCATAGGAAAGAACTCAATGTAAGGCAAAGAAACCATGCTAAACATATTTCAGAGTGACCAGTTCAAATATAAGCGTAAAAGGAGTCTAACAGTGCAAAATAGTAGGCAGGCACAAGGTCTGCTATTGAAGATAAAAGGACTCCTGCATTTTAAGCCAATTAGGTCTCTTAATTTCAGCTGTCATTAGTAGGTGAAAAGAAGTGAACCTGACCTTGAACTGCTTGGGCAAGGGGATGAATGAATGGTTGAAACACCAACTGAACCTGCTCACTGAAACACTGTCCCTACAGTCAGGACACCACTCTGTCCTGACTCTCACAACCAACACTGAATCTCATGATTAGAAGCCAGCTTGTAGGAAAACAGTCAGTAAGAGTCAATAATTATAAGACATCATGGTATTACTTTAGTATCAAGACTATAATCTTACTTTTGAGACTTGATCTTCTGCAAAAACCATGATTTAATTTAGCAATATAAGTCACAACCATCTAGATGTGAAAAATTTGCATGTGTAATTACCTGTGATGACACACACACACATATATGACCAGCTATATCAGAGCAAGGATTCATCCAGACTAGGATGTGGTCAGCAGCAGTCACCTGAGGAGAATAAAATCAACAAAAGCATATATAATATTTCCCCCCTAATATTCTCATAGTCTCCAAATATTTTCAGCTCAGGAGATTTTCTGAGTTGGTTGTGCTTTGTCTACACACATAACGTAACAACCTTCCAGATGTAAGCATCGGTCTCCCCTTGAACACATGAAAACTTCTGTTCATTACAGCCTTTGGAAAGGAGTTGCAAAGGCCGTTTACCCACCGCATGAACTCCCTCTTCTTGTTTTAAACCTCTCTTTCCCATTCCCTTCACCTGTTCTCGCACTGTAAGAGACAGCAAATAGTCAGTCCGCATCCACCTTCTTGCTAGCAATTGTGATTTTGTAGACCTCTAACATATCTGCTCAGGTTGCCTCTTTTCAAGCTATCAAGTCCCAGCCTCTGTACAGAAGCTGTTCACAACATCCTTGTTGCCCTTCTCTGCACCTTTTCCAGTTCTAAAACATCATTTTTGCAATGATATGACTAGACTTGGACATAATTTTCAATGTCCAGGTGAACCATGGCTTTATATAGTGGAATAATTATGTTTTCCGTTTGTTTTCTGTTTCTACCCTAATAATTCCTAACAATTGACTTGCCTTTTTTTGACTGCTGCCAAGCACTGAGCTTGAGTTTTCATGGAACTATTTATCATAACCCCCAGGTCTCGTTCTTCAGTGGTAGTTGTCAACTCAGAGCCCATCATCTTCTACATGAAATAGGCTTGTTTTTCCCAATGTACATGTACTTTACGTTTATCTACACTGAATTTCATCCGGGTAATTTTATTACCCAATCACTTCGGCAGTTCTTCACAGCTCATCATTACATCACAAACTTCACGTCATCACCAAACTTTGTCACTTCATTGTTCACCCCTATTTCCAGGTATCTTATGTATATTTTTAAACAGCATGGATCTCCCTATGTGACCTCTCCCTGGTGACCTCTCCTCCATTGCAAGAACCAGACAGTTACTCCTATCCTCTGTTTCTCATTTTCTTGGCCAGTTATTAAGCCATGTGGCAACTCTTTTCTGTGTTGCAGCTGTTTAATTTCTGTAAAAGTCCTTAGCGTGAGATTTTGTCAAAAGCCTGTTGGAAACCCAAGCGGACTACATCGGTCAGACCACTCTCATGCTCGCTGTTCAAAGAACTCCAAGAGATCTGGCAGACAGATCCAGCTCTTCCAGACTTCAGAGCTTTTGGGTGGAAACTGCTTATTACTGTTTATTACTATTCATTCTGTCTTTTGGTACTGTTATTCCTTCCTCAGTTTCCTCTATTTTAGGCAGACCTTTGCAGATGTCCCCACAAGAAAAGGTTTCTACGTGGGAATAGCCCCAGTGTTACTCACAGCAAACATCAGTACAAAAAATGAGTTTAGCTTCCCTGTAAAGCCTTTATCCTTGGAGTAGCCATTTTGCATGCCGGTCATCAGGTGTTTCTGTTGATGTGGTCAAAAAAAAAGGTTTAGTGGAAATTTTGATCCCTGAAACTAGTTACTCCTTAAACTCTTTTGGCTAGACTGATTAGAGTTTTACATTTAGTCTTTAGTTTATAGTCCTTCCTACTTTCTTTGTTTGGCACAACTTCAGTTTTCTGAATGATCCTTCCTATTTCTAGTAGCTTTCTTTCCTTTGCTGATTAGCCATGCCAGTCTCCTTTTACCCTTTCTGAAGTCTTTCCCAAAGGGTGGGGCATGCTCTGCTGCTGTGCCCTTAGCTCAGTGATCTTCTTGCTCCCTGGAAGGATTTAATCCTTTAGTGGCCCATTTTAGCTTCTTTTTAGTGGGCTTCCCTGTTTTCACAGAGTTGCTCTTTTTGAAGTTAAGCATACTTGTGGTGGATTTTTTGGCCTTTGTTGCTCCTGTGGGGGCACTGAATTGAAGTACATTATGGTCACTGTCACAGAGCCGCGATTCCATTGTGAGATTTTGAACCAGACCCTGCACATCACTCAATACACAAACAAGCTGTCACTCAGTGTGGTCTAGTTGTTCGGGGAGCTGATCTCAGCCCCCCTCTCTGCTTTGCTGCTCAGCCAGCTCAGTCACAGGTGCATGGCTCTGTCAGAGGATTTGCGCGTGGGTCTGTCAGAAACGGGATTAAGGCAACTGAATTGTTGTTTGCTTTAGTAAACTATACATTTAATAAATATGGTGGAGAAACAAAGTTGCAGAAAAGTGTAGTGCCTGTTGAGGTAAATGTTTGTTACATCCACATCTTAGCAGACACATTTTTGCCTGTCTTTGGAATTCAAACCCTAACTGCCTTAAAAATGGAAACCCCCGAGCCTGAGCACAGGTACAGGCAGTGGCATCCAAGATTTGGCAGACGGCAGGAAAAACACTTCTGCTATGCAACTGCCACAAACAGCTCCCTTGACCTGGCAGACAAAACATAGACGATACACCCTCCCCGAAACTCTGAAACAAATTAATCACAAATCAACTTTAATACAAAATAAAGTTAACTCTTTAAAAAAAAAAAGGCCCTCTCAGGCAGAGTTTTGCTCCCTTCTCTTCATCTCTCATGAAAGACAGAACTATGAAGTTCAGTAGAGGCTTCCATATCTCTCTGCATTGTGTGTGGCAGGTTTCCAGGTGCTGCCAAGAACAGTAGCACCATAAATCCTTAAGACACAAAGGCAGACAAATAGTCCTGCTGATGTGTGAAGGTTTGGAGACCTCTGTGTACTCTTTCACTGTACTCCTTAGAGAGTCAAAGGACTTTTGAGGAGACCTGGGGTGTCTTACGCATGATTCTTGTTTTACAATGCAGTTCTTATTCGCCTGTGTGGGCTCCTGGGGATGCCTTGGCAATGGGTCTGACTGAAGGTTTCCCTATATACCCTTAGCACCTTTTATCTGGTACTTATAACTGTGTCATTCCTTGTCTGCTCTGTGCGAGATAGAGCACCATCTGTCTGCTGTGCAAGGCTGCAACAAAATGTTAGGATGTTCATTCCCTCTAAATTAAGAGCTTGAGTGTTACCGTGAGCAAAAACATTTTGTTAAAATACGGCATTTGGCGCACCTACCCAAAGATGCTGATTTACTGAAAAACTTCCAGCAGTGGGATTCATGCATGTGACACACTGACAATTGTGAATTTCTTTTAAAATCAGTTTCTGTCTGTCATACCTATGTAGTTACAAAATAACAAAGGGATAATAAAGCTCAATTGTATATTCACAGTTTGAGATTTCTATTGACAGATCTTCACACTGAATGCTTCTGGAAGAAAGTGTGATTATGTAGCTCTCTGTTAAAAGAACTGAAAACCTCTCCTTTGTTACAACTCTCTTACACACCATTTCTATCATTTGGAATCTTTTAAGGCATATGTCAAAGTTGACAGGCCCAAATTTGGCCTCCTCTCAACAAATTATATTTGTAGATTTAGAGTATCTTCCACGTAGGAAAAAATCCCAGCAGTCAACCTCTCCAAGACAAGGGCTAACTTCTTTGCCTAACTGCAGGCCAGCCAATAAACCAGCAACAATCTGCCCTTTTGTACCACCAGGTTTCTACACCATCCCCCCTTTTACGACCTACATACTAAGTTGGTACTAAGCTGAAAATCACTCTGCTTACTCATTCACCTATGGGTTAGATGGTTTTATTAGTTCAGCTTGTTGCCTCTAACCTTCCACTGCACCGTTGAGAGCTCTATTATATCACAGCCATCAGAGCGCTCTACCAGAGCTTTACTTAAAACTTACAGAGCCAACCTTCTGGGTTCTCTTCTGTCACACATCATGTTGCATGGGATTAACAACAGCAGCTAGTTCAACTTTGTGGATCTTTGTTTTCCAGTCTGCAAATTAGGTTAATAACATTTTCCCCATCTATGGGAAAGCTGAGTGGTTCACTTTGTCCAAAGGAATCCTGAATCTGTAGCAGCTAAAATTAAAAGAGAGATAGAGAGACAATGAGAGATTTTTTAATATATATATAATTAAAGAATACCTGTTTGGTTTTGCTTCACTGAAAATCCAAAAGGATTCCAGGAATAAATTTATGTGTTTGTAAAAAAATACTTTGAGACATTAAAATGTGAAGTGCAATAGCATAGGACTGCAAGTATGGCTGTTGAGTTGTTCTTGACAAAAGAAAAAGAATAATTTCAGGTCAGAAAAACTGTTAATCTCTTAGATACTTTAGGGGAAAAAAAAACCACAAAGGAAAACCTAGATTCACAGAGTTGCAATGCTTGTCTTCTCCTCCTGCTCACATAACAACCCAGTAGAAATCCAAAAAGGATTTATTTGAATGCATATGCCTGGAGTAGGTCATCAGATTATAATCTCTCCTGGTCTAGATTTATTAGACAGCTGTATCCAGAAGACTAAAATTTTGATCCAAGCACCCTAAAGTAATTACTCTAAAGTCCTAGTCATTCTTAGCCACTTTTCCTTCACTCACATAGGTGTATTTTATAAGTGGTGAAATAACTGCAAAGGACAGACTAAGGACATCTTCCTTGATCCATCTCCTATCTCCCCCATCCTTTCGGAAACTTTAACAGGGTGATTTGGAGTTCCTGGACATATTCTGCTTGAAAGACTTTCAAGCAGAAAGGTAACAAGTCCTGAAGCGCCCACACCTTAGTAGACCATTGGGCTTTTGGGAAAGAAACAGAAACATCTCTTCTTTTTCCCTTTCATTCAGCTAGCCCCAAAATATTTGACATAACCAAAACTCTGACAGAACAGTAACAGCAAAATACTATACTGCAGTTAGCAAACAGCATATGTAATCCTTCTAAACTAGATTGGAAATACCTTGCCCTTGACTCGAAAAGGGACAGCTTATAGAAAGTCAGGAACAATGTCTGAAAATACATTTCCCACCCTAAGACTCTGCATCCATTGCTTGTTTCCTTTGCTTACCCTACAGTGATGTTGTGTCTTGGCTGCACTAGTTATTGCTTAGCACTTCTTGGAACCTTTCAGCACATCAGGAAGGCTTTCTAAAGCAGGACTTTAAGTAGAACTTAAATATTAAAAAAATATTTTGCCCGAACTGCAGGAAGAAGTCGACATTAATCAATTCTGTGTGTTTTTAATGTCCCAGTACCTGCCTAAATTAAATTTACTTTAGGTCTTCCTTCTTGTTTCCAACAACTCTATACTGTAGTGCCAAACTAAACTGCAAAATAATGTGGAACCCTTAGGAACCTACATTTCCCTTTGAGCCCACATGTCTAGGTCTGTGCATTTAAACTCCAGTAATAGAAGTTTTTTCCTCAGATATGCTGGCCATGATTTGTACATACAACAATGCATAAGCACCTCTGTGAGTGACCAGAGAACTTATCTCTAGAAGATTTTACCTGTTTTCTCCCTCGCACCCTCATGGAGATTCCCCTTTTGCACATAGGTCTTCCTCTTTCAAAGAACAAACATCAGTTGCCTTCATGCCTTTGTGGCTATATGTCCACGTCAGGTGGGAGTTCTCAGGGATCCAAGGACCATGAAGAAAGACCGTAACAGAAATCTCCACAGGTAGAACCCACAGAAATCCTACTAGGCTCTGAGGTTGCACTAGTTTTCCCACATGCTCCTTTTTATGCTGCAATTTTCTCTGTGAAGTTTCCTTGTAAAAAAATTTCCACAGGCAGATAACAGGTGAGGAACCAGAGGCCTCAGAGCTAGTGCACAAGCTAAAGCTCCCACAGCCTACCTCCGACTTACAAGGAATTAATGGCTTTTATAATGAGTTGTTTTCCTTCTGAAGGTTTTTTTAATTTGTTCTCCCACTCTGCCGTCCAGGGCAAGGACACATATCCTATGACTCCCTTTCTCTGAAATCTCAGGTACTTGGTGTTACAAGGAATACTGCAGACTGATTCAAAGACTAGTTCTTACACCACTAAAAAACCTAAGAAAATCCTAATGACAAAAGTGGAGACAAACCCCATAATAGGATCTTCTTAAATAAATAGCATCAACTGAAAACTATTAAAACTTTTACTGATGGCCGTAGTCAAGGCATTGCTGGATTAGAGCATGAAGCTAAATGGAAGAACAGGCATTAGTATCAGGAATATTAAGATCATCATTTAAATTAATTACCTTTAACAGCCCAAAGGAGCGTAATTTCTCTCAGTCTTCCCTTCCAAGGGTTTTTGAGAACACCTGCCAACAGAGTAGATGCTGTAACTATATGTTAAGGCAATGGCTCAGGCCTATAAATATCCAAGCAGGTGCTTCACTTTAAGCACAAGTCCTCCCAGGAGGCAACCCATGGGATTTACCTGACCCAAATGCTCCAATACAAACTGCTTCAGAGCCTAAATGTCATTTTTTAGGTAGTAATTTGAATTAATTTCTTCCCCTCTCCCAGACCAAAAATAACATGGTCAGATACAATTAACTGAAATCATATGTGATGTTATTCATTAGTCATCTGTAATATCTCATGATTAGTAATCAGAAAACATTCCCACAAACATAACTTAAAACACTTTCACAGTTTTTAGCGTATTTATAGTTTCCATTGTTTCAAACCTTGGAAAACCCAAATATTCCTGGTGTATGTTTGGCACAGCTTCCCTTTATTGCTCTGCCTTTAAGTGCATTTAGAGAAGAGATGCCAGACTACAATATTTTAAAAGGATTAAAAAAGGAAATCTCCTTTTCTGTTTTTCACAATGCTTAACTGTGCAGTACAGGAAGTGGGAGAGTAAGCTGCCCCACTAGGATGTGGACACAGAGAGGTTGAAAATCCAACTCCATCTAGGAAACATCCTTTAATTTTTTGCCTTTTCTGCCATGTTTGCTCTGCGGATGCTGAAGGTCCTCCAAACCTCAAAGTTAAGTGAGATCTTTGACTTATTTTTCACTGGTAACAGAGAGGAAGTCAAGTCAGGACTTGCAGATTCTAGGAGTTACATATTTCTTTGCCATTGACACTTACCCTCCTTTCCCACTATTTTTCCATTTATTTTTAGTTAATTTTTTGCTTCAGCAAGTCCTATGCAGGAATCTCTGAAATTAATTTTACCTGGCTCAACCATGGCACTGGAGAACTGCAGGATGTGCACAAATAACAGCTATTATTTTAAAATTTGTCTTTAGCATAAAGGCAGCAAAAATAAACCTGTACCACAGAATTCTCTGCTCATGTCCAACAATTCAAAATTGAATAACCAGTGTGCTAAAATCCCTGTAATTGCAATTATTTCTCCCTCCCTCTTGAAAGCTAGGTTATAGAACTAATAGTTTATACCAGGAAAATAGTCATTTAACTTCTCACATTTATGACAATGAGTGATAGTTATACTGCATTAAATAAGTGATTTGCTCTCCTAAAAACATGTCTAGATTTGATCAAGGATAGGTAAAGAGGTTGTCAAAAATTCTATCAGAATTGACAGCATTTCTATTGAAGAGTTACCATTCACCATTAATTGAGCTAATTGAGTTACTCAGAAGCTATGCATGTGGTATAAAGATTTTTGTCCTGATTTTTTAAATCCTTTTTTTCTACCAGTACTACACTCAGAAGTGACTCCACTGACTCTTCTACATCTTAAGTGGTGCAAAACAAGGCTACGGGAAAGAATCAGGCCCATTGAAACATAGGGAATGTTACAGTTACAAACACTGAAGCACAGAAAATACTGTGTAGTGATTGCAAGGGACTCAGGCCATTGCATAATTTTCTGATAGTTCAATAACCTTGGCAGACAGAAGGACCTCTTTCCCAACTTCAGCCTTTCTACCAACATAATCGATTCTCCTTTCTCCAGAAAGACAGCTACAAAATATTGCAAGCAAACTGTCTCAGCAATATGACTGAAGACAACCTATTTGCAAAGACAAGATGCAGAAATACCTCTATATTATTAGCAAAATAAAGATTATGTTAAACTGTTAGGACAGTTCAAACACTGATATAAATCACTATAATTTTATGTTTTTAATATACCAAGTTAACGGGACAGGAAGTCAATTAATAGGCAAAGTAAAAAAGTGGAAATACACAGCATTTAAGAATACACAGACTTGATATTCATCTTAATTTTTTGGTAATACTGAAGGATTATTAACGTTGCAAAACTAAAATGCAAACAGGTATTTCAGCAAGATTACATTGTATAGCATTTGTAACCCAGTGTAGTAGAATACTGCATTTTCCTGTCACTGAAAAGGTAGTGAAATGTAATATTAGAATTATTGCAGTATCTATACGCACATTTTCCAATATGAATGGTATGCCATAAACATAACTCATTCTACTACTGCATGATTATGTTGAAATAATATAACATGGTCATAAATGAAGAGAAATTATGTTGAATTGCTTGCTGTATTGAAATGCTATTCAAGAAGATCAGAATTAAAATAGGGACACTTAGTAAATACTGCAGCAATGGTTTTATTCTTTGAAAAGTGTCAATTGTATGTGGAAATGAAACTGCAGATACACTTCAATATTTATCGCGCCAGGTACTTCATTCACATTGTAGAAAATAGCCATATCAATGGCAGAAATGAGGTATGAAGCTAGCTTGTGTAGTGGATAAAATTATAATCTGGTGAGGTCGTGGGAAAAGAAAAAAATTGCTCTCTACAAATCTCCAAATGAAAAATAAAATACAGGGCTTCATAATGCCTTATCATTTAGACAAACCTATGAACTGGAGGGGCCAGACAGAAAAATGAATATGCTTAATGTCAGATGTGTTTTTTGTATTGGAAAACACTCTACATAATTCAGACACATTACAGTTATCTGGCTGTTTATATAAAACATGTTAAGATAAGCTGTGAGTGAAATAGTTGTGGATGAGGAAGCAGAATTGTCTCAGGATTAAAACAGGCTCTGAAAGATGGGGTCAATTAGTTCAATTCTTGTTCTTGCCAGTAACAGATCATGATTTCTTGGGCAAGTCATTTAACTCAGTTTTATCTCCCCCATCTGCATAACAGATATGCTATTATTAGGTCCCTCACTGGGATGTTATGTGGTTTAATAGTCTTAACATTGAGGTCCTCGGGTGTAGGGTTCTACATAAACACAACTATTTCATTCTGACAGATGGCAGCACTTTTGAGCTAAGACTGCAACCAGCTTCCACTGACAAAGTATTTTCCTTTATAGTTCTGGCTTGGTAAGTGGCCTGGCTTAAGAATTGCTAGGTTTTTTTCCTGAATGCATGCAACATTGCATCTGTTTCTGTCAATAAAATTGACAAAGGAAGAAAAATGAGAAGGAAAATAAGGTGCTAGAGGGCATTCTTATACCACACAATCGAGCGTGATGCAGAGACTGCAGAATTAATGCTCGCCAAGCTGATTACAGAACTAGGGCTACCCAGCTAACCTGGCTAGTTAGCCAACCTTCACAGCATAGTTCTGAAGACTCACGGGGCACTGTGAGGATTCACTGTTTCATTCACTGATTTCACTCAGCTGGTACTACCTTGAGGAATCAAGCTCCTCATCATGGCATTGGCTTGCCTGGTGCAGATTTATCTGGAAAATACTAGCAGCAAAACTTCAAATTACCAGTGCTACTTCTGAAAAGTGAAAGAAATTTGACGGAAATTTTCCCTATCAAAAGCTACAAAACATAGACACTCACTTTCCAGATGAGACGACATAGGAATACAGAAAGACAATTTGCCAGAAGTCCTCTACCAGGATTTTCTTCCAGACCTTCAAGGAGAAAATTATCATCTTGGATGATAAGGAAATCTCTCTTTGATATCACCAAACAGGAAATACCTGAAAGATGCTTAAAACTATCAAATTATTAAATCAAAGCAGTGAAAGGTGCTAAAGGATGACAATACCTCATGTGCAAAACTGAAATAGTTCAGCAGCATCAGAAAAAGTATGAGTATCACCAATCTTATACAGCCCATATAATAAACAAACATTTTTATTAAGCATTAAAAATGCCTAGTTAGTCACGAGTGATATAAATGCAGGCCAGGAGCCAGCACTCATCCAGCAACAAGTGTGTCCTATTCATCAAGTAAAGAGACAAATGTAATGTTAGAGCCTGATTTCCTGTGCCAAAGAACTTTGCACTTATCATGCCCCACAATACTGTCATCGTCCTTCAATGGAGCTGTCAGGTCCAGCAAGGAGACCATAGAGGAGAGCTGCCTCAAGTGCAAATGAAGGGAAAAAGAGGGTGGGGAACTGGAGAAGTCCATGGCATGTTTAAAAGGAAAGTAAATGAATTCTGACTTTCCCCCTTCTCTTCAGAACCTAAGAATGTGCTAATGAGAGACCCGCAAGGCCATTAGGAAGTTCAGCATCGGTAAATATGGGCTTAGACTGTAAACTTCTCATCTGGAGCACTGACATTTCCCTGCAAAGTTGTTTAGAAACAAGACCTCGAGCTCCACCTGTTCAGCGAAAATTCTTTCTTGAGAAAGAATAAAATGCAAGAATGAAAGAAACAAGAGGGAAACCCTGAGGAAATACTAATCAGAGTAAAATTAAAATGAGAGAAGAGATGGATATAGGGAGACATACAGTCATGGACAAATATTTTGCTTTTTTAAAAAAACATCCAAGTAAATTAACCCTTGTTGCCACTACAAGTTAATTTCCTTCCAGTGTGAACCCTTTGGTAGTAAAGATGGAAGCCCTCTCCTAAGAGGCACTGAAGTTTATCACCTGGCCTTGGTTGTAATACACGGGTCTAGGTTGCAGCCCAACATCACATGTTCACAGGTGAGTGCAGCAGAGCCTGGATGTGTATTGCATGAGCAGAGAAAAAGGCAAAGGGAAGGGAAAAAGATGGAGACCTCTCCCTCCTCTGCCTTGGGGTTATGCCAGCAGTTTTCTCATTACAAGCATAAACCTAGCAGCACAGCACACCTGCTCAGCAAGGCCTCAAGTACCTACAGGCCATTTAAGGGGATAAGACTTCATAGAAAAAACTGCATGTATGTGCAGTGGCACATCACACACCCTGCTATCTGCACCACCTGTCACCTAGCTCATTTAAGCCCTGGATTTCCTACACAAAAGTTTTGGGCCATGGCCCCAAGTAAGGGGAATTTCAGTTTGCTCTGGCACAGCCTCATAGCCTCTCAGCAGAAAGCAAGCAGCTTTGGGAATGACACAAGAAGGACATGGTGGATCAGTGGCAAAGGCCGTAAGCAGGTCACATTGGACAGCATCCTGCAGACAGCCTTTGGGTTTGCTGTGCAAGTAATTCAGCTGGTTGATTCCTGCTCACCTCTAGGCCAAGTCTGGCAAGTACAGCGTATGTTTGGGGACAAGACCGGGCAAGAAAAGCAGCGTGGTGCAGGATGTGGGTACATGCATACTGCATGTGTGGGCAGCTTGCACACACTCCTCCCTTCTGCTTGTCACATGCGTCCCTTCAAGGGATGGGTGTTTCCCATTTGCTTTTTCTTTTTCCCCTGGGTGTGCAGGAGGAGAGAAAGGGAGCAGCCATCCTCCAATGCCAACTCAGTCTGATCCTTGTGATAGCTCAATATTGAAGTGCCTAGGAGACAGAGAGTTTTTCCACAAAAGCCCACCTTGCTGGCAATCTAGAAAGGGTTCAGTCTGGAAAGGACTGAGGAGGTGGAGGAGTCTGCTGTCCCTGCCAGTCAGCAAAAAGGATACTAGGAAGAAGTGCAAGTGGAAGGGCAGAGATTTGAGAGGAAAGGTTTGGAGAGTGAAAGGAAATCCAGAAGCATAAACCTAAGTTACAGGGTGCCAAGGAGGTAATGATTTCACTGGTGTGGGAGCAAGCCCTCATGTGCAGAAGCAAACTGTGCCAAGGCTCTTGCAGAGATTAATGCTGGGATGGCTAAAGGCCCTCTGTCACCTGGTAAAGGTTATCCCTGTGTTTGAAGTGGTTTCTTGTGTCCTTACAGCGGGATCCTATGGCATTTTTCACACTGATGCCAACCTGAACTCACAGACAGACTTGAGGATAGCCAATATCCAGCAAGAATGCAGAATGTGACTGGATCCTCTGTGTTGTGGTTGTCAGAGTACTTGTCAAAACAGATTCTGCCAAAAACTTAACACTTAACAGTTCATAGGAATCCTTAGAGACTGCAGCAATGTCAGGGTAGGGTGGTTTAATTTGCATCGGGTGGGCTCCCAATTCCAGAGGATGGCACAATGACAGAAAACTGCACTGAAACCCAAATGTTAAATAAAGTTAATTCCCACTAAGAAACACAAATTCCAAAAAATCAGCATCCATTTAGAAAAACACAAGCTACTACAGTCTGAGGAAAAGCAGATATAGCGAAAAGGAGCAATGTGGAAATTAATTACAACAGAAGGGCCCCATGATGGAGACAAGGAGTACAACATTAGACTTGAGCATACACTGCATTTTGGAAATGTTGCCTTAGAGCCAGAACATCATTGCTGTGAAGCTTCATCTCATTACCATTCTTCCCCCAAACCAGGATCTCTGCTTGGATTTCATCCTCCGTTGGAGTGAATGTGGCATGGCAGCACATGGTAGAAATTAGCAAGGAGCCACTAAAGAGAACAAGGCACCCCAGCTACAGCTACTCTGGTAGCAATTTCAAATGTAAATATCTCAGTTTTCTACCAATGTATTTGGGGTGGTGTTGCATTTTCTTTTTTTTTTTTCTTTAATAAAAGTCAAAACTGTTGCAGAACCTTTGAAATGAAATAGTCTCTTTAGTCAGAAAATAATTTTTCACCAAAAACTATGTTAGAAAATCGACAGTCAACATGTATTTGGATGAAAAATTATATAGGGCTCCGAGGCTTGAGATTCTCAACATATGTTTGAGATTATACATTAGAACTTAGATGCTTCTTGAACTTTTTTCATTGTACTGGTTCACTGATCACTTTGCTTTCTCTTTTTTAAAAGCAACAGCTGTAATTTTACTAGAATACTAACAGTGAGAAAACTGCCAACAGCACTGAGCGGAACTTTAGAAAGGAAAACATAGACAAAATACCAAAGAGATGCATCAGACTGTGCAGTGTTATCTTAAGTAAAACAGCAAAACTTGCTGTTCTCTGATTTAAAACTAGAAGCACTAGAAAATGTACCTACCATAACAATGTCACATGGTCATCAGAAGTAGCTCTTCTCTAATTAGGATTTTCTCTGACCGAAGAGATCAGACACATTAAGCAAAAGCAGTGCAGCCTAATATTTGAAAGCACCCTTCAGTCTCAGCCAGTCTGCAAAAACCACACGAACATGTGGCTCATTGACAGCACACAGCGCATGACACTGACTTATCTGTAAGAGGGAGATGAAGTACAGCCAGGAGATGTATTCTGCCTTTCTCTTGGAAAAATATCACAAACCAAATTATTTTCCTTTGCTGCACAAATCCTTTCACCTCAGCTGAGTAAGCCAATATTTACTAAAGTACAGAGTTCACATCTGAGTTTCCATGTGCCCCTCTTCTTGCTGACTGCAAATTGGGTTTGGCTTTCCAGCACTTTCAGCAAGATGTTAAGCTTGTTTCAAATGCAAATTTTCCGTTTGCCTCCTCCAGTTTGGATTTTAGAAACATATAAATATCTCTGAGAGTTTCGGCATGGTGCCTGCTTTTCACTGCTTACTTTATGTTAGGAACACGAGTGGTACAGCCAAAATAATGAAAACCAATGATATTATCTTGTAAATTATAGTACTTAGAAAAATAAAACGATAAAGTAAAATGTAATAAAATAAGCAGTGGTTAAGTAAGAGACATAAACCATGCAAAACATCAAAAACAACCTAGTGTAAACATTTTGGCCACTGTGCTCTAAATGGTAAAATGCTGATTTTAGAGTGAAAATTTTCTTATCGTATTGCTATTACCCTAAGTAGTAGAGTGCTGCCTTCCAGACATCCTGAGGTGAAAGATGTGGGGACCAAAGCAGGAGGATACACGCTTGGCCCTGAGAAGTGTGGCTTACAGATGTTGGGCACAGGGCTTGGATTGTTCCAAGAATTGTGCCATTTTTCTTTCATCATCTTCCCTGGCCTGAAAAAAGCTGGCAAAGCTTAGGCCAAATTTTGTCTTTAATATGCAATTGCCCATGTGACTTTAGAGGAGAGATGATTAGTCTAGAATTTTATACTGAAATGAAACTATAGCTTTAAAAACAGGAACAATGACTTAAAAGCACACCTCAACCTCATGCTGAGAAACTTAACTGATGCACAGAAATTTGTAATAATAGCAATGACAGGTCTCCAGTATAGATATATCTCTGGGAGTGGTACATACATTAAAGTAACTGTCGTAGAAACTTTTACTTCAGAATGTGGAAAAATCTGGCCCACACCACTTAGGAGGAATAGCAGAAAGGTAGGTGAGCATCACCTCACTCACAGGCTGGCGTGTGGTTTCCTAGAGGTATATGTAAGTCTACTGACGTTAGGGAATGAACTCCAATTTAAGCGTCCTCAGGAGAAAATGTTCAGTCATGAATCACATTATGAAGAAGCAGCAGGCCAATGAACTCCATTGCCCTGGGAAGTCTGCTGCTCACCAGAAGGAAGGCATGGCGAGAACAGTGAGCTCTGCTTCACCTGCACAGTATACACAGCCAGAGCAGCCTGTGCATGCTGGGTCCAGAAACCAAACAACACTGGGACCTTGGGAACACATTATGGTCACTGATGTCTGCTAATATTCAATGCTATCATTACCCATGTTCCCTAGATTACCTTGCACATGCTTCACGTTCATTTAGCTGTGCATTTAGCCCCAGGAGACCAGGCATCCTTTTACAAAGCTGAAGCCTAATCCTGCTTGCTCTGTAGGAACATAATCAGACCAATTTACTCATGTAAAATTGTCTTTTTCTTTTTCCTTTCTGCGAACAGACGCATAGTGTCAAGCTCAGCCTTATATATCATTCACTATTGTATGTAAAGTGTAAAGATGCATGTATATGTAAAGGTGTATGTTCCATTCACGCATTATTAGTCTAATTTATAGGAAGAAATTGACACAATAAAATCCTCCCCAGTTAATGGCACTTAGAAATTTATCACAAAGCAGCAATGAAATGTCCAGAGTTCTGCCAGCAATGTAATAATAATCACATATTTGCAAGGCTGCCACAAAACAACACAATTCAGAGTTGTCCAGAATGTTCAATATTGCAATGAAAAGCACAAACTGTAGTTCAAATATGTCTTCACTATGAATGCATTGGGTCATTTACCTTAACAATGTGAACGTGCTCTCATTATTATGTTCAACTTGATTAGTGTGTAGTCTAACATTTAAAAGTGTACTTCAGATGGAAGAAGGTATGAATGCATGATTGGTTCCTAATAAATTGAGCTACCCCCTAATGAACTGCTAGGGATCTGTAGGAAACTGGTAGACACTAGACATAGACACTCAGAACCAGAAAAAAAGTGGTAATAGCAAGGGGAAGACAGAGTAGAATTTCCTAAATGCATTTAGACACTGTACTGTAACGCTCATTGCTATCTGAAGTAGTAGCAAATAGAAGGGTGGACAGTTCTAGGAGAAAGTCATGATTAGAAATTTGCTGGGGAAAGGATCATTGCTATTAAAAGCCAACGTGTAAATGAGCACATTGCCTGATGTGATTTGGAGCCATGTTACACAACTGTGAAAACAACATTCCCTCTCCATTGGTGTCTAGGAATGTTTTCTTCGAATGACATTGTCATACAAAAGCAAGTCAGAAGAAAAGTAAAATCTATATTCAGGGGACTGGGCTGATTTAATAGGGAAGATGAAATAAAGAATTTAGCTAAGTAACAACAGAGTACAAGTCCACAGCCATTTGAAAGGAGCTGACAGAGAATTCCTTCTTATGAAATAGGAATATGTGATTACTTAGCAATTAACTAGATTACATACAAGAAAGAGTGAACATAAGAAACTTTGTCTTACTGCTGAAATGTATGAGGCTGCAAAATTCTTCTCTGTGGAAAAAGTAAAAGTTTCCTCAGTGTGAGACACTACAACTAAAGCTCTATACTGAATTAAGGGCAGGGGGGAATTCACCTCTGAATTCTGCACCTCTGTGTTAACAGCGAGAGCCTTACTACTCCCCTTATCCAGGTATCAGACTGTCTCAAAAATGACATTATAAGACATCTCAGCTTTATTCTGTTTCTCTATGTCCTTAATCTTTGCTGGCTGGACATTTAAGCATAGCAGGTGGTTTAGCTTTTTACCCCTGCCTTCCCTTTGGAGGGGGGAAGTAATTATGAGAAGACAGGTTAAGCAAAAAAAAGCACAGTTAGGCCCTTTTTTCCCCCTGAAAGTTAGGTGCTTTTTTCCACTTTTTTTCCTAGTACTCCATGTCTAGAAGCCTCCGCTTCATATGAAAATGACTGTTCAGCTGGGTTGTGTTACTTTATACACCCACAAATGAATGTAAGACTGGACAATGATGATTGCAGTGAGTTAGCTGCAGTGTGGCAATGCTTATGTATTTATCTGGGGCACTACTACATGAATACCCCTGTTCTTCTCCAACCATGATTCCTACCTCCCTGTAGCTGACAGCTACGTCCTCCTGTCACTGAATCAGTAGCTGTGGAAGAAGGGTTTCAGGATTGTAATGTTTTCTTTTTCTATTATATTCTACTGGTTAGGAAAAAAGCCCCAAAACATAAATCCACACATGCAAAACACAGTTCTCCAATAATTTGCTGACTTGGGGGAGATGCACTTCATCAGAAGGTAACCCCAGGATCATCTACCTCTCATGAAAGTAGTACCTCTCATGAAATAGCAGTACCTCTCATGAAAGCTGCAAATACCAAACAGGAACCTAATGACACACATGCACCTGGCCAAAGCTGTGCTCTCTCCTAGGAAACAAAGAAATAGACTCTGTCAGCCCACCTCAAATGTGCAACAGCAATACAGGAATAAATGGTATCCCTTTCAGCATCAACAGTGACAACAAAAGTAGCAAGAGTAGGTTTAATACTGACGGTCTTCAGCAGCATCTGCTGGTTACTATTAGTAGAGCCAACATCTCCTTCAAGAAGTGAGAAGGTACCACTCGGTAGGGAGGCATGATTTTCCCCATGATGGAATGACCCACTGGACAGGATGCAGGATTGAGCTTAAGGAAACAAGGGCCTGCAAACAGGCTCAAAGTACAGCTTTGGGTAAATGGTGCCGTGCCTCAGTTTTTCTGTCTGTAACTTGAAATTGTTTGAGAACCTCAATTGAAAGCACTCAGCATTTTATGGTGCTGTTAAATATTCACCACTGTCACTGTTACAAAGAAACAGAAAACAGACAGGAGAATATTTGATGCAAGAGAGAAGCCAATATTTGCAGAAGATACCCACACAAGGAGGAAATATATTTGTTTGGACAAGAAACAACAACTTGCCCTCAGGAGGAAAAATAAATAGAAGGCATGAACTGTCTGGATGTTCACAGAGTGTATCATAGGCATGTAAAGCTGGAGAATGGGCTACATAGCTCCCTTTGTGCGGTGGTGAACCAGCACTAGTAAAACCATCCCCTCCATATTCCAAACAACCAGATTTCTGAGGGACTAATGACTTTTTTTTTCACTCAGAAAAAGCAAGGAATTGCTATTCTGCAATAGTTTCCTATGTGAACAATCTTTCTGCCTGAAGAGTAACCTTTTCGTTTAGTCCACTTTGAAGTGGACTAAGTTAGATTGCAGAAAGGCATTCATTGGAGAGAAAAAAAAAAAGCCCATTGTGAAAGGCAGAGTGGAAGAGCTATTTCAATTCACACACTCTCCTATTTCACAAAAGCTTCCTCTGCCAGGTGAAACCCTTAGTGTTGGCGGAGCTAACTGAGGATGTCCATACACAGCACAGTGTAGAGTCCAGCTGTTTCTGAAGCGGTTAGATTAGGTACAACAAGCAGTTAAGGTGCTATAGCTCAGCCCTCCCAACCCCCTCACATGGTAATATTCTGCTTCCGCAGTATTACCATATTGCTTTCGGTACCTGGCCTAATCTGAGCCATTCCCTCACCGCATGGCACGTTTGAAGAAATAGGGCTCTACTCTCACAGTGAAATGATCTTTCATCAGCCTGGTAACAAAATCTTCTGTTTATACACTGCCCACGTGTTTCTGGCTGACTATATCTGCAAGCTGCCTAAATAACTGCAAACATACCCACTTAACAGAAATTAATTTCTTTTAACAGTTGAAAGTAAGCAAAAAATCCCAAACAAAATCCTATCATAGCATCCTTTCTGGCAGTCCTTATAAATGGGTGTGGCTTTCTCCACTGACAAGAGAGACACAAAAGCCAAATGAATATGGTGCAGGTCTAAAGAGAAAGTGGAAAGGACACTGCGGCTTATATGGCATATGACTTTGGAAAAATTGTTCAATGCTTCAGTCTTCCTTTCTACAAAACAAGACTGATGATGCATTTTGGTAATGATAAAGTAAGACAACAAGTTCTGTCTAAGGGCTCAGTGTTATTGCTATTGCTACTTCTCAAATTAGCATAATAGGTTGAATAGGTCATCAGCTCCTTGGGGAAAAAAACCCAAACAAACCAAACAAGCGGGGACACGGGTATTCTGCCTGCCACGCAAGTGGTGGAGTTTTAAGTTGAGTCAGCCTTCCTTTGTGTTAAGCACAATTAGAGCTTCACATCCCCTTGTGGCCCTACATTTTTGGATAGTTGTTGGATAGAGGCAAATTCAGCTGGTCAAGTAACCATGACTGCCTTGTATAACTATGCCTCCCTGCCCACTACAGCATTGTGGCTCTTGGGATGTTTCAGCTACAATGCTCTGGGGGCTGTGGCTGCAGCTACACTGTGTCTGTTCTTACCAAACCCAGGTTTTATGACTCACAGAAACTCATTTGTGTGTGTGAATTACTGGCTTTTCAATTGACAGTGAGGGAGCAAAAAATCATCTACAAAAGAAAGCTTATCTACTTACATTATAGTCTCACGCTTTTTACTATGTGTTTACTGTCAGAACGTGTTGCAGTTAATATCTGAATCTCTGCCAGACTGCTGACAGACAGAATATGATCTATCTTAAGATTTTTTTTTATAAAGTGACAACTGCTAGTCTGTAAATACTGTGTGCAATAATAGAAACACTAATTTGACATAGCTATATGTTTCAAAAACGTTTGTAGCTCCCTTACATTTTTCATTCTCTTTGCAATTCCAATCAGCAAATGCATGATCATTGATGCCTGGAGTTGCTACAGCGTATTTTAAGATACACAAATTATAGGAAATATTTACTTCACTGTTGTTGTTAAATGGTGTCTTGTTGTCTAGTAGCTTTAGATTTACCTATAGTTCCTCTTAAAAATCAAACACAAACCTGAAGTCTCTACACACATCATAACAAAGGACACTGAAGAAAATCAGAGCAAGGGAGCACAGTGGAAACCTGATAAACTTTTCCAGCTAATTACAAGGCTTATCTCTCAATGAGGCAAACAAAAGCAAACAAGACTGAAGCAAATAGAAGAGCTCTAGATTCAAGCCACAACAGAATATTCCCTAAGTTTCACATTACATTTTCTTAACTCCCCAGATTTTACACAGCATATTTAAACTTAGACATTTTTAAACTTCAAAATGATCCATATACTGCAGGGGACTTTAACTGGCATGAACAAGGCATCCTAGGGCATTCTCTACTCTATTTCTCATTCAGATCTCCTGGAGCCCAATTCTTCAAATGACAACATCAAAATCATTACATTCTACTGCCTTTCATGGCTGTTGCAGTTTTCTCATATTCCCCTGTTCGTTTTAGAGCATACTGTGAGATAGCATTGGATTATGTAATGAACATCCTTAAACCAAAAAAATGCTACTCAAAAAAGCCTCTTTATCTTCATTGTCTCTGCTAGGGTGCCAATCATACATCCATCCCATTTAAAAACAATGAAAATTATTAATTTTTATTGTTTTTAGTAGAGCTGTGTATGGAAGAGTCATTTTCTGCCTTGATTCCTTTAAGCTTGCATGTGTTAAAGGAGAATAAATGTACGTTTGCAGGATGGCAAAACATAGCCACCAGAAAATCTTAGACTCTAGTCAGCCCTATTCAACTCTTTTTTTTTTCCCCTTCACTGAGCTTTGCATAAAGCTAACCCAAACCCACATGGATTTCTATAATATCCAAAAAGAATGACAATGAGTGATGTGATGTAGGTGGAAACTGCCTGAAGAAACCTAAATTGTAACAGGAAAAAAAATTGACATTTTAGATTTTAAATGTTACACAGTTTTTATAAAGCTTCAGTCAATTTATTTTATTTATTCTAATGAAGAGCATTACAACTGCTTTACTGCACTGAAGCAAGCATCGATCACACCATTAATCACACCTTGTGAATAGTCACAAATCAAGTTCTAACAGCAAGCACTGAATCAGGAGCAATGAAGCATAAACTCCTTCACAATTTATGATCTCTCCAATTGCATCTTTTCAACCATTAAATTGCAAGATACCATAAATTTTTATCTTCTTCACTTCAGTCACATTATTGATTCTGCCTTGTGAAATATAGAATAGCTGTAAATCTAGGCTATTGAATTAAATTTAAAGTCTTGACTTCAGAAAAGAAACCCAACACACTGCCATGGCTGTTAATTTACACTGAGGAACAAATGATAGAAACATTAAAATTTAAATGGACAACAGGGATTTCAAAGAGCCATAGTTCTGTCAATCCTAGTCCTTGTCAACCTTGAGGGTTTTTCTTTTAGCCAAATTTTAGATCGCAAAATATAATAAAATATAAGCTCCAGGTGGATGCAGAACAGATAATTCTTGCAAACAAGTAAATGATGAAGAAGCTAAATCAAAGCTACTGAATAAATGTTTAGGCTTAAAATAACTCCACTGAATTCAGCATAATTTACCTAACTACAAGGCTGAAGTGCTTTAATACAAATAAAATTGACATACTAATGATAGCATATCTTTTGTCATCAGGTCCCTAGTGACAAGGCAGATCGCCTTAACGTGTCTGCAAGATTCTCTCTAGGACAGCACAGGCAGGTTCTTCAGAGAACTGTGTGTCCATCAGAAATTACAAGAAAGATACACCAAGGTGGAAGCCTCTGTGGATGGGTGGGAACAATAAATGCAGATAGAAATGGAAGCTCCCAAGGAACTGGAAGGATGTTGAAGTAGACCTGGAAAATATCATGTGTTGAAAGAAAACACAGGGTGTGACCTGGATTTCCAGGGTACTGCTAAAGAAGGGGGAGTGTCCTGATGCTGTTTTGGGTTGCCCCTGTGAGAGCAGTGCCTGGCCAAGGCCAAATGCCAAGTGCTGGCTGCTGCTGCAGCTCCACATGCCCTGGCTTTCCAGGTGCCTGGACATAGCTCACAGTCCTCTCCCAGCCTCTAAGGTGTTTCTCCCTGCTGCTCCAGGGAACAGGGTTGGTCCCCTCCAGGCCCCTTGCCTTCAAGGGGAAGGCCTTACGCCAGCATGGCAGAACACCCTTCCACCATTTCCATCCCAGCAAAGGAGCCCCAGCCTGACAGTGAATGCGCTGCTGGGCGCACAACTCTGCCCACTGGGTGCCCTCCAACTCCCTCCTGCATGTAGTACAAAGTTGCCCTCACCACAAGCTCAGAAAACATCATCTGTTACACAGTTTACAGGATTCAGAGGTTTAAATCAGCTTTCTGGTGCATTGCTTACATAAATGCCCCTGCCCCTTAGGAAAAGGCCTATCAGGCCTGACAGGAGGAACAGAAAGAGAGCAGAGAGCGTCGAGAGGTGGTGACTCGCCTCTGCCCGGGCCTCCCACGTCACGCTGCCCGGCCACGGTCCCTGCACCTTGGCCTCCACACAGCAGAAGCAGAGCAAGGGGACCTCCTCCCTCCAGGGAGGCAGTGGGAGGCAGGCCCTGTGGCCACCCGCCAGCTGCACTGGAGCAGGGACTGGGAGGGTGAGGGAGACAGAGCTGAGGGCACAGCCAAGGCGAGAGCTGGCAAGGCAGGCAGGCCTCCTCTCTCCTCACCAGGTGCACAGGGTCTGGAAAGGGGAGTTTCATCGCCAGGAGCAGTTCCACGGCGGGACCGCTGCCAGGAGCAAGCTCCTTGAGCTCCCAGCGAGGGCTGCCCGCTCCCCTCACAGCTGTGTGGAGGAGGCTTGGGTAGAGACAAGGGTGAAATGAGACTCTGGCAAACGATCCAACCTCGGGGTGATGGGGAAACCAGGGCTCCTAGCCCAGGCTCTGCTGACATATTTAGAAGTTGCCTACCGGCACTCAGTTGTCTCTCGAGCTCAATCCTAGCTCTATTTAATTATGTAAATCACATAAACTAAAGGGGTGGTCTGAAGAGTTGGTAGGATCAGGTGTTGGAACTGAGGGATGGGGTCATCCTTATCTGACCAGCACATACCTCCTCAGCAGTAACCTCCCTTTCGTTTCCTCCATCAGCTTTCCCAGCCCATGAGTACAGTTATCTCCCAATTCTTTGCATATATAAACATTTTGCCAGATGTAGATTTTGCAACGGTTTTTATGCTTTCACTTCAGCCCACCATTTTCCTATCTGCATATCACCTCAAAGAGTCAAGACGACGACAATCCTTAAGGAACTGAAAAGTAATAAATACAAAACTGCAATTCAAAACTTGCTCTTTTTTCTTTGCGCCCTCAGTTATTAAATTCCATGAGATAATCAATTAGCTATAAAACAGGGCAAAAGCTGAACACAAGAGACATGCTACTTTCAATAAACATTTTTATGGCACACAGCAATAGAAATGACCAAACTTGAAATGGCCATAGGCTTAGCCTCATGCAGAAGTTTAAGTACTGTTATCAGACTTACCTCAAACTTCTTTGACTTGCTTTGGTCTGAAATTTGGTTTTTAAAACCAGAGAGAAGATGTGCATGTCTGAAGCCCCTGTGCATCCTGCTTTTGCTGCTGGCAAAAATTTCCATGATCATAGTTTCTTCCATTTTGCTTCCTATTTCAAGCAAAAAATAAAAAGCACAATCTACCAAAATGCCAAACTCCACCTGTGAATAAGCACAAACCTTCAGGAATGGACAGTGCTTGCACATAAAGCCTTTTCACTTTTGATTGTGAATTAAAACTGAATCCAGATCAGTGGTGCTTCCCATGCTACTATGGACCAAACTAAATAAAAAAGAAAGAACTGAAGCCCAATTGGGAGACTGATATGTCTCTTACTAAACTCTCAGAAACATTTTGCACCTTAAGATTTGGGTTCCCGGGGGGGAGAGGAAAACTCCCAAATCTAAAAAAAAAAAAAAAAGAAAAAGAAAAAAAAGAAAAAAAAAAAGAAAAAAAAGGGGGGGGGGAAGGGAGGGCAGCAGAGGGAGAAAGAACTGTTTAGCAGCAACACTCTTGTTGGTTGTTCAAAACTTCTGCTCAGGAATCTTGAGTATCCCAGAAATAGTATGGCTTGTGGAAACCGAAAACTTTTAACAATGCAGAACTGTGAGGTGGTCATAGTGTGTGTGCAGTACGGGGAAACAGTGCAAAAGGTGGTGTCAAAGCTGGTGTTCCTGCATGACGGACAAATTGCAGGGCCTAGGACATTCTGCTAGTAGGAGAAGGCATGGCAAGTGGGAAATCCTTAACCATATCCACCTTCTTAATTTATAATACAGATGTAATATTTACTATATGGATGACTCAACTGAACTTAAACATAACAAACCAACACCCTTTCCTCTTGTGGAAAAACACAAATGAGGAACTTTTCTTCATACAATACCTGCTACATGATATGCTTCCTGTTAACATGTTTAAAGCCCAGACACTTGCATTTGCAAATGAAATATACTTCACAAAGCTGGGAAGACTAGCATTGGCAGGCAATCCTGTAATGAACAGAAAGCCTCAAACAGAAAAACAACAACAGAGAGGCTTTAATGAAGTCCTCACAAACATTTTATTAACAATAATACAATGCTAATGTAAGAAGAACAATAATGATAAGCATCCAGCACTGTAGTCCCATTTTTTAAACTTTCACAAGTAATAAATTTTGTCTGAGGTCACTCAAAATACTTTATTGAGTGATTGATGGGAAAAAAGTTATGTTCCCAAACTCAGAGCTGGGATTTGTGTGCCCAAAGACTATGAGACATAGTCTTTGAATTAGTCATTTTTCCTAACGGGACTACGTGCAAGCTCACTGTAGCCAAAAAAAGGCCTCCCATTAATTATGTGGGTAAATCCACAGCCCTGGTCCCCAGATACCCACCCTTTCTAGGTCTGGACACCATATCAGAATAATGCTTGTGTGCATGCTCTCTCCCTCCATGCCATGAAAAGTGCTTAATCTGGACGTGGCCTGTACTGAATAGTGGTGACTACACTTGTCCACTGGTGTAGACACAGCACCTACGCTTGGCTTTGGTTTGTCCCATATGACACAGGATTTTATTACAAAATAAATAAATAAAAATTCAGCTTCATATTCTTCTTTCATAAAAAAATCTTGATCCTAATTAGGCCTGTATAAAAACTGCTGGAACTACTTTGTGCACCTAAACCAAAAGTCTGGATTCAAAGAGGACACAACTTTCAGGAATTCAAAAGTTGGACCCAGATCTGAATTTGCAGCTAAAGCCCATGTCTTGTATACTATTGACAAAGTTTTGGTTTTACTTCTGCCTTCTCATCTACACAGCGGAACCATTTGATCCAAAAAATTTTCAAAAAATGCAGTGAGTTGCTCTGAAACTCACTACAAAGTGCAACACCAGCACGTTTGCACAAAAATTTCTGCTTTAAAAATTATGGCAGTTTTGGTCTAATTATCTCTATGTTCCAGAACCTCTCTAGATAGTAATTCCTACCATTTTCCATGAACATTACTGATGGATCTGATCAACTGCAGCCTTCACCACTTCTGAACAGTGCCAGCAAGTCGCTTTAAACTCCTGCAGATTTTTTTAGTTCAATGAAAATTTAATAATCAGTACTTTTCTTTGAGAATTCATCTCTGCCCTTCCCTTAAAAAAAGGAGGGGAGGGTGTAGAAAGGTGGTGTAGTGCTCACCATCAGGAACAAATGGCTGCTGTCCTTGGAGTGAACTGAGCTTCTGCGGAGCCAAGAGCTGTATGACAACCCGAAACACGAAATTATGCGAGCGGCTGCTTTTTCCTGACTATGTGAGGAGGAAGTACTTGTGTACTAGAATGAGCCCTCCAGCATGACAGAGCAGGGCTCTATAGAGACAGCTCTGACTGTCGTTTGGAAGGGTGAATGCTACAGCACTCCTTTAATGTTCTTTCTCCAGGACGAAATGTATTTGTTTGAAGGGGTGAGGAGGAAGACTGCCAAGCAATGAAAAGGATGGATCCATTGTGCAACAGAAAAGTACTCACAGTGCTGTAAAGCAGCAGGTGCTGAGGATACTACCAGGTTTCCAGTAAAGGATGTGATTAGGCCTTCTAGTGGCTATGACCAGAACCAGCAGACTGTGAAGAGCAGTGCACTGCTCTCTTCCAGAAAAAATAGGATCCCCAAAGTTTTCCTTGGTCTTCAGAAGGATTCTGGCTTGCACAAAACTGTTCTCAGAAAGACAGCTGGGGTTATTCTCTTCTTTGGCCATATGCAGTCCCACCAGATAGGAGTAAGTCACAAAAGTAAATACTGTTGGGTATATAATTATTTTCTAAATATTTACAAACTGCATTAAAAAAATGTTTCTAATGTGACCTACAAATCACCATTTCCTAAGCAACAAATTAATTAGCAAAATTCTTTGGAGAATGTGAAAATCTTGGAACAGCAATATTTTAGTCAAATTTGGGGAGCATCTGTAGCAATCTGCAATAAAATCCTGACAAATAAAAACTTAATTTCTAAGAAACTGATGTCAGTACAGAAATAACAATATTTCACGGAGGGAAAACAACCCTGAACATAAAGGAGAAAAATGCATCAGAATAAAGACTTAAATATAAATCCCTGGCCCAGAAGCTATACCAGGTCACATAACCACCATCTGTTGTATTTCTTGCTCATAAAGGGGTCCATTTTCACAGCTCTGTAGATTTTTCAAGGTAGACTCTTCAGAATACGACTAACAAGAAAAAACAGGCAAAACCTTTTTTTCTCACCCAAAGGAAGTATCTTGACTTCAGATAATTTGTGGCCTAAGCACTAGCTAGGGATGGCAGCAGAATCTTGGAGAGCAAATGTATAAAGGAATACAGGCAACACAAAAGAGATGGGTTGATGCTTGCCTTAAAAAAAGCCTATACAAGATAAGCTTGGGGTTGATTGATGGTGTCTACATATGTGACATTTTAGGGACTGCTGATGGTAGCAACTCTTGGCAGGGTGGTGATGTTGAAGTGATGCTGGAAGCCAGAGAGTGTTGGAAAGCAAGAAATGATGGGATCTGCTCTGCTCTGTACTTTTGGCTGAATGTACCAGTGAGCACATGAATCACACCCTTCACTTTGTAATTTTTGTCTGGTTGATTGATATGAGAACACCAAGGTATTTCACTGAAGATAGATCTCAAACTCAGATATTAAAAAGATTCACCATGAATGTTCATCTTCTTTGTTATACAATGTTCACTGTCTTTGTTCTGGATTGCTTTGAATATCCATTTTGTCATTCAGTAAATGTTTCTTTTTGTGCTCAAAACAAACAGCCTTTCTCCATCACGGCTGAGAGAAGATGGCATTTAAAGGTAGAGTCATTAATTAGGTGATCTTAGACTGAATGTGTACATTACAGGAACATTTTACTTTTCAGCAGGGGTATTTCAGAGAGTGCTAAGCAAATTTTGTGATGGCTGTTTGGGCAATACATATTACCTCAAAACATTTATTGGTCATTGGGTGCAATTATTGCAATTCTGAACGATGTTAACATTGCAGAGTCAACCCTACTACCTAAATATAGATCTGGTTGGTGTAAAAGAGAAAGCACGGCAAAAGCAGGCGGAAAAACCCTAGAAAGCTGAATGTACAGTAAAATTGGAAAACGTGAGGAAGTTTGAACTGGACACTCAGCAAAAGATGGAAGGGACAGACCTGCTGCAATTTTACTCTGTAGCATTTGGCATATGAGGCAGGGTCATGAATGCCTGTACTTTGCCACAGAAGTAAATTAATAAATAATATGAACTATTTAAGATACCATAACTGTTATTTACTACTCAGATTTTCTGCATAGGTAACAACAGTTCTTCTCTGATTATTGCTTAAGATAATATTTTATTATGTTTCCCATTTCTCTCCATTTGTTTGCTTGCCTAGACTTTAACAGTTGAGTAGAGATAAAGCATCATTACTCCAGGGCACAATTGCCAATTGAAAAAGAAAAAAGAATTTTGCTACGGGGAATGTGGGAAGGGCAATAAAACACTCCTATCACTGAAGCATGCCCTCAAGCCAGGACCATGTTAGTAAACTAGCCCCCTAACACCCCTTGCACACTACCAGGCCCCAGGCTCTGCTTAGATTTAGCCAACAGGCAGTGACCTTTCCCGTGTGCCTGAATTAGACTAGCAGTAACTGCAGAATAACATTGCTCTGTTATCCTCTACTATTACTGTCGTGGATTTTAAACCAATTCAGAATTTCTACTGCAGAACTTTCAAATCCAAACTAAATAAATAAGCTTAAAATCAGACCTTAACATACCCAGTCAAGTTTCAGAAGTTATGTTTCTCTGTGACAAGCTGCATAAATGTTGCAATCCCCCAAGTCTGCAGAAGGGAAATCACAGTGTGCATACTCGATAAAGAATGGGAATGATGCAGATGTTTACCATACCATGATTTTTATGATTTCATACATGAAACGTGCCTGATTGCTGAAGACTGCTTCCCTATTCAACAGCACGACAGGCAGATACCATGTTTTCCATGGCACTGTACATTTAGTTTCCTGGGAGCACACTTGCATCACTGTATAATTAGACAGTTATATTTAAGTGCACCTACTGTGTCAATGACTCTTCTCCGTGCCTTGACATGTCAAACCTGAAATTAGCCTGTGCCTTCTAGAAATGTCTGTAGTAAAGGGTGAGGAGATGCTTTTCTCTGGGATCAAATCCTGCAGGCATTGCACCTGAAGCAGTGAACTTGCATTTAGATGCACTGACCCAATAATACATCGACACAGTGCTTTATAGCCTTTAGCAGGGCATATATTGCATTCTTTTCTATGCCAGCCCAACTTTAATGACCATAAAAGGACAAAATGGTGTTGAGTTCATATTGGCAAAGCAAACAACTGCAAATGTTCCACATGCAGGCATGCTCTCTTTACCTTTCAGTTCTCTCATCTATAACCAGCACCTCTGAAAACCAGGTTGGACAGTAAGGAGCACAATGGAAATTCTGCTCTTGCTGTTACTTATACTGTGCCATTTTGAGGAACGGGAGTAATGGTTTTAAAGTTGCACTGTCAAAATATAAGGAACATAATGTCAGAGAGGATGATAAGATTTGCTCTTTGCAAGTCCAGCTTTGCGTAAACCCAGAAAAGTGAAACATTAAAAATAACCACCACCACCATCTTTGACATAACGACAAAAGAAGTAATGACAAATAGCGGGAATTTATATCGATGCTATAATTCTGCTGTTGGATTAGATGGCAGAACTTCACCTAGCATATTTACTTAATCAATCTTTTGGTTTAACATATTTAATTACATAGGGCATTCCTGAATTACAGCATAAAGCTGAAAGTGCTGGGTGCTCCTAATTCCCATTGACTTCCCAGTGGAATAAAAAGGACACCTAGCACTTTGCAGGGTGAGAGTGCAGCATGTTCCTATACCTGCTTCTGTTCCTAGCCCTCCTGTAGCAGAATCTCCTAATGTGTATTCCAGATGGCTTCTGTTTGAAGTGCCATTCCTCCCCAAGCCCAACTGCTAATAAACTCCCTATAGATTACAATCTGGAGGCTGGGAATTTCTGCTTCAGTCTACAGCAAGTAAATCTGTAGGCACTTTAATCTGTGTATTGGTAGTTGCATAGACCCACTTAAGGCTGCACTTTACCGAACAGAATCCTTAAAGATTAGAAAAGCCACGGATTGAACTCTGTGTATTTATTACCAGTGAGATGACTTGAATTTACCAGCAGCAACTAGTTCACTAGCAATGAAACAAACACACCAAAAAGATACAATACAATTTTCATGCTGCAAGAATTAGTCTCAAATTCAAGTACAAATGAAACCACCTGACTGTGTTGGCTCACTTTCAACACGCCAGTCTCCCCGACTTTGCCAAAGAAATGTTCCGAGTCTCACACTGTGAACGACAGAATATATGACTCCAGTGGCCCATAAAAAGAAGCAGAGAAAATGTAAAGCTGGCAGACAATGTCATCTACCGGCAACAACTGTATGACTTGATAAATCTTTTCTGTTGTTTCTGCTCCAAAGGTACAGCTTCGAGACCAGAAATATTTGTAACTGCACACATGCACTGCAGTTCAAATGTACTCTCATATATTTTATTTTCCTAATGAAAAAAATGGAGGGCTAATTTCACACCTGACATACAGGTATGACTCAACAGAAGTCAACGGAACTGCATCACTTGCTGCGAGAATAAATTTGACCCAGAGTTCTTGTTTCATTTTAACTTATCAAAAGAAACCCAGTGCTAAAATTAGCTTACAGTAGAAGTCACATGGTCACATGAATAAATCTCTTCCCACTAGTTCTGTGAAGATGCCTCTGGCTGTGAACCATAGCCATCTGTGGGCAATAATCCTGTCTATCTAATAAATATCAGGCAAAGTCATAAATTACGTGAGGCTGCACTGTACATTAGAATAAAGGAAAAATGACAGATGGCAGAAAGCCCATGAAGTCACTGCAGGGGTGAGTATAAGTGTGCAAAATGTAGTGAAGGAATTGCTAGGAAATGTAGGTACATACAGTCTTCAAAAATATTTTGCAAAGAGTAAACAAATGATAAGTAAACTGCAAAATATACAGGTAAAGAACCATCCTGTCTATGCTGCCATCTCACAGAAAAGGAAATGCACCTATATCTTTAGGCTCAGACCATTATAACTGTTAAGCCTTTGCCCTACCTCACGGGAAGTGAAGAGCCACACAGTCTGAAAGACGTTTTGGAGAGAAATTGTGTTCAGGAATTATGCAATGCTCCATGTACTTTCTCCACCTGGAAAGCGAAAGTGGCACAAAATGAAGCAGGACAACAATGTGGATGGAAAATGCCCGTTAGGAACAGCTCTAAAATTCACCTGTCTTTTGGAAGAGGTGCTCTTCTGTGGTTCTTCCCAGGCACCACAGCAATCAAACTGGAATATGTGAAATCAGATTCTGAAACTATTAGAAAGCCAGATGACAGCTAATTAAACTGGCAAAGAACTTTAGATATTGGAACCTGATTTTGCTACCTTAAGTCTGTCTATAACTTCAAAAATGGAAAATACCTTTACCTCTAAAATTAAACAGTCCTTTTGTAGCAAGATATCCTGATGCTTTCATTAATCTGGTAATTTTAATTATGGACTCCAGCCTAAGTCAAGTGTATTCACATAGACAGTGTCACCTCTGGATACGGTAGCTAAAGCTGCTGCTCAAAAATGGTTAATTTCAAGCCCTGGAAGTCTTAGTGAAATACCTTCATTACTTGGTACTGAAAGAACTTAACCAAAAAAAGCAAGAACTCATTGTCATGACCCCCTGCTTGTTTAGCTGCAATGTTCATTTGAACAAGGCTCATGGAGCGCCCAAGTAAAACCAATTTTTTTCCTGCAAAACACTACAGTGGTTTGTCAACTGAACAAATAAATCCTTATGCCCTGCATACCTTGCACAATATGCATTAAAAGATAACATTCTCATGATTTCTCAGGTCCACTGCATATATGGGATCAAGGAAATGGGACATTTTCCATTTTAACCAGATTTTCATCTGCTTCTACCTCCTCTACTTCTATAGTTTTCTTTGCCCCTAAAGATTTTTTTTTGCTAGTCCTATGTTAGATGAATTTTCCCCTCCTTAAGAATATGCAGACAAGTGGGACTTAAAACCATTCTTTTGAAAGTGGAAAAAAAAAAATTCTTTAAATTGTATTTGCTCAATGTTAACCTCTAACCACTTGGGTTAAAGACTTCATATTGTTTCATATACTGATTCTCAAAGAACACTGGCAAATACATCAATGGAAATTTAATCTTGACGGTGCCTTCAGGTTTTTCTATGACTATTATAGTCATTACTGGCAGATTTTGTAAATCACTGACTTCCCACACTTCTCCCTATGGAACACAGTCCCATTTACACTACTCATAACACTAATCCAAAGCCACTGGAGATTTCATAGGTACTGTCTGAAGTGCAAATCCCAACATACTTCAATGTTAATGTGTTTATCCCATGGATTCATCAAGCTCCGAGTTGATCTTTATAAATCTGACAGTATTGCTTATGAGTAACAATGTTAAACACAAGATAATTTCTGCAGGATTGGGATCTCATCTACACTACAGATTTGAATCACATGTGAAAATCCAATGTCTGCTTTCCAATAGCACTTACAATAGTGTTGCAAAATATCTGATAATTGAAATCTTTCAAAATCCTTCTGGAAGACTGAAATATCAACAGTTACCAAGACTGAAGAATGCACTATTATTATTCCGCAAAAAAAGAAATAATACATGGGAGTTTTATCAGCCTTTAAGCAGTAAACAAAATGCACTGGAACATTCAAGCCAATTTCACTGGTTGGGAGAGTAATCACCACCCAGAAAATTAGGACAAAATTTTCTGACTGAACCACAAATTAACTTCACTGCATTACAGAGCTGAGCAATTACACTTTAGATCACACTTTACAAAATCTGAGACATTCATTAAAGAACAGGTGATGGTTTAAGGCAGTTACAAATCTCCTCCTAGGGCACAGGGATCACGTGGTATGTTTAAGTCATCTGGAGACTGTAAAGGGAAAAGTCGTACCCATCTGCCCCCTATTCACACCAGCCAGCAGGCAGAAGCCAGTCCAAAGTACACACAGATATATATTAAAAGACATGGTCATGGCTGCTGCTGTGTCCTCCTACTTCTGAGGGAAAAAAAGAGGGAAAAATTTTCCAAACAAAGCTTTGGAAACTCCCAGAGTTGAGACTTTTACGTTGAACAATGCATTAAGAATATCTGGGAGGGAAAATCCTGTGCTGGCAGATGGGAGGACTGGATGATCTACAATGGTCTGTTCCATTTTTAAATTCTATCATCAGATTTGTCCTCAAGTACAAACCCTCTCGGAGTTTCTCGGGGGCGGCGCATCCCTCCACAACCCCTACTGCGGGCTCTGGCTTAAAAGCCACAATAGAGTCCTTAGAATCTAACAACAAGAGCTATTCTAGGCACTGGTTAGGAAAATGGGATTTAAAGGAAGTTTCTACTATTGTGCAAAATTAGGGCAAAAAATCTCCTTTCAGATAAGCAACAAAGTATATCAATTCCAACAGTTTGCTCTCCTGCTGTTGTATCCATCATAAAGAAAGACAGTCTTTCTATGGTGAATAAAGGTGATCGTCTAATCAATTAAGATTTCATAGAAAATACGGAACAATTCAGCTGTCTGCCCCACCCTCTTCCCAGGTTGAAACAGGACCTTTCCACTTTGCTCTGCATGTCACTTTTGTTAAAATGACAGGCACCTCGGAAAACACCAAACATACATGTAGAGAGAGAAGAATTCCCATTTTGAGATCCACCATACAAGTGAAGGTTTTTGAGCTATGAATTTGATTGCTCTATGCATTGGACAATTGCTTATATAGCATGATATGTACCATTTTTGTATATGTAGTTATTCCTGTACTACATTCTGATCATGATTACACTTATTTTGATCACACCAATATAAAGAAAAGGTGTTTGTGAAACTGATGAAGTGTTCATCGCGCAGAAGTACTAGTAATACGATTCACTGACTTCACTGTTGTCCATAACTGTTCAGTGATTCAGCTGAATAGGGTCAATAACTCCACCAAGCAATCTATTTCAGACCATGGCAGAGTATTTTTTTTTACAGTTGATGAAAACAGGCCTTTTGGCTGAAGTCAGAAGGTTGATTCCCTTTAGCCATAATCATGTGATATGTTAGTCATTCCTTTATCCAATTTAACTTGAAGATATCTTAGAGACTTCCAACTCCTGCACTGAAGGATGAAGAAATCCCAAATGTTCACATGTGTTGACAGTCTTCAGGCTAACATCACTCCACAGTGACATTAACTTCATGTTGGTATAGGTTTTATGCAGCATCTTTAGTCTCTAAGGACAAGAGCAATGCCAGAGCATAACTACATTTTCTCTTTATCTGGAAATAAGTTGGAAATAAGTTAATGACTTGTGACCCTTTCATGTTCAGAAAATATAAGTAGAAAAAGAGGCATAAAAATTAAATTTAGAAAGTTAGCACTGAACTTGCAATACTTGAAATGTATTCTAACAGATTCTTTCTGTCGCTAGTATTTATCTACAAGGGTTTGGCTAAATAAACAAAAGAGAAAAGATAAAGAGAACAATAAATTAAACAAAGCACGGACTGATGCCTACATGAAATGCAGAGAAAATGCATGGACAAAAAGAGGAAAAGATATCACCTAAGAATAAACGACAAGACATTACAATATAAGTAACATTACAACTTACCCAATCTATTAAAAAAACCCCAGCATTTGCATAATACACCAATTTTATTCAACTTTTCTAGAGTTCACACTGTGAATCATAGAATCTGTTCTACTCTAAGGTTACGCTGCTAATGCGTTTTAAGTATTGAACTTGCAACACACATTGTTTTACCAAAAATTTTCCCTAAATTTACCAAAATTTTTCCCTAAAAAAGCCCAAGCAATTAAGCAAACAAAGCAGGTTTTGGAGGTTATTTGAAAATATAATTTATTTTACCTGACTTTTCCCCATTCCAGCATTTCCAACCCAAAGATTGTGTCACAGCCAGCAGTGCTTCTAACTGTGAGAACTAAAAGTCACAAGATTTTAAAATTAAAGATTGCTGATAACCTGACACAGACAGATGTATTTTACAACACCCCATAGCATTAAAAAACGTAAAAACCCCCAGATTTGTATTAAGGATTTTTTCCCTCCCACAGAATTATTCTGGAGATTTTCTTTAAGGGGAGGAGAAGTACAAAGAAGGGTTGTCTCCTTCCCAGAGGTTTAAACTAAGCTATTTAAGAAAGAGCTGACTGACATATAGAAGTGGAAATTCTCAAATGATTGCTTTATTTATCTAGACAAGGTTGGTCTAGTGTTGACACAACATTTTCAGTTTCTAACAGAGTATTATCATGAAGTGTACGCAGTCCCCTCAAAGCAGTTACTGCCCAACCCTGCTCTTTGCAGCAGTGCTCTTTATATATAGATCACTTGGGATTTATCTAAGAGAAGAGCTAAAAAGGAATCTAGATGCATTCTAAACACATGGAAAGAAGGGCAGACCTTAAGTACCCTAATGCTTATATCTTCCTGACATAAGGCAGACATCCCTACTGCCATTTTAATAAAATGCTGTGATCTTAAAAATATAGTACAGCTATGAATGTTAATAGGACTCAGTATAGTAAACTTATGCAGCAGAGAGTCTCTGCAATCATACTGCAAGATCTGGCTTAGCAGAACTGATGAACACCCTTATGGAGATCAGCTTGCCTCAGACCTCAATTGAATCATAGAGGACTCTGATCCTAGGCCAGATGAAAATCCACAAAAACAATCATTAAATGCATCACCATTTTTCTCGGAATTACCTGCAAATAAAAAATAACTTAGAGTTTTCCATAACTGGCAGCATGAATAAGCAAGCAAGGACTGCAGACAGAAGGGTGAGCTGTATGCCTGGTGGGAAGCAGGCCCAATAAGCCCTTCAGATGTTAGAGTCATGAAACAGTGGTACAAAAGTAAAGAAAAAGGTAGGGGAAACAGTCAAGAGGGTAAAGAGTATGAAAAACCTAATAAGGGCCTTACCATGCTGCAAATTGCTACCTTATTCTCTCTCGCTATCTGGCAGTCTGTTACTGGGTCATCAGATACCCGGACAATTCAAGCCTAGCACGCCATTGTTCAGGATTTCAGTCATTTTTTGAGAATTGTGTAGCAAATGGATGACCAGCTGGTCTAGCTACTCACAACAGCACTGGCTGCTTTTTGTTCATATTTGTAGCACTGGCCATCCCTCCTCCAGTACTTATGACGCTCTTCCTCTTTGATTACTTTCCATCCCGTTGAGAAGCTCAGATAGCCAAGCCTAATTTGCCAACTACTCAAGATTCTCTGAGTCTGATATAAAGTCATTTGAAACATTAGCAACTCTGCTAATTATCTGCTAAGTCATTGCAGTCATCATGTGAAACAAAACAGTGATGCTTGGGGAAGGCACAGAGGCATGACTAGCCAGCACTGTAGACAGACGTGGAACAGAAAGACCACTCACCAAGCCACAGATGCTTTACTATGTATTGATTTATACTTTATGTGTCTTGGCGATCACTACAGCAATACATATATCTCACATGAAAGTCTGTTTCGGCAGCTTAACATGTTGGAATCGGTAGAGTTTATTTTACCGATGAATGGGCATTTGATGCCACTATTACTGTTTCCCTTCAAAGGAAATTAATGTGTCAAACCTTACTTTGTGGGTGTTGCTATCAATTTCACTGCATCTGTGAGGAAGATAAGAGAAAGGTAAATATCAGTCCAATATAAAACTTGGTTATACAGAAATTAAATCCATGAGTTGATGTGTACAGGAAAATGACTTGCAACATACACCATGAAAAAAAAAAAAAGAAAAGAAAAAAAAGACAAAGATCAGCAGCTAATAGGAATCACAGTAGTTACATCAATTTTTTATTTTATGAACAGCATTGTCCTTTGAACTCCAAGCTACCGTCAGCATCTTTCTATTCCATCTGATCATATAAATCACTTGCACAGATCCTTAAAGCCTCTCGTGGCTGACATTAGGTAGCATTACTTACAAATACACTGCCAATTTGAAGAGAATGAAGAAATACAGAAAAATAAGTTTTTTAACTTCCCACATAATTATTTCAAATGCTTTCTATGTTTGTCAATCCTTTTCTGTACCTGTCACAGCCATTCTCTTCAGATTTGTATTATAAATAAAACTCTGTGCAAGCACACATTTGTCCTACTATAAGAAAATTCTGAAATTACAAAGCTACAGAAAAAGAAAAATAAAGGCTTTAATGTCATGCAAGTTCAGAACTCAGACTTGGCATTAGGTAAAAACTAATTGCAAATTCACTATAAGCATCATATGCTTCATGAACTTTTCTTCAGTAAAGATGATACAGACTGTAATTAAGGATAATTAATGTGTCAGATTCTGATAGCCTTGATCAGAAGCTTAATGCTTTGACCACTCTTTTTATCAACAGCTACTTTACAGGCCTGGCCTGAAGAATTCATTGTCTAGACCAACGTGAAATAAACCAACAAAGCAGTTGCTGGCAGAAGTAGTCTTCAGGGGTAAAAAACCTATGACAAAGTTAAATAGTGACCATCAGATTCCGGTATTTTGTTTGAGTGTTTTATTAGGTGTTTGGGTCCAAATTCAGCATAACATTTTCAGCCCGTGATTAAGGTTCCGTTGAAATCAAAGCATTCAAAGCATGTGCCTAAGGTTTGGTATGTGTTCACATGGTTTTTAAATATAGCTAGACTGTTAAAAAAAAAAAAACAAACCAACATAAGTATAATGTTGTTAGAGATTTTGGCAATTCGTTTCAAGAATGCCAGGCCAAGCTGCTGAATAAGTTAAGACAATACCATCTGGATTTCTAAAATGAAGCTTCCAAAACTGTTGTCATTATCTAGATTGAAGTACAACCACGCAAAGAAACAACACAAGTAGAGAAATCACTTTTTAAATTCTCTGTGAAAACGTTATTTTTCAATCACGATTCCTATTAACAATATTCCATCAAATCAATTATAGTGCAGTGACAGAACAGACCAGTGACTTTGGTGATTTAGTGAATTACCTGCTGAAAAGTCAAGTATGACAAAAGTTGGTGTAATGAGGTCCATCACTTTGAAGGAGGTGTCTTCAGCCTCCCTTACAAAGACCAGCTCTGTCAGTCTCACTAGTGCTTCTTTCTTGGACCCTATATGAGAAGCAAAGCCATATTTGCTAATTTACTTTGGGTTAATGGCTTGGGTCTGTAGGCAAGAGTAGATAAAAGGTGATTTAAAATAATTCCAATTGTTAAAGTAGAAATCAAATTCAGGTAATGAAAAAAGAAAGCCTAGTGTTGGCATGAAAATGTTATATTATTATGTAATATTCCAATTCACTATTGCAAATCAGATATTAATATAGACACTGATTAACATATATAAAGTGTATATATATACACGCACTTTCATACGCATATATCAAACGTGTATTTGTGCGTGTATGTACAAACATATATATACATATGCTATAATCTATTTAACAGAAAGAAGCAGAAAACTCTATAGTGCCTTTTCTTACTGTTACAGCTAGTAAAGGCATTAGCCAGATGTTGAAACTCATAGGCATCAAACAACAGTGATCATTATAGTCTTCAATCACCCCATTTAGAATTTACAATAAGCTAAGCAGAAAACCATTATTTCCACCTTCAATATAAAGTTTTCCTCAGGCTGCAAACGGAGTTCTGCAATGGACTGATGCACCATCTGTTCTAACTTCAGAACCCTTTTCCGTGAAACTTCCAGCAAGGGGAACAAGCTATTGATGAGACCCAGGAATATAAGGACATCATTAGTTAGTATGATAGTAAGATTAAAATCCTTTGAGGGCTCTCATCAAAACCTAGATTAAAAAGAAACAAAGAAAGAGAGAAAAGACTGACATTATAATAACAAACCATAATATAAGGCATAAAATTAACAAACATTATGAATTAATCATACTTAGACAATTACAATCCATATGGCTAGTTAAACTCAATCTGCTACCTGTAGTGACATAGTCTGGATACCGTATATTCAATGCCAGTGCATTTCTCCCAGGATGTAATTACTTAATTTTGTGAATGAGAAAATGATGTGTAAAAGCCAATGTTTCCATGGATTCAATGCCCCAAGTCAGATAAAATGCATGAATGCTTATCAAATCTCATGACACTTTTTAACCCTATTTCATCGCACTCGTATTACCTTTAGGTATGTAGAAACAGTAAATTCACATTCACACTAACTACTAAGGTTAATACAAGAAACAAACTGAGTTCAAAGTTTCATTTTCTGGAAACAGGACTCTTAAGATTTAGATGCCAATGAATGGCATATGATTGATGAAATCAGTAATTCTTCTGAAGTTTTTTCATCACTTGAAGCACACACATTTGGATCCTGAGAATAACGACTTTCTTCTTTCCGTTTCACCTACATTCAGACAGGAGATTTCAATCTCTCAAAGGACTTGGCCTTAAGATTCTGGTTCAGTCTCCTCCTTTGTCACATATAGCACATCATATCTGGTGATGTTATACATTCTAAAATTTGGGATGTGAGACCCCCTCAAAAAAAAAAGACCAAACAGCTCTCTAATATTTTAGTCCTATGTGGACTCTGTAAGGAATTTCAAACTAATGCTTGGTCCTTCCCCATCCCAGCCTTGAGGTCCAACCTGTTCTTCTAGAACATCTGGAAGATTCTCCTAAAACATCTGGAAGATTCTCCTAAAACGGTTTACATTCAACATAAGCAAATCAGTTGGGCAATATAACAATATAGTTCATCACTTTGCTTGTACCCTGAAGAGACCTGAATTAAAAAACCATGAACATTGAAAGTAATAACATACACACAAAAATGGAGTTGTTGCATGGAAAAAGACCAATAGGTACCTCAGAACCATCTCAGGCTTTCTTCCATGTGGTTATTCAGACCAAGCTGCTAGAATGAGGAAAGATGGTATTCTTATATGCCTACCAGAGGACTGGTTTTGGAGGGAGGAGAGGACATTACCTTTCACTTACCTCAGAGTGACTTTCCACAATGGTAACAGAACATAAGAGATCAAAGGTAGATGACATTCCTGGTCGTTTGTTGCGGCTTTAACGCTGAACAACCACGAGCTACTTGGGTTTGCTTTTACTGGCATTCAAGCAAAACGTTAAATGATTATTACAAATAGGTAGGACTAGTAAACCACACTGAGTGAACAACAACAAAAGTAAAACATACTATGAAATAGTGAGGATTTAGCAGAGCTACGAATGCGACATGCTCTTAGGTCCAGAGATTATCATTTGTTCTTACCTATTTAAATATCCACAAAGTAATATCAAAACCCAACACAGCTCTATAAGCTCCAGGTTTACTTCAGTCCTTTCATTTCAGGAACACAATCACAACCAAGACATTTAATTACTTTGAGACCCTGGTCATAGAAATCTAAGTTACTTTGCATCTATAAGTGAAAGTGCTAAAGAAATATGTAATGACTGTTTGAAATAAACAGACATCTGTTATCCCCAGCATTTTATTACTTTATATATTAAGACTGATGCAATTAGATACAAAGTAAGTTCACAAAAAGCATTTTTGGTTTGGGGGCTTTTTTTTTGGTTTTGGACAGGTACAAACAAATGGAACATTTTCACTTTCTCAATCTCTGACTAGAGGACATTATTTAGAAAATATGTACTTTTCTTTGGGTCCATAATGTCATTTATCTTCATTATTTCTGACTTGTGACACCTACTACATTATGCAATTCCAGAGAGGACGTTTGGTTTCCTTCACAGACAGTATGATGTGCCCTGAATATATTTAAAAGTTACACTGCGCTGTCATGAGCACTAATCCCAGAGACAGCACAGAAGGCTTTAGAACACAAATGGAGCTTTCTCACTGGCCGAGAGCAAAGTCTTGGCCCTGATGACTATGACCAGTAAAAGCTTCCCTTATTCAATAATATATATTTCATTAAAGAAACCAAAGGGCACTCTAGTCAGTCTAGAGTGATTATTAATGCACATTCTGAATGGTTAAAATAATTCAGCTTTCAGCCGCATGCTTTGTAATACCTTGTGAGGAGTGCTATACTCACCATGAAATCCTGTGCTTGTCATGTCTTATTGCTTAATTAAAATAATGTAATCAAAAACCTCACAGAACAAATGTTGACTGAAAAAATTATGCTAATCTTATATGTATCTACGATTCACATATTACTTTGAGCAGAATAAGTTGACTAATGTGTTAATAAAATTAAACATACCCAACTATCTTGTCAAATGCTATTTTTATCTCAGCATTTACATACATTTGTCATGAAGGGGATACATTCTGAGTAAAAGGAATAAACACTGTTATGATTATACATGTCTGACATGATGTTCTCATCTGAGCATCAGGCAATGCCACATGCATAAGAAACTCTCACTCATGCAGTCATAAGGCCAACGTCCTTAGATCAAAATCAAACTTATAGTTAGCAGGACAGCTTGATTTAGTAACAAGATGCATCTGATTATGTCCGCTCCAAATTTGGCCCTGAGCAGTCAGGTGAAAAATGTGGCACAAAGCTTGACCCAAGTACAGCTTGGTGGGATTGAACGCTGCATTTCACTGAGACCAGAAGAATTTTTGTATGGAAGGGAGAAACTGAGCAGAATCTTCTCAGTCTCTGCAGCTACTTCAGGAAGTTATCAGTGTCAGGAAGCAAGGGGACCCTGTCCCCTCACACAAGCAGACATGCTTGGCTCTCTGCACCAGGAAGCACTTCAAAAGTGTTGCACTTACAAAAATTGACAGTTGAGGAGAAGGGGAAGAACAGAAAGACTAGTAAGGAGAGGGACTGGAGAAGTGGTGCCATTTGTCCCTTTGGAAAAGGCCAGGTAAACCTATATAATTATGCACCCCAGCTTTCTTAGAAAGGACAGGTCTTTTAGCAGCCGCCTTTCCTCTTCTCTCTGAAGGCACTGGAAAGAGATAATCAAGACCTGAGCTCGCACAGGAGTGTACACTAATGACTTGCCTGCTTTCTCTCTTACTGCTGCTGGCATTCAAGTACAATGCCAAGACTATTTCTCACATTCTCACTACTGAATATGCTGGGAATCCTCTATAGTCCATTCCTAATGGATACTGCCCTGCCTCCCAAATTCTTTAGTATGCTTGCCTAGCAGCAGCATTACCAGAAAGCTTAATTTTTTTTCCTCCAGCACCCATTTAGATACAATACAGTGTGTGGAGACAGATTAACTTTCTCACAAGTCTCCCTGAATTTGCAGCTCTTCTGATGTCAACACTATTTCACATAGAAGTCTGAAATCATCATTGTATAAGCTCTGTAGGGTGGAAAAAAACATGAACATGTGAGACAGTTGTACTGCCACCATCCTCTCGCTATGTTGTTGATTATGAGAATTTGTGCCTAATCCGTAGGTCAATCAAAAGCATCAGTGGCCTAATGACAACATCAAATTAATTAACAAGATATCTATGAGCAATAGGCATGTTTTATAGTAATCTTTGAACTTGGACATTTTCAGACTTAAAAAGGTACAGGAAACAAATTGTTAATACTAGCAATAAAAAAGATTAAGAAAACCCCATTAGTAGTTCACAGATCAATAAACATTTTCTTGTCTTAGATTAAAAGTCCATAAATGTCTCGGAATTTGATAAGTGCGAAAGACTGATTTTATACTAAGCCAATTTTCAAAAAAGGAAGCCTACGTGTTTTTCTAGAATAACGATACAACAACAAAAAAAAAAGGCATTAAAATCTGAATTTAGCATATACACTAGAAAATTTGTGGTAATTCTCTCTTGGAATAGTCAGAAAAAATCCTCTAATAAAAAAGTAATGCTTTAGTACTGTATGCCATCTTTTACCTAAATATTTCAGATACTCAAGGGGGAAGAAACTTTAAAAAAAAAAAAATCTGGAAAGAAAATTTTTGTCTCTCCCACACAGTATCACATAGCTCAAATCCTTAATACTGTTAGCTCCCTCACTGTCTTTTGTAATCTGTTTTGCAATGGAATATGCCATTAGATCTTAAAGTCTTACTCATCTCAAGTCTTTCTAGCACACTGCCCTCATGTCAGTTTCTTAATCTTCAGCTCTAGCCTTTGCCTATTTCTTATTAGTGGTAGCTTTACTTTAAGACCTAATGCTATAATTCAGGAAAAAAGGGGGAGAAAAAGGTTTTTTATATCCACCAAAAAAGAGCTTTGATATTTTCTGGAAGATCTCTTTTTTCTGGATTTACTGCTATGAAAATCAATTCAGTAGTCTCACCTAAAAAACAGGAAAAGGTTACTCTGCCATAGGATAACACAGAAGTAAGCCTGAAAAATCACTTCATTTCTGATTTAACTTTATTCTTTGGCCAAATACCATCCTCTAGTGTCTTAACTTAAAGTATCACAACACAAAGCATATCTACAGAGATACAACTGAGTTTGTAAAAGCATTACTATACTCCAGTTTGGCATAAACCTTTATAGATACTTCAAACTAGTGACAGTAAAAAAGAACCAGCTGCAGCGATGAGCATCCAGAATACCAAGATAGACTTTCTTGTGGAGTGTTCTAAACATAGTTCGTTTGATTCACAGAGATTTCAGAAAATATTATAGGTACTTTTGTTGCTACATATGTTAGAAGGATAACCCTGTCAGCAGAAAAACTCTAATGGCACATTGCTTCTTTTCTGATCAATGACAGACAAATAGATACTTACTGATTCACTGGGAGGTGATAAGTAAGAAGCGTACCTTCAAAAGCGGGCTCCATTGTGCATTTTAAGGCACTTATTTACTTTGGAAACATGCTATTCTAGAGAGATTGGGAAGTAGCCTGCCTTTAGGAGAAGGCTATTCCCCAGAGATCCACAGAATCATAGAATCATTTAGGTTGGAAAAGACCCTTAAGACCATTGAGTCCAACCATTAAACGGACTCGCGATGCCTAGCACTTTCATAAAGAGCGAGGCACCATCTCATGTATCAGACCTGAAGTAACTTCACACATTGCAGACAGAAGCATAGAATCACACAAGAGCTGAGGTTGGAAGGGACTTCTGAAGATCATCTAGTTCAAACCCTCTGCTCAAAGCAGATCAATTAGAGCAGGCTGTTCAGGACTATGTCCAGTTCGGTTGTGAATACCTCCAAGGATGGGGACTCTACAACCTTTCTGGTCAACTTGTTCTACTGTTTGACTTCTCTGACAGCAAATAAATTTTTTTCTTATGTTTAAGTGGGATTTCCTTTATTTCAATTTGTGCTCATTGCCTGTCATCCTGCCACTGGATACCACTGAGAAGAGTTTGGCTCCATCTTCTTTACTCCCTACCATTAGGTATTTATACACATTGAAAAGATCTGCCCTGAGCCTTCCTCTTCTCAAGGCTGAACAGCCCCAGCTCTCTCAGCCTCTCCTCGTATGTCAGATGCTCCAATCCCTTAACCATCTCTATGGCCCTTCACTGGACTTGCTCCAATATGTCCATGTCTTTCTTGTACTGGGGACCCCAGAACAAGAACATGGTCTTGCTGCCTTTACCTCACTTCATTTAGTGGTGTCTTATGCCTCTTGTATACTCCTAGTGCTATAAGCTTTACCATAAAATTATTCACTCTTATTTATATATCTGACCATACATCTGCTTAAATGAGATCTGCATTTTTATTTAATGGATGTGAGACTTCATATATCAAAACTTCTGACAGTTACTTTTAGTCTCCTCTGCTAATAAAAACACAGAATAGTCCAGCAAGAGGGTTGTTTAATTTTGTTCAAGAATTTTTGAAATAAAAACTATTAGTAGAACAAGGTAAATCATCATCTATCAAAGCAGTTCTAACGTTGTAATGACTTATAGCAAGCCCAGTAAAACAAGGATATCAATTATTGCATTGTGTTAGATTCAGAAGTAATACAACTCCCTTCTTACAGTAATACAACATACATAATCTCATCAGCAACAATGGATATATAAATTAAGAGTATACAATTAATCAATCAGATTATTCCTGAATTAATTATGTAAAGAAAAATCAGCAGGCAAGGGCAGGATTGTATATAACACCACAGTTCTGTTTTTGCTAACGACACACTATGTAATTCAGTCTGATTTTAAATTTAAAACAAAGAATGCGGTCTCTCTAGGGCACGGCCAGTGATGAATTTTACCAGCATTTTGGTCTCTGAATTATTTGTCTTTATATGAGACATCACTCTCGTGCCCTTTAGTTTCACCTACTGTGTGTATCATGGTGCTCTCCTGTGGTTGGTTCTACTTGTCTAGCATATTTCAATATATTATATGCAATAGCCATATCTTCATTGCATAGCACTGTCTACTTACCTCTGAAGATTCTCAGGAGCCCATTCTGTGACTGCATGCTACATTTGCAGCAGCTCTAGGTAGGTCATAAACACATAAGGGGTATCGATCCTCATGCTTCATGATATAAACTGTATGCCTGTGGGATGCTACAAAGGGTTTCTACAATTATCATCAATGACAACATTTTCCACAACTGGACAATTCCTATCCCGTATGTAAATTTTTAAACTTCCTCTAAATATTTAGCTCCAGGACACTAAAGATGGAACAGTGTCCTTTTGGTCTGATCTATAGCCTGTTCTGAATCAGCCTTTCCCTTCCTTTCAAATCACTACTTTGATAACTATTCCATGACTGTCCCGTAGGCTGCTGATACTAAGGCAAAATCAGTTTGATACCTACAGTTTGGTAATAGCTACAAAATTCAGTTAGCCAGGCCTTTTGTATATGATATAAATTCTTGTTAATTGAGAATATGAAAGTGTTGCAACTGCCATTCTGGCAATGAAATAGATAAAACTGCAAGAAAAAAGTTTAATATTTTTAATACTGAGGACCAAACCATCAGCAGATAAAAGGACCTGGTTCAGCTGACTTCAGCGCTGTGTTGACAACAGCCTCGCCTGTTCAGATCATAACAAACTAAGCACATGGAGGTGTGACTACCTTGCTTTTCAGGTGCACTTATTCTAAACTGATGTAAAGCTTCAGGTACATAGGATATTATTTTATCATTGACCCTAGCAAAAGAACTTGTCTGTCTCTTCATTAGAGAATAAAGCACTCCTCCTTTTGCCTCTGCCTACTCATCTGAGGAAATATGGAACAAAAATCGGTGGCATAAAGCCAGGGATACTGTGTGCATGCTAGCCAAATAAGCTTCAGCAGAAAAGGTTTCTCCCTGTGCTTCTTTGTGCCATCAGATCCCACTGAATTCTAGGCTTACTGCTAGATTACTAAATAATAATACAGTTAAGGGAAATCAGGCTGTCAAAAATATTTTGTTTCAAAAATATTACAAGAGAAAATTTTATGAAAATTTCTTTGTACTTTGTCTCCTTCCAAAAGCAGTATCATTTCAGTGCGAGGCAGTCACAGGTTGCAATACTGCCATCTTTTTTAACAATTCACTAACTGCTAGCAGGTTGCAGATTTTTATACAATCTTAGTCAAATACAGTACTTTGTAGTCTATTCACTCAGAATGGCTGAAAATATAGTTACCAGAGATCACCCTAGATTCTTGGTCATTTCTGTTTTCATGTTTGAGCATGACTCATAGATAAGTGGTGAGATTTGGTATACATTTCCTATACCTGCAGAAATAGTCTTTATCACGTTAGTATGAATCAGAACTGGTTACATACACAGCTAACTACTGAAGACTTACATATGCTTTCCAAATAACTGTTTTTCACAAATTAGACAATACCATATGAGCAAATACTGCACTAGATTAACCGCAGTTACGTATCTGTTCTCTAACATGGACCAGCACCAGAATCTTTAGAACAAAATGCAACCTACCAATATAGACTGGAAGGGTACAAAACAAGACAAAATTCTCTTACTCATTGTACTGTAAAGCAGAACAATAGTCTCTTTGCTCTCTTCTTCCTTTGTATTCAGTGGAACATTAATAGATTTGAACTCATAGTTCATCTGATGAATTACTGCAATTTTACATACACTCAGTACTACAAAAAAGGCAAAATCATCACTGAAAACATACCAACTAATATTGAAAGAGGAAAGGTGATCTTATGGAACAGCTGGTCATAGCCACATACATTGTTAACTCTCTTAGGTGTTTGCAATTGCCTTGATCTCAAGCCCATGGTCAATGACCCTGCTATTGCCAATCTAATTGTAATGTGACTGCTCACAAAGACAGGGACTTTAACCACCAGTGGGAACGTTCTGCTTCTACCAGCCTGGACTGGCTGTGGAACCTTTATGTCTTTTATGGTCAAGACAAAACCTACAGTAGTAGTGACTTCAGCCATATAACTTCAGCACCTCAGATGAACTGGGTGCAAGTTTTAAGTAGCAATTTGTTACTCATCTGCTTTTGGTTCTGGTGCTAATGACACCTGCCCAGCTTGTACCAAGTGTGCTTTAGGTCCTGTTGTAGAATAAAGTTGTTCTTTCTCCAGTTGATTTATAAAAATCAAGGAATGCTAGCTAATGCCCAGCTCTTGAAAAATTGCATGCCTGTGAGTTATTCTGCCCATACATTTTCTTCCTTGCCTCCTGCTGACCACAGACTTCAACAGGATACTCAAGTATTTATAGGGCCAGTCTACTGACTCTAGAAGGGGAAAAAAAAATATAACCGAGTTACTAAACTAGAGTGGTGTCTGTTACATAAAATAATGTATTTGAAGAAAGAAAATATCTGCCTATTATGGTCATCTTACCTTTTACTTTGACAAAATTTTAGAACACAGTGTAACTTGGAAGTGAAGAAGGTCTCTTTAATGACTGTGGAATAGCACTGTTTCATCTCAAAAGACAGGTTTATGGAGGAAAGTGCACTGCTACAGTCTGATTTTATGACTTCACTGTCAAAGGATATCAATCACATATTTCCTGAACACTGCCCTCATTGGCTTCACATAGCTCTTGTTACATTGAATAAATAAAATCAAGAGAAAAGAGAAAACTCTAAACATTCGTACATATATAGCACATGGATTCTGTGCACTCCTGTCTCACTCTGCTGGTTGCTTAGCTTGAGAAACACAACAAAAAATGACAAAAAACTATTGAGATATGTCAGTCCCCGTGGCTCCAAACAAATCATTTATCTGCCGCAGCCTACTCTTTCCTATGGTTTGTTATTTTAGATGGTAAATTTGGAGTAACAATTATGATTGACAATGTACCACTAGTAAGCAGTGAAATTACTGATATGAAGTTCGTTTTCTTTGGAACTACTCTAGTAAGAGTGACTTCACACAAGCACAGTTGACATTTCAGAGGTTTCTGCAGAACACTACTTTGATCAGCTAAAAATATGACCTCAGCCAAAATAGCGTAATGCATATTCTTTGGGAAGGCTAGCACTTAATTGTACTTAATGTGTCTGCAAGTTCCACCCATGAAAAAAGAAAATCAAAACAGAAATTAATACTGAAAGACAAAGCATCGCTAAGGAAGGGTGAACGACTGACACCTTTGATCTTCTGGCTCATCTGGCCCAGCAGGAAACATGAAGAGTTCCTGAGAAAAAGCCCTACACACTCTGGCAGTTTGAACCCAAACGAAGAACAGCAGCCACTCCCAGAGCAGGCTTCGTGCCAAAATACATGGTTTCCTCAAAAAAATGATAAATTATTCTGGTTGAGTTTGCGGAATTTTTGTTGGTTTTTTTTTGTTTTGTTTTGTTTTTTTTACCCTGAGTAGTTGTTTCCCAGAGTTGGGTGTGTAAAACTGAACATAAGCTAACACTTTTTGCTAGGCTAAAGTCAGAATGTCACACTTGCAACAGTCACCTCTTAGTCATGCACTGATTAATAATATCACATCTGTTTCTGTTTTGATCTGCCATTTTCTTTAATATTGCCTTTAAGAAAAAGAGAGGGTCACCAAAATGAAGTTCTTCCTGAGCACTGGCACATATGCAGACATTTCCCATCCTTGTTACAACAAAAGGCAGAGAGTGAATTTAAGCTACATGTAGATTCATACATAAAGATTCCTTACGGTGCATTTTTTCACTACTTTAAAGTTGTCATGTGTTTTTCAAGATTTCATTTTTCAGATGATCACAGTTTAAAGAAAAAAAACCATTCCTTAAAAAACACAATTTTGAGGCAAGAATTTAAGTATCCCTGATGCAGCATGTTTCCTACTGATATCAACTTAAGATCTGACTGTATATTGAAATCTTGTTTCCATTTTAAAAATTCTGAACTCCCAAAGTGAATGCAGAGACTATCCAAGGGGCTTAGTTCAATCATGTATGAGTGAAAATGATTCTCCTCAGTCTATCACCACAAGACAAGAGAATCTGAAACAGAAATAAAAGGAGAGCTTGTTTGAGAAGCTACTGATTAACAGTACAAAAGTGTCCGAGCAAAAAGTGCCTAATCATCTGGTATACCACCTCTCCAACAAGAGAAGATTTTTAAAAAAAAAAAGGTCCTTTACTGTTAACTCTGGCAGAGGAGCAGATACTTTTGCCTTGATGGCTCTGCATCCATTTGGAGACCTGACCTTCTTTAAAAACGTCTTTTCCCTTCTCCCCACGTTCCATTTTATCAGGAGGATGTTACTTCATATCACTTGATGAAGTGGATACGTAAAGGGACAACCATAAAAGATCAGGCCTCCTTGTTTTGATCTACTTAAAAGTATTGACTTCAGGATAGGTGAGAGCATACTCTGAATCACGTTTCCTTCAGTAATTAGGGTTGATAACATTTTTAGTAAAGGTGAGATCATCCAGACAAATTAATGCAAAGGTAAAATATTTTTGTTTGGTTAGAATGGCAGAGCATCTCAAGTTAGAAGATGGGAAGTTGTCTGCTATCAGTTAAACTAGTTTTATCAGACTTTTGATTTTCTCACTTTAGCTAGTGCACAAAGCCTCACCTTTTTAAATAGCACAAGGAGGAATACAGATCAAAGCCTTAGACAGATGTCATCTCACGCTGGTAGTTTTCCTCTGTATTTTGCAGTTGACCTGAGTAAGAGTTACTTTGTAGATCCACAAAAGGGCATTGAATATCATGAACAGAATTACAAAATATTTCACACATGTAAAATGAAAATGTTTTAAGTGTAATCTGTTTCTGTATTCAGTTGTGATCACTAAATATGAACCAAAGTTAGAGAAGGGAGAGCAGAAATGGGCTTGGAAAGAACGGTATCATTTTGATTGTGATGGTCCATGAAAAAATTCCACCACACATACACCTTCTTTCATTAGGTGTTTCCATAATTCCATCCATAGAGCCGTTTCCCCAACGCTCTAACCACAAAGCCATCTTACCCAGGAACAGCATATGCCAGCATTCCTTCCAAATATAAGAAAGTAGGATTTCTGCTCTTTTCTTACCACACGTAAATGCTCTTGAAGAACTCTCACCTATTTCTCTGCTGTCATTTTGTCCACTAACTTTTTCCAGCCTCAATCAAGGCAGATTTCTTCATTTCCTACCCACTGATATTTTTCACCTGCTTGAAGAAATCCCTTCTCCTATTTATCGATCTGTGTTCTTTCATCTCCCATGCTAGCAGGCACCAGTGGTTCTCCTTGCTTGCTCTAAATCTCCCAGGCTCATTAGTCCTCTTCTCCGCCCTTGATCTTCATCTTCTTCACCTTTGTGATTGTCTTCCATGTGCTTTCTGATATCTGTGACTTTCTGAAAACCTTTTGCCTTAGCACTGCAGTACTTCTGCTTTCTTCTGTGACCATCTCCACATGATCCTCTAACCCTGCAGCATCTCTTGTTATTGCTGTAAACTGCTCATCTTGTACTTTGCTTGCAGGCCTGCCTCCATTGGCTTCTGAGGAATCAGGCTATTTCTTTTGTCCTTTCCTGATCAAGATGCTCTATCTTTCTGCCTTCTGCTCCATGAGTCATCCTCCTTTGTTCTTGTACACCTCTCCAACACATTGATTCCAGAGCTTTACTAAGATATAATTGATCATATCTCCCTCTTCCCATTTGGTGAAATCTAAGTGGCCAAACTTCCCTGTCTTTTTTCATCACCTGTTTTTATCATGTGCAAGGAAGTTATTGTTCTTATAACTATTTCTAAAATTATGAAATTATATTTGGAGAGTGACAGCATTGCATTAAGCTGTCTCCTCTATTAAGTAAGAGGACTAGCATTTAAAAAAGATTACCCACCACAGTTTCCTGTTCAAGCTCACCAGAAACTTTTTATAGATAATGAAGAAAGAAACAATTTTACACAGTTTTACAATTGTAATTCTAATTTCATGCTGTATTTGCTCATGTTTTTAGGGTTGTGGCTATTTGGAAAGTACTGCAGAATATGATTTCATTAGGTCATTTCTACTGCCATGGAGAACAAACCTTGCTGTAAGCTTTGGAGATGGATATTTTTGCTATATACACAGTAGTGGTGCAACATAAGCACTATTGATGCAACATTGCCCACTCTGTATCTCAAGTAGCTTCAACTCTTAACTTAGGGCTAAAGTGATGAATCAATCTCTATGTCTGTTCAATACCTTGACCTCTTTCTTTAGACAACAAAGGCTAGCAATGGGGCTTCTGAAACACAGACACCTATGCACCATCACCTGATTGTGCCCCAGCTAGTTGTTTTTTTTTTTTTTAAACTCTGTTACAAGGCCACGATAGTTTATGGAACACAAACTCTTCAAGCTGATATTAACGTAATAGAAACACTACCAAGATACAGTGATTCCATGTTTCTGGCTAAAATATTTTTAGCTGAGCTATGTGAAGACACAAACAATAACAAGAACACCCATTCTCTGACAACCCCTTCTACCACCTATGGATGTCAACAAGAGACTTTTCATTGACTTGGAGCAGGTCCTAATTAGTTAGGAACAGCATGTGCGTGCTCCAGCACTCAGGGGATGAAATGGTTTGTTAGCAGAGCACATGGTTTTGATTAGTAGTCTAATGAACTAATGCCTCAAATCAACAGGAAATGCAGCATCTGGTCAGCATTTCATTGCTTCCTTAAGACCCAGCCACACCTTACTACCCCCTCCAGCTCTCCTATGCTATATCCCAGTACACAAGAATGTTAAGAAAGCCGTTATTTAGACAAAAAAAAGTAGATATTAATATATTAATTACTACAAATGAGACATGCAGAAAGAGGTGTTACTGTTTCCGTTATTCTATGGAACAAGTTTCTGCCAACTGAGGCAAAAATCTGAGGTCTTCTCTAGTTTTAGCTGTCCAATATTTTCTTCAGCATGTTCTTCAAATAACTGACCAGAGTTAATGATGTAAAACACATTTATTCATTCATAAACCTATTTGTATCTTGGAGTTGTTGAAGTAGTCTTTACTGACATTTATTCGCTATAACATATTGAGATGGTTGTATCTGTGGCAAATAATTTTACTCGGTTTTCAGAGCCCCCCCCGATCCCTACCCAAAATTCTAATTAATAGGGATTCCATATTTCCACACAGCTTGTCAGTTTGATTATTTAAGTACTTATTCAGTGTACTAAAGACCCTAATCACCCCTTCAAAGCAGGCAGCTCTATATAAGGCCTCCAATGTCTGAAATACATAAGGATCATCATCGTCGTCATAATAGCATGGCAGCTGTGCTTCCTATAAGCCAAAAAAGTTGGTCCTGTGTATAACAGACACACCTCAGCTACTGCGTGCCATCTGCCTAGTTAGCTGTTAGACAGCCACAGCAGATCGAAACAGCTGCTCCTGACAATATGAAAAACATCAGTACTTCCTTAAAGGCTTTGGCAATGTGGATAAACAATTTCAGTGAAAAGAATATTTTAAATCACTGCAAATTTTCGATGCAACTGCTATTACGCATCACACCATAACAAAGTGATTATGCTCAGTAGAATGGATTTTGTTCAGCAAGTGTAAGCGTATGGAGCGTTTTTTTGTTGGTTTTTTGGGGCTTTTTTCCACAGTTTTACAAAATACCAGTTAACAAGGCTAAGAGACCATTGCCCTGCACAAGGAGGTTTCATGGCACACTACGATAATTTACAATGCCTTTTTTCTATTTTAATCTTTCAGGTAAAACAATTTTTACTTTTATGAGTTTATTGTGGACTACATCTTGCGCTATTTATTTAGGTCATTTATGTGAAGACTGGATTTCTGAGAAACCTCAATACTGTGTGTCTGGCCTACAGCAAAATTATTATTTACAATAAAGCAAAGCATTATTGTACTGAACTCCTTACCATCATGGGGATGAGAGGGTGTTTGGAAACGGGGGGAGGCAAGGCAATCCTTGCTCTTGGCAGCCACGTGTTGCCAAAAGGTGAATTTTACCATGAGTAAACGTGTTAAAATGCAACATGTAGAAGGATGACAGGCTGTAGAGGATGGATGAATAGATATACACTACACACACAATTCATACCTACGCAGTTTTTTTTCCTCCCTTGTTATTCCTCATGAATAAACAGTAAAGCTCTAGGTGTCTGACTCTGGAATGAAGCTGCCCATTCAAACTGGGGGCTCCATGTCCCTTTGGAGGTCAGAACCATCCCTTGCTTGCAGCTGGCTGCAGACAGGAGGAGTGGAAGATACAACAGCTATCTCTCACCTGCCTAACCATGCATAAGGGAGCAGACATTGCATCGTGTCCCTCGCCACCTCCTTCCTGTCTGAGTGGTCACGGTCTGAAGATGGAGTAGCAAATTACTATAAATAGGCCCCGGCAGCGCTGAAGTCAGGCGTGGAAAGAGTTAGCAGTACAGACTCCACCTCAGAAACTGATAGGGAAATAAAACCTATTTATTTAAAAAAAAAAAAAAAAAAAAAAAAAAGAATGCTGTCTGGAAACATAACACAATTGTTGTTTTATATTTTGTATGTGTTAAACTTTCAAGCTATCTGCAATAAATGTGAGGTTTTATATTAATTGTGAACAGATCAGTAATTGGAGGCAAATTAATGAGAAACCTGCTGTCACATTACAGCATACGTTTTTAGCGGATGTGTTTAAACATTTGGACAAAATATCTATATATTTTTAAATGGTAATTCTTTAACTGGTAAACGTAATTACCTAACTCCAAAGCAAAAAATATAAAACGACAAAAATGGATTGAATCAAAATATTCTGTCATTGCCATACATAAACCACCAGAATATCTTTTCAACAAATGAAATTATTCTTTATTTTATGCTTTTAAAAATGCATTAGTGTAATTGCTCTGCAACAAATTACCTTCTGTGCTATAAGCGTGGCTACATCATCCCTCGCATGTACATCAATTGTGCATATTGTCATGATGTTCTGATGATCACCAGGGGTGAGTTCCCCTAACAGCATGTTTATAAGGGCATTCAGTTGAGCAATCTGCAAAATAATTATATTTCAATGGAGATATTACACTGTGGGGGAAAAAAAAATACTATTATATGTCAAATGCTAAATGGAGCAGTTATAGAACCAAGACACATTTATTGGTGCTTTTAATCAAAGCAAATAACTTTTGCAAACTAATAATGGTGTTGTTTTCTTACAATTTTAATTTGATTCCTTAATAACAAAAATACACTTTTCAGCTGGTGCCCAGAACTTAATTTCAGAACAGATAAATACTAGTCTGATACAGCACTTGGGATGCTAGTCTGAAACCGCACACGTGACAAAGCTACTAGATGTTTAAAGTACCGCATGTATACTTTTAAACACTGCTTCCAAAATAGTCACTATACAAGTCATGTTTACTACAGGAAATGCGGAGGGAGGGGAAAGAAGAAAAATAACTATTTGGGGCCTGATTGGCTTGGACGTGATGTCTTCTTTGTGTCAGAGGAACAAGAAAAGCAGGATCCCTGAACAGCCTCCTTCATCAGACTACTATGTAATTCCCTATCCTGATGGGAATGGTGACACTGAGAAGGTGTCCCAGGGTGTCTGCTTTCTCGGCCCTGGAAGCCACTGGCAGTCACTATGAATTAGTTTTACTCCAAGGCATCCAGACATCTTATTAAAAAAAGTGATGCTTCTGAACTAAAACAGTATTTGTTGGGTTTTTTTGGGGGGTGGGGGAGAGGGACACTGGAACAGTCCTTCTGAAGTCCACTTGCAGCTAAAATAACAATAAGCACAAATCTGCCTATTAAATGGTTGCAAGACAAATTTTTCTTACAGAGCCTGCCAAAAATATTAAGGTCCTGATTTTGCAAATTAAGGCCCTGATTCATGCAGAATCCCACCTTTGCCAACAGAGGAAAGTTTGCACTGATGCAAGAAACAGGATTTTAAACACACACATCCTTAGTAGATTGATACATAGCAAGTAGTGTAATGTCTTCTAGAGATCACTAGATTTTGCATTTAAATTTTGTAAACCACTAAGGTGTCGCAGATTTGATTTATACCTTAAGACTTATATCTTCTCTTAAAATCACCATTTTTATACATTTTGTGTATAGCAGATCCACATACCTACTTGTGGTTGCAGTCTTTCAGATTTCCAACCATTCTTCCAGATTCTTGAAGGAAATTTCAACATCCTCAGCTCACCAAGTCGCAATATCCATCAAAGCACTTGTGTTGAATGGTCAAATAACCACTAATTTTGCAGTTTACCCTCATGTGCTGCTGCAAATTCCATTTTTTTTTTTTTTGCTGGAAAGTTGCACAGAGTTCCTTCTAAATACGTTAGCCAATATTCTACCTAATGTAAAGACTATTTTCTCTAACATTTTAGAGAAGTGATTTATACGAAAACCATTACAAAATGTTATTAACATCACAGACCTTGTCGTGTTGCTTCTGAAGATCTGTCTTGCCAAACCTGCTTCCTGGCAAAATGCAAAGCCTACAGACCTGGAATCTATGCAGGCCAGATGACTGCACTGCAGTGCCCTGGAGGACAGAGCAACCTGTATCCTACCTGCAGGCTCTGAGCCTGACTTACACTGTGAAAGACCTCCACCTTGAAAAATACACTGGGATCCGCCTGCTTGGAACACAGGTTCATTATGAATAAAAACTTTGGTGTTCTGCTCTTTTCACCCAGTCTCCTTTGACTAAAAAGTCCTACTTCACACTTTGGTCCTGTTATTGTGACAAGCAATTTCAGCTTTTTTAGACCATAAAATTATCTAGGAGAGGTGAGGGTCTGTGCTCAACAAGTCAGACTGCTGACAATAGTTTTGCTTTCTTTATCACCCTTGCAGAGTGGCACGTGAACCTTGTATGAATTTGCAGAGAGCAGGATGAAAACTGATTTTTGGTATGCTTGCCTTGAATCATGCCTCCCTCACGAAGCTCTAACAATAGACATATAAAAGTTTGTGAACCTGAGAGAGAGAATTTTATGGAGATTTCACTTAGATTGGAACTCAAGAAGTTCCCTCAAAGGAAAAAGCAGCTATAGAACAAAAAATGGGGTAAAATCCCTAAACTTCGCTTTCTCTCAGTATAGTGTTTACACGGTAACATGGCTTATACACTTTGCAATGTAGAACACTGACTGGATTTATAGCCTGTGTTTCCTACCAGTATGAAAAGAATGATTTTGGTGGCCTACATCCAAAGACACAGCAGTGGATCACTGTTCATATTACTCAGTGATTGCATATAATTTGGCATCACTGAAACAATCGCAGCTCTGAAAAGGTTGAGCTCTGGGCTATTATGAAGACTAAATTAACTCTCATCACTTGAGTGAATGATCCATTCACACCAAGGTCAAAATCACTAGCTGAGCAACATGGGAAAGATGACACTATAGCTGACTGACCTGCAGTTGCATATGGATAAGACTTTACATTTATTATTCTCTCTGACAACCTGGATTTTACTGAAAACATTAAATTAGCCATTTACTGTGAAAAAAAAAAATCTCTGTGGAAAAAAAAGTAAAATCCAACCCATTCACCTTTCCCCCGCCCCCTTTGCTACTTGGGTTCAGACAAAAGTATGAGTGCTGCATGTGAATCAGTGACTGAAGTTGCTGAGGCAGAAATGAAAGTTCAGGAGAAAACAACACGAGATACTTCTTGGTTTCCTCTTGGAATCTCTTAAACTAGCCTATAGATCTGGCAAGACAGGAGAATAAGGAAGAAAGGAAATCAGCAGGTGTTTAAAAGAAACAGAGACTAGGGTCTCCCAAAGAATACAAATTTCTTTGTATGGAGGAAAAAGAAGGGTTTTCTTTTTATTAATTTTTCTTTCCTTTTCTATCGCCTTTTGAGTTGATCAAATATGAAATCTCCATGTGGTAGGATAGTCTGATACTGTTTTTTCTGAATGGCAATTAATAGTTAAAATAGAAAACTTCCTGCAGAACCAAACATTTTTTTAAAAATAGCCACCTGAAAAGGTCAAATCTTTTAACTTTTGAACCATTACGAATCTCTGCATACATCTGCACTGTCCTAAGTTAAGTTCTGATCCTTCGTGGCTCACATTCTCTAGGCAGCCCATATTTCAGACTGCACATTGCTGTGTGATTGTGGAGCATCCTGTTATTCGTGACAATGGCTGAACCACAGGAAGACAGCACGGTATGTCATGGGATATACAGTCCATGGGATATACATGGGATATACAGAGACACAGGTCCCACCGTGGAGGACTGGGAAGCAAATAAAAATAAATAACTACAGCTTCCAGTATAGGCCCAGGGGTACCAACAGCATGAGCTGCAGAGCTATCTCATCACTGGGACCTCTGCCTCATGCCACTCCACAGTAATGACTCAGTCAAAAGCTATTTTTGATCCAACATTATATGGTTTGCTTTACTTTTTCTGACAGGAAGTTTACCCAAAGCATCATTGTCCCACAGAAAATGTTAATGTTGTCCTTTTTTTTTTTTTTTAGTGGAAAAAAATATTTGACTAATTTTTTTTTGATTGCCCAAAGTCTTCCTGCTCCTCTCAGGAGCCTAGGTGGCACGTCAGCCGATTCTGCCTAAACCTCAGTACACACTTGTTCTGGCTCCTAAACCTAGGTGGATTTGGTTACGCTGGCTCCTCAAACTTACTAAGTTATTTCATTTCCAGGGTGTGGGGATACTTTCAGTTAGAAAGATGAGTCTTTACATTCTGAGATTACTGAACTAGCTTCAACAAACTGTCCTCCCATTACCTTTGCATACAATTATACTTCAGGGGGAGAGAGAAAAGAATGCAGACAAGAATGCAAGAACCATGCTGGCAAACTGGCAAACAGTTCTGGGATAACAGGATGGACAACAAAGATTCACATTTTCCCTTGAGTTCCCCTCAATGCTGTCTAATTGGCTCTGACCTCCGGATTGACGGAGCTTCTCCTATTAGAAGTAGCAGATAGTGTGATCTGGCCAGGGAGTCTAAGGTTTCTAGAATTATTTACTTTGTATCTTTCTAATTCAGCAGAACATTAGGCAAGAAAATACACCACTTGGTAATCTGACCTGTTCTTCACAAAACACGGGGCTTTGAAAAGTATATATAACTGCTGTTCGCACTGCCAGATTCTTATCCTCATCAAATTTTAGGTAACATTGTCAGATAACTTCAGTACTTTGCAATCTATTGACAGACATTGAAGAAAGCTGCAGTTAGAATAATTTTAATTGCTGTGCTTAGCCAAATGAAAGAACACAATAATCTAGGATGAAAAGTTTCCCTGCTTTGAACAATTTCCCTCAGAAATGATTTTCAGTAAAACTAGCGCAGAGAGGAAGTGTCATCATGGAGGAGTGAGATGCCCAGCTTCCACAGGGATTGCAGAGTACTTCTGGTAAAGCCTGAGTAAGGAAAATTAGGATAGCACTTTTTAGAAGTATCTTTAGAAATACAACAGTTGTAGTGTTAGAAATAGTTAGAAATATTAGTTGTTATTGAAGGAACCAAATCAGTGTGAGGGTAATGACAAATGAAACCAAAATCAAACAAAATGAACAGAGCCAAACAGAGCCAAGTCATTCTTCTACTTTTTATACTGCAATCTTTCTATACAATCTTACTGTCTAAACAGGTGTTTGAGATTGTCAGAGGAAACATGCTGTAAAATTGAAAGTATTTCCATTGTTTTAAGGTCCTCTGTGTTTCCAAAGTTTGTATAAACCTTAAGTACTAATCTGCAAAACAGAACTAGAACAATTCCCATTTTGCTGAAATACAAATAAGTTAAACCATTTGAGCATATATGCACAGCTGGCCGGTCTTCAAAATAAGAAATAGTTGCTTCTGTCTTTCTATTGCACATCTGAAGTGAGTATATAACAAAATCATTCTGTTGGTAAACAGTTCACCAGGGAGGACATATTTTCTCCAGATGGATTCGTATTATTTTAAATCACAGTATTTGCCAGCTCATTTCTGCAAAATATTCTTGGTCTGTCAATTTCTAAATACAAAGTTCCTTGAAAATTACATTGTCTCGATAAGATATTAAGGTTATCTACAGGATTTGAAATTAACTCATTGCACTGGTGACAGACGACTTGTAATTAGAAATGGAGTGCTTGTTTCCAAGAAAGGCTAGTCCAACATTAAGAGCTCTTGCCCAGGACTTAGGAGATTTGCTCTCTCACAAAAGTTCTGCAGGTGACCTCTGATGAATCACAGAGGTTCTCAGCTGTAAAAGGGAGATAATAGCACTTTCCTATCCTCAGGAGCTCTTATGAGGGTAACTAAATATATTTCTTGTATTTAGAAAGATTAGGAAATATCAAGATATACAGTAGGAAGGCTTTTCCTGTGGAAACCAAAACCTATAAAGAGTTTGTGTAAAATTCAATAGATAGTTTCTGTTCAAACACTTGGGGCTCAAAGAGTTACATTCAAACAAAATCATACGATAGGCTCCCATGCAGTTTTCTCCCCTAAGTAGACCTCAGCCATTGTCTCGTGCCCTGACTACTAAGACATTCTTAAATTCCACTTTGATGTTACCCCACGCTGTATAAAATATTTAAATACTCAGCGACCTGATTCTTGTGCCCTAAATCAAAGTGAAATTTTAATCCTAATATGAAAAACAAAGATTTCATTTTGGCCCAACCTAAATTGATTTTTGATCTATTCACCAAACCCCATATTCATTATTTCCGAGTTTAACTTACTTTTTTGGCAAAGGAACACATTACTTTCTAATATAGATACACAATGACTGTTTATAATATTCTAAATATTTGTTTAGCATTCTTTCAGCAAGCATCTATCTCCAGAAATTAATATAGCGGAATATTTGCAGAGAGTAAACACTAGGGGACTCCAATAGAGGCAAAGCAAATGAAATTAATAAGTGAGCAAATATTTTTGCCACCTGTCCACCGCTGATATTTAGCTTTTACCTCTTACTAGGTAAGACTTGTTCTCTACAACCATTTAACAATCAGTTAGACTTCTAATCTGAATGGGAATTCTCTGGAACAAGAATGAGAACATGTGAAAATCTAACCACTTAGAAGAACTTCTCTTTTTGAAACAGTTCCATACTATTTATTGTCTTACTTTTTATCTTGTCTTTACCACTCCAGCCACATGTTCTTGGTGTGACCAAGCAAGAGAAAGAAGAGGAGAGAAATAACAAGGCAATACTTTTTTTTTTAAAGTAATAAGATGTAGAATTTATAGCTAGAAAGGCAAGAATTACCCATGGATCTGGTCTGGGGAGTTCTACATAATAAAAGTCTGTAGACAAAGAATCCTGAAGAAACTGCAGGTAACAGAATAAGAACCCACTAAAGAGAAAAACTGGAGTGTTTTCTAGCTGAACCTATGATATTAAGAGTAAAATCTATATATAGGTTACATATATAACCTATTATCCTATATATACTACCTTTAAATTTTGGATCTACATACATAAATTGAAATGTTTGGTTTGGGTTGGAAGTAGTAGAACTTAGAAGTGTAGACTAGACATTATGATGCCGAGTTTCTGAAATTACTGAGACTAGCTGATGGTGTTATTCTGTTGTTCCTTAGAAAAAAGGTGAAGATGTCATATAGACGTAATGTAATGATACTGCCTTTAGACTTTGTTTACAACTGAATATTTGAATTTGCACAAATGCTCATCTTTTTTTTTTTAGGTTACTCAAAGAGAATGGAAAACAGATTAACATGAAGTAGATTACTCTCCAAAGTACCTGCTCACATACACAAATAATGATGGAAGCTGAAGTTGGGCTTTTTCTTTCATCTATTAGACTTATTACTTTTCAACGTTTGGAGAATCGACCAGTGGTATCTTTAAGTTAATATAAGTACCCAATCCATGCAGAAATTTTTAAGATAGGAAAGGATGAGGATTATTACCTTCTACACTTGTTTCTTCTATGTTTAGCAGTTCTTTCACTCCCTGATTCAGATTCCCAAAACACTTTTTTTTTTTTTAATAGTTCAGTTTTAAAAATAGTGAATGAGTACAGAGGCATCTAGCAGATTCTGGATTATTGACATGTGTCCAGATCATCTCACATTCCTATAAGCCATCCTTGGAACTGAAGTAGGATCAAAATCAAAGTACAGTGAAGACAGTTCAAGTCTCATAAAAGCAATAAACCTTCAATTTATTACAGACCTGAGCTACAGCCATCTGAAATCAGTGGAAAGATACTTCTATCCATACATACAGTATTTAGCATACTTTGCTCAACAACATTAGGAAAGAGGAAGACCCTTTACCATTTGACCTTGCCTATTCCAACAGTATGCATGAAAAAGGAAATATGCATATTTTCTTAAAAATTTGGAACAACAAGGAAATAAACCCTTACCACATCATCTTCTAGGGTCTCTCAGATTTTCAGCAGAGGAGCACCTACCCAATAGTGTCCAAGAAAGACTTGTAACTTTCCAGGTTGGTTTGATCTCTACAGGTTTCTGTGAAATACCAAAAAGGATGAAGTAGCCTTTTAAGCATAATAAGGAGTTAGTTATCATTCACCATTGTCTGCATCTACCTTTTCTACTGCCATTTCTCCTACTGCTTTAGCTACACTTTTCTGTTTATCTTGCAGCAATTCTGTGCAGCTGAATAATAAAAAAGTCCTCCAATGTGTTATTCACCATTCCTGACAAAATTTACCTTAGAAATAAGGCACAAACAAGTCAGAAGTAAAGGTACCCAAAATTCTGCAAAGCCAGAACAGAAAGACTATTGTGTTTGTAATTGCTGGGTTGTGAATTATAAGGTTTAATTTCTTAAACTTCACCTGTTTTCAGATGCTTAACCATTGATTTGAAAGCAACACACATCCCAGGTCCCTAGTGCTTTGACAGGTCTTCATTTCTTACGCAGTAGACAGTTGTGAACAAAAAGACAGAAGCAATGAAGAAGTAAGCAAGCTAGTGAATGCATCTTGTAGTTTGACTTCTGAATCTCACGTGAAAGCCAGCTGAGTAATTTTCTGGTTACCAAAGAAAAAATGAACTTGGAAGCATATTTTCAGAAGTACTTTGAGATTTGGGAGTTCAATCCTGTAATACTTGTTTCCCCAATTTTTGAACTCCTTTGATTTCAAAAACCCTCTAATGAAGGGAATTTAACAAGCTACAGGCTCCTACATAATGCAGAGTACTCAGAACAGGAGAGATTATTTCAAGTAGCAAAACACCGTTCATTAGGGAAATGATCACATTTGCAAATCTTCTGAGCTCCGACTCCGTGTGTTCAACATTTATTTGTTTCCACAGAGTTTTCATCCAATCTTTAATACTTGTCTATAAAATTTTAAAAAATAAACAAACAGCTCCTACAACATTCTAAGAAAAGCCTGAGGCAACTGAAGATGGAAGGAAGGTTTCCAACTCATCAGCAGGTGAATATTTATAAATATGTATGGTATACAAATGCAACAATATCAGTTTCAAATTTGAAACCTACTGATGCCGATATTTAATCTAAGAGGATTTATATCCTTTGTGCTAGAATTCTGTTTGTTATAGGGAAACAATCCCGCCTAAACTTCATGGTTTGGGGTTTTTTGTTTGTTTTCAAAACATGTTTCAAAAGTACTAAAATTCCAGAACTATGCACCAGTTCACTACCTATATGATGCCTTTTCAGCAGCATTAATTGATGAGAGGGCTGAAAGTAACAAAAAAGAAAGAACTAAATTCCAAACCTGAGGTAAGCAGGTGTATCTCTCAGTCATAAAGTGCATTCCTGCTTTCTTTAGGGATTAATTTGTCTCAAGAACCACAAAGAAAATTCAATTAAGGTAAATGTTTGATACTCAGGAAAACTGAAAGCAAAAGTATACATGATTTCCCTGCTTTAGTATAAGCAATGATTCCAAATAAAACTGGACCTTTTAATGAAATTGCTCATCTGGCAATATTAATGCAAAAAACAAAGCTCTCGCTTGAACACCTTCTCTGAAAAATCACCTGGAATATGTATTCAGTAAACAATGTTGCAGTACTGCTACTTTAAGTAACTTACTGTGTGGGTGCTCTACACCAATAAAAAGTGACTTTATTCCTGAGAAATTACTCCACTATGAAAACAACCATAGTGGACACCTGAAGAAGACGTGTAACTACAATTGTAAGTATTTCCCACATGTAAATCAGTGGATTAGAATGTAAAAGTCCACCTGACATTCAGAACCACATGGTTTTGCTTTGGGACTAAGGATTCATTGAATTCAAAACTTCAAGTAAATCTCAAGTATCCCCAACTCTCATTAACCAGAAACAATTAGCTGCAATACCCCCATGTACTGTCACCACAATTCTGTTGCAATGGCAAAATCATTACAGTACAAGATACTACAACTAACAGAATGTATTTAGAAATAAGCTTTACAAAAGATTTGGGTTCTGTTGATAAAATGAGCTAAAGCTTAGATCAATGGTTTATTCATTTAAAAATAAATAAATAAATAAATAAAAATCAGGACGATCTCTTTTCCTAATCTTGTCAGGCACTCTGTTTCATCAGAACAGAGAGAGCTTTTCCTATTCTTCCACAACAATACCTTCACCTCTGTGGTAACTGTGCACTCATGGACATTAAAATAAATTTTGTCCTCTCCTTGAGACTGAATGGCTTGTGTACAGCTGCAATTACCTCTGAGGAAAAGCTGGTGAAAAGAGAAATCTGTGATGACCACTGAAAGGGACTCCTGTCATTCCAAACAAACACAAGTGAAGCTGGAAGCCAGATTAGTGACTTAATCATAAACTATAAGTCAACAGACCAGATGCCATTATAATCCATCCAAGGCCAGGTTTTCATAGTTCTTATGCTATAAAATAGGAGTGCTGCAAAGGTTATCCTTCTAGGGGATTAATAAACGGCCATTTTGAAACCTCCTTTCTGTAGGCTAAAGAAAGCAGAGAGGAAAACGAGAGACAGTTGTATAATTTCCTGAAAGACACTATGAGAAACTTATCCTCAGCAGGAGCCATGTTATCTATCTGAATCCATAATAACGTGCATTCAGGTTTGGAACTTCTCCAACTTCAAATTGATTTGCCAAATTTCATAAAAAATAGTGAAAAAACCACTTTGTTTCCTTCTTGACGACCTCTGAAACACATTTCAGCCTCAAGCACTTTTTACATCCATGCACAACAATTCAGGATAGAAAAAAATGACAGATCCCGTACTCCAGCAGTGCCGGTAAATACCATTGCAATAATGTTATCATTCACTGTCAGATGCTGAAAAGGTACAAATTGAGGCAGGCAGTATGACACTGTGGGTGCACACGGTACTGTGTGAGGCTTTTTCTTCTCACTACTCTTCATTGCTTCTTCGTGCAGACACCACTAATGCATTTCCATCCAAAGGAGGGTTACGATAATGCACTACTAGTGTTTATTTTGCAAAGCGAGTTAAACTAAGTCTGAAGTCTAAGCTTGTAATATTGTACAGTTCACAGACAGAATAATTTCAGACTGCTTCTTAGACTACTTGAGAACAGAGTCCATAGGTTCACAATACTTGAACAAAAACCCGAACCGCATATTTCAAAGTTCCTTCCTCAACCATTCACTCCGCATATGTGCTAAGCATGAGGCACACCCAGAGCCTGTTCTGTGTCCAAGCCTGTTCTATTTATGAGATATCCCCATACCTCTGGTGTTTCCTGATCCTGTCCATTGAAGAACTGAGCTGCAGGCCTGGGAATCAAGCCAGACACTTTCTTGTGGCAACACATGGTAGTAGCATGCCTGGAAAACCGAATGCTCTCCAGTCACTTAAAGCCTTGTTTTCCTACTGCGCAATCCTCAGAAAGTCTATGCTTTTTTAATTTTTGTATCACAGCTTATATCTGTATTACTTTGTTGCTGATAAGCCATGATTCTGTGGCTTTAGTGCTATAAACACCTAAGAGCTCATCTAAAGCTTGCTTAACTAGGTTCACACTATCACACAGGCACCGATTGTATTTATTTCTTTGAAAGATGTTACAAGATTTGCAGATGAAAAGCATATTCAGAGCATTAACTTGATTTCCTCAGTTTGTCCGATCAAAATGATCAATCCTGCCCCAAAAATTGAATTTCAAAGATTTGTCCCTCCCACAAGATTTTTTGTGCTTTAAAGTCAGTGTTAGTGTAAATGAGCTACAGTTCCAAACACACATTCAAAAGCTTGTGGGAATCCTTCAACAGTCAGGTCATCTCTCCAGGGTCCCACTTCATACCAAGGTGCCTCTGGTCAATGCTACTGCCTGTGACTCAGCAGAATTGCTGCCCAGTGCCCATTGTCACGGGCAGCTGGGTTCTATAGCTGCTGACCCCCAGTCACCATGAAATCACCCTTAGCATCAGAAAATCATAAAACTTAGAAAGCAATGTATTTGCAGTTAGAGAAGTATACAGAAATTCACCAAGATTTGAGATCTGTTCTATTTTTTCTATTACCCAGCTAAAAACCGATTTCATTTTAGATCCTCAAAGAATTTTACACATCCAAACCTTCCCTGGATATCTATTCAAGCTCAAACATCCTCCTCTGCTCCAAGGATTTCCTGTGGTTCCCATAGTCTTAATCTGGATGCTGAAGGAAATATTGACTCCCCTTCACCTTACTTTTAGAAGTGTTAATGTTCTTTAGCTAAGGTGAGGCAGAGCCTTTTCGTACTCAAGAGATAACCAGAAATGTGTTAACAAGTATCCCAACACTTTGCTTAATTATTAATAAATTCTATACAACACATGAAGTAAACATTAAATCCAGCTGTTGGAAGGGAGCAGGAAGGGATTCAACTCACATTTCATCACATCTCCAAAGCTGGGTTTCATATGCACAGACAAACCTACTTTGCGCAAACCAATAAGCAAGAAAAATGCACACAACTGTGTCTTGATCTGGACGTAGCGGCACCCAGAAAAATTTGACATGATCATAGCTCTGCTTGGGTTTTGAGGTATAGTGTGACATGGACCCAATGGAACTTGACAGTGTTCCTTCTCATTGACCCTTAGATTGAAATAAGCAAGAAACAAATTCTTACGGACAGGTAATTTTCCCACGAAGAGCAACCAAGCCTTATATGCAAAAATGGTGCAAGACAACAATTAAACACACATTACTTGTCTGCAAAAGGAAGAACACTTTCTGTACTGACCTTTGTCTCTCTTCCTGCTGTGCCTTCCCCTAAAATGCCTGTGGAGGTCAGTAACGCATAAAGCTCATCGGGGCTTGTGAATACCAGGTCCAAGCAACGTACCGATGATGGAATCTTTCCTCCGCAAACAAATGAAGGTCTGTTCACTGTCAACACTTCACAGGAAACTGCTGGAGTTGTCAACTATAGCACTATAAACAAATGTATAAGTATATACATATTTAGACATATAAACATACTCTCTTTTTCACACACACACTTTTAAAGTCACGAAGCCTGCAAATTAATATGAAAGCAAGATAAAGTAGATGATCTCTGTCCTGGGCAGCTTGCTATCCAGCCTAATAACAGAATGGCAGACGAATGAGAGTATTTCAAATACAATAAGGGATAAGAGGAAGACAAGTTTACAGAATTACGAACTTTAAGTGACTTGGTTTAAACAAATCTATGTTTTTGGGTTCCAAGCGCATTTTTTGTTTGTTTGTTCACTTGTTTAATTAGAGGTTAATTGCTGTACATAGCCCTATGGAAATGAATTTTTAGGAGCTACTTGAATTAGACAAGATATTTGGGGGAAATTTGAGAAAGTTATTCCTCTTTTGAATAATTTTTTTCTCTCTTCTCATTCATGTAGCCAATCGTTATGCTCAGTGTGTTACACACTTAGGTAAGTGGATTTGTTTCTGTCTTTTTATAAATCAGCAGATGTACTCAATATCACAATATTGAAATGGTACTGATTAATAGCCCATCCTGTCTACTAATTACGAAGAAAGGCATTCTGACTTTCATCCATTTTGCTGCTTAACAGTGCAAATAGTGAGACTATTGCTGAGCAAATCAGTCAAAATGAGCTTTTTCCAAGTAGATAACAGAGCAAACCGATTTGTATATTTGGCGCTGGAGGACAGATGTAAGGCAGCACCAAAAACTGAGAACTGTAGCCATAATACAAATGAATATCATTTTATGCTGTTTTATTATAAATAAAATATTAAACACCACCTTTGTCCTCCAAGTGTACATATACAATTTTATTTCCTGGGTCTGGCATACAAAAGCACCAAGATTAGGCTGTAAAAGTTATCTATACACAGCCTTGAAGAAGCAACTCTTGTTCTCAGTTATTTTTGGTCATGACTGGATGCTCATTAGGCACACAAACGCATAAGCTTTTTGCGTGTGCAAAGGAATAAAAGTAAGTTTACAGCAGGTAGAGTTTATTATACGAATGTTAATAAATATAGTCAAAATCTGTGAATGAATGTTTAAGTTTCTCTTCATCAGGATAAAATTACGCTGTCTTAAGTTAGTTAGCTAAGTTGATGTAAAAATCTAGTTAGAAACGATTCATTTTTACAGTCAGTGGAGATCTAGTTCAGAGTCAGCAGCGCATAGCGTACAACCCATCCTGTCCTAAAGGGCATATCTAAATAGGTCAGATGAACTGCTCCCAGAAAGTCCTCATTTCTCTCCATTGACGGTAAATACAGTCTACAATGACTACTTCAGGTGTCAATAACTGTCCTTAATTCAACCTGCTAATTTATAGGAAGGCTATAAACTATCTTGCTACCACTTGATACTTGGATGCTTCTATTTTGACATGAGAAAACATGTTAGTCTCAGAGATACTGAAGACACAGCATCCCTACACGGGGGCGGAGTTCCTGAAGAAGCTTCATGCAGAAGCAGAGATGCCATAAAGTCCATTTTAAGAAAAGAGAGTGCCAACACAGATATTTAAGTTTGGATCTGAACTTTCCCATAATTTGGAAATACAAAGTTCCTGATTCAAACCTCTCTCAATTGTTTTGCTGTTTAGGGTAAGACAAGGCTCACTTGGACAAGCATGGAATTATACTGTTCCAGAATGAGTTCACAAAAGATGACAGCTCGGGTCAGTTCAGCACCGCGCTCTCCACTGCCCAGAGAATTAGCCCAAATCACACTTCAGCTGATAGACCTGTTCCGTCAACTGTCTCTACTAGTGTGTTCAAAAGAAGACAAAGGCTCTCCCACAGAGAACGAACTAACCTCAAGCAGCTATTTGTCCTCTCCAAGAGGCTTTCCTGGCTCTTGTACCAGGCAATATGCTAAAAAGGCAGCTCTGCTCTAGTCAAAGTTAATAAAAATTCGGGGATTCTAGCTGTGAAAAAATTTGAAGCAGCACAGCTACACAGGGCTTGACATACCCCAGCGCTTGGGCACTCTGGACTCAATCCAGCTTGTTACGGTTCTTTTCTGTCTGGACCCATCACGATATAAACGTGGTGATCTGGGTTCTGTTCTGAAGTGACAGGCTATGACCAATTCCCTCTGAATTCAGAGGAAACACATCCAGCAGCTAAAGAGTCAGGCTGCTGGATTACCAGCTACTTGTACCTTTAAGGCATTTATTTTTCTTACTCAGCATTTCTGTTTTCCACATGAAAGTGTAAAGACATTCAGGATAATTTGACACTCTCTCATAGCATTGCTTTTCAAGGCCAAGTGGTAGTAAATTTTTTTTTAAGTAAGTAGGACTTGGGATTATTTTTTGGAAATCACAAGAGTGATTCTGCAAACTGAGAGTCTTTTTATAATGAGTTTCCTTCCATGTATGTTTCCATTATAGCTCTTGCAAGCCTAAGCAAGGTGAAAATTACAGTAAAAACAAAGGGCTTCATTTTGAAAGCAGGTACCTCTATTAAATTTTACATTCTTTCATTTAACTATTACAAACATACATATTTATGCAATATATGTTAACACACACATACGCACAGCAAGAATAGAAGGAAAGCAAAGTTTCTCTTCCAATTTCTTTGTGGAATGTTCACCATTGTGGTTCATAACTCTAGTTTTTCAAAGGTCAAGAGGCGGGAAGGAAGAAGAAGAAAAAAAAAAAAAAAGGACTTGAAAATAATAGCATCATTGGAGAAAGATCATCACCAAACAGCGTATTGATGTGTTTGCCCAGCATCTGTTTTTTCTTATTTTGTCTGCTTTGCAATCATTTTTGCTTACATGTTCCTAAATGGAGTTGTACTTTAAAATACTCTATTATTCAAGTGAGAAAACAGGGTGCTTTTTTAAAGCAAGCAGTAATCACAAGGAAGTAAAAAGAAATGAAATGGAGTAAGTATCCAAGGGTCTTTTTCCCTCTTACACTAACCAGCTAAGGGGTCTCTAAATTCAGCAAAAAAGAACAATAACACCCGAAATTCTCTATCCTTTTCTCTTTGGTGATATTCTCTCTTTCCTTAAGTGAGGAGGATGAACAGCTCTTTTTCCCATTATGGGAGAGGCCTTACTGTTGAAAGGCCACTATATGACACACAGACTTTAGCAAAATGCATCAACAAAGAACTGCTTCAGCCATCTCTAATCTGGTATGCACACTTCAGAAGGATGTAGCTGGAAGTGCTTTCAGCTCAACCTGATGCTTTGCATTATCTTTATGAGTTTGCACAGAGAGGCGGCTTTGTGTTCCATCATCTACCAGTACCTTGATATACACTGTGAGAATGTTATGCTTTGTCCAGCAATTTCTCTTCTTCACTTTTCCATACTTTTTTGTCATTACTGTTGTCCTGGTGGGAAAGCTAGTAGGGAAGGTAGGTCATCATGTTTAAAAAGAAGGATCATTGTATGGTCCCAGAACAAAAGAAAAGAAAGACGACCCATACTGAAGTATTTGGTCAGAGAAGTTAGCTCTTCTTCCTTCTAGCACACACACAATGTTCCTACCATCAAAAGTAGCATGACTTCTGATGGACACTTTTGCCAGCGCCATTATCATAGCTACTTCCCTGCCACAAGAAACAAAGCTGTCCCACACATATGTGATAGGTCTATACTCTACAAAAGTATTACAGCTACTGTGCTTACCTGACACAGACATGGCATGTCAGGCAAATTCTTCCAATTCCATTCTGGTTTTTAAGGGAATCCAAGAAAGAAAGAGGCTAAGACTTGGCTGCAGGCTTGATGAATTGCTCCTGCCAGGCATATGCAGCTTGCAGGCTCACTGGCTGAGCACCTGTACACTAGAAGAATAGCACAACCAGCTCTCCCACTGAAGAAGAATGTGAAAGAGTGAGGACACAGGGACTCCTCACCACCCTTTGTCTGGTGGCTCCTCTTAGTATTTACAGAAGTTCTCAAAGGTAGCACCAAAGAGCAACAATGAGAGAGCAGCACCCATAGCCTGATAGTCTCATGCTTGGGTGGCCTCATGGTCCTGTCCTAGGATGGAGTGAGTCAGCATTAGTCAACTCCAGAGGGAACATTTATGGAGAAAGTTTTTTCCTCCAAATGCAGAAACAGTGTCTGTCAATGACCTTTCTGATGAGTGCACCTGAGGTAGATTCCTTCCATATTCCAGATACACCAGCTGATTTACAATTAGCACCTGTATGTGTGTATAACACAGAAGGTAGGTACAGGTCCCCAGCAGTCTGAATCAAGATCTGACCCATAGCAAAAACAAACAAACAACAAAAAACCACCACACACCACACCCCAAACCGCCTAAAAACCCAAAATAAATAATAAAAAAAAAACACCATACCACACGCTTACATTGCCCCCTCTCCCCTTACTTTGATCTATTCAGCAGTCACTGAGCCCCACATGCCCAAACAACTCTCCAGTGACAAATCAAATGACAAGGAGAAAACACTGATAAAAAATAGACTTCTAACTTTGGTCTCAAGTTCATAATCAGCCTGCAATTAGAATATAATTTAGAATCATTTCAATATTTCATCAACAGAATTTTGAAAGAATACAGATTGATTCTTCATTTAGTTCTTGATCATGGCAGAGAAACAAATGTATTTTTAAATAATTCATCAGTTGCTGACTTGAAGATGACACTTGTGAATCTTCTTCAAGGCAGAGGTCATGAGAATGGACATTCAAAATGCAACGTACTCAGGTGAGCTACTCTTTCTCTAAAATTTATTTCTAGTTGGGAAGGCTCTTTTTATGATGTTTTTCATTCTCATGTGGAATACTTGGGAATATGCATTGATAAATAATATTAATCCAGTTTTTATTTTGATTGTAAACAGTGACTAGTACTCCAAACTATTGACAGTGACTGATATGTCATAACAGTTCATAAAATAATGGTTATTCTTAACGTATCCATATCCTGGAAAGGAACTTGACCATTAAATCTAAAGATTACTTTTTTTATTAATCTGTTTCTAAAACCATGCTGTTTAACCTGAAAGATACAACTTATTTATTGAATTAGGGTTCCTGAGAGGTTAAGGAGGTAATCCATGGAGACTGTTCCATAACTTTTCCTTAGCTGCCATTCATTAAATATGTTCCATCTCATGAACTATGAATCATTTCATTTTTAAGCACACTTTTATTTCCTTTAAATTTACCTAAAACTTTATTAGATTCAGTAAGTACAGCCCTGACAGACAGCCCGCATACATTTAAAACATTCCCAGTGGAGAAGGATAAAACATTTAAAATCTATATTTGATCTGACAACAGCAGCACCGTGTTTGAATTAGAAACAGATTAGACATAATTGAAGATAAAGAGGACACAAGCATCACTCCCATTTTGGTGGAGTGGGCTTTAAATTATCAGATTCATCCAGAATACATTACTGAGAAACATTGAATTGTTATCTTTAGACAGCCTTTTCTAAGAGTTTACAATTTCTCAGTTCAGTGAAGCTTGCCACCAGCTTGTTATCAGAACAAAAAACGAAAAATCATTCGGTTCAGAGCACAGAACTGATCTCACCTCCAAAAGTACACGTTTTCTTCTGATAACAGACACTTCTTTGGACTGCGGAGGTACCACTTCATGCTTTACAGTAAAGGCAATCTTTTTAAGATTCTTCCACTTTTCAGGTAATTCCTAACAACATTACAAGTAGATATTGTTTGTCAGTTTGCAGAGCCAACAACCCTCCCCGCAGAGAAACATACATACTTTCATTCTCCCCTCCTCCCCTCACTCTTTTACTTTTTTTGAAAAATATTAGTTGACTTTGTGTCATTCCTTCCCTACATCCTTATGTGGTGACAAACATGGATTCATTACTCAGGGTAATTTGCAAAATATAATTTATGCAAAAGATTAAAGTTTGTTTACAATATCCTGCATTTTCTAGTTAGAACATGTTTATGCATATTAAATTTGGAAATAAACCTCAGCAATATAAAAAAACACCCCAGTGATGCAACTCACTATAAAATAGTTTTGATAAACACATTATTATTTTGACCCATGGCTAAGAGTGGAAAAATGCACATAGTGACAACTGAATGTATTAGTAGATCCCAAACTCAGTGTTAAGTGCTTTCGCTTAACCTGCCTAGCTCTTCGCAAGGGTGTCCTTGATCCCAGTCGGGTCCCAAAAAAGTCATATTCCTTACTTTGCTTTTAGACATCCCAAAGGCTCATCTACTATACAAGATATACCTGTTGCTGACAAAAAGGTCAGCCACAAGTGTAGTTGAATATGGACAAGGCTTGCTCACAACACGCATAATTAGACACTGTAGTTTAAAGGCAACTACACAGAGATAAACAGGTTTTTTGTTGTTGTTTTGGAAAACTTACATAGGGCTTTTGCAAACATTTGTGTTTACTTTGAATCTCATTCTACGTAATTCCACTATTCTGTGACACAGCTGAACCTCATTGCCTCCTTGTAAGTCATATTGCTCAAAAGGTTTCCAATGACTATTTAAAGCAAGTTGGCTAGAAGTTTAATAAACACTAGCAATCCTCTGAGAATGCGTTCATAAATAAGAACACAATGAAATATCTGTCCATAAACTGTACTTCAAAAAAGATATTTCCATGGTGAACTTTATTTTTCAGCTACATTAAAAGGCGTGAAAGATTAGAATTGAGAAGTAAAGAAATTATTTAGGAAGATTCCCCATTTTCATATGCAGTGTAAATCTTTACACTTCCTGCAAATCATGCTAGGGAAAAAAATCACTACAGAAACACCTTTAGTCATTTGGAAAAATCAGGCTGAAAGCAAAGGTCTGATTCCTAAAGAACTAGTGTATTACAAACCAAAACCATCACGTATTATAATGGTGTTATTTTTACTGCTTCAACTTTTGGTCTGTCAACACTTCCCTAATTAAAGTTATATTAAAGAGCATGGCTCAAATTTTCAAGATTATTTTCAATTTGCACGTACCATCTGAGACCATTTCTGCACCTCTGCGTGCAAACAGGCACATACTCATCAGGGAGCAGCAAGGGCTGGCTGCTTCCCAAGGGAGGGTAAGCCAGGAGCAGAAGGTCACCCCAGCCCAGACAATGCCCTCACCAACCAAGGGCACAGTCCCACAGGGCCTTGAGCGTGGCAGCAGACCACGGTGCTTCTAACTGGGTGCATCAACAGCCCCAGATGCAGCCCGCAATGAACCAGGTCCTGGGTCCCTGCAGGAGGGGTAAGAGGGACAGAGGCAGGGACAACCTACAGCGCGCAGCCACGGGGATCTATCCAGGAGAGCATACCTACCTAGAGCGTAGGTCCAGGTCCAGGTCCACTCAGGAGGCAGAGCCAGAGGCGGGCTGGAAGACGGGCACGGCTGCCATACAGCTCAGAGGCTGGAGGCCCGGGGTGCGGGGTGGAGCCCCCAGGTGGGGCTGGGCAGGACCATTAAAGGCCTATTAGCGCACTCAGGACCCTGACAGTTTGCACACAAGCAAAGTAATTAAGCTGCTAATTACCTGACCTACCCGCACAAACAAGGAATGCCCTGATCCTGCAAGATTAAGACTACTCAGTAGATTTTTACAGGATTTAACCTGCCTCAGGTTATGCACAGAAAAACCTTTTAATTTCAGGGACAGAGGCAGAATTGAGACCTTTTCAGGCACTGTTTGCCCGCTCTTATTTATGAAAAGTAAAATTAAATGTACCCTGTGAGTTTCTCAGCTAAGATCAGTTGGAAAAGAAATTTTCATTTAACCAGAAATGTTCATGTTTTAAAAATTATTTTTGTCCCAGTGGGGCAGTGGACAGAACCAACCTTTCAACAGTTTTTATTTAAAAATATGTATACATCAAAATGCAGCAGTGGATTGCCCCATGTTTCCTGCATTCATCTGGAATGTGAGGGAGCACCAAGACCAAGGTTCTGCTGTAAATCAGACACTGGATTAAGTCCGCCATTTCTCACATCCCACCCTGAACCCCCTGACCAAGAATCTTTGGCTATTTGAGCCACGTAGTCCCTCTGTATCTCTCAACTCTCCTCTTAGCCCCAAGGATCGCAGAGGAGCGGTTGTTACATTTGTGCCTCTGCATTTCAGGTTTAACTGAAATGCAACTACAAACACAAAAATAAAAGTAAAAATTGCCAGGTGTGCCTTCTAGGACACATTTGTGCAACCTGGAAATCCTATTCTGTGGAAGGCAGACCACATAAACTAATGATCCTGTCTGGATCATTAAAATCTATTTCATTAATAAAGGAGATCCATAATTAAAAACTGCCTTAAAAACTGCCTTTAGCTTATGACTACTTGGGTGAAAACACTACCTCCCACTGACAAATAAGTTTTTCTCCTAACATTTTAATTGATTCCTAGGAGGACAATGATGGTAGAGCATTGATAAACACTTCTCATTAAGTCTCTTGAACGAAACTTGAGAACATTAAGAAAAATCTGCAATGTCCCTATTCTAGACCCAATTAAGTCAACAGGGTTTTTACCTTTGAAGTGGAACAGACAGCAGATATCATTCTATATTTAAAAATATATCCAGTAAAAAAGTGTCCAAGGTAAACAGCTCTAAAAAAAAATCACATAAGCTCATTTAGGGTTATTTTTATTCTTGCTCCTATTTAAGCATGTGCCAAAGTTTTATAGATGTTATGTTGAATACTTACCTCCAGTTCTGCATAGGATCCTACCCCCCCAGTTCTGGCAGCTGCTATCCGCAAGTTCTCAGGAGGTCAGTTTTAAGACTTTGAAGATGTCATCTACGGTTTCTGGTACTGTATAGCCACTGGATGTCCCATTATTTCACCCAGAGCTGTGCACTCTCCTCCTCACACTTTCTGAGTCAAACCTGTCTCCAGTTTCATGAATGAGTCTCTCAATTCAGTAATACTAATAATATATAACGTAAGAAAATGTCGAGTTAATTAGAGCACCTCAAAACTTAAGGCAAACCATAGACATCAATGATATTAATGAACAAGTAAATGCAATCAAATCAGACATAGAAGCATTGTGTCAAGGCTCAGTTGGTGAGCTCTTTCTTTTCTCTTTCTAAACAAGAGAGAAATGCATTTCACACGCACGACAAGATATTCTTGAGAAATACCATGGACTCATTTACACTTGACCATCTCTTCCTTTTCTGCATCTATTGCAGAAAGTAGTTCTGTATAACCGTAGTTCAAGTATAACCTTCTTCGGGTTCTCAGTGCTGCAGAATCAGGGGCAGGGGCATGCTGTCTGATAGAAGGAAATAGTTCAGGTTGGCATCTGGGGCGATAGGTACAGGACTGTGATCCACATCCATCTTTTAGAAGAGTCCAGGATTGTCACTAATTTCAAAGAGCTCTCTCCCAGAGAACAGATCTTCAGAATACCATACACAGCCAATTTTCAATCTAGACACCAGCTCTCATGCTCTAAACAGTCCTGCTCTAGTTTTTCAGCATGGTGAGAAGTGCCATTTTGAAGTCATTTTAGATATAAATTTATACCAAAGACGACACAGAAATGTTAAAAGTTCTTAATACAGTAATGAGTGAAAAATCCAGTCCACATCAATCAAAGGAGAAATAACTGCTTCTAAGATATTATGAACACCTTAAAAACATCCACATTTTTGTGAACTTGATGTTTATCCAGAAGAAATTTAAGGCCAAAGGAATTATGCCTCTTCTGCCAAGGACGCATTCAAGGCAGCAGGGAGACCAAAGTCTGTGAAAAATCTCTATTGTCTCATAGCTAAAAGGGATGGAAGGAACTTAAAGAGATCCTTCAGTCCATCCTTCTGAATTTAAATACAAATATATGTATGCATATACAGAGGAGGATTACATATATATATTTTTGTGTGTGTGTATGTATGTATACATAAAAATATATATGAAACAGAAACCAGAGAAGCTTGCCTAAACCTGAGCTGTTTTCCTCAAAAATTCAGGTCCATTTTTTAATTAAATTCACCAATTATATTTAAAAGTCTTATGGTCGACTTGATTTGAAACAGCTATTAAAAAATCTTCTGATTTTAAGATTCACTAACTTCTTTAGAATATTGGCCCCAAAGAAAAAAAAACATGATGAACACTAGATTTTAAACAAATCAACAAAATAATGTAATTATTTATATTTCCTTAATAGGCACAAGGAAGAAAAGTAAAGAAACGTCTGCAAAAATGGAAATGCCTGTTCTTTAGAATGCACTAAGTCTTGTGAACATTTTGGAAGCTCATTATTTTCACATAGTTCCAGGTCCCCTTTACTAAGAAGTTGTCCACAGAAACTGCTTCACACATCCACTTTTATCATCCATCCATTAAGTACGACTATTTGTTAAAGTGTTGCTCCAGAGCATAAACAGTGACCAAGTTCCCCTTCTTCACAGCTACTTGACTTATTTCTTCCAGGGTATCTATCTGATCTACGTCATGCTAACTGAACACCCAAAAGTGAAAAAGCAGTGGAGGCAAAGATTAAATTGAAGAAAGAAAAGATGTCCTTAAAGCCAAGTCACTGGCCAAGACCCAAGATATTGTACTGACGGCAATGACAATTATAACTTGTCAGTTAGCAGCAAGTTTCCTGTCCGAACCTAGAAACAAGTTAATAGGAAATGACTGCTTGGATTTATATTTCTCAAGTATTATAATTCCTGTTTCACACATCATACCCACATCAAAAATTCAAAGTACCTACTCTCACCAGGCAGACACAAAACATTGCACTTGTTATTACTCACATCTTCCAATATGTTGATTTAACTTAAAACGCTCGCTAGTGAGATGGGTTGTGATTCAGATACTTGTGACCATCAGTGTGACTTTCCAGTAGAGCTCAAAAAATTGAAATCATGAGTCCAGGCTTCTTCACCAAGAGTTTTCTTTAGCCCACGAACAGATTTCTAATCCCGTGGAGAGATGATGAAAATACCTCAACCGGAGGGACTGCTATGGCTAGTAGAGAGTTCAGTGAGGCTCACAAACCCCATCCGTTCTTACACTGGGGTTGAAGATACTGTTTTGCTGGCAAAGGTAATGGACTCACTAAAGCCCAGAGTCAAAACTAAGGCCCCTTCCTGCTTCTGAGGGTACCAGTGAAACACAGTTTACAAATACAAGCTGGTGCCTGTTGCAAATAACACAACAATTTCCATTTCCACAGGCTGCATCATGTGGTGGAGAAAGAAGAAAGAGGAAATTCAACACCCGTAGAGCACAGATTATGCGAACATGGTTCTGTATATCTGAGAACACAGTTTAGGAGCTTTGTTTCCACTGTTTTCTCTTTGGTCCTAGGTTAAAAAGAGCTAGCCGAGCAATGACAGACTCGTAACAAACAGGTAAGTCCTCCTGTCCACTCAACAGGCAGTGCTGGTAAACCTTCACATCCTTGCCGCCGAGTACTGTGGAATCAGTAGCCACGAAGTTCAGAGAAAAATCAAGCTGACAGAAGCCAGAAGAGCTTCAGGAACAGAGTTTCTGGGCTGACTGACTATTTGACTATTTCCTGTCCTCTTCTATCTTTTCCTTTGCTATCTCCTCACCTCATCGTTTCTCCAGCGGCTTCCTTTTCGATTCTCCCCTGTCCTATCAACATCCCTTCTTCTCTCAACTGTTATTTTACCCTTCCTTTGTTTACTTTTTACTATTATACAGCGTAACCAATTTACAGTTAATCTATTTTTCCCCTGGATAAACTGTGATATTTTGATATATTTATTTATTGATATTTGCTTCCATCTCATATTAAAAAAATTGAAAAAGGAAGAAATTGCATAAAGGTTTTTGCATCTCCTACTAGTCTGGCAAAAATAGTCTTGCAAAAATCTTAAATCTCTAGAAAAAGTGTTTCACTGTAATTCACAGACCACTTTTGTCTGCTGTCTGTGGACATAACCTCATACCTTATAGAGAAGGAAAGCGTTGTGGATACATAAGCTCAGTGGTACTTGCAGATCTGGGAGCAGAAACAGTATCAGGTGTCTTGATGAGAAATGAGGCACCAAGAGAGCAAACATTCAACCAATAATCATAAAGAAACAAACAATTCTTGAGAAATACCCAGCCTGGAATATAGCTATAGAAGTCATTTGACACCAAATGCTCAGTAATACATGCACTGAAAAGCCGAAGACTGCCTGTGCACAATACACAAGCAAAAGTAGAAGGTAAATTCATGAACCAGTTTTGCAGACAGTCCATGCAGCTGCAGACTTCAGTGTGTATTAGAAAGGCACTCTCAATTGGGCAAGTGAACCAGAAGCTAAAAAAAAAAAAGTTAGCCAATATCATTCAAAGAATGTGTGCTGCTGGCTGATGGAAATGACTGGATGCATTCATAAAACAAGAGAGGCAGACGTTAAGGAGGGCGGAATATGACAGCTCACAGGGAATAGACGGGAAAAAGCCTCACGGCCTCTCTTGAGATATTAGCCTTCTTGTCATAAACCACTGGATAGAGGTGACTCGGCTGGGAAAACAACTGCATTCAAATGCCTAGAAGAAAGGTCAATTGTGACACTTTTTAAAAAAAGAAAGAAAAAGTGGCAAAAGTAACAATACCTGAAAAGGGTCTTTTCCAAGGTATTTGACAAATCTGTCTACAGATGATGCAGTATCATAGATGTTTTTGATTAGTCCCTCCATAATATCACAGAAATTGCCATTGACATTAAGTCCAAAGAAAGTTTAAAAGTAGTTTCACTGCTATTAAGAACAAGCTGCACTTCAAATAAAGGAGTGGATTTAAATGTTGTCTCAGTGTTTTCAGTCACATACTGAGGAGAACACTTGATAGCTTTGAACAGCCCATCTACAATCATGTGGTCTATGTATTCAGTGTAGAGTTTCCATTCATCAGAAAGAGGATCTGCCTGGGGCAAACACTGATTGTCCTGGAAAGAGTAATTTAGAGAATCAGTAACAGGGGTTTGGAATTGCTCTTCCCAGTGTAGATTTCTTATCCCAGCTAACTGATCAGTCCAGGAATAAAGGAACTCTCACTTTGATGAAGAAAAGCATTCTCACTATTTACAACACAATTACCTTTTCATTGTAACTTTTACAAGTACATCTGGAACCAATTACTGAAAGCTATTTCCCTTTGGAGTTAGATTTGCATCAGCAAGTGCAAATATTTGAAAACAGTTTTAGCTTTTACTTAATCCTGGTTTTCCTAAGTATTTACACCTATTTAGCGACAATAGCTACTCCCACGACAAAATATTTACTGGGCCTACTATCATGTAGACTATCCGGTGGACTTTTTCTACTGCTTCTTGAATCACACTCCACAGTTTGAACATTTCTTTTTTTTTTTTTTTTTTACATCAAAGGACAGAAGAAAGGATTTTTGCCATTTTTTTTCTTGACAAAAAAAGACTATGACTCTATCTACGCAACATCCAATTTCACATTATGCTTGAACATTCAGATTCTCTCATCCACATTTTAAACAAGGTCTCCCTGTCTGCTCATTACAGTCCCAGAGATCTGCACTCTGCCAAGTCAGTTGTTTGTCAAACTCTCCAATTCATGTAGTCTACTTCTCTTTGCAGTCTTCCACAGCCTCTGGCACAGCTTTGTAATTACAGTTAAATTTGCAGTATAAGGAGAGTAAAAAAAACTCTTATGCTTTCTAAGGTTATCAGAAATATTTTTGACCAGATTCCTTCCTTCTTTTTTCAGCCTATTTAGTCAAGAAACCCTGATAAATCAATTGTACCAAAACTGAGTTTACCTGTTATGCTGCAATAAACCATTGATCTTTTCCCTTAGAAAAAAAGGACGAAAATCAAATGTACTCAAACTTCTAGTTTTAAAAACATCTAATGCCAGGTTCTCAGTGAATTCAACCTTGTTCTTATTAAATCAGCAGAGTCTGCATCCTATTTATACATTAGTAGAGAATCTGGCTTTCAGTGTAAAAAAAATGTGGCAGGATAGCCTGTAAAACTTAACATTTTTGGCTCTTCATGAGACGGATGACTGGGCAAAAGCAGGACAAGTTTCTCTATACTGCAGCTCCTCCTTTGTCGTTCTGCCATGGCTTCTATTTGAAATACCCACATTTTAGTTCACAGGCAATGCAGCCAAACTAGTACAATTCTGAATGTGAACCTTACCCTGTTTCAAAACTGGCTGATATCAGCTTGTTCTTGTTCCATAACAATCTATTTAGACCCTAGGAAAGCCTATTGTACTGGCTGTCCGTATGCAGACTAGAACCATTTTAACTAAATCCAACATCACAACTTTGATTAAAAAGGTCCATATTAACTTTTACACAAAAATCAGATATGTATCTGCACGGTTCCTGAGATGCCATTTCCATCAGCAGGAAGAAGTCCCATTAGGTAATTTTTTTCTTTGTTTCTACAGGGGAGGCTGCAACACTTCCAGTCAGTACTTACTACAGTAATGACGGTAGTTTTGTCGGTATACATCTCTGGGAACTGGACTAAAATCACCAATAGATTTTATTACAGTTCCTGAAGAGCATTCTGTTCAGCCTACTAAGAGGAGAAGTTTCATCATCTATTACTAGTCTCATAAAGCACTTATGCTTGATGGGAGGAATCAGTTCTGTCCATGCATTTACAAATTAATGCATTAGGAGTCACCCTTTTGTATTCAAAGAAAAACATACATACACTCAATAAGACTACAGTGTACAATTAACTACAAACTACAGAGTAACAACCATCCAGCAGACAAGATAATTGGGAAAAATAGTTGAACACAGTTTGGTTTTGGTTTAGTGTAGTTGAAGATTTGAAGAGATTATTATGGTTATGTCAATTTTCTAGTATGTCTTTATATTCACACACATCTGTCGAAAAGAATCTTCTTTATTTACCTTCTAAAGTGTGTCTCTTTTGCAATAGGAGAGCACTGCAACTGCTTGGTGTTAGGAGGTAGTTGTAAAATCTCAAGATATTACACCCCTTGGAGAAACAGCAGAAAGCTACAGAATCACGAAATATTTTGTTATTCAGAAAAAGACAATCAGACACTAACTAAAAAGCTTTCTCAAGTTACCACATCATGACTACAGAATTTACTGAAGCAGAATTTACTTCAGCCTCCTGAAAGCAAGAACTACAAATCTTTGCCATCTGTATCCTGCAGTTCTAGTCACTTCATTTAGTTCTCCTGTACAATATCCTTTTTAAAAAATGAACTCCAAATAGCATTTCTCTTATTTTAGACCACTAATGCTTCTCAGGGAACATGTCTTGTAGTACAAATAGACAAACCTGGTACAGTTTTTTGTACCCTGGCGTAAAAATTTATTAAATGTGATACGTAACTTGTGCTTATCTCTAGAATGAAAGAGAATTTTTACCATAAAACAAGGTAATTGCTAAAACAATTAAAAGAAATCCTTAATGTCATGCAGTGACATGCAGTGTTACTTTCTGACTAAAATTACTTCATACCATCCAAATTCCAGAGGATGATTACATTGAGGTCTGAGGTACAGAAAAGGTATAGATCCTGTGTCTAGCAGAGGTACATTTCTTCATTATATCAAGCCATCCATTCCAATACTCTCCCACATTTTTGCAAAATAGGATTTGTTTCCTCTATCTGCAAAATTCTACAGAGACAAAAGAGATTTCACCTCAATGTCGTTTCTAAGTACACAGTGCAGCTATGACTTCAGAAAGTGCCTGAAGTGTTTTAAGCCCCATTGTACAATGTTTTACAGCAATACTTACAGATGATTGATGTGCTTAAAATGTGTTCTGTGCCTGAGAAGCCTCTTGTAACTCCTGAGACCATTTTAAACTGCCTGCAGTCACTGGCATGTTTTTATAAAGTGCATCACATCCATTCCTTAACTTAAATAAATAGAAACATTAAATAAATAGAAACATTTATGGTGATAGACTGCCAGTTTTACCATTGTATAAGCTGCACATAAAACACCAAATCCGTTCTCAGTGACTAAAGAGGTAGCAGCTTCAGATTCAAAACACTCTGTCTCTGGGCAAAATACCCAAGGGCTCCCTGGGACAAGTTACATTGGGTGACAGAGGAGTTTCGGGTGCTCCACAGAGATGCTTTCATTCCCCCCTCTGTGAAACATCCATCAATCTAGAAAGAACGAGGCCTTCTGCTGGCTGCAGGCAAGTCCAGTTATTGTTTAGGAATCCCAGTGGCTTTCCTGACAGGCCACAGAAAGGAAAATGCATTTCCGAAGCCTGGAGAACTGCAGGGTGTTCCTTTGGCAAAACTTGAGCAATAAACATATGGATAACACTAAAACAGTGGGCTTCAAACACAAATAAGGATGCTGATGTATAGCCCTGAGGCCCATGAAGAGGAGAGATCCATCAGACCTCATGTGGTTTGTCACCGTGCAGATCTTGACCCATATTTTAAGAGCATTCTGAAATCTAATTTCTGCTGTAACTGCCAAGATAACCAATTGCTCTTTCTTCAGATTTTTCTTACAGAGAACAAGTTTCTTCACGTTTTGTGAAGAAATTTCCCTCCCTTCCACATGATCCCTCCAAAAATCAGAGAAATCGGTAAAAAAAAAAAATCAATGAGGAGGATCCTTACAAGTATGATTCAATGCTCATGAAACAGTTTATAAAAATGAAAAAGTGTCCTATGAGAACTTTATGAGCACATGTTTCCATATTTGTCACTCATGTCAAAGTGTACCTGCAATTGCTTCTGTAACGATGTGCAGATCTGAGCTTTTAGAGACAGGAAATAGAACCAAAATGTCACTGGCTACATCAGCTCTCTTGTACATCTATGTAATCTCTGCTGTAATTATTTTCCATTGGGATTCTAAAGAACTGGATATGGCCTGTCAAATTTTTGTCTAATCCCATTTTATCCTTTAAGTGTTTTGCTTTCACTGAATTTCATCAGAAAGTAATTTGGTTGTGGGGAAAAAAAAAGAATTCTGAGCATCTGCACGTTCATTTTAAAGTGGAAGTTTAACATAATTTGAATTTCAATGAAATAAAATGAGAAAGTGTTCAGATTTCAAGTATTTTTAAATTTCTCATGAACGTTTCAGCAGCCTCCAGAACTTGTGTTTTGGTTCACAAGAGCATCTGCCTTTTAAAATCTCCCCGTTTCCTGCTACTATTGCTACTTTGTCAAGTTCCTTTTCATAGTAGCTTCTTTTTCAAATCCTAATGCAGGGAGAAGTGATCTGCCATATTCTTAAGTATGAGTGTCTCATTTCTACACAGGCAATAGGTATCATTACAAACTTGATCAGTAAAGAGAGAATTTAAAAATATTCAGCTTCCAAAGCCTGCATATTGGCCAGAAGGATTGGCAAAATACCCCAAATCCTCTGAATGGTACAGTGAATCTCCTGAGAATGAACTAAATAATGAAATTCCCATGAAACCTGCTTGTAATCAAGCTAGCAATACTATGAAAAGCTGCCTGTCTCATGACGTTTCAAGAATTCTGATTTTGGTTTTGTTTAGATGCCGGAAGTGCCAAACCTGACAATGCATGAAAATGAGCAATGTTCCAAAAGCCATGGCAGCGTTTTGAGAAGATCAGCAAAAATCCACTGCAGGTTTATTTTGAATTCTGTTCAGCTTTCCCCTAAATCATTTGGCTAATTTCAGTATGTGGGGAAATATGTTTCCTTACTTGCTGATTACTTTAGAAATGGAGTTATTAGCCATACAAAATTTCATCTCTTACACCTTAGTAATTGCTGGCTTGAAAATGAAGACACTGTTCTAAGCATCTTTATGTTTGTTTCAAGGAGAAAAGCTTTTGAATTTCTACCACCAAGGTGTGAAAATGAACAGAAAAAAATTTTGCTCCTCTTGTTAGCATATAATAGATACACGAGTATGTACTTGCAGAACAGTAATACTACTAAAAACACTGCACAGCAGAAAACAAAAGAAGCCCTTGGAACTAAACTCCTATGAAAATATAGCATGTGTCAAATGGTAAGAGAGAAAATCAGTAGGTATAATCCAGAAAACAGGCAAAGAAAATTACTATGTTACTGAGACTGCATATAAAATTGTAAAGAATATAAAAAATATAATTGAAAATATCTAGCTAATTACTTAAAACTTATGTCAAATACCAATCCAAATAAAATATATTTCTCTGGGGAAAAAACTGATAATTAATTATATTAATTAGTAAGATATATTAGATTAATTAAATGAATAAATAATAACATCAATTAAAGTAAATTAATAATTAAAATAAAAATAATAATTAAAATAAAATTAATAACAGAGGGCAGATTTTCCCTGCTTATTGTCTTTGATTCTCAAAGATCTCTTTGTAGTAGGTAATTTCCTCATCAAACATTGACAGAACAGCAAAACTGGGATAAAAGCTGGAACTGGTAGCAAGCCTTTCCAGTAGATTACTAAATATCTGCAAATTTGCAGAAAATTCATTGAACAATAAATAAAGAACTGCAATTTATTCTAAAACATCGTACTCTAAAACCTGCATTTTTCCCAGAAGTTATTTTCTTAAAATAGTTATTTTCTTAATACAGTTGTTTTCTTAAAATAACTTCTAACTATTTTACTAATTAATTGCTCTTTTTTCTTTTTGGCTTGAAAAGTAAACTAGGAATTGCATTAGGAACTGTACATAGAATCCTATTTTACAATTACATTTATTGCCTCTTCATATGCAAGATTAATGTTTTGTGTGAAATGTAATGGCATTGAGGAAGAGATTATTAAGAACTGAATGATGGGAATGAATTTTAAAAAGCTATTAAAAATCAAATATAGGAAAACAAAAATAATAGAAAAATCGAGGTACCTTTAGTATGAATGGAAGAAAAATGAACACAGAAGAAAATATAACTGTTTATATATATATATTAAAAAATATGAAAATAGATATATGAACTATTTCTATAACTAGTTATTAGAATAAACTTTATCTTTGCTCAATTTGTAGGAGTGGTTCTGAGAGACTGTTAAGAATGGTGGCTGAAGAGCACCATGAAAGATCCATATCTTGTACCACTGGAAATCAGACTAGACAACATGCCCAAAAAATAACTTTTAAGAAGGCATGAAGTACTTGGGGGAGGATGGAAAAACTCTCTAACTTGCATTAACCATTGTAGACCCATTCCAAAACACAGGACATTGGAATAGTGATCTATAAATCACTATGGAAACACTTTGATGTAGCATTGTGAGACAATGCTGCAGCCTCACAAGCAGCATTGGCCAGGAACTGATGCTTTTTTAGACATTATCCTCAGTAGCTCTTAAACTACAACAATGGGTCAAAAAGCCAGTGGCACAAAGCTCCAAGAAAACCATTCTGACAGAAAACAGGAGAATAGCTGTCCTTCCTAAAGCACTGGACAACCATTGGTCGTAGTTTCTCCACATACCCAAATAATTTCAGAGATCTTGATGGACTGAGATGACAAAAATTCTTTTTCCTCCGATCTGGTTGCACCTTTCAGTTAACATCACTTGGAAAAAATGCTGTAGGAGGTAAGCCTAGAAATTCTTAACTGTTGTGCAACTGCCTGTTGAGTCTGTGACAATCCAGTTTGTTCATGGGAATACTCCCAGTCCAAAATAAGTCTTCTTACTATGTAAATGTAGTTATAATTATTCCCACAATACTGTGGGAAATGGCACTGAAGCTACCACTTCTTCAGATGGCAGTTCTGCAAAAGACAAATTGCAGATGCCTTGGGGACAAAGTCAAGAAACACAACCGAAAAGTTTATGATATGATTTTATATAATTTTCCCCAATAACGTTTGCTGTATTTGTATATGTATTACCAGCAGCAGCCTCAGTTTCTGGCAGTTTGTGGTTAAATATCCCATAAAAGCTAACTCACTTGTTCTATTCTGAACTCACTACATTCATGCTGACAGCCCAGATTACAGTATTTTATTATATTGCATCTTCACGGTGTATTTTATTTATCATCTCTGTTGTGCGTTCTAGTTTTTGGCATCTATTCAAAACCTTTACCTGTGTTCTCCTGCTGTTTGTCTTTCTGGCAAACTGTTCTGGGTTTTTTTGTAGCTTCTTTTGCTTTATACTCAGAGCAATATCTTTTACTTTCATATGCTACAAAATTCATTAGTTTAGAGAGCTTACGCAGTCTCTCAAAGACACCAAATTGTGCTTCTGAATTGCTACACAGCTGCAAAGATAGCCTCTGTATTAAATCACCAATTTTGACAACCTGTGAAACACTGCTCGTAAATATGCTCTTTATGGCATAAAGCCAGCTTAATTTAGCAGTTAAATTTTTTAAGTGAAATGTCACAGTAAATAGGTATGTTACCTATAAGCAATTCACAATTCAACTGGTTTGCACACGGTCCATTTACTGTTTGTTAGAACTTCATGTCTCGGGTTCTTTATGTCTCTTCACACATTCCGATAATATAGCATCCATAAAAATTGGAACTTTTCATGGCATCTAAGTTTGCTCTCTGCTGTAACAGCTACATTGATTTCATTGTTTCTGAATTTACTTGAAAGAGGACATTTTTCCTAGATCTGAAAATCTTTAACAATTAATGCCTTCATTTGGCAATACATTCCATTGTGTAGCTCCTAAGAGTAAGTTCTTTGTCTTCAATTAACTTTGGTTTCCCTCTAGAGTCTGAGATTACGGCCCAGTCTCACCGTAGGCATAAAATAACATGCTTCTGTTCACTTCAGCGGTTGCACAGATATGAACAGTTAGTGAGCTTCGTTTGTTGACATTTAACTTTATCATTCTTCATGTGCATTGCAAAACCTTGTCTTCTTTTTATGTTTGAAAAGAGATTTTTATCAACAACTTTTTCTTTTTATTTATTTGCTTGCCTCTCTGGAAGACCATTTCTAAATAGTAGCTTTTGAGGAGAGAGCTTTTATCCATTTGTGTTTGAGTGAGATTTTATAAGGGTCATAAGCACCTGCATCTTGGAAAACTAAAAGGAACTTAGGTGGTAATGGCCCTCTCTTTCTTCTGAAACTTCCTACCACAGGTTTGAAATCTTATATATCAGAAGTGAATTAGACAGAACTTGAATTTATACATTTATATCAGAAAAAGCCCTATGTTTTACTGTAATACTTTTTATGGGACTAGTGAGTTATTTTGCTGAACATTATCTACTGGATAAAAAATCCATGCTGCAAAGAGTTAGCTTCTCCCTGCGCCGATTACTTTCGTCAGAATCACCCTTCTTCAACAGAGAGAGTACCTGCTCCCCGTGTTCCTCAGTCGCCATATCCTATTGTCTGCTTTCTTCCTCAACCACAGTACAATGTCCATTTCCCCCCAGGTTTTCCTTCCCCCTCCCCACTCCCCGCCCAGTTCTCCCTTTGTTCTGTCTCTTCTCCATTACATGTGGTATGTTTGTATGCTTATACAAACTCCTTCTCCTACCGCTTGATTTTATGATGCATCTACTTTTATGTTTGTTGTACTTGTTGGGATGCATTTGTACAGCGCCGATGGTAAACCTCTTCTGTCTCAGCAGGAAGCTGTTCCTCACAGCAATTATACCTGATGGCTTTCTTTCCATTTTCCTTCAGCTTCTCAAGAAATTTTATTTTCTGAAACCCTATGAATTCTCCCTTAGGGTCTTACATAACTCAATGTATTCAACCATCTCTTTTCCATCCATCTTCTGTTTTCCATCATGTTTTTCATTTTGTTAGATATTTGGCTTACTTATTCATATATTACCTACTCTGATATTTTATATTTTTCCCTTCTATTCCGATTGTTATTTTCTTACAAATTTCCAGAGTTTACATGAGATCAAGGTACAACTCCCACTGATTTTAGCAACTCCCATTGACTTTAATGTGAGTTTTGTGGCTAACTCCCTGGCAACTCTGAAAATACAGGGTCTAGTGGGTATAATTTTTTTTTACCTTCTTTCAACAGGAGTTTAGAATCACTTATTTAAAAGAATAATCTTTTAAAAGCTTTTTCTGTGTTTGTGATCTCACATTATTATGACTTTTAATAGCTGAGGGACCAAAGAAGACATTTTAATGTAAGTTAGAATATTTGAACTCTGCACGTCCAGATTCAGAACAAATTAAGAAAGATTAGTCATTTCCCCTTGAGTCACGGCCAAATTTTGCCCTTGCTTTTATCGTTGCAGTCTATGGTGGTCTTCTCTCTTCTATTGAAGATGAACACGTCTTGAATAATGAATGAGTCTGCCATCAAAAATATGTAAATCTTGTTCTTCATTTCAGTATTTGGACATATCAGTTTCAATTTCCTAAATCTTCTCTTCTAACTTGAGCTATTAATGATGCTAAGACAATTATCTAACTCTACCAGACTGTCTATTGTTCAGCCAACAGAAACTCCTATTTTTACTAGAATGTCAAACTATTTCTGTAATTTTTATATATCATTTCTTTATTCTTCCACAGTGTTTCTGTATCTTAAGTAGTAGCCAGGATGTCTACAGCTATAAGACAAGGAATCTTTGTCTGAAAAAGTAATGTATTCTTATAGACCATCTGATATAACTAAAAAGAACAGGTGAGCTTTTAGGCTTATAACTCCTTCATCTATATCTTAATCTTGTGTTCTTTCCAACAAGACTGAAATCCACTGTCACACATCATAAAAAAAAGTCCTTTTCTTCCACCTTCTTCATGTATCTCCAAAAGCAGTTTCTCCAAACCTGGGTATTTTTGTACCCATTTTTCATTCCAGACATCAAGCCAATTCTCACATAGCAACAATTTCTAGTGCAATTGAAGACAGCAGGTTTTAGCTACTTGTCATATTTGCTTTTAAAGTCAATCCAGCAGTTTACAAAATATGAAACTGAACATTAGAAATACCTACCATAAATGAGAACGTGAAGTCTTTATTCAAGGCCAGACTGTGATTATCAGTTACGTAATTTCAAGGGAAAAAAATAATGGAAGGATTTTATATCATAATATACCGGCAGTCAAGTGCTCCTGTGGTCCTGAATATTTCCTATGGAGCAAAAGACCAAGGTGTTGGCAAAGCCCTGAGTCACCTTCCCAGACCAGTAAGGAAGCTGGCCATGGAGAAGAGAATTCAGATTCCAAAAAGGCCAGGGTACTTTAATGCACAAAACTTTTTGCATCCCCTGTTTTGGAGAGGTAATACATACAGTATCACTTACTGTGAGCAAACAAGAGGATTACATTCACTGTCTACCATTGCTTCTTAGTCAAATAAGCTATGATTGGAGTCAGGGTCACTGTATGTCACTGCATGTAAAGTGACTTGCAACCACAATGACTGATATGATTTACATCTTGTATTCGAACTACTCAAGGTTGAGATGTAAACAGATTTTCAGTTATTAGCATTGATTTTACTTGGGGCTGAGGAAATATATCTCATTTGTCCAGATTTTTCAAATTTTCTTTCCCCACTTTTTCTTTACTGAGGAGACATTTAATCCATGTGAAAGAAAGCTTTATATAAAAGTTGAGAGCATTTATCCAGCAACAAAAGTCTTGGGCATTGAAAAAAAGAGTATTTGCGAAAATTATTCATTGCCCAACATTTTCTATTTAATTACACGAAGGCTAAAAGCTGCACATGAACCAAATATAAATAAATAAAAAATCAAGCTATACAAGTACAAAAAGAAAAAAAAAAGAAAAGAACAAACCTGTAGCTGTGGAAAACAGGCTAGGTGTAGCATGATTTATTTGCATTCTGCCACCCTTATTCACACTATGTCAGATTTTAGCTCCGAGTCCTGAAAATTGCTCAAGGGAGCTAAGTTTTTATTGGAGGTCTGCCTGGAGCATTTTTCAGGATCAGGGCCTGCCTCATCAGGTGGTCCTACCAACTTGAATTACACTAGTTCAAAGTACAATTCTAATATAAATTAATCACAGCACGTACTCAAATATTTATCAAAATGTTTCTCAACCTAGTAATTTCAGACTATAGAATTTTGAGATATGAAATAGATTCAATATTTTACCTTAGAAGCAGATTCCAGTCCTTTTGACTCTTGAAATGCAGGATTTAATATTGTTCCTAAGTGGTGACCATTCATTTGCCAAGTGAATCTCACATAATGAGAGAGCTTCCTGCATTACAAATGTACGGAAAGTTCTATCTCAGAATTCAATTACAAGTATCAATACTTGCGTTTCAGAGCAACAGCTCCAAAATAAAGCTCTTTAATTTCAGATTATAATTGAAAGTGTAACCAAATTATTGTATACTCTGTCGCTTTTGGTACCACTGACAAATACAGGACTAATCCTGTACCTGCTACTCACATTAACACTAATGCAAGTAATCCCATTTAAATTAAGAATGTGTAAATAAAGATTATTCAAGTAAGTAAAAATTACAAGATAGGGTGGATAAATCCCCTGCAATTGAATGATACAATCAATTTATTTAGTTTCTTTCTCTAAGGTATGTGGTTTCACATGCCCAGTTGAAGATAAAAGTACAACTGAGAATACAAGACCCTAAATAACAGATACTGCACAAGGTGCAGTCAGCAACCCTGATACCAGCTGTTGAGCTTATGAAAAAAGCAGCTCCCAAGACCTCCCTGCACCCCTCAGTTCATGTTCTCCCACATGCTCATTGAGTCTAGGAGGCTCCTGACTCAAGCATAGGGCTTAACCTTATGAACTATTACTTAAGCAGGTATAGCCTACTGCCATGACCAGTCCCATTAGAGGGAATGAGACAGAAACAAACGTTGGCAGGATTACACCTAGAATATTCTTCTCTGTTTTCCTGCCTCAGTTTTAGATCCCCACCACTACTCAGTTACAGCACAGATGACTTACCAAGAAATGGCATTATAACCAAGATAATAACATCAAAGGAGCATTTGAGTAAGAAAAAGTTTTAAAAATCATATCACCGTTCTCCTTAAAAAGGGCTGAATAAAAATGCTATGGATAAAAAACAGTTACATTTAGACTACAGTTTTCCAAGGTGCCTGGTACTTTCAAACATTTGCATGCTTAAAATCTTCTCATACACAGCTCCACAAACAGTACTGGACCGTTATAACCACACTTGGGCTGCTGCATAGCCAGGAATGTAAGGGAATGTAAGGAGCACAGCTGAGCTGGTGAAGAGAGGAATTCACTTGTGTAGACCCAGAGCTTACTTCCCAGTCAGTTTCCCATGATTTCCAGCCACCCTGAGCCATCAGTCATTCCTCGATCTGCCTCTGTGGCAGCTGGACTTCTTGCCAGCCCTTACTGACAGTCCAGGCTATGTGAAACCGTCAGTCCTTTAAATGGCAAGGAAAGGCAATTAGTTTGTAAGGTTAAAAGTAGAGTTTTGTGGATTGACTTCCTAATCCATGTTATCACTCTCAGAAGGATAAGTATTTTTATAGAATTTGTTTAAAAAATAAGCAACTCACATCTAGATCGAGCATGTGTCTTCTGTGCAAGAGTAATAATCGCGTTTCACCAAAAATTGAATAAGTCTATCGTGTAAATGAAGGACTCCCTAAGCACACATTAGGAAGAGAGACCATAGCAATCTATCATTTCAATGATCCCTGAACAACAGGATCTGTAAGTAATTTTGATAGAACAGAATGTGACAGCTTCATAGGAATTATTACAAGTTGCATAGGCAAAAATCTACAGAATAAAAGGAATCAAAATAGGCTGTAGGCTGTTGTGTCAATTCATATGTGATCAAGCATTGAAAGTAGCCTTGCTAAAATCGGTGAAAGAGTTCACTAGAATAAGAAGACACAGTGATGATACAGGAGTGACTAAAGTGTCATATATGAGCTAGCCATTCTGAGAAAACCAAATGAAGATTTTGTTGTTAAATGAAAATATAAATAAACCCAAAAGATTTCTTTTCATCTTTCAGAAAAAGTAAAACTAAGCACAGTACTCCTCATCATATATAAAAACAGTATGCACATATGTATATTAGCTTGACTGGCCTCCCAGTCAACCTACCAGTCCTGCGAGTTAACTGTGTAACAACAGAAAAGTCTGGATTTTTTTTTTACAAGAAGATAAGCCCAAGTTATTAATGCATGGCATAGTCTGGTAGAGGTGGAAGTAGGTGCGCTGGCATTATTTGGGTTATAAATCTTTTACCCTCACCTCCTTCATTTGTCCTTCTATATCATCTTACACAGAGATAGTCACAAGAAATTTGCCAATGTTAGAAAACTTCTCCTTGAGGAACAATTCTGGTTTTAAGAAAATGTTCCTCCATTTCACAGAACTCTCAAACAAGACACAATGAAATACTTCAAAGATAGTGAGAGCAGATAGGAAAATACGGCTCTCTTCTCTCAACTTCTCTGCAAAAGAACTAAGAAGTTGCTGTCTGTGAAAGTGAATGAGTGGAATTTATCTGCCAGCCCATACCTGTGAATAGTCAGAAAAGAAATAATTTAGAATAGTTCAGAAATGCTTGTCCACCGTAATTTAGCCTTTCATGTCAATGCTTCTTTTACTACTGACGTTAGCATATCTTGTCAATAGAAAGGTGTTTACATTTTGACAATTTTGCATGGGTAAAAAAAACCCAGAAAGTTAAAAAGGACGAGCTGAAAGGAAGAAAAGTTAGTATGTCAATGCCCTAGCAAAAGGCCAGTTTTGTACTTAAAATGTGCTCCCTAAATTTCAGCATCTTGATGTTAAATAATACTTCGTTTGTGTTCCCTCTTCTCCGCTCAGGGATCACTCCGTGTGTAAAGAACAAAAGCAGTTCAGACTGACACTGACCATTCCATCAATACCTCATTGCGCTTGACAAAATCTAGTAATTGAGCCTTCCTCTCCCTCCTACTAAGTTCAGTGGGAGCTTTGCCACAATGTTCATGGGACTTAGAGGTGTCTCAATTCCCAGCACTGTTGCAGGGTACAAGTATGGTTTACAACAACTTTAATGCATTACAGAAGACCTAGGCTATAAGATGGTATTCTGAATGCACACTAGAAGCCAAAAACACCAGATCCCAACACACACTGATAATGACGGATTTACCTAAATTGTAACACCTCTTTTCCACATTTTTTTGAAACTTTGACGTCCCTCAGTGTTATTATTCACCAACTTCAAAAAACTTTTGTAAGTAAAGCAAACTAAAAAAGAACTTAGTAAAATGTGATAATAATAAAAAAACATGATACATTGCATATAACAGTTGCCTCTACAGAAAGAACTCTATGGAAACAATACAGCATTTGTATTTATTAACCTGTTGTAATCCAGTGGGCTGTGTTTACTTTCCTGTGTTTGCCTTCCAACACCCATGAAACTCTTCCCTCACGCACTGAACTTCCTCACTGAACATCTTTTGTCTCTGACTCCCGATTGCTATTTTCTCCAACTGAGAAGGTCAGTAGGTGGTGTGAAAAGCTTTAGGGAATTGTAGAAGAGTTTGAGACATCACCAATAAAATGTTTAATTTTGGTGACTTCAGCAAAAGTTACTTCAGTCAGTGTCAGTGCCTTCATTCATGTGCCACTAACACTGGAGGATGTCTTCTCTCTCTTTGCCCAAGAAATAGGTGTGTGTGCTAAAAAATGCAGATTGAGACAACCCAAAAATAATTGCCCACTTAGTAAACGGTTTGGGCTAGCTACAAAATTTTGGCTTCAGTGCCATTTGTAAAATAGCATTAGTGTTGGCAACCTACTCCGTGTACCTTCTATCATGTGAAAACTAGGGCTCTCAGTCAGGAATTTGCAGGCATTTGAATTCACGTATTTGTCCCATACTTACCCCCTTCAGAGAGTGCCCTCTCTGAGAATCTTTCCCCCACTCTCTCCCTGGGATCTCAGGTGGGAAATTTCAATAAATCAGTTGTCCTTCAATAACTTTTCTTCCATTAAGCTATCAAAATTCAAAATTCGTTTTTCCAATTCGGCAGTCCCCACACATTTACAAAATTTAAATCTAACAGCAATTAAAAAAAAAAAAGGCAAAAAATGTGAGTACTATAGAATGCAAACCTGATAATGTAGTGACTTTATCCTGCCAAAGAGAGGATTACTTGGCAACAGGACGCAAGCTCAGTGCAGACACAAAAGTGAGACCACAGCAGTTAGGGTCAGACTCAAGAATTTAAGTCTTCACTGAAACACCTTCACTGAAAATCCAACTGTGTCTGATTTCCAGATACAAGTTCTTCTGCTCTCTGCTTCAGGGCAGTCAAATGCAAGTCAGCTTTGGTCCAAAAACCCCATATGGTCACAGTGTACATTAGCTCAGGAAAAAAGAAGCACTAAAGCAGCTGTGAAGCTTTCGGACTGAAGTTGCCTTCTGTCCAGAGCTCAGAAGAATTTGTGTCTATTAAAATCAGTCTACATAGGCAGAGACAGCTTGACTCACTTGCTTATAGTTAAATGTTCTTCTTTCCTGATACCTTTGAAATCAATTTCACTGTACTAAAGCTATTTTTTGAAAAGAGACTGTAGCAACAATGTGATTATGGGCCAATTTTAATTAATCAAATTTCAACTGCTGCAAACAAACCATTTTCAAAAGTAGAATCCTTTTCCCCAATAACTGCTAATTACAGCCAAAACATCCTGGCTTTCCTTGTCTCAACTGAACATACATATTGTTTTTCTGACAATTCATGCAGCATAGGCTGCACTATGTTCTTAGCCCACTGCTTTTTTTTAAATATAAGACGTGAAATTGTATTTAATTTTGTATACAGATTAAATATTAAATACAGCAACATTTCAAAAATGTCATTAAACTGAGAAAATACCAGTGCGGAAGCAAAGTCCCACTGTTTTACAGCTTCCCCCTTTTCTAGGGCTCTAAGGAATTGTCGTCTTTTAAGTATAAAAAGCGTTCTTAAAACTTCTGAATGCATACACTTTTTTGGATATTTTCAATTCCTTCTTCTAGGTCTATTTTGAAAATCTCTGCATAAGCTCATTTCGATTTCTAAAAATACATATAATTGTTCCCATAAGTTTGAAATCTTACACTTCTATATTTCAAAATATAAGATTCCAGTTAATCATACAGCTGTGCAATATCAGCCTGTGATAGTGATGATAACCCTGTAAAATAAACAACTAAAAATTGTTTTGCTCTTCAGAGCTTGATATATAATAATTAATACCCGTTTTGTTCTATAAGTGCATGAAATACAGAAAAACATATAAATTTTGACAGAAAAACTGGCCAGAGATGCACATGCATTACTATGACAGTCAGGGCAGATACTTAGTGGTATCAAGGAGATCTGTGGTAGATTAAGCTGAATAAGTGAAACAATTTTCTAGACCAGGAAGGGAGGCAGAAGCAGCAGCATTTGGAGCTTTGAGGAGGATCTCTTGTATAAAAAAAACCCACGGATTGGCATCAACCTGAAAGTATTTTCTTTCATTCTGAAGATTTTTATCCTTTTTCTTTGTCCAAATAAATGAAAAATGTCATGCCAAAAAAAAAAAAAAAAAGGCAGAAACCTTTTTGGTTTTAATTTCTCAAAACAGAGCAATTCAGCTTTAAAAAAAAAAAATGTGGCCAAATACTCAATATCAGATGTTCAAGCTTTTTTTAAAATTTGCTTTCATTTTTTCCTGACAAGAATGTTTGCCAACGTTGAGCAAAAGTTAGGAATGGTTTGAATTTTTCAAAGATCCTTTTTATGATGAGTACACTATGAACAGTAAAAAACATCATCCTACCCTTAGAGCTATCTTTTCCTCAACATCGTGCAAGGTGTAGTAAATATTTACATCTTCATGCTTCACTCTACTCCCCTGTATAATGATATGCTGCCATACCTACACTGTCTTTATCTAAAGTCTGATTCATTAATGATTGTAAGGCACACTGAGAGGCTCACTTAAAAGCATAATATCAGAAACAGCTTTTGCAAAGAGCATCATAAATGAAGTGTCGTTATAATAAAATTCAACTTTTCTATAAGAAAAGGTACAATTACATTCATATGTATTTCTTGAACACTAGAAAGAATGATATCAAAAGTTTTTAATCAACAAAAATGCACTGCTATCTATGTTTAAATACAGAAGAGATCATTCAGTCATGATTCTATTTTTAACATCTTATATTTGTGATCTGGAAGCCAGGTATAAGAATAGGCTTAAGCTGATCCTTACCAGACACCAGACAACCGAGGGTTAAAATCTGCATCTCTGCTTTGTTCCTGCTCTCCCGTGCCAAGGTGCAAGAAAGAGGCCTAGCTCCAGGTGACTCCCTGTGCCATATGTGCTGCATTTCCTGCAGGCGCTAGGAGTTGAGAACAGCGTTTCCAGGTTTACAGCTAGTCTCATTTTCTTGCTTTTTGTCAGTTTAAGCCTGCCCCCTCCTGTTGTTTATGCATTTTATTTAATTTGTGCCTTTTTTTTTTGTACTAAGGACAACTGAAAACACACAACAGAAAGGCACAAGAAGGGAAAACTGAAGTATTCCCTGACGGACTTACAGCCAAATTCAGCCCTTTGGAGAATCTGCTCACAGAAGCATGAAATTTTCACAGATGTCTGGGTAGCACAAGGGTAGCATGACTGACATGTTCTGCTGCCCTTGCTATTCAGAATATTTTTGCGGGTGGCTCTGGCTGTGGGAGGGGCTTCTCTTTCACAGCGTTTCAAAACACAGGTCAGCAGAGCCATTTTCAAAAGGGGAAGACATATACTAAAAATGCTGACCCATATGCTGAGCTTTAGCCTCTCTGAGTGGTCCTGCTGACTTTGAAGGGGCCATTCATATGCGAAAGGTACAGTACTTGGCATGGGCTCAGTCGTACGGTCAGATTTTAGGAGGTACGCCAGGCACCTCAGACTGATTAACTGGGTCTGAGCTCTGCCGTGGAGGGGCAACAACCCACACAGGAGGCAGAGACGCTGTGGGTCATGCTGCAGCTGTGCTCCACGGAGCTTCAACAGCAGTGATGTTGGCATGGGAAGGAAAAGAACAGGGAAACAAGGCCATTCAGACGACAGTTTTGAGGCTATTATTATAGCTGCCATGCAGCATATCTTCTACCAAGAACACCCTACTTGCAGAGGGTAGTTCCTCACACACAGACTCTTCACGGAGCAAGCATATTCACCCAGGTTTGCAGAGGCAGTAAGACAGGAATTGCTGGCAGTAATTGTCCTCCAGCCACCACTTCCCCTTGAGATTTGGCATGATGATGGTCTAAGCACTGCCAGAAACCACAGAACAATGAGATAAATCCAATGCTACAGACTAATCACTTCTCAGATTAATTTGGAAACTAAAAGTCTACAAAAGCAACTAGCATTGGTAAACATTTTGCATTTGTTACAAGTACTGTGAACCAGATTTCCCCCTCTCCAAATATCTCTATCCAAATTTCCCAAAAAAAGACCAAAACATTTTTAAATAGATTCCATGCATAAGCCTATTTTTAGCAACTAAAAGTTATGTGTCTACAAGAACAGGGCTCAGGGTCAACAGTGCTAATCCAAAAAACACTGCTTGCAACAAAACAATATACTTAACATCACAATCCTATTCTATTCCCACATTCTGGTAGTAAGATTGTTTTCTGACCACATTCATGTAATTAAATAACAGTGAATCTCTCATTAAATACAAGACCTGATTCTCATCTCACAGGAATTGATGGCAAAGTTGCTAGCTGCAGTTTGGAACTGATCACACTCTATTTATATCTAACATATATAACATGCTAAGTTTTTTGATTTTGTTTTTTTTTTTTTTTTTGCCACAGGAAAAAGATCTGGCAGCATACATCTATTTCACAGTAAAAACAAGATATTAATATTACCCAGTAATTCAGCTGCTTCTCAGCCTTTGGGCAAACTTTGGTGAAGTGAGCAGACTCCCTGTTTTCATACTTGTTAATTCTGCCAGCTTCCTCTTGAGGAATTTACATGAGAATATGTTCATTTTCATGCAAGTTAGAGTCTGTTTTTTTTTTTTCCAAATGGCTTTCCAGAGTAATAAATATCATCTGGTTGTAAAGCTACACCCTGCAGTATGAGTTAGGTGCTGAGTGTCTGTTTAGTAAAGAAAATATAGTAAACCAATATCATAATTGCACAAAATGGAATCCAGATACAATTCCAGCAGGTTATACTGAATGCCCATCACTGGGGAAAAAAAAAAGATCTTTCAGATAGTGTATTAATAACTTGCAGCAACATTGGAAGAAATAATAAACTGTAAAATGCTTTTTGTACTGAACACATGCACCACCAAAAGAGGAGGAAGAACTTCCTTGTTATAGAAACTTACACTGGTGCAGGAAATACACCTTCTGGAATTCTAGCTGAGAAGCAGTAAATGAATGGTATTTTCTATTTCTCCCGGGAGACCTCTTTAAATTATCAAGGTAGAGACTCAGTAGGAAGCTGTTTAACATATGAGTTTTATCGATCATATCTGCCTTTGGAGTGAAATTGTTGTCCTCAGCTGCCTTGATTTCAGCCACTCCTGGCTCTCCTTTTGCCACTTACCAACCATTCTTTCAGCGTATCAGCACAGGTCAAAAGATGAACACGGGCTTACACGCACTACTCCCACAATTCCAGTTCAGAACAGGCTAAGCAAATGCAACATTTGTACTGCCAGGGCACTGGAAAAGGGCCTTTGTGTAAATGAAATGCAAGTCTTCAAGTTATGGCCTAGGGAAGACTTAAATAGTGCTGACACCTTTGAGTTACCATCCATGTGTATCCACAAACCATTGACTGAACTCCCGATGTCTTGTCCCAGCACGCACAGGATTCAGAGTTAACCGTGGAGCTGGCTGCCTGAGAAGTCAGTTGTTTCAAGCTCCTAGTCAGGAATTTGGAAGTGACTCTGACACAGCGATTGATCCTGAGAGCCAGATGTTCACTCTTTCAGTTGAATGGATGAAAATTGCTTCTTGAAATGAGGACTACAGATAACCTAAAACATTCATCTCTCTTAAAGAAAAAAAGAGTACTGTTCTCAAATGTGAGGGTGCATACAGTAGCAAAAAAAAAAAAAAAAAAAAAGAAAGAGAGAAAGATTGTGTGTGAGATATTCTGGCATACACAGAGTTAATTGTTCGACACGAAATTCTATCACTGTTCAGAGATGATCTGCATAGTTCAGAGTATAATGTAATATGCTCCTCTTAAAGGAAGTTGTCAGTGTCTGATGAGTTTTTATTACAATTGCTCACTATAAAACGCACTATTTAATTACTAGCATGAAAGTGATTCTAGCATAAAGGAAGAAGGGGAAATGAGACCTCTCCACCTTTTCAACAGTTAATGCACTTGTGCACGTAAAAATACAATGCTTTTTCATACGCATTTTTAATGATGCATTGCATTTTCTTAGATCTATGGGATGTAATTTCTCTGTTGATGTCCCTAGATATGATGCAATACCTAAAGCAATATATGACCACAATGTATAATTTAAATAAATCTAAAATTCTTAAGATATTGGTCAAGAAGAGATTAGTGATTTTGTGCCCAACTTGACAGTTCATTAAATGGTGTAAGTGCTCAGCTTCTAAAATACGCTATCTTTCCTAAGACATTTCATGTTGAACTTCTAAGGTAAGACAACTATTTCCAAAATGTTGAATTAACACTTCTGCAATGCTGTGTATAACCTGGAACCAGCAAACTAACACAGAACATAATGACAGAAAACACAAATATTTTTAACAGTGAGCGTCAGGTTTTCAACAAAGCAGAACACAAGTCAGAGTTTCTGACAAACAGAGGTTTTTTGATGTGCATCTTAGAATCTACAAACTGTAACTGTACATGGCCATTCAATATTTATATGCACTATCAAAGAAACAACTGAACATAATGTGAATTTTGCTTACCCTGACTGAAAACTCTTGTACCAGGACAACCATATCCATTGGGAAAGCAGTATTATTTGGAAAGAGGCCAGATCAGACAGATGGCAGAGAAAAGGGGATCAATGAAATGTTCAGTGTTGGAAAGTTTCAGTAGCAATGTAACATTTTAAAAAGACAAAGAAATTGGTTGGTCTCTTCAGCTTCTGATATTACTAAAACCAAAGACAGGTATGACATAAACAAAACACATTTTTCTAAATTAAACCAAATAAATATATTCATCTGTGGTTTTGAGAAAAACATCTGAAATATTTATACATTCTCTTCAGATATAATCCAAAATACTTTCCTGTGTTTTCCAAATGAGTATACACTGTATAAAAAAAAACATACCTCTTAGCTTCCTTAATTTTTAAGATAAGTTTTTGAAACTAGGGTAATTTGATTCTTATTATTTTTATGATCTGTATGACCATCTGTAACTTTCAACTTTTTAACTATGATAAAAACGTGACAGATTCAGTTCAGGTGTGTGATCAATAGGCTACACACTTCAAGTCACTGCTTTTTATTGGATATAGTGCTGCTCACAAAAACCTGAGATAAACAGACTCCGTCCCTTTTCAAGTTTCATGCACTGAGTTTATGGATGCCCAGTGAAACCCTAAAGTAAAGATCTAAGAAGATCTAATCAAGCTATCAAGTCATGATTCAAGCAGATCTGTTTCTGTTGCCAACAACACACAAAATGTTGATGTGGCTCCATCATCCAGCCACTTTGACTGCCCACCCGAGTGACTCTGGGAGATTGATAAATTTGGGAATGAAGCTCTGACTCATACAACTGCATCCATAGTGCTCAGGGAGATAGGTGGCATTTAATAATGCAACAAGCATCTGCTGAGACATTGGGGGGGAATCCTGGTGAATTACAGTGAAACCAGTTATCTTTTGCAGCCCCTCTGAACCATTCAGGGGAAATATTTTAGATAGCCACACTATCAGGGCTCCTGCAAACATTGTCATATTAAACCCAAGTCATGTATATGTACATATTCTCTGTATTGGCTCCTATCCAGCTCAAACACATGGGCAATATGGATCCCACTGTGCCAGTCATCATGCTATACAATTATTTTCATTTGTGCTGCCACAAATAAAGAATTAAAGATAAAAGTGGTACCTCTGGTATGAAATCTAGCTTTTGTTGTTAAGATTATTTCCTTGCGCAGTGACATAAAAGTGATCAGTATGCCATTATGTGGATAAAACAATTAAAAAGTTTCTCAGAACTAACTCTGTCATCCTGGACAGCAAAATTACTGCTGCAAGGAGCCACCAGCACATTTGTTTTCATTATAACCAAATGCACCATCCTCATCAAAATGATAATTTGACAGGGTTTTTTTTGTTGAACTCATGACAATTTATCCATGTCAGTGTTTATTATCTTACTGTCATGAAAGCTCCTTTGCAGACTGCCAGTGCATTATCTATAAATGAGTTTAAAGCAGTATTTTGCTTGATCAGAAATGCCAAGCAACTTATCATTTTGCATTCGCCAAAATTATTTTGTAATAGGTCACTGAGTTTTTTCTTAGAAAGAAATCTGTACTGAATCTTTTCTTAAAATATTAGATAGCCAATGCATCTACTGGGTTAGTATAGTTTGATTGGAGTACAGTGTCATAGTTTCAATGGAATGTGTCTGGGAACAAACATTTTGGCTAGTTGTAAGGAAAATAAGTATCATTTTTTAACTGTATTTTCTATTAAACACTCTTAAAAATTCTCGGATGTCGGTTCTTTTGTACATTTACAAGAACATAAAGCTGGAAAGAAAAGTAGGTTTATTATTAGCAAAACACCAAGATTCATAAATGCTGAGTCTTAGCACAAATCTGAACATTTTACATACTACTCTGGGAAAGTAACAAAGGCACAGCGAAATGTAACAACAATGTTATAGCCATGTAAAGAAATACAGAAGACTACATTAGTCACCAGTATTTCAGTTACGAGGGAATTGGATTTCTGGCTGCAGCTTGTTCCTTCAAATTTTAAGATCTTCTATCTTTAAAAAACCTCCTCATAATCTCTGTTGAACATTTCCCTAACTACCACCAACCCTCAGTATGTTCACCTTCATATGATGTTGGTATGTACTTTCTAAAGTTGTTTTTATCTTTTCTGTCTGAAATTTTTCTGAGGTACGCCAGCTCCTGACTCACTCAGTTGGCCTCAACAGTCAGCAACACTCTTCTCGATGCCCTGTTCTTTCTTGACTTGAGGTTTAACATTTTCTTTTACTTCTAATATCTGCCAATCTTGCAATCCTGCCAAATGCTACCTTGTTAGATTGTCGAATAAGAACACATACATTTTGTCCTATGCTGCCCTTCACACTTGGGAGGAGCTTTTCAGAAATACCTGTGCAGGATCCTGTTATCTTCAAATCCTTCCTTCAAAATCTCTTTTACCACCGTGCCAATTAAGTGCTGAGAAAACTGCTGTGCTCCGCTCCTAGACCCGCACTGTCATTGGGTCCTTCTGCTTCCCTGTCTCCATGTCCACCTGCTGTCATCTCTCATTTGACACCTATGCTGCAAGGTCTTTGGGCCAGGGACAGCCTCACGTGTTCGTACAGTGCCACCCAGAGCAAAGCCCACTTTATGACTTGGACTTCTAGAGAAGTACTGCAAACCACAGCAAAGCATCGCTGTGGTAAGAGCAGCTGTCTCAGCGTAGATCTCCTTACTGCAGAAGGGAGAGAAACCCCAGCAGACCTTTCTTCCCACACTTGTCTGCTTGCAGCTTCTCTTAACAAAACCGTGTCTGCTTGACAGTCTCTCCAAGGGATACATAAGCGTCTCACACTTTGAAGCCTGTCTAGCAGTCAACTAGCCCTCTTTCCCTCATCAGAGAAAGAATAAGGTAAACCTTTAAGAGATACAGCAAACAAAACCAGTGTCAAAAGAAAGCAGGGGCCAGATCCAGAACCTATTATATTTAAAGGAAATGCTAAATTTACTTTAATGGGCTTTGACAAAGGTCCGCTGTTACAAAGATAAACAGGCTTTTGCTGAAATTGGTCGAGTCATCACAGTAAGAGGCAGAGCTCTCTTCCAGTCCCACCACTGAGTTATTCAGCCATTCCCAGCCACCTGCTGGCAGTTCACACTCCCTCTCTGGGCTGCCTTCCTGTAAAACTAACATATCCCAGCTGTTCTGTGGTCCCAGGCCTTAACCCGTGCCTCCCCTCATGAAGTACTTACTGTCTTCCTCTGCGTCTTCCCTTTTCCCAAGCAACTTCGTGTCACACTCTTTATGCAACTCTGTGATGAGGCCTAAAAGATAGGTGAACCGTTCAGATTGCAGAGTAAACCAACCAAACAAACAACCAAGACCCAAACTGGGATCTTCTTCCTTTGAATTCAAGCATGCGAATTCTGGAGGGGTGAATAAGATAAAAATAATGATCTGTTCTGGAACTGAGTATTTTGCAACCACTTGGTATTTTAATTCTAATGAGAACATAAATATAAATGATAAACAGGTCTTCAGCATTGCCCTTTCAAATTCATATCTAAGGAAACAAAATTAGTCCTTGCCACCCAAGTTTTATATATATATACTCTATATATACTTTTCATATATATATGGATATACACTTCCTTATTCTAGTTCTATAGGAAAATTGCTGCCTTAGTATATTTATAATATGATATTATAGCAGATACAGCCTTAGTACTGTTGCCATGTGTTACTGGTCATCATGGGAACAAAGTCAAGGAAAAAACCCTACAGTTTCTTTATGAAAAGAAAAAAAAGCCTTATTTTGATTTCACTAAACTAAACAAAAAAGTATTATGAGAATTTCCTATGTGTCTTCTCATCCACTTCTGTTCCCAAACACTGTGGTTTATACTGATAATCAGATATAGCACACAGAATGAGTACTTATTCTCCAGCTCCATCTGTGGTTCCCACCTATTAGGGGAAGGGTAAGTTCTTGCTGCCATTAATTCTTCAAGAAGATGCTTTACTTTGCTGCTTTTCAATATACATTTTCACATCCTCTGGCACTGCGTGTGGCCAGCCATCGTAATTGTTTCAGTTGGAAAGAACATCAAGTATAATCTGTCAATAAGTCAAACGCAGGGAAATAATTGAGGTTCTGGGAGATGGTGGGGGGAGAATACTTACACTTCTGAAAGAAACCTCTCAGTAGTAAGAGGTCTAGAATGACTGTGCAGAGACCAAGATAACATGGTAGCATACACTTAAAACCCTCCTCGCATTCCAGCTGTTCACATATGAAGAGTCAATTTATACTCTATATGTTCTGTCTGTTTTGTGACAGGACATACACAGTTCATATTACAAAGTCATTGGCTGATACACCTTATTGCAGGACTAATGTACTAATGTACTCTGTCAAATTCCTACACTCGGAAGCACTTGAGGCTGAAAGTAAAATATCCGTGAGTGATAACATTGACTTGCACCTTATTGGAGGTATTTACATATGGCAAGCCAGCTGTTAAAAGGAGAAAGCTGATTCAGTGTTCTCTATAAAGACTTAAGACGGTTTGAGAAAGAGCCTCAGTTATTAGGAACAAGGTTTTGGTGATCATCAAACATACTAACAGGAGGCTAAAGCGCTCTTGGGCCTACATCTGAACTTTCATGTAGTTCAGAGTCCTTATCAGTCAAGGAAAAAGGATTGGAATAGCATTTTTGACTATAGAGAAATAGAGCAACAAATAAAATTAATTCAAATTTTGAATTTTTTACTTGTATACAGTGATATATATCTACATTCTCAATCTTTAAAAATAGTTTTTAAATTACGTATTATTTCTAAGGGCATCAGGAACTGTACAGCATGGAAAGTAATTAGAGCATTGTATATCCATAGGAAGTACTTCAACAGATGGATGTAGAAAAACAGGGATAAGATGGATAACCCTAAAGCATGCAGGAATTGGTTCAGAGATGCTTCAAAATTTTGCAGTTGAATTCTGAAAGAAACAATGAGCAAATATGGGAAATCCTATGCAAACCACAAAAAAAAAAAATCCTGTGGATGAGGACTCATCTTCTCTACTGAGCCCATGTCTAGAGAAAGCCCATGTTCTGCCCTTAAGGAACCTAATCAAGGAGATATGGAATCTAATTTGGATATTTATTTCTAGATCAAGTATACATTATTCCTTGGTTCCTTTTACCTTTTGTAATTTGGGGTTTTTAGATCCTGCCTCTTAAGCTTTCTAAACGCAGAGGCCATTTGAGACTTTTCACTACGATATGAGCACCTTGTGAAAGAAGAGAGCTGGTAGTGTCTATCAAACTAGACTACAACTGACTTTCAAGACAGTCAAGCTAAGATGGCAGTCACATGGGTTTTGGTATATGCTTCGTTTGAAGATGCTAAAATTATATGTCTGAGAAGTGGGAATTTGAGAAGTATTGTTTTTAACCCTGAGTTACAAATCTCTCCAATTTACTTTTCTATTTGACTCTTTAGGGAGATCTATAGGGAAACAGAAAACATGAATTTCCTTCTCAAACTTCTTCTTTTTATGGAAATTGGTATGCTAGTAAAATAGCTTCAGTTGCCCCACTCTCAAAATGGCTGCAGGAAGTCCAAGGTATGGGGACACAGGGCAAGAGGCATAACTTTGTCTATCTTCTCTTTACCGCTTTGAGTAACTGGTGCCCTTACTGTAAGCTAGGTTTATGGTGATGATTATATCCTTCTAATATACTGTACAACAATGACATTTAAGAGAGATGCTTTAGCAAGCTCTTGCAAAGCAATGTATCGACTTCCAAAAGCAAAAGCCGACCGGTCTTTAAAAGCATAGTGATTGCTATGACAAGTTGCTAAGTAAGGTGTTTAGGAGTATTTAAAAGACCTGATCTCTGGGCTAGCTGGCATTTTTCTGAAGATATTTTCTAATGTTTTTTCTTACTCAGATGGTTTCAAATGGTGATTTGGGCAGCTGGAACCTGGGGGCATATTTGCTTCATTACATACATTATTTTGTCAGCTGGAGCTGATTTTTTGTTAATATACAGATGGACACAGAAAACCTTCAAAGACCTTACAAATATATTTTGTTTTAAATGTAAATACCACCCTGGTATCATTAATAGCCAAGCTAGCTTGTTTCTCTTAGCATTCAACGCCTTATATGCCAATAATCTCAGGGCTTTATTTTGCCTGATATAAATTTTCATTAAGCCTGAGGAGGGCTCTTTCTGTCTTTCCTGACTTATTCAGGTTTAATTGGCCTCTAAGGATAGTAAGCTGCTTGAGGGTTCTTTCAGAATCTGTGTTCCTCTGCTTCTTTGCCAAATATTTTTTTTATTTCATCTAGTAATTTGTTTCTATCTGCTTCTTTTCCCCATTTTCCCTGCCAGAGACAAAGATGCTGCATTTTTTCTCTCATTATATTTTATAAGCATTCCCCCCCATCAGTATTCTCAGAAGAAACACTGTTTTTCAGGTAGCTCCACCTTTTCTTTCAAGTCTATTCTGATACATCCTAAAAAATAAAAAAGGTTTAGTCAGAAGATTTTTGCTATTTGTTTCCACTCCAGTCTAACTGAATCTCCATAATAGAAGCGTGGGCTGACCATGCCATTTAACCTCTTTCCAGCAAGGCCAAACCGAGTGTAAGGAAGTCAGAACATAATTGAATCTAAGATAGAGACAGCGTGAAAAAAAAAAAGAAAACCCAAAAAACCTCTTATATAAGGAATTAAAAATTATTGAACTTCCTTTCAACTTACTTTCTCTTTTTTAATAATCGTACAGAATTCTTTTTTTCCTTCTTTCTATCAGGGAAGACTAGGATTCTTATATGATTTCCTTTACACTGAATTAAGAGTTTTGCTATCATTGTGCATTTTCATTCTCTTCTGTGTGGGTACAGAAGCCTCCATTTCAGCAATATATTATTTCCACAAGCAGTACTGAATCTACTTGCCGTACCTCTAATTGTGCTTTCAGGGTTTCAGAAAGAGTCCCATTCAGTAATTAGCAGATTTCTAAACTGGTAGCTCACAGTTTGCTTTTTCGGGCTGCCTTTGTAGCCAGTACTCCTCTGGTCCTCTATGCAGCTTTATGTATTTAACAAATTTCCAACCGTAAAATTTGTGGCAGTCAAAGCCATTTCTCTTTTCACAGATGATCACAACATTCAAATTAATGGCCATTAATGAATACTCGGAGAGCCAAGCTTAGGCTGAGATGGATTCTGTTCTCTCACAGATGATACTTGGGTGTTCAGTAGTGTAAACTACAAGTTTTGAACCACGACATTCTCAAATATGCTCTCATGTTCAGGTCATATTCTGATGTTCAAGAGCCTTTAGAAATGGAAGAGACAACTATTCCAGAATTTGGTGAAGTTCTGGATAGTACAGCAGAAATTGTATCAAGAGGAGTCTAGCAAAAGTCAGTAGTTTACTGTACAACGTTTTTTATGTCTAAGAACTAAAAATTGCACAGAAAGGCTAAGAAGGTATACTTTGTACTTTCTATAACAGGGAGAGAGGACAGAGGAAAGACTCCAGAGAGATAAAAAGAATGGGAGAGAAATAATAGGGATAGAGAAATGCAATGTTAAGACAGAGAGGTGACTGACAGACGCAGTCTGCTTCTGAGCCAAATGTGGCGGATGCTTCCCATTAAAGCAACTGTCTCGAATTAATACCTTGAATGAAATTTTGCATCCACTGAACATCAAGGGGGACAAGATTCCATCACAATCTTTGGGATAAAACCACATAACTGGATAGATGTTTAAGACTGCCATTAGAATGCTTTCTGTAGTCTTTCTTGAAATGAAAAGAATGAGAGAGAAGAGCATGGAAGTAAATAGTTAAACAGTTTCATGCAAGTATTTATGCTTACCTGGCTGAAGAGAAGCAGGAAAGCATGTTCTCCTAGCTCAGATGCTTGCTTGTAACTAGTCTTGGACCCTTTCGCTACCTTTGTCTTCCTCAGAACGTGCAAAATTTTCATGCTCCAAGAAATAGGAATGTAAGATAACAAGCAATAGTATTTCTTTGCCTTAGTAAGTTTACATATACAAAGGATATACATCAATGGATACAAGATCTCTTTGATAAACAGTGAAGCCCCACATTACATGATAAGCATCAAATACTGTACCTGTATCTCAGCCTGTTTTTGAAGTCTTGGGATTGCAGGACCACATTTCACTAGTCTGCTATGCACAAATCTTATGCACACACTAAATTGACAGATCACAAACTGTGCTGCCAAACATAGAAACTAAACAAGAAAAGAGCAGAAAACTTTTGGCCTCTGTGGTCTTTTCCAGTTATTGCTACTTCATGTGTTCCTTAGATTAAGCGCAGGTTAAAATATACTCAAAGAGAAACGTCATTTTAAATTGCAGGGATCACTAATATGTACTGAACAGTGCACTTGAAAAACAAATCACATTTTGCATGCACACACCACTCTTTAAACATTCAGGTTGCAAATTGTTTATATTTGACATGTCAAATGTGTGGGGGTTTTGGTGTTGTTTTTTTTTAACTTACATATCTTTATTAATTTTTTTAAAAAATTTTGTTGTAATCTTTTACAGCTGTTTACATGCTCTGGTCTTGAAATCTGCAGTCTTCTTACAGCATCTGGTGCTGAATTTCAAAACTCGCCTGTTCCTAAAGTATGAAAAAAGTCATGAACATTAGGAGAAAATTTATAGCCCTTACTCAAAATAGTGTTTCACTTGACTCATTTTTTGTAGCATAACACTGAACCAAGCTTTACTGTGGCAATCCCTCACTTTTGTCATAAAAGTAGATGTGAGCCTTACCAAAACAAAAGCATAAAACTTGTTTGTAAGCAATAAAGTATTTATGAATTTGTATATTTAATTATATTTTTTTATAAAAGTGAGAATGAGGGTTTTTTCCCTAATTGTATAGGCTTTATTGTATGGAATTATATAGATGGGATAATACAATCTTGCAATCTTGCACGGATTTTAAAGCCTATGCAATGACTGGACAAGAGACATTCACAAATAGCTCTTTTACCTTACTTAACATTCACAGATGTAAGGTCCCTCGCAGTGACATCGGGCCACAGTTAACTCCTTGCCCGCTTTTTACGTGTTCAACATTCAAGAGCAGGGTCCTCAGTTTGTTTTTTCACACTGTCTCTCTCAAAAGGAGGGCAGAACAGAAGAGTTTTGACCATTTCTGCCCCAAAGCTTTCTGCCTGCCACAAATCAACAGAGAGGAAACATCTGTTGCTCTTGCTCGAAGAGGCAGGAGGAGCAAAGGGGCTTCGAAGAAATTTGGAGAGCTGCGGAGGAGGCGTGTGTTAAGTAAGGCTGAAATCAAGGCAGTGAGAGGATTAACGCTGGGAGGTGACAGTTCACCTCCCTCACTCTGCTCCTGAAGTCGGAGCTCATCCACGCTGGCGCTGTATTCCCATTCACTAGTGTTTGGTGTCGTACACATACCGAGAGGGAAAACTGTAAAATATGCCATATCCTCCAATCCTCTCACATTTGAAATATTTCTCATAGCTATTCCTTCCTCTGAGGACTGTTAAGACTTCCAGGGAAGCTAGAAAACACCTCCCGCTCCAAATCTCAGATGAGCAAATACATAATTGAACATATAAAGAGCTAATTAGCACAACTGAAAATGGTACTATTTTAATTTTTCAGGTAAATACTGATTGGGGGCATAATTTTTTTTAAGGAAATGTAAAAGAAGTCCCAAAATGACATTAAGTATTGCTGTAATTTTAAAAGGTGTCTTATTTACAGAAAAGACTTGAATAGCTCCTTTGGAAGCATTTCAAGCTGTTAAATAATTATGTATTTAGGACACATTACATTTAGTAAAAACATCTACAAACGTAGAGGGAAAAATTATGACTAAATCCCGTTATCTCAGACGGCAGCTTTGGCACAAATAACCCCGGACGGAATTACGGATTTAAACCAAGAACATAAGGCCCTGGCCTGCGTATGACACCCCCTCACGGCTGCAGTGACCCTCCTCACTTCCCAGCGGCCTGGCAGCACGCTGACCAAACATCGCTTAAAAATGAAGCCCAATGCTGACCAAAAGCCCCTTAAAAGCGAAGCCCAACGCCACACGCTTGCACCCTTGGCCCACACCCCCGCCAGGCCCGCGCCACCCTCAGCCCCTGCTGGCCCGTTCCCTCCTCAGCCCCACGCGCCGCTTGTGCCGCCCGACGACCGTGCAGGGGCGGGGGGGAGCCCGGGGCCGCAGCGCCGCCCTGCCGCCGGGCCGTGGATCCCCCGCTGCAGGCAGGACCCGGGCCAGCCCTTTGGACTGGCCTCCAAAGTCAATAATGTTTCTTGAATTGTGCTCTGCGCCTGCGTGCGCGCACGCCTGCGGAGGCGGAGGCAGCGGGGCCGCGGCCGGGCAGCCGCAGGGCTGTGGGGGTGTGTGGAGATCTGCGGGTCCTCTGCCCGGCACCAGCGTCCCCGCGGGGCCTGGCCCTACGCCGCTATCGCAAGCCGGCTGCAGCATTCTTATATGGCAAGGCAGCGGTGTAGACCAGCTCTAACCACAGCAGGCAAACAAAATAACCTTTTTTTCGGACAATAAATAAAGCCAACATGCGAAAGAGCCATGGAGGTGAAGAGGCAAAGCAGCTCGATTTTGCCACAGGACCAAGCCCTCTCGTCCTTAATTTCCGATCCAGTTCCTAAACCACGGTATCCCTGTATTTAAAATGACAGGATTCAGCCAAGACACTGCTCAAGCAGCAGTCCACAGTTCAATCTGTAATGCATATCTGTTTTTCTCCATCATAAATCACCTTCAGTAGTGCATATTGCCAAACACAACCTTTAGTAGTCCTCGAGCAATAATGCCTATCTATGGCAAACCCCCATCTAGCATGTGCTCTCTTGCTGGGTTTATGGTATCTGGCGACCTGGCAAGAGAATTATGACAGGAAAAAAGAGGTGCACAAAGCAGTAAAGAACCAAAAGGCAGCAAGGACTACTATGAAAGCATCACAAATGCTGGAAAGCCTTATGCAGCACTCGAATTTTGCCTTCCAGCCCCCTTTCCTCACTTTATCGCATCTTGTCTGATCTATCCCTCTTCACACCTGTCCGGAACCTGGACCCCAGCAGGTTTTGTGGGGCACACAGCAGGGATTAGGACCCATAAATTGCACCAACTCTCACTGTTATGTGTCTCCACAGCCCTCTGCAGCCCTGCTCCAAGTCACCTGTCCAACCCATCTATCCCTACCTCTTTCCCGCCATCCTCACTTCGTTCTGTTGTTCACAAGTCGTCCTACCAGCCCATAAGCTGTGCCACAAGAGCACTCCTTTATTAACTGCTTGTTCAGTGTCTGCTACGACCAGGCTGCTTGTTACCAGCTCACTTACCTCAGCTCTTCTTACCCACTCCCCAGTGCTGCTCTTGAAAAATATGGCAAAGTGCTGACGTACAGCCCTGCATCAGCTCCAACCACACTTGAACATTAAATGTTTATGTAAGGCTGTAGCAGAGGTCCCAACAGTGATCCAAGGCTTACATAGTAAGGGATACAGCTGTGCCAGATTAGCTTCTGCTCAACACCCCTGAAACAGGCAAAGAGCATGACCAGAAATAGCAGGAGCTCAGAGAAGTTGAAGGGCTGGTGGAAGGTCCCAGAGCAGGTCGCAGCCAAGCTAACAATACAAGACATAGCTTCTTACCTTTCAGGAGCCATCGTTTTCACCAATGAAGCTTCCAGCAGTACCACTTGTAGTACTAGAACCAGATTCTAGTACCAGGGACAAGAATGGTTCACAGAATACAAAAAAAATGTCTCCAAAACCCACAGCCAGCAGAAGCAATAGGATTACTTTATTAACTACCTTCCCTATGTGCTGATAATGACTCATACAGTGGCCTAGACAGAGAGGACGGAAATCAGGAATCAATTTAACCAGTAAAGGTAGATCAGTCCCATCAGAAACATCATCGTGATGTCTCCACCATGGGGTGAACACATGCACAGGATCGCAGTGATTTTCCCTGCAAACCTCTACTATGGTGTCATTTCTTAACACAGCAGCAACGGTTGCTTGCAACATAATGGAGTAAACTGTTACTCTCCCAACTGTTTGTCTATCAAATCAAAACACAACCTGATGGAGGAAAAAAAATCCAGTTAGGAAGCATCTGTGATGAAGTAGCCATTCATGGGGTTTGTGCATAAATTGTGAATAAAATTCTGTGAAAACCTTGCACAGGGGAGTAATTTCTATAGAAACAGAAGGGAGAACTTAATGTGGGTGGGTGGGTGGCCCAGCATACGTGAAAGTCAGGGACTCCTTTGGATAATATAAGATCTCAGTGATATTTTGTCCATGCCTGGAACCCAGCTCAACCATCTCTCTGATGGTTCTTTTCTTCTCAGGGGCCAAGAGGTCCTTATTTGAAACATCTTCCTGGAGAAAGGTGTGTTGGATTATATGATACCACTTATCAACTAATCATTGGTGCTTGAAAATTACTTGCTATGGTGATCTAGCAGCCTATAATCCTTGCAAAGGTATTGTTCTTCAAGTAGTTTTGTGAAAAATGCAAATGCATTTTAAGATATATAGAGAAGTAAATCTTGTTCTATCTGTAGGCCACTAGCATGCCCAAGATTTGAGCTTTCAGAAGGAACAGGAAAGCCGTGCACAAACAATAAATAGTTCTGAGTCTTGCTTTGGAATCTTTTCCTGATGGTGTCTCATGTTGAGTTCAAAATCTGTGCAATTGGACTTTTCGACTAAAGAGAAAGCATAGCAGGGCAGGGAAGGTTATTACCTTGTAGATAATTTTCAGAGCATTCTTCTGCCAACTCAGCAATGATAGGGCTTGAGAATGTGTACCAACTTGTCCGGACCGGGGCTCGGCCAGTGTCAAGATGCGAAAGTGAGCTCTGGAGTTACATAGAGACTCTCCGGTTTGAGACAGAAACGGCTTTTCTTTTCCTACTTGCAAGAGACGGAAAGGAAACATATGTAGAACCCCTTGTATAAAATGTTTCTTTTTGATACAATCTTTCAGAAACTAGAGGACAGAACAACCTGATGCAAACCACCAGTACCCCACTGGGGTGGAAAATGGATGCAATTCCTGTCTAGTGGAAACTCTAAGGGTAGCACAGGGTCTTTCTCTGCCAGGTGATCAGAGAAGAGCTGTGTATTATTACCTTGCAGACTTTGATTTACGTTTTCCTTAATTTCAAAATATGCAAACCTTTGTATGGGCAATTTTAAGTCCCAGTGACCACCAAACTATGGGATTTACTATACATAGTTTGCAGCTAGCTGTGACTGTCAGAGATAGCGGAGACTTACCACTGAAGTGAAGGGTAGGTTTTCACTGGCAGCAACATTTCTGGCTTCTGGGTGAAAATTAAGAATCTTCAAGTAACATATTACCTCCCCACACACACACTTACAGAAAAATATATGTAAATCTTATATACCACACAGTACATCATGTATTGCATACCTAAAAATTAAATTATGTACACATTTTATAAATAGTTATTTTCTGAGCACAAAGGCTGAGACACTGTGCAAAAAAGGCATGCAGCACAATTCTAAGCAAAGGGACAACCTGCATCTTTGGACCGCTGCAAAACCCCAAAATCGCACTCAAGAGCTTTTTACTCTTACCTTTTTTTTTTTTCTTCCCCCCACCTGTGGCCTCTTGGACATCTCAGGAATTGGGAAGGATCGAGGTATGTGGACAAGAGAGGCAGAAGGCTCCCACAGACCAGGAAGAGGTGCGGTCACAGGTTCTTGTGATAAATTACTGATCCCATTTGGAGCAATACTTGAGACTGCATAAAGCACCTACACATCTGACTAAGATTCTAGCACACGTCCTACAGACACGGATTACAGGGAAGATGTATCAGAATACACTGAAGTAGTAATGAATGGCAATTCTGGAGCATCAAACGGAGGTGGACTTTTTATAGAAAGTATCATCTGCAAGATAAGATCTGAGTCAGCCATGGCAGCTTCTTCTGCCCTGTTCTACAGCGCATGCTCCGCACTTCTGGTGGTAATGGTGTTGGTGAAAACTGGAGGAAAGACAGCCACCTGCTCCTTAGATCTTTCCTTAAAGGAACTAAGAACCATTTGACAGGTGACTATTAGCTCCATTCCCCGACACCCAGAACAGCTTGTTAGAGAACGTATCAGAGCTTTCCTGAAGCCACTGGGAGGGCTTATCTTACTGATTCCAGCATCTCAAAATGCCTCAAACCAAAGCCTGATATTTCTTGTTCAGGCAAGTCGAAAGAGCAGCTCCGCGGAGTCCCTTCCCAGAGGAAAATCTGAACCTTCAAACCAGAAATCCTGCTCTTCACAAGTGTTTCAGTGATTCATTCAGTACCATTCTCCTTAGTCATATTGCCTCTTGGCCTGCTAAGTAGCAATGATTAAAACCTCGTTCTCTGCAGGAATCGGTAGTAGTTTGTAACCGGCAAGGATCAAACCATTAGTTCATTCAGGAATGAGCCCAAGAATACTTAGGTTATAGCAAGTGTATGTACAGGCCTTGTACTTACTGAAAATAAGTACCCTGACTGCTGACATTGGTAACATGGGCCGCTCTCAAGCTCATGCTCTCCTGCAGAACCAGTTTTAAGGTCGTCTTAATTAGCGATTACATCAGACTGCAAGAGATACAAACCATCCAAGGATCTAAAGGCTACCGTACCAAGAAGATGGCATACAGGTGAGGAAGCCTGACGTGAAAATAAATATGTAAAACACTACAGATAGTACCAATAAGAAGCAAGAAGCACACCAAGCAACCATCATCAGGAACCCATGAAGAACTGATTCACAGATCAGCTCAGAAAGCCTTCTACAGAGTGCACAATTTTGTCTTGGTGTATGATATGAGTTGCTAGAGTGACCACGAAAGCAAGCCACGAGGGTAGCGACAATCCCAGATATACCAAAGATCTTATACTTGGGCTTGTGAACCTTTGCCCTGGAGGTGAGCAGAGATCTTTCAAAAATCACTACCATGCAACATGTGAACACACGTGCCAGCATTCTCAAATAACACAAACACTATGGCTGTGAGCCATCAGGCAGACGGCCCTTAGACTGCAGGCTTTCCATCAGACTTTTACCTACACATTTCCAGAGTTACTTTCTTCCAAAACTTCTACCTTCTGAAGCTTCTTAACAACAACATATCCTTTTAAAAAATTGTGCCACCTAAACATTAACTGAAGTAACCCACTTGATGTACTGAGCACTAAAGTTTAGACAAATAAAGCAATCTCATCTTCAGCAACGAGGCACCAAAACACCTTCAGCCACAGATGCACATCAGTGGAAGTCTCATTCCACAGAATGTTTGAAAAGCAGTTTCATTCCCTCCCTCTTAAATAATGCACTAATATAGCTACAAATGGCTAGAGAGATGAGAAACAGATCGTTAAGTATTAGAAATAGAAGTAATTTACACTAACGTGCTCTGTGAACTAAAACAGCTTTTGGAAACCAAGCCCATTCACCTGTCTGAAGGAAGTGGATTCAGAGTATGTTAAAATATTGACAACATCCATGGAGTGGTGCAAGTCTAAGCAGAGCTGTCTTCTCTCCCAGGCTGCTGCCCTTGTGACTTCCCATCCAATTTCACATTCTCATTTTATTAAAGAGAAGATTAAGCTGATGGTGAATTAACTCCCTTTTCTCTGTACCTGTCAATTCCTGTTGCTCTGAATCTCAAAAGATTTGCATTAATTTTTTTTCCCATTAAACTGCAAATGCAGAAAATCTTCCCGTCATGACTTCTTCCAGTTCTTTCTTTTCTAGGCTGAATTCTACCTGGTTTATCCTAAATTATCCTGGTCTGTCCTCTGGCTATTTGATACTCCAAGACTTTAGGCATCACAAATAAAAGCTTTTCGATTTCATTATAGCATCATATACAACCATCACTCTCTCTAATCTCACAGTTCTCACTGGTCTTTCTTACTCCATCTAAAACCATCACCTCACTCTTCCAGTCATATTTTCTAAGCTCACAGCTTTTTCCCCTTTGTACTAATTATTTCTTCCTATGCTTTAAGCAAAAGGCCATTACCCCTTTTAGCCACAGTTCCCTATCAAGACTGTCTGTGTTGTGGCATATAAGTGTCAGGGGCCTTAAATGAAACTTTATATTCATATTCTATAGGATAGGGCCTATGTTTCCTTCGTGTCCTGCTCAGCATAAGGTCAAAAAAGTTACCACTACACCAACATAGTATACAGCACACGCACATATACAGTCTGTGCACATACAGATGGGGTTTTTTTTTTGAGAACGAGGAGGTGGTGTGTTACCATCTCCTTGCCTGTAAGGAAAGGAAACACCATTTCTACTTCCCACCATCTAGTGCAAAATAATAAAACATCTCAGGCTATCAAGATGTATTATAAAATCACACCTTGTTAGTTAACAAGAAGTACAGTAAACTCAAGTCAAAAGAAAAAAAAAATAGTGTTTTATTAACTACCACACTGTTATAATACACTTTAAACGTACAATAAGGTAGCCTTTAAATTTGAGGTGGTTTTAAGAATAACAAATGAACAGATCTCCAAATGTTTGTAAATAGGTGAACTGCAGTAATTATTGGTGTACATTTTTTGAAAATGGTATAGCACTTACAGACTGGCTATATAACTTCATTTTGTACATTTTTCTATAATTGAAAATATAAACAGTAATTAAAAAATAAAAAGAAAATTCAGCATAATAAAAAACATATATGTTTATCAGTTAAATGTACTGGATACATACAAGGGAAGAAGCAAAAAAGGAAAGATGGCTGATATTTAAATGCAGATTGACTAACCAAAAACTAAACAACAAACAAATAAAAACCTCATAAAACCCCTAGTTCACTATGACTATATCCATATGTTTGGGAGTACTGTCAATATGGAAGTGATTTTTCTATTGTATTTGCATATGTTATATTTTACTGGTAATTTACATGATGGCTTTTAAGGCCCTGGCAGACAGATGTTTTTCGGAAAAAGATTTGATTAAAATCACTGCTGAGACGCAATACACCTTATTTTTGGTCCTCCAATGTTCAAAAGAAGGGATATACTTCACTATAACATTTGCCTTACCACCCAAATGCCTCAACCTATACATACTTTTTTTTTTTAACATTTTAAGCTTTTTAAACATTGGTTATATTGCCCACCTTGGTTATTGAAAGAATATTAACAAGACATCATTTTGGCAAATTAGATCTTAAACATGGCTTTTCAACAGGATTTAAAAGGTGACTATCCCTAGAGTTCCATGTTAAAATGTAGTTTTCAAAATCTTACAAGAGTAATGCTTAAAATATTGTACATAGTTAACCTAATTAAAATAATTAGCTTCAAAATGACAAGTTGATGAGCTAAGTAAAGCCTACACTATGTAACATTTGCTTGGAAACTTGATTTGTCAGTTATGCATAATAAAAATTCCAGTCATCAAGAAAATTACAAAATTTCTTTTATCATAACATGATTTCTTTTCACCCATCAACTTCTTTTATCTTACAATAGATAAATACCAACATGTTCTCATTTTTTTACACTAAACCACACAGGATTGATGCATTTGGTTAGACTACCATTTCCATCGTTAAATTCTTTTTTTTTTTTTAATATAACTTGGTAAAATTTCATCTCTTCTAGATTCCAAAAGTACCTACAAAACCCATGCAATTTTACCATTTTAATATACTATGGAATATCATACAAAGTAAGGCATTTCAGTGTCATGTATAACCAAGTTACTGTCAATCCAAAAATTTTTGCACATCAATAAAAAGATATCTAAGAACTTAGGAACAATATTCTTCTCACTACTGTATAAAAATAACCACAATTAATAGGTATCTTGTGTAATATTTACTCCATTGTCTCGTTTCCCGAAACTGTGACAAGCTGTAAAGGTATTTCAGTGTTGGTAAGAATATCCTGATTGCTGGTGCCAGATGTATTAACAGTTCCTATTCCTGAAACAGAACCTTGTTGAATATTTGCAAGGATAAGTGTTGTTCCTCCTGCAGTAATCAAAGTATCATCAGGTGTTGCTTCTACTGATGCCAGCACTGTACTGCTAGAGTGAATACCTTTTTTATTCTGATGTGTTTTAATGTGTTTGGCAAGGTGGTCACTTCTCATAAAGCGTTTTGAACATTCTGGACAGACAAATTTCTTCTCACCTGTCACAGAAGATAAGAAAAAAAAAAGCATTTTCAAGAACATTAAAAATATCACATGTACACCAAAAACTGAGATAACTGCCTTTAAGAGTCAGAATTCTAACAACATCTATACTGAAGAAAAAAGCGATCCAACATGATGAACTTGCGTGTTAAATTTCTAGACACCCATACAAATCCTGTAAAAGAATTGATTTATTTTTCTGTGTCTCACTGAGTTTGGGGAGATTCTTTAAGGCAAGCTAAAGAATATTGCCATCTCACGTCCTCAGACGGTTAAGTTTCACTGCAATTACCACCAATAAATAACTTCTAAGAGGAGAACAAAACCTGCCGAATGATGGACAGGGAAGTCCATATGAGCTCCTGCAGAACCACACTTCAGACTGACAGGCAAGATCATAGGGTAATTCAGGTTTGAAGGCACCTCTGGAAGTCTTTAGTCTGATCTCTCTCTAAGCAGGGTCAGCTATGAGGTCAGACCTGGTTGCTCAGGAATTTAACCAGGTTGGTCTTGAAAACCTTTAAGGACAGAGATGGCAGAAACTCTCTGGGCATCCTGTTGCAGTGCCTGGCTGTCCTCACAATGAAAAAGTTTTTATTTATATCTGGTCCGAACCTCTCTTGTTTCAGCTTATGTCTGTTGTCTCTCATCCTCCCACCAATGCACCACCATGAAAAGTCTGTCTTTGTCTTCTTAATGGAGGCCTTGCAGGTACTAGAAGGTTGCTATTAAGCTCCCCCTTGCCCTTACTCTTCTCTTTGTGCAGCTGAATAAGCCCAGTTCCTACAGTCTCTCCTCATAAGGCAAATACTCCAGCTTCCTGATCATCTTGGTCGCCCTTTAGTGAACTCAATCCTGTTGATCAATGTCTGTCTTATATTGAGGGCTGGAAACCAGATGCAATATTCTAGATGCACTCTAACCAGTGCTGAGAAGGACACTTCCCTAGAACTAGTGTCTTGGCTTCTGTTTATACAGCCCCAGCCATCTTTGCTGCTGGCTCTTGCTCATGTTCTTGTTGTCTGTCAAGACTCCCAGGTCTGACTGACTTTTCAGTAGAGCTGCTTCCCAACTAGTCAGTGCTTAGCCTGTGTTGCTGCAAGGGTTAATCCCATCCCAGGTGCAATATTTTGTGTTTATCCTTGTTAAATTTCATAAGGTTCCTGCCAGCCCATTCCTTCAGCCTGAGTCCCTCTGAATAGCAGCCCTGTCCTCAACTGCATTGACTGGTCACCCCAGTTTGGTGTCATCTGCAAACCTAAAAAAGGTGCACTCTGTTGCCTCCTCCAGGTAGGTGATAAAGATGTTAAAACACGTCACAGGATAGATCCCTGCAGCTCTCTACTTTTTATTGGTATGCAGGTACACTAGGAGCCATTAACCATACTCTCTAAGCTGGATCATTCAGCTGGCCTCTTTTTTTTAAACCCATCTGGCTGTCCATCCTGACAGACCGTAACATCCCAGCTTGGGTTCAAGCATCCAACATGTCTAACAAAAGCACAACATTAGGTACAAACCAAAGACAGTTTTCTAAGCAATGTAGATGCTGATAAGCACATAAATTATTTATCGATTGTCATTGGGTTTTTCAATTAGTCTAATTTTAAAAGGTAAGCATCCCATAGAATGTAATTATGGGTTCAGTTTGTAGAAAAATAGGTAATACAGACAATAGATTTAAAACAAACTGTTCCTTGAGAAGGTGGAATATCTAGACTAACTTCTTTTCTTTGTATTAGACAAAAGGAGAAATGTGAATCTGGAGTCCCTAATGGGTGGTCTAACCATGAAACTAGAAGACGTAGAATGATGCACCATCACATGCTCTTCCTTGATTTTGTGAATGACATCTAATCTCTTGGACATCTAGCCTTCTATTTTTATTTTTCTTTTTTAAAATGAGAGGAAATTATTCAAGTCTTAAGCTGGAACAACAGTTCTAATCTGGTTCAAACAAATGAAATGCATTGCTGAACCTGAATCAAAATATTCTGATTAAGCTATATTAAGTATTAGCTTAAAGGTCAGTTCTGAATCAAAAAAGGTAGCTGTTTTTCCTCCTCAGACCTACTGAAGAAACCAAAGTGTATACACAGCTCTAAGTATTAGCTGATTTTAGAAAAGTCACACTACATTAAAATCAATGCAATACAAAGATCCGGTCTCCTCTTAAAAGTTATTTATCCAAGCCCTCTCCATGACACGTCTTTAGTTAAATGCACCAGAATCAAAGACTGAAAACCTGTGTGTGTTCTTCGATGTCGCTGAAGCTCATCGCTGCGAGTGAACCTTTTGCCACAGAACATCCAAGTACAAACAAACGGACGCTCTCCAGAATGCCAGCGGAGATGAGCTCTCAAATGTGAAGTTTTCCCATATACTTTGCCACACCCTGGTATGTGACAAATGTGTTGCTTCTTTTTTCCCAAGTTGGAGCCTCTGTTAAAAAAAAAAAAAAAAAAAGAGAAGTTATTCATTCTAATACATTCCACCTAAATACTGGTCATACATGTAAGTGGGGTTACATATACCAATAGATCTGCAAAAAAACCTGAGCAGCTTCCCATTTTTGTTTCAAATACAATCAGAGTCCAGTACACGCCATAAGAAGCTGGAACTAAATTCTATAATACTATCTCGATTCTGCAACAAACTATAAGTTTTATTTAAATTTAAATGATAGAAATGTAATCTTTAGCAAGCATACATGTATATGAAGTTGGAAATACAGTCATTACAGCAGTTTGTACTACTTCGATGCTGAAGTGCCGTATTTTAAATTTCAGTTTTTACCATACCAAAGACAGTTTTGGCAAAGAAAAACACAAATTACTGCAATTGCCCAAACGGAAACTGGAGATTTTGGCAACTGGGAAGAGAACAGATGGGACTTTTGGCATCTTGGGGAAACCTGAGAAGCAGTTTGGGATTGGAAGACAAGCATACTAACCTGAATATTTCCACTGAAAGGAGTGGCAGTGAAACAGCTGATCTCGCTGACATTTAAATTAATTCCTTGGTATTTTAGAAAAAAAAAAATCCATCAAAATGAACACATAATTCACAGACAGTATAATCCAGACTACTGAGCTTGATGCCTGTTTTAAGATGCTGCCTCACTGAAATGGTAGGTGATTGAGGGGAAGCACCTAATACAAAAGCCTAACTTTTTTCTTCTTTTTTTTTTTAAATAAAATCACCAAAGAGAGAGAAGAGCCTCTGAAGACCCAGAGAAAGAGATCAGTCTGGCCAGCACAGGGCATCATGATTGATTTTAGCCAATTTAAGTGTTTGCTGCTGCTCAAAGGGGCACTCCAGGGAATAGATCTGGCTGACAACGCAGCAACATGAATGGTAAATGCTGGTACAAGGGAGGAGATTGGAAAATGCAGCCAAGCATCAGGCCACCTTATTCATCAGCAATGTTAACTTAGAACAGCTTAAGGGGATTCTTAATCACAGTCTTGGGCACTCCATCCTCCATGACTGATTATACAATTTTCAGTTGCCTCCCTAGGGCAATTTTTTTCCTTAAATTGGGTGCTCAACTTCTGCTTAACCGTCCAGTGGCTGAAGGATTTGCCAAGCAACTATTAGACCTAGATTCTCATCCCTGCATTCAGAACAATTCTGGTTTACATCTAACGAGGGTTCGGGGTAAAATGCATATACACTTTAAGGAGCTAGCACTTGGAACAAGCATTTCTGAACAGGCACAGAAATTAAATCACTCTAAAAACTCACAGCATCTAAAGGGAATTCCAACCTAAGCACAGATGCACCTAAAACATTCCAGACAGTCCAGAAAAGTGAGGAGATAAAATCCAATTAAGTCCTAGAAAATGCTTCTAAGAAGTCTCAATATAGAGCGATATTCATAGTGCTTAATTAGTCATTTTGTCTCAGAAGAAAAAACTGTCACTTTTACATACTAATTATTTGTCATGACAATGTAGGTTTTGAATTCAGAACAAATTCAATGGCAGTAGAAGTAGAGAGTCCAGAAGGCTTTTGACCCTGCTGTGGTAGCAGTAGACTCATGTGAACCTATGGATATGGTGACAGAAGAGATTCTGCTTATTTATCTATTTTTTTTGGTTTTATTGCCACCCCTCAATCCTTAGCCTCACAGAAAGTTCACCTGCCTGTTTTATCCCACTTGTTTATAAATTTCATGCAAAAAATTCCCTGGCATTTGACCTAACATCTTAAGGTCTTCCATTATTATTAGTCTTGGCAAGAATACTTTTGACTTAATTTTCCTTTTTCAAATGTCCCAAAAGAAGATCACTTCTTTGGACCAGGACAAACATTGCCTTTTTTACATCTCCTACCTCAGCTGAAACATCCATTTTTGGTAACCTTTGCTACATCTGAACTGTCAGGTTCACACTCTTCCATGGCCTTCCCTCAAGCCAAGATTAAAAAGCAAAATTAACTGTAATGTCAGGCGTTTGACTTTGTACTATGCCGCCTACACAAAAGCTCAATATTCACAGGTTTTGAACATTCAGCCAATCTTAAAGGCATTTAACAAGATGCCTTTAGCTTGCCCACTTTCTTTTCTACTTTCTCAGCCTCTGCAGACAGCTAGGCCACCACACAAAACTCACTGTACCTGTAACAGTGCCAGTGGCATTCATCTATCAGCCCAAAAACCCAGCTCCCCGGCCTCCAAGGAAGAAATTTTCTGTATTCCTCCTTTTGCCTTACTGCAACCGGTTCCACAGTCTTCAGGCTCTACATCCACCTTCATCTAATGATTCAGGTCCCGACAGTTCTTCTTCAGGTCCTCTTGTTTGGTGGCTCAAGGCATCCAGCAATTGCGGTGCAAGGCAAAGGAATACCCATGGCTCTTCTCCGTTATACAGTCTTGGTAACTGAAAGAGTTCTCCACAGGATCCTGCTATCCTGTGTCTTTAATTGCCTCTCCAACTCCATGTAACCCTAAGAAGTGCTCAGCCTGTGCTTATTATAACAAAATGTATTTGTGCATTTGAGAATATATTTCTGTATATAGAATATTTTTTTGTATTTGGTATTTCATCCTTACACCTTCTCCAAGTATACTATAGTCCTCCCCTCCACAATAATCAGCGCAAATATTTTGTAACTTTGCATGATACAGTACACAAACGTGACACAAATGACATGAAATCACACCAAAATTCCCTCAAAATAATTTTAAGATTCCTAAGTCAATCATTTGAAGTTGCTTAATTGCACCTTTAGTCTAGACTGAAGGAGACCAAGGTTCAAATCATAGTCAGCTTACTGTGCATAGGTGGTGTAGTACACATAATTCTAAGCACCTCACCTAACTGGTGACAGAATTCCTTAGCAGACTCTGAAGTTCAAAGTGAGGGGAAAGTTAGGGATTCACAGAATGAAATCCACAAGACTACTATGAATGAGCAACTAAGTGTATTTATTCTACACAGCTTAATATAGGCATCTGCATGTTTGCTTCATGTGTGCTCTAAACTGACTGGATATGAGCCAAATTCCATCTCGACGCTTTGCAGCTGTGACAGTCTGGCACTATGCCCTAATACGTCACGGTAAGAGGCCTTTCTTGCTGCACTGGCCAATAACCATCATCACTGAGCAAAAGGATATGACTCAGGCCTACTCCTTGACTGGAGTCTCCAAATCAATGAATACTTAATTATTTTCATAGTATATTTTAGCTTTATAAAGATTGGAAACCATGTTTCTCAGTAACCATGCAGAACGCAACGGTTTCAGCAGAAGACACTTTCATCTGCTGAGAGACTGGACTTTCAGTCCAGCAGTACCTCCAGGAGGAACATCAAGTATTTCAAGGGTAAAACATACACTTACTAGTTATTTTAAGAATGCGTATTTTAGAGTTACATACCTGAAGTGGTATTCAGAAGCACTGTTCCTCTATAGATCCAGACAGTACAGTTACATCTCAATGTAATTCCAGTTGTAATTGAGGGGAGGGTGAAATCTCCAGATGTAACTGAGAGGAGAGTGAACTTTCCACCTAACTTCAGACATCCTAACTAGAAGCCTAATACAGTCTGTTTGGGATCAGAGTCATCCTTTGAGGTACATCTCTCTCTCTCTCTCTCTCCACTTGCTTATCCCCCATTTACTATATAAGCTTGAGGCGATAGGGTTTTAACTTACACATCTAATACATCATCCTCTTTCTTTCCTACCTTCCCCCCTGCCAAGTAAGGTAAAGATAATAGTGGCTTCCTACTTCATAGGACCGGTACAAATAGAAATCCTTTGAAGACTGCAACGTAGTCTAATTCTGTATCGAGAGTCTAAAAAACACAACAAAAACCAACAACAAAAACCAGAAAGAACCCCTCAACTCACCTTTGCATCCAGAAAACAGAAAAGACAAGAAATGCCAAAACTAAGGCTACACAAAAGATGAAATTATGAAGAAGTCTACATATGTGAAGCCATGTACTACCTTTTCCTACCCCATTCAGTGCACAGGAGGGATAGTATTCATTGAGTGAAATGCTATTCAGCTTTTTCATACTGATTTAAAGCGCTTTTCTTGTCTTACTAGTTACATATTATTTAAGTACTATCTTAAATACAGAATTATTCATTTCCCCCAGGGTTGTTTTTTCTTCATCATGGGCACTCACAACACTCACAGTGTCTAAGCCATTCACAAACATTAATGAATTTATCATCTTGCAACACTCCTGTGTAGTGAACTTGAACTAGTACAATCATTTCATACATCCAAATATGAGGCAGAAAGAGATTAAGGCCAAAATTGTCAAACACCCACCAGCTTGAGGTGTCAAGTTCAATATAGCAGAAGCGTATTTTCCTACAGTACTGTAGATGTTTACAATTCAGCTCAACTGACATCTTTACAGAAATGAACTCAGTACTTCTGCAGTGGAAAAGGTGGGGTGGATAGACAAACACCTCCAAAACTTCAGAGCCCTGTTGCTGCAGTCCCGTATCTCATTCCCTAAATGCCTTCCAATTTCTGCAATAAGTGAAGCAGGTGCTAATCACTACACAGCCCTGATTCACTCCCTGTGCATCACCCATCCCATCCACCGAATGGCACTGGGGTCATATCAATAAAATAGAATGCAGTCATGTAATTAGAAACCAAATGATAATGTATAAGCACAAGGGATTAAATTTAAAGTTGCCCAGGATATCTTAACTTTGGCATTTGCCAACTTCCAAGTTTTCAATTTTGCAACCTTAACATAATTTAAAAAATTGTGAATGCTATCTGAAGAATTTTATAAACGCAAACGTCCTGTTATCTGAAACTCTGCGAGTCATCGCAGAGTTGAAAGACAAATCAAAACTCAGCATTACAGCACTAGAGATAAACAAGTAACTGAAGCAGCTATGGAACATGATCAACATATATCAGAGGGAAAAGGAAAATATTCCTCCAAGTGGGCTTACTCCTTTTTGCTAGAGTCCGAAGGAATTCTACATTTCGGTGGGAAATTTGCTCTCGCAACTCTAGGCACTTTCACTCTTCTTCTGTTTCCCCACCGCTGTCTCCATCATTATCCTGTTTCTATTCCAGTCCTAATTCTTCTCACATCCTGACTTCCTGTCCTACTTTTCCTACTTACTTTGTACATTTGATGTGTCCAGTCCTTCCTTTACAGTGGATTTCAGATTCTCACCTACCCAAACTCTTTTCTACCTCTTATCCCAACTCCTTCCCAAATTCCCATATGTGAGTTTCAGTCAGACTACACCCTTTTGCAGACTTCATCAAAACCATCTCTCAAAAAGATTCTCTCTTAGGCTTCAACTTTAAAATTTGGTGTTATAGCAACTCCACTTAGGAGGAAGAGATTTTAAAGTAAAGATGTCTCTAAATTAAAGCCACTGTAGTTTGGAATAGAGCACGAGGAAGATGCAACATGTGAAATCTCTATGTTTCCTAAGAATACGGACAGTGCAAATCACATTTTCAGAGTTTTCTCCCAGACTGAAGCAAATCTCAACCGAGGGTGTAGTTTGGGCAGATCTTCATGGCAGAAGCAAGGTTCACCAAGAACTTAGAAATATCTGTGCCAGGTTTCAGTGAACTACACATAGGAATTTAACAAGAGGAAGCTGATGGACAAAGATGCTATATAACCTTAACAGCAGATATTATCACGAGCTTCATTCATGATGTAAATGTATGAAAGTGTTTTTGTCTTAAACACTTAATATTTACTTGGCATGGTTGCCTAGGATATTACCTCTCCGTGCTTGCAAAGAAAGTATCTAGAACATACAGCAAAAATCCACAAGAGACTTGACAATAGACATATTCAGTCAGTACTCTTAGAACTCTTAGAGCCATAGGACACTGACAGGTTCTTTAAAGAGAACTCAGTAATTTACACTATAGTTCTCACATAAATAAGACCTCCATTTTAGAGAAGAAACTATTATCAAAATGGACAAATTTTAGTGTACTGGAAAGAAGCCCCTGCACAATTATATCAAGCACAAACACACCTAAATATTTTCACTTGTAAAAGGCAGCCTATTATCCCCACTTCTTCTCTTATATCCATAATCGAGATATCTAAAAGGGAGTGTTTTGGAATAGAATAAAATCTTTAAGATAACAAAAAGCTGAAGATTACTTTCATGAGATATAGAATAATAAAACATGGCTTCCTGCGGAGCCCTGAAGTTTTATAAGAATTGGAACTTGGTACCTCTTTGTTAGCCAAATCTCCACTAACTTTGACTGAAAACAATCAGTCAACTCAAAATTAGGTATTTAGAGTTATTATACAAACCTTGTTTTTCTTAGGAAACCAGTGAATAAGAAAACCAGGATAACTGTATTTTTATAACACTCTAAAGCAATCAAACTGTGGAAAAAAAATGCTCAATCAGTGAGGAAATGCAGGAACACAGGATTTAATCAAGTCCTTGACATATGATAGGAAGCCAATCACAGATGTGCATATTCCAAAATATTTCATTTTCGTATTATTTAGGGCAATGTTCTATCCCCCTCACTTGTACTATGTGGCATCTAACTCCATTTTTTTCCAATTAATCTCAATGGAGTAACTCAGAGAGAATGGAATAATCTGCCCGTCCATCTGCAAACCCAGAAATAAAGGTGGCAGTCCTTTATTGCATGAGCTCTTTTGCATAAGTCTCTAGTTTTCTCTAACTGCAGAAAACTGCTATTAACTAAGGTTCCTTTTTTCCTCACTCATTATTTGTTTTCATCATTACATGCATTATATGACACTGAACGTTACATACCTTCCACCACCTTCTTTGCAGTTGGGACACGTGCAAGCTACCCGTCGCAGTCTTTTTCCTTCTTGATGTGGTTGGTCCCCTTCCTCATCTACCACCTGTACTCTCAAATGTGTTAGATCATTGGTATTCAGTGTAGAATCACCACTGAGCTGCCACTCTTCTGGATCAGGCTCCTCTTCTTTAATCCTAATATCTGAGGAAAAGAACAAACACAGATCCATAAGTAGCCCATTAAACAGAGAGAAGGAAACCATAATGATCAAATCTTTCTACTGTCGAGAGCACTATGTCAGCCAAAAGTCAACATCCTTCAGTGCATACCGACATTGCCTCTGTGCCCTTGTAACCTGTAATGTATTTAAAAAGTTTATCTCACTATACATTTCAAAGTTGAAGACAAGCTATAACAAAGTATTGAAGTTTAAGTTTGAACTGTCTTGGTAGGGAATGCTGTCACCAGGAGGATTTTGCTTGCTTGAAACTTGGGAAAAACTGAAGAACAAGAGGTTGGACAGAGGTTGAAAAAAATGTAAACGCATGTTTCAAATGATCCTGAGCAGCCATTTATGTTTCCAAAGGATTTCTCTATTACTGTGACATCTAGTAGAAACAGCCTTTCTCAATGATCTTCAGAAGTTTTCAGTATGCACAGTGATATATAAAGTAATATGAGAAATCAATTGAATGAAAGGTTTTGACCTAAGACAGACCAAGTTATCTAAGGAAAACAAAAAAAATTCATGCCTTTGTTCCATTTTCCCCTTTTCACCTCAAATTTATGCCTTTTCCACTACATATAGAGAAGAAAACATTTAGGGAAGAACGTTATTCAGCATTAGAGACAGGTAAGCAACACACGAACCACTTTAACATTTTGATGAGCTAGTAGTCAAAATAGCTCTTTGCAGTTTCATGAATACAAAAAAGTCTCTTAAGCTATCCTCATAGGATGGACATTTGCAAGTATGTGTACCCTCTCCCTACAGAGTATTCATTCAATCTAATCCAAGAACTAATTACAGCATCATAGTACACTGTGAAACAACTATTTTAACAAATTTACATTTTAATAGGAACATTTTTCTCCTCAGACACTATTCTGGATTCCCAATGAGCTGAAAGTCTGTAAGTCTGGATTTAAAAAAAAGACAGTTTCTGTGTATCATTTTAGAAAGCTGAACTCTAGCCCCTTTGGTTCAGCAGAGTAGTTTACTTGGTTTTTTTTTCAGTGAAAATGATTAGCCACTAGCACAAGCCAATAAGCAAACCATCTTTTTTTTTTTTTTTTCTTTTGTTGAAGCTTCAAACTAAAAGCTGTGTGTCTTTCTGGATGTACTTAAGAGACTGCTTTCTCTGCAGAACAAACTCAGTTATCATTAGACTTTTTTTCCTTAACTCAAACCCCACTCAAGCACTGAAAACTTAACTGAGCACTGTGGCCACTCTAAATTCTTTCTGGCAGTCAGTCCATCAGCCATCATCTGTATAATAAAGACAAAGCTGCACAGATTGCATGATACAACATAAGAAAAACTGTGCTGGGTCAGATCATAAACAGCATCCTGTCCCAGTAGAGATCAGGAAAGAAATTAATGATAAAACATGCAAAGAGTAACAGTTACCTGATCTACCTCCTGAATCATCTCCAGCATTCATCTGTTTAGAGACAAAGGATGTCTCTAACATACAAAAATTTGCTTGGTGCTAATAAAGTCTCAGTCCAGTCTTTCCCAACACCAGTTTGCCTTCCTTTTACATGCACATGTATAACCATTTGCAGGACTGTGCTGTAAACTACATCACTGATGTAACTAAAGTTAAAATAATTCTCTAGGAAACCACTCCATGGGGAAGAGAATTCCACGTCAGAGACAGGGAAGTCTAGAATATTTATTTGGTTTGGCTGCAAAAGTCAATGCTAGAAATTAAGTTTGCATGAATATGACAGGCTCTGAGCTGTGGGAATCCAGGAGCTAGCACACTAACTTTCGCTGACTGTTTACGCCTGTGGTAACATCCAGCAGAACTACTGTGGTAAGCCTGTCCAAAGCCACCTGCGCACTGAGCTTCACTGTTACCATAAGAAGTTCACAATCTCAGGCAGCAACATAACAAGTATCTTTCATGAGAAGACTCAGAAAACCTCTGTGGTGACTTCTAGTCTTCTGCATTAGCCACCAAACTATCTTTCCTACCAAGTTAAGTCATTTTCTGAGACTCACCCATGAAATCATTTTATTATCTGCCATAATTTATATATACGTTATAGATAAAATTCATTTTACATAGGCAAAGATTAAAACACTATACAACATACAAAGAGTTTATAGAATTGATCTTTCAAATTGGATACTATTAAGCATACTAAAACATTCATTTACAGCAACTTTAGAAAAAGGCAAAAGCCTGATTTACTCTTACGCAACAGGGCACATTATAGGAATTTAAATACATCAAAGTGGCAAGGCTGCCAGCACAGGCCAATTCAAGCTTCCAAGCAGTTCTTCAGGGCTGGATATGTTATGCACCATACACAAAATTCTTCCACAAAACGTACATTGTATAAATTCTGTTTTTATTTAAAATAAGAATTTAAGTAATGTTAATAAAATAAAACAAAGTATTAAGAAGCTGATTTCATTATGATCTTACTAACATTAGACACTGGCACATAGTGAGTTTGTAAAGTCAGTAGCTGAATCCAGTTAGCACTGCATACACATACTTCAAAAGAGATATCAACATGTCCTAGCAAAGATGAATGGATAAAATTAGGGTATGGATCTGTGCTCCCAAAACCCAGCTCCACTACTGAAGTCAAACATTCCATATAAGATATGATTTATTCTGTTATACTGACACCCCAAAGTCACACTCTAATACTAGAAGCACGTCCAGAATGTCTATTACTGCATGCCAGTATCCAGGACTTTCTACCTTCAGCTCATGCAATGTTTGTTCCACTTCGCAAACTTTCATCATGAGTTCCTTCCACTTTTTTCATCAGTATCTCTCTATTCCCAGTCCCTCCCAACCACCACCACCATCACCAGCACAAAGGCTCATAATAGTTTTATAATTGTGGAGGCATAAATGAGAAAATTGTTTGGACAAAAAAAGAGGGACAGACAAAACACTCCTAAGAGTTGAGGATACTGGAGAAAATAACAATTTGCATAGACATAAAATAGTTTATAGTGTTATTTAAAAAACTGCAAAACTGAAGTGAAGTCAAAGTAATGTGTTTGCAATTTTGTGCTGTGTTTCCTGGTTATCTTGGTCAGGCAGAAAGTGTAGCTATTGCTTTAGGTATTCCTCAGAAGGACCACCTTCTACTCCAGGCACATAGAAAAGTACAATGTAAACTGGCAATGTACAGACAGGACAGGACTTTTTAATACTTAATTATGTAGATTATACTTTAAATAAAACAAAATTAGAAGAAATATCAAAAGATGAAGTGTTTATCTAGCCTCTCCAGGATGTAGTATAGCAGAGAGTGGATTGTATCAAATCCCGAAGTGAATCTGATTGCCTTAACAAGGTCCTTAGAACCAGTAAGTCTGTTGCCCTCCAAGTAGGTTTTACATTATTGCAAGAGATAAGGGAAAATTCCATTGCTATTTTGGGGGGTGTGGTGTGTGTGGGGGGGTGTGTGTGTGTGCGTGTGTGTGCCACTGTAATCTAGACAACAGTAAGAAAATGAAGGAATAGAAGGGGCAAACCATGGAGAAGAGCAAAAGATAAAAGTCTTCTCCAATGCAATGGAACTGGAGATTATGTAAATTCATATAGATAGCAACGACCCTGCATTTCTCCCTTGGTGTTCCTCTGGACGTGCTCTGTTCTAATTCAATCTCAACTGACAGAATACTAGGTTTTACACCAACTCTGCAAAAAATTGGGCCTAAAAAAATTTACATAATCCCTAAAGTCATGACAAGTTGATGGTAAATTTGAGGCAACTTTTGTTTTCTACCAATTAAACACAGGCTATATGAAGGCTACATTTTCTTTACTACTGTTTTATTTCCATGCTTTCAAATTTCTACATGCGCTTACTTCTTAATTAAGTTCAAGACCTAGTGCTAAGTAAGTATGAAGGGAAAATTCAAACAAAGATACTGTTTCAAACTGCCTACAGTTCTGTTCAAGTTCTTCTTGGCATCCAGTGAGCTAGATTTGTTTTAGGTTTTGCCTTCCTCTAAAGGATGGAAATTGGGATCTTGGTGTACAATTCTATTCCAAAGGTAGTATTTCATAGTCACAGAAAGCCCAGAGCTGGCTACAATATGGAGCAAGTTTAAGTATATTTGGCAAATAAAAACAATAACTAAGAGATTTGTTTAAAGTGCTTCAGAGAAGAATAACTAAACTGATAGGATGAAACTATGCAGATCTAAATCCAGCTTAAACTATTCTTAAGTATATTTCAACTATAATCTAGTGTGGACAGAATTACTGCTGCCCACTGATACAGCCATACAGTAGGTCATTTACCTACTTCACCATGTATCAGATGAATGCATCAGTTAAGCTTCATGTTCTATCTTGGTCTGTTTCAATGAGGACTTTAAGAAAATGCTGTTTTCTTCATCTATGAGAAAAGTTAATAGTTAAGCCAACAGCCATAGAAACAGGTTTAAACTGAGAAGGGAGGAGAATGCAGTGCAAAAATGCTTCGTTTGAGGACTACTTTAATTTTTTGATATATCTGCCTCTGCAGAATGTCACATAAAGGCACTCTCAGCATTACCTGTAACTGCCTCCAAACTGCGGGCTTCTAGTTTAGCTGCTTTTCCTAGATACTGAAAGCCATGCTGCCTTTTTACTCAGCCAAGCTTTACATGTTCCTAATCTCAGCAGCAGAAATATAGTCTTTCAACTGAAAACAGATTTGCAGCAGCACCGCACATACCTTCACACCAATTTCCTCACAGCATCACAAATTGACTGTGTGCAGTTTCAACATCTTGTAATCAGTCATGCCTATTCATTTATTTTTCCAAATAGATGCTTCCCTTCCCAGCCCTCCCAAGAAAACAGATGTGAATTCCCATCTCCTTTCCATCTTCTCTTTTAATTTTGTTTTCATTTTTCTCTATAGTGCAACCCACATTCCCTCAGTATCTTGATTCATCTTGCCTTAATCTCTGGATGTGAGGAAGCTTTAGTAAAGATGTTCAAATTTCTTAGACACTGTCCTTGTTCATTCCCATCTAAACTAAACTTCCTAAACTAAACTATCTAAATTAAACTTCCCTACTAGTTGGCCACCTGTGCAAGTCTTTCAGACAGGAAACTCAACAAGGTTAATGATTTCTACTCTGATTTGCCCCCCAAAACTTAAGTGTGAATTTAGGCATTTTTATTATGTAATAAACTGCAACAGAAGATACACAACAGAATGTCATCTTGAAATACGTGTGAACCTCAACTCAGAAGAAAGATTGTCATCTAGTTTCAATAGCGCTAAATCAGATTTTAAGTTTCTGAGGAAAACATCTGTTGTGTACAAGTCTAAGAGCAGGACCTCACAGTACTGAATATTTAAGCAGTATCAGCAAAATGATTAAAAATAGAGTTACAGATTTTTTTCTTGCAAGAAATGCCACATACTGTATTTCCAAGTGATCCTATGCGTTATTCTAAGCCGATTATTTAAAAATTTGAATCACTAAAGTACGTAAGCCAGTGCTACCACAACACATATTATGTATCAAAGAACAGTTACTTACCCTACAGTAACTGCAGTTCTTTGAGATGTGTTGTCTACAGATTCTCAAGATTTTGGATTCTTATGGACAGTAATACCTGCTGCAGCATGCCCTTATTTTTTCCTTTTTTCCCACAGTTGAAAATAGAAGAGGGGATAACTAGAAAGGGGGAAGAAGAGTTGATCATGCTCGATATAGAAGCCAAGAACTGCAGAAATAGGTAAGGAAAACAGGAGGACACAGAGAATTCTGTGACCAGTGGGGTTAAGTACTCCTACATAAAAGAGTATTCGACTGCTGCTAGGGTCAAACAACAGGACTGTCAGCAGTAATTCAGGAAGGCAGAACTGATCAGTAAGTATTTCTGTTACCTTAAAACCTTCTGTTTTAAGGTAAAAGCCAAGTAATGGTCCTATCACTAGATGAGAATGAAAAGAGGTAAAAACGGCTACTAAAATAAACACTTAATAAATCAACAGATTAGGATAATTTTCATTCAGTAATTTTAAGAGAAGGCTGAAGAGCTCTCTGCAGTTTTAATGCTGCAAGGATTTGACCATGTGAATGCTCCAGTGGGTTAGAAAAAAGCTAGCACTGTGATAATACTGAGAAAGGGTAAACAAAGACTTAAGGAAGTAGGGAAAGAATTAATGCCACTCAAAATGGGATTATGGGAACAATTAGATTCAAAAGTAATTTTTTTTTTAAATCAATGATGACACCATTGTTGATATAATATACTTGAGAGTTCTGCACAGCAAGTGACTTACTAGGATACAGTAAAAAAGTTTGATTAAGAAAAATGGAGTACAAAACGTATGTGGAATACATCGATTAAAAACTGGCATGAAGGTTAAATGCAGATTGAGAACTATCATTTCTATATGATAAATAATGAGGACATGTCACTGACAATGTGTATTTTTTCCCCTTTTGTCCTTAAAAATTACTACCTTTTGAACACGTGTCTTCTACAAGCAGTGAAAGACAACCCATCTACAACCTACCCTTATCTTCAAGAGGGCAACCACAACTAGGATCCTGGTGAGCATTCCTGGCATTATAAAAAGACTGCCGTTGTCCTTGGTAGAAACTTCAGATACTTTTTATGAGCCAGATGCACTGACAAGTTAGCTTGAGAGATCAGAACCAAAGTACGTGATCCTGCCAGGAGGTTCAAAAGGCAAGATAAACTGCACAGAACCTGAAACAATGGACCTAAAGTGCTGAGACTGCAAAAAGACAGAAGACGAGTTTCCAGCCTTCTTTTTAAGTTGAAGCAGTACTGGAAATAAAATCCCTTGCCTCTTTCACTTCATGGATACTTGCCATACATCCCCACAGGTGTAAGAGAGTTTTCCTTTTGCTTCAGGAGTATCTTGTAAAAAGAGTATTTGAAAAATGAAAAAGGAACGAGTACCTGAAACTGGGTAATATATTCTTCTGTGAACATCCTGAGGATATCTGAGCCTAAGATAACTCAGGCTAACCTCCTTAACCTTGAGAATCTAAGTTGCATTACCAGACACTCAGCGTACATGACAGAATATTCACTTCAGAGTAACATACAACAAAATTTCACCTCACCACCATGGGCTGTAAGAAAATGAATTAGATTCTGAGCTGTTTTGGAACACAGAGCGGAAAAGCACATGAAGTACAGACAAGAGGAAGGATGCGACAATTCAATCTTTTCAAGAATTTGAAGAAAAAACGCAATTCTATTCCACTGCAGTAGATACTGAATTAAAAAAATAATCAGATTAACTAAAGTTATGCAAACTTTCTTACACTTGAAGTGAGATAATTTACTATATGCTGTTAAAAGCAAGCTTGTGGAACACATACAAGCATGATCATCTAATTCTTCCACAATTTATTAATTTCCTTTGAAAATGATGAGAAAATAAGGAATGTAATTTAAGCATAATGAAAGCAAACTATTTACACAAGATTGGTACATAAATAGCTCTAATTCCTGCATAACTTAAATTTGTCAAGTATCCAATTGAATTTTCATATCAAAAATAAAACAGTGGGGGAATTGTTTTTAACTATTTTGATTTTACAACATGCAAACTAAATGCCTCAAATGTAAATGGGATAGCCCAAAACAGATGTTGTCAGATGAAAATACTTAACATCATTGTTTCAGGTTACTTCATGCATTTCATAAGACTTTTTTTAATAATCAGATTCAATTTCATAATAACACCATGCCCTTCTCTCAAAAGCTTGGTATAAAGAATGCCTTAGAAGGAAAAACTATATAACTGAAAGTAAAATTAATAAGGTTAAAAACTGGAACTTAAAAAGAAAGAGAAAAAACTTTCAGTGTAATACTGAAAACCAGCCAAAACTTTTTATAAAGTTCTAGATGCCAGAAGAAAGCTATGGTTTAAGCAGCATTCTGCAGTACTTCACCAGAAGCATTAAAACATTGAAACAACCATCCCTGCAAGTAAAACTGTAAATACTTCCTTTTTACTTTTGTTTGTTTGGGGGTTTAGACTGTTTTACCCAACAGATGTTAGACCAAAGCCTCACAAGATATCAGCAGATGAAAGATAAGTTGTCACTTGAGCAACTATTTACCTTGAAAATTGTCAGCCGATTTTTTGGCCAACTTTAGAACAGCTAAATTACTTCAGCATGATAAAGACTTCAGGTTCTGGCAGGAATAGAATGAAGTCCCCACCACAAATAGCCAACCACTCCCACTCTCTATCAACTGGTATAAGTTGATCAATAGGCATGACTGTAAGCTTCAATGGCAGCAGGCAGATGAGTCCGTTAAGTAGCTGTGTATACTCCTGCAGAGGAGGAGCTGGGAAGAAAGACGTAGAAATGCAGACCTCAGTTTTGCAGTGGCACTTTGAGTCAACTCTTGAAAGGAATCCCTTTGACTTTATTCCAACTGTAGACCAACCTGGAAAACTGTTTGTATTTTTTTTTTATTTTTAAATAAATGAATCTTCCAGCTGAGTGTGTCTGGGTTGATAAGCAGCAAAATCCCTTCTCAAGCCAAAGCTACTTTCTTTCAGGTCACTTGCTAGTTTCTTCAGATGCTACTGGAATAGTCAAAAGAAGTATCAAAAAAAATGCATCCAGCATCTTATAAAAGCAACCTAGATAAGATCTGGTAAAATCGCCTTTTTTTAGGAAATAACCAATCCAAAGCTGTGATTCAGTACATTAAGAAATTAGCTGAGACACTATTACAACTAGATTTTGATTAACACTGTTAAGTCTCCTTTGTCTGGACAATGGCTTTAGGGGAAAAAAAAATCCAGTAACTTAAAAATTCTTTCAAATTGACAAAACTTACAGGATCAGAAACACGAAAACCAAGTTGATACATTTCAGTACCCTGTATTTTTCCAAAAGGAATGCTACTTTATAGGAAATGTTTGAAGAAGAAATCTATAAACATGCTAATAAAAATAAATACCTTTCTTGAACAGGTAAGTTGCTAAAGAGTAATGTGAACTGTGCTCGTACTGGCTCTTTTTGTTACACACAATGCAGTATTTTATTACAAACTGCCAACAAAAGGCATAGACTACTAGAGAGCTTTCTCAGGTTTAACTTCCTCTCAAGACCAGAAGACTGAAGCGGAACACAGCTGAGAAAGATATCTCTTTGCCAGTGTTTAACACGTAGATACTATTTGATATAGCTTTTTGTTTTGAAAAGCAATGCTGAAGAAAGTTTCAGCTTTGACCAACCAATACCCTTCCCTTCTCCACCGCAAGACCACACTAAGTACAATGAGGAGGAATATGAGCTCTAATAAACATTCTAAGATAAAACAAGCTCAGCCAAGACTTTTCAGAACAAATTCAGTGCAATGGAAGTCTCTGCATATGTACGCCTGGTAAAGTGGACATTTTGGTAGAAGCATAATTACTGGACGTTTTTTTAAAGGAAACTGTACATTTACTGGACAAAGCTATTAGCTTTGTATTAGGGTTGTGATGACTTTCCATTATGTAAACAAAACGTAGGACCTAGGTAAAGACATTTTTTCCTCTCACACACTCCTGAGAACAGTAAAGATGTCCTCTGCTGATTACCTGGGAAGCGAGGCTTGGAAGAACACCTCTCACACAATGGGCTGTAGCTACCAAAATCTAAAACCTAACCCACAGTTTTCACAGCTACACCACTAGCAGAGCAATCTATGTTATCTGGACTTCAGATAATTACCAACCATCTCTGAGCCAAGACTAGGAATATGTTCTTTTTATTTTTGCCTCAGGTAGAAAAGTTTTGCTAAATGAAAACAGAAAATACAGATCGACTGTATTTGTTATGGAAGGAAGTGGATTATCCGGGCTGGGAGGAGAAAATATAGGGAAACCCTTCTTATCTTGCTTCAAAGCTTGTTGGTAGCTTGCAGAAAAGAGGAATCAAGTAGCCTCTTACCTTTTAGCTTTAACTTCCCTCATTCTGCTGTCCCTTCCACATACCTTCCTCTTTCTTTTAGTTTAAAACTAAACTGTTTTTCCTCATTTGTAGATCAGAAAAGCAATATATTTTTGACTGAAAATTTTTTTTTATAATTTCGCTATCTGCTTTTAATTGCATATTTACACTTCAACCTGAAGAAAGGGTGCCATACCATATTGTAAGGGGTTATAAATAAGAAGGGGAGGAACATACTGAAAAGGATTATCTCAGACAACTTCGATATAGGCAAAATACCAGATGCACATGGAAAAGACACTGAAGGTCAATCAAGACAATTCAGTCTGATTCTGTTAGTTAGAAGCAGTTTCACATTGATCGTTACTTTGGAAAAGTGAGTTTCTTGTAACATAAAGGAGGGACCAATTAAATTCTCCCCAAATTTAAGGGATGGCAGTTTTAATACCTTCCAGTCCATTTACTATTCCTAGACAAGTAGGAAAAATGTCACTATAAATCTCCACCCTATCTTTAATATAACCAGGTGTTTATAGCTATTCACTTCAGGCAATAGTTTCTGCTATTCATCTACTGCTTCTGCCTATTTAATCACATTTCATATCTCCCATTTATTCTCTTCCCTTCCCATGTGAAATTCCTCACAGGAAAATACAGTTAAGGAATGCTTGATGGAACTCCCTTGCATTTTATTATGAACCACCATTAAAACACTCTCAAGGACCATCAATAGACAAACTAATACACACAGCAGGCTCAACTTCTTTTTCATGTGTCTTTCCTTTTGGTTCCTCTCTCTTTTTCCTTTCTATCTTTCTTCTCAAGTTTCTGCTATGTTACTCCACAAGCAATAACATTAGCTACATGATCCTATAGAAATACAAGTCTCAGAAATAAAGAAGTTCTCATCCTCCTTGTATTTCATATTAGCCACAGGGCCCTTTTTCCAAGAGTTAGATTCTGACATCTGAGTTTAGCTGTATTATCATGCACTATACATGCTTTTTGTTACTGATGTCTATGCCCTATGTCCTTATAGGTAACAAGGTGTGATGGAGACAAACCAAGACTTTCTGTGGTCACAGGAAATAGAAAATTTAAGAATCAAGATTACCCAGCAGAGCAAATGCTGTGAGCAGCACACTCATCTGTTTGGTGCTGTTGCCTACAAGCCGATGAAGAGCAGGCTTATCTAGGTCTGGGTAACTTTGCCTTCATAACTCCATAATACAGAAGTCACTTCCAAAACAAAATGAACTACGACACCATCCCAGCTTATTATTTTAAATTCAAATTTTAGATTCCCAAGAGAAAGCAAGCTTCCTGACATAGAATATACCAATATCAGTAACCATATAAGTATTATAATCAGTAGGCTTTGAAACAAATCCACTTCAGCAGCTCCTCTAGGCATTTTTCACTTAACATTGCATTTTTCTCACATGCTTAAATAGGCATACAATACAAAACATTTTTGTTTTACTTAAACATTTACGCTTCAGTATCTTAATGAACCAGAGCCTTGGATTACATGATTATAGTAAAACAGCAATTCCCAAGCTACTTTGTGCAACAAGTTCCCTCCCAAATTACCTCTACTGCTCACTCTGCCCCTCATACCTAGCCTGGGCACAACCCTGCAATAATGAGATTAAATGGCTTCTGGTACAGCAAAATGTCTTGAACCTCAGTCATCTCTTATTCTTTCTTTTAGGTAGCTATGCCCTGAAATTTGGAATGTATTGTATCAATTTTACCAAAAATAAACACGCATGTTTATTTTTTCTCACATTAAGAAACACCTATTTTAAGAAAATAGCCTTTCTTCTCTGCTTACAGAGATAAAACACACTGTGAAGTTTATCATTAACAATTGTACATTCTGAAACATAATGCAAATAAGTAGTACTGGAAATTCACATATGTTCTTAAGCACAGCCTCCATTTTGATATTTACATGCTTGTTTCACTTCTGCTTACATGAGTTTTGTACATCATAGTTACACTGATATTAAATCAGTAGGAAACAAATTTAACAAAACAGCGGATGAATAATAGCACCTCAGGGGGTCTGAAAATTTTCAGGGGAAAAAAATTGTATCAACAGAAATATTTGGATTTTCCATTAAAATGTCATCTATTCAGCGCTGGGAAGAATGGGGTGTGCTAATGACACTGCTGCCTCAGAAGAGTGGTAAGTTGATAGTCAGATTTCCCTCTTCTCAATTTAGCATGCAGATCTTCTGCATACTTAGAAGCACCGATAAACATTGTATTAGAAGTGCTGTTAACTATTACGACCAGTTGAGAGTTACAGGAGCTTATACTAAAAGAAGTGAGGTGGGACTGTATTCTACCATTACAGCGGTTTCTAATGGAACAGTAGTTTCAAATAAAATGTATCATCACTGTTTAACCCACTGTATTTTGTAGGCTTCCTCAGCAAGACAATAATGTTACAATTATTACCATTTAAACCAACCACATGCAATAATAAAAAACAATTTTCTACAAAAAGAGTAAAATAAATACCTGCAGGACTGCCAGCATTTTCTCCTTGATGCAGCTGAATACCAGCAGAATCTATAGAGTTTACTGTAACTGTCTGTAGATTTGGCAATTGAGCAGTGCTTAGACTAACTGGAGTTGATGTCAACGCCCCACCTGCTGCAACTTGACCAAGAGTGAGAGTCTGCACAGGGGTTAGAGTTATTTGTTGACCAGGTGCATTCTGAATTTGCAAGTTCTGCAAGTTCTGAACTCCTTGCACTTGAAATGTCTGCCAGGTTATCTGCCCAGAAGGGGTCACTGTTTGTGCCTGAATTAAAAAAGTTCCAGGATTCAGCTGCAGTTGAAGATTTTGAAGAGCCTGTTGAGATATACTTTGACTTGCTTGCACACCGTGGATTGTCTGTTGCGCAATACCTTGTACAATCTGGGCTTGACTGGTTGGCTGCTGAGACTCTTGAAGCTGTATGTGTTGTACAATTGGCTGTGCTGTGGAGACCTGAATATTCTGAGCCTGCGTGTCATCGGAGACTGATGTCTGGATGTAATTTCCCTGAAGATCAGAACTATGAACTTGACCACTAGTTGTGGTCAAGTTGTTTGCATTTTGTTCCAATATACTTGAACTGTCTATGGTAACGGGCAATTGTGATGAAGATGATGTTGGCACAAATAAGTCATTATCAGTGGCGGTTTCTGTAATTTCAGGAGAAACTTGCTCACCAGTCCTTTCAGAAGTATCTGAACTATCCATGGCCTGTCCAGCATTTATCAAGTGCCCATCTGCATTAATGCCTGCTGTCATGGTTTGAGAACCACTGCCAAGTCCCAGAGAATCTAGATCAACACTATTGATGGGTACAAAAGTAATATTTCCTGGCAGTCCAAGAGGGACGTTAGCAACTACTTGTGCTTGGCCAGGGAAAGACGAACCACCAATTGCAACTCCCTGAACCTGGACTTGACCAGACTGTGATAAGATATTCTGAATATTAGCTGAAGGTGTTCCAGAGGCAATGATGGTTTGATTAGAGCCAGGAATGATCTGAATTTGACCAGTTTCTTGATTTATACTGCTATTATCAGAAGAGGCTGCAAAGCCAAGTTGAACCTGCTGACCATCCGCTGTCTGGATCTGGGGTATTACTTGGTATTGTACGTTAGACACTGTACCATTCGACGAATCTGATCCTGGTGCAACAGAAAAGATTTGTTGATTTTGCAAACTCTGAATAGGAAGGACATACTGCCCACTTGAAGTTACTGTGGCAGCACCTGGAATCTGTACTATATTACCAGCTTCATCCTTTATAGTGGCAGGAGCCGCAGACAAGACCTCCCATCTATTTGGAGTTCCTGTTAATTGCACAGAAGCCAAATCCCCTGTCTGAATAAAAAGAAAAAAAGAAAAGACAAAATTAAAACAAGAGACGTACAGACTATATGCTAGAACAGTCATGCAATTCAACACTAGAGATTGATACACTACTGGAAAACATGCAATGCAGCCCATATGAACAACAGCAACTGGATTAGAACTATGAAATAGAGGGTTTTTAAGTGAGCTAATGCCTAAGTCAGGGTAACCAACCTGTGGGTCGTGAGCTGCATGTTGCTCGCGAGCAGGTCAAATGCAGCTCCTGTGCCATGGCTACGTCAGGTGACCAGCAGCAGGGTTATTCTGGTGTGGGGGCTGCTGGGTAATCCAAATCCCTGGCTGTGGGAAGAAGGGAGCTGGCAGGGGCTGCTGGAGCTGTCATCACCAGGTTACCCTGCAACTCAGCTACGCTCTTTACCTAGCCCGGCACCTATCACACAGAAGTGGAGGAATCGCCGTGAAGCCAGTGTCACCTGTCTCTCCTGGAGCTCCACTGCCTTTTGACTCTATGTTATATACGGTACAGATGTGCATGTTGTAACCCTCAGCAGTATGGAGAGTGTTAAGAGGTGACTTAGTCACACGATTGGAAAGATTGGATAGCCTCAGTTTAAGTTACACATAATACAAAGTCCTAGTATTTATAAGCTTGTATGAGTTACTGTTTCACTAGGGAAGAAAGCCTCTAAACTAAGGACTTTTACACTGAAATCACTTTGGATTAGTCATATGTATCCGTTGGGGGGGGGCGGGAAATCTATCTTCATTAAGTTGGAACAATAGAAAAGGCCAGTGTTTCAGAACAGACCCCCAGATGGTTAAACATTAAAGAACCTAAGGACTGATATAGTATGCTTTTATTTCTTATTCAGTAAAGAAAAGGTAAATTGCACTTACCTTTCTTTACCAAAGCAAGCGTTTTCAGAATAGAGTATTAAGAATTAGATTTAACATCCTGCAATGCTTAGCACAGATTTGTGTAGTCAACCAACTTGGTATTGTAAATAACCATCAATCTAAAATAGATGTAGTTAAGTTTCTACTTATCTGTTTTATGGCACTACAGTAAACCAATGGAATAATTTAATATTTAGCAACAAGTAACTAACTTGTCTTACAACTCATTGAGCTCTGTGAAACAAATTTTGTCTCTTTGGCAGAGTCCACAGGACATAGAAAGAAAAGCTGTAGTTGTCCTTCTGCACTGATCCTGTGATCACTCCTGGTACGGAAGTTACCAGAGCGTATCGCAGCTTCCTTCTGATGCTGCACTCTTGACTTCCTTTAGAATAAAACCTGGATATGCAAAATACAGCACACAGCTTACTCTTCTCTAACATGGCATTAGCCAGCCTGAATGAATCCTGTGGCATGCATCCGAGCAAATTTAGTCCACAGTGTAGGCTGGGACTTTGCTAGTTTCATTTTCTTATCCTATTCTGAGCTGTGACACTAAAATGTTTACATGTACAAGAAAAATACTCTATTTAAGTCTGAGTACTTATTAAAAAAATAGTTCTACTGGGCTTGGCAAGCTTCATTTCCAATATGGAAACACACATCTTGGTTCTAAATTCCTCTCAAGAGCTGTACAAATAATAATTGCGAATAAAAAAAGAATGCTAGCCTTCTTTTGCCCTCAGAGATATATACAATCTTTCAGGTAGTTTATTAGTAAATAGATACAGCATCACCAGAACAAAACTAATTTTATGGCCTTAATGCTTGAAGGACCAGAACGAGAAAAAGGAGTAATGGTAATTCCATTTTATTATTTTCTTTTCCTCTTACACTGATTAGCCTTTCATTTAAAGAACATATTTAAATCCTTTAGTCTTTCAAGCTTATAATTTTATCAAGCTGAAAAAAAATTATGCAATATTCCGTATCACACCATCTTATCTAGAAAAAGGCAAAGAATTCCATTTTCCTGTGCTACCACATTAGCTTTATACTCTTCTGTTTAATATTGTTTACACATAGGTACCAGCTGCTGAAATGCTGCTAAGAAAGTTTGTAACTACTCAATTCACTAGTATATAAATACTTACTAACTGAAGGTTTTATAAAGTATCAAAAGACATGAAAAGCAAAAATATGATTTATATGTTTAATGTGTGTCATTATAAAATAAGCGTATAATATAATGTGCTGATGGTATCTGTTAGAACAAGAGAGAAAGAAGAAGTAAAGGGAACCATTACAAGTCTGATATAATTTCTCACTAATTTAAGACTATGTACAAGCAAATGTTGAATGTTTAGGCTATAACTGCACTGACCTAATATGCAATAGTATGTCTATGTCTACTCATACGTAATACATATGAGTATCCTCCACAGAAATAGTTCAAAGGGAACCTGTCTCCTTTGTGATATGGTTATTCTTCTCCTCCCCAAATATATGTCGATTTCCGTATCGCCATTCAATGGCCTTTGCCCTTTTCATGTTGGGCACACATCTCTCCTCACCTTTTCATGATCTAGTGAAATCTTCCCTCAAATCCTGCTCTGTAAGGGTTTTAGCTCAACAGAGCCACTCTTTTAGCAGATGCACTTGTCAGTCCCTGGAGAAGTTCAGGGTAGCCATACACACTGCACATGAAATGCCTGTTATTCACATGTTGCTCTTAAAGCTGGCTATATCAGACACTACCAGATGAATCATGAGGAGGGAGGGGCAAAAAGAGGGTGAGGCTTTCAAGAAGCTATCTGGCAGCTATCAAAATTACTAGTATTAAAGCATGAAAAAACCCCGTATGGTAAAGAGTATTTTAGGATGATGTCTAACCTCAACTGGTCATCAACATGTCATAACAAGCTTGACTGTTATACCGTTTCTCAAAGTCTGCTGAGCTAGTAGGACATTTCTTGGACTCCTTTTCCTACTAAAGAGTAGTAATCTTTCACTGCATCCTCAAGCAATTAAGCATTGTTGTAGTAATTCAAAGTTCTACCACTGATGTATGAGCAGCAACATCTACAGCCCACTTGCTTACTGATCTTTACAGCGCAGTCCTAATAGACCTAATCGAGTTTGTTTGCTGTCTCTCAGCCATCTGTGAAAAATACTTAGAGGGCAGAGGTAAAGCAACAGTTCTTTTCCTTATCAACTGATACTCAGACAGCAGTTATTTGGAAGCTGCTCCTTTAAGAGAAGGCTGTATGGTTGCAATCCAAAGGCTCTGTGTCAAGAGGAAGGGACAAAGATCTGAGGAAAGTTCAGCATTAGCACTACTTAGCCAAGGAGGAGAGAACAGGAAGCAACAGGGAGTTCACTGGAAGCAGTATCAGGAAACAAGAGAAAGAGACAGGAACAGAGCAAAGAGAGTAGCTGGCACAAGGCACGGGAAGAATTAAAATCAAATGATACGTCCACCTGAAGAAAGGTCAAGTACCACCAAAGAGCGGAAGCAACAACCGCTGTTCAGCCTGTCTTTTGATTCTTTAACAAGCATTGTATAATTTCCAGCGGGTAAAATAAAGAGATCTCTCTCAGCCAAAATTCTCATCCCTGAAGAATGAGGGGTCATGATAAATAAAAATCTCATAATTGTCTTGTTCAATTTGTTTAGAGAAAATTAAAGCAACATTAAGTCAAATGTGGAAGGAGACAAGAGAAACACATACAGAAGATAAAATACCTTTAAAAAGTGATCTAAACCATGTTGAGGGATGGGACTTGGGTTGAAAAAAAATAAAACAACCTTCACCAAAGTAAAATTGGAAAGGGGAGAAACATCCCTGTAAGAACTGGTAGATGTTGTAGGCACCTGCATTTCAACATGTCAAATGTGATCAACTGGACACATGCCATTAGCCATCAGTATTTTATTGCTAAAGAACTACCAAACGTTTATCTATGCCGGTCTATTGTGGACTGCTTTTTACTGCACTTTTCAGAGAGTCACTTTTGCCCCATTTAGTCCTGGAGCAAAAGCATCAGCAAAACGAGCAGAGGTGGACAGATAGTGAGTCACGAGCTCCTAAACGTTTAAAAATCACATACCTAATGAAGAAGATTGGCCACTGCCTCATCCAAATTGTTGTTTTAGGGCTCTAATGCATTAGTTTAATACCATGTGTTTACCAAGCTACAGTAAACTATCTGCGCATTCTTAGGTCATTACAAATATAAGATAAAATGCACTTGCTTCAACTCTTTCATTAAGGTATGAGCTAATACATTCTATCTTGTATTTGCCATAGGTTAAAAACATGTTCAACTGTGGTTTACCTGACACAAAGCTGCTTGTTAAGGCAAATTAATTCTGTTGCATGTTTCAGCCCTCTGCCAATGAAGCCACTCAATTCAGAGAAATACATTTGCCCAAATCAAAAGTTTAGAGAATTAAAGAATGTTTCAGGGAAAAAGTATTATCTGGGGCTGCTTAAAATGTTATTTTGAAAGACAATTCCAATCTGGTGAAACATATCTGACATTTAATTGTGTCTCATTTAAGGAACGTCTACATCTTTTTGGACAACTGGACTCAAAACTTCAATAGCTTGTTTTTAATCATCAGAAGTTCAGAACCTGTCTAAATTAAGACAATACAACGCCCCTGACATTAGTAGAAACAAGAAAGCTGCAGTATTAAGGAATGACATGGCAACAAAGAGGCATTTTTAACTAGATTGTATGATTCATTTATTAATTATTAATCTATATATGTGTATTAATTTCTATATAACTGCATGCCAAACTAGAATTTTGCATAGAAGTTTGTGTGAAATGGATCGTTTTCCTCGTGCCTTCAACTCAGGTGCTGAAGGCTCTACCAAATCATCAAGAAAGGCAAGAAAGAGGACCTGGGGCCAGTCAGCCTCAACTTGATCTTGGGAAGGCAATGGAGTAAATAACCTTGAAAATAACCTTGACCAAAAAAAATAACCTTCAAATAACCTTGGGGGGGGGGGAAAGAAGGCGATCAAAAATAGTCAGCCTAGACTTAGGAAGGGGAAATGATCCTTAATTAACTAACCTGACAACCTTCTATGATGAGACGACTGGCTTGGTAGATGGGGTTGGGCAGGGGATATTATTTATCACTACTTCAGTCAGGCTTTTGATTCTTTGATTCTGTCCCCCATAACATAAGAAAAAACTTTTTTTTTTTTTTTTTTTTACTGTAAGGGTGATCAAATACTGGCACAGGCTGCCCAGAGAGGTTGTGGAGTCTCCATCCTTGGAGATATTCAAAACCTACTGGACACAGTCCTGAGCAACCTGCTCTCGTTGACCATGCTTTGAGCAAGAGGATTGGACCAGACAATCTCCAGAGATCCTTACCAGCCTCAATTGTTCTATGAAATCTTACACTTCTTACTAATGTTTAAATATCAGAGAGAGAACTTCTTGTTTTATGCTGTCTTTAAATATGGAAATGCTTTAAAACATATATTTTCTTACTTTCTCTAAAACTGTAAAGAGAAATAAAACAAAATTTTTTAAGAACATCCTTAAAGCACCTGTAAAAGAACTTCTACACTTGGTTCTGATCCAGCACTAGGAAGACATAACTGGAATGCGAAAATCAAAGAACAATTTAAAAGATGAGCTTCTGGACAGCAGCAGGGGAAACATACTGTTACGCAGTACATTCTACCCGAAACTTCACTGTTTTCCAAAAGTATAAAACAGAAAGAAGCAAGACAATCCCATGCAGACTTTTCTACGGTGGCTGAACAGATTCTGGTGCATCTGGTGCATCAGGAAGCTATATTATCACCCATAAAGGAGAAAATGGATGTCAGAATAACTTTGAGCTTCCTCAAAACTGTCATACAGGCCAAAGAACTGAGAAGTATGGATAATTCTGACACATGGCATTCATCCATATTTTTGCCTAGTCGAAAACATGAAATTTAAAATGCCTTCATATTTCCCTATCCTATCAGCACTATTACTATTTCCACCTAAACTGAGGTTAAGCTAATTGCATCTCAGATGGTTTAAGTAATGTTCTGAGGCATAAACAAACTGGAATTCCAGATTTTCATTAAGTTCTGGGAAGCATTGATACTCAATTCTAAAGCTCAAGATATGCCAAAGCAGTCTTATAACACTCCAACTCTCATTTGTAAAAGATACCAAAAAAATGCTTTGTCTACAGCAGAGAAACGATACTCATCTTCCTCACATTGCTAATTACTAACCTCTCCAAATGTTTTCCACATATTGTTGGTAAGCAACAACACAAATAAATCATTCCCCCCTGCTTTTTTTTTTTTTTTTTTAAAGACTACAGAATCAGTGCAGCCTGCAGCACACTAGATGCAACTACATACCACAATTGGGGCAGTCATCTCTGACAGCTCCCATTCTTTGGCGGCTGTCAGAGCCAGCAGTTTTCTCAACCAGCCTGCCACTCTTTTCAATTCACCCGCCTTCCAGTCCTCCCACCCCACACTCCCATCAGTCTTGCACTGTATCCTCACCTATCCCAGTCATGCCCAGCACAACCATAAGAATGGCCCTTGGGAGCATCATAGTTCAAGAGAGTGTCTTCAGCTGTGCGGTGCAATGAAGTAAGAGAACATAAACAACTGGTTATCATCTCAACTTTGTAGCTTCTTAAGCAATCATCTGATCATGTCACAACCATACAACTGACCATAAAGACTTTGTTGGACCTAAATTTTAGCATTTGTTTCCTCTTTTGTTTTCTCCTCTATGCATGGCTGTGCCACCTTCTGCTTTGCTTCTCCTTTTCACCTAATGCTAAAATCTTTGCAGATGTTTAAACTGGAATGAAACTTAGAGTATTTGTACCTAAATGAAAAAGAATCCTAAATATGAAAGTTTAAAGTAGAATTATTAGTCAACGACAAACAGTAAAAAAGCAAGACCCAAACTAAAACTTCTCAGACTTTAAATTCCCAAGAGAGGCAAAGACATCCAGAGAGGTCAAAACATACGAGCTGTCATTCTAGGTCAGGCGCTAGCGCATAACATCCCAGCAAGGCTTTCATACATACCAGCAGGCAGCAATATTCAAGGGGAAGTCTCCATGGCAAGCATTTGAACCAACCATGGGTGCAGCAGTATGGCAACCAAGGAAAAGATTCTCATGTAAGCAAGCCAAACTCAAGGCTATCTACATTAAAACCAAACACCAGCAGGCAAAACACAAACGCGCTGGTGTCAGATGATCGTAGGCAGAATAAATCACGGTGTCAAAGCCTAAGCTGAAAGACTGCAATCTCCATCAATGCACAAAGACGAGATCAGCAGTAATGCCTGCTAGTATTTTGTCATCCAAAAGTAAATATAGCTCTAACTAGAATCCTGGGCCGAGCTGAAAACCTTGTGGACTAGAGACAGCCTGCCCAGCTCATTGACAGGATGGAAGGGAGAAGAGGCTTGTGTTTAGTTCTGTCAACTGTCGTCTTCACTTGCTTTCCATACCAAGCAGTTGCCATGTTCATTAGTGTTTTTATTTCCACACTAATCCTTTCAGTGGCATAAAAGCTGCATCCACTCAAACAGCAGGCTTGCATTCAGATACCAACATAGAATCACAGCATAATTTCAGTTGGAAAGGACTTCTGAAGGTCACCTGGTCCAACCCCTGGGCTCAAAGTGGGGCCAACTAGATCACAGCAAACACAATCGCATTTGCTCCAGCTCTTCCCCAAATCCCAGACACACAATATTCCCTGCGTTCCTATGGGAGTTTTTTTGTTGCTGTTGCTTTTAAATCATACTCCTGGTCTCTTGGGGAGCAGCTGCAGCATACTATTCCAGCCAGGAAAGCGGTGTGCAGTAACTGGCTAGCCTAGCATACTGGCTCCAGCCCTGCCAGCTCCTACCAAGCGAATGTCAGTAAAGCATTAACAAAATAACCTCAAAAACACAGCACCGCTCTTCTTATACATGCAAGCTCTTCAAATGCTTCTAAAAGGAAATGCCTAGTTTAACTTCTATCATCCATTTATACGACTTGAGAGTTCTACCAGACGTTCAGCCATCAGAACTGCAGTCCAGGTATAGAAGATATTGGGAAAGGACTGCCTCCTCATTAGGCTCCATCACTCATACACACATACCAAACTGATTCATCTATACTCCTGGGAAAGGGATGAGCATCACAAACCCCAGGAAGACAATATGTCTGTGTCCATGCATATAGATTTCATTTTCCATATGAGTTATGAGGTACCTACAATTTAAGCCTTTTTAGCTCCTCCCTCCTTCTTCCACCCCCCAATAAGATACACTCAGGGGACCAGGAAAAAAAAAAAAACTTTATTGCACTAAATCCCTTTCGGCATTCTGTTTTTCACAAGGAATATATTTCAGGGACTTTAGTCCCTCCCCTCCTTTATTAAGGTCGTCTGAATTAACTCCAGTGTCTATTTCAGCTACTGTAGGTATCTCCTCCAGTTTATATTTAGTTTCCACCCAAAATATTCCGAATCATTCAAGAGCTATGTTGTAGGAGTGTAAAAATTACCAGAATGCTATAACCTAACTCACAGAAGATATGTAGGAGGGGCCTATCTGCACGTATGAAAAGTAGTGAGTGAGTTTATATTCATATTTAGTTTTAACTAAGATTTTGGCTTCTCTTGAATTGCTTCCGCCTTGCCCTGAAAAGCCCCTTATACATAAACATAACAACAGATGAATTTAACAGGCATAAAGAAGTACTATTTCAAAACCGCTTTGCCCATTTTGAACCATTGGGAACCATTTGTCCTGTACTAGCACTCTAGTACCTTGTCAGACCTAACACTGCTCATGCTAAGCGATCAACCCATCCTCGAGATGCACAACTCCAGCTTTAAAATGAGAACAACCTTAAGGTGCATATAGGAAAGTAAACTATCATTTAAGCACCACTCATTTTTCAATGTGTATGTTTATGCAAGAGACAGATCCAACATTCTACTTTTCAGCACTGTATGCACCTGGTATTATGAAACAATTTTAGAGGTATCAGGCACTTAACAATGTCTAGAAGGATTTTTAAAAGTGTACTGCTTAAGAAAATAAATAGGTTCACCAGAAAGGCCACTTGAAAGGGGGTCAGAGTCTTAATATATTTTTGAGCTCTGTCATTAGTCTACAACTTGCTGCATGACCTCAGACAACTCTTTTGCTGCAGCTTCCCTTCATGTAAAGTAAGCCGAAATGTACAGATGAAAAGTGTTTTAAAGTATAGCATTCAAGTATTTAGTAAACATAACATTATCATTAACATTTTGACATTTGTTAAAAGCTTGCCAAAGCCACTTCATCCACCAGTACAACGCTTTGCAGTTTTTTTTCCTATTTGCAGAATCCTAAAAACATACAAGGCTGTTGTACAGCAAGTCCAAAAAACAAGACTTGCTTTAAAAGCAAAAAAGGAGGGGGTTTTGCTTGTTTTAAAACCCTTTTTGTAAAAAAAAAAAAATCAGAGGTAATATATGCGATTTCCCAAGGACTAAGGCCAAAAAATACTTCATCATGCCATTTTAAAAGGTCTTTTAGAACTCCCTTTTAATATACCAAGATTTTAGGTATCAGTTATTTAGAAATGCCCCATCTCTTTAAATTTTATGAGCATATGTCAACAAGAGAGTTTAGCTAGATCAATTAAGGAATATACGAGTTTCCATTAGGCTTTTGTTATGGAGATGATTAAACTAGCTTCAACAAGAATACATTTCTAGTCTGCAAGATCCATCTCATCACACAAGGTCCCAAGGTCATCAAGGCTCCTTTCAGAGCCGACAGCGCATGAGAGATAAGGACAGAAATTCAGTCTGCAATACGAGGGACTGCATGATAACTGCACCTAGAAAGAACAGCGTCGATACAGGAAGCAGCTTTCCACCACCGCGTTCGCTTCTAAACAGCCATTTTACTTCTAACTACATCCTTCCCTACAGCCAGCCTTCATTTTGTGTGCCTGCCTGGGCGCGCGGTTCCAGGCTGACAGCTAAGGACAGGACACCGGGGGTGCGCTCAGGTGGAGGTGAGATGCCTCCCAGCCTCACCGGGTGCCGAGCGAGCCGCTCCGGTGCCAGGGCCGGGGGAGGGAGATTTCCCCCGCCTCCCCCCGTTTTTGAAAGTAAATGAAGGCGCCGCTCACAATGGCGGGGGAGGGGGGTGCTAGGCTCCCTCCTCCTCCCGGGAGCCCGGCTCCTCCTGGAGAGGCAGGGGAGCCCGGGGACCCCTCTCCTGGCAGGTCGGCCCTGCTATCGTCCCTCCCCCCGGGCGGGCAGTGCCGTGTGTCCCGTCCCTCCCCCCGGGCGGGCGGGCTGGCTGGCTGTGCTGTCTCTCCCCCCGGCAGGCCGTGCGAGAGCGGCGGGGCGGGCACTCACCGCTCCGGCAGAGTGAGAGGCAGCGGCGGCGGCGGCGGCCTCATCCTCCTCCGGCGACGGCGGGCCGATCTTGCTGCAGGTGGCCGCCAGCAGAGCGAGCGGTGACGGCTGAGCGTCCTACCCACAATGGGCGGGTTCAGGGAGAGAAAGTGGGTGGCGGTTAGTGCGGGACAGCGACCGGGCTCCTCGCAGACGCGCACACAGGAAGCGGCGGCGGCGGCACCGGCTCCCGCACCCGCTCACAACGTGTCACCCGGGGGAGGGGGGGAAGGGGCCCGGCCGGGCCTGCGCTTACCTGGGGGGCGGCCGCCCCGGCGGAGGCCGAGGCGGCGCCGTTGCCGTGCTGGAGATACTCGCTGTGGCTGCTGCTGTCCACGTCTAAGGCAGCCATTTCCTCTTGTTTCACGGGCTTCTCGGGAGCTGCGGGCACAGCGGGGAGGGGGAGGGGAGAGTCACTGACGGGAGCGATCACCCCCCTCCCTCCCTCCCTCTCCCTCCCTCTCCCCCCCCCTAACCCCAGCGCTCCCCCCGCCCTCCCGCACGGAGCCCTCCTCCTCCTCCTCCTCCTCCTCCCCGTGCTGCTGCCCCTGCCCCTCTTCTCCCTCCTCCCCCTGCTCCTCCTGCTGCTGCTCTCAGTGCCGCTCTCGCCTCGCTCGCACACGGACGCTCCGGGGCCGGAGCGGGGAAGCGCAGGGCCGGAGCAGGAGCAGGGAGCCCCGCGGGGCGGCTCGGTCGGTGCGTACGTACCGGTCATGGTGTGAGTGCGAGCGGCCGGCTGGCTGGCTGGCTGGGCGGGAGGCAGGCAGGCAGGCTGGCTGGCTCGCACACAGGCCCTGCTGGCTGGGGCTAGGCGGCTGCCGCCGGGGACATGCTTATTGTGCTCACGGGCTGAAGCGGCGGCGGCGGCCCGAGCCTACTCCGGGGTTTTTTTTCCTATTTTGATTGACGGTGCGGGAAAGCCGAAAGGTGGGGCTTGCAGCGGGAGAGGGGGCCCGGCCGACACCGCCGCCCGCCCGCCCGCCTGCCAGCCCGGAACTCCCGCCTACGCCCGTGCGCGCGCGCTCATTGGCTGCGCCTCGCCGCCGCCGCCGCTCGCACTGGCAGCCCGGCCTGCCAGTCACCCGCCAGGGGCGGGGGGTGCGCCCCATGCCGAGGCGGCTTCCTGTTTGCCAGGGCTTGTGCGAGGAACAATGAGCGGGACCCGCCGAGAGCCCGCGGCCTGCTCCGGCCCGGGCCCGCGCGGCCCCCGCGCCACGGGGAGGCGGCCCGGCCGCCGCGCTCCCCTGCCGCCGCGCCGGGACGACGCGGCCCGCGGGACCTGGCCGCCCGCCCGCGCCGCAGGGGTCAGCGCAGAGGCACAGCTGCGCGGCGGCGGCGGCAGCGTTCTTCGCCCCCCCCCCCCCCCCCGCCCCGTTCCCCCGCCGCGCAGGCGGCGCGGTGCGCGTGTGCCCGGGAGGCGCCGGGCTGGAGCCGCGCTCGTTTGAAATCTCCCTGGCGGGGGTGTCACTCACGGCTGGCGACAGCCGCGGCTCCGGGGCGGCGGCCGAGCTGCGCCCTGCCAGCAGCCAGCGCTGCCGCTGCTGCCGCCGCGCTTTGTCCCCGCTGGCGCTAAGATGTCGGCGCGCCGTCCCCAGGGGAGCCGGCCCGCCCGGGCAGGCCCTGCCTGGCGGCTGCCCCGCGCCGGTGCCGGAGCCAGCAGGGCAGGCCGCCCCCTCCTGCGGGACGGGGATCCCGGTCAGCGCCGGCCTCGGGCTGGCGGCGGCGCGGCTCCGGGAGCCACACCTCAATGGCGACCCGCGGGCCGTTGCATAAGCTTGCTGGCCGCGGCGGGCTCGCACCTGGCCGGCCCGGGCGGGCTAAATCTAAACAGCTCCTTTGCCTCTTCTGTAAAATAAAACCCATCGAGGATAAGGCCGCGAGTAAGATTTTACCGCGACGCATCCTTCCAACAGGAGTGTCGGCGGTAACAACGTGCTCTGCTCTGAGCTAGGGAGCCAAGCCTTAGCACAAACGGAGTATTTGTGCCAGCAGATTTTGTTTTAGTCATATTAAGGGGAATTAATAAGATCTCAGCAGCAGTTTGCTGCTCTGTCCTTCATGTTACGCAACACAAAGGAAATCGGGAGCGCTCGGATTGCTAAACTAAGGCAGGAAATATGTTTAAAGCATTATATAAGTATATGATGATACAGAAATGATTATTGGTGGGGCCTGTTTCCCTGCTGCGCTGTGTAGCTTGAGAAGGGTTCCTGTAAAGGGGAACAACTTCAGCTTGGCCTTTCCTCACGTCCTAACGCACGTGCAGGATGATAGGACAGTGCGTAGGCTGAGACAGTGATTTTGACCCTTAGCTTGTAAAGTCCACCGATGAATGAATTTTCCTTAGTTACCTTTCATGTGGTGTTCCAGGGAGTCTGTGAATGAGGCTGAAAAGCATTGGATTGAAGAACTCAAACCTACTTTCCTGTTACAATATTTAATGTAATTATCACTGAGAATTACCTAGGAGCTACAGTGAGCATAGTGTCATATGTCTATAGTTGTGCGGAGTATTTGAAGCCACAGGCCAGCCAGATAAACCCATGGAGAAGCTAGTAAGTAGGAAACCCAGAAATACAGTCGGGATTTTCAACAGCCTCTCTGAGCAGAGAATAAACAGTGCTTTTTAATCAGTCCAGCATTGTGACCTTGCAGTAACTGCCCAGGCTTAGCCTAGAAACTGTTACAGAACAGGAAAAAATGCACTGAGAAAATGTGAATTTAGTATCAGGAAGTTATGATGGAGGAAGACTGTAGTATCTTCCCTGTCAGCGGACAGTTGCTCTTACTGTGTGATGTATAGTCTCATTTTAAGCCCATTTACTTTTGCTGGTATGTTGAAAGTCCCTTCAGGTGACTTTTAATAGTAAATTGTAAATTAATCCCAAAGCTGTTCGTCACAATTAATTTTTTCCAGGGTAGTAAAAAAAAACAAACCCCACTTCTGTTTTTAAAATGTCTGTATTTGTTTACATAGCCTCTTGTGATTCTACTTCAGAATTAGTTGTTGACAAGTTAAATAACATATTGATAGAAGAGAAGCAGCTTTTTTTTCAATTCATTATTTTTATTGTAATAACAACCTGAGAAGCAAAAGTTGTAACTAAGAACAGAAGTCACATTTATTTTGACACAATAATATAATATTATCAGAAATAATTTTTAGCCAGTAAAAGTTAGAGTCAGTATATATACATAAGCAAATTTTAGAAGAAAAATGAAAATGTAAGATTACATGATCCACAAGATTATTGTACTACCTAAAAAATAGTCTTCTACAGCTGGTATAAAAATCTGCAATTTGTTTTGCAATATTAGAAGTTGTTGGTGAAATGGATGATAACCTGTCATCCTGGAACCAGAACTATTACAGGTGACTTTGGACTTCCGATAACCTAGGAAGAGGTTAATTTAAAGATTGATCTGTAAGAGAAGTAATTCCTGTTCATACGCTGGGAAGGTGGGAATGATACTAAAAACCGGCCCTTGCTAATTAGCAGGGTATTGCTAAACATTATCGGTGGCACTTTGCTTTAGGAAGATTATGTTGTTTAGGACTTTAACTAAACATGAATGTTGGTCTGTCTTCTACAATTGGATGTACGCTGAGAGCTGTATGACTTCAGTGAAATGTTGTCAATGGAGTAATGTACCTGTATGGATCTGATTGCAGGCTTGGGACATAACTGCAATGCTTTAGGACAGAATGACTTGAAATAATAATGGGATTGTTTTTATATATTAAGGGGTTTCTCAGTGTAATAAAACTCAGATGTAAATAGGCTTCATATTAGTCAAGGACCAACTTTTTCTAGTCAAGTACCTAAAATTAGGGGGTCACTGTGATGATAATATTCCATTCAAATAAAAAAGAAGCGAAACATAATAGAATATTAATAGACTATTAAAAAATAAGATAAATTACAAGAAAGTTGCGAAAATGGTATGCTATTATGAAAAAGGGGTGTAAAGAAGAGACTCAGAAATGTTACGTAGAAACTGATTGGTAATAAAAATAAAGTGTTTTTATTTACCACTTCCCAGTGGAGATTAAGAACACATGAGAAGCAAAAAAAATTCAAGGAAAAAAGGAAATGAGGAAAGACATTATTTGTAGCTTTTTGCTTTTCAATATACTAGCATCAAGACGTTCACTAGAAAAATCCTAGATGTATCGGGGAGATTATTGTATCCGTACTGGATGGAAGTTCTGTTAGGTGGTGGTCTTTCTGCTGAGTTAGCACTGTGCCGGTATCCCCACAGAGTTTGAGCTACATGCCCAATTAGAGGAGCCATTGTTTCCTCTTTCTTGAGATTGCCCACCAGATGTACTGTATCAGTATGTGATCTGAATAAACTAACCATGACCAGTTTGTTATTAAAGAGCCTTGCCTCCTGCTTCTAGGCCGCTTGTGGTAAACTGCAGGTCCTGGGATGAATTCTCAATCCATTTGCTGAAAATGGTGTGTTGTAATTTGAGCTATGTAGGTGCAGAGAAAGCAGCGCTGGTCTGTATATAATGAGAATACCTCCACCAGATACCAAAATGCAGCTATTTCAGAACTGAGATGCAGTCTTTGCAGTAAGCAGCAGTAGAGTTCAGGAGAGGAAGTGATGCCTGCCAGCTTCTGATGACACTCCAGGGAAGGTTTTGAAAGATCAAATAAGATGCAAATTGGAAAGAACGCTAAAACTAACACCTGTCCTGTAGCTCAGTTGTAAGCTCAATGCTGCATTTGGCCACTGTAACTTATATTGCATTGGTTTAAGTCTTGGAGCGCAGTCTCTGTGAGAGTATCAGCTCAGTACAGGTTCAGAAGGAAGTGCTGCACCACCTAACACATCTTCCATCCAGTACAGTGCCGGCTATATTTGGAAATGTCTTTTCTGTCTGTATACTCCTTTGAAACTTTCTGTCTTTGGTAGCCCCTTCTATTGGTGACCCTGCATTTATTTAAAGGAACGTATTATTTAAGGGTCGTTGGTATGTGGTCCAGTTCGGTTTTCACATCCGTGTTACTCTGTTCCTCTGTAAAGTGGTGGTTTTGCCATGCTGAAGCCTAGAATGCAACTGGACAAGACGGGCAGGAACGCATTCTGCTGTGGTGTGTTCTGTACCACGGGGAAAAAATCAGACTCGGATCGCTTTAATAGAGCTGGGTTTAAAATGACATTGAAAAATCAGATTCAATTCAACAAGCTACCTTAAAACACAGCTTTTACTGAAGGGGCAACAAGCAGAATTATCTGTAAATCTCATGCCTGAAAAAGTAACTAGGACACAAAAAATAACAATTCAGAGGAGGTATCCTTTTGAATTTGAGGTACTTTCCTTTGCTTTAATCATCTGTTTAAAATTTCAGTAGAATCTGGAGGGCCATATGTTTTGGTTTCTAAGTGCCAAACGTTTACTTGGTACTACAAAAACCAAGATAAATTACAAGGTTCTGAGTCAGACCTATTAAACTCACTAGAATTCAACTTCATTCTGAATTTCGGCCTTCCCTTCCAATTTATTTAAGTCTTAGCAAACAGGAGAAAGAATCTAGCTACTAGTCCTAACATCGCACTCTTAATTTCTGCGTCACGTATGGGCCCATTTGCTTAAGAATACTGGGAGATCTTTACATAGGGCTGCAGGAAGGACTGAGAGGTTGACTTGTGAGGTTTCTTAAGTTAGCACGTGGTAGTTGGAGATCGTTGCATGACTTGAGTCCATCCTCTTAGAAATCAACAGAGAAATGATTCCTTGCTTGGCATAATATCGGCAGGGAAGAAGCAGTGGTCAGAGAAAGGCGTTGGCTGGGATCGTGTCGTCATCCCCCAGAAAGCACCTCCCTATCCTGAGATGAGTGGCTATGAGAGCACAAATTTTGCAAGGTGGGAGCAGGCCTGAGCAGTAGGTGTGGTTTGACCAGAAGCAGCTGAGCCTACCTAATAGCTCATTGACCTCGCCATAATTTAATCAACTTACACAACTGCCAGAAAACAAGCCCTGCAAAAATACTGCTCCCCACGTTGCAAGCTAAATTGAGTCAGACTAGAGTGGGGGACAGGCCTCCACGGGTGGGAGCAGATGAGGAGAGGTAGGACTCCCTTCAGCAGCAGCAAGTAGATAAATTCAGGCTGTCAAGCTTGCTAGACTGCACAGGAACTTGCTTTTGGCTATGTTTGTGTAAAGTGCCTGTCAGTAGCGCAGGATTTCTAGCCTCTGGAGGAGCACAAACAGTACTCGAGAGCATCTGAAATATCAATGCATTTGTATAGTCCACTGCACAAGTGTGATGGTATCCAAGTGTAACCATATAAAAGACAAATAATATTTGTTAAAAGTGAATTTGGATTTTAGAAGGGCAATTTTTCTGTTTTAAATGGGAAAGCAATTCCAAAAATACTAGTTGCTGCCTGAAACAACTCCATTAAAGAGAGGTGAAAGAGAAATCTTTGGTACCTGGATCCAGCTGTTAGCAGGAGACATTTGATTCCACTGATTTGCTCATGTCCAGTGGAAGCTGTTGATGGGATAAAGAAAGGCCTGGCAAACTAATGGACAGCACAGCATTCACAGCAGGGACGCGCCAGCTCCAGACACTTTCTGTGCTTGATTGGAGGTCTGAGACATGCAACCTAGCCACAGTAAGAGGAAGAACCTGTGAATAAGTAGCCTAACTACCCAGTCTGTGCACAAATCTAAAGGCTGTGACTCTTTGCCAACACAGATGACAGATCTTCAAAGAATGGGGCCAACAGAAAGTCTGTCCAAGCTCTACGCATGCCAATGTGTGAGGACAGTCCTCTGGAACATTGTTTCTGGCGTAGTCATTGTATTTATGAATTTTTTTAAGCAATTAGGACAAAATAAGTCATGTTCCCTTTTAGTCAGAAATTCTTCCTCGTTTGTTAAGCTGCAACTCTCCCTGGGTGATATATTTTTGTATATTTTGCAAATTGTCAAATTCCATGGGGACATCTAATATTTGACTGGTAAACAGGCTCTGCCCTTAATAACATGTTAGAGAAAACTAATTCTGCTGTTTTTTCTTTCTTGTGTTAAACTATGTGACTAAGACAGAAGAATTTCAATGTACTTGCATGAGGTGTTTTTTCCCATTAATTGTATTGTCTTGTTTCTAGTTGTGTACACAAATAAATAAAGAGTATATTAGTTATATCTCCTCTGTAAATTTGGGTGGTTTTTATTCAATTGGCAGCTTATTCCACCTAAGTAAGAACTTTTTTCGTTATCAAAATTTGTTTCTTACAAAGAGGAAACAAATTCATCTAATCTCGCTCCCGTTTGCAGAGAGGTGGCAGGAAAGAGCAGATAGGTACATAGCTGAAAACTTGCCCCTTAGCAGGTAAATCACTGTAGACAACTTCTTCATTTCACCTCGCTGAAATGAGAAATACATCTCTCCTTTTTCAAGCTTCCTAAAAGTTACTGCCTTTGAGCCCCATCATTATCCTGTTTGTTTATGCTTAATTCCTACCCTTCGAGGTCATAACAACAGATACAATTTAATTATAGAAATAATTGAAAAAAAATCATAGATCCTTCAGGTAAGGTTAGAAAAATTGTTCAGAGGGAGAAGTCCATAACCATGACTGCAGAATCAGTAGTATGGCATCTAAGGATCCTTCTCCATAGCCCGTCACAAAATCGGAATGGAAATAGATAGATAGATACATAGATAGATTCACCTGTAAGAAAAAAAAGTGTGGTGTTATGTACTTCTTGTCTAGCGTAATCCTGTTTTTTCTCCCAATTTGGCATTTTACTTTTAATAGTACTGATATAGAAAAGTAGGCCATTGTGGAAATGAAGGAGACTGGCAAATTATGTACATGCACATATGTTTACTGACAAATTGAAAACTTAATAGCAGGAGTTATGTACTCTGAAAGGAAATATTTTTAGAGGGATGAAGTAACATTTTTTAGGAATCTCAGTCTGAATTCCCATTCCCAGAGCAAGAGCGAGCAGGACTCTGTGGCTCCCTCTAGGAGAAGGAAGTCTGGGGCTGCAGTCCAAACCGCATCCCGTGCTCGCTCGGGCAAGTCTCGGGGTTGTTGGTGAGCAGCCCCGATTCCAGCAGCCTAACGGCAGAGGGTTAAGGTGGTCTGAACAGAGAGGGATCAAGTGAGTGTCCATTTTTGTACGTAAAGGAGATCCATAAACCTGGGTAACGGTTCCAAGCTCTTCCATATCTTTAGGTGAGGGAGTTGTTTTTGTTTCTTAAAAAAAAAAAAACCCACAGCAATCCGTGACAGGATCTTTGAAAGAGGAGTTGTGGGCAGCGGCTTCCAGAAGAGGGCTGGGGGCCATGTATGGCAGGAGAACCCTCCCTGGGAGGCGTCTGATACAGGAACGACCTGACCTCGCAGCGGCTCTCAGCATTTTGTTTTAGCTGGCACTAGGGGACTGCACGCAGCCCACGCCATCTCTAGACTGGCTGGCTCGGATGCCCCCGAGGTGCCTGATCTGCTCTTGCTTCCCCGTGAGGAACCCCAGTTGTTGAACAGAGTTCTGGCATGTCCACAGTGGCATATAAAGCCTCTGTGGTTTTTCCTACAAGCATAATTTCATTAAAGTAGTCATAAGCATTAAGAGCAACAGAACAAATTAGGTTTGTGCCTTTCTACTTACTAACTTTGAAAGAGGAGGTGGAAAGTTCTAGGGTTCATTTCAGGTTTTTCTGTGTCTACGTTGCAGAGAAGTCAAAATTTAAAATTTGGACAAGACCATGGTAACAGATATGTTCACCTTACTTTCCTGCAATACCACAGACAAGTGGAGTTGCATCACAAATACCAAGGAAGAAAAAGCTGATTGGGATTTGAAATTCCAGTTCTGGTCATAGAAAAAACTGTTTTCAGGGAAAAAAAAGATACTAATTAAAAATTATCTAAGAAATGCCTCAGTAAAAGAATCATCAATCTATTTCAGCTTGTCTGAAAAAGGCACATTTGAGGCTTGAAAATGACAATAATTAACACACTGATGGTGCTGACATAAAACGCCAATAGACATTTTTTAACTGCTAATTAACCTCTGGCTTCTATAGACATCTTTTAAAAATGTACATCTTCATCACCTTTTTTGCAGCGCACTAGCAATCACATAGTTCACGCTACTTCTCAGACCATGCTGCAGATCACTCTTGGTCCTTTTGACCTGTTTTCATTTCAGAATTACTGCACAGCCTTCCCAGTCTAATGAGACTTGCAAACATCTGCACTTGCTGCAGGTGTCCTTCCTATTTCTAAAAATTAATTAACGAAAGTTAATTATTTTTAATGTATTGTTTCTCTCTCTCGTGTCAATTAATATCTGAATTATTGAAGTGGAATCTGAATTATTGAAGTGGAACATTGCTATTAGTTTGTTTTCACAAAGTTGGAAAACTCAGAAACTCCACTATCGTCTTAATTACTTACAAATGAAGGGTAAAATGCCTTCCTTTCTGTGGCAAAACTCCAAAAGATGTAATGGAGACAGGATCTCAACGGCAAGCCTACATTCCCTACGCATTCCTCCAGTCTCAGCAGGAGCACTCAGGCACTGGAGGCAAAGCATGCGTGCCGTGCATAAGCACGAGTGTGCAGTTCCAGGACAAGGATCCCACTACATCTTTTACTTTACAATAGTAGTGCCAGATTTTCAGCAACACATGTTATGTTTAAACAGAGTGGTAACTGAATATTCTGTCTGCTGCGTAGAAAAAAGAACTAGTTCATCCTCCTTTTCCTCTCCCAAAGAAAAAGCATTACAGTACTTTTTTTTATAGCTTGGAATTCGTACAGAAATTAAAAGGGTTTTGAGATCATTGTCTCTTCATGTGTATAATAAATCTCCGTGTGTGTGCGCATGTGTGCACACGTATGTGCAGGTACATACTTGCACATTGTGCAAGAGAAAGAGGGAACAAGAACAAACAGTAGCCAATTTTAACCTTATCTGACAGAGCAATAAAAAGCTAAAAATGTTACATTCCTATACGTTTCATGAAAACAGGCTGCTAAGTAAAAGAAGAGAGACCCACTGTGGCTTGAGTTAAACCCTTCTTAAACACCAAGAAAGCTGCAAAGATGAAAGATGTTCTGAATACTCACCCACAGGAAAAGCTGCAGTCGGAGCTTCCAGCTACGTAGACCTAGGAGACTCCAAACGAGATCGCCCAAAGGAGACCGAGCCCCATCAGATCTGTAGCTCACGGGACTACTGGTTTATGCTGGATTTCTGTTCCTTTGCTGTCCAGCTCTGAAGATGACATACTCAATGTTTGCCCTTTGACTCTAGGGAAGAAAAGATTTTTTTTTTTCATACAAACCTGATCAGCTGAAACTCAAGATGAAAGGAGGGACCAGAATGTGTTCTTAAAGACCCCACGGGATATTCTCACCAGAGTCTCTGTGATCCGCATGCAGCACACTAGACAAAGAGAAAACAGCATCTTCACGTTCTCGAACCCTGGAGACTGGAGAAAAAATTCATGCCCTGGCAGCTAGGACTTTGGTCTTGTTAATTTAGCAAGAGCCAGTGCTGTTAAAAAGCTTTTCATCCCACTTTCTAACCTGTCACATCACTGATGTCCAAGGGCCTAACCATTCTCAGAAGTTTGGTGAGGGATACACGTCTTAGGCCTATCGACTTTCCTGATTTTTCCGTAATAGAGGTGGGGTATCCATGCAGAAGTCGCAGCTGGAGGAAGGAGTAAGTCGGGCTTCTCGGCACTGTTGTCCCTTGCTGGTGCAGCGGGGGGCCCTCGGCTCTGCTGGTCTGCAGGAGACACGCACGCCAGTGCCACGCGTCTTGGCATCTCGCTTGGATGCCGAAGGAAAACTGAAAGCGAGAGAGGGTTCAGACCGGGTACTGCACAACGTACCAATAAACACCCCGTCTTCACGACACTGACCCACTGTAGTGCCGCTCTCGGTCACATTTCCTCCCCGCTCATAGCTTTGCATTCGACAAGGTTTGTTTACTTCACCCCAGAGTTGCATGTTCGTCACCTGTCAGTCACACACCCGGGGCAAACTCTGGTACTCCAGCATTCGCAACCCCCTCTGGACGACTGCCTGCCTTTTTACGTCCTATCACAGTAATTCATCTTTCATCTACACCTCTCTTCTGCGCTGTACGCTTCAGACCCTCCTTTGCTAGGCACATTCACGTCTCTAAAAATATCATCCAGGAACTTTTTATTCTTCTTCGTGTTGTGTAGCAAGGAAACTTGGCTCTCGGGCTCAGCAACCTTGCTCGCAGGTGCTGAGGCAATCAATGCACCTAGGCTGCCTTGGATGCCTGTAGCCGTGTCTAGCAGTGCTCTGATTCACAGTCCTTCGTACCCCACACAGGGGAAGGAGAGAGCATGGAAGAATTCAGCAGCCAAATCCTGCTATTCCCCTCTTCTTCCCCAAAAGGTTAACTCCAAGAAAAACAGAGGTGCCCATTCTTGTCATAGGGTGACAAAGGGATGTGTGTGGCGTTATTATTCTTGCTGCTACCTGTGTGTAGGGTTAGCCTGAGATATTTTTAATGAACTTTTAAATTTTTTTAATCTTTTTTGTCATAATAATGACCTGGCACAGCAATAGGAATCTCCAAGGCTTGGAGCAATAAAATCAAGTTACAGTCTTCTAAACTAGTTACATTTTGCAATTTTATGGGAAAATAAATACCCATGCTCTTCAGTACGTTATACTTGTCAGTCTGTCTTTTTCCTGCACTAATCTAAAATAAATTAGACAAGTAGCCTTCTTTTTGTGCTCTGTCATTCATTACTTAAGGATATAGAGAGGAAGTTAGAACAGCATGTTTGTCAAGTAAGTAAATATTTAACAAATTGACTTTCATTTTAACAGTATAAGAGAACAGTATCATAAAACTTAGAAATTTGGCAGTACTCTCATCTTTTTTTATGTGACACTCAAGTTAGTCAGTGAAGCCATTTTATTTCCTGGATGAATGATAATTCCTGTAGTAGGACAATTCAACAAAAACCTCTGCAATAAAACAGGTCAATTAAATCTGCAAGGTAATCCTAGGCCAGAGGGAGAAAAAGCTGCCTTACTCTTATTTACTGTTCCCTAAGGAATTAAGACCCCAGGGCCGTACGACTCTGCATGGACTAGAAGTTAAACATGCACTTGATTTCGGAGTTTCTGGGATCCAGACACTCACGTTCTGTAATTCACGATAATGCTCCTAGTTGGAAGGGCTGTAGTCAGAAAATGTTTCCTTATTCCCGTGATTTTCAGACAATGAAGGAGGCAGGCTGGGAAGCAGATTTCTAAGGCCACAGAAAAAAAAAAACAACAATTTTAGGGGTTTCCAAATGATCCATGAAACTTTGTAATATGCCTCTGGGCTTTCCATGGGGAAAGTCAGCATAAAGACCCCCAATTTGGCTTCTGCGAAAAGTGTGAGTTAGATATTACTTTTGTCACATAGAAATCAATAGGAATTAAAGTATGTTAATGATTTCCCATGGGGTCAGAGAGGCAGCCACTCGCGCATCAAAAATGAGTGGCAGCCGACACGACGGTGAGGTAATGCTCCTTTCTCCCGTTTCCTCATCGGTTTGTCTACCGTTGGCCCACATTGATACGCAGGTCATCAGTATGATGATTATAAGCAGAGAAGAGACTTTACAGAGAACACAACCTCCTGTGTCCCGAGCGAAAAGGCCTCAACCTGCCCAGTATCTCGTATTTAATTCAACTCCCCCTTCCAGTCTGTACCAGACTGTTTGGGATGCATTAACAGAGTCTGAGAACTCCAACCAGTGACTATGTGAAGTGTTTTCATTGCTGCAGCTAATCTGCAAAGACAAATATTTTCCTGTTTACACTGTGAGAAACAAGATACCCTTATCTCCCGATATAAAACATTTGCTCTTTGTTGGATACCAACACTGTTCAACTCCAAAACTGTTTGAAATCCTGGCTTGTTGCTTATCTAATTCAGTGGTGCCCATTATAGAAATCAGAGAACTCCCTCCGATACTGCTCTGCGCCTCTGTCTGAGGACTCGGTCCATTGAGGATGTTCTCAGAAAATCTCTGTTGATCATGGAAGAAATTATCCCCATTTCACAGCCATGAATGAGATGTGCAGGAGGATCGAGAGCCTGGCCAGAGGTCACGGCAGAACCAAGCACTAAGCTCCCATTTTTTGGATCCCAGTCCATCCTCCCTTTCACCGTCTTTCCACCTCAAAGAAGAAAAATGGAACAACGTTCTTCCTTGTCCTCTGTTTTGAGTAAGAGCCTAATTATTTGGCTACTGCTCCATTCTGTTCTTTGGAAGATGTTTTTCTGTCCTGTTGTAGATTTTCCACATACACGTGCCTTCACAACTTGCAAATTGGTGCCACACAGCACCAGTTAACGTCCTGGGAAGCAGCAGGCCAGCTAGGAATGCAGCTCCCAAGCAGCACCAGCCCAGGTTGTGCCTGCACCACGCATCTGTAGTGACGCAGCAGAAAAGCAACTCAAGGCGTTAATGGTGGGAGCGGCTCTGAATTCATCAACAACTCAGTGTCCTCTCGGGCACTTCAGCATCCGAGTGGGGAATCCTGCAAAGCCCACAGAGAGCCTGCCGGCGCCTGGCCCACACTCTCCGGTTTGGACCATTTCACACACGCTTGTGCATAGGAAGCTTATCATTACGGCCCCTGGGCGTTATAGCCAACTTGAGCTTTTCAGCCTGGATGTTAATAGAAGCCATTCCCAACATTTTGTCAACTAGTGCTATTGCCAAGATACTGACTGGAGATTATTTAGGTCTGGTTTTCCACTTTTTTTTTTTTTTTAAGGTTGTGCTGTACTTAAAAAAGAGAAAACAAAACCAATTTTTCCAAGTCCACCTGTGCAGTATTAGTTCCTTGTGGGACAGTGCTCCTCTCAATCATGTCTGTACGGTTTTCAAGCCTTGCCACCCGCCCATCTAAGTTGTTAATTCTCTGTGACATTTCCCTGTATCTTTCTTCCAGAGAAGAAAGGGACCATTGAAGAATATGGTATAGAGTCTCAAGCAGTTCCCGAATGGATCCCTCAAGGCTCGGGCTGGTGAGAGGGCAGCACAGCTCAGAGGCAGAGCCCAGCAGAATTTGTTGAGGAACCTTTGAGCCGGCAGCATGCCGCTTGAAAAGCCTTTCTCCTTCAGACACGTTTGTGCCTCAAATCATTACCAAATATAGAATGTATTCTTTAAAAAATACTACTTTCCCCACATGAGGTATCTAAAACTGTTAGAAAAAGCAAAGCTGAAAAATACAATGATACCCCTTGCCATATATGAGACGTAGTTAAATCAAAATGCCCCCACTCTGACCTGGTGGCCATACGAACCTTCACTTTACTCGCCTGGGTAGGCGTACGAGATACAGCGGACTCCTCAGGGGCACAGAGGTATTCACAGACGCACAGGGCCACGGGCTGGGCTCCTTGCATGTCACCAGCTACGTGACGGACTACGCTGGCATGCCTGCGGTCAAGCAGCCTGTTTGCATATTGGAAGGGGCATTCAGCAGGATCATTGTTAATAACTGGAAGATATTAAAAGTAGCCAAAAGAAAGATGTAACATTCCCTTGTCCAGATGCGCTGTGGGTCTCACAGTTGCTGCTCTTGCTGTCGTCACATCTGGCCGTCACAGAAATGCTCTGTCCCAATATTTTGCCTCTGTCATGTGGAAAATAGCATTACTGGCTCCCCTCCCACCAGGGCTCCAAACCTAGGCACCCAGTGCCCCGTCGGCCCCTTGCCTGTGTGCCCTGTTGCTCTCTGGCTGCTCTGGCAACGCTGAGCATTGCAGGGTGGTGGGTAAGGCAGTGGTGCATGCCTTAGGCACGCGCACTTGCCCAAGCCAGAGCGGCACATTCGTTTTTACATTTGAAGTGAAATCATGGTGTAAAAAACCAATTTGCATGGTTTACATGACATACCCTTCCATCAGGAAATGGACATGACATATCCTTCCATCGTTCCCAGGAAGAGGTTAAGTATGAGTAGGAAAAGGATAAAGTCCTTCCTCCTACTTTTTAACCCCCTTCTTGCTGTATAAGTTTCCTTTTCCCATTCCAGGAAGCAGGCTTGCATTTTAGGGGCAGTTCTTGATCTAAAAAACATTCTTTCTAGTTTATTTCACGCAAAGAAGGGAAAAAAACGTTTCTGATTCAGTGCTTACACTGGATAGTTGTTTTATTCCCAAAAAACTGTCAAAAAAGGAGGGATAACTCTCCCTCCCTTTGTTTCTTTTCCACTTTTACCCAGTCTCTGGTCTACTTCCCCTGCGGCTGATCTCGTCTCCATGTTTTTCTCACATATCATGAGATTACTCACTCCATCCATCACCTGTGCGTTGGACACACGTTTATTCTCCACAGGCATTTGCTTCCATGCTGAAGCCCCACGCGAGCTCTGGTACGCAGCTCACACCAGCTGCGGTCACCTGCCTTGTGTGCCGGCCCTGCTTGGACTTCTCTCTTTTCAGGTGTGTCCTCGACATCCTTCCCTACTCTTCAGGTAGGGATACAGCTTCCCCTTCTTCTAGCTCTTCTTCCAGTTGTGCACAGTCTCCTCCAGGAGAGGGTTTTGGGCTGATCCAGGCCTCGCTGTGGGGGCCCAAACCCTTCAGAGCTGGCAGTCCCAGCTGGGCTCCTTCGCCCCTTCCCGCCCGTGCTGCCCTGAATCACGTTAGGGCACAACACTGACCAGGAAACAACCAGCCTTGGGCAAATACCCTCTGCGACTGCAACACGAGAAGTGAAAAATAAGACCGCAAATACCGCTGCGATACAGTATTCTGCATTTTGATGAACGTTTGTTTGAACATTCAGAGATCCCAGCTCGTCTCAACAGCTCTCTGACTTGCAGACAACATTTTCCATGGTGTTTCTTTCCCTCGCGTGTGAAGACCAACCATATATAAGCCACTATTCAGGCCAAAACTGAAGGCTACACAAGCAAATTGACTGTTCATCTGCTGTGTAACGTTTAGCTGTGGTATGAATTGAGCCCTAAGAAAATGGCAGCCGTTCACTGGGAGTAGCATACTTAAAAATAGATTAGGAGTGTCAAAATAACAAGATGCAACGTATATACCAGAAAAGCCCATGCTCTGCGGTGTGTGCAAAATAGCACTTAAATGCTGCAGCACTAGGTGGTTATGCTGCTTGGTTGAATGAAGGAAAAAAATGGAGGGGAGGAGGGAAAGCAAACTGTCACCGCTCCTCGGGTCAGAGCCCTGACAGTCTGCCCGCTCTGTTGCTCTGCCTGAGCACCTGCACAGTATCACGCTTGCACTTCTGAGACACGAATACAAACACATCCCTTGGATGCTGGCCGGCTGATCGCTTCTGCCTTGCGACGTTTTGCATATTAATTTTGGTATCCTTTTATTATAAGGCTGATAAATATGATCTGGACATTGAGGAAGTGGGAAGACCCAGTGTCCTTCCACTATGACACCGCATTCCTAGAAGGTAAATCTAGTTAAGGCAAGTCTTACCCCCCTGCAGGAACTGAAAAAAACCCCGCATGCTCCTAGTTTACATCTTTGATCCACCAGCTTTGCGCATGGAGCACAGCATGCCTCCCATGGAACGTCGCTGAGGGCTATTTTCCCCTCGTGCTGGCAGTGAGACCCCAGGAGGTGCAGCGTGCGTCTGTTACAGCTGCAGGACAACAGCTGGGGGTCAAGAAAATCAGAGGCAGAAGGGGCATCAAAACTATTTTCTGACTCATCACAAAAATCAACAGAGGGGAAAAAAAAAGATCTTTAAAATGCTCTCAAGATGTTTTAATATTAAACATTAAAAGTTATACAGATGTGATGCTTGCAAGTCGTTCCCAAATAAACAAGAACTTTGCAAGCAGCTATTAGAATACTACATAGTTTGTAGTAACACTATTAAAACCCCCCAAATATTTACAGTCTTCCCTTCTAACCCAGGGGTGTGCCAAAATGCAAAAAGTAATTCTGGTAACAAGAAGACTTACAGACAAAATGGTCTTGCAACATTTCCCAAGCTGTGAATAGTGGAAATGCATTGGGATCCTGCTTGTCACACACGCCTTTTGAGCAGCAAACTTCAGGTTTAAGTATCAGGTCTCACCATGGGAGAGACGCTCTACAGCTCTTGCTGGCCGTCCGGCAGCGGGCATCTCCCAGCTCCGTCTCACAGAACTTAAAGGAAGCAAGTGAAGCAATATATCACACTATCTAGACTCTTACAATGAACTGTTTCTAGCCGACGACTGTTTCTAGCTGCTGTAAGTTGGAAGTCTCTGAGCATGAACTGAATCTAGTCTTCTCAACTACACTGGTGCAAAGAAAACCAGTATCTGCTCAAAGGCCAGCGAGGATTTAACGCTGAACGCAGTGCTAACAGACGAGCAGAAGGTATAATTAATCTGTTTTGCTGTTACAGTCAGACCAAGTTTGGGATTCTGGGGGAAGCCTACACAGGTCTTTCCTTTTCAACCCAAGGCAAGGATCCAAGTACCTCCTAAGTGAACTGTCTTCTGGTGTTGCCTTCTTAACTGCAATACTGGGTTAGCCGCTAGGGACTGCAAAAGAAAGCGTCCCGTTCTGTTCAAGCCCAGTTGAGGAGGCAATGGCAGGACTACCAGAGTCATATCCAACTGGCCTTGCAGGGAAGGGCACCTCAACGGGGCTGTGCCATAGCCAGTGTCTCGGTAAGCTGGACCAACAGTGGATCATCCAATGATGTCTCATGGTTTCTTATATCCCACCCCAAAGTTCTTGCTTCACTTTCCTGACCTATGGTATCTTCTTTCTGTTCCCTTCATCCCTAGCTGTGCTTGGTATTTATAGAAGTTTTACTTCTCTTTTCTTCAGCTTTGTTCATTCTGTTTTCTTGTTGTTCTCAGTATTTCCACCCGAAGCTACATGCTTTGTTCTCTACTTTCAACATGCACATTTGGAACAAGCAGCACAACTGTGTGAGCTCTGAACTGAGGAGAAGAGGGGCATAGAGTAGAAATAAGAAAAAGAAACAGGGAGAGAGGTTGACTTCCTTGCAGCCGCTGTGCTACCTCTGAGCAAGGCTAGTCCTCCCACGTGAGCCTAGAGCTACCAACCCACTTCATACCAAAAGCAATGACTTTAGCAACCCAGATGTCACAAGGCTTTGCCTCCTCCTGCCTGACATTCAGATAGTGGAGGGCATGTGGGAAAGAACTCACCCATTAAAATAACACCTTCAGCAGATCTTTCCTGGACCCGCTGAAATGCCAAGAATGCCAAGCAGCTGCAGCATTTCCAACAGTTCAGCGCAGAAGATACATGGCTCCCTGGGATACATCACCTTTGTTCCCAGCTCTTCTTTTTCTGAGGTCCGCTGAGTCCCAGTAGCCTTGGCATTTAACCCAACCTGGATGGCAAGTCGAGCTGGCTCTCTCCTACTGTGCCGTTGCACTGGGACCTGCGGGGAAAGCTCATGTCTAAGGTCCCAGTTCCTCCACCGTGCTGGTGTGGGGGAAGCAGGTTGCTGCCTTTGGCCGGTGGCCTCCAAGTGCTCCTCAAAACCCCCAGGGAGATGAATGGGGTGAGCTCTTGCGTACACCTACCTTGATATGATTATGGGGTCATAGACTTCAGGGGAAAAACAGACCAGTTCCTCCCTTCTACCCCGTCAGCCAAAGCAATCTTAGAAATTCCTTTTATTAACAGCAAGCAATTTTTAAGTAGCTGGCATCTTTCAAATACTGAGCGATATCATGTATTCAGAGAGTCACAGCAAGGTTTTTGTCTTGAAAAAGCTTAATTTCCTGAAGCACATATCAAAATCCCACCCTATGAATCCCTTCTGTGCAACAGAGCTCTCCTTGTTAAAATTCTGCACAAGCGTATTTCCTCCCCGCTCCCCCAGGTACCATTCTCTCTATGTACACTACAATAACAACTGCGCCTTTACTAAGATTGAACACAATAACCAGGTCTTTGTAGAGGATAATTAACAGCCAGCAGTGAGTCTTAGCGTTTATTCAATAGGGTATGAATGAGTTATGAAAATTCTTTTTTGCTGGAGAGGTAATGGGATATTGTCACGTTTGCGTATGCTTTGCCTCTTGCATGATAGCGTATTTATGGTGTTCATGGTTTAAAGTCAGAAATATGTACACAGATATTATGCATTTGTATTCAGGCAGTTATGCCTCAACATGTTTGCCTCTCTTTCTGTCATTAACGAAATCCCCACTCCATCTGTATCTAATCCAAATTCCTCGTGTCCATTCTGAGCAGGATGAGTAGACCTGAGCCTCTCCAGCTGTTCCTAGAGATGCGAAGGTTCATTTCTGGAATTGAATTTCCACAGTCTTATGTAAACTATCTAGATTAATGCCCTCACACAGGATACTTCGCAGAGTACTTGGAGGTAAATACCATGACATTACACAGTTCCGAAATACGTGGAGCCCCTAAATCTGTGTGTGCTTTTCATTTTGTGATAGAAAACTGTCATATTGTTCTTTACAATTGAATAGCTAAGTATGTGTGAAAAGCAGCAACTTCCACTTGCAGTAGTGTATATATATCTATAGAGTGCATTTGTGTATGTATATACATTATATATATGAAACACAGAAATATATCTCAACTCTAAGGCTAAAACCAATTATAGCATAATTTAAATGACATGGTCTTTTTAAAGTAGAAATACTAATGACCATTGGTAAAAAGGCAAAAGGAAGAAAAAATGTCCAGGTACATTAAAAAAATAATAAATAAAACAAAGTTTTATTGGGACTATTCCCAAAGCCCACAGTTTCAGTTCTCATCCAAGCTACCAGGACATGATCAAGAGGAGAGGGGACTCGGGCTGAGGAAACACACACTTTTGCTACCAATTCACAAAACATCTTTTCCCCACTTTTTTGCAGCCCAAGAAATGTTGATGTTCCAGAAGCTACAGCAGAAAGTGCCCACCGCTTACCTGGCTGCGTGTTGCAGGCGCACTCCTGCATCACCAGGGCATATTGAGATGCGACTGCTTAGGTGCAATAGCTGGATCGGGACGTGACGAGCTTTGTCACTGCTGTTACTTGGTTTTGCATTGCTAAGCACACACGAAAACTTGGGAACGCTGCCAGAAAAGGAGCCTTTTCATCTGACCTTGGGCCTGTGAAATGGCTGGAAGAGCAATAATGTGATTGCTGGCGTGCCAACGAGCGTGCCAGGCAGCCCGGGCTGGTGTAGGAGTCCCGGCTGTAAATAAGCCACGACAGCAAGTTTCCCATTGCTGGTCAGGGTTTGCTGGAGCTGGAAACGTGGCTGTACGCGGGCACTTCACACCAGCATTCCTGACAACGGACCTCACATCATTTCTGTAATTGTTACTGAATATATGGGTTTTTTTCTTCTCCACTGCAACCCAAAAACCCCCTTTCAGTCCAGCAACTCGTTCACATTGAAGGTGCGTTTCCAAAGTGGCGATCTTAAGAGAGGATGGGGAATAAAAACATTGCAGCGCGCGGCTGCAGCGCCGCAGCCCTCACAGGTGACCTACAAAGGCTGCCCGTGAGCCTCTGACCTCCCCTGCCCTTTGATCATATTTTAAAGGAGTCTTGATTTTTTTTTTCTTTGAAAACTAGCAGGGATAGATGAGAGGTTCTGCACGACTGTTTGTTTATTTGTTTGTTTTCCTTTCGAAATGTAGGTCCTGTCTCTCCCGGAAGGGGTTCTGGCTAGCTGGGCCACTAATGGAACAATAATACCGCCTGAGATGAGGGAGTGAAAGTCTAGAGGGGAAAATGCTTTCTTTAATTTATTTTTTGTTTTTAATCTGACTGCTTAGCATTCCTTTTTCCTAGTTAATGTCTACTGGAGTTCAGTCATCAACTGACATTTTGAAGAAACAAGGTTTTTGTAAAACGTCCAAGAGCTCCACTCCTCCTAGCAAAGCCTCTGTACTAAACACCTAGCTGCCAGCCCACAGAATGGCCTTCCAGGCAAGACCAACATTTAGGTGTGCACATTTTAGGGGTTAAACAAAGCAAAAAAAGGGGATTTGTCTTTTAAGTATCTATCCACTGCCTTTTTAACCATCATGCAAAAGAAGACAATAAAAAGAAAATAAGAATTGTTCTGTAAATCACCCGTGGACAGCAGACATGATGAGTTGGAGATATTTAGTTCATTTGCAGGGATTTCTTCTGTGCATCGTAAAACATGTGCTCTGTAGTCCTTGGCTAACATATCCTGCACCGTGATATAAACGAATGGGTAACATTCGACAAGTACTTGACAATTACTGCACTTGAAGTTATTCATTGCAAAGACGAGTTAAAAATGCATCTGCCTCTGCACAGGTACAAAAAAGCCACTCTTTGTACGGGAGGGTTTTTTGACATTAAATTAGGTTCAGTAGAAGATGATGGAGATGCACGTAATGAATTTGTAACTATGGGGAAGCAAGGCATGGTTTCTGACCCAGATAAAACCCGAAGCGCTTTGCTGATGCCCTCCCGGGCTCGCGGGAGGGGCGCTGCCCACCCAGCCCTGCGGCCCTGCCGGCTGCGCAGCTCCCTGCCCGGGGCTGACAGCGCTCCGGCACCTTTCCCGGCCCCGGCTGCCTCGTCGCGGCGACAAATACAAACACGGATTGCTACACTGAACACGTCAGGCTAAGTCAATAGTTTAATAACCACTATTAAGGCTTTTCCAAATCCATTTAACAACTGTAAATTATTCCAAAATAAAATAGCCTTAGCCAATCAGCTGTGTAGTCACTGACCCACAACTATGTGCTTATTTCTCAATTAAGCAAATCTCTGCACCCTGGTTGGCTTTAGCTGCTGTTGTGGTTTTGTATCTTGCAAGATCCAGCATATAAATCCCTGTCCCCTGCCTGAGAGCCTCAGCTGGCTCTTCCTGACACCAGGTACTGCAGCTTCGCCCTCGCTGGCGGCGATGCTGGTGCTGGGATAAACCTCGCCACTCCGCTGGTACCCTGCCATCCCCTTCCGTCGCATCAATCGCCCCTGCCCTGGCGGGGTGCGGGACCCCTCCGAAGACCCGTGCTGGCCTGTGCAAGGAGAAGGGTCACTCACCGGCTGGCACTGTCCCCGAGCTCCCCGGGACCGAGCCGGGGCAGCCACCCTCACCTCTCGGAGCAGCACCTGAACTCCCGTCGGGCTCCAGGGCTCGCTGGGTCCCGAGTGCTTCGCCGGCACCGGGAAGACCCGGCAGCACTGCCGGCACCGACAGGGAGGTGACGGGGCGGGGGAGCGCGGCGAGGCGGCGCGTTAATGAGCCCGTGGCACCGCTCAGCCGTTTAAAGCCAGAGAGTTTATAGTAGCCAATCAGCCCGTCAGGGGGAGCGGGGAGAGCCCGTCAGGCACAGCAGGAATAATTGGAGGGAGCTCCTAATTAATTTGATAATAACCCTATCCTGTACTAACACACTCCACATGCAAAAATGGGTAAAAAGTGCCAATTAGCGGTGGAAGTGAAAGGAAACACGTGATGGGGATTCAGGGCACTTCGCAGCCCAGGCCTGATGGCACGCAGGTGTGCTGGGCCCGCGGCGGCACTGTCCCTCCTCGGGCGCTGGAGTGACCTGCTCGCAGCTTTTACAGCCTTGTGTCTGCTACAGCCTACGTCTCCCACGGGATGAGATAGCTTTCTTCTCGGTACTCGCATCCATCAACCAGCCGTAGATGGGCTCAGGATACATTTCAGGGGTGCTCTAAATTGTTTTCCTGGTCAGTGTTGCAAGACCCAGGATCCTCATCTTCCCCAAACGCACGGGAGCCTGTGGGACCTGCGTGCCTGCAAGCCGTGGAGGGAGGTACAGCCAGCGGAGCAGGGCCTCAGCTCCTTCGAAAGCAGGGCTCTAGCTGCATGGCCAAGCTGGGCATCAACAGACGTCTTAATCCTCCCTCAGCGGTGTCATCCATTTTCTTATTTTTCTTGCCACTCGTCCAGTCCATTGGGAGGTTTGGGGTGGAGTGGGCAGCGCAGCCCTCCTCGAGCTCCCCTGCCCGGCTCGCACCGCCACTGGGGTGCTGCCGGCAGAGCCGGCCCGGGGAGGACACCTGGAAAGCTCGCAGAGAGCCGGGACCCCGCAGGGACCCCGGAGCTGCCCCTCGCCCCCGCAGCACTCATCACAAGCTGCTGCTAGTCCACGGATCAGATTTAGGACTTGATTTCTAAATGTTGGCCTGCCACCAGCTTTTAAGATAGCCTTTTTTTTTTTCTATTAGCCTGTGTCAAGCTGGTTTGTATTTTCACTCCTGAATTTTCTCAAAACTTTCAGCATTCGGTATTACAACCTAATCTCAGGGCCAAAACTGGCAAATAGTTCAATATATTTTTCAGAAAATAGGCAACTCAGATCTAATTATATGTTGTTAAATTTTTACCAGGTAACTCGTACTCGCCACTTTTAAAGCTCCCATAGAGCATGCAGCTATAATGAGCTCCAGCTTGCTTTCTGGGCAAATATGAAAAAGGGGTTTTTTATTAATATCTGTGAACGTGGACAAAAGTCCGTGCTCTGTGGACGCTATTGTGACCGCTGGAACAGACAGGCAGTGTTTTACCTATTTCCTAATTTGTGCCTTGCAAAGCAGAGGGCACATGCAGGAATTTGTGTGTTCCAGGAATTTGTGTATTGTGCATTTGTGTAGCCAAGGGGTTCGCAAAGCCGGCAAGGAGAGGAGCTTCAGAGAAGAGAAAGGCAGTCGCTGCTGGCTCCTGTCAGGGGCAAGAGCAGAGAAAGGGGACCCGAGTCCGACGGCCTGTCCTCACAGCAGCTCCGCGTTCACAGAGCAAGGGGTGACTTCCAGCCACTTGCTTTCAGCCACCGGATAAAGACGGTTGGGACGAAGCGGGTGCCCCAAAGACAGTGGTGCCCCAAACCCCAGAGTCACCAGCCCTTGGGGACCTCAGCCAGGGGATAAATGGGTGGGTGGGCCATTGCGGGAGTGGGGGTGCCTGTGCCCAGCATGCCAGCTGCGCCCTGGAACCCTTGGCATGCCCGCGTGTCCTCAGCTGGGCCGAAGTCAGGCTTAACGAAGCCTCAGAGGAACCCCCCGCCCCTGAGAAGCCCCCCTGGGCCCCCCTGAGCCGAGGGTCAGCAGAGGGAGCCCGAAGCCGCAGCGTGGGCAGGAGTGGGAAATGGGGTTTGTACCTGTGCAGCGACGCCAAGCGAGATTTCCCTCCTCACGGGGCAGTGCCTTCAACATTGGGGCCAAATCTTGGCTTTAAAACAAAGCCAAAAAAGAAAACCCTCCCCCAACACTCATAAGCCTCTTTAAAAAGCTTCAATTTAAAATGAAGCACAAACCTGGCACCTTGCCACGGGACTGCACGGCGTTTAACTGACCCCATATGTAAAGTCAACCTGAGCGAGCTGTTAAATAGTTTAATCCAGCCCTCCGGCCCCCTACAGGCACCTTCCTCCTGTGAACTCTGGAGCCAGATCTCTGCCACAGCAAGCTTTAAACCTGGAAACATTAACTACCCTCCCGTCTCGTTAGAGAATAAAAGTATTCGCCCGGACATAACGAACAGTAGACCAAGTGCCCAAGTTAGGGACAAGGCAGACTCAGTCCTCCTGCAAGGAACAGCAGCGAGACACGATTGCAAACCCGCTCAGCTGTGCTACGCGATTGCACATCTCTCCAGCTCAGGTAAAACTGGGCCCACCTCAGGCTCCCCACAAGCTACCTGTTCCTTTCTCCCGTAAAGCACTCACGTTTGGGAAGGGTTGTCAACTATTAGCGGTAGCCCTCGGTCACGGCAGAATCTGCCTTTTAGACGACGATACGAAGAGGCTCTCCTTCGTACCACGTGCAACAGAGCAGGCGGTGGTTGTAGAAAGCATCCCTGCCACGGCCGTCCGCTCCCATCCAAGCACGATGCACGGGAGGAGGGGTCTGCTCCTCCTTCCCTGGGGATTTATTAATTTTAGACCGCGTTGCAGTGGAGCAGATTCACCCCCCAGTAGAAATAAGAAATAAAACACACTCTTTCCTTAGAGCAAAGAGACCAAAACGGGAGCATAGGACATACTTAGTTAAAAAAACCCAACACGCCACAACTTTGATGTATTTGATGCAGGAAATGACGTGGTTTCTCTAGCTACATTGCTATGAAATCTTAAGTGAAAGATTGCTTCCAGCAGAACACTCTGATTAAATCTGAAGAGATTTAAGAAAAAATAAGATTTCAAGGCCCAATTAATTTTCTGATTAAGAAGTCAAGATGGGTAAGGAACTGGGAGCGACAGCTGAGATGCGAGTCTTTCTCCTTGATTATGCTTCTGTTTATTAATGAAGTTTTAAAAACCAAGGTACAGGAGAGTAAAAGGCTGACCTTTGATGTATGTGATATGCCATAAACTAGAACCAGTCCTCCAGATTTTTGCTTGTCAGCTTTGCATTTACTAAACAGAAGTTGCCTTTAAAGATAATCTAACATGATTACAGGTCTCTCTCTAAGACTGAAGTTCTCTCTCAAAAGTAGCCTATATGTATTGCCCCTTCTTCCTTTTCGGTGTTAAAAAGAAAAGAAAAGGCCTGAAAGGTTTGAGAACCAATGCTTCCTGCTTGTCTCTTTTTCTTGGCATCCCAAAGTCATGCAAAATCTTGTCCTTCCTTTTTTTGCTAGAAAAAATTGTAGATTATCTGGGTTTCTCTGCGAGGGGAGAGGGGCTTCCTTGCTCCTATGGAAAAGTAGGAGAAAGGCAGTTCCTCACAAAAAGAGCTTTTCTTATAAATGTATTGGTACGATCATAAAAATGAAAACAGTCTAAATAAGAAACATTTCTGGGTGCTGAACGGATATCACGCGCTCGGCAGAAGTGAGCCCGTGTCGGCCGTTCTCCAGCCAGCCCCCGAGCCTCACAGAACAGATGTGCCGTTCCGGTGTTTAAAAACATACAACTGAAAACCAAAACCTTTTCCAAGATCTTCTTTACACACTGATAATCAAGCAGCACATTATTTTCAAGGAATAATGACTAGAAATAATTTCTGCAGAACCGTGTTCCTAACGAAATCTAAACCTCCAACTTAAAAATTTTACTAAAAAGAGGGAAAACGGCCAAACGTCCCCCTGTGTCGGGGAATTTGAGAATCTTCCCCAAATCACCCACCTACAAATGCTAGAACAAGGGGTTACCTAAAAAGGGGGGACGGGGGGGAGAAAGGGGGGGCGGGAATCGCTCAGGAGTAAAGTCGACTGTACTGAGATTCCAATGTACTGCAGGCAGTGAAAACTGTCTAACCCCCTGAAGTTTGCAATCCTCGTCTATAGTACTGTATACTCCGTAAGTAAAACCTCCTGCCCCAGAAATCCAAGGGAGGGTGAAAGAACTCACTTGAAGGTTTGCCTCTTTGAAAAAGACCTGAGGAAAGGAAAAAAAAGGTCCATTTCAGGGCTCACAGAATAAGTGTATTTAGATACTCCTCCTTAAGAAAGGACCCAGATGCAAGCAAGGTTTGTGCCATAGTTTAAATCCAGGTTCCCAGGAAAACTTGCTTACAGAAAGATCAGAAGATCTGAGGATCATTACTGCAGAGGATTCAGAGAAATTATCTCCTAATACGCAGTTGAAGACAGAACTAGTCTTGGTCTCTCTTTGGCTTGAACCTCTACTGAAATTTAATGCTGACAAATCAAAAAGGGATATATCCAGAACCCGTAACCCTGATAAAAATGGGAAATCTGTATCATCTTAATCAAAGGATATGCCACCCTGAGCTGGATCTGTGTCTTGTCCCTTGGCCTCATATGACTCCTGTGTGCTAGAGGTTAAGGGTTTGTTAAAGAATATCGGTTTTGATTAAGTGTCACATACGGTGTAAAATATCCTCTTTATCATTGGAAGTGGAGGTTGGGGGCCAGACAGTGCCTTTTAGTGAGCTTCTAATATAAATTAGGTGTCTTAGGTAATGGGTGGTTTTCAGACAGGATTGATCTTTCTATGGTCCAGTGAAAGTAGGTGTGTTTGGCGAGATGTCACAAAAGCGAGCTTCCTGGCACCTATACTAATGGGCTGGTTACCCCTTTTGGAGTAGGACTTGAAAAATGTAGCACAGGAATCCCCCCTCCCCCTTCCTAACTTTTTCATTTTCTTGATGTAATGGGCAAAGGTCTGTATATCCTTTACTCCTTTGGTATTTCAGTCCTTGTATTTGCAGTATCACTCAGTGAATCTTAAGCCACTCATCCTTTTAGTCACTTACAGCTCCCTAAACTTGCATGAACTTAAAGATGAAGCGGTTATGAGTAGACTAGGTTACTTACTATTTTTATCAGCATACAACCTTTAAAGAAAAATGTATCAAGTACACCACCACAACCAAATGATTTCTATTCCCCATTAAGTCCTCCTTGGACACTTTGATTGCACAGAGACCTGGGAAGAACTGTAGAGATGTTAAACTCTAAGTTCCCCTGCCTCAAAAATAAGAGCAAACATGCATTTCTATAGACATCAAAACCTGTCTGTATTTTCCTCTTTATGAAGCAGAAATTCTCTCAGCTTTGTGCAAAGAGTGGCATGATCAAAAGCACAAACTGAGCACATGAGAGCCAGAAGCTCTAATGCAGAATCTAACCATGGACCTCAGGTAAAGAGGGTATGTACAAAATAAACCTTTCCTTTATGGTTCATTGACATGTTGTAGTTAAAACTTTTCTGAAAAGTTTCCATGGATTTATGAAGAAGTGAAAGCACAAATGCGCAGTCGGTATTGCAGGCTCATAAACCCAGCCAACGAACAAAGTCCATGAATCTTTAAAAATGCTAGAACACGTTGCAAACGTTTTAATATTTCACTGCATTTCCCACATACCCGCTTATCATTTGAGCACTGGTAAATATCAAATTTGTTAAAAATATTTAGGTAATCAAGGTACATAAGTCTATTCTGATTCTCACCCAGAAAAGCTTCCTTGGTCCCCAATTTAACGAGCATAACCAATATCCTTAATTTGCTTATAAAAATGTATTTCTCTTTAGGCAAAGACTTAGTCACATATGTAAGTCTAAACACAGAATAGCTTCACTGAATACAGTGGGATTATTTTGATTGAAGTTGCATTTGCCTGCAAACCATAACCAAACGGGCCTGAGACATTGCCTTCCTTTTTGGTTATTTCAGATATGAAGCATAGAAACTCTTCTGTTAGCACAGAAACTCTTCTGTTAGCATGGAAGACCTAGACAACATTTCCTCTCTCCTATCTCAGGACCTCTCATGCTTATTTTGGCTTATTCGGTCATTGTTATTCTGAGGTATCTTTGTCAAAGTGCTTTTAAATGTCTGTCTTATTAGAGACATTTTCAAAACCTCATTAACCAGTTGAGGTTTGGGAGTTTTTTCAACAGCATCAAATGAAGGACACTTATTTCTTACACCCCACGTTCCCAAACTGATTCCTACATCCAAAGGGGACATATGGAACCAGTAGTGGGATGGACGGGTATTTCTGCTCAGTAGATCGCATATCGAAACCAGAAGAGAGATGGATACTTTTCGGGTGTGGGTGCTCGGTGGGGACACCTAAGGGAACCAACACGCTTGCCAGGCGCTGGGGCCCTCAGCCAGGCCCCCAGCAAGGCTCAGGCACCAAATGCCTTTGGGCTCATGGGCTGGTCTTTGGGCCCCTAAAAGAAATCAGCTCTCTTATTTTGAAGGTGCCCACCTTGACTGTCAGGGATACGGTACATCTTTATTTCTAATGCTTTTAAAGATACTTCCTCCCAAGTAAAGGCATCAAATGGAATACAAATAACATATGTATTTTTACTGATTGCTAGAAATAATACATGAACGCTTCCAAGATACAATTTGCCATAGTATTAAAATACAAGAGTCATGCAAAGAGACCTCCATTGCCTTCGAAAACAGAACTACTAATTTCAGAGTGAACATGCCCATCTCAGAGTGGCCGCAATGCCAATGCCCTTCGAAACCACTCCAGGAGCTCACTTCGGAAATAAACATACATTTTATGAGGCTGTCCTATGTGACATCTCACGTTATTCCTCATGGAAGAACTGAAAAGTGTTTCAAAACTGCAGAGTTTGCCAAAATAAGTCATTCGCCCATCAGAAGCAGACCTGATCCTGCAGGAACAACGGCCCAGCAGCAGAGTACTCACAAGGCTGAGCGTCACTTCGCTTTGTGAATTCGTTGCCCCTAGGACCATGCTGTCAGGAGCACGCAGGGTATTTACGAGCAGGTTTAAAACAGCTGATGCCAGAAGCAGGGGAGAGAGGCAGAGCCATTGCAGCAGGAGCCCCCTGCGAGCCCCCCGAGCCCCGGCGGGGGCTGCCTTCAGCAGCTGTAGGCAGCCCCTGGGGCTGCTTCCTCCGACTCCCATCACCACCCTAATTCCTTTTATCTTTTTTTTTTTTTTTTAATGGCTCAGACATAATTTCAAGGTGCTCCTGTCTGCTAAAACCCATGTTAAATGTTAACACTGCCTGATTTGTCACGGGAGCACCTCCTCCTCACTGCAGAAATACAAAGGGGAGGTGGGAAGGAGCGCAGAGGTGCCGTGCTCGCAGCTCCTCTCCCAGACACGGGGCTGGGGACTGGGACGCAGCTATGAGAGGTTGCTGGTCGAGGTGCTTCTCTGTCCTTTCCAAATGCACTTTCTCACAGCCCGGCAATTACTGAATAAGAGCGTTTCCGACACGGATAACGGGTTGATTCCCAGCGCGCCCTGTGTATCAGTAGGGCAGGAGTAAAGAGCAGGACCAGGAGCAGTCTGGCAGCGGCAGCATGGACCTCCCTGCAGCCCCCTTAATCCCGGGGAGAGGGAGGTCTGCCTGGGGCTTACCTTTCAGAGCTGGGACGGCAGCAGCATCACAGCAGCGCTTCGTGGCCTGCCCTGCCATCCTCTGTTTCCCATGGACACCATCGGTGGCCCAAACCCCCTCCGGGTGGGGCCATGAGGAGCACCAGAGAGGATTCAGCGACTGGCAGTTCATTTTCTCTGTGCCACGGCAAAATTACTGCAGAGACAGAAAACACAGATATGTCACTGCTGCAAAGAAGCATTATAGAGATATTGGTGACTCCACGTACGGAGATTTTGTGCCTCCCGTGTATTATTCCGTTTGGCAGAGATAAGAAGTGCTAGAAGTGTAACATCTAACGGAAGTTGCCTGAGGGATCAATTCTACGTTTATTACTCTCTTTTTTGTGCTGATGGGAATGCAAACTAATAAAAGTTGTGACAAGAAGGTGATTGGATTCCTGGGATTTCCCCTTTTATCCCGTGGCCATCACGTGGCCGCTGCTGTGCCTTGGTGGGCAGGTCACCCGGCGAGCTGGCTACCCGTGCCTGAGGTGCGGGAAGGGAAGGTCGGTTCTGTTTGGGGATGGAGCATGGAGAGAGCGGAGGTTTAAGGCCCGTTGCCGCAGAAGGTTCCTGGGGCCTTGCTGGTGGTCCTGATTAAATGTACAATAGCATGTCCTACTTGAAAGGTAGGTGGCGGACGTGAGCAAACATTGCAGCAGGGTATGTAAGAGGCAAAGAAAGGCCTTTGGAAATGCAGGCCTACTATCAGAGCAATCTACTTATAGGGGTTACACTGAAATCAAGAGAAAATGGTTTCTCTTCTTCCTTACTCTTTAATGCCAACACAGCCCACAAAAGAATACGCCTCAAACGCAGTTTGATACCCTGTACCTTCTACGTACCCCTCTGAAGGAGCTCTCTTGCAGTCCTTACCAGTGCAAAATTTCTCTGGTGAGAAATGTGACCCTTCAAGGGTTTGACAATTTTTCACGTATGCGTGGAGGAGGGGAAAAATAAGACCAAAAAACCTTGACCTTTAAAGAACAGGCCTGCCAAATTCAAGGGACAATTTTCATGAAATGGAGTATTAAATCATTCAGCGCTCTTCCTAAGCACAAGGTCCCCGGTTACTATCCTGCACCCACTTTGGTTTTATTAATTTCTAATTCCTATTAGTCTTTCTTCATTACACGGGAGAAGAGTGGTTCCACGTGCTGCGGTACAGATCCACCTCCGCCACGCAGACAAAACGGAGGCCATCCCCCGCCGCGGGAGCCCTGGCTGCCCAGCCCGCTCCCCCGGGACCGAGCCCCAGGCACTGCTGCACACACAAGGTCTTTCTGAGCGGCGTTTTCAGCACCTCCGCTGCCCCGGGACGCGCGGTGCTTTGTGCCACCCGCGGCGTGCCGGGCTTCCCCGAGGCTCCTGTGGCGGCTGGTGACAGACGAGCTCGGCAGCCTGCGCCGCAGCCAGGTGACTGAGCATTAGCTCGCCTGCGAGTGCAGGCGCTAAGTAAATCTCATTCCTAATCCAAATCGCTTTTGATAAGAACAAAAGCTGTGTGCAAATGAATATTTCCATCTTATTTCAAATTCTAGGTTTCAACTGCAATATTAATGCTATTTTACAGTGTAATTTACTTGTAATAATATGTCATTATTGCCATTTTACAGTTTTCTCTTAAAGTAGTAAAGAAAATGTTTTAAAAGGCACAAATAGCTGCAGCACAAATCTCCATTCAGCCTAAGAATCTGTGCTCTCCCATCAGAATGGCACGTAATTGAAAACAATGACATCCCCAATGCGCTAAACACTCCAGTCATTAACACATTTTTATTCTGGAATAAAAGAGCACACTTACAGCTTTTTTCTTAAATAGTAAATATAAATTAAACATTTCTCTTCCGTTCCCAAAATGGCATCTGCCAGTGAAGCTGGGGCTGACCTCGAACGCTTTCCACAAGCGTGTCTCAAACCAACACGCTGGGTTTAGACACGAACCTCCCCAAGGTGAAGAGTTTGCCTGCAGCGCAGCACGTAAAAGGCGGCCTGCGACAGGAGAAGCATCCTTACCTGGTGACCAGTTCCTGAGCGCCAGGTGACCGTACCACTGGGCTGGCAGGAATTGCAGAAAACTCGGGCAAGCCTCCAAAAGCCAGGCTGCGTGCGAAGGCTGGAGATCTCGCGAGGAAGAAGGCGTCGCTCAGTGGAGAAGACGTACTTCATACACCATACACGTAATCTTACACCAGTTATGTTTCCGTCTCTCCTATACATCTTTGGATGAAAACGGGTGCACTATTAGTCCTCTTGCTGCGAGAGGGAACCCATCCCAGGGAAGAGCTGACAGTCGAAGTCTTTGCTCTGTGAAAGGCTCCACAAACGTTAAGAGCAGGATCCCACTGTTATTTATGAAGAATATAAATGTGTCAACAGTTGGACTTAAATAGCAGCCATCCCTTGGTAGGAACTTGAAAACCCTATTTATATTTATGCCCTGCACAGACTTCCAGCACTTCTCCCTGTAAAAAGCGTCCCCGCAGCCCTGTCTCGCCCCCTGCGTGCTCCCAGTCTGCGGGAGGAGGGATGGGAGCTGTGGTTGGCAGGAATGGAGATATGGACACTCCTCCTCCAGGGAAGAGTCCTTCCTGCGGTCTGTGCGTGGGACATCTCTGTGCAGCGAGGTCACTCCACCGCGCTGCTCGGGCACGAGCCCAAACTACGGGCAGCCCTGAGCGCACCGGCCCTGTAACCTGCTGGGGGACCGCGAGTCGGACACCGCCGCGCTGGGGAATTTGCCTGAGGCCCAATGAGGGGACATCAGGGTTTGGCTGCCAGTCAGGAAGTAAAAACCTCTTTCTATCTTCCCGTCCTTCTCCAGAAGGATTCCCACCGCTCTCCCCCCACCACGCCACGCCACAGACAGATGGGGTGAAGGCTATTTGAGATCCACGTGGTCAGGAGGGTTGTAGGTTACACATCAAGTTGTCTCCTGAAGTCTGGGAGTTCATACCAGCAGCGACTATTGTTGAGCAGCTGGGAGATTTACGCCGCAGTTCCAAAAAATACGATTTCTCAGTGTGATCTCTATCTGAATTTGGCAGAAAAATATTTAATGGCTGGCAAAACATTAGTAAATAAAAGCAGATCAAGATGATGTTGTTACAATAACAGATTACATTACTATTCTCTGTCCTTAGGAAAACCCTGATTAGACCAAGATCCTGACGGGGTCTTATGAATAAGTCAGGAAGGGGCTCTAATGACCCCGCGTGAGAGTGTACGAGCTGCAGCGCAGCCAGCGAGGTGCCGGGTGCCTCTCAGAAACAGGCTCTAGCCTGGATGACTAACAGCAGTTATCACAGGGGGTTTGTTGATTTTCTTTAATAATTTGGGCCAGATTTTCTGCTAGTATAAACTAGTACTGCTCTATTGAAGCCAAGAGAGTGCTGCCAATTTATATCAGCAAAAACCGACCCTTAGTCTATTTTTAATCCCTTTTTTATGCAAGTCTTCATTATCTTATTGAAGAATTGTACCTCAGTCAGAATATTCCTACAGGGAATCTCGCTACAGGGACAAGCAACAGACTTTTCTTGTTAATCAATGTATGGGAGACTCCAATAGCTGAAGTACCCTTCCACCTCTGCAAGCACACCTAGCATTGATTGCTGATCTTAGATCTTGAATTGCATAATGACTGAACTAAGAGAAAATTACTTTTTGCTTGCGAGTGTCAGGACAGCTCTGAATCCATGAATGGCTCGCCCTCAGGCACTGGTGTTTAATTTATGAGCTATTTATCTCCTTGCACACACTCCAGCACAAACAATTATACTTAGTAATTTGTTGATCTTATCAAGGCTGTTTGATGTTACTATTGCTACCTCCAATAATGCTGTGCTTTGAAACTTAAACAGGATTTATAACCAAATTTGGATACTTCGCACACAATTCAGATTTCAGAGAAGTTTAACTCTTTGGCGGCTAAAAGGTTTTGTGTGCGATTTTCAAAGGAGAGCAAACGTTGCATCTTTTGCGGACAAATTTGGCGAGGTGGCCCTTCAGCAGCACCAGAGCCCCCGGGACGAGCTAGTTCTGTCCCTGCATGGCACGGGAGAGTTTTCCTAGCAGAGGAGGAGAGAGGGGAGTGGGTCCCCCTCCCGGGCCAGGGCACTCGCCTCACCTCCATCCCCTCCGCGCTCCGGGCAGGCTGCAGCGGCTGGGTGCGGTTAAACCCTCGCGCCGACGTTCACGTGGTGAACCTCCCATGGTGGTTTCCATGGTGTCCTCCCTCAGAGCCCGTCCTGCTGCTCCGGCTTGCTCCTGGAAACCTTGTTATGCGGGGAACAGCCTTCCTCATTACGGAACGAGGACTTTATTAACCTTTAAATTATTACATGTTTACCATAAATCAAACTTTATGGACCCCTTTGCGCAATCCAACTCTCTTTCTTTGTCGTCGGAGTAGGTACCAAACTTGGGGCCACACGCGCTTACCTCAGGCTGTACTTGGGGTGCAGGCAGCTTCTCCCTGCGTCCGTGGCCGTGAGGTGGTGAAGGTCCTCGCAAAGGGGTTTCCCAAATCCCCCTCACAAACCTTTCCTCCTCCTTGCACGCTGCCGTGATCATTCGGCTCACCAAAATACAGCGAGTGAACTCGGTATAAGAGGTACAAGCAGTGCAGGGATTTAACTCCACGCTTTCAAGTCCAGGCTCCAACCAGCCGTCACGTCAGACTGGAGCGCTGCCGCGGGCGAGGCGGGGGATCGCTGCCGGCGGCTGTGGCGGCGGGGGGGCTGCAGGCAGCGCAGCCAGCGCACCCCGCACCCGGCTCTGCTCGAGCTGAAGGGTCTGGGTCACTGGGGATAAGAACATCGTCAACACAGAGCAGTACCTCTTCCGTTCCTACCCTCACTGAAATAGCCCTTGGCGTGTTATTTATCTGTGTTTGGACATACCCCCATATATAATCTTAGCCTCTTCAATTCCCCCTGTTGTGCAGAGTTCCTGCCCCGCAGGGCCCAGCAGTGCCGAAGCCAAAGACCTTCCCCTCCCGCAGCAGCGGCGGAGCCGCGAAGGGCAGGGAAACCCCCGTGTTCCTGTTCAGCCAGCCCGATCTGCCAGCCCACGTGCCTTCCGAGGCTCGGGTGAATGTATTTTGTTAATTTGCACATCGCATGTGCTCTTGCAACAGCCACAGATTTTATTTTCTGTATGGTTTATAAAGTTTTTCTGTGCTGACCACATACATTTTGCATGTAGAAAATAAAACGCTACAGGCATTCTGTAACTGCGCAGAGCCGTAATGAGCTCCGATGAGCAGGCACCTACCAAATCATCGGTTTATGACGGCAAGCACACACATGTAACTTATTTCACAATATGCAACACGCTGCCATATGTCCCCCGATCTCATGGATCAGGAATGGGCACTACCTGTAGATAGAAGCCAAGAAATAACTGCTTCAAAGACAGCCTCGAAATGCAGAATTTACTTTAAAACTTTCAAAGCCCTACCAGCACACTGCTATTTCAATCCATTGGGATACTGTGATGAATACCACTACTTTGATTTTTTTTTTTTTTTTTTTCCCAAAGCCTCCGGTGGTTTTCTTGGTTTAATTGAAGTGAAATGGTGGATTAGCATAATCAAACATATGGAATTAGTATGGGGGGAGTAAAAATTAAAACAAGTGATTATTAGTTTTAAACAATTACAACTTCTAACGATTTCCCCCCTTCATCCTCTGTGAGCTGAGTTCACAAGTGGAGAGAAATGTTAAAATTTAGCTAAAATTTTTAAACCTGAAAACCTTGTGTCCTGGTTTCGGCTGGGATAGAGTTAAACCACAACACCTTGCCACACCCATTGCTCTTTCAAAATGCGATTTTATGGTCCTACCCTGCACCTGGTAGAAGAAACGCTCAGTGTTTAAACCACCCAACGCAACAGAGCATGCAGCATCACTGCCGACCACCACGGTGAGGACCGACAGAGCTCCGCACGGGCGGTTTGAACAAGCCTGGCAGCCACTAGAACATAAAACACTGCACCGAGAAAGAACGTTGCTGATACTTTTGAAGCTACGAGGGTTATTTGCCAGCTTGCTGGCGCAGGGGCGGGAGGACGGCGCACGCTGCCACCGGGCTGAATGCCTGGGGGCTGCTGCCGCTGCCGGGCCGGGAGCCCCGCGTGGGGGCACACCGCGCTCGGCAGGGCTGCCCCTGCCCACGCAGGCACCGCCGGGCAGTCACGGGCAGCATCAGTAAAGCGCCGGGAGGTGTTCAGCTAAGCCACCCCAGCTACAGGGCAGCCACTCCGGCTGGAAACTTGTTCCGTGGGAGAAGAGGGAGAAGAATACGGCTTACGACATGGCGTTTTTGAAGCAGGCGCTCTGGCATACAGACTCCTTGACCAACCAGGCCCTGAGGTCTGGGAAGAGATCAGGGTGAGCCTGGGCCATGAAGGGGAGAAGGCAGATGGAAACCTGCAGCAGGTAAGAAAGGGTCCCTCAGGAAAGGTAAATAATTTAAAACAATTACGATAATGCTACTACCTCTACAGGGCTGGACATGGTCAATGAAAGAACAAATAAACATGAAATTAAAACAATATTTTTTTTTTAAATAAGGACTTAATCAAAATGCAGAACTTGGAAGGACATTAAAGAGATCATGCTCTTTACTGGTGTTTGCGAATAGCCTTTGAAGAAAAGCTGCTTTGGAGAGGAGGCAAGAATGGTGGTATTGGGTCAGATCAGAGGCCCACCCAGTCCAGCACCCTGGTTTTGACAGTGGTCAACAGATGCCTGACAGTGACAAGGTATACATACCAGTTTTTCTCCCAGCATCCAGCAATTTGTGACTTAAGGACACTCCAAGTGCAGACGTGATATCTTTGTTTTTAACAGGGTTTTTTTCCCCCCCAATCAAACCCTTTTTCTTCCCCCACGGCTTTGTCCAGGCATTTTTGAACCCTTGCCAACCTTCAGCATCCACATTATCTTGTGGCAAGAACTGCACAGCTGAAACCATGTAAAATAAGTATTTATTTTAGCCTGTCACCCACACTAACCCGAGCACTTAATTTACGAAGACATGGAAATCCTTCAATTCCTCTGTGGAATATTCTGACCCCAAAGATGCTCAAACGGCAGCCGAGAGATGGCCAGCTACACCTTGGTGGCTCTTATCCTACTAAAATATTTACTTCGATTTTCAAATAGCCGGACGAACACACCTGAGTTTGAGGCAGTTAGGTCGCTATTTCTAGTTCATCGCTGACCACTGAGCACACCCACTATCTGTTTTACTTTAGGTAACATATTATGGAAACAATATTATGTTTTATATGATGTATTAATCCACACAGAAAGCTCAAGCCTGCTCCCCTTGTGCTTTCTGGGAAACGCTGATTAGGACAGAAAACTATATCCTACACGAGAGGTATTCGTGGGTACAAACAGTCTTCAAAAGTTAAATTTCCATTCTTCTTTGTGCTTCTTAATGGTCTGAAATGTCACGTATTGGGGTGCCCAAGCACGTCACCTAGATATTGCTATTGATGCTGCCAATAAAAGACAGCAGTACGCCCTTACTTGTCTACAGCCGTGTTTTTATTTGACCGGGAACGTACTTTTAAAAGTGAATCTCCTGATCACACCTCTTCACTCTCTCTTCCCCCCCGTCCCCTCCCCGCTTTGCTCTGCATTGCGGAGGAGTCTCACATCAGGCAAACTGGTTATCCCTTGGGTATCTTACAGCAAACTGCTTCTCTCTTGAGGCTGAAGTGAAAACTCCTCACAGGACCAGCCTGCAACTAGTCCGAGGTAGCCCCTCAAATACATGCCGTGGGAACATCAGGTCCTCCCTGCCAACCGCTTCGCTCTCCAGATCTACTCCTACCGAGTCACCCCACGTGCCAGCGCAGGCCCAGCTGCTTTCACTGACATCTCCACATCACCTTCAGGCACACCTTTTGGCCAGCTTGGAGGCAGGCAGCAGTGATCTCCCTGTTCCACTAGCATTTGTTTCATTCCAGAAACACGCCATCACACGGCTATTAGGCACCGAGGAATGCAAGTCAAGAGGAAGGGTTAGTACTCCTCCTCCTCTGCAAAATTCCCTACTTTCCATATTTTGGAAGAGCAGTGCCTACAATGTTTTCTCACCCTTCTCCAGCTGGAGAGACAAGTTGTCTCCTTCTGCTCACCATCGCCATCCCCAGTGACTACAGGTCACCCAGACTTAGTGAAGAACATGCAGGCAGATTTTTTTTCTCAAATAGCAAATATGAGTAGGATGGATACATTGCACCCCGAGACACCTGTGCAGGTTGAAATGCATAATGTGTGCTTGGCTTAAGTTAATCACAATTGTATTTAAAACAGAGTGCTTGGAACTTGCTACATATATCTACAAGTTCTTAGGAGTTGTACGTCTTAAATACTTGGACTCACTGAGGAGAAACGCAGGCTGCACATATTTAATGTGGCAGTTGCCACAAGTCACCAGTGATAGGAGTAACAGAGCTTATCAGATTATTCTTTCCTTTAATAAAACTTGGTTTTATTCTAGAATAATTGATTAGCTTCAGTAGTTAAAAGAACATTAGTTAAAACAGCTGAAGAGATAAACTATTCAGGCAAGTTATTAATCTGAAACATAAAATGTTATAGAATATATATTTTTAAAGAAGATGTGGCAAATATTTTGTTTTCTATTTTCAGAATACTGTAATAACTTCAAAAGCCCCTGTCTATCAAGAACAACTTCATTCAATTTTTAATTATTTTTATTTTTAGAACAGGGAGGTATTGTGAAGTACACAAATTTAAATCTAAACAAATATGGCTTATTAAATGTAACTAAGACATGCAAAAATAAAAAGCAATCCATTAATTGTGCTGTCCTTTCTAACAACCTGTTCACTGACATGTAATAATTAGGGAGCATGGGGATATTTTGGAAACCAGAACGAATTTCGGACAGGACAAGAGAACATGTTTCAGCGGGTATTAGTGCAGTAAAGAGGTTACTTCTCTTTCACCAACACATATACTCCCCTTCTCACTCACCTTTCATTGCGTCTAAAACCCAGCACGAGCCCTTCTCTGTTACTAGCACCGTGCTGACTTCCAAGAGAAACAGGTAGGCTCCGTTTTCTTTTGGATTCGACTTTTAACACAAGATTTGGTGGTCCTAATCTTTTCTCAATTATGTAACATCAAAATAACTCCAAGAACAAACACTAGCCGCACCAGGGAGACGATACAAAAGAGAATTTCAGGGGTTCCAAAAGATCTGAAGTCCTAATTTCCCTGCTTTACAATACTCTTTCCCCTCCCGCCACCATGAAAAAAGGAGACGCTCTTTAAAACAAAATCAACACCTACATATTGAAGTCATCTGCCCTCCCTCTTTCTCCTCAGTGCAATTAAAGGCATGACGCCAACTTTTCAACAATGAGCATCGTGGCTCTGGCTGACCCATGTCTTACTATTTCAGAAATGAGCAATGAAGCTCAAAGGCAGCATCTCAAGGGAAGCCTCGGAGCAGGACATAACCAGCGCGCCCAGTATCTTAAACACAGAGGGGAGGTTAGCCAGTGATAAGTTGCCTTTTCAAAGTTGATAGCAAGCAAATCTATCACAGCGATGTGAGAGGTCTGGCACACCAACAAGCCACAGGTAACATCAGCATGTCTCCCAGCCCCAGCCCCACCGAATCTGTAGCTGGAACCACAGGCACACAGGCGCTTCAGAAAAAGTCAGGCTGTTTTAAATACATCAAGCACACTGCAAGTAAGGGCAATTCTACAGCTTGCATTGAAAGTACAAATGTGGTTTTATTTTTGCCAACAATTTATTCTTCTGTGTTACCCAAAGAGACTAGCTCTCCCTCATGGTTAAAGGGGTAAAAAACCTACTAGACAGCTGCAGTCTTATTGCAGCAGAACGACTTACCTATCCAGCACAGCATGACCTCTTCCTTCACAACGCTATCTGTGTCACCCTCCGCTGGCCTGAAAACCAGACCTGAGAGGACAACACACAACATCAGGCACCACTGCTCCAGCCTCCACAATTTAATAATTTCAAGGCAAGAATGAAATACTTTTTCAAAATTATTTGAACAAAAAAGCTTCAGTCTCAAAGATAACATGATTTTTCTACATATATTTCCTCTCTCCAGTAAAAATAATTTACACTGCATCATTCTTATTATCCTTACTATCATCTTTCAGTGAATATCCATCTACAAATTCATTAACTTTTTTGAGACAAATCATTGGCACCCTAATCTTCTGATTCCCATGAAAGACTCACTTTCGAGATACAATTGCAGCTGCCCCACACTGCCAGTTACTGTATCATACACGTCTTAAAATTCTGTAATCAGCATCCACCAGGTGCCGTATCGCATTCAGCACACCACAGTCAGTCAATACAGACATCCCCAAACACACCAAGGCTGGTTTTGTCAAATGTTTTATTGAGTGTAGACATCTGGAGTACTGTAAAACATGCATTATCTGTAGATTCAAAAAGGAGCAAGCCACATTGTCCTCACTGTCAAACGTGTCAGGCTTGGCATACATGATGGAGATTAATGAAGTATCATGAGAGTAATATGGTTCCTGAAAAGCTTCTACAATTTGGAGTAGGGTCTTAATCGTTTGAAATGCAAAGCTGTTCACATTTAGTGAACTTGCATGTTTGCCGGAGGTGCCATATTTTAATTCAAAACCAACAAGAATAATTTCACTGGGGGGAGGGGAAGTTCCCTAGGTAGAAACTGTATGCTTTTTGTTTCCAGATATTCCATCCTAAATAAAAATTCATATGCTTTTTGAAGCAGCACAGTTTATTTCTGAGCAATGAACAACATCTGATATTCATTTCTTCTTGGGTTGTTGAGGTGTATTAAATTTAAAGAAGATAATATCTCCATCCTCCACTATGTAATTTCTGCCTTGTTGCCTGTATTTTCCAGCAGCCTGTAAATAGACCAGACAAAAGGAAAATGGGTTATTTCATTAGACATTTTGTAGGATTTTCAAATTGTAATTATTTAAATACATTTTGGTAAAGAAATGATACTGCTTCAGCTTCAGAGTTTGACAGCCACAATACTCCTCAGTTCGACATAATTTGGTTCTACATACACATAAAACATATACAAAAATAATTTAACCTCCACTGAATCGGTAGTGCTTAAACGCGTTATATAGTGGTAAATCTGTAAACCCAGTCAAGTCTTAAGATAAAGGACACTAAAACAACTCAATATATTTTTTTTCAACTTTCAGGCTTTCTTTTTCTTCATCTAAAAAAACCTGCAGATAGCAAACACTGGCGGGAGGAATCTAAAACAGTATTGCTGGAAAGGGTGATGGGCAACAGTTTGCATCATGGCTGCATGGCTAGTAAACTGGCAGATGAACTACTTCTGAGCGGTTCCAGCAAAGGACAAGCGAGTACTGTCAAAACTAAAGATGGGAACACTATGCAAAAGTCACAACTGTACACGCCTCGTGCTTCAAGGCTCTCTTGTCTGGTTGTGCCCAGATAATGAAGGACTGAGGAGCACAAAATACAGGCTCAGTTTTTCTGTCAGAAATTTCCTTTAGAAGAAATTTGCTTCAGAAGGACAGATGTAAGAGCCGACAGGCTGTAAAACCAGGATACAGGAGAAGGCATATAGACCAAAGACATGAAAAGGAAATTCGTTATGAAAATGCTGTACTTGAGGAGAGCAGAAAATAGGCAAGGAATCCATTAAATATCAGTGCTCTCCGCATTAGAATTTATTATTATATTTTTCTATCTTTATCTCGTCGTAATTAAACCTAGTATTATAGAGGCTACAGAGAAGCTGTGGCATTAGGACTGACAGACTGGGTGGGAGGTGGTCTGCAGAAGCATTTATCTTGAAAAGTGATCTACAATATGGAAAAGTTGAGAGCTTCTGCTTTAGTTCAATAACCATTCCTGTTTTGAAGTTTTCTCTTGCAGGAGAAAGTGCTTCCATGCAAGACCTCACTGTGCCATTATTCTCAATGACACTATCACAGTGGTGGCATGCTAAGATCCCATTACAGGAAAGCTGTTAACTAATGACCTTAGTTGCAGTAGAACAGATCAGATTAATGGTACATAGTTAACTTAGACACCTTTCTTTCACAAAACCTGCTCTGTAAAGCAATGTATTTCCCCATACTGCTGTCGAGGAATTTAGAGGCCCGATAACCTTGTTGCTGTTGTTCCTCATTTAAATGTTGTCAGCAGTGATGCTAGCCTACAGAAAATTGCAGATAAAATAGCCTCAACAATAAATATATAGTGCAATAGTAATTGATCTCATCCCATATGACACTATCGATAAATAATAAATAGTACTTTGCAAATGTTTTTATATTTCCCCCCCCGCCTTGGAAATTTGTTTAGACTATAAAAGGTTTACTTTCAAGTAGACTTAGTAGTTCTTTCCTTTGAAGATCCTAATAATGCTCAAAGTCAAGAGTAATTAGACTAATTGATGGCATAAACACTAATAAAACAGTGCTGTAAAAATCAGCAGCAAGCGTAAGCTGCAGGCACAGGTACAGAGACATTCGACAGTCGAATACATGTATTACTCAGAAATATTTGTAGAAAAAACTGACCTCCAGAAAGTAACAATGCAGATTTTTTTTAGCACACTATTGCACGCTGTCAAAGTGGCATAGACTTTTTTAATTAAATACATTTTGACACACTAATGCAAGTTTATGTATTTTTGTTACCAGTTTACAGTTAATTAAAAGTGACAGTGTTCCTTTAAATCCTCTGGAGACCATTTAATCCATTTCCATTGCTATCAGAAACACTGGTTGAAAAAATCAATACCCATTTGTGAATCTTGAGTATGTATTAAACAAGACACGTCTAACCAGTTCATTTGCACTTGAAAGCAGCCATCTGTAGAAGCCAGCTTTGCCTAAGCAGATATGATTGCTAATAATGTGATATCCCTGTAGACTACAAAGCCCACACAGAGCTATTCAGTGTATAGTTCACAGCACTGGCATTAAATTAGTTATGCTGTACTGGTGTTAGACACACACAAAATCAAACTTAAAAATCGATCAACTTGATAACATACAAAGCAAGCAACTCCCATTACCACTGTTACTTCAGTTGACTCCTAAAAGCTCCCAAATTTAATTTTGAAATTTACCAGCAATATAAAAGTAATTAGTACTGTGTATGGCATGAAACATTGTATTAAATGCAAATCAGAAAAGATTAGAGTAATATAATGCATTTTTCTAAGAGCAAGGGTTTTTTCTAACCTTGATTTAAAAACCGAGTAACAAATGCAAATATGCTTGCTTTACAGATACTTCAAAACAATAAAAATTTAATCATTAAATATAATTTGAACATGGAAGCTTGATGTCTAGAATCTTACGCTGTGAAATGCAAATAAAAATATATAAACAAAATACTTACAGATTAATTTAATAGGTATTAACTGATGCAGCTTCTGAGGGAAAACACTCAGATTTGAGCATCAAAAACTGTTGCTGGCAAAATTTGAACCTTGGTTACATAAAGTGGCTTCTGACTGCAGAATATTAGATTTATTTATAGCTGTGGTTCCTCTTTACAACTACAACTCTACTTCCCTTTTCATAAGGCAGTTCACATGCCGCAATGAACCAATTATACTGGGATTTTTTTCCCCTCACTTCCTGGGGTTCAAACAAACCTATTAAAGTCCCGCTGCTCAGTATGATCTTCCTTAGTGATACCACTGAGAATAAGCTGAATCTGAAATCATAGTTTTGCATACCTTTCAAGCTATCAAATAGCAAACAATGAAGCTGAACCTTTTAAATTCTTTAACACATTATAGATGCAGGAACCTTCAAAAACTGAGATTGATTAAATCAAATTAATGTGCTTTGTAATTGCAATTTTATAAAATACAAATCTTAATAAAACATCAAAAATGCCAAACGAGAAGTCAAATGTGTAAGAAATAAAGGGAAGTTTCTCTGCTTAAAGAAGGTGGAAATAATACAATAGCAATACAGAGAAGAACAGCTTTTCTTATGACATTTATTTGCCATGTAAAAGTTCATTTCATATTTAGTAACTTCAAATCAGATATAATTTGTCAGCTATAAGAAGGGCACAACTTTGGGCACCCAATCAGTCTCTGCCCTCTAGTGTTGAGAAAGCAGATAAAACTCTTTTTAATAGACGTGTCACTACAAAGAAGCGTGAGCTCAAGAAAAAAGTTTTTCATTAAATATCTTCACTGTCTATTCAGTAGATAGTAGCTACGAAACTTCACCTATTGTAATATGTTTTCACGGACTACATACAATTATTACTGGCACCCTGAACAACCAAAGTAAAGCATGGCATTTTTGAATAAGACATCAAAGGGCAATTGAATTAAATACTGAAATGGTAAATTTTAAGATTCTAATTATGCCTATCAGACTCTAGGAGTGGAATCCACTAACCCTGAAAAAAATGGTACATTTTTATAAAACAGTATTTTCTTAACCGTTTGCATCTGACATTTGTAATACCTTCACTGCAAACTCAAAACAAGATGACACATTATTAGAAGAAACAGATTTTCTATGTTTCTTGCATTTCCTTTTAGAGGTGATTCAAAAACCTGCTATCTCATCTTAAAAATTTGATTTTTCAAAAAACAAGTTCATTTTAAACCTTATTAAATTCTGAACACTAACATGTAAATAGAGAAAAAAAATTTAGCATAGCATTTGGTCTTAGTGTTGACATTTAGTCCATGAACTGTCATATCTTGGATACTGAAGTAGTTGCATTCCTGTTCAGTAATTTGGTGCATTTGAAATCTTTCCTAAGTAAAAGATGAAGATAGATTTTGGTCTATTGCTAGAGGTGACTGTTAAGATTTGCTTAGCATCAAGAACTTCTTCTCAGTGAAAAATAGACTTGAAATGGAAAAATGGTACATATGGAGGGAGAAGAAAAAGATGGGGAGCTCACCTTGACAGCAGCTTCTGAACCTCCTTCTTTAAAATCTTCATATTTCATTACTTCAGCCATAATGAATCCCTTTTCAAAATCTGTGTGAATCTTCCCTGCTGCCTGAGGAGCCTTCGTCCCTTTCTGTCAAAGGAAAGACCGGAAGAAAATTAATTGCATTTAAGAAGACTGATTGCAGGAAAGAGGTTTCTCCTTTTTGATATGCTTTCAGGATCTGCTGAAACTTTGTTTCATATCAGTTAAAATGTCACGCATACAGCTGGGTAATTCTCAATATTGGGACATACAGATAGACGCCTTCACCACAGATAAACCAACTGATATTTAAGAAGGGCAGCTTTGTTTTTCCTAATAGGTATCAACAGTAGTATTGATTTTAGAAGCTATGATTGTATTTTGTTGTGGGATTCACTTCGATCCCTAGCTCTCCACACAGAAAGTGAGGAAAATAAAGATTTTAAAATAACTTTAAAATCTGAATTACTCAAGACTTTTACTTATGTCCAAATAATTTCAATTAAAGGATAACATTCATTGGCGAACCACATCTGTAATCAAAAATGATCTATGGATCTCAAGCCCTACATATTAGCTTATTTTTATTTCAGCAAATTTTAGTAAGTCTAAAATAGAACAAAATGAGTATTCTTACCAAAATGTCAACAATTGAATCAATTGAAACAACTGAAAAAATTAAAAAATCACAGGCAACTATTATAAGATAATTTAAGTTTATGCAATAGAGGAGAATGCATTGTAAGTGCATGCTTTAAATTACAAGGACATACATTCTGTGCACATACAACCATGGAGAGAAATTTGAGAAATAATGGTGACCTAAAGGCTGCTTAATAAAGCATGTTAAAGTGCTAAGGAGTCTGACAGTGTAAAGCACAGTTTTTACAATAAAAGATGTATTGGGTTAATATGGCTACTCACTGATGCTTACCTGACTAAATATCTTTGCACATTAAATCAAAGATACTTACAATCAGTCTTAAGATAAACCAGCTTTCAGATTTTCTAATAAAGAGCAAGCATTTCTCCTACTGAATGTGCTGGAGTTTCAGAATGTGCTTTTAAAAGCTATGGCAAGAATCAGAACAACAAAACTTCTGCTTTTATCTTATTTTGGTAGCTATTTCAGGGACTTTAGCTAGCAGTTATCATGCAAAGGAGATGAGATGAAAAGGCTAAAAAAATAAACGTGCTTTTAGGAAAATAAGTTTAACGTGTGCTAAAACATATACACAAACATCTGTAGCAGTATTAATAAAAATATAAATTTACTGGAAATTATGTTGATTAATGAAAACAAATTAATTCCATTGAATGAAATTAAATACAGCACTGAAATTCACTGCACAGCACTAAATACACTGATGCAAAAAATAACAGTTCAATAACAGAATTGCACCTCCAAAAGTTGACATTTTTGTAATTTTTAAGATGGAGTTTGTAACTACATGCATTTCAAAATATTTTTCAGTATTAATCTTTATATTATAACATATTTACATTCAAAGGCAAACCACTACAGCGCAGCTCTTACTGTCCTCTGGGAATAAATTAGTCGATCTCTATGCCTATAATCATTCTACATCAATATTTAAAATTCAAAATATAATTTTAGGCATTACATAAGTTCCCGGATAAACATATAAAACTACCAAAATAAACTAGGTCTAAATATTAAAGTCAGTAAAAGACCTGAATTACTGCACACTGATTTTAGGTTTTTGAGCCCAACTGTGTATCCATGAGGAATATAATGATGTTATATTGCTTTTATTGCTGAAAATGTAATCCGAGCAAAGCAAAGGAGGAATGAACCACCCGCAACCCAAACAAACTTAGTGAATACAAAATGAAAAGCAACATCAATTTCACTGCAGACAAACCCAGTCACACAGATTAAGCAAGCACAATACTGGTACGTCTTATCTCTGACCACAGGAGGAGGGTAGACAGATTCTACAGGATGAAGAAATTCAGACTATGTAATAGGCAGAATCAATTGTTACCTGCCTCAATCAATGCAGCTCCACTTTCACTGTTCAGCAGCTCACAAATAATTAAAGTTATCCTGGACAAAAACCTCATCTGTAATGACTAGCTAACCGCCACCATGACAAACTTCAAAGTCAGTGATATCAATCTGAATTCAATAGTGTGGAACTGGATATAGCTGATGAATAAGTATGAATCTTACCCTGATGGTCCATGCACGCACTTCATCTGGGCCTGCAGTGAAAAAGTATTCTAGTTGGAGTGCCGCATATCCAGCCTTAATGATCTTTGCTAAAGCACTGAAAAAAAATGAATCCAATTCATTCAACATATACACATAAAACAGCTAAATGCCCCAAGTAATCAATTTACATGGAAAGACATCACATATTTTGAAGACACCGGGTCTACTTTTAAACACAGCAACAATCGCAGTAGCCTTTTTCTTTGAACTCTCTTCAGAAGAACTACTTTTTTACTGCAGCATCATAAAGACAGTATTTTGATTTGTTTATTCGGCAGGATACAGAAATATGGGATAAATTTAAACCACCCTATCAGGCAGCACTTTTGGTCTCATGCAATTTTCAGGACTCCAGGTCATGAAAGCATAACTGTTTGACTGAAATTCAATATTGAAACAATTTATTATAGTTCTTCAGAAAAATTATGGCAAAATTTTCTCCACCGTCCTATTCCCCATGGATGACGAAAGAGTTTTGGTGATCATTCCTTCTCAAAAATATACATAACTAATACCTATGTTATAATTAAAACACTGTACAGAGATGACAGATGACAGTTAAAAACTTAATTTAAAATAAATCTTTTCACTCTGTCTCATGGTAAAGAAAGGAGAAGATTCTCTCTTTATAATGGTAATTACTCTGTCATTTATTATTCTATCAGCACAAGCAATTAAATTACTGCAAGGAAATAGTTGATAATAAAGTGTAGGGAAAATGAATGCTAATTAACCTTTGTGTCATGTTCTCTTCCAGATACTTCTGTTTCTCCTCAGCACTCATATCTTGCAACTTGAGTTCCAAGGCCCCACTAAAAGGAATGACCAAAGCACCCGGGTCGTGTTTGTCCACCCACTCTTTAATTTTTATCAACCTGTACACAACAAAGGGCACAACATTATCTTGTAGTGCATGCATGGCTGTACCACATTCATTATTATCAAGTAGCACATACATATTCATAAGAATTGCACGGTTTTATGATGCCATCTTTTTGTGTATTGCTTTCCAAGGTCAAGGCATTAACAGGCAGCAATTGCTTCAGGTGTACTCCATTAACATTTCACTGTTTCTTGGTTTCTGTTTGGCATTTAATCTATCAGAAATAGGCATAATTTGAGACAATAACTAGGTTTTTGGTAGAGGTTAAACACTTGCAATCTAAAATGCTAACTGAATAAAACTTTGTAGATCTGTGGACGTACCTTTTTCTGAGACTTCCTAGAGTGATATTTATCAAATGCAGTAAAACTGGGGGTCTTCAGTTTTACCTCTGACTTTTTTTTTTTTTTTTTTTAAAAAAGCATCTCAGTGGCTAGGGCAGCTGATATTAGCAGATAGAAAAGAACACTACACTCCATAAACTCCTAGATAGTAAGCAGCACCCTGCTTTTTCTGGCTATTGATCTTGCAGTACGCCATAGCTAATGAATACAGGGCCACTTTTCTCCCACCTTTCTACTATCTCCACAGGACAAAGCTTCTAGGTATTATACTACTATTATTTTTAAATAAAGAATCAAATTTCCTATTTCTCTTCATCTTCACAAACTGGCAGCATCAGTAAGAGTTTGCTGTACATCTAATATATATTTTTTTAGTTGAAAGAAATTGCAAATTTAGAGCTACAGATTTATGGTGCTAGTTTTTGAATGCTCAATATCCCATTAAAAATTAAGAAAACCTTTGCAGCAATAGCTGATGTTTAAACAATCATTAAACATAGGCATCACATTCATGACTGCAAATTTAAGTTATTTAAATTATTTATTTTAAATTTAAGTGAGACATTCATAAATTATGTGCAAGGAGTTCAATGTTATTTATGGGGCACTATTTCTGAGCAGGTGTGAATGGTAAGAATGACAACTCCGTATGCTCAGCAAGAAAACTCAAGAGGCATGGGAGTATTTCCTATACCCTAAGACACAAAGTACAAAATACAGTACTTCGGGTGCCGTAGATGTTTCAGACCTGAAGCACCCACCATACAGCACAGGGTTTTATGCTTGCTGAGTTCTTTTTCTTAGTCCTGCTAATCTCCAAGATTTAGACTAAGGTTTCAACTGCTATTATACTAAAGTGCTTTGAAACTGTGGCCTGCAAACCTTTAAATAATCAATGCAAATGTCACTTCAGAAAAAAATGAACTGAACCACAAGTTCATCAACACACATTTGTCAAAGAAAATAGCAGGGGATCAGAGCTATTATGAGATTAAGTGCATGGCCCACTGAGTAGGGTTTTAGATGGGACAAAGAATATAAAAGTTCACTCACCAGTTTTCACATGTTTGTTATATAAGGCTGGTCTTCTATCATTTACTTATGTAAATACCCCATCAGTGGTTTTCAATCCTCATTATACTAATCTTTTTTTCCTCCAATGAAAATATAGTCTGGTATCCAGGACTGATACTGAAACATCTGAACTGAAAATCGCAATTCAGGTGCATTTCTGAATGTGACATGTGACATTTAACAGCACTTCTAAAACTGACATTTGTAGTTAACTGATTTGTTTTGGCTAACAAACTGGATATCAAAGTTCAGAGCTCATAAATGCCAACCTTTTACAGAAAATATACCTATAAATGGATCTGCTATTCATAAGTGTACTTCAACATCTCTGCATACTTTTTTTTTTTTTAAGAAAGTATCTAACACTGGTCTCTAGACTAATTAAATAACGTACCAAGTGAAAGGCAGAATGAAACATGTAAACTTGAAAAAGTGAAATGAGCATGAAAGTAATGTCAAAAATCGGATTCAAATTCTGTTTGGTAAATATGGTCATCGCAACTAATAAACTAAGAACTATTGTGGAACAACAAGATAAGAAATAATTACTTTGGCTAAAACACCAATTCAGAATAATAATAGTCTTAGACTGTCATTTTAACAGCTTTTCTATTGAGTCCTTAGAGGGATTATTTGCATTCCTCAGGTATTCTATTGTACAATTCAGATGAATAAAGACTTACAAATCATTCCTCTACTGCCAGTGTGAGACTTTGATCCAGTGAATACACCATTGTACCTTAACTATAATTGGCAAAAAACCTGACAGTGTAGAGCATCACAAGCTTAATAACAAAGGAGAGTATCTCAAAGTGTTGACAGATGATCTTCATAATGCAGGAGCAGAGCTGGTACATTTTAGCAATAAATGAGCACTGAGGTCTAAAGGTCTCTGAAGTGACTGACATCAGACCTGCTACAGCCTCACTAAAAGAATAAGGTATTGCATCCCACTCTGTACAGACAGTCGGGTTCTCTGCCTGAGTCTTTCACTTTTGTGACTTTCAATGTCACAGGAATTACTAAAAAGTACCAAGGAATTCCCCTAATGGTGATCAAAATAAAGAAAACAAAAAAGGGTAAATACTCAAATATAAATGCTGATATATTTCTAAATGAAATTTTCCCCAAAGCAAAAATGCTTGACTAATAATCAATAAAGTAATAGTGCAAGTCTCCTTTCCTGTTAGGGATAACCAAGATAAACAGAAGAAAATTCTCTTAACACATGGTAACAGTTAATGTCAAAGTCTGTTTTATTTGAGCACATAATTTTTCCATGGAAATGCTGTATGCCCGTAAAAGGGCAGCACTAGTACACTCATTTGGGCCTTTGCTAAGATAAGCAAATCCTGGAGTATCTCTCCATTATTTCATGTTATACTTGATAATGAATGATGAAGGATATTGGATTTTAGTCTGAGAGAAAAGATTATTAACCCTTAAGAAAATCTCAATTTAAAAAAAAACCAAACACTAAAATGTAACAGAATAAAAAATAAAAAAAAACAAAACAAAAAAAAACAACAGTAGAACTGGCAGAACCAATGACCATGATTAACAGCTGAAACTATTTTAAGAAACAAGAAAGTGCTCAAGATGAAAAGCCTTCTTGACAAAGTAAACTGAAAACTATGTGAAAACAGTGTACACGCTAAAAGCAATTAAAAATATCCTCTTTCCTAATTAGGTTTCTAAAAATTCCATTATTAGTAGAGTTAAAACTAAATTCTGTTTATAAAGTGTAGAGCAGAAAGGCTTATTCTAGTACTACTCAGTAATAACAGCGAGGGATCTCTCGGAGCATTTCTGGACATCCAACAGCCTTCTCGTATTGAGGTGGCTTGGTTCTTCCCTCCAGGTGGCTCTGTGGAGAGTAGGAGTGGGCCAACAGCAACTACAGAGGGTTCCTGAATTGAAATTTGATTCTATTCGCCACAAATGGACAAAATATCCTTTCTGGGAAACAACATAGACCCAAGAGACAGTAGGACAACCATTCATTCTGTAATGGCAAAAAGAAAATCTTAAATAAAAGTTGAACTGAAAACTCAATTAAAAAGACAACTGTGTAAAAACCTGACACAAGAACAAAACTGAGACAAGAACAAAACCAGATCTGAATAACTTGCAAGTGAAGGCAGCACTCAGAATTCTGACCAGCGAAAATGGCCAAGAGGAATTAAGATGCTCACTTCTACCTAACACTGTTACCATTGGCTGATAAGGAGGTAAGGAAGGACAAAAGCATGTCAGCATATCTACTACTAACTCAGAAAAGCTGTGAAGACCAAGATGTTTTCTTGCCACTACCAGATTCCAAAATTTGACAAAGGCATTTAAGGGCATTACAGTTTTTAACTTTGCATCAGCCTGACAAGGAAAAAGTAAACGAAAAAAGCCAGTGACTTCACATGCAGAAGGATCAGGACACCTACCAGAGTTAACTCCTGATATTAAATCAGGATGCAGAACAGACCTTGGAGAAAGGTTTAAAAATGAGGGCACTCACTGAGAAGGCCAATAAGCAAAGAGCACCAGAAAGGGGAGTTGTGCAGAAGGAAGTGCCTCCACTTTAAAATGGTGATGATTCCTGAGGCAGAAGAAACCAAAAGCTGCAGACAACCAAAATAAAGAGGTACAAAAGTTGCAGAATGTACATTAACTACAAATCGATATTTGACAGAGTTTCACATGAGAGATCCCGCTGAGAACAGAGACAGAGTTCAGATGGAAATCAGAAGTAGTGATGGAAGAGAGAAGCTGCAGAGAGAACTTAAGCTCAGTGGACACCTGCAAGACAGGATGATCTGAAAAACTGACCCCCTATAAAGAAAGGTGATTTGTGAAAGTATGCTTTTGTACAAGCAAGACCAAAAAAGCCTCCATCTAACTCACAGAAGAGAAACAATTGTTTTCTGTTCTACACTTCAACTACGAGTGGAAATCGGCAGAAACAAAACAGCATGGCAGGGAAGAAGAAAATACCAGGCAGAACCACAAGAAGGGAAGAAACAAATGTAGATAATGAGATAAGATCGAACTAAGTGATCAAAACACACAAAAGACTGAAAAAAAGATCTACAGATAGGAGTGAGAACAGGACCTAGCAATTCCAACAGGCTCTTCTGTTGGCAGTTCTGAGCAACCCCAGATTTTTAAAACCTTCCAAACTCAACCTGTTTAGTGCTTTGTTCCCCACTGTTGAAAAGTTTTCCATATGTGTAGCCTAAGCCATCTTGATTTCAATTTAAATGCATTAGTTTAACTGAGCCTATACGCTATGGACTGGGAATACACACTCCCTATTTCTTTACAGCAGCGTTTTACACACTTAAAAACTGAGGTCTTTTTTTTTACTTTGTGCTTTCCTTGTAAGCCACATATTACTTCTAACTTTGAACCTTTTTCTGGACTCTTTCCAATTGGTCTAAAAGTTCCTGCAAGCACACGGTACCTAATGCACTCCTCAGAGCTCTCAATAATAATGCCTTATGAAGCATTAAAAATAGCTAGAGGATTAACTCACATATTTTTCAGGTGATTCTCCTGTTTATAAAACCCAGTATTGCATTTGCTCTTTTGTGACAGCACTGCAACATTATCTCATGCTCAGTTTATAACTTATTGTATGACCCTGCTTGACTACCTATTCTTAATACTATACTTGCATAGTTGATTATTCCTGCATAAAATCCTTCTCAGAAGTTGCACCCTAGCTCTTTATTTCCTAATGATTTCTTCTATTTCTTGAGATACTCCTAAATTCTAATTTTGTTCTATACATTCCTGGGCATCTCCTAGTTTGGGGTCATCTACAGATTTAACAAGAATGCTCATCATCCAGCTCATTAATGGAAATACGTAACAGTATCCAACCAGCAGCCGCTTCTGCAGATCTCATAATGACATATTCTTCCACTTGGAAAGTGAAACACTGATAACTATGCTCGGTGTATTATCTTCCAACCAGTCTTGCATACTCAACTTCCAGTAGTTTCCGTCTAGCCAATATTTCCTATCTTGTTTACGAGAATGTTGTAAGGCATTGAAACATTTAAAGGCTTAATAAAAATCCCAGTATGTAGTAAAGTATATTTTTTCACTATATGCAAGACCATTAAATTTATCACAAACAAAATATTAGAGTCATCTGACAATTTAGACAAGTAATACCCAACATAAATTTGTGAAGACAACTGGGTTGCTTGTAGGTGATTAAAAACAGTTGAATTGTTCCAACATTTTTCTTGAAATTAAAGGAAAATTCATTGACTTAAAAATGTCTTGTTTCTTCTTTCCTCTTTGTGGTTTTCTTTTGTCTTTTGAAGCCTCACCCATTATCCACAAGTCATCTAAAATGATGTTAAATTAGGCAACAATTTTTTTTTTGGCCAGGTCCCAAAACATTCTACTGTGAGTACCACTAGGTTTAGTTGATTTGGTGGGATGGGAGAGGAAGATCTAAATTTACCTAAGCTCCAGTACTGTGTGACACAGTTCATAAGTGATGTCCTCCCCTTCTGTTCTGTTAGCATGCAGACTCCACAAAGAGCAGGTCCCACTGTTCTCAGTGCTGTACATATATATAGATGTGTATGTATATGTACTCTTACATAAATAAGAAACATTCACAGCCTCAGTAACCTTCCTTCCAAATTTATATAATCAACAAAGAATGGAATGGTGAAAATGGTGAAACCAAGGTATATAGTAATTTTGTATCACAAAATAGGTCAGTGGCAGTGGTTAAGAACAGGAAGCAGAAAGCACAGGTGGTACTCTGCTGTAACAGATTAACATGCTGTAACTCTTATTGCTACCTTAGGGTATCCCTTTCTTCTTGCACTACATAAAGAGAAAGGAAGACTAAACAGGAAAACATTAAAGAATAAAAAGGTACTTTCTTCCCCACCATGATAGTTTGCTTCTTATGAAGAAGACAAATCCACAGAAAGTTTGGGAGTACCTGTTACTGACCTAGCCAATCCCGTTCCAAAGCATCAGTGACATTTACGAATTTATTTTTTTATTCCCTGTTCCCAGATGGCCAGGAGGAACACAGCAATCCTTAGATTTCAAAAGGCCCTTTCCCACCGCCCACTCCTCACCTGCAAATACTTTCTAGTAACACTTCAGAACAAAAGCACTGCCTCCACACACTGGGCTGCTCCCTGGCCAGGAGCCTCCTTTCAGCCCCTCAGGAACTCAGAACTTCATTCACCCTGTGCATCCTGAATGCTTTAAGTTCCTCAATACCTTCCTAGAGTCCGATGTTTGTATCCCCTGCAGTATTTAGCCATTGCATCCAGATGAACCTTACACAAGACCAACGCGAAGAACCTATCTCACACATTAGACGTCACTTACATCTCCAAAACAGATTGACTTGAGCTTGAAACATGCAGTGGAATAGTCCTTAAAACTCTTCATTTTCAGGGACTTGCGACACATCCCATGATCTCAGGAATCTTATGACAGAATAGGTATATAAGTATTTCATTCTACCAGATCTGGATTTCGCACTTTTTAACTTCATTGTAATTTCAACTGATACTGTATCAAGAAAAGAAGAGAAGTTCCTGATCAACACTTGTCATTTGCCATTTATTATAGATGGGTTTATAACTTTCCTTAACATTCTCCTTTGAAATGTAAGTAATCCCAGGCTCTCTGCCTCATGTGTGTCAAAGCAAGTTTTTCCAGGGCCTTGATCTCCATCATGGCCATTATCTTAAATCCCCTATAATTCTGCAAAATCATTTGTTAGATGGGGTGACCAGTATTGCACCTACTATTTTAGTTCACGTTGCATCCCAGATTCTAAAGAAACATTTTCATAATCTGGACATGAGCTTCTCATCCCATTCCTTATCCATCCAGATGTTACACTTGCTTTTCTGCTACCAGCTGCACATGGAGCAGGGACCCTACCAGCACTCCCTGCCGGCATACTCAAGCTGTTCACCGACAAATATAACCTGGTGGTGTTGGGTTGACGGTTGGACTCGATGATCTTAGAGGTCTTTTCCAACCTTAATGATTCTATGATTCTATGACTCCTGAGTAAAAATCATGCCATATGAGATCACTTAAAAACAAATTCTTCAAGGCAGAAAACAATATTAGTTGACAGGGGAAAAAAATCAAGGCAATATTCTGGAAGTTCATATGAAAGCATTTCATGCCCTCAAGATATAATTCTGTTAACAAATTGTCTAACATAATATGGTAGTAGTACGCACTTCTCAGTTTATCTGGTCTGGAAAGCTACTTGGAGATATTTGCTGTTTAATGGTATGTTAAAAACACATAAGGACATAACACTTCACTTACAACTTTATACAACTGACCACTTTTTGAACATATTTCATATAAAGATTTGGCTTAACTGACATGAAACTTGTTTAGCTGTTTTGGCTTTGCAAGATGTTGGAACTGTGAAAAAAATAGAACAGAAAAGAAAAAGGAGAACATGATATTACCTGTAAATCGAGTACAGACAGTAGTCAATGGACAGAATACTTTTATAACTAGAAGAAATAAAGCATGCATAATAGAAAAATAAAGTTGATGACCTACAACCAAGTTCGAATTAAAAAATATCAAGATGGTAGAAAGACAGAGAGAAAGAGGTAAAATAATCCAGAATGACTTTTTCTGCTAATCTATACAGAGCTCCCAGTAAGAAAAGATTTTTTCAGTACCTTATACAGCAAATTCCATCTAACAGAAGGTCAGTCAAGGTAACCCTATTTTAAACATTTGTAAGAAGCATCATTCCTGAAGAATAAAGATCTTGAAATCCATTTTTAACACATTAGTTTCTGATCTAGTTTTCAAGACTTCAGTAGTATCTCTTTATCCAAATTACGGTCCCCATTAAAGTGATCAAAAATAATTATGACTTAAACAATAATGAAAACGGAACTACACTGCTGCAGTAGCACCTGCTGGTACGTGAAAGGCTTACAGTCTCTAGTTCTCCTTGGTCTGCCAATTCTGAAAATTAATTCTGTCTTAACTCAAAAAAAAAAAAAAAAAAGACATGGCTGTTGCTGTCAGCAAGGATCAAGCACAGTCAAGACTGAACTACTGATGAAACTGCGTAACGATGCAGACTGCAACAAATCATGCACTTTACGTTTCGTAGTTACAGACATAATAGGCTCCACTTGCAGCACATACACTTTGGACAGAAAAGATGCTTTTGGAAGTCACATCTTGTCGTTCTTTCTGCTATAATTTATAAAATGTGGAGTTTTGAAAGGTTATCTTGAAAATGATAACACAATAATTTAACAAATGCTCTTTCATAAATTATACAGAAGGAGCAAATCTTAGTCGTAAGACTTATGTGCAAAATGATGATGATTGAGATACTACTACAGATTAGTGGAAAGAATACCTATTCCATAGTCAGGTTTACATTATGGCATGATAATTTTAACTTTTGTCTCTTGACAGGGCTTCTTATGTCACATGGAAAACTGTATTCTTAAGGGTCCTGTACAAAAAAAGTAGGACAATTCATACCAGCACTATTATAGCAAAGTCTCAAATTTTTCCCCATAAAAAATTGTAAGCCATGCATAACTAGAATATTTGATCAAAAAAACATGTGATGCCTTAACAAGAGAAACTTTACATGAAATGCATGATGGACAACACCATTTTAAATTTATATTCTTTGATTCTTCTATGTACTGTGTGCACACAAGCAAATACAAGGCCATACTACCAAACAAAATATATGAACTACATAAAACTCCTGTGTAATGAAATATATATTAACACCACTTTAAATAAGACAGTAGAAAGAGTAATTGGGAATATATTCCCCTAGTGCTAATTAAAAATGCTGCAATGAATAACACAAATGCAGACTACAACATGTGTTAGTTTTGCCTTTAGCTAATGTCACACAACAATTTAATGAAACCTAAACAAACTGTGTCAGAATATTCCCCCCACAGTTCTTTTAACGAAATATCCTCTCCTGCTCACACATGATAGAGGGAGACGCCTTCCTTGCTTCTTCAGAATTAGTCTGTGTGATCTTAATTGGGGTGCCTCTCCAGACCACAGAATTCACATAAATGCTCTCTTCCTCCCTCCATCACTTGTTAAAAACTATGTAAGTATTAAAATTGCAAGAGTCAAATATTACCACAATGAGAGCATTAGATTTAAAATAATTATTCCCCCCGCCCCCTTTGACCATTACCAAGTACTAACATTTTGTGATCACACGATACTATGAGTGAAATTTAAGAAACAATTTTGATGAGACTAGTAATAAGAATCATAGAAGCTGGTGATACCGGACTAAGTTGTGGGGGTTTTTTTGATGAAGAAATATCAGACTTATTATTAAGCTGGAATATGTTACTCAATAAATCAGAAATTAACTTTCGTATTTATTCAGAGAACGAACATCATCTAAGCTCTCAGTATAACAATGAAAGAGTTATTTAGTTGAATGGTTAATATTCAAACTACAGCAACTCAAAGAATACAAGGCTTAATTTCAGACACCTGATTTAGATACCTAATCTCGCTCTACTCCCTATATAGTTAATGAAGCAGGAGGCTCTTCTAAGGGCAATTCAGAGCACTTAAATTAGGGCTCCTGTTCTCAGGAGTTTCTTCTTAAAGCATCTTCCCTCTCCCCTTTTCATAGGCTACTTTAGAAACTAACCCTGACCTTAAGTGCCTAAGGTCCTTACATAGAATTATGTGGTGTGCCTCAGTCTTACCTCCTGCTGATACATTTCCCCAAAATACTATCTAATAAATACAACAGCATATACTGTACTGTCATATGAACATGTCCATGTCCAAGTAAAACACTAAATGAGTTAGGGATTTTCACAGTGTGCAGAGATGCCTTGTATGAAATGCACTTCACTAATTTGAAAAGCTGTCACAAAAATGTTCAATTCTACAGACACAGTCTGTTTACCTGTCTAAACTACGGTGAAATGAAAAAAAATTAACAATATCTGAATCATCTGCTAAAACATGCTTGTCTTAGGGGAACACTAACTTTGATTTTTTTCAGAAGCAGGAATAAGTGTCTGGATCAGTGTCTGAAATTAGGCTCCATTTATTTGACGGACTGTAAAGGATCTGTTAGACATGAAGATTTTTATGGCTGAAAATGGAATGACAAAGTAAATTTCTGCAAGAAATAAATACCCTTATTTTGTGGGTGGGTGTGTACAAAACATTTTTATTTGCAAACACAAAACTAAAATTTGATTTATTATAAAACTACTAGTTTACCTATCTTCATTTTGTTATCCATTATGGAATTAGGATGCATTCAACGCCCCCAGCAATTGTAACAACAAAAAATTATTTGATCGAAAAGAAGTTCCACCTTGAAGTTACAGTGCTCTGTGATATGTTTTACCCTTACAAACACTAGCACTAAGAGCAATAGGATCAAAAAGCCAAACCTAAAATGCAAGCTACTTTAATTTTTATGACTTGGCCCAGAAACCATTTTTCAATAGAAAGTCAGAACATAAGCCCAAAACCATACTAATTCATGTTCAGTCTCTTCTGAGTAAAGAAAAGGCTCCATGTGTGGTGGCATACATGATAGTTGTCAACATAAATGAAAATGTTCATGAATAAAAAACAGGCTGTATAAAGAGCTAATTATAATATTACTATCAATTGCTAGCTTGCGCTTGCAAATCTTTCATATCATACAAATGCATTGTTTTTGACATTTCTCTGTAGCTAAACATCACATCATTTCACTTTTTCAAAGTAGTTCAAATATGCACGGGATATACTATAAGGAAGGTGGTCTGATCTACAGTTACACTGAAAAAGAAAAAACCTATGACATAAATGTGCATTATCATTAAAAATTAATTTAAAACATTAATCAGCTCCCAAGAAAAAAAATCTAGACTTCTAACAGCCTCTAGAAAATCATTTCTACTTTCTGTATATTCATCCTTTCTATCCAAAACAGCAGTTGAAAACACTTCACTCAATGATGCAATTAAAGACTAAAATAATACATACACCCAAACCAATAGTGAAGTTGTGAATTATTCAACTTGCATCCAGATGTTTTCTTACCATTAGAAACACTGTTTATTTGCTTAAAGCAATCACTTGCACTCTTTTAGCACATGAGTTGTAAGAAGTTTCAGTAACCCATGAAAAGCACCATTCCTATTTTAATGCTCAAATGGATTCTTCTTCTATTTTAGAAGTGCCATAGAATTTAAGTTTGGAAAAGGCCTGCTCAACAGGCAAGAGCCCTAGTAAGTAATATATGGTTAAAAGCAGACCTAGTCAAAGGAAAAATACCAAAAAATCATAGTGGGCAGTTATTCTGGGACATGATAGTCTATCAATTTCTCCACCAGAGAGTCACTTAATCAACAGATACGATGCTATTTTAGACTTAGTTTCGTTGAGCAATGACACCATCAAAGAAGAAATTATCACAGAAAATAACCTTGGTAAACACAAGTGATTTGGTTTAAAGGAAAGACTAAAGCATGCCCTGATAAATTTATTCTCTCATTGATATGACATATGATTTTCTATGCAGGAGAAATACATCTATAAAGTATTTGATAGTATGCTGTGTGTGAAACTACTCATTCAGCCAGAGAAGAGGGGGAAGTGGATTTGTACAGACTGTGTACCGAGTAATGCACTGGATATGTTAACAGGAGAACAAACTGGTATTTAAGGATATCATTAATCAAGTTTCACAAGGATCAAACTTAGGACTGATCTTGTTTCGATACATTGATGACCTTGACATTAGTTGCATGCAACTGTTCAACACAACAGCAGGAGACATTTTCCTCAAGGAAAGTGATCATCGTCATCATCAATTGGAAATGACATAGAAGGGGGATCACAATGGGCTAGTCTTCTTCAAAGCAACTCTAAGCCACCAAGAAAATGCAACAGGGAAAAGGCAAATGTAATCTACAGCCCCCACTGGAAATGCTTCCCTTCGTTTAACAGGATGCATTACGTCTGCATATAAGGTATTCATGAAGGCATGCGGAGTACCATGTGCAGCTGTGGTCAGCTAAATTCAGAACAGGTCTAAGATTATCAAAGGAATGGGAACCTCATGTAAATGACAGAGACAGAGAGAAAATTGATAATGCCTGTTTCAAATAAGTACTGGAGGTAAACACCAATTAGATAAGATACTACTTAATCTACAGGACAAAGCTGCCAGAACCATCAATGAAATAAGCCAGCCATGGACAAACATAGGCTGGAAATTAGCAGAACATTTTCAACCCAAGGCAGCAGCGAGGTTCTGTGAACAGCCTCCCGATACTAAGTGTAAAACAATCAGCTACTGTTAAAAAAACCTTAATTAATTTATGAAAGTCATTATACTGTGTGGCTACCAACAATAACTGGTTCTGTATTGAATGCAGAGGAGGGATTACAGTAATTTAGGGATTACCATATAGTTACAAGGAAGCACTACACTTTGTGAATTCAGAAGTACCTAGAGGCTATGCAGAAATGCAAAAGGGGGACAGAGAGGTCTCAATCTCATACAAATCAAGTTCCTACATGTTTTGTAAAAACAGTGCCTTCACTGGGGAAAAGGCATGAAGAACTCAACCACCACATATTTGACTTAGCTGGAGCTAGCCAGCTGACCAGCAGCAGTAGGCTAGCAAACTGATCATCATGCAGAAAGTCCTCCCAAGCCACAGAATATGATGCTACCTGCTGTTCAGTGCACCATGTCAATGCTTTTTAAAGAATGGGTATAAATTGGAAATCATTGTTGTAAGGAAACAAGACTCAAACTCTTGGAAAACTAGACTTCAGAACTCAACCCCTTGGAAAACTAGACTTCATGAGTTCTGCTCTTCCAAAATAAAATGTAATAAAAGTCAAAAGTAGCCCAGAATACCATGTATAGTTACCAGTACCCCTCATGAGGAGAGCATGGGCAAGGCAGAAGAGGTGGCTGCAGTACTTGTATCACAGCTTGGCAGTAAGTCATTTCAAAATTTGAGAAAGATACACATTTTTAAAATAGCACTGATGAGAACACTGGACTTCATTATGCTAATTGGTCAAATGAAGAAAATTAAGAACATGATTATTTAAAAATGTGTGAAAATTTTAATGGAATTTTCTTACTTAGCATCACAAGCAGAAATCTAAGAGGGACAGAAGTAAAATCCAGTTCTCCATCACCAAATCTCCAGGCATGTAAAATGCCTTTTACATAAAGTCATCCTTTCCCCTCTTCCAGCTCCACATCAGTATCAAGTTTTGCTCCAGAGGAAGGGAATCCCATCATTAGAAGTCTCCTATCCCACCCAACCCCACTGCATCCTCAAGAGCAAGCTTGTGCTTTGCAAGGAGCAAGACAAGGTTGGCTGTAAAGGAACAGGAGCCGTTTGGTACACCCATGAGCAGACAACCCTTTGGGGCAGGACATGGATTCTGAAATGCATTGGCAACCTTCATTTTCTAACTTTAAAGTGTTTCCCATTCAACATTAAGACACTTAGCTGTATGTAATTTCCAATTTCTAAAAAAACAACCAATGAACATGTTAAATTCTAAACTGAATGTACTCATTACATACCTATTACACAAACATATCTTTGAGCTAATGGAGCTACAGTGAGTATTCACCCCTCAACAGACTAGAAGCTGGGAAGAGGTAAGGTGTTCTGCTATAAGATGTCACAGGTAGCTAAGAGCAGAGAAACAAAAAGACATAGTACCTCAGAATTTCGTGCCGTGCTTTTTAAGGAGAAAAATCTAGTGAGTACAGTCTCTTCTGACCCTTCTTCCTAAAATACGGCCACTTTCCCATCCCATCTGATAGTTCTACGTATTCTGTTGCTCACTCTGGTTTCTCTTCCCAGTGTCATTCTCCAGTCTTCAAAGCTTTCCATCCTGGTCCAACAGCTCTTTAGCAAGATGCTTCCAAATGCGCCCCCCAAAACTTCCACCTCTTCATTCAATCCAACCTCCCTCCTACCCCAGCTTTCGGTCACTCCCACACTCCTACTTCCTTTTATCTCCTTTGCAGGGTTAACAGTTCTGGTCCTGGCCAGGGACACACCTCCTACTCAGTTTCCTTCGTTCCTCAACATACAGAGGTACATTTGGATCACAGGCACTTCCAAATTCCTGTTAAGTCTGCTCAATTCTTACGTCTAGTAACAGCTATTTCAGAGAAAAATTCCTTAGCTGCTGTGTATCTCACAGTATTTAGTACTACATTAAATATTTACCACTGCACTTTCTTACAGTTTGTTTAAAAAATAAATAATACAAATATCGAAATTTTAAAACTTGTGTTCTGCACAAATCCAATGCATTTTAATGATTTTTCCCACTAGAAAGAGGACAATGTAATTATGTAATAGGCTGAAATGAACTAGGCTCAGGAACAAAATATCAATTTAAAAAACAAACAAACAAACCATTCCACTGTATAGTTACTTAAGTACCAGAGCACAAAAACAGTTCAACAGAAGTATTATATCTTATCAGATACATACAGTAACATTTGTTTTAAAGAAATATGCAACACAAGTCCTTCGGTAGAGTCTAGAAAAGCACAGAACATACAGTTGTACTTCTAGTGCCTCCACTTATCAGATGAAATCTTCTCTCTACACAGGCAAAGGACAAAAAATGGGAACCTAAATAGAGCAGACTGAAACATGGTAAAGCTAACAAACATTACATCTTTCCTAGAAAGAGAAATTTCTCTCAGAAAAAGATGCAGTTGATAGTTTCTCTAGCGCGTTCATATAGTTATTGTATGCTGTACTTTTGGTACATACCTGTGGAGCGTGCAACAAGAAATGCCAAGAGTACTGGAGACTTGATAGGACTTAATACTCTAGTCGTAGCTGCACATGTCATTATTTTGCTATTTACCAGAAAGAAACCACAACTATACATTACATATAAATCAGAAACAGCATGCATTTTTTAATGTTTTAATGAAAATAATGCAAAGTATGGAACTTCACAGTGATGAGATGCCTAAACCAGAAGTATTTCCCCAGCCCTACGGCAGTATTAAAATACTATGTAATAATCCTTTATGGAGAAAGCAGTTACTGAATTTGTTCAAAACTTATATGCTGCAATTTTCAGAAAAGCACCACACTACAAATACATTCCATTCATTCAGAAGCAACCTAGATTCAGTACTATAGAAGATGAGGGTACCGCTCAATGCAATGATTCATAGTTTCCTTAATAGAAAGATTCAGCAGTTTTCAGTCGAGACCTTTATTCCCTCTCTGAATAAATGATGCCTGAAATTTTTATTCTTGTTCTAATGGAATTTCAATGGCCTTCACTGCAAATCTACTGGAAATTTTCGCATATTAAGTGGAAAAAATTAAATGATGTTAACCACATTTTAATGTGATTAAGGCTGACAGGGTCATTATTTCTGCTAATCACTCAGTTTAAAAAGCTCAAACAAAACTTTGTAACAGCCAACGTTTTTTCTGTTTTTCTGTATGTCTACTGTAGTTGAGAATTAAAGCCATTACAGAATATGAAACACAGTATATATAATAAAAAGGATATATCAAGTGTTTTCTGCAATTTGTACATGGATTTCATTATAATTAAACTCAAGATTAAAAAAAGAAGGGGGGGAATCAATCTAACAATATATATACCCCTTTACTTCTTTTGTCTTCCTCAATGAAAAGACAGAATAGAACAAGAGAATATATATTTCTTTTCCTGTAGCTCCTATTTGCTAGTGAAAAAGAGAAAATATTTCTGCATGTCTTTACCGTGAACGAAAAGGTATGTGTAATCACGGAAAATAATTTCTTAGAAAGTGTCTGTTGGGCTCTGCAACACGGAGTTCTGCTCATTTCCCTTTAGGTTGGCATAAGTTGGAAAACGGGCATACAAAAGTGGAACAGAGGCAAGTGGCAATGATGAAGAGCAAACAGCATTAGTTTTCACAGTGTCTTGTAGTTTCCTCTCATGAAGGATCAACGATAGAACAGAAAATTAAGGAGACTGCTGCTATGGTCACTGGCTCAGCTTGAGAGCCACAGCCTTACAGCCAGCCCTGCTTGCTCTTGCTCAAAGGTCTGCCATCGACAGCAGCACTGAATCCCGATGGAGCAACTCCCCAAGATCAATAACAACAGAACACAGGAGCCTTGAGGGTGATCGAAGAGGGTGGAAGGACTTAAAAACTAGACATAAGTTTGTCTCATTCGCCCTACCAGAGGAAGGGGGATGTTGTTTGTGGGATTTACTTTTTGTTTCTTTCTGGGTGGGAGGAGGCTGTTTAGAGTTTTTGTTTGGCTTGGGTTTTAGGCTTTTTGCAGGATTAGCATTTTCTGTAAAGACCACCACTGTAACGCTTATTGCCTGCTTAATAATTAATACCACCCACTGTGGATCCTCATTTCTGGAGGACCTGTACCTCTCATGCCATGTATATCTCTCCTCACAAACCCAAAACCTACAGATGATTAAAAAAAAAACAGAAAAAAAAAGCATTTCAGCATCTACATTTTTCTACATAAATAACTGTGTTTATACTTAAGTTACTTTAGAAGAGAATGAAAGTGCAGACAGACTGATTCACATTGATCATTCCCATCTGGTTTAATAGATACATTTCAACCTTACTGAATCACTGAAAATAAAAACTGTATTACAGCAGCTTCTTGAATTACAAAAAAACCTTTTAAAAAATAGTAAACAAGATCATTACCTTCTTAACCTTAAGGTACGTGAAATTTATCTGAAAAATATTTTATTTCCTTCCCATTCCTTGGCAAAGTATCCGATCACATACACAGAGATTTTTAGATCTACTTCATGATTACAACAAAAAATGCTGAGAAAAAAGATGGTAATTAATCATATGCAAGTCTTTTCATATAAGACTTTACTTCTACCTTCACATCTAGCATGTACTGCTAACTCTGTATTTCAACAGCCAACAGCTTTTTTTCCTAAAGAACATTTGCTTCCCGCCTGAATACTTTCCATAACAAGAAACAAAAAGTCCAATGACATTAGATCATTTACTATCAAGGAACAAACTATGTTAACATCAATATCATATTACAGCTGTCAATTTGCGATGTTCTCAAAAAGAAACATTATTGGTATTGTTGGACTTTCTAGTTTTAGTGTGAAGCCATGCACTAGTGCATCAACTAACAACCTCACTGTATTCTTGTGCTCATCTAAGAAGGGACCCTGCTGAATGTCCTAATGCATCTTATTGTGAATCTTCAGCAAATAAAACTTCATGTATGAGCTCATGATGTGCTTTGCTGCTGGAAAGTCACAGGCTCTGTGGGAAGCTTTTTATCTTCCCAGCAGTCAGTTCTCTGAGAACATCAGTGCAGCTACTGTAGTTACCTGTAGATTACTTGTATTTTCTCACATCTGTGTCCAGCAATCTAAACCATGATGATAAAGGGTCATTAGGTTTTGAGTGAGGAAGGGGATGGACTAGACAATTTGCTCTGATAAGCTCCTTGTTGTGAGCGCCGGTTTAGAATGTGAAATGCGGGGTTACGCACATTCTCAACTCAAAAATCAGTGCTCTCAGAGCACCAATTAAAAATCACACTCAGCTCATCTTAAACTACACAAACACATCTTACCTGAAATTTTTACAATTAATAATATTGCAATAAAATAATTCTGTCACGGTAAGAAGGACATCAACTGTCTATTAGCCACAAAAGAATTCAGGTACAATTACTAAGATAACTGCTGTTTGGAGCACAGCAAAGCAATTTCCCACAGTGGGACTTACAGTTCAATTTACCAGTTGGGCAAATATTTTGTGCTCTGTAGTGGTCTACAGAGTTAACAGTTACCTGTAACATTTGAGCAGTGTTATACTTGGAGGAAACTTTCTTCAACCCAAACAGGTGTTTCAGCTTTATCTGTTGCCAGGAATACACCTTTGTTTTCCAACCCTGTTCTAAGAACTATTTTAAGGCTTTTCAATTAACATTAAACTCAAATTTATGAAAGAGCCAATGCCTCTATTTTCCCTTTCCAAGCCGCTCACAATGAGGTCTTGTAAGCTATAGGCTACTTGGAAGAGGGATGAGAATAAGCACAAGGTCACCTATAAAATTACGTTAGTCCTCAAGTAACTTGATGAGGTGATAACAGGCTATTTTTCCTTACGGGGTATTCTTAATTCAGTAAAATAATAAAAAAACGATCACATGAGTTAGATAATACTGCCGCAAATGGAGAGACATGTACCCACAAATGGAAGAAGGCTGCGTTTTCATATGCAGCAAAACCAGATTATACCATATATAATATGATTATACCATATATAATACGATTATACCATATATAATACAGTATACATCGAGAATGTTCCACTGACATGGTCAGTGATAGAGCTGTAAGAACCGATTAAAATATTTAAAGTGAAATTTTGTGTCGAACTCCAGAGAGTATCATGGTATTATGTAAGGCAATAGACAAATACATGGAGAGACAAAGGAGCCATTGAGTATTTCTTGGTCAACATACAAGTTGTCACAAGAAATTCAGAGACTTATGAGTATGAAGAATATAACTACTACACTTCCCTCTTCTCAAAATTAAAGATTAAAATAATTACCATTCAAACACTAACTCATCAGCTTAGATAGCTCAAAAGGGTTTTTCTCCATTGCCCTTGCAGAGATGATGATATCCTGCTACGTTGCTTTTGAGTCTTAATTTCAAGTCAGTGAAGAAAAACAGAAGACTGATATTTTACACAAAAAATTAGGTCTATTTCCAAAGTAGAATAATAGTAACAATGCATGCTCATAACAGATTTTTCCACCAAGAGTCAAAGACAGCATTTGAAAAAGCTTTTTAATTTTACCAGTTACTTTTATTTTATACATATACATCTCCTGGTTCTGACTTCTGCAAGAGGACTAGCTACATACACCACACTTGTATTTTTTTTATTACTACATGGCCTTTAATGAAAATGCAACATTTTAAGAACTAACATTAACAGTCTGCATCATCAGAGAAAATGAATCCTTAATAATTATTCATACACCAAGTAACTGTAAACCCAAATCATTTCAGAAGACCTGAATGTGTCAAGAACTTTGACAATTATGACTGGAGCCAGGAAACTGTAGCACTGCAGAATTTCTTATGAATTTTTCTAGTTACTTTTTATAAATGCTGTCCTAGATGACAGCTTAATGTGTACCACATGCAATATTTATTCTTCTTCAGTGTCAGACTGTCTAGCCATCCAAGGGAATACAAAGAATGTCACTTATTAGGATAAAAGCACAAGGAAGGTAATCAAGGACATATGTAACATCAGCCAATCATGCCCTATTTCAACATCCTATTCCATTCATAACAGTTCAACAATTATTTGCTTACTGATAACTTGCTTTCAGGCTGTTTGTGTTCCCCATAATGGTGGTTTGCATTTATTTTGCTCTTTAGAATTGGACACTTGCTGTGCCATGCATGTTTGTCAAAACTTTATATCTTCTGTCAGAAATAGCTTTAGCATATCAAGTCACTTCTGTTTGTCAGAAATCACTAATAGAACAATCTAGTTACCTTCTATGTCAATAGGGTACTAACATAACTAGAAATCAGAAACAAAAGGCTATCACACAACCACACACTACTGCAAGACAGGCAGCTAAAACCACGTTTCTGTTTAATATACTTTGAGCATATAGCTGTATCTTTATGGAAAACCTAATACAGAAATTAGACTTTGACTGGAATGGAAAAATATTTCAGAAATATACTGTTTAAGCACAATGACATTAACCTTGTTTTTTAGGCTTGAATAACTAAATTCCTTACTAGTCCTCCACCTCTCTCTCCCATATTTTTTTAAATTTATTTATTTTACCAAACACCTATATGGAATACTTGCAGACATCTTATCTGCTGATTCCAATCTATCTGATGGATTAAGTTACAAAAAAGCATTAATTCACAAAGACAAGTAGAGACAGGCAGATAGAGGGAGCCAAAGACAAACATTTACCCTCCATAAAGTTATTTTTAAATAATAATAATTTAAAAAATCCTATGGGAAACTGAACATGCATGCATATGCACGCACACTTCATTAATCTGAATATCCTGGGACATAAAGATTTTATTAAATAAAAACAGGTATGGATTTAATGAGCCTCTGAAATAAAACATAAGCTGGAAGAACCATCACATGTTTTAGATCGACAACATTATGCAGGTTTTCAATGTATTAGGTGTAAGATTTTTTTTTTTTTTAATAAAAGCCATTTGTTTGGATTTAAATACATTTTCACTTCGGAAGTGTAACATTGTGCCAGTGCATGAGAACAAGAGCGAGACTTGATATACAGTGAATCTGATTAACGCATTTTCATTGTTCAAATCAATGAAGTACAAAACCAGCACATGCACTTACTTTCTTTCAAATATTTATCTTCTAAACATCTCTTCAGGCTTTCGAAACTATTGCCAGAGCACAGTAAATCGCAAACATTATTTTATTTAACTTCTCTCCAAATTAATAACAATTAAGGTCAAGCATTGGTAATAATGGATAATAAGATACCCATACCAAATGTCTCATTTGACAGTTCTTCCATTAAACATATACAACTTACAAACTTTCCTCTCCAATTTAAACATGAAGAAGCATCTATTCCTGGTTTCAAAACAAGGATACATAGTTCTATTCATTGTAAAACTAGTGACTATCAACATTTGAACATTAGTCATTAGTATTAGTCATTAGAAGAAACTAAAGTTGTGAAAATAAAATACTCTGCCAAAACTTTAGAAGGTAAGTAATCTTTCTTGGGAAGAACAAGCAGTTAAATGAAAACATATTTCCATATATTTAATACATAAAATTGAGCTGTAAATAATCATAAAATTAAAAGGAAAACTATTTAAAAAAAAAACAAATAAAATGCATCAGATTTTCAAAATAATCAATGAAAAATGTGTCTGTCAATTGTGAAACAAAGAATTTAGTTCAGAGCAAAAGTAAACTTGAAAAATGGGTGCCAAAGCCACAGCAGCCTATTTTATAAAAGAATTTCCTTCTTAAACATTATTTTTCTATTTATAATAAATGATTTTTGATTGGCTGATGTTCCCATTTAGCCCCTATTTCTAGAAAACAGAACAGTAATCCATAAAATATTCCTCCAGAGAATGGAGATGCTGCAGACCATTCATGAAGAACAATTTCAAGATGAGTATTGTTCCCAGACCCCACAAATATCTCAAATATCAACTGCAGTGAAATAAAGAATGGTAGGTGAAATAAAATTAACTTCAACTATGAGAACTTAAAGAGATTAACAGAACTCTGTAGCATGTGATAGCAAGAAATGTTTCAAGACATGATCCAGACAGACAAATTCAATAAGCAGAATTTTAGAGGTACATACACGTAGTTGTTTGCAAATCAGATACACCAATACTAAGTAACAGATTATGAAAGGAAAGTTACTTACTAATTTGGACATTGTTTAAGAGACACTATTATAGTGATAATGATTGCAATGCCCAATCCAAATTTCCCCATACAGATGTTTTTGCAAAAGCAATACAAGTAATTCTCTTGTTATTTCAGGATAAGAGTCAATATTATCAGAGCGGTTTTTGCTTAAAAAAATTCTAAAATGAAAGCTCATCTGCCAGTTATTACAACTGTTGATGTGTCTACCATGAGAATGAAAGACTATCTTTCCTCTCAAAACCCACCAGTTACAAGCAGCAAGGAGGTATCAGATCCTAACAGAGAGGAGGAGCTACTCGCATTGCTCCCATCGCACCAAATGAGACCACAGCCACTCAACTCTGTACAGTCATTCAACAGCCTTCCTCTCCATCTTCCAAATTCTCAATAGGACTCACACAAAAAAACCTGCTGGTTTTTAAATGCCACGTCAGATATAATAATAATGAACCAACAGATGTTAAAAGCTGGGGACGCATACCCATAGTATCTATTTTCCCCTTGATTTGAAAGCGTAATTTATTTGCTTTATGGACTATGCACAACTGCTGTTTCTATGTTGCCTCATTGACAAAGACAGGCTAACAATGCTCATTCATTCTGAAAGGCACAGGGCTCAATAAATTAATAATAATAAGTAACAATAAATAAATTCATATACAATAACCTAAGAATAAACAACTACTATCAAGAATAATAATCTCTTGCACAATTCTCTATTAGCTGATTTGTAAAGCAAAAAAGGGCAAACCCCCCCTTTATTTAAAAAAAAAAAAAAAATCCTACTTTCTAGAATACGACCTGCTCATTAATGGGACAAATTCAAGTTATTCTTCAAGCTCATAAACCAAACCATGCACATGTAGATCAGTCTCTACCCCTCTTTCCCTGTCAAAATTCTCCTGAGGTTCAAATATGAGAAAAGTAACTTGAATCAGCTACAACATATTAGCAGATAGCATTTTAACTGCAATGAGAGAAGTGTAACTGGACCTGTGTAACTTGCATCACAAAGGAGATACAAAATATTTTTGTAAGTCAATAATAAACAGAAAAATGCAGCAGAACAGAGCTCATCTTCTCCAAGTAGATTTAGACACTCATTTTCAATCAAAGAATATTCTTTATCCCTGGGAAATTTAATCGAGTAGACTATTTCACCGTACTTCCTTCTCTTTCTCTCATCAATATTATTACATTCAAAAATCACTGCAGTGAAGGTGGTTGTGCTTGTAATACGCACGACACAAAAGAGTAAGGAAACAAGAAGTGTTCTACTTATTCATTAGTAACGATGTTTCTGATCAGGAACTTGAAATGTGAAGGGATTCTGACACAACCATCTACAGGCTTACATGCACAGTCAAACTGCTTTACTCTAAAATGAGTAAGAGTGAAATCACTACTGAACTATTTACCATTGGAAGTAGGATTTTAAATCTGCATCTGAGGTAATGATATTGTAGAGAGATGACAGCACTGATATGGTGGTTAGTACCCCAGTCTCCTCCAAAATCCCTGAGGACCTGTTGATGGGGTTGCGTTGATGATGCTCAGGACTAACAACCCTGGACTGGAACATACTGTAAATTACAGAATCTTGTCCTCAATATAAAAGCTGGGTTCTTAAGTTGCTTACCCTTCTCCTTTCTTCCATTCTGTAACAAAGAAAAGGGACAAAAACATTGTTTCTCCTTCACTTTTTCCACTGCAGTGTTTAAGACTTCACTGGCTCAGAGTACTATGAGAGAGAGAGGCCTATTCTCGAAATAGAAGCTAGTCTGAATCTAAAAACGTAAGCCATAAAAAGCAAGATGAGACACTCTGAAGCTAAAAATCTCACTCTAGAGTGTCAAGAAAGATATCAAGCTACTGAAAATTTCCAAACTCATTTAGTTGCCAGTAAAACTAATATAGGTTGCTTGACTATACATTGCCAAAAGCTATGCTCTAACCTGCAATAAATAAGAGGGAAGCATTCTAAAGAAGAATTGATTCAAAGAACTAGAAATCGCCATTCAGGCACATTGCTTACCCAGCTAAGTCTGTGACAGCGGCTTCAGTGAAGGAGCACAACTACACACAACATACACTTAAATCACTCCAAGCACCTTTGGAAAGCCTTTGAAAAAGAGGACTGACAGAACACATAGTTTCTTTGCAGATGTCATTCAGGAGATAAATCACTGATACAATTCCAGAAAAAAATATGCAATTACTACACAATATCAATATCTTTATTGGGTAACTTGATCTTAAAGTAGAGAACGTTTCCCAAAAATATTTTGTCTATGATTTCACCAGCACCAACACTTTTAGGGAAATAGCAAGGAAAAGCGAGGCATAAAGCACAAGCTTCCCGAACAGTGGAAAGCAAGTAGCAGAAAATTGGAAGCAAGCCCTTTACACACCATACTGGGAAGAAAGAAGAGCAGTTATTTATTAGTCTCTGCTTTCTCCATATCCACTATGCAGTAACGAAATCTATACTCGGACATATCTCTGCATCTCAGGTTTGTTTCTGAGCAGTTTAAGCATTCTTCAGTTTTAAACAGACTGAAGTTTGAAAAGGATGCTGTACCTTATGATGCATCCAGAATCAGCAACATTCGTATTGCAATGATTTTGCAATAAAGTTTACATCATTGTCTTTGACAATGTCATCACATACCATTTTTCTGTGAAAGTCCCCCTCTTCACTGCTCATGTTTTCTATACATTGAATGAAGCAAAGTTGTGTAATTAATTGATTTGAAATCTAGTGCCACATTATTCTCTCCCCTAGTGCTATATATCTTAAGTAGCGTGTGTTTATAAAGGTGACAAAAATATCTACTGAGAAGTCCCAATTCCAATGAAGATCAGGAATAAAAAAAGTTTCTAAAGTGTTCAGACGGTATATACAAATAAAGATGCCCCTTCTTACCCTGCACAGGTTTGGATAACTTTATAAGTAGTTAAGTTTTTGCTTGTTGAAAGCTAGCATCTATTGCTTTAGATTTTGCCTATGAAAATCCAAGTGTTTAAATCAAATATCACACAAATTACTTGATTCTCTGAACTGCCATGGCAGATTAAAAAAAGTATCGTTAGCAGGTATGAATTCGTAAGACTACGCAAGCCGACCATAAAACTGGTGGAGCATCTGAACTCAAAGCTGTGGTTGTTCGACATTACAACTGCACGCACAGAATTCTGTATAAACAGCTCAGAAATTATGGTGATGACAGACAAAAAAAATAAAAACATTGAGAAGAGCATCTGGAGAGAGAAGAAGAAAAGGAACAAAGATGGGAAGCAAAGCTGAGTTGTTCAAAGGGGGTTTGCTATGACATGCAGCTCTTAAGACAGGGATCATATAGCAGTGAAGTTGAAAAGTTACTTATAGCTGCTTTCACTCAGCACAGCCTTACTGATATGAAGTGTTAATACATAGTTCTTTTGAATTACTCTGATAGTATAATCAGCTTGATGCACATGGATGCTCTCAGAGAATACGAGAGGGGTATGGCTGTGTTGGGCTGGTGTTTGGTGTTGTGGTATGCTGGGCTGTCATGTATCACTCACAACGTTGCAGAAACTGTTCTTCATTACTCTGGTCATCCTGCTCTCTACAGTCTGCAGCCTTTGATGAGTTGTAAGAATAGCTTGAAACTACCTTTATCTGCCCAGGACAGGCCTTCCCAAAAACCAGGAGGTTCTCCTCCACCACCCCCCACCTTTTTACCCGTTTCAAGACTCATATCCTAAGTAAATTACTGAGGCTTTATTTCCTGGCTTCACAACCTACACTTTAGCTATTTATAAGTGCCATGTTGTAACCAGGTGGACTGAAATTTTTGAAAACAGCTTCACCATACAGCACTGCCCATTTTTAAAACATCCCAGAAACATTTTATTTGAAAAAAATTACTGTTCTAATGCTTAGGAGCCAAGACTTACGTCTGGCACAGAGCAAACTTGGTATCAGAGTTAAACCATCGCACTTGTGTGAAAGTCCATCCAAATCAGAAATTCATGTCCTCAGTAGCAAAACTGCTCAAATTTAACACTGAAGAGTCTCAGCGATTTAATCTCCTTCTATAATCCGCAGCACCTGCATGCAAGCGGAGCACTGGAGTGAAGCTAGACTTTTCCTGGAAGCTGTTTTTGTGTCTGGGGCGAGGTTACACACCGGAGCTGAGAGCCGGGACGCATCTTCCCCATGTTTAGAGACAAGTCCCCAACACCTGCTGTGACCCAAACAATATGCATTCACATTCAAACGGACGGGGACTCCGGAGGGGGAGGCAAAGGAAAGTAAAGTAAAGCAGGAAGTCTGGTGAAAGAAATCATCCAGACCAAAGGACTGGACTGGAACTAAGCCAGCAAGAATGGGATAAAATCAGGGAAGAGGGAGAGACAATCTGGCAAAGACCCACGGAGAACATGTCAGCTAGGAAAAGGGTGGGGAAAAAAGTTTGGGATAGGCAGAACAACTGAATGAAAAGTCACTGAATTGGTAAGACACAAGACTACAAGAAGTCAACTGGCAATGTCAGGCAAAGGTGCTGGAAAGAAAAGAGACTGCCATTAGGTTGACGGATGATAAATTAATTTGTATAAGACATAATAAAGAATAACTGTTTATTAAGCAAACAGCATGCACTATCCCCTACTACCGTAGGTAAGTGCTCTATGGAAAACAGATGCCATCCTCTAGCTAAAACAACCTGAGCTGTAAGGTACTCTCTCTCAATCAGGCAGTAAAGGTGCAACAGGAAGCCTAAATTCTGGATCTTGTTAACTTTGAGTATCTGACTTCACAACTTGTGTGTGCAGAACTCGTTATAAATCGATAAAAAATACTACAAGATAATTTATGTTAAAAACATTTCAGTTGTAAGGCAGGAACAAGAAGTGCAACGTATTTAAAAAATTATAATTTTCCAAATCTGTCAGCATAGAAGACAGCCTTGAAATCATTAAGCAGCTATGTCAAGAAAATATCTCAACACCACGATGGCATTACAACTTATAATTATGATTTAAAGAATTCTACATCAAATATATTCTCAAATATATTTATAAGAATAAAATTTATCTGCCTAAGCATCCATGACTGTATGACCTATAGTATATTTAAATATACACTTAATATAGTTCAGAAAATAAATGTAATTCAGAAGCTGAAGGTAGTGAAAACTGCATTCTGCCCTCACTTCGGTATCTTGCTACATGACTAATATGCTGGTATTTGCAATTAACTGTTTGCTCTAAGTGATGTAATTCTGTTTGTCTCTGCACTGCAGAGGTTCCTTAACAGCAGCATCTCTCCTTTTAGAAGGGGAATGACTTTTAGATATTTGGTCCAAATGGGAATTTTTTTGTTTTTAGCAAAATTTGCAAAGTTCATCTATTTCAGACAGCATTTGAAAAGGGCTGAAACTTGGACAGTGAAAGGAGATTGTGTTTCTGTGGGACTAAGATGGAGATGTTTCACACTTTTATTGAGTCACTATATATCTAGTTGTAGAAGAGATGGAGCTGGCCTGCAGCTGTTCTTTCCTTTAACTTTATTTCCTGTGAATTTACTTACTAAAATTCTTAAATATACATATCCTTATACTGCTTGTTAAATCATGTTTTGCTCCAAGGTATGTCATGTCAGTATTATAATTTCCATTAATCTTTGCTTCTTTTGGTTTTTAAAATGTCTTTTTGAACGGTCTCAAACCAAAATGCAGGTAAAATGCTAAGGAAAGACTTTCACTCTTTTTTTTTTTTTGACATAGAGATCAAATATTTATTGCTAACCAATTTAAGAATAGTCTGTACAGAAATAGTATCTCCAGGACTTCTCTAAAATCAGACACTATTTAAGGGTGGAAGGGGAGGTTGGGGAGCATAGGGGTTTTTTGTTGTTGAGTTTCTTTTAAGTTTTCTTTTCTTTTCTTGTTTTTAACAGGCATACTGAAGCCAAGAAAACTTTCTGGATAGCATGTCTTCTCCTGTCACCATCCGCTCGCTCTACCAGCACATGACACTGCCTTGCTCTTTTGCCAAGACAGTGAACACACAACTATTAGATCTATTCTACCACTGGGCACGTACCCACAGAAATGCAACCAAGAACACCAAGTCTCCATTTACCACCAGATAGTCACTTTCTTTCCTAACTAGTTTAAAAGTGAAAGACCGAGTGAAGCAGATTAATTCATACTCAAACCTATTGAGTCTTCCTTGTACTTCACCCTTGATATTTCTTTCTTCATGTAAGATTTCTCCACTCCCCCTCCCCCCCTTTTTTTTTAATATTTGGAACATCTGAAGCAATATGGAAAAGATGAATAGAAAAGGATTATTCACTCTCATACTACAAGATCTAAGGAGCATCAAATGAAATTATGATGTGGCAGATCCAAAACAAGCATAAGGAAGTACTTCTCCATATAGCACATAGTTAAACTGTGGAAGTCCCTGCTCCAGGATATTGGGATGCCAAAAGTATACTTGGGTTCAAAAGGTCAATGGCTAAATTCATAGAACAAAAATCAGTCAAAAATTATTAACCACAAGTATATCATATCTGGCTTAGTCAGTTCTACAATAACAGATTGCAAGAAGCGGACACATACAGTCTGCTGCTTAATCTCTTCCTATAATCTTCCCTGGACATCTGTTAGTGGCCTGTCAGAAACATGATACCAGAAAAGATAGGCCTTTCATCTGACCTAATTATGCCTCTTCTAGCTTAAGAACATTAAAAATGCTATAAAAACTAACGGCGAAAATGTTATTTATTAAGTCATATACGCCACCTTTCTAAATACACAGGAGTAAGATACTTCAAGAGAGGTACCCTATCCCATCAACACCCAACATATTTTTGTTAGCAGAATGTCGTCCATAACATTTTGAGAAACAACCCCTTGAAAATAATGTTAACACACATTTGGATACTCAACAAATCTGAATTATATTAGAGAAAACAATGTTCAAAAATCCGCATGAAGTCTCAGACAACTTAGTTAAGATGCTATAGATATTAGAAAATCTTTAGCAGCATAATCAGCTCTTTAAATTACAGTCTATGCATAGGATGAAAAAATTCACTTGTTTAGACCTGAGAAGTCGAGTCAAAAGATCAGCCTATGCAGCTTTGACACATACAGCATTCCTGGTGCTCACTGCAAAGAATAAGTCCAAAATACTGAGCCGAACAGTATGCTAAGCATGGTCCACTACATCCATTCATTAATTAGCTCGATATATTTCATAATTGGAATCCATATTATGACCTGATAAAAACACCCTCTTTAGCAAGACTAAAATGTAAACCTTTAATTAGGTGAAGGGCTGATAAACCTCATGTCCTGGATTTATGTGACATCCTGTGACTCAGAAAGCAGTTTTAACTGAAAATTAATAGGCTTATTCAGAATACTTTCATGGTAAAACTCAAATACATGTATACCATGTTAAGGTACTAGATCCGTCTAAAAACTATTAGGAATTACTAAAAGAAGGGCTCAAGTATTCATTTAGAGCGCAGCAATATATAGTAAGAACGGCTTCAGTGGATTCCCCCATACAACATCATGATTACTGTCATCTGATCATAACACAAGTGCGACTAACACAGCTGCCATGTCAGCTTCTCTTCAGGGGCTAGGTCTTAATCATAAATCAACTGAATGACTAATTCAACACTGTTAAAACCAGCAAGTAACTGCTTGGAGCCATTCCAGTTTTTACATCTTTCAAAAGGTCAATACACCTACTCAAACACACAATAGTCCTATCTTTCACAGTGTTTTCTTCTTTTCTTGGATTGAAAAATAACATGTTAGCACTTAAATGTAAGTGTGTTTTAACTAACAATTAAAATGTTCATTAATTCTGAAATAGTGACCCAGTAAAACAAAGACAATTTTAGTTTTCCTCTCTACCCACAATCAAAAAGCTACTCCTCTCCCTTGCTGTTTTAAACACTTTTATAGTTGCAAAAGTCTTACGAAAACATTTTACTGCTGAGCGTTTCCTGCATTAACCTTGCTTTTGTTATAGTAGTATTATGAATTAAGCTCAGAAATAAACTTTTTCAAGTCGAACGACTAGTCTAAATGTGGCTTGCATTTCAAATATGAACCTCTACCCCTCAAAATAATAACAAAAATCACAAATTAAGTGGCATCTAACAGTAAAACATATTCTAATCATTCACATCTGCTTGCACCACACAAATGACAAAAGCCTACCGTTAGCATCCTTCATAGAAAACATTTATTCTGCTCTTAAATATAAAAGCTATGTTGCATAAACAGAGGATTTAAAGCTGTGGCAGAGTGGCTGAACGAAAGAAAACGGCAATCTTTCTGGTTCTAGTAGATGCCTTTCCCTATCACACAATGTTTCCCACTCATAAATACATGACAAATACTTCCTCAATCATTTTTTACGAGCAGGGATGCACAGGGGGTAGTCAATGGCTAGCTTGAGGGAAAATAGGAACAGCAGGAGGCAGAAACTGTACTGAAAATGGCTATGTGGTAAATTCTCTTCTGGAACATCACTCAGCTACCCAGGCTTTGATCTTTCAGCTACAATTACACTCACGTCCATGAGATCTGGGTATACTTTTTAAAAACTAAATCATTAATTATAATAGAAACAGTTAAACCATTTCATTATATGACTCCTCAACTCAAACATCTGATTTTTTACAAATTAAAAATTGCAATTTATACAAAGATTTGCTTTCAATTGGGTTTAACTATGTCATCATCACAACTAGTCTCACAAAAAACATGGGGTGACTGGCGACAGCTAAATCACAGACTGGCGTCTCCTAAGTAGTCTGTCTACCATTAGGGTCTGGGAAATGGTATTTACTGTACAATTAGAGCCAGTGAGCTCTACCTGTAATCATCCAAATACAGGTGCGAGGATCCTTTTTTGGACAGGGAAACCGACTCATCCATTTTCACGTAAACTTCCACGTCTGTACTGTTATAGCGAACCTTAGGAAACTTCAACATCCGTACTTCGAAAAAAATATCACCTGACAATAACAGAGCAAATACTACTATCCTGATTTTAAAGACTTCCTTGGGTAGAACCATTTTTAATGTTTAAATTGTCATACCCAAAAAACATTCAAAGAAGGAACAAATTAATTTAAAACTATAAAATTTGGCCAAATACAAAAAGCTTACATTATTACATTGGTTATCAAGTTTATTCCAAAGTCTGTGTTTTGGGCTGAGAGGGTTTGCTGTTAAATAGGTTAAATTTTGTTCTTTAATACTAACACAAAATGTCTTGGAGTATCAAAAGGACAGTTTTAGTTGCAGTAATTTCACAGAATTTATTCTAATGATTTATTGGAGTTAACCATCTGACATTAATTATTGTTTTGGCTTCCAGTCTATGAATGTTTATTTTTCAGTTTAAAGCCTTCTCACTCTTTGATATCATATGGAAATGAGAATTTTTAATGGAAAATTGAAACCATGTGCATCTAAGTACTTAATGAAGTACAGGGAGAAACAGAGGGTGTACTTTAGGAGAATTCAGATATTCCGCTTTAGATACTTTTGATTTGTTTGGATGAGTTACACACATATCTGTTCACAAACATACATTTATACATCTTCAAAGTATCTCACAAGTACAGTGTTTAAAGCTCTGAATACTAAGAAAAGGTTTGTTGTTTGGTGGTTGTTGTTGTTTATACTAAAAAAGTTGTTTTTTAGTATAAACTAAATATACTGCTATAGATTTTTCTTCATCGTATACTACTTAATCTGTTCCCATCTCCACAAACCAAAAACATTTATCCCATGTACAGCTTCCAAAGACATGCTAAATGCTGTACTTCTCAACAGCAGATTCCCACCATATGTCTACCATGTTAGGACTGAATCTTCATCCAGTTCATTGAATGTCTGATAGATTGATTTTGTAACCATCACATACTTAAGTCATAATATTGATGTCGGGAATAAACCTGCACTGTTCATGGCATTAAAGCCATCAAAACAGGCCTGTAAACCGTAAGCAAAGTGCCAGCAGTGGCAAGGAAGCCAGGCACCCAACTGCAAACAGAAGAGTACTGTTAAAATGTGCAATTTTGCCACAGTTTGAAAGATTTCTGTGCAACTCACATAGCTTTAGTCCTCTGGCAGTCAATTCATTCCTTTGGAATGAAAAAGATGTTGTTCAGACAATCAGCATTATATAACATGATAAAACCATACGTTTATTTAAATCAGTACTTCTAAATCAAACCTATTTTCTTCACAGTTAATGGATTCATGTAAAAATGTAAGGAAGGAAAGCATATTCTTTTCTATTCTGCACTTTCATTCAGGGTTTCGCCATATACATTGTACTCAAGCAGCATGTCAATGGGAGCATAACAAGTAACAAAACTGCAACATTAGTTTTTATTCCTATTTTAATTAATATCCTTGGCGATCTTAATGCGGAAGGAATTAGTCACCATTGAAAAATGTGAAATAGAAACATGAATTTAGATATTTAACCTGAACACACTCACCACTTGTTTTTCTTTCTAACGTAGTCTTTTTCAGAGAGGTTAACCAAGTAGATCATCGGTTTTGAAGTAAAAAACAAATGTTTGTTCAAAACATCAATCTAGAAGTGAAAATATACGAGAAGAATTTTAAAAACAAGTTATACCAACTTGAGTTAATTTTACGACCATTTTCCTCATGGCATGTCTAAGGCGGCAACAGAATTAAAGTGTAATACATAGATCACTGATAAACACAGAATCGGCTGATAAATTTAACATTCAATATACTATGACTATGAAATCTAAAAAAAAACCTTTAAAAAAAGACAGTAACAGGTAGCAAAATTAGAAGTCAATTCATGGGGTAATATTTGTAGCCTACCTCTTTGTCATTCCAATCATGATAGAAGCGGACAGCTTTCTTTTCATCTATTACCCATGTCTTGATTTTGCACATTACGTCCTACGCAAGATCAAGAAAAAACAAAGTCAAAAACTCAGCTGGATATCAGACCATTCTCTTCTATAAACAAGGAGTGTATATATTAAGATTCAAAACATACACACAAATTAAAAATTAGATTATACATTTTAAAAACAAATTTTTACTCTCCCAGAAAAATAGAAATTGCTGCTTTCAAAGTCACTAAAGAGCAATATCGATTATTAAAGCGATACAAATCCCATAATTAGGAAGTTAAATACACAATACTCAAGTATCATCTCTCGCCACCACGAAAATTAGCAGAGCTCATAAAATGTAAAAATCAGTACATTTTAGATTGCTTTTCAAACTCAGTAAGACGTGACATTTCAGCATCCAGCAGGAGAGACCACGTACAATATAAACATGCCATTAAGAAAAGGGAATGGGTGGGAAAAAACACAGCAAATATCTTTTTTTTAAATTGCTAGCAAAAGAAATTGAGCCTATTATTGATGATCCACCCTTCAAGAAATTAATTCAAATGGCCAAAGCCCTTTTTATTCTGCATTAATTTTTCGCCAACACCTTCTCCCTCCCCCCCAAAATGAAACCTGCCAAAGCCTCCATTACACAATGGCAAGAGCCTTGCACTGGTGACCTCCAACCAGCTGCATTCACTTTCAGAACATCTCTCTCGGCAGGAAATCTAAAGGCCTTTTAGTTAGCAAGCTAGTGTGCATTCAGAAGGAGTAACTGCAGGAAGAGCCCAATGTGCTTTGTTTCTCTGGCCTTTCTTCACAGAAAGATTAATCATCTGTGAAATGGAAACGGCAAACAGCAAGTGACACAAACTGAACCCTTCAAGCCTTTCCTCATCAGTTTTGTGGTCGTGAATCCGAAAGCTGCGTGTGGCACAGTTCTCCTTACAGGCAGGTGTTAATAAAAGGCTCTTGGGTCTGAAAGGTCAAACTCTGCTCTTCTAGGAGTAGTACATTTTAGAGTCGCCTATTTTTTGTTGTAGATAATTTATGATCATGCTTTAAATAATACATTTTTTAGGTTATAATTGACACAACTGAGAATTAAGATCTTTAAAATAGAAGGAAATATTCTCTAAACTGTTGAGCACAACATTTTTTGCGCTTAATGCTATGCAGTTGAAGTACATTTATAAACAACCACAAATAACATCAGTATTTACTACAGTCTTTTCTAGTCTTGCAGTTGCTTTAGCGGAAAACAAAGAAAAAGCTCTTCTAAATCCTCAGATCCTGATTTGAAACCCTCCAGGAACAGGACTCCCCACAGATTTTAACAAGGAAGGGGCAAGCTAAAACTTTTAATGAAATCTAACATGTTCTGCCTAAGAATAATCACTTTTACTCTCCTATAACTGAATTTCACTCATAAATGTTTAAAAGTGGCTAATATAACACCATTTCCTACAAGGAGAAGATCAAAGTGCTATATTACAAATGCATTATGATTAAAAAAGCACTGTGCAGCTTTGCTATTAACTGTTCTTTAAACCCTAAAAGGCTTCCCATAGATCTCACTTGGCACTGCATATACAACCTTTGACAAGTAATGTAGACCATTTTTATTCATTGCCTAAAATTGTAGGCAATTATGTGCGTCACACTGGCCACCTGCAAATTCTGAATGCCTGCTCCAGTTGTCAGAGCAAAAAACTAATGTCGGAGGGGATTAATCTAGGGGGAGAGAGTCCTCTTTAATGGCTCCAGCAGGTGAAATGGCCCAGCTGGTTACTATGATGAGTGGCCAGAACAGCTTATGTAGAGACATGCAACAAGATTACACATAAAGAAGAAAACAGTGGTACCATCTTATCTTTAACCCTGTGTGCTTTTTATTTTTTAATTAATCAGTATAAACAAGATAAGGGAAGCAATTCTACCAATAGGTACTTTTCATTTAAGATCTTTATCCTCAGCTTTTGTTTAAATAGATATATAAAAATCAACGCAATCTCCAAGATGCCTGTTCAGCAGTGAAGGAATTCCGATTACACACTATTTTGGGTTTTAAGCTAATTCTGTAGGCATCTAACACGTGGCTTTCGGCATTACAGTTCCCCCTCAATAGCAACGCATTATTGCATATAAATTGGAGTCGATAAAAAATTGACAGAAAAAACATTGTAGCACAAGTTATCAAAGCCAATCTTTTAGGCTTAGGCAGCAATTAAATGTTTTTTTAATCACACTGTAAGGGTAGCTACATAACGCAGAACCTCCAGAAAATTTCAAGCATCAACACAGCAAATAAAGTTTGCTCTTTCTAAAGCCTATCTAAGCACACAGTTGCCAGCGAGAACTTCCCTCCCACATTCACCTGCTACCTACAGTGACACGTCTAAACCCACTTTGGCACAGACCTAATTTTTCAGAGTTCGCGTTTATGTACCTGACTTGATGCTGTTTGCAACTGTTGTTCTAAAGGAGTAATTACATGGCTAACTTCCGCAGGGAAGGCTGACCAACAACTGCATAGGCTGGGGAGAACAGACAGCTGTATACTTGCAATTTTATTTTGGTTTTACAGAGAAGGTGGCAAAGTAATGGAAAACTTTCCTTAGATAAAAGGATGGAAACTTATAAGCAAATATAGCATTTATGTCTGAAGCTGGTGAGGCAGTAAGACACAAAGAAAAAATTTGGAAATAATTATTCAAAGCCAAATTTTCTCTGATGGACTATCTGGGCAGTCACACCACGCAGAATGTAAGGCAGACAGTCCAGAAACAAAAAAAAGTGACAGATGAACTCAGATTCCCCTGCATCAATGGTGTGTCCCATTTAAATGAGATTTAATATATCCCTTAACAAGAAATCATTAAATACTAGTGACAATTTCCACATATTTCTTTTTCACTTAGCTGCCCCAATACTCTAAACACACAAAAAGCAAAAAGCACATTTTGAGGTTATATCTCATATATAGCACCATTTTTAGTTTTATTAATTGCTTCTGTTTAGGCCTGGTGAAAGAGTATGAACTGACCTTTTTATCTTCACTATCGCTGAAATAGTCATTTAAACACATTTAATCACTACTCCAGTTAACTCCGAGATGCTTAATAACAGAATACAGAGCAATGATCCACTTTGTTTCATTAGATCTGGCCTCCCCAGTTGCACACTTCGAGGTCAATCTGTCACCAGCAGAATGATCCACTTCTCCTTGTTTGATGAAAGGGGTATTCTTGTTCTGTTTTTCAGCTAGCAACATTATAGCAAGCACCATTTAAAAAGCCACCAAGATCCCCTCCAAAATCCAATTTACTTACAGTTGTCAAGGCATATGAAATACAGCAAACTTCATGAATATCAAATACCACTGTTTTAAACATCAGTTAATTTTTGACTGTATCCTTGGCGATATATTTAGCACACGTGAATACTTAATATATTTAGCCATATGCAATACAGTGATTTTAATTTATGTCCTGCTCTCATTTTCCAAAAGTGGCAAGTAGTCAACCCACAAATGCTAAGCAGGACTTCAACAACAAGTCCCAACAGTATAAAATACTAGAAAGAAATACATTTAAATTGCATTTAGGAGATTTATCAAGACATGCTCATGAGACACTACTGTGTAGAAAAATGTGCATACATTAATAAACTCTCTGGATGGATGATAGTAATAATGTGTGCCAATGCCAAATTCTTCTTACAGCACGAGGGACTAAACTGAAGCTTGGAAAACTCACTTGCCTACTTGGCATCAGAGAATTGTGAGCTTTTTGTTGTAAATTAGCAGGGCATGTAATTAACTTCCGCAAATTTAATAAAGAAGTAAGCATTTGTGAGGATTACCACTTCACACTTCAAAGTGCAAGAGAATTCTCTGTGATCCTGCAGGCAGTGCAAAAGTCTCCACTACTACAGAGAGTAACTGTGGGTACAGTAGGCTTTTTTCCCCCACCAAGGGAAATGTTTCTGGGAAGTATGGAGTGTTTCTCAGCACCTTATTCATTCCCTTCAAAACTTCCAAGATGTAATAAGTGACCAGCTCCCTGTAAACACTTCAAAAGCAGTTAAATACTTTTTGCTAAAATGTTTCAATTGTCCAAAATTCTATCATTTGCTCTGCTCTGCTCCTCAGAAAAGCTATAACGAGTACCTAAAACGTTACTTGTAGCTCTTAGTTAGCTCCTCTCATTTCATACAGAAGTCCAACAGCATAGCATATCAATAATGAAGGTAGTAATGTATAATGCATATATCAGACTTCGCTAAGGAATCTGGCTCAGTGACGCAAGGTCTTTAATTCAAAAAACACTGCATACACTAAATGGAGTCAGCACTACCTAACCAGTAGGTCTCAGAATGTAACTGCAAATAGAAAATCCAATGAGTGTGTTCCTGGTGGCACTCCAAACAAATTATTTGCATTTCGCTAGTTATCATCTTTCATCAACAGCCTAAAAAAGACCACATTAATGACACAGATTCTGAGAACAGTAAATTACTAACAATGTGAATTATGCATGTAGTGACCAGAACTGCTAGACGTATTTAGTGAAAGCAAACAATGTTTTTCAATACAATAAATTCAAGTTCATACACTTGCTGGGTGGGGGACAAGGGAGGGTGGATTCAGTATTTACAGGTAGAGGACTTCCGCCTCACGAGAGTGACTGAGAAGACTTGAGGGTCACAAGCAAGTGAACTATACTGTAACTAAAAGACTAATACAATCTTTGAGTATATAAATAGGCTAACGTCCAATGTGAATAATTCTACACTTATCTCTGTTGAAATACTGAAAAAGTGGAGAAAAATAAGAGGTTTTGAAAAAGTGCTTATATGTAAAGACTCAGTGTGCTTGAATCTTATGCTTTTATTCTTATTGCATTTCATATATATAACTAACAAAAAACTCACATAGTACAGGGTTTTTCACACTAGCATACAAAAATCAAATGGCTGAAAGTTGAAGCTTGACAAATACAGACTAAAGCTGTGTCTTATTTCCAAACAGTAAAGATAATTAATCACTGGCTTATGCAAGTTACAGTTATTTATCTATAGCTAAAAAATATTTAAATAAAGCTTAATTTTTTTCCCCTAAGAGATACATTCTATTTTAACCACAATTGTGAGAATTAAGCCGGGATATGCAAGAGATCAAACTAGATAATAAATAGTATTCCATCTGGCCTTCAAAATAGCTACGATGGTTTTTCAGATACAGATAGAGAACTATGCTATTTGAGGTAAAGAGTACTCATAACTAGTTAAACTGTGCTGCACCAAAAACTATTTGTTGTGTGCACACCAATTTCCTTGTTAACGCAAGGTGTATGGTGTGCGCTGTGCCCACAGTCCTTCCATTCATGGCTTTCCTTGGAAACCTTTTTCAGTTCTATTTAGCATAGCCTGAGCTCTCTGCTTTTCCTGGAGGTTTTCTGGCAAGTTAAAAGAGTGAGGCTGAAGTGACAAAGTAAGAATTTATTACAAAAACAATGTTTAGAAACAGTGGTATTTTTAAAGGACAATTATGACAAATTTTGCAGTTTAAAAAAAAAGGCTAGATCATGTTTTTCAATTGTGTTAAGTGCTTAAATAAGCTGTAGCAGCTGGGTGCAAGAAAGAGAACAAGTCAGGTACTGCATCAACTGGAGTGACAATGAGCTCCTCTGTGGTACAAAACAATGTCTAATCTCTTACAATTCCCTTGCTCACTGACTTTAATAAAAATACAATGGGAGAAGTAATGGATTTAGGACAAGTGTATTATCTTTTCTTCTATTCAATACCTTCTAACAGAGCCAGTACAAGCTGCACATGATATAAGATTTACTCAGAGCTAGATGCTAATAATGTTTATGAACCACAGCAAGTACTGTCACCCAAAACATCCTACAAGCATTCCCGGCAACGTAATTTGTGTCAATAATCCCCAAATTCTCCTGTGTGGGTCATCCTTGTGGGTTCCTAAGGCATTATACATAAAATTATACAGTCACTTGTAGCTTCTCAAAGAAAAAAGCAGGCAAGAATACAGAAAGCAGTCTATTTACCAGTGATTATTTCTAGCAGTTCAGAAATTCAGAATGGGGAAATTGCACTGAAAAGTAAAATGAAACATGTTCTGTAGAGTTCCACTAAACTTTTCTTACTGTGTTGATCTACACACACTTATTTCCAAATAAATCCATGTGTGAATGCATTTGTTCTACATGTGAATTAAGCCAATTGAAAACGGTGTCTTTTTCAGAATACAACTATTTATATATGGAGTTACTTTGGTGTATGTATAAACTATTTAAAAATTACACCATGGCTTGGATCTAGACATACCCATACAGACATTATTTACAAAAGTAATTACTTTAAGCCACTGTTCAAATCTACACAGGAAAGATCAGCCTTGACAGAAAGTATTTAAACATTGACTTCTCTTTGTCTACTGATAATACCAAAAGAAATCCAAACGTGTATGTACACATTATGTACTTTTAAGTCAGGCTTTACTACCAATTAATTCACAAACATCTGCCATGAATATTTTCCTGTTACATTCAAAATGTTCTCCAGAATGAACTTTAATTTCCTCTAAATACCACATTAAGCACAGTAAATGCTCCACTAAAGATTTTAGGCATAATTATATGCATTAAGAATATAAATATTTTCTCGATTATTTCCCTAAGATTTAACATTTAAGTTACTAATTGTAACAGCCATCAGCAGAAAGTATGTCAACAGTGTACGTGTACGTTGCTCCTTTCTTTCCACCTGCATTGGAACAAACTGGCCTCTCAAACTCTCCTCACAAAAGGAGACCAAAGAAACTGACCAAAAAAAAAAAAAAAAAAGAAAAAAAATTCATCGCTGTATTTATCTTCAACTTGGAACGAAAGAAAGGTGAAAATTCCCAACTGACATCATCAGTTAGAGGAAATAAGAGTTCATCCATCCGTGAGAACTCTGGCAAGCGCTTGCAGCACGAGGTCAGCAAATTCTGCTCGGCGCCATCCCATTCATCAGAATATTGCAGGAAGGAAAGATTTTCACCCTGTTTTCACCTAGTATGTATTGGTGATAAGAAGAACTGAATCTACCAGCGCTTTGCTGTTTGTGAAGTATCTCCCACACCTTATCGGTAATTTTAAATGAACAAAAAAACATTTTTCAAACAGTTACCGTATTATCAGGACAGGACCAAGACTTTAAATGCAACGGAGGAAGAAGGAAGGGATTAAAGCTACTTAAAACACCATTAGGACGATTTTGCTTTACTCCTCATAGTACATATATGCTGACAGATACTTATAATCTATGCCTATGGTCATTGTATCAACTTATTAGTTCATTGCCCATCACAGTAACAAAACAAAGCTTGATGCCTTTCTTTTAAGTAAAAAATGCACTAGATGGTTCTGGTACCATTACATTAAAAAGGAGTCTCTAACTGTTCTTTTCATAATTGCAATTACTTTTGCTCTTACAAAATGTGTTTGCTTTGAAAAACTAATCTTATTTTAAAATTGATAGACTTTAACAACGGAATTTAGATATCTCACAGGACTTGTAAAAGCACCCCTTTCAACTGAATTCTGGAAGTTCAAATGCAGTGAACATTGATCCTGACCTACTGTAAAAGCTGCCTTTCAACTGAAAATTGGAAGCTCAAACACTGCGGACATTGATACTGACCTAAAGATTTTGTCTTCATATCACTAACATCAGTAATCTGCGTGAACTCAACTATAAATAATATTCTTGTGGTCAGATATATAAATCACAATACATTACCACCAAGAATTATTCTGTGCTAGAATTCAAGATTCAGAGCACTAATAAAGGGCTGAAAGAGTAGCTGATCTACTGCAGAGGGTCAATCTCTAAGGACTAGAACTGAATCACACGGGAAGGGTAATGGAAGAAAATCCTGCAATAATGTTCACTTAACTGTATTATATTGAATTAACTTGAAGAGTTCTGTCTCCAGGACTGAAAATCCCATAAATTAAAAAAATATATATTTTTAAAACAAGTTTTAAAATTTGTACATTCTAATCCATAAATTCATACATATTTGAATTTTACTTTGAAATCTCCTGCTACCCAAAATGACAGATGAATAATAAGCTAATAATAAAGTTTAACTCAGTATCTTTTTCATGTCTCTGCAGATACCAGCACCAGTCAGATTTAAAATATAGAATCAAAATTACTCTGATTGCTTTCTGAAATGATATTCGCGCTGTTTTAATACATGCAAATAACAGGGGTATTTTTATTCTATAATATCTCTTTAGAAGGTTATAGCCAAAATAATATTTAAAGGTATACTGAGTCTGAAAGAACAGTACCCTTAGTAAAAGCAGACAGTAATTTCTAAGAAGGCAGTGAGAACACGTGCAAAACAGACAAAAATATACATGTAAAGGAAGCTATTCCAAGCCTATGTCAACATTACATGTTGCTGATCTTGGACCATATTGTGTCATTGATTTTTAAGTAGAACTTGAGAATTGTTTCATTGATGGCTCCTTAACAGCAGTTGGCTATTTTATTTCTGCTGACAGGGGATTGAGAAATCAATTCTCTGAGAGACAGAACAACAGTTAACACTGTATTCAACCGCAAAGCCAGGTCACTGTACAAAGGTGAACTTACCAACTGTATGCAATGGGCTTACGCAAAGGAAAAATGATAATTAACAAGTTAGAACACAGGTGTGAGAAGGCAGGCAATCAAATACAAATCTTGGATTTAAGAACTGTTGACTGATACAGACTGACAATTTTCTTTTTTTCTGCTCCTAAACCTTTTGGAGATTTCAGACTATCAAGTTGTGGAGGCTTACTGATAAAGAGAATCCTCTAAAGCAGACAATTCATATTTATGAAATAAGAAAAATGACTTCTACTTTCAATTAGGTTCCATGAAACACAGTGAAATCCCCTTTGATGCGAACAATAAGTTTACACAGGTCACACGGAGATTATAGCCTCTCTGAAATCAGTAACTTTTCCTTAGCTTTCATATTAAGGTTATTTGTTATATTCAGCAAACTACCAAAGGAAAAACATACTTGACTAAGATCAATATTATTTCTTTTCTTTCCTCCTTCTTCTTTCCCTAACCTGATATAGTGTTCTTCCTCAACAGATCTCAAAGTGCTCTCAAAAAAAGTGGAAAGAAATGAAAAATGCAATTCAAGTGCTAGATGTTTTTGTTCAGCAGGGGAAAGCAAGCCAGTGAAAGGTCTGAAAGCAATACAGGTAAGAAAGCTTGCAATATCTTTATCTGAATGAACCACAGAACTTTCACAACTCTCAACCAGTTGAAACTCTTAAGAAATTCTCAAGTGCCTTTACCTTAAACTACTCCCAAAAGGATGGAAAAAGGAAAACAATGAAAAAGAGAGAGACTAAAATTTTAACATTGTGCCTTAAAAACAAAACCAAAACAACCTACAAATACCGAGGTTTTTTGCCCTTGTAACCTCCTAGTTTTCCTGAAAGGGAAAATGACTGGGAACACTCAGAGCACAGACAAGAGTCGTTTGTTGCACACCTCTGCTATGGAAAGAACAGAATATTAGCAATGGATATGTATTGTACTGGTAAATAACTTAAAAAGGCAAATCCTGGGAAGTTCTCTCCCAGCCCTTCCCTTCCCCCTCCACCTTTTTTTGAAGACAACCTGTTTGAAAAAATGTATTAATTCCAGTCTATACTGTCTCTTAATGACTTTTCTGCCCTGGAAGGAGGAAGCCAAATGGAAACAACATTATAAATTGTGCTGGACAGGGAACTCACTCTCTGCCCAACAAGCTAGCTGCAAAATGCAACAGATGCGGGAAGTGCAGAATGATCAAACAGCCAAAATACACTCCTAACGTTTGGCTACTGCTTTAGGGAGGCATAATCTTTAACTGTTCTTTTCACCAATCCTGTGGGGTTTCTCTCCTAGACCCATAAGTCATTTACCGCACAGTTAATCATGCAGTATACTATATAAATGCAACCATAGGCCTTCTCTGCAACACAAAATGTTAAAGGAAGAGAGGCAAAGCAAACTGTACAGGAGTGCCTCACAACCCAGTGGCTGAACATCTAAATAAATCCATCTAGGGGCTGGAAAAGCCCAAGAATTGCTGTTACAATCTTAAAACTACACAAATCTGTTTGTAGAAGCTGTGTAACTAGGCCTAAGGGTTGATTTACTAGGAAAAGAAAAGTAACCAGGCAGAGCCTTCACAGGCATTTACCAATAAAAAAGTCCATTTTACTAAGGTCTACTGTCTACCTTACAATTCAAGCATACAAGTCATAAAGACAAGCAAGAAGGTCCAAGATCAGCAGGACTCACAGACGTGATGCCCCACAGCACTTCCCTGAAGAGATTCCCCAGTGACCGTAGTTCCTACATGCAGCCTTTGTCTCGAGGGGAGCATTAATTTGTGCCTCTCCACTCTGTTCAGCCACCCCTTTCCATGAAACAAAGGAATTTAATGCCTTTGAAACCCCTATTGTTGTTGACAAACTCAGCTGAGACTGGTCAAGTGTAACAGCTGTTACCAAGAACAGAACTGGCAGAGCAACACGACTCCAAGAACCTGGTGTTTTCTCTGTGCATGTTCATAAAGAAAGGACAAAAAAACCCAAGGAGTGACAGGAAGTGTAAGTTACAAACACAAGATGACAAAGTCATTTTGACGGGTGAACTACAGATGAAGTAATAGTTAGGAGACTGAAGGAAGAGGCAAAGAGAAGGATGAGAAACTGAAGCTGGGTAAAGATAGATAAATAATGCAGATTTTAAAGTTTTCTTTAATTAATTTAAATTGCATTTCTAGATTTTAGGTTTTTATTTACTGTCTCCCTTGATTTGAGAATAATATGACATTTTCTGTTTTCAAACACATACCAACTTCCTGTAGTTGAAAAATGAGTAAGAGCAGCTCTGTCATACAAGAGTAACTGTACCTACCACCCATTACAGTTACATGACGACTATTAAGAGTTTTATTTAAAACACACTTCAGTTATGTTTCTTTGCAACTACAAAAGTGCTGACTTCTTCCTTAGCACAGGAAGAATATAGAATATGATACAAAACCCTCAAAGTGTCCAGAGAGGTACACTCAAAAACTGGGCAAGAACACCTCCATCATGAGGAGCCGAGCAAAACTGTTTCCAAAGACAGCCACACAAGAAAGTAAGCGAGAAGAGCCCAAGACTGGGGCAGAACAGCATCACAACACTCCTCAGTTTCATGATCTCATACCAATGTAAAATTTAGCCTTAGGCTGAACTTTGAATTTGCTATGGACAAGATTTTTGCTTGCCCCTTTCTTTAAGATGAATTAAAAGGTGAAAGACTGTGTGGATGCTATTTGAAACAGTAGGCATAAGGTGCCTGTTCCTCTAAACAGGTGCAACATTTTGTAAAAGATGAAAGTCACAGCCCACATGTACCCAAGGCTGGGTTGGCACATGTCAGATAAGACCTTAAATGAAGCATACCTGCTTCTCTCTCTCTGGGCTTACGTGAAAGCCTTCAAATCATCCAACAATTTTCTGGCTTAGACCAATCAGGGAATAAAATACTTTTCAAACCAGATGAAGACTAGTTCTTCACCAACAGAAGCTACCAAAGAAGTGCTTTTTAACACTGCATCATGAAGATGAACACTTTGGAGAGGGATGTTCTCTTTCAGTTCCTATTCACTTCTAAACACTAGGTAGGGCCAACAAATTTCACTGCACTTCACTGCTGATAAACGAAAACACCAGCACTGATATGACAATGTTTTTCTTACTACTTGCTACCTAAAAAGCCATAGGAGAAAACAGTATTTTTTACTACTTAATTGTTAAGCATAAATAGTCTATTTCCACACTGATATACTGCTACAATAATTAGAGAATGCGCTTTATATACCACCTGAAATATTTATAGAAGATTAATGAAATAAAGAAAAATTAATAACAAGACTACTGGCAAAGTGTAGCAGACTCAAAAGTCAAGGGGCAGTAAAATAATCATTTACAAAAATATACCTTGAAGTTGATAATTATTATACATTTCTAATTTACAAAGAAACACCACTACTACCCTGTGATAATTGAGCTCATTTAAGCAGCTTTCCACAACAACATTCTAAAATTAATTTCAACTAGCAGTCTTTATTTAACATGCACTAAAAGACATAAACTGCAACCACACCAGGAAAATATATTCACTTGGTGGCTACAGAAATACTAGTATCAACATCAAGACTAGAACTTAACAGCAAGAATAATTCAGAAGTGATTGCTGGACTTTGAATTATAACTAAACACTCATGTAAGTTTGACGAAGCATTGGCAATTCTCATATAAAGCTGTGTTAGCAAGAAAATAGCAGTTAAATTTTAAAAATTACAATTAGTTTTATCAGTGAAATCTTACACTGTCAACACAGCAAATAATGCATTCTAATAATTTTTCAACTCATAATAATAATTACTTTAAAATACACATAAAAATAGTAGTAGTGTTTCGTATTATACATATGGGAGATCAATAACAAAACCCAACAATAGAAAAATTTCAATTCAATACAGAGAGTACTTAATGACCTACTTTTATAAGTCATATACTTACATATTCAGGTTTTAATTTCTTGTCTCCTCCTCTTACAGCTACTTTTTCAAGCTTGTCTATACTCTGCATGATCAGCTCCTCATCTTTAAGTCTAAGTTCCTCATGTATTATTTCAATGTCACGAACAGGATCCACACTTCCTTCAACATGAGTGATATCATCATCTTCAAATGCTCCTAAAAGAAAAGAACACTTAAATTACATATTAAGTGAAAAAGACAAGGAATATGTATTTACAACATACTATTAAGAGTCACAAGAGTTTGAGATGAAAAAGTAAAGTCAGTAGGTCTGTTATACTGCCCGTGTACAAGCATCACCTGCAATATTTTATATCATACTGTTTTAGTCTGTTAATTTACGTATCAACTCCAGAATCCAAAGCTTTATACAGACACATACAAAGCATAGCGCTTTGCCATTTCAGGGAAGCACTTAACACATCTTTAAGAGTTTCTTCCAAATAGGAACAGGCTAGAGCACTTTTCTGAAAATATATACCACTGTATTTAACAGTATCTAACCTAGCAGTAGCAAACATAGTATCTAAATTGAACATCGCAGAACATTTTAATACATGCAGTAATGACTAAAAGACTCATGGAAAGAAAACCTTACAAATCACCCTGGCAGCCCTCACTGGCTAACCAATTTTATGCATTAAGAAAAAATGAAGTTCTAGACAAAGAATTCTGAAGTTCTGAACGACTCTTCATGTTTCCAAGGGAAACAGGGCTTAGAAAAAAAGGCCTGAAATCATCTGGCAGACCTTGTCCCTGTTTCAATCTACTTTATCACTGTGGTTCTGACGGTGATTAGATAATGAACCACTCAGACACACAATTTACACAGCAGCTAATTTCATCGGCCTGATTTGAGGGTATGGTTTTTAGGGGGCCATCAAAGAAGCAGATGAAGGTGCATTTGTCATATATGAGTGACAACCATTCACACTATCTGAACAAAATGGTGCTGGCCCTTATTAGAAACACATGCTATTATCACATATTTAAAGTGCAGTTGAAGCCATAATTTCAAATTGCCAACTGGAAACATAAGGGTAAAACAACCAGATATTACTGAAGCATGTGTGCTGACTTCATGCCCTTCTGAAGACAATCTGGCAACATAATTCAACTAGGATTTAAATTATCAGATAAGCAGCATCACCAAAAAAAAAAACCCTGCCCCCCCAAAAATCAATACATATTTTAAAAATAAAAATATTAACAATTAAAAACAGTTTATTACTTATTCCTGGATCAATCTTCAGGGTATTTGCATGCCTATCCTATAACATTAAAGATATGCCTGAGAAATAAACCACAAAAATAATTTTATTTTAATATTACCAAAATGAAAATCAACTGATTTTTCACAGGGGGAAAAAAAAACCCAAAGCATTTCTTGTACTAAATATAAGACAGGAAACAGGGTAAACTACAAACAATTCCTTAACTGACATACAGAAAGTTGCGGTTCTTTGTTGACATGCACGTCTTAAACTTCATCTTTTCTTTTAACTTACTGAAAACAGTGGTTTTAGCAATAAAGATTTTACATCAAAACACACTGTACACAGGTTTAAAATGTTGTTGACAGTCAAATGTCAAAATAATTTTCACATAAACTTATGAAAAGTGTTTAAAACAGTGGTTACCAGAAGTTCCCTCCTCTCCCATCAGCTGCCTCTCTCCAAGGATCATCAATGACCTCCCTTGGTACAAAAAATCCCCTCAGCAATAGACCCAACTCTGATGCTGGCCGTAAGGGGAGAACAGGCTGCTCTGTCAAATGGAAACTCACTACGCTAACGCATACCAATGCCAGGCAATTGAGGAAGAGATATGTAGCCTTCGCCTTCCATAAATTTGTATCTGCACACCTGACTCAATGGGACATGGGCATTTCCCACACAAACACTAGAAAACATAATTTAACATCTCTTCTGATTTACAAGGAAAATACTGAATAAAAAGGGAGGAAAAAAAAGTAGGAAGATGTCACCACACAGATCAAAGAAAAGTCTACCTGCTCAGTCTTCTCAAGAGATAGGCAGTATTTACGCAGCTAAAAAAGAAGTTTATCTTTCTTCCTTGTATCAAGAAAAAAAGTGTCCGTTACCATCTAAATAATACATTCTCAAGTTGTTTACATCTTCCTTCTGCACTTGGTGTCCATGGGCTTTAAAAAACAACAAAAAAACCCCACACTGTTAAAGCCAGGAGGAAAACCCCATGACTATGAAGATCTCACATTTAGAACATAAATACAAAAAGTAAACAGCTTGTTTTGGTCTTAAGGAAGAATGAAGTTTTTCTGAAAAAGCAAGTGTAAGGTGAATTAGTTAGTAATAACAAAACACAGCTTATATATGTTATATTTTTCCATTTTCTTCAACAACAGTAAAATACTTCTCCAACAATTATCTTCATTTCTTCACATCTTCCCATTCTTTTCCACAAAAAAATCCAGTTCTTTATTCATCCAGAACCAATTAATTCAGTGTAATTCCACACCTATAAAACTGAATCTATACATTTCACTTTCGCTCTTTTCTCAGTCCACTAAACACTTTAACCCCTGAACACTTCAGCGTTCTGCCAGAGTTTTCTTCAAGTCTCCTCCTCCCAGCAGCCGTCCTCATGCCTGTGTCAGCAGCCATCTTGGGGGATGAAGGGATTGAGAGCAGCCCTGCTGAGAAGCACTTGGGGGTACTGGTGGATGAAAAGCTGGACATGAGCCAGCAATGTGCGCTCGCAGCCCAGAAGGCCAACCGTGTCCTGGGCTGCATCAAAAGCAGCATGGCCAGCAGGTCGAGGGAGGCGATTCTGCCCCTCTACTCTGCTCTGGTGAGACCCCACCTGCAGTACTGCGTCCCGCTCTGGAGCCCTCAGCACAGGACAGACATGGACCTGTTGGAGCAGGTCCAGAGGAGGGCCACGAAAATGATCAGGGGGATGGAACGCCTCTCCTGTGAAGAAAGGCTGAGGGAGTTGGGGTTGTTCAGCCTGGAGAAGAGAAGCCTTTGGAAAGACCTTATTGCAGCCTTTCAGTACTTAAAGGAGGCTTATAAGAAAGATGGGGACAGACTTTTTAGCAGGGCCTGTTGCAACAGGACAAGGGGGAATGGATTTAAACTAAAAGAGGGTAGATTTGGACTAGATATAAGGAAGAAATTTTTTACAATGAGGGTGGTGAAACACTGGAACAGGTTGCCCAGAGAGGTGGCAGATGCCCCATCCCTGGAAACCTTCAAGGTCAGGTTGGACGGGGCTCTGAGCAACCTGATCTAGTTGAAGATGTCCCTGCCCATGGCAGGGGTTGGACTAGATGACCTTTAAAGGTCCCTTCCAACCCAAACTATTCTATCATTCTATGATCCTGCAGCTCATTTAGGCAATATCGATGACAAGAGACCCATGTCTGGCAACAGGTGGTTGCTTGGTCAGGTAAAGAGCCCCTCTACTGAGCTGATGATTTCCATTCAAGGCAACAATTTAGCCTTCTCTCCTCCTCACTGGGTTGCTTGACTCTTCTTATGGAAGAAATGAACACTAGTTGCATACTCCATTAAAACATTGGCTTTTGAGCTTAAATTTTCAATTCTACTTTTAGAGGAAAAGTGCATTTTCTTAACTTGGAAAGGAGAAAACCTACCAACAGGTGTGCTGACAAAGGTCATACAATTCCCTTTTAAATAGATAGGAAATCCATCAAATTAATCATGGCAGATTTTTTTTTTCCCTTAAATTATCAGGAACACTTAGAGGAGAGAAATTTAAATCTCTTCCCATTGAGACAGCCACAGTCCATAAGGAAGTGGTAGGTATAAGATTTTGTATACACAAAAGGCCAAACTGGCATTAATGTCCAGATTTTGGCATAAACTGAGAGACTCTTCTTGATAAGCAACAGGCATTGAGCTTTATTTGTGAATCCCTCGTTCAGGGTTTGTCAACGCCGACTTCAATCATCAACCTAAACAGATCAGCTTCTGACTGACAGCCTAGCCAGAAGCGAGATGATGGGATACTCAAGAAAGAAGGAAAGGAAAAGGGAGAGAGACACTGCTATGATGAAAGAGCCTTAGTGATAACTTCGTCTCAATATCCGTGTGGGATGTATCTTGGGCAATCCGTTATGCCAACCTCAAGCCTGCTTTGTAACGATGGTCTAGCAAAAATCACATTGAGCATTTGTAGGGAATTCAATTCTGGTCTGCAGAGCTGAATGCAGACTTAGCAAGAAAGAACTGGGGGTAACCTTAGGCATCAGGCTCTGTGCAAGAGATGAGATCTCTTGGAAGAAGTACAACTGTGAGAAATTAACAAAGTTAAACTATTAGAATAACGTTTTACCCAGTCCCTGGTTTAAAAAACAGTCTATATAAAAATGTAAAGTAGTAGGAAAAAATGGAGTTGTAAAACTGATTCAAGAAATAGGACATATCAGAAAATGTGTATATTATTTGCAACTTACAAAGATGAAAATAAGAACTGTAATATTAATATACAAATCTTACCTGATATAGATTGTTAACAGTATATTGCTATTTATTAATATGTTTCTCTGCCCTTGCTTTATTAGCAAGTGAAATTCCTTTGTCAAGCGAGGCCTTTAACTCTATTTTGTTAGGGAAGATGATATGATAACCCTTCCTTCCCTCCAGCATACACAGCAGCAAAACAGAAAGCTCAAAGGCTCTATTTTAAACAAATAGGGAACTAAGAATAACATCACTGTCCAATTAAAGATAGTGCAACACCTATATGATGAACAAGATGCACAAGGTGGACACAGGCCATGAACCTTGAGTAAGCAGTAGTATAAGTAGTTGATATCGAGCACTATGTAGAAAAGCAGCCTGTTGAAAATAAGAAGGACCCACTAAAATATGCTGAATTGGAAGAAGCAGGGAGGATCGGAGGTAGGTCTTGAGATGCAAGATGACAGCAAACAGATGAGAATTTCATTTTTTTGAAGGAACAGGTAAAGTTATCTTGGATATCACGCAGAAGAATAATACCAGTTAGTTTATGGACATGTAGCTCTCTGAAGAAGGCGAATGAAAAATTAACATTGATAAAGAAATGCTGATATTGGCTTGGCTGATACTGATCACTGATTACAACAGAAGCAGTGAGTAAAAAATAATGGGGAGAGGGAGAAAAGGAGATCTGGTAGTCTTATTTTGATCTGAAGCTGATTACTAGCTCGAGAGAGCTTGGTAGAAAAATGAGGAAGGAAAGGTTCCCTGAAATCATACTAACAGGACATCCAGGTGAGGAAGCAAAGGACTAGAATGGGATAGTTGCAGAAGAACAGAAAGAGCAAACATGGTCACCTGTCAGAGGTAAAACCCATTCTGATTATGAGCTGTGTTTAAATACGTTGAACCTCAAACACAATGTGTCTGTCTTCTTATTGACATAATGAGGGTTCAACTTCTGGAAATACGAGGGACCTTTCCAAGGTTAGAAATCTGTCTACACACTATCCTCTGCGGTGTACTCGCACCTGCCAGGCTACTGGCTGCCGAGCTTGGTGGTCTAGCTTCCAAAGTTTCCTTTAAAAAATGAATTTTTTCAAACTTGTGCTAAAAAATTTGTCTTAGAAAAAAGATTTTGTGATATTCTGGAATTTCATGAAACAATAAACTGATCTAACTATGCCACTTTATTTATTTACTACTTATTTCCAGAAAAAAGAAGAATACTAATTAAAAAAGATATTTACTATGAACTTCTCCAAAACTAGCCATACCACTGCATTCTCAAGACAGTATGACCTATGGACAATGACCTTCTCCAATGAATATAATGAAAATCTATTGTTCTTCCCATGTCTTCATGAACTGCATTTGCTTTTAGAACAGAAAGACTTGGCATTTCTCAAACATTACTCCAAACCACGGCATCTTCCTTTTGACTACTTCCTAAAGTTATACTGTCTGTGCTCCAAAACTGCCTACTACAGGAAACTACAGCATAACACTATAAGAGAAAAAAGGAATCAGTTTACCTTATGGGGAGGAAAAAATAGATACATAAAATAGACTTATTCAGGAATCTCCCCAAAGAAGCATCTGCTTGTTAATAACTAAGCTAAGCATACAGCAATACAGGAAGGTCAACTGGGAAACCCTAATCCATAATTTCATTATTTAAAAAACTGATTATGACTTCTCCGGTGCCTCGCGTATCCTATCAGAGGTAAAGTATATTTTTATCAGAAGTTAGTCAAAAGGAAGTTGAATGGAATCCACCTCTTTCTTTTATATTTGAAGAATCCTAGCTATAAGCCTTTTTTCAAATAATCTCCCAGAAAATGCTGATGGATTTGCACTCTAGCTTGAAAGATACATCCTGCCACTTCCTTTAGTGTAAAAGAACAAAGACTACAGAGCTAGAAACATCAAGCTTGCTGTAAGTAAACAAATCTGCTGTGGTAAATTCCCATAATGTTTTAGTGGCACACAGATATTGCTATAAAAACAAGGCAAGTATTTAGATAGGAAAATAGTAAAGGATAACACAGCAGCAGAATTCATTTTGCCATCTACCACCACCAAAAGTAATGACTTAACCTGAAGTTACTAGAAATGATCACTGCCACATCCAGCTCCCTCTTCTGTTGCCAGTGGGCCCAAATCTAAGGGATTCTTCAGTTTCAGGGAAAGATTTCGGCTGAGCACTTTATCTCGGGTGTTTGGGTCCAAGTGTGGTGGGCCCAAAAATATTTTAAAAGCAGCATTAAATAAGTAATGCAGTGATAGCTGGTTCTGCACTTTGCTTTCAAGTGATACTAGATAAAAAAGATCCAGAAAACGGAATGACTGGCTGGAGATGATGTGAAACCTGACTATGTTTTTCCCCTGAGGAAGAGCAGGAACTGTCTATTTGTCAGGTCTTGATGGCTGCCAGGACACACAGACTACATCTTTTCTTCACATGCAAAAGTAATAGCAGATAAATATGTATGCAGCACAACAGTAACAAATGCCACATTTTAAACAGTATCATCTAATGGCATGCACGTTACTTTCCATTTCTTTCAAGAATCAGCTTCAAAATTCTTTGACAAAATTTACCTCTCAGCCTCCAGAGATTTTTGCATTGCTTATGTTATACCTGTCAAGATCTGATGACTGTATGTTATGTATTCATCTGAACAGAACCACTACACTTAGTTACAGGCTATCATCAACCAATTCATTCTCTTGCTAAAATCAAGTCATCCAATTACTCCTTGACTAATCAAGGCTGTTTTGGCTTTTTCTTTTTTCAAAAGGTACTCAACAGCATAAACAGTTCACTTACAAGAAATGGAAAGGGGCTAATCAGCAGAATTATTGTTTTGCTGCCACAATTTGCAGTATTTAAATGTAGTTGCTGATTGGACTGAAAGTTTTATGATATAGCATATAAAACTAGTTTGACACAAAAATGAAGCTGCCTATAGCCTAAACTTTATTGTTTCTAGCTGCTCCAAGCTGCCACCGAGATGCTAAAAACCAAATCAAAATAATATTACTAGACTTATGTTATTCTGCTCCTAATTGCAATTATGGAAACTAATTAATATCTTCAAGATTAATTTATATTTGATATATCAGTCACTTCATTTCTTTAATTATCCTTATCCTTAAAGTAAAACGGAACAAAATATTTGGCTAATATTAAGCTCCACATAACAGCATTTCAGCATCTTGTATTCATTTACAAAAGGTAAGCAACTGCGTTGGTATATGTTATGCTGTAATTAAGAGGGATGTTTACAATTTGATCAGAATCTGAACTGCATCACAAGCTGAAACTCCCCTTGGCCTTTTTTGTCAATAAGCTATAAGAGAATGTTTAATAACACCACCAAAAACCAGACCTAGAGAATAATTGATACTTGCACTTCCTCTCCAGCATACATTCAACGACTATTATCAAAAAGCGCTGCTCGTCACAGACTGCTATGGCACATCACAATACACATACATACCCTGTTATAAGCCCTGAAATAAATGAGCAATAATATCTATCTGGCCACTTACTGGGGTGGGAATGGGGGAGAGAATAAAAAGAAATAAAATAGGATAACTTGGGTGGGGGGCTAGAAGCAGGGTATTTCTTTGAGCTATCAAAAGAAACAAGACTACAAGTGTCAAAAAACATTAAATTATAAATAATATCTGTACTTAGACTGGCTTGACATGCTATCATCAGTATTATAAAGATTTACATGGTAAAAGATACCACTATTTCTGACTGAGGTACGAGTACATTTAACATTATAGAATGTATTAAACTTTGGTGATGGTACATTTTACTATGCATACTCATGATTACAAAGGCAAAAGAATACTGTCAGAGTCAACATTTTACAGCTTCTTAAACATAGCACGCGTTAACAAAGAACCAACAAATAAAGTAGGTTTAGCATGTTTTCCCTTGCAAGCTAATTTCAAGTGAAATTAATCACCTGTAACACAAACCTAATATTCTTTAAGCAGAGTAATTTTCAGTTGAAGAAGGTGCACCTGCCTACATCTTCAACAGAAGCAAAATCAAGTACAAAAAACATTAAATAAAATGCTGTAGTAAACCTTGACTTCTGAAGAAAGAATTTTTTCAGACATCTTTTGTGGCTTTGTTTTGTGCTACAGCCCTTTAAGTTTTGTCTTCATAAAGCCCTAACTAGTTGTAATCACTCGCAGTCTAATTGTGGACATTTATCTGCTTTTCTTATGCATAGAACATAGCTATTAAAGCTGAATGGTGATGGTGTGAAGTATAGGTTAAATTGGGTGAAATTAAAGCAAATTACTCTGGGATGTGGAACTCTGAAAATAGAAACCGCCAATGATTTGCAACCCTCTTGATGATCAGCTTCACAGAACCCTAAATGACAAGAAAACTTACATATTTTAAAGTTAACTAGATTTTTTTTTAAATAGTATGTATAAATTTATTTAAAATGCAAGCAGTCACTGTGGCAATAATAATTTTGTTTTACCTGCACCGTAGAAATGTAAGAAAAGGTTTTAATTCCCATTAAAAACACTTGTTTTTATTCTCAAGTTTAGCTGATTTTTAGCAACAGAAAAACAGTTCAGAATATTAGTTGCAGCATTAATTACTTTGAACACAACGTTACAGCTTATGCGTACCATATGGCTATACAGACACAGGACGGTAAAAGCAGCTGCTTTGGGCTCTCTTGACTGGTGCGGTATCAGGACTCAAATTCATTACTTACTTATATAAAAGATAAACAGCTACATTTACCCTGCTGAGCCCTAATACCGCACCAGTCAAGAGAGCTCAAATCAAGCACCCCTCCCCAAAAGTCTGAAATAGCGGCTGAATGGCAATCCTTTCAATATCAAATCTATTGGGAGTATTTGACAAAAAAGGGCAAGTCTATTTCTGCACCGGCAGACACTCAATGAGAGCATGTAGCAGCAATACAGGATTTTAAATGACTGTAGTATCAACTTCTTGAGCATACAAAGAATTTACATTTGCATAAAAGTACTCATCAAGCAAGTACTGCGCAAGGTCAGAGATGAGAATAATAACCTCCCCGGGAAACACTGAGGCAAAGCAATTTACTTCAGGACACGTAAGTCGGCAGAAGAAACCACGATTCTGTTCCTGGTGGAAGCAGTTTTAACAGAAAAAAGTTGTTACCAAGACAGTCGCTCCAATGAGCTTATCTGCAAAATCCTGTTCCAGAACCCTTACCCTTGAGTCTGTCTGACAAATATTAGTGATTTATCTCAGATGTAAAATGTGTTTACTTGCCACTGCTCTTTCATCCTAGCACCACTGGGATGTAGTCAACACTCCGCAGGCAAAACCTTCTACCTGCTGAGATTTGCTATCAAGTTAGTCACACTGGGTAAAGGACATTATTTGACAGCTGAAGGAATAAATCTTTGAGCCCTATGCCTCCATTTGCAGAGGGCTCACTCTGACTGCCCTTGATCATATATTTGAAATACTGTCACTGCACTGCCCAGCAAACAGTGCTTGGGACAAACTCCTTGGTTACTCTTCTTGCAACACATTTTACCAGGATCACAGCACGTGGTAATTCGCATGGACTCACTATCAGAAGACACTAAGAAGGGCAGCATTCGATGTAAAACTTTTGGGATGGCTGACATACCAAAGAATTGTTTAAAATAAGAATTCCCTAGGAAAAACTAGCCTCTCTGTTCAGATTTTTCCAAAATACAACTGTGTTAATTGGAAGAAGGGGCATTTGGAACCTAGCCTAGACCACTGCAAAATGTCCAAAAGCCAAAAAGGCTGAAGAATGCTAACGTTTGCTTCAGAGACAAGTGCTCTTGTCAACCTGAGCTCAGCCACGCTCTGCTTTATGTTACATTCCATTCTAATGACTGAAAACCTTCCTTTGTGAGTTTAAGTCATGAAAAGAGAAGCACCTGGGAACAAGGGAGAGTTTCCACAGCATCACCCTCCCTGGTGAGCGCTCCCATGGCAGCACCGCCTGCATAAAGGATAGTGCACGTGGGAAGGTCTGGCCACAAACATCAGTGGATAACTTTGAACATGCCTATGTGCACCACATATTCAGACTGTTCACAGAAGACAATGTTCCTACTCAAAAGTAGACTGGAACTCATGTGTTTGCAATCTGATGGCATCTATACTGTACAAAAACATGGTTCCTAAGCAGAAACCATTTGGAAAGTAGAAATATGCCTATATGTATAACTGTGTATTCATATTACTTCCACTATCATCATCTCCGTGGTGCATTTTACCCCTTCTTTCTGGAGGTCAGTCATGAAGGTCGTCTTCTTTAGGAATACTCAGTGCCAAGCTCTACAGTGTCAGTCTTAACTGGAATCTCTGAGAGTCACCATAACAAAATATAATTGCTAACAATAACTGTGTTTTTAGAAAATGTATTTACACAGATCGTGAATAGAAACTAGCAGCCATCAGCAGAAATCCACAGGGCAGTTCTACCTGGCCTTGAATGACCAGATATACAGGAAACATTTTAATTATTCATGGACAATTTATCTGGGTCACAGATTGACTATGCCAAAGATGCAGAAATATCAAAAAAAAACACTTGAGCCCTTAAGTTTTTATTGGGTCTGGCGTAGCACTGCATAGCAGTTACCACGACTGTACTGCTAGTGAACCACTTTGGATACCTAATGCTGCAACAAAGTCCAAGCCATTAAACTCTGCTGAGCCCACCTTGGCTCCTGTGCAGGGTCAGCTCAACTTTCTGTTCTGCATTCTTCAACACCTTGGAGGGTTATTAGTCTTTGTAAAATAAAGAACAGAGAATGAACAGTTCAGTTCAGCACAGAATGCAAAATTACTGGAACCTACAACAAAGGGTGTAAAATCGTTTCAATGAGGCAACTTCTCTTCAAAAACATTTAAAGCAATGTCTTAAGCTATGTAAATACCTAGACAAAACTCAGTAATGACAAGTTTTCAGCTTCAAGAGGTTAGTTATCTAAGCAGTTCCCAAATACTCTGAAACTTAAAATTATATCGTTGTTACAATAAAACAAGAGCACTACAAAACTGCCAAACAACTTCTTGCACTGCTTTACAAAAAAGCTATAAAAATAGATTATGGAATTTGGCAGAGTGGAAAAAAAAAACCACTTATCTTTACAGATCAGTCATCGTTTACAAAAAGAGTAACCAAGTTTTTTTAGAAGAAGGGTATTTATAAGAAGTTGTAAACCCAGCTCATCACATGTTAACAAAGAACCTTATTCTCCACATCTTAATGTTTCTCCTTTGAGGATCTATTTTGTTGCACAATGGAGGTGAGGAGGAGTAAACGTACTTGTGGAAAGACCAGCCAAGGTATAACAAAAAAGAGAGTTGAAGACGACTTAAACAAGCAAAAATTCTTTGATAAGTGCTGTTATGTATGTATGTGACCTACATAAGTTTGTAATGAAGTGTAGTGTTGCTAACTGAATAAAATATCTTTAAAAACAAAAGCAAAAAGCTTCTCAGTAAATTTACCTCATAAAAATGTGCCTCATCATACAACCTTCCCTCTGGACATTCTGGCCCACAACATGATACATAAACTTAATGCAAAAGTAGCAATAAAGTTCATTCAGATATATCCTTTGCAAATCAATTCAAATTTTATGAGAGTGCTGCCTATCTGGTTTCTACTAATAGAAATCATGTTAATAATAATAAAAATTAAATCATTAGCTGGTTAAGCAACAGTTTGTTCTTCATACATGATTTTTTACATGCAATGATTACTTTTCAACAAATTAATGATGTCACAGTTCTTAGGACCTCACACAATGGTACAGAAGGAATCACAAGAAATATCAAATGATCTTTTTAGAACAGCACCTGAAATACTGAAAACAAAAGGTAATATATACTGTGCATCTTATTTGAGATGCTAGACCTGATAAAGAGGGTTTGCAATATTTCCTGTTCAATGTTCAAACCTTAATGTAACAGTTAACCAGACAAAACTCAATGCTAATATTTTCCTTTGGATGTTAGTCCCTTCCTCTTCCTTATAAAACTCAAAATAGCATCCCAACAGAAAACTAAGCATATTACTTGCCATAGATTGGCTGAACAGTTACATGGGAAGTAAAGAACTCTCTATTTTGTACATTATTTCAGTGAAGGAATCCCTCACACTGGGGGATTTGCTTTTCTTTCTAGTAACATTTTACTTCAGTGACAACTACATCGTGGAACATGTCAGTTGTGTTCTGTAACTATCTGGCACCATCTAGTAGCCAGTGGCATCTTCTTTACTAAATCCCATTAACAGAACCTGTGACAAGGGTGATACTGAACAGATACGCAAGAAATAACCACACAAACTTCTTTATCCAAATCTCATATGGTCAAACAAATGTTTTATGTTGAATTAGGTACAGACAGCTATAGTCAGTAGCTACTTGTACACTAAGCAAATACCTTCTGCCTTCCTTGAAAAGCCACATTAAATACTTCTGCCTACATTCAAGTTTCCAAGTAATTTAAGAATCTGCTGGCAAATTTTAGCAATAGTTTACAAAACGCATTGCTTTATGCATGCAAACAATTTCTGTTTATTCCTTTTCACTATCCTGAAAACACACAAGTAAGTTAGAAACTAAGAAAGAAAACATATGCTTTGATTAACTTGAATCCTGGATATACAGGGTGGGGTTTTTCCATGATTGTCAAAGCACAGTGTCTGGCAGGCCCTAAAATTGGGAAGGGGCGGAGGGCAGCAATATGAGCATAACGAAGCTACTTCATTAAGTTCCCGAGGTGTGACTGGGTAGAAATCTTCATTTCCAACCGTTTACTCCTTTAGCCTGCAAGCAAACACAAATACACAGCCCCGCCATTCTGCTCCTTGCAAAATAAATATATAAATGTGATACTTTTGCAACATCTAACCACAGCTTTTTAAGCTGAAACAGTTCTTCTCCTTTTACTTTAGATGTCAAATCCATCACAGAAAAGAATTTTGTTTTTAAAAAGACTTCCTCAATGAAGCAGTTCATTTCTCCTCCATTTAGCTCACTGTATTTTTACAAGCACCAGGCTGAGCAAACTATGATTGAGAGAAGCCATCTTATGCACATTGCTGTTGTCCCACATCATTCAGAACAAACCTTTTTAGATCGTTAACTACCACAGGAGTGCTGATTACACAGGCACCAGCAATTTCCTAACCAATGACCACCTGAACAATGATGTGTTCAGCTTCTCAGACCCTGAAGCCTTTCAGAGGTGAATCATTTCACAGTTTGGAACTAGATCTCCATAGCAACTTCCCTTTGAGGGTTTTAGAATCACCATCCCGTAATTCTATGATCATCAAGCTCAACCATTCCCAATGGTTCTTTTCACAGCAGATGGAAAAGGAAGCCTTGAAATTTTACAGTCTATTTCAAGCAATTCATCTGGCAGCCTATTAGAATTCAAAATATTTCGACCTTCAATCACAAAGCATGTTATCTGAAGCTGTGGTGATCTCAAGTCAAGACAAGCAGACGTTTTAGTCTAATCATCCATGATGAGAAGAGACTGACAAAAACTCTTAATTCAACCACCATCAAAATGCTTATTTTAACTGCGTGAAAGTCTTTCAACAGGCAATGAAAACACACCATGTACCATTTTATCACAACCTTCCATTCAAGGGAAATATGAATTCTGAATATTGGCATGGATCTTTGCACTCCCCGACTGCTTTTGAACAAATATCTGCTTCCTAAAAGTCGGTATAAATCCAATTCTACCACATTATTTTCAACAGCTGTCAAGAAAGATGATGGAAGCAAACTGCAATTAAACTTCTCACGATTGAGTACAATAATGCTGTAAATGAGTTACTTATTGATGGATCCAGTTATAGGCATCTTCTAAGAAATCCAAATCAGTTACGTCTGAGAAAATAAATACCAATTAAATTATGAAAACACAGCATTGGTTAAAATCTCGAAGCAAAGCTCAGTTTCATGATAATCATAATCAGAGGGGGGTTTAAAGGTTTTTTTTCCCCTCTGTTCCCAATTCCCAACTCAATCCCTCTGTTTAGAGTTAAAGAAACATTTTCCTTCTCTTAAACGTTTTAGTCAAACACTGAAATAATCCCATCAGGGGCACAAAAGCTTTAAATTTGAAAACCTTTTCACCTAAAGCCCAGATTGGTTCATTCATATTTTTTTATCAACCACAAACACAAGTTAAATTGAAATGTTTTAAAATCTCAGTTATACACTGTCTATTATATTAATAATGGTGGTTCATCAAATTCCCACCCCTCAAAAAAAAAAAAGATACTCTTCCCCACCTCACACAACTCTGTAAGGTTAACTCTAGAAATACTTTATTCTTGTTACTAAATTTTCATCAAAGTACAAAGCATCAAAATGCAGTAGTGAATAATCACTAACTACATAAACACAAGTTATCTGGTGACTAAAGAATCTAGACGACTTGCAACTTTCCATACCAAAATGCCACCAATAGTATTTAACAGGATCAGCAGTAAGTTTAGTACAAAAAAAAAGAAGAAAAAAAATTACCGTTTGGTGATTTGACAGTGAGACTTTGATACTTTAAAACAACAACTGCTGTAAAATGTACCAAACTTAAAAGAAATAACAGAAGGACCCACCTGTACCAAAGCCCCAGTGTCCACTATGAATAGTGAAATAAGGGAAATTAACAGGTATGTTACATTTTATAACATTTGTAGAGGCAGGAACACTTAATTGTTTTATTTTCTTTGAATGAAAAAATGCGACGTCAATGTCCCTAAGCAGTTACTTAACTGCGAGAGCGGCCACAATTGAGATCCTCTCCACAGCACTTAAAATGCCACATTTTATTAGGCTACAGGGAAAAAATAACTAACCAACCCCCCAGCTGACCTTATCCTCCTAGGTATCAACATTGTTGAGCCATACTCTTATTCTACTTCAAAGAAAAACTCTTTAAAAAGAGAAACTTACTAAAAAAACCCACAAAACTAAAAGATCTTGAATACAATAATTTATTGACTGGTGGTTTATTGAGAGTTAATATTTTTGGAAAAGTCATTTTGAAAACATTTCTGTAGAAGAAATGATGATGAAAATCTTTGGGGGAATAAACTGGCACAGTACAGGATTTATCTTCATATATTTTGCACCATTTGCAAGTTAGCTCATGATCAGAGCTATGCAGCTGCTTACACTGAACTTCTTGAAGATCTGAGGGGAGGTATGTGAACATAACCACAAAATTTAACTAGGGATGAAGGTAGAATTTAAGATATAGTAAAGCAAATGAAAAAGTTATGCATCAACTGAAAATGTAAACTGTTTATTTCTGTGTACAATCGACTGAAACAAATACGGATTTTATTCTAGCAATCTGAGAAAGAAACACCAAGGAAAAAACCTCTTGAGTATTTAAAGCACCATCTCCTGCAAAGACCAGAGATTAAGGCAATTATACATGAACAATATTAAAATTCTTAGTGGTTTCCAGTGTTAGATCAGTTACGTCAATAGCTAATATAAAAACTACTGCAAATATCTTCCTAAAAGAGACAAAGAAGTTACAAGATACGTTTTACAATATTCAAACATTTTGCTCAAAAATTTTTTTCAACTTTTTTATTTTAATATGGAAGGTAATCAAATGTATTTGTTATCAGAAGTTTTAACTTATCTATAAAGCTTAGTTTACCATTAAGTTGTACCACTAAGTACAACCTTTTATTTAGCATTGTTCTATCCGAAATTGAAAATAAAATTGCCCATGAGCACCAAGTTATTTAAACATTTTGCTAATTAAAAAGTAAAGCTGTCAAAGCAGCAATACTTACTTACATGCGCAGACAGACCTACATACATGTAAGTTACCTACTAGTAATGTAGCTATTACTAAATGTAATTTGAACAGGAACATTTAAAAAAAATTCTTAAGTGATAGCAAATGATAAGTATCTTGCATTGTACAATTAGACTGTCAGCAAAGGATGCCTATTAGTAACACATACGCAAATCATCCGAGAGTTACATCTTTACAATCTATTCTATGATTATGCACAGTTATGATTCAAAGTATTTTCATGGTATTTTACCAGATATTTCTTGTAAATAGTAATTTTAAAATCTAGGAGGCAATTCTTAAAATTGTCTTCATATACTAAAAATGAGACTGCATTTTTAGCTTTTCCTCCTCCCAATATCCCCACCACCGTATCTGAAAAACCTCATCTTAAGCACAGTAGTTATATATTAGCTCACCGTTTAACAATCTAGAATAACCTTAAGTTTATTTCATAACATATAATCAAGCAACATACGGTAATTAAAGCACACTGAAAACAGCAGTTACTAGCTAATTAACATTACAGAAACACTTTTCTTAATGATAGAAAAAGACAAAGATGTTATAAAGTACCGTAGCATAAGGAACAGGTTGTTATAAACCTTTTTGTTTAAGACATTAAAAACTTGAACTTAGGAATTTGAAATTACAATACTTTATGAATTAAAAATGTCAATGCAAGTTATGCACTGTTAGGTAAGCGGTTTAGGAACTACCTTTTCACCACATGGTTCATATAGGGCTAGCACCATTAATACAAATTGTTGCACCCCTCACACGGCTCAGCATTTGCAAACACACCCAACCTCTGTATTATCCTTATTCAGTTTTACTATTTTCATGGCAGTAAGATGTATTTTGCCATCACCACAGCACCTGAACTGCAGCTAGAGACAAGCAGCAAAGAACAACTCGAGCTGTGATGATGGCACCCTGGGCTGGAGTTAGGGGACGGCTGCCAAGACAGCCGCTGTCTGTTCAGTGGCGTATCTCGATAGATAATTGTTTTATGTTTTGCAATTAAATTACCACTTTAAAACAGTGGCAATATTTTACCTTCACACGCTATTTTTAAATCCACCTTCTATTTATTACAGCATATTTTATATTTCATATTTGTCTCTATTAACAGTAACATCTAAAAATGCTTGCTAGGTAAAACTGTGTGCACACACACAGCCCTAGCAAGTAGTCTCTTTGGAGAGCAACACTTTCATAAGAAAATATCTTCTGATATTTCTTCCCCACTATTATTCATCAGCTTCTATATATGCTTACCTCTTTTTTATTATTTAACACAGTTTTTCAACATCAGGAATTATTTTGTGTTATTCATTCTTTGCTAAGCTTTCCAAACACAGTGCATATGAAGCTGTATTAGCTTTCTCCACAGTTTCATAATTACTAGATGGGCAAACACACGGACTGCAGCTGCAAATCAGTTGTTGGTTAGTAATAAACAAGATCAGGCCTTCCATAAAGTTTGGCACACAACCACAATTAATTTTGTGCTCACATATAGGCACAGGACAGTGCACAATAAAAAACATGGGGCAACCACCAAACGGACAGCAGACTGCCTGTCTCTGTGGTTTTGCCTTAGTTTCCTAGTCACTATAAGCTGGCAATAGTATGTACATCTTTGCAGCGTTTTTTTAATTTTGAAATCCAAAAGAAGTGCTTATATAGAGGTACGCTCGAATTCTCAAAGTAAATACCCATAGTTCTCTACATATGAATGTCAGTATGAGCATTTGTATCATACAGCAAAAAAATCAAGCTAGCCACCAGAAATTGCCTTTTTGCACGAGGAAACATGTATCTTAAAACATTCCCTCTCTGATTTAAAAAAAAAAAAAGTATTTGAAATCCAAACAGTTCAGAATTAAAAATAATCAACACAAATGTTGCCATCCTTCACTTGAGCACTACCTTTTTAAACATCACTGCTACCACAACTTTTTTAATAGGTTGTGATATAAACCGTCAAATTCACGGGCAGTCAGAAAGGACTCTGAAAAAGACGATCTTGGTTGCTAACTCCAACATGCAACATCTTTTGTTCAAGGTCTGGTTTGACATTGGTCTTATTTTCCTGATAAAATAAGCCTAAAAATCATTCTTGGACAGAATGAAGATCCTCTCCATCTCAAAACACTCTGGCTTTCAAAGAAACTCTCCAGAAGAAAAGGACAATGGCCATCATGCTTCTGGCAATTTTTGAAGTTCTTGAAGAAAGTCCTTGTTCATCAGCACTTGAATCTATTTTAAAAAAAAATCTTCATCCAATTATTGCAAGGTTCCTTGCAATTTTTTCCCCAAAAGCTATCATATAGCATTTGTCTTGGACCTTGTCTATCCTGAAGAAGCTACCATTTTTATAAAAATATATGGAATTATTTTAGGATTTCTAAAACTGATAGACTCTCAGTAGATGTTGAACCACAATACTTATACTTTTTCACATTAGATGAAATATAGGTGACAAAAAAAAACCCCAAATTTCAAAGGACATGAAAAAGGCCTATACAATATTTAAGCATTTACATAGATGCCTCTAACACTACTGCTATAGATGGCTCCCCAGAACAGCAAGTCAATCCCCACCATCACTTCATGAAGTTCCACTTGCAGCCTGCTCACCATTTGCCCGCAGGAAAGAGGGCTGACAGGAGCAAGCCAGAGGCCAGAAGAACTGTCCTACAGACTTCACATCACCTGCTAGTTGAAAGAGGACAATTTGACAGAAAAGAAGATCTCTTAAGAGTTACATACTATTTTTCAGTAACTTATGATTTCAAACCAGTTTAATTTTGTTATGAAGACACAGTTCACTCTTCAATTTTTCCCTTTTTGTAACAACCCTGACAAAGAATACTATACATACCTTTTTACATAATGAAATGTTCTAATTTAAATTGGATCAGGGATAAAAAAATTCCGTATCATGTAACATAGAAAGAAAATGTTACCCATCTAAGATTCTTTCCATTTCATTTGGCAGGAAAACCCTGATGTTCAGAGCTTATGAAAATATCATGCAGAAACTTCAAAAAGGTTAGAAATACACCACAAATCAACAAGAGACTTTTCTGCTACAAAGAAAAATTTTGAAGAAAGCATAGCTGCTGCAATGGTATGAAAACAGGCTGCATTTTAGTATCAGCGAGCCAGTGTTTACTCAATGCTGATTCTTCAAACCATTTGTTTCTACGAAATAATTTTCTGAAGTTTTTTGAGATGTTATTGCAGAAGAGAGGAACTTCCAAAAAGTTATAAAGCTCTTAAGTTTCAGTTCCGTCATTTATTTAATAGTACATACATATATAAAATCTTTTTCTTTAAATAAATTGGTAGGCAGTATAGCTAAGAAAAAACATGTTAAGTGAACAGAAGATGGATTACCTTTGACTAGGCTCTCGATCTTGGTGAAAAATCAGAACTCTGATCACAAGATAATTTTCTTTGTGGTTTGCTGATTACTAACCTTAAAAATGTTCTCCGAGTCATTAAAATCATCTGTTTCTTTACAATGTGCTTTCAGTTACTGGTTTTCAATTTTCAACACAACATTGCTGATAATATTACAATATCCCCTCCTCCTAAGAGAGGCCTTTAGAGCCTGTTTGCATTCCACGGGAAGACGCTGCCTTGCTCTCGGATGCGGCTTCATCTGCCTTCCTGCCCCCTGCTGCCATCCACAAGCCCAGCTTACCCGTCTAGTCACTCCATCAAGGTATTAAAACTGATGGCATACCATACATATGAGACTGATTTATGCATTCAAACTGCATCATACGAGTAATCTTTTTGCTTACCAAAGATATCCAAAAGGCTCTTTCTTCTTGAACATGCTGAATATTTCATTCTAGTTATGTGGAAATATTTCTATGCAGTGCTTGTATAATACAAAAATAACGCACTTCTGCATAATTATGCTTGTTTTGAAACAAAGAACAGCTATTTGTTGTCCAAGGCAAAGTTTAAAACACACACACAAAAAACCATAACTTCACACTAGTTTTATGGGTGAGATCTGAAGTTTCTTTGTGTTAAACTGGGGCTTAACCTATCAAATTCCACCAAATTTAACATTTCAATTTAAAACAGTTTTCCTATAGGTGCAGTGGTCCCAAAGACATTTTTCTAGTCAAGAAGCTTTTAGCTCTCCGAGATGGCAAACAAATTATTGTTTCTTATATTTTCCCTGCTCTAGTACAATAAATTAACAACATTCTAGTAAACAGCACCGCTGACGTACAAAATCCTGTTAACCAACGTCACCCTGCTGTTACATAGCAAGAAAACAAAAAGTAGGAAGGCAAAAAAACCCAAACCAGCAACTACTACCATGTGCAGAGGAATTCTGCAAAAAAAAAAATTCCATAAACAGAAAGAGATGAGAGAAAAGCATAACTTGAGGTTTTTAGCTGACAAAGGCAGCATTTCTCTCCAGCAGGGAGGGAATTTGGATGTTGCTTATGAGAACCAGATGAAGGGACATGAAGAAGTAAGCACTCCTTGTGTGACTGCGGCACACAAGCTGGAAATGATGGCGGTCTGCAACAACCTGTCGGTATGCAGGCAGCTCGGGCAGCCTGAAGGCACTTTCCAGGCAGGTAGCACCTGCCACTCGTGCAGGCTCCCGGCATCACCGTTCCTGGGAATCCCACGCTCCCTCTCCCGAATATGGCCTGACGTGCTCCTAACACACAACAGAGCAGAAATCGAGTAAGCCATCCAGCCTGCAATAGCGAGGATCAAGTGCAGGGCAGACAAGAACAGGCTTGGACACCACAAGCTAATCACCCTTACTATAGGGGATACAGAGACATCTGCGCGGCACGAGTATGAGAACCACAGTTTACATATCCAGACCCCAGTAGTATAAACTGTGCTCCTGGACTTAATTGGTTCCCTTAGTTCATTAAACAGCAAGCTGTTCATTTCCATCTACAGCAAGACTAGGAAAAGCTGTGAAATATTTGTCTGAAATAGCAGCTGATTAGGAAGATCAGAATTACGATGTATTTACCTTTTGAAGTGCCTAGTCCATCATATTATTCAACAACAATGCTCAAATGAGGTAGTCAAAATATCTTAGCATGACAACATTACACTGACCACACGGGAGGAAAATGAAAACTTAATAACTAACACTTTAAAAAACAGTGTAGGGCTTCATTAAAAACAAATTAAGTAATTCTGAATGTTTTTTTCTCCTGTTAGCAAGTGAAACCCTGCTGAGGTTTAGTGAGCAAGACACCTGAAAAGTTGAGTAGCCGATTCGGCTGGCAGGTACCTTTGCTCTGCCAGGCGTACTTATGCTGCACGCCGCACTCTACAGTTCTAACAACGGCTACGGCAAGTCCAACAGTGACACTGTAACGCTTCTGCATAAAGGAAAATACATGCACGTAACGGAACTCCTCAATTATTTACTCAAAGAATGCAACTGCATCCGTTAATACTCAAAACCACTCTCAGTGAAAACATACAGAGAGTGAAAAAAAATTAATTTAAACAAGCATGCCAATGCTGTTATTTTATTTCAGTATGGGACAAATCAACTACAAGGAAACATTCTCTCTCTTTCCGCACAAGAAGAATGTGTATTTGTAAATGATCAATTAACTCATACACTAAATTATTCATTCTATGTGGCACAGACACATTAATGTCAGTCTGCAAATGTAATCAATACAGGAGAGGGGAGGGTGTTTATTTTTCTTTTTTATAAATATATACTGATTAGTTTAGGTTCAGACCAAGCAATCTTTATTCACACTGAGCAGAACTTGACTGCAATTCATGGAATTTAAATCACAAACACAGTATGACTAAATAAAAGAATTGCACCCTTGGAAGGGATATAGAAGTACTTTAAAACGTCACTTTTGTTCTCTCTTCCTACTTGCTTACACACACATTCCAAGAAAAACAACAACAGGAAAACATGTGAAAGGATGAGGGCAAGAATCAGTAATTTACCAGTTAGCACCTTAGAATGATGTTGGCATAATAAAATAAAAAAATATCATCTTGGTAAAGTGGTTGTTGTTAACGGTTTATCAGTTTAAACATAACTGTGAAATGTGAGCATTAAAATAATAATATTCTTATCAAAGCCACTGCATGGGAAAAGATACTATATAAGTACAGCTGCATTTTTTAATACTGTTCTGCATGGTCTTTAGCCTTTTCATATCCCATCACTACAGGATTATTGTTGGAACAGTGCTGTAATCATTATTCGACTGTAAGCTACTTTTAACTTTATTTGTGGATTGGGGGATTACCTTGAAATACCATTGCATATTTTTCCCTTCCTTTGTAAAAGCTTTAACTAATAAAACAAGAAACCTGCCAACATCATGATATCTGGTTTTAAGAAATTCAGTATCAAGCTTCAGTAACTTTTGTCCCAGTCATAACCAGTACGAACAGACTCCTTGCTCCACCAAGGCCATACAAAGTGGTTGGAACACATGAGTAAACAGAGCTGGATTTATTTCACTTCACCATCAGCACAAGGGGGAGGAGGTTTAAGAAAAAGTGGAGTTGCTAGGGCAAGTGGTCCCTAATTTGCAGTATTCCTCAGAAGAATATTCCTACAAGAATACTAGATCAACATTATGTGAAAGGATAGGAAAGTTGAGCTTACACGCTCCTGTCTCAGTTCTTCTGGCCCAAGGAGAAGGGGTGACCGCCAAAGGCAGCCTTTAATGCTTCAGGACTAATATGCAGCCACAGAGATTTTATCACAGATTCAGTAGAGCCAGTAACTCCTGCATGTAAATTAGAATCATAGAATCATACAGGTTGGAAAAGACCTCTAAGATCATCGTGTCCAACCGTCAACCCAACACCACCATGTCCACTAAACCATGTCCCTAAGCGCCTCATCTACACGTCTTTTAAATACTTCCAGGGATGGTGACTCCACCACTTCCCTGGGCAGCCTGTTCCAAGGCCTGATCACTCTTTCAGTAAAGAAATTTCTCCTAATGTCCAAAAAAAATTACTACAGAATTACACAGTTGTCATGTATTACCTGCAAAAATAAAGCAATTTAATATAAAAATCAGTAATGATGTAGCTTTGTTATAGCCTAATTTCTTCAAATGGGAACTATGCCTCATATAATTTTAAGTTGGAAGTTTTGAAGAGATGTTATTCCTTTACTAAGGTTATGTGGAACAAGACAGGCCTATCGCATACTTTACAAAACCAACATCAAAAAACTATACTAATTTTACCTGCTTTATTGAACTTTCCACAAAAATCGTCCTTTATTCAAGACTACAGAATTTGAGGACACAGCAGTATTTTCCACGAATTTCTATAGCACTGAATATCTGTTTCAACACAAACAACTTAATATTAAGAAATCATAACCCAGTCACATGCAAATTCTTCCCATTCACCTTGAAGTGGAAAGACATGTAAATAAAAGAAAAATACAGCAATAAGAGAGGAACAGAACATCACAGATTAGGTATTTCCAACAGAGAAAGCCATTCAGTAGGTATCTGTACAGTCATTAGTACAGTAGGGTCAGAATCAGAAAACCCTGTGTGTGTTATCAAAACCAGGGTTTGCTTTTGGGTTTTATTTTAAACTGTGCAAACTAAAACTATTCCATTCATGTCAAAATGTGTTCATATGGAACAAAACATCTCCTGCAGTCCAGATCACTTTACTGCAAGGCTTTTTTTCTCTGTTGCAATATCATCATGTGTCGTTAATTTGCCAGTTGAAAAAAAAAAAAAACCCTGAAGCCTAACATGTATTTATATCTACTTGTTAGAAAAAGTACAAGAAAAGCCTTCCATAATGGAGAAGGGAGGAGGAATGGAGGGGGTGGGAGACAAGAACAGGACACAAAAAAACACCTTTTCCAAAGATTGTTCCAGGCAAAAGGGACATGTCATGTTAAACAGTAGTCAATAGCTGTATACAACCAGTAAACAAATTCAGCTCTATGAAAAAAGAACTACATCACCATTTAGTGGTTGCAATTTAGATTATTCTAGCGTGTAATACTTTAATTGTATAAAACAAAGCTGATGTCACAAACACAAAAGAACTTCTTGCAAAGCAAGCACCACAAGTAATTTTTATGCTGCTGCTGATGGCTGACAAGTGATGAGCACTTTGTTCGAATTTATATACTTACGCATCTAAGGCAACAGGTGGCTTATAAAAAGAAAACACTGAGAGCTTTTTAACTCTTCATTATCAAAATTTTTATAATATGTTTTATCATAATGACTAAACAATCTCTACAAATAAAAGCTCAACATACTAACTACAAAGATGAACTATGGCTCAGGGAAAATTATCCATTATTCTGATAAAAGCAGAAACTGAGGTAAGGTTCTGGATCCCATTGACTTGATCTCTGCCCACACTCACAATGTTTTGTAATTGCACAAAGCTCTCAATATTTAAACAGTACCTTGCGATACATAAATTAAATCAATTTAAGACAAGAAATTTTATATTTTCTTGCTGACTGTCTTTTCTATATCCATCTCAAACAATAGCTGAATATTGTAGCACAGTTGGAAGGAAATTTTTACTTTAGGTCTTTAAACCAACTGAGAGAGTTTAAACCAACTGTGTTTCAGTTGTTGTTTGATGTAGTTTTGGGGCAAGAGTGGCATTACAGAAACGTGTTGGGTTTTTTTCTAAATGCTGCACAGTCCAATGAACAGTTTTGTTTTCTTCAAGCACGCAGAGAGTTATAAAACAAAAAATTAAAATGTCTTCACTACACAGAATGCAGGCTAATACTTCACACTTGCATTTAAGTGCCAAAGACTTCCCAGCAAAATAAGAGACACCATAAACACACAGGTAATTCAGATTAAAATTTAAAAAAAAAAAAAAAAGAAAAAGAAAGAAGGAATTTAGAGTGGTATTGACTGATTTAGTTACATTAAAAAAATTGGAAGATAAGTTGAGAAGGCAAAAATGCAATAAGCATACCAAAACAATCTTTATATTCTGCCTTGTAATTAAACTATGAAATAACCATCTGCTTATGATTAAAACATTTTAGCGTTTGCTGTTTTGGATAGATTAAACACGCATACCGAGATATTAGACTTTTTCCTCTGCACGGCAATTTTACCATACCATCCCTAACAATTAAAAAGTATGACACATCAATATTTTTATCTTGTACAGTACATATATACACACACATACATGCACACGCAATTTCTATGGTGATGTTCACTGAATTAATCTTCCTGCTTTATGACACTTCAGAGCAGTGCAGAGCAGCTTAACCCAGAGTCTTAGACTGCCTATCTTTCAGATTCCCTCTGCTTCTTTCCGTATTTTCTCTGAAAGCAAGCAATCCCTCTCAGGTAGCCTACATTCTTGTAGCGATACGTTTCCCCCCTTTTACAACTCTTCTACACACTTGACTTCCCATTCCTACTGCTATTTAGTTTTGAGACATCAATTTTCACATCAAATTACCAAAGCTTGGTGCATAAAAATATTCAATAAGCCTCAAGGAACTGTTATCTCAGTAACAGCTATCTCAGTAAGTACTGAAAAGCAAACCTATGCTCAAACATATTTTAAAAGTTTAACTAGTAAAGTGAGCTTGAGGTACGAAAGCTTATCTGCCATAATCATTATTGGGAGAAAATCCTGTATGACAGGGTGGAGGGGCGGAGAGAAGGAATAAGGCAGAAAGAAGGAAGGAAAAGGGGTGGTGTTTGATTTTATAAAGAAAGCCTTTTAAACTAACTTTAACAGAAAAGAAATTAACCATGTAATGCTTGAATACTCAGAAAATTAATTGCATATCTAAGGATAAACACTGACGTTCTGAAGAATTTTGTTGCTGTTGTATCCAACAACAGATGAAGCCCCACTTTAAATGCAAAACTCAAAATAAGAACTGAAAGTAACATTTCTGAGGTATTCCACAAGAACAAATGGTGGGGTTGATAATTAATGCATTTTGTTAATTGCTTCCAGGCTCTGAGGCTTCAGGATGTCATTTGAGGCTAGAGACCCCTTGGCATCAATATTAAACCAACAGCTTTCAAAGCATGTCTAGCAACTATTGCTGACATAAACATCCAGCACTTAAATCCAGCCCAATGCTAATTCTGTTCTTCCGCGTAACATTTCAGGATAAAAATACATCCTGAAATACACTAAAAAATAGCTGGGAGAAACCTGAGAGTACCAAATGCAAGAATGACAACTTCCAAACAGAAAAAAACCCAGACCATCAGAATTTCTGCTGAGATGCCGTTGATAACCAATTAATAAATGATCACCTGTAAACCCAAGCAGAAAAGTAAAACTTCATCCTTAGCCAATGTGAAGCTGGGCTTCATCAGGATAGAAGAGAAGCTTTGGAAAGCATACTGGAAAAATACCAACTATCTTTGTTGAAGGCTCACCAAAAGAAGTCAGCAGATTTCCACATCAATACTTTATCATTAGAACAACAGCATAAAGGCACATCTGCAACCAAACCCTGCATCCCACTAACATCTCCAGCATACATAACAGTCATCAAAAAGTCAGTTTTCCTCAGACTCCAGTGGACAACATGCAAGGTTTGAAAGGAAACATCTCTAAGCCTTGCAGACCTGGAAGAAAAAAAAAGGCAAATAAAAAAAAGGATGCAATTTGCACCACGTATTTCCTATGGCTGCCTTTTTACAAACATTTTTCAACTTGCCATATCAGCTTAATGCTCCCTCAGCTAGAACAGCACGACTGTTTGCTGGATTACATGTTAAATGTGGTAAGAGAAATGACCTATTTTTAAAATAACCCAGCAAGAAGAATATGGTTATTTTTGAAAACCAAAAGCCCTCTTACTACATGGTTCTACAATCAGTTCCAACAGCACAGAAGAAAGTGGCAGCATACAGATGAGAAAAGGTGTTGGAGTATGGAGCTGCTTCAGCTACGAAAAGACATACTCGCCCAGTGTACAGGTTAGGCACAAAGTATGACTTGGGAAGGGGCAGACACCTATTTTTCTAGAAGTGGCGTTTTGGTCATTGTGGAAACCAGGACTGCTCCAATAAAGAGCAATTCTGAAAGAAAACTGAGCCAAAGATTTTTCTGTCAGTTAATTAAACAGCTGCATAGAGTGAAAAAGGTTGCATCTGAATTGGATTACTGAACAGAGCTTTTGCTTGGGTGTGACTCCTAAAGCAGTTCCTTTGGTGCAGGTAGATACACTCTTTGGCTTTCTAATGTGCAGTAACTGCCCCCGCTTTTAAGCACTTGTGGGACTATGGGCAAAGAAAAAGGAAGCTCTCTAAACCGACACTCCAAGGATCTCAGACAGATTTGCTTGACACACACAAAAAAAAGGAATTATATTTTAATTAAGTCTTACAACTACATATCTTAACTAAGCTAGGAGCCTTGTTTACTTTGTCTAGGATAAGTAACTTATAGCCAGAATAAGAAATCCAGAGCCAGCATCCTCTTGGTCTTCATTTGCAATGTTTACTCCACTGTTCAGTACAGAGCAGACAGAGCAGTATCACATACGTATATCACGGAAATACCAATACAAGAAATCCAGACGATTAGGGAGAATTTAATTCATCCATTTTGAGGGCCAGAAGACCTAGCAGAGCATAAAGTATATTCAAAATAACTTGCAAGCATAAAGCTTACTATAAATGTAAATACAATAACATATATGCAATGATTCATGCACTTTTGTTTTAGGAATATGAATTAAACGCAAGCCCATGACATGGCAAAGTTCTTTTTAACAAAATAAAATAAGCCAGCACAAAAGAGCACTCACAGTGCTCATCACTGCTCTTCTTCACAAGCACTTCAAATATATTTTATCCCTTCTTCAACTAGATTACTGTCATTCCAGATTTTTTTACTTAAAATTCTTAAAACTTTAGTTCCTATTTAAAGAGCGGAAGAGAAAAATTGTCAGAGTAACTTGTTCTCTTGCCGCAAGGCACTAATAGCTATACTACTTGTACCTCTAGCAGGAGCCAAAGCGTTGGTTCCCCTCACCTGGAGACCACCACTCACACAGATGATGCACCACAATCACTTTTGCGAGTGCTCCTTGACTATTTTAATATGAAGTCACCTAATTTCACATCAGCCTCAGCAATAATTAAATCAGCTCATTTGATATTGACACACTTGCATACTCACTTGCCATACTCAACTCTGGAGCAATGAGGGACAGTGATGAAGAGCCCCTGAGCTCCAACAGTTAACTCCTACTGCTGTTTCCAAACCCAACACAGGTCTATGGCCTCAGCTGTGTTAGGGAGCATGGCCATCTATGTATAAATTAGGAAAGAGAGCAGTGCTTCTAAGAGCCTATTTCAAAGTTTTCATTAAAACTCTGCATTAAAAAAAACAAAACAAAACAAACCAAACCCTAACTCCCTGTCTCTTTTGAGGAATGCACTTCTGAAAAAGCAATTTTCAGAAAGGGAAGCTATAATATTCTCAATCTACAGACCACTCACATTTCTGATGCAATCACTGCAGCTAATTAAAGTGATGCTGACAAACAGCCACCTATATCTTTCTGTTCCCAAATTCTTGCAAAGAATTGTTGATTTTACCTTTTCTGACGTAGCCTTCCTCCAATCAAAGGAAAACAGGCTTTCACATTTCATATTATAACCAGAAAAAAAAACAACCCTGCAGTATTTTTCCCTTCAAGCTTTCAAGAATGTCCATGGCACAGCAAAGAAGAAATTACTTATAAAGTATTAAACTATCACTGTCTTAAAGACAGGATACCCTACACCATCAGTAAAGACACCCACTCAAACAGGTAAACACGTTTCAAAAATAGTCACCCGAACATCCTCTAATACTATCAAATATTGATAACTTCTTTAAAGTATTACAGAGAAAAACTTACGTCTCATCTGTACTGCCTAATAGCAATTACACACTGCCATATGACACACAGAACTATAACAAAAGTAGTTGTAGGTCAAATAATAGCAATGACTCAGTAAAGATAACCTGCCTGGTCTTTACTCTCAGAGAAGGGGGGGGGGTTTACTGGTCAAGTACTTTATGACTCACAGTACAGAATATTAGAAATTTTCTACATATTCTTTAGAATTGAGAGATTGCCCTTGTAGCTCAGTAGGTAGCTCTCCTGTTTCTGGCCTACGAGGTCATAGCTTTAAGTGCCTGCTGAGGAAACTTAAGAAGTGCCATCTATAAATAGAATGGCATTAGATGCTGCTACTCTAGCAAGGGTGGTTGCCTTTAGACAAGAAATTTTTATGTTTTCATCTGTTCTGATAAGAAAAAGAAATTGGACATAGAGAGGCACAGGATATTAGGCTAGAGATGAATGACAAAGTAGGCTCCAAAATCCATTGTGACTTCAACTAGCCTGAGACTTACAATTCTAGCATTATCAAACTACAATAAAGGCTGGAGAAAAATGCAAGAACAATAATTTTCCTTCTCAATGAGCATAAGTAATTAACAAAAATTACAGACTTTACAATATTTGAGACTGAAAAGAAACCTCCTAGGTACTGTACAATCAAAATTCAACTTGTGACATCAAGAGGCAACCTCAATGCAAAACAAACTTTGGAGTTTTTTATTAGTAACAAAAACGTTTGAACATTCAGAGCTCTCATCTTACTCTTTCTGAAAAAGTAACATATATCCTTAAGAGACATTTATTTAATTATCAGGGATTAAAATCATACCACTCTGCAATGTATAAATTTTTGCTCCTCCTACCCATATATTTGGGGAGGCTTATTCAGCTCTCAGAATAACAATTACTTGTGACAAATTTAAGGATAAAGCCTATTTAAACCCTTATCTGAGTTTATTTGTGCTTTAAACTGTAGTTACCTGGCCTTAGGGGAATATGGATTAAAGCTTAGGTATCACTTTCACTCAGACGCAATGTAATGGCAATGTAATTTACTGTTCGATAAAGACAAAGGCTAACTCACTAGAGCACCGACAGTTTTCCAGCACCGTTTCCACAATCTGCACCCACATGCCCAGGAAAACAAATTCACTCCTCTGTGGGAGACAAAGCTGCAAACAGCATACTGCAAACAGTTTAGAGGTACAAACCTGTAAGTTTTGTTCGTATATGCACACCAAAAGCAAAAAAACAATAGTAAAAAGGAGATGAAGGTGATTTTACAAAGTCACTTCCTAGATCTCAGAGACACTAATATTATGCTCAAGTAAGAACAACGACAGGTCTTGCAAAATTCTGCAGTAGTTTAGCTTAGGAGGTTATTATCCTTCCTGTATTAATCTCATTTGCCTAAGTGAAAAATCTGACTAGTTAAAAGTTATCCACAACTGGTCGAATTAAGCTAGTTGATCCTGCACCGGCACTGATCTATTGAACAGGGTGTGGGTGTACAAAATGTCTCCCTCTTGCAGGTTTAGGTTTAGTAGTAGCACTAGTTGAAGTTGCATGTTGGAAGAATCACAAGAATCCCATCCTGGTCCTTTAATTCCACTACCAACATTTTGGTCAATAATGTACTACTATCCAAAACACACACGAGGTTCTTTTCTGCTCTTCAGATGCTTCTACAAAGTAGACTACATCAACAGACAACTGCTTTGCAGCAGCTGCCTTCGTCCTAGGGCCTCTTCCCATATCATTGTATTGAAGAGCAGGCACATGAGAAAGATAATAGCCATTGTATCACACAATGGGATGCCTGGTCTCACCCCTAATCTACTCCCAATTTTACTTACGTCCACTGTCTCCGCTGCTGGGTGCTGCAAACATGCTTACTCCAATCCTACGTGGTTATTTCTCAAGAAGCTTCTTTAAGTGGATGTCTGTATGAACATTTCTTCTCCCTACCAACACTTTTTCTGAGCAAAAAAACTGCTGTGCTTCCACCCTTGGATCCAGAGAGAAAAATCCAACAGCACTAGACAGCACTAGCTCTCCAAGATGGCTTATGGCTAGTACATGACACTAATGATGACTGCATGTGTTTCCCTGCAACATATCTTTTGTCAATACAGTGCTGCTTGAAAATCGGTCTTCCATGACTCATTGCCTCTTCCAATCCCTTTTTTATTGGGCATTTTGTGGGTTGGTTGTATTTTTTGCCTCAAACTGACTTCTGTGCCCAAAAGAAAAAAAAGCTTTATTCAAAGGTACTTCCTTTTAGCTGCTTCACGTTATTTAAAAGGGGAAGGAAAACTTGTATGCATATAGAATTCCTCTACACAACATTGTTGTTTGCTTCAGAACTTAACTTCATCAGTTTTCAGAAGGCACTTTCCCCAGTCTTGTTCATTACCACAGAGAATGTGGTACAGTATCAAGAGGATTGCAAAGGCCTGATTAGATTCAGCTAGTGGTCATTACGTGTGCATCCTGTCTCTGCTTGCAGGTACAAAACCGCTGTAAGGAGGAGAGGAGGAATCTAGCACTCTGCTACTTCCGCTCGTATCATCTACACAAACGAAAGGTCTGAAGTAAAATAAAGCTAAGCAGTCTCTGAAAAATCCTCCTCTCCTGCAACGAAAGCATTTTCTTTTTATATGAGGAAAAACTAATGATAAGCAAATTTGTGTGCATCTCCGGGAATATCTTTATTAGCCTCCCTTCCTTTTCAAGGTGGTGGGCTTCATATCTGAATGCTGAGAGGTAAAATTCAAAGACAGATAACACATGGCCTAAGATGAATTACGCTTGGGGTTTTTTTTTTTGGTGACCTGATATTCTGAAATTGCAACATACAATGCAAAAACAGTCTTGCTAATAAAAATTATTTCAGTTTTGGTGATGATTTTGCTAAAAGGGGTAGAAGAATGCCATTTTCACAACTTTGTGATCAAAAAAAATCTCCTATGCAAAGCCTTACCCAGAATCAAAATACTTTACAATATTTTACAAAAAATACAAAAAAACCCAAGCACTAGTTAATACAATAAAATGTTTCATACAGCCACAACTGCCACTTTAATTTGAAAGCTTTCACAATTTTTGGTTTTAATTTGGAGAAGCCACGGAAAGCTAATTGAAAGTTTAGCTGAACTGTGAGCTACTCCAAATATTTTATTAAACATTAATTTAGTTACTTTAAAAAGAAATAAGAAGGAAGAGAAAATCTCAATAAGAACTATTATCTACTCAATAGCATACAGAAATACATCTTGATTGTTTAACACTAACAAGTTTAATATGTGCAAACTACTTTTAAACTTTGGTAGCTTAGCAGTGAAAGGTTTGTATTTGTAAACTTTTTTAACAGGTGGCAATTAAGTTTACTAATATAAAACAGAACCAAAGCATCTTCAAAAAATTGAAGCAAAATATGTTGAAGACAATAAAATTTTGTAAGACAGCTATGTTTACATCATTTCAAGGTGAATTTTGACACATTATAAAGATGAAACAACAGCTTCAGATATCAGAAGAGACACAGCTGAGCTACAGCTGCATAAACAGAGCCACTATGATTCCCAATGCACAGAGTACACATGCTGAAGGGATGAGATGCGACTCATACTTTGTTCATTGAAATGCTAGTGCAGTGGAGTGTGGCTAAGTGATATCATCATATGCCTCCTCTCTGTAGCAGTCAGCTTCCAGAAGCAGCAATCAGCAGGTATGATTTCTTCTTAGAGAACACGGAGGAAAAAAAAAAAAGCATCGTGCCTCAAGTATATAAAAGCTACAGAATGATTAGCATCTTTATACAGAAAATACACACATTTTTATAGAAAGTCGAAAAATGAATACAGAACAGAGAATGCATCTTATTCAGTTAAATAACTTTGTTATCACCACTTTGATTTTTATAGGCAAATCAAAACACTGGCAGTACTACTGCGAGTTCCCAATAACCCTCATGATGATAAAAAAATAAAGCCAAGTCAACTTGATTTTAAATGCTGAGCAAAAATCACTACGAATATTGTCAAACTCAGTTTTGATTAGTGTTTATCTCAAACAAGAATAAACTACACTCAGCTCACGTGATTCATATCTATCCAAGTTTTAAATGATGGCAAATTGGTTTAGAAGTTACCTAAAACCCTGAAGGAGGCAGAACCAGCGGGTGTACTAAACACTTCCAGTTATAACAAACATAAAACTGGAGTAAAAGCAATTAAAGCTTTTTAGGAACCAATTCACATTGGTCACACCAGTCACTTCTATAAGACCGCAGGGGATGTTTATCTAGCTTCATGGTTCTTTCACCCTTGTGACAAAGAACAACATTTCACAGATTATCAGTTACCAAACTCCCCATCCTGCCCCTAAAAGGCAGCTACAGCTCCTCTGCTGTGGAGTCAGAGCACTTCCAGGCAGAGGAGCAAAGCAGGAGCTCCCCTACCTGCCTGCACTCCCCCAGAGTTGTGTCACCACAGGTGGCTCGTACGTTCCTCTGCGGGACTGGAAGACCAGGTGATGGCATGCAGGTGAGCTCTCAAGTTCTTCCACAAAAGCCAATGTTGCCTGCCCTACTTCAAACATTGGGCATCAAATTCTAAGTTTTTTTATTTATTAAAAAGGAGCATTTGATAGCAAAGTACTTTTACACACAAATTTCCTTCCAGTTCCTGTAACTTTGAAGAGAAAGACTGGGTTTCATTACAGAAACTAAAAATAAGAGGAAAATGTGGAACATATTTTCTAGAAAACTAGGACTGCGGGATATCAGCGGGAAGAGAAACTCAAAAACATGAAGCACTCTGGCTGTTTAACATCCAGTACATTCAAAAACTCGACAGACTGTAGCAGGGACTAAATACTGACATCTACCATTTTCTTCACCAAAGCATTATTTAAGAGTAATTTGTAAATTTGCACTTGTAACAAGGTTGCCATTTTTAGTCCACCATACAAAGAAAGTAATTTTCTACAAGTACTTGTGACTGATCTGCCATAAAAGTTGAAAGGTGGTTAAAGACATGCAACTTGGGAAGAAACTCTGTTACAATCTTCAAACAGCCTGCCTTCTGCCACCATGAAAACATTGCTGCCTCAGTTAAAACCGTACTACACCTGAAACATGGAAAATAGAACTGTCAGAAATGTTTCAAATTAAACAGTGAAACTCAGAAGATGAATAAAGCTGTAACTACTTTAAAGCATGTGTCAGGTTACTATGGTACTAATGCTGTAGACGCCACTATCCAGGACAGAAAACAGTTTTAAAATAAAATTCCCCATTCACTCAGCTAATAAGTAAGCAAGTATATCTGTTTGAGGTTTTCATAATGGATTCGGCCAAAAATAAAATACACCCCTACGAAACTGGGATAACCTCCAAAATATTTTTTTAAAGTGTATTGAGATCGAATGGTTTATTTATTTTAAATATCAGTAATTCATTCTCAGTTTGTGCACTTTAATAGAAAAAAATCTATAGGAAGTATCAAAACCCAAGAATGTATTCCTCTATTCTGTATAGGAAAACGTACTCACCTTGTTTGCTGAGCTAAGAGAATCTACTTCACACTGTTACTAATCAGGTACAAAAATACAGTGGTGCTCAACACAAACTCACCTCTCCTTTTACTTGTCCTATTACCCTACCACGTGCTGTTCTCACACATGTTGCTGTTTTAGAGATATTAAAATATACCTTAGACATAAAAACAATGTTTTCATTGATTTAATGATCACTGTGTCTCCCAGGGAAAGTAACAGTGTACCTAGGATATGGAAATTTGAAGGCTGAAAATCCATAACCATTTCAAGGTGGGGGTACTTTCCTTTTTTAAATGAAGTAAGGAAAGTAGAGAATTAGCCAGACAGAAATAAATCTTGTTTCTCCTGAGCTTTATGCCATGCAAGAAACAGTCTAGGTAAACACCACACGGAACTTCCACAGTTCCAGCAGAAATGTAATTATAATTACTTTGAGAGTACTACAGCTGCAGCTCACCTATGTGCCCTGTGGTGGATAAAGTAATAGGCAACAACCTTCTTCAAAAACCATCTCATAATACAGAGGTAACAACAGTGAATTCTGTTATGGCAGCTCAAAAAACCACAAACAAACCTTTTGTCCTAAAGAAAACACAGTTCAACACATTCTGAATGAATAAAGAAATCAGGATCAAAACCTTTAGCCTAGGACTATAAAATACCTTCAGTGAGATTCCCAACATTTGGCTCATGGTATTCAACAAAAGCTCTCCATTCCTAGCTAGCCACTTCCTTGCCTATCATTATGTTAATTAATACAACTTGGGTAAGTTAATTCTCAAACTGCTTTTTGCAAAAATACCAACTGAACCAAGCTAAGTCAAAGCCTAACAAGCCTTTTTTCAACACATTCAGGCATGCAGACCTTGAAGTCTACAGCACAAACCCTGCAACAACCTGCTTCTGACTTTCTGCCTGGCATCCAGAAATAAGACAAGACCAATTCTCCGAAGGGCTCTGCTTCACATGCTAGCCATTAACATCGGCAGCAGTAGGGCATACTACAACAGCATAAAGACAGGGAGCAACGGTTTCAGTGCTCAAAGGTGAAAATTTGTTCCAGATAACTCAAAACCTTACTGAAAACAAACGCTAAATTTTTCATGCTTTGAAAAAGCATGGTCCCCAGATCACTTCCTAGTGCATCTCTTCTTAAGAACATTTTATCATTCTCCTCTTCATCTTCAGCAACACCTCCTTTCCAGCTTACTGGCATACCTTCCCGAAGCCTCACCTTCCCGTCCACTGCCTACTCCCCTTTAATAGAAGCAAGCTGTCTAGGTTCCTTTTAAGTCAGCTTCTACATGACTGCAGAGATTCAGTGCCTACTCGCCAAGGCTGAAAACTGGTGGCCAGTCTCAGGGCACTTGTTCCTGAAGATACACAGTCCATTAAGAACTTGGACCAAACCCTGGGAAAGGGCAACAAAGAAGTTTCATCCTCTCAGGATCTGGAAAGTTTAAGGATTTACAAAAATAGTTTAGTTTCTATAATCTGATAGAAACCATGCAAACTCCAGGTATGCCACAGACTCATAAAAAGGGATTTTTGTATTGGAAATAATTTTGACAGGTAGGTGGGTGTAAAAACATTACAGCATATAAAAAATGTTTATACATTTTTATAATAAGTTGGCATGGTATGTTGAAAACTTCAGTGAGTTACAGTTTTTAACTAGAGTTTGTGCTGTGTAACCAATAGATTCTTTTTTTTTTTTTTATGTACTAGAGGGCTATTACTAGGCTTTTAGTGCCAAATCTTCATTTTTATAGTACTGTGGGGAAAGGAAAGTAGAACTAATACACACTTTCCGGGGGGGGAAAAAAAAGTAATTTTACATCTCTCAACCACAAAATTTTGCATTAGCTTTTTTTATTATTATCATCCCTAAGTAATATTTTGAAAGATCTTTGTGTTTATTGGGCAATCAACACAGAATTTCTACTTCAGTTCATCACTAGCTTGTGTTCTAGCTAAAACACCGAGCAAGAGCAGCATAGGAGGCAGGATTAGGATTTTAAAAAGAAAAAGGAAAAAGTGCTATTTAAGAAGTGATTCCATTATCTTTTTTGCTCCCAAAGAAGAAACACAGCAACAATCATTTCACAATCATAACATTTCAGAATGAAAAAAAATGAAACGTATAACAAGTAAATGCAAGACTAGATTAGAAGAAATAGATGTTAATACAAAATAAGTATCCAAATAGTTTAAAAACCCACAACAACAGTCTCATTCCCCTTTCAATCCCCAAAGAAAAATACAAATGGTGTTAACCCTTATAATAGCTACCTAAAACAAATGCTTAGGATTATTCAACATATAGATTAAAAAGCATCTTCTCCACTGGCTGTTGTATCAATCTGTTCCTTAACAAGCATTTATGATACAAATATCAAAATAGAGCAAGTATAAAGAGTTTATCACTTGTTCTCAATTGACACCAGGCAAAACAGTAATTGCAATCCCAGGATAGCAATGGATTTGGGGAAAGTGATCCCCCCCTTTTTCCTAGGGATACTGTAGCAATGGTTCTTGGGTAGTTACAAATATTTAAAATATACTGATGTATTAGTACAGCCTTCACATACCTAACTAGTTCCTAAAACGATGCACAAGTTCAAAAGACTTCACTCTACCCAGTAAGGATCTGGCCTCGCCTTTTCAAAATGTCTTAAATACTATTAACTGCTTAGCTACAACCAATAACCCATAGTTTTCTATTCTACTTAAAGTATGCATCAAATGACTCGAACAGAAAATAGTAGTACTAGGTACAAAATATAAATAAGGCCAAGTTTTCAAAAGAGAAGTAAAGCTCCACACACGCAAGAACAGTTATAGGTGGCTTTCAGGTCTAGAAGACCTTAAAAGCAGCCAACGTTACCAAAAGCACGTCCTGTTTTTCAGCAGTGTAAGCCTAAGAACGCAATACCTTTCCCCACAAAGTTTGTCTCCCTTGATGGAAAACACAGTACCGGCACTCTGCACCAAATCAGTGTCTAAGTATTCTTGAGGCATAATAAATTGCATTTGACTGAGGTAGCATACTTACCTATTCACCAAGCATGCAGATGGTAGAGGCACATCAGTTCACTGCTCTGTATAAATATGCTTCAAAAAACAAGCTCATGGGAGCAAGGGTTCCAAGCATCTAAATCAGTACTGTAAGATAGTGATATTCCATGCCTTTGGGTTTTGTTTTAGAAACACCCTGCCCACAAAAAAAATCTTTGCTCCAATCACCAAATAAAAAGTATTTCTGTTTTTTTGTTTATTTTGTTCTATTATTTCATCACTCACTGCATAATAATGGCCAACCAAAAGACAGCACAAAGGGGTCCAGTTTCCTCAAATCTACACAAACATTATTAAGCTCAATCTTTTCAGACCAGAAGGCTTTTTCAACACTCAAAGTGTATTGCAAACCAATATACGCTTTCAACAAGCTTTTAAGTGCCAAGTTTGTAAGTACTGTTAATATGACTCTGAAGGCCAATTCTGTATTGTGGTAATAGGTGATGAAAGAGGGAATCAAAGCCCTTGGACTAACTGAAAAATGTTCAGAATTCACAGAAATGGGAGCAGGGTGTGCGTTCAAGACTCAATATAAGTCACACAGAAATCAGGAAAAGGAAAGGAGTGAGGCTTGCCCTGTGAGGAACTGAATCCCAGAGTCAGCTACTAACTCCATATTTTCATTTTCTACTTCCATTTCAGCCTTTTATTATCCTCCTTTATAAAACTAAACAACTCAACTGCCATGCACTGCTGGCAAAAGACAACAACAAACCATTACTGCAGACTTCCAAAAACCCAGTTCCTTTTTAAGTGTTCAGCACAATGCCAGTAAAGACAGACATGCCCGTTATAGCAGAGGATGGGGATTTTCTTGGCTGGAAAGCCCAAAACCTGATAACTTTGAATTGAATGGTAAAAGTTAAAATTGTAATGGATATTTGTTCTACAGTTCTTAATTAGAGTACAACAATGCTGTCCTCAAGCTATAGAGAGAACATATAAATAAGTTTACATACGCATCAGATGAAAGATCCCATCACAGGCGTTAATATGAGACAAGAAGGAATTTCCTAAGCCTTGGCCAGTGTGGGCTCCTTTCACAAGGCCAGCAATATCCACCACATTCAGAAAGGCTGGAATTTTGCTGAAATATAAAAGTTAACAGTTTCAATACTGAAGCACATTAGCCAAAACTTTTAGCACAGAAATAAATTCAGAACATGAAAATCTGACATTTCTTTTTTGTAGAACAAGTTCTACATGACAGTAGCTCTCTTCCTTATTTAACGTGCAACGTATAAAAGACAAGATTCCCCCCCTCCCATGTAAAACATCAACCATTCTTTAACTTCTCTGTCATTATTCACATAAAATGAAGTAAACTAGTTTCTAAGTGTGGAATCTTACTGACAACTATACGAATAATCAACCAGGCCTGGAACACTGAGGCATGAAGGCAGCTATCTGTAACGAGCAGTTTTCATAGTACCAAAGGGATAAGACACATAAATGGCCATTGCACTCTGCTACTGCACACCTCTAAGGTTATTGTTTAGTTCAGTAAGTTAAACAACTTTCACAGAAAAGAAGGGCATTTTTTTAATACAGTGGTATTAAAAACTAGCAGTGGTCAGGGTCATGCAAACAATTTGAAAGAAAGCAGAAAACAAGATGAAGCTAGCATTATAATATAAACAGCTGTGATGTTTTCCACCATAGTTAACAGCAATGGGTAAGCAGACATGTCTACATGACATTTTATACAGAAACAACAGAATAGTTGTGAAGTTCAAATTAGCTTACAAAAAATGGGAAAAAAGCTTTTAGAGCTATGGGAAATGCATATGGCAATTTATAAACTGCAAGCCTTTTATCTCTGCAGATTCTCAAGTTATTTTAAAATGAGCAAATAACTTAATGGGCATTAATCTTTTCAGATACATTCTAAACCAAATTACTTCTCAAAATCCAGCTGAGTCAGGGAAAAAAAAACCGTAAAACTTTGCGATAAGGTGTTGACTAAAAGCACCTTCATACGGTCTATGCAAATGACACCACCATCATACACAGTGGCAGAGACAGAACCATGCTGAAATGCTGCAAATTCCTCACTTGCAAAAATACAGAAAGCACACACCATAGTCATCAAGATCTCCAACTCAATGACTTCAAAATAAGTAACTGGAACACCACTTAATTTCCATCAAACACTTTAAATTATCACCATTATATTCATTAGCGTTATGCTAAGATTAATACAACAGTTCACTATTTTACTGACAGTAAGTATAATGGAAAACACCCAAATCCATAGCTTTAGTAACAACGATGAGAAGGGTGTGACTTACGCTATGAAGTCTGCATGAGCATAGAGTGCCAATTTGTAAAGTGGTGAAAAGCCTTCTTTTATAGTGAGTGTTCTTCAACATGAGATTCAAATCTAAAGATATAAATTCTGTGGTCTACCTTAAGATGTCATTTCCAAAGACCTACCATTGCAGTGCTGCTCACAGATGGAAGCAACCACATAGGTGTGAGTGAGTGCTGGGGATGACCTAGCCAGTGACCTCCTAGCCAACCCTACACAGAAACCTTCTCTGAACAGCGTTACGCTTCTGAAGTCTTTACTGTCCACATCCCAAACTAAGCTTTATTTTTATTAGTGTGACAGCTTGGTGATAAATATATTTGGTTTTTCAAATATTGAAATATTTGACAGCATGACTGCTGCAAACTCCACTAGCATCAGAAAACCACCCTTTTCTTCTTATCCTGATGCCTGGTGTGGCAGCTACGGCCAGACAGAAAAAGCTGTAGTTATGGAAATCTACAGATCATAGTCTCTGCTCAGAGCAATGGGCTTAGGTAGAACAAAACAAGTTTCCAACTTTTTTTTTAGTGCTATCCCACTTCCATTTGACTGCAAATAACATAACACATAGTTTAATATTAGCAGATATGCTGCCTCACTTGAAATGAACTCCCTAATTTTGGAAGAGACGATCCATTAGAGACTGTCTTAGTATGCAACATCAACATTTCTGGAAGTGTGGTGACATAAGAGCAAAAGATCTTACCCCAGTTTTGTTTTCAATCTTCCTGTAACACTTTCCAAGAAAAATTATTTCTTTCAAGTAAACTAATTTCACAATACAAAATCTTTTTCTTTACCAAGGTGAAGTTCAAAGTATCACTGAACCTATCAGGTGTAATAAATTAGGAACTTAATGACATTTTTCATGTCATTAATACCTTTGTGATGCACTTAGAAACAAGCATGAATAGAACACAATACCCAGAAGGGCGAGTTTAAAAAATTACACAAGAAAATATTTACAACGTAACATGAGTTACTTGAATTCAGGTTACACAATATGTTGACTTTTAGCTTTAAGCTTCCTAGGCCCATGAAAAGCAGTGCCCATCCTTGGGCAGACAGATGTTGTCTACTGCAAGTTAATGCTGTTGAATGCAGTAGAAAGGACATGAATGTAAGTACATTCTGAAGTAAACAAACTTTGAAAATGTCACATTTTTGTCCCACTATGGTCTTCTTCGCAAACTATCTTTTTAACTACCAGTACACAAACTCAAACAGAAACAGCAAATCCTTAAGTTTAACACACTACCAAGAGTAATGCACATTCTGAAGACAGAAACCAATAACTATTAATGCATTAACCCAATAACCCCTTTTGTCTGACAGAACCACAGAGCTAATACACACCTCAGAAGAAACAGCAGCAACTTCCCGGTCAGAATTGTTATAATTCCTGGCTTTTTGACACAAAACTTAAGTCAACAGCAAGTTAGAAAAATGCCACTCCAAAGCACTTCTCCACTGTCATTTTAAACTGTGTTTTAAGAAAAACAAGGGTGGTGTTAGAAATGTTCTCCTTCTATGCTCCCCTCTCATCATTTTGGTAGGATTAGCTTCCTGGCCAGCCATCAGAAGAATTCACACTTTCACTACAAAGATGCCACATTAGAGCAAGAGAGATACCTTCATATGCAGATGGACCTCTCTATCACCAGAATCAACCTCATTTGCTAGACAATGGAAAGAAAACGCCAGCACATTTATTTCACAATTGACTAATACGAGCAAGAGACCTTTGAAGACCCAGTATCCGGGTTTCCAGGATGTTTTCTCACCTTCACCTTGGGTATCACAAAGCTAACATTCCAAGCAAAATAAAACCATCCCCATTCTTGGCAGCCCCTTTCCTAAGGCTAAATCTCTATTTCATCATAGAAAGATGAATACAGAGAAAAGCAGAAAAAGGCATAAACTAGTCACACTTGCCTATGCTCTGAAGGACAAAGAGTAAACATTATGAAACTAAATAAACAGAAAACACTGCAAAGAATGGGGGAAAAGTACCATATACCTCGACTGTGCTTTAGTTCTTTTAAATGTAGAAGACTTAACTGGATTGTTCTTTTTTTTCTCCCCCTCCTCTAAACAGATTAATTTCCATTTCTTAAGATTCATTAGTCAGCATTAGCATAATGTCACTGAGCCTCAAATGATCATCAGGAACAGGTGGCATCAACTGATCATTTGTACAAATCAGTGCAACACCAACCTACCATAAAGCATGTCACAGGAATTTATAATATGAAACACTACCAAATCCAGAAGTATCGCTATATTTTAAGTGTAGGTATAATCCTTGAGCAAGGATCTTTTACCTCACTTAGGAATACAGCAACAGTGGTTCTGTGTTAGCATACCACTTCACTGTATGAGTTACTGTGCAACAAAGAGCACAAGACTCACTGGGCCAAAGACAGTACAGTTTTGTGGTCCAGTGGTTAGGGTATTTATTCAGGAATAAGAGACTTATGCATCCATGGGGTTATGCATTTTGCAGGAGAGGAGGCCTATTTCTCACCAACTTTGTTTCAAACTTCTGTCCAAAACAGTTATTTAAACAGGCAAGAGGAGTTTCTTTACCTGACCTGTTTGTTCAGTACAGTAGTACTGAACAGTACGATGCAACCAGTTACCTTTTTTCTGTTAAAATGAACACACATACAGTATCTGCAATTTGTTGTGCATCTATTTTTTTTCCAAAATTTGAGGCAAAGAGGCATACATTTATTTCTCAAGTTTCCATAAGTAATTGTTTAGTTGAGAAACCTCGCAGGCAGCATACACCTGAAGCTTTGACTTAGATTGAAACATCATAACCAAAATGCTGTTTCTCTCCCTGGGTTTTTATTCTTCTAGGTTTCCACAATCTCTCTTCTCCAATGAAACCAATACCCCAATAATTTCTCTGCAGCGTTTACTACAGTTTACCGAAATCTCACATCCACCAGAAGACCCTGGAAAGCCACAGGACAGCTTCAACTAAGTTCAAAATGCAGCAATTTTCCAGTAAGCCTGGTTGATAATTCTCATAACGCAGTCACTTTTTATTCATTTCTTGAATAGTTCAAGAAATTTCTCTCAGCTCAAACTCTACCTGATCCTAGGTCCTACATACCAAAAAAGCCAGATTCTTCAGTATTAGGGTAAAATGTCCAGCTCCCCTTTTCTCTTCGGTAAAGCCAAATGTGCTATTCATCTCCTGGTTCCAGCACAGGCTCTTCTGCCTTTAAAAGCTGTTATTTGAAATCTGTTAGAAAAGGGAAACTCTTCTTCCTTCCCAAAAATTCATATAACTTAACTAGGGGTCATCCATTAAGAGTTCACAAATGACCTGACGTAAAAGTAGCAACATAGAAGGAGAACATGTATATTGTGACAACTTCTTAGAAAGCCATTCAACTATCTGTCCTCACCACTATTTTTGGCCCATTTCCAAACAAAAAAGAACAGTTCACAGTCTCTCTCTCTCTCTTCCAGGAGACTGTACTCCTATTACAGCTTCTGCAGTCAATCTTGCAAGCAGTTTTGACCAATGTAAGCAAAATACTTCACAGGGTAATTAAAGGAATCTGCTTCTGAAGGACTAGGTACTGCAGATGAATCCTGGTCATTTCTATGCAAGAACAGTTTCATTAATAGCATTTTTTTCCATGATACTGACAAACAAGACTTGAACCTAATAGCACATGAACTAGAAGTGAAAAATCTGCTAATTAAATTTCACTTACATGAATTATAGAAAGGTAAAAGATTCAGTGTGGATTAAGACACATACTCAGCATCCCGTGTATATCAAATGCCTGCATTCTCAAACTATTCAGTAAGTTATTACACCAACAAAATACAACTAATTAAATTTTGCCTTCTCCCACCAGGCAGAAAAGATGGCTCAAGTCACCGCTACTTAAGGTCTTTCATTCACTGCTGGCAAATTATTCATTTGCAATGCTAGAATAAGCATCACAGCCAAGTTGATTTACATAGGCTCAGAACTAACTGAAGAACAGGCAAACTCAGCAACACCAAGGGAAGAAGCACATCAACAACAGGATATACTTGGCAATTTTCAGTTGTCTTTTGTAAAAAGTAGGATTCTCTTACAGATGCTCATATGCCAGAGTTGCATCCAGCCAAGTTATTTGTGTTTGACTCTGGAATTACAGTGGTTTTCATTTACATAAATGCTCTTTTTAAACCTCAAGTATGTCCCACATGATGTCATTCAAAAAGTCCCACTACTGATCTGGTTTCTAAGTAGCACTTTCCACCAACTGATTACATAATTTTGACTTCAAAACTTTATCAAGTATCTGAGTATGCTATCCTACAACAAGTTCAAGAGAACTTTTATTTAATATTACAGGACTTTCATGACCTAGACAACAATGGAAGTTACTCAGATTTAGTTCAGTAACCATCGCTTGAGCACTAAAGATCTGAATGCATGAATTTTAACAATCTACAGTGCAACAGAACAAACCAAAGCAATTTGCTGACAAAACAGACAGAGTACGCTGGACAGTGCTAGAGCTGAAGAGGGCACTAGAAAAGTTGCACTTTCATATTATCCTCCTGTGAGAAAACCAGGATTGCTTTAAAATTTAAGCTTGAAAAGGCCGTCCAAGATAGATTAAAAACAGTCTAAGTTAACAGAAATGTTTGTGGTTGCACTAAGCACTGTGTTTTGTGAACACATATGTGCAAAGGCAACACACCCGCTTACAGGTGCAAACAAACAAGGAATTAAATGAATACCGATAACTTGAGAAAGGATGAAACAAACTACTTACATTTTACTCATTCCTGCTTATAATCCCATTTGATTTTAACCAGAGGAGGAAGCAGAAACATAGACTTTAAAATCACTTTTTTTATTAATGTTTTCACACAGCTTGATTCCTATCAGCCAATAGAGTCCTTCAGTTTTAACTATTTACAGTTAAAACATAGCTTAGGCTTACACTACTTCTACCTGAGTATTTCTTAATCATATTAATCATATAGTTTAAAGTTAAGAAGAAAGAATGCAAATCATTGCAGTGAGGAGATTACTTGGGGCACAAAATTTAAAAAGAAGAGGAAATAGCAGTTTCTTCCACCCCCTCACTCAAAAGCATTCTGAGGCTTGAATCAAGTGTCACCACTGAGACTCATCTCCTGGTCAGGCACAGTACGCTACAGCTGTGGTAGCAGGCAGGACCTTACGGGCTAAGCCTGGTGGGTATATATACTCAGAGGCTTTCAAGATACTTGTCAGTTATGACACAAATCACTTGTCCTAATGACATCAGTTTGACATACTTGCACTAAAAAATATTTTTAGATTTAAGGTGATTAAGCAGCACCCTAATAAAATTTAGAACAAAAAATGCACGAGAAGAGCTTTATTAAGGCTTTTATTAAGTCACTAAAATTTCTTTAGATGTGCTACACACACAGTTCTTTTCTTGCATAAGAAACCCATCACTTCTAAACACAAAATGTCCCGTTAAAATATTAACTGCAGTTAACAGATCGACTGTTTCTGGCTTTCAAGTCCCAATTTTCAAGGCAGAAGCTACCTGCTGCAATGACGAACACCTCTTTTCCACTTTAGAATTAGCAGATCTCATACTCTGCTTAAGATTCATGGCGGGAGGGGGGGAAATACACCTTTCTGCTTTAGTTCCAGCTGAAGTTAATCAGTCCAAAGAAAATATTCTCTTTCCAATTACTAAACTGGAACTAATTCAATCATTAGTCTGTCAAACTTTGTCTGAAAGTACCCATGTTGGGGGAACAGGGGTAGGAGGACAACAAAATAAAAAGCCAACAGTCTTTCCTTTCTTAAAAAGCTACATGTTGGCACAATGTAACAAACAGGATTTTTCACTGAATATTGTATAAAATTTAAAACAAACAAACAAATAGTTTAAATACATAAATTAAGTTAGTAACAGAATATAAACTAAGACCTTAAAATAACAAGCATTCAGAATTATTTTTAATACATTAAAATCTCTCCTTTTTTTAATATCCACAATTTCATTCACACCAGAAAGCGAGGAATAGGTAACATTAAAGCTCAAGGAAATTTGCTCATCTAATTCATTTGGCAGCAACACAGCAGTTTTTACTGGAAGTTCTTGGAGCCCACCTTCCCTGTACAGTCTATATCACTGAGCTTATTTATTGTAAACAGTCATATACATCATCCACTGCTGCAAAAAGAAAAAAAAAAACAAGTTTTAAGTTCTGGCAGCGTACCTTCATATATTAAGTACAGATTTACCTTTACGTAATAGTCTCTAAATTGTTGCCTACATGATTTCATTTACAAACATTTACATTTCCAATTAAGTAATACCAGTCAGCTTTCAGCATAGGCTAGAAAATAACTACACACCAGTCCCATCCAAGCTGATGCTTTCTTCTTTTGGAGATAGGAATGGATCTTCAAGCAACAAACAGTACCTGAAGAGCCTAACTCTTGCCCTGATGGCAGAACGGCCGCAAACGCATACTAGGAATATTCTCAGCAATAGAGTCCATCTCTCTGTAGCAGCAGCAATCCCAGTTCAGTATGACAGACAGCGACTGCCAGCCCAGCCCAGTCCCACTCTTCCCTTTCCTCGCTCATGGCAGGCATCAAGGCAAGATCACTTTGGCCTGTCGTACATTATTTTAGTTAAGACAAACTCCCCCCGTTTTTTTTTTCTCACCTCCCAACAATGACTGCAGTTATGTGATGACTAAGTGTAACATATGGGAAATAAAAAACCTGAATGCTTTAGATTTTAAAAGACAAAATCTTGAGGCTAGACAAGAGTCTAAATTAAAGAGAACTCACTGTTTATAAAACATTCTGCGTGCACAGATTGATTACGTCTACTAATCCAAACAAGTAGAAAATTAACTCAGAACGTATTACATAAAGATGAAGAACAAAATCAAGACTATACAAGAGAAATTAAGGTATTTAAATTACAATTCAGTTGTATATCTTCATGACCATAGCCGCCTTTTCCTAAGTTAGTCTCAGACAGACAAGCACAAACAGCCCAAGAAGAGTTACCTCAGTCTGCTGTGCTACTGAATTATCACTAATTATCACCACTTTATTACTGTTATAGTGAAATATTAAAATCATATAAGCAGTACAAGTGAACTCAGGAGCTATAACTACCCACTAATCCCTACATCCATTGATTTTAAGTAACAAATACTCTCTTAAAAAAGTCAAAAGACCATTCAAATGAAAGCTGATTTATTACTTATATCCAGCTTATTATCCAATTCAGTATATTTACTGAATACAGATTCAGTAAATATACTATTTTCATTAATATTTAAGGGTGATTTTTTCCAGAGAGAGAGTTTGCGAGTCGGAGAACATGCATACAGGTATTTACAATCTTAGCACTCCTTGTAAGGGTAAATGGCCAAAGGCAGGATGAAGGGAGAGGTAATAATCTCTTTGTCACTTCAACTATTAATTTAGAAGTAGCCAGTCATAGCTAACTGAGAAAAAAAAGAGACTACTGATGTGGCCAAAGCAGCAATAACACTACAATTTAAAACAAATTTGTCAACAAAACTTAAAAGCCACACCATTATGTCCGCACAATCAACAGCCAGAAAGTTTTGTCTCAAATTCAGCAGAGTTTTGTTTTATGATCCATACAGTAGCAACTATGCTTAATACTCACTTGAGCAGGAAAAACAAGATAACATATTATAACAATCCACCTAAACAAACAGCTCTATATTAATGCATTCTTCAGTGTGTAAAAAGTGCACAGGAATTACAGACGGAAGCAACTTGTTTGGACCTGAAAATTAAGTTAACAAATGCATTTTTGATCAGTGACTAATCAATCTTTTTTAATTGTGGCTGTGATCTGGCTCTAAAACTGAGGCCCAAGTGTTGAACAAAAGCACAGGCATACATGCTAATTTGTCCTATGATTTATGTACACTCATTTTTTTCAAGATATCTCTGCAAGTAACTGCAAACTGAAATTAACAAGTCACAAGCATCTAAGTTTCTGTTTTCTGAAAGCACCTTAAGTCTTGCTGTTCAAGCAAAAATCAAGTTCCCGCACTGAACATATAGAGCAGATTACAGAAAGAGTCAATAGCACAAACCATTGATGTGATTAATTAATGCACTCCTAGAATAAGGAAACAATTAGAAGAGACATATTGTAGGACTATCCCAAGTAACAAGCAGCAGAGCCTATAAAAAGGAGAGAAAGAGTCAGGGGAAAAAAGGCTGCCCATAAAGTTTACTGTCAAAAGACTGAGGACACAGGTATGTTGACAGATATTTGTTTGGCTACCTACAGCATATACAATATTCTGAACGATACAAAATACAGGGTGGAAATTTTACAAATGAGCAACCTCATGACACGTCAGGTATGCCCACTACTGTTTGTTTTCCAAATCTCTTCAGAAGATCCTCCAAGTCACCTGGGAGCCACTGTCTTCAAAGACAGGAACACCAAGCACCAAATGGTGCTGAGCAATGACTAGCAATGACCTAGATTTCTCATTCGCATACCACGAAGGTCATACTGGGGGCAGGGGAGGGGAGGAAGGTATAATCCAGGTAGGTACATATATAATTTCACATTCCAAAACAGATGTCAGTAAAAACTTAATTAAAGACATTTTAGTTGCATTAAACTTCTGTGAAAACTTTGGGTTCAGTAATACTATTTCAGTTGCTTAAGTGAAGAAAAATATTAAGAATTTGAGTTACCTTGGAGGTTTGTGATACTGGCATAGGAAGTCAAATCTGTCATCTGGCACAGGTACTCGACTCTCATTTGGATCAATAGTACAGAAAGGAAAATTTTCTGCTGCCGCTTGACTTTTTGTTAACACATTGAAAAATGTCGATTTCCTATAAATGAAATACACACATTCTTAAAGAAGTTCAAATTAGAAGCATTTAAAAGGGCTGTATAGAAACACATCTTACTCCAACCCAAACGCAATACTGAACTTTCCCTTTATTTCAACAACAGTGATCGTTGCCCTGATTCTAGTAGAAGACACTTTCAAATATGTATACGGAGTGTCCCATTGAAACCTGATGATGTTTACCTCTCTTCCCTGCCCTTGAAAATTCCCCCTAAGTGACTATATTGCAACAGTCAGTTAGCAAAGAAATTTTAAGTCAAAAGCAAAGCACAGCTCTATTAGCCACTACTCATTTTCCTCAAGCACAAAGTGAGAAACCAGTAAGGATGCCTGCAACTAATTCTGAGTGAACTAGTTTTGCCAAGACTCACCAGCTCTTTCCACAACTATTGTTTCTTCAGATTTATTTATGTATTAACACAATTTCAGTATCTAAGCAATAGAAATTAACAATCAAAAGAGAAAAAAGGGGCACAGAAAGCAAACCACATCAGTTAATCAATTACAAGCAATCTTTTGTGCATATGAAGATACAGTTCTACCTTACCAAACATTTTTCATCCTTGTTAAATATCAATGGAAAAACCCTGCAAGTGGTATCAGGGAAAAAAGAACATTTTCTCTTAAACCAAGTAGCAAATTATTTTGTTAGTTGGCATTTGTTAAACCAAAAGAGAGTAATTCTTGAGTTACTACTAAGAGAAAGTTCTTAATGAACTCCTGAATCTTCTACCATAAATGTTCTAGGGTTTTTTTGGGGGGGTTGTGTTGTTTGTTTGTTTGTTTGTTTGTTTAGTTTCACATAACTTCTCAGCTGCTGGAAAAAAAGAATCTGAAAGCTGCCCTGCATATAGCCAACATGCTCAAGAGTCACAATTTTCTGTGAAAGTTACATTATAACATAACTGCAAATGCTATTTTTCCCCATTGACATGTTATACAATGTTACTCCTAATTATTTCCTTTCCAGTGTGCAACTTACCTACACCCTGAAATACAAAATAAATGATAATGATAAGACAAGAAAGCAGTACTTATGGCTCTGAGACACGCTCAAAGACTTTTCCTCTAATTTTTTAAAGATTTAGTTTGAGAATGCTGAGAACTTCTTTTAGTAAATATGATACGCAAATTAATACCAATAGTTTCACACAGATATTCTCCAGGTAATTCATCATCCTTTTTAAGTGCCTTAAGTATAGCTCCTTTGAGGAGCCATAACAACTACAGATGAGAAGCATGACGGAGAACAACGATTCACCTTCCATCATCTCTCCCAAACTAACTTACACAACTTTTTTCATTACAAACTCTGAAGAAGTTTCAAGAATGGAAGTCCTCTTCACTGCTAATGACACTCATGGTATCATTAACCCCTTCCTGTGCATATCCTCCTCTCCAAAAAAAAAAAAAAAAAAAAAAAAGGAATTTGTATATACATGCATGTGTGCATATGTATTTGCATAAAAACGTGCATTACACATACACAACAGTGGAAGTAAGGAAACGCAAACGACGTCATATTTTATAAAACTCAGCAATTGCTAAGACTTTTTTTTTCTTTTAATTCTTCCCTATTATCCAGACTTGTACATACCACACTCATGCCAGTTGTTTTACATTGCTCCACCTATAAGTAGTTCAAGCAAAAGGTGTAAGTCTATCGCTGAGCAGAAAGACTTAGGTTGTATCCCTCAGCTCGTATACACATCTACAGGCACCTATCTTCACCCAGAAACTGCGTCAGGTCACTCTGGAGCAGAAGCAAACTCAGGGAGAGCGGGGATCCCCGGCCTGCCTGGCGTCCCGGCCTGCTCCTCCGCCCCGCCGCCGGCCCCAGCCCCGCGCTCCCCTGACCACCTACCCAACGTTTGGCAGCCCGACGATCCCGATCTTCAGGGACGTCCCAAACCTTCCGATGATCGGGTGCGCTTTAACCCCGTCGCCTCCCTTTTTCGGGGGCATCTGAAAGCACAGAGTAGGGCACGCTGAAGGCCCCGCGACAACCCCTGGTCCCGCCGCACACCCCCCACCCCGTCTCCTCCCGGCAGAGCGCGGCGGCCGAACCGGGGCCTCCGCCTCGAAAAGGCCGAGGAGAAACACCCGCCCCCGCCCCGCGCTATCAGCGGGAGGCCCGGCGGCTCCCCCACCGCACTCCCCGTTCAGCCCGGCCCGGCGGAGCGACGTGAGGCCTGAGGGGAGGGAGAGAGCGGGCGGGCTCGCCTCACCTCAGCTGGCGGAGCCGGGCTGCGCGGGCCCCCGCCTGAGAGGAAGAGGCACGAGCGGCCCCTCGCACGCGGACACGCCGGCGGAACAGGCGGGGCCGAAGCCGCCCATTGGTCGGGAGCGTCGCGAGGGGAAAGGTCGCCCCGGGAGGGCGGTGCTGGCGAGACCGCTCCGCGCCGCCGCGTCTCGCCAGCGCCGCCCTCCCGCCCTCCCTCCCTCATCGAGCCGTGCGGTGCCGGGGGCTCAGGGGTGTTGGGCACGCAACGCCCGCGGCCGGTGGCCGCGGCAGCGAGCCCTGAGGAGAACACCGGCCATCCAGAGCTGCGTTCCTGGAAGAAGCGGTAGTGTGTCCCCCTCCCCGGCTCCGTTCCCGCCTCCCAAAAATCAGTGAAGCGCAGAGCCGTGCTTCTGGGAAGAGGAGCCAAGTGGTGAAATTGGTCAAAGAAAGGTGCTGGGGCAAAAAAAACCACACCAAATTGGGGCTGCGTGAGGTGCAAGGTCACCTCTGAGGAATCCATGTGGAAAAGAAGCATCTTCCCAGGGTTCCTCACCCTCTCCTGCCCTGGGAGTAGGAGAGGGTCTTCACTGGCTGGGTTATCTCCAGACTACGGGTAACAAAACTCACTTAGGTTTACTCTTCTAGCCATTGTGCCTAACCCTTTCTCTGGGGGATGGTTCCCCGGCAGGCACACGGTGTGGGGATAAGCCACAAACAGGACAGGCAGAATGCTCTGCAGGCCGAAGCGCCTGGCGCCATGAGCCATCAGGGCTTCTCCCATAACAGCCTGTAAGAGTTACTTAGTTACCTGCTGTCAGGACTCCCAGCTACTTGACAAAAGCGAATATTTGCATCCTTTCTATACAGAAAGCTGGAATGTGAGGAGAAGTCACTTAATTTCCCAGGCCCAGTGACTCAGAGCTGGAGGCAAGAGTAGAACCCCAGGGACAGTTGCTGCAGGTGAGGAGTCCAATCTCCACCTCCAGAAGAGGAGCACTAAACCCTGCTGTGGTTCTTCTGTCCAGCAGAATCCACCAAAATGGGCAGGAGGAAGTAAAAGGGGGCTGCAAGCCTTTACAATTGTGCTAGAAAAATTATCTCCACACAGGGGTTCCATTTAACCTGTAAATAGGAATTTAGCGTAATGAGCGATCATTATTATAATAACCTGCATTTTTACTGCTTCAGCAATGGCTCTACAAAATCAATTTTGCTGTCCCTAAGAAGAACGCAGGAATGCAAAGCCTGTTTGTTCAGTCTTCGGATGCAAGGCTAGATTTGACTCTCGGGTCAGTTCTGGGAAGAAGTGACCGGTTTCAAAAGTCAGTATTTCTAGGAGGTATTAGAAAACACAGCATGTAATTTTAGGGCTACACTGACAGTTCTCAGAATAAAGATTTTTTTCCATTTGCTTTTTCAAACAAACAAGTATATAATTTTAATCTGTAAACAGGATGAAGATAGTTAACCAGCTGTAAGAGTCATTAAGATCACCAATTCCCCTGCATAGCATTATTATTTTGATTATGTAATTTGTACAGAAAAAAAGATTTTAAATTAATATGTCAATAATGATTACACTTTGTCTGCATTCTCTGTCTAGATCAATTTTTTCTTCTGTCATAAATCTGTGCTAATGTTATCTTCAGAAACTACCAAGAATGTAAATACTTACCTTAGTTATATGTGCAATTTTCTTTTGTGAGTCTTTTAAAATATTTTAAAATATTTTTAAAAATTTTAATATTTTAAAAGAATTCCTTTTTCATCTAACTTCATCTAAGTTCTGTTAAAAGAATTTGCAAAAAATACATAAATAAGTCTTTAGCAAGAAAACAACAGTTCTCTGAACCTAAATTGGCCCTGTCAAAATATGTGATGGTGTTATTTAGGATGTCCTTCTCTATAGGCTTTTTTAGTGAACGTGAGCTCCAAAAGCTTTCTGAGATGATTATGGCTTGCAAGGAAACTGTGAACAAGAACCTGGACCCTTGTGGAAATAATAACATAAATGAAAGGGAAACATCAAGGCTCAAAGAGTAACACTGTTCACTGCAGGTAGAGATGTGAGCTCAAATTTCCTGGTCTTCTGTTTCCCAACCCAACAATCCTGCAACAGCGCAGGAAGCACTGGAAAGGTGAAATACCCAGCGCCCAGAAAAGTGCCCTGAGCATCTGTATGCTTTTTGGATTCAAAGGACTGCTGGTGGTTGGGCACACTACTAGATTTTTGTTCATGCTTATCTAGATATTTATAAAAATGGTGTATGGTTAAGAGGAGCCCATTGTAAACACATTGGGATTTATTTATAACAATTCACATTGCAATTTAATAAATAATAAAGTAATCATCCTCTTGAGAGCATGATCTGGGAATATAATAGAGATTTCAAGAAGAAAAGATGAAACATTTAGAGTCTATGAAAAATTAATTGTGGAATGTTATAGAAGTTAGACCAGGACTTTTCAAAAAATTAAAGACATTTTCTTTAACTCAGGCTCCACTTCTCTAAACCATTAAAGATGGGCACCATCAAGTGTTTGCCTGCTAGGAAAATTGAAGGAGAGAAGGCAGTAAAAACTGTTCTTACAGCATGTCCCATTTTAAGTCCATAAGATAAAATTCTCAATACTTGAAAAACACCAGAGTGAAGGAGTCAAGGTGAGAGTATCATCAAATTATATATCATCTCTGACACAATAAAAAGAATATAATCTTGAACATTTAAAAAAACCTTTTTTTTTCTTTTTTTCTAAGAAAGGACACTTTTACTAAGCCTAATTTGGAATTACACATTAAAAATGGCTGTTACAACTCTTTTTTTTCAGCGACATGAGATTTTTGCAACAATATGGCTGACAAAAAGAATGCCGTACCTGTTCAGAGCTTTTCTATTAGTATAGTGATAATCAATAGCAATCAGTTCTTGCTGGTAACATGCTTATATGGTGTGCTGGTTTTGGCTGGGTAGAGTTAATTTTCTTCATCACAGCAGCTAGTATGGGTCTATGGTTTGGATTTGTGCTGGAAACAGTGTTGAGAACACAGGGGTGTTTTCGTTACTGCTGAGCAGTGCTCACACAGAGTCAAGGCCTTTTCTGCTTCTCACCCCACCCCACCAGTGAGCAGGCTGGGGGTGCACAAGAAGCTGGGAGGGGACACAGCTGGGACAGCTGACCCCAACTGACCAAAGGGATATTCCAGACCATATGACATCATGCTCAGCATATAAAGCTGGGGGAAGAAGAAGGAAGGGGGAACGTTTGGAGTGATGGCGTTTGTCTTCCCAAGTGTCCTGGTTTCAATTGGGATAGAGTTAAATTTCTTCCTAGTGCTGTGGTTTGGATTTAGTATGAGAAGAATGTTGATAACACACTGATGTTTTCAGTTGTTGCCAAGTACCCGGTAGTCAAGGACTTTTCAGCTTCCCATGCTCTGCCAAGTATACAAGAGGCTGGGAGGGAACATAGCCGGGACAGCTGGCCCAGCTGACCAACGGGGTATTCCATACCATGTGACATCATACTCAGTATATGAATGGTAGGCGTGTTCCAGGAAGTAGCAATCGCTGTTTTTTGGGCATTGCTTGGTGGGTGGTGAGTAATTGCATTGTGCATCACTCAGTTTGTATATTCTATCATTATTATTATTACTATTACTATTACTATTATTATTATTATTATTATTATTATTTTCCCTTCCTTTTCTGTTCTGTTAAACTGTCTTTATCTCAACCCATGAGTTTTCTCACTCTTACCCTTCCGATTCTCCCCCTGTCCCACTGGGAGCGAGGGGGAGTGAGCGAGGGTTTGTGTGGTGTTTGGCTGCCTGCCAGGCTAAACCATGACACCAAGTAACGTTACACATGATGGAGCCCTGCTTTCCTGAAGATGGCTGAGCACCTGCCTGCTGATGGGAAGTAGCGAATGAATTCCTTGTTTCGCTTTGCTTGCGCGCGCAGCTTTTGCTTTACGTATTAAACTGTCTTTATCTCAACCCACAAGTTTTCTCACTTTTTACTTGTTCGGTTTTCTCCCTCATCCCACTGAGGGTGAGTGAGCAAGCAGCTGTGTGGTGCTTAGTTGCTGGCTGGGGTTAAACCACGACATATGGTCTTTCTACTGTCTTAAAATCTAATATTATACATTTAAGAGGAAAAAAAAAAGAACATCAACTGACTAATTCAGATTAAAATATAGTTACTTAGCTGTTGAATGAAGCTAATGGATTACTAAATAAACATTCAGAAATATTGAAAATAACCAAAAATATTTATAAATAACTGCAGAGCAGCCCCTGGATCCTTCACATCCCTAAATTACAGACTTCAGTAACCAAAATTAGTTTCCTTTTCAGGAATGGAATAAACACGTCTGAGTTTTCTACTGTTCTAAGTTCAAGACAGCCCACTTTTATCCGTACGTGTCCTGAAAGAAGGGTTATGCAAGACTATTTCACAGCAACAATAAGGGATGGATTTGCCTAGCTCTATTAATAAAACTACAAAAGGCTACTTTTGGGGAGCTTTTCCATTTATTAACATTTTGTCAGACAATTTTGTTGTCCATCTTTTTAGTGCAGGCACAATAGCTCTCAGAAGATAAACTTTTTGACTGTCTTCTTAAAATAAAATTATTTAACTCTGCTGAATATTTGTCTGTGACCGGAAAGTTGGTATTTATCTAGCAGCCAGTTAAGTTTAACTTTTTTTCTCACCAGTTCATAAGCACAATACAGGACACATAAGCAGTTTGCTACATGAAGTAAAGGAGTGTATATATAAAAATAATAGAGCCTATGATAGGTATAATTCTGATTTTAGCTATCTGGGAAAACAGCTGAACTCTGGAAAAGAAAAAGAAATTGTTGATCCTGATTACTTTTGTTGCTTTACTTCAGTGTGTCTACATATGGTACAAAAGTCAGTGCTGTGTGCAAAAATTTGCAAGTTTGAATATAATTTTTTAATTTATGCTCTTCATACAACATGTTGTAATAATGCCTCCCCCCCATTAATCTCTATATCTAATTTACTGTTAGCATGGCCACTTCACTAAATACAGATACAGGACTTTAAAGCATTTGATTCCTTCAGCCAGAAATAGTCTATTGGCAATGTAACACTTCATCTTACATGCTTTTGATTTCAAATTGCTTTCAGAGTCATGGTTTGCCTTACTTGGTTGAATGTTTCTATCCATATCTTTCATAAGGGTGAAAACCTCATTTTAAACTGGGGTACATAGTTTAAACCATAATAATCTTAACCGTATTACATTCAAAACGTGTTTTATAAGTTTAATGGAAAAAAACAACTCAATGTCAACTCTCCAGCACAGAAGCACTGCATAAATACAGCTGATTGTACAGCTGGAACACGTGCAGAAGTCAAACAGCCCTGGAGCAACTCTACCTGATTAAAAACAATGTTTAAGGGAGAGTAATAAAACAAACACCTTGTGGTTTGCGCCACCAACATACTCTTTGCTTTTTGCTGCCCAGAACATATATTTACTGCAAAGTCACCGTTAACTGCAAAAATAAGTGGTTTTGTAGAACTGAAAGAATAAAGACGGAGCCCCTGATCCTTGCTGTGACCAGGCAATGTTCAGCGCAGCCCAGGGGGTGAGAAGAACACTGCTGCTTTTGTACGCCACCGCTCCCGAATTGCCTGGGTCCGTGCCACTCGGAGGGAACTGGATGGCTCCCAGTGATAAATACACTCAGCATTAAAAAGAAACACTACTCAAGGGCACGGTCTAAACTAAATGGTGTTCATTGAGTTCTGTGAAGTCTAAAGGTAGTCATCACCCAGCTGAACTGTGCTTTAATACAATATTTTTAAGCGTTATGTTTCGTAGGGTTCAATAGGTTCTTCTTTTAACCGTGGATTCATCCAGTTTCATAGAGAATCTAACCTTATACTGTTCTTTATATGCTTAAATTCATACCATACGTCGCGTTTTATATTTACGCATTTTCAAGCTTTTGTATTGTGCTAACTGTCCTTGTTTTAAGAATGGTAACAGGTTGTTAGTGATGTTGGCACTGCTCCAAAGTCGTCAGGATTGCTGTGGTGCCATAAAGCATCTCTCACCCCTTTCTGTAATATCCCGGACTTCGGCAGTCTAGAAGCATATATGCAGAACAGTCTGATCTGCCACATATCAATGTTTCTAGATCATGAGTCTGGAAATTTCAGGTGAATTTCATAACTTTACCATGGATGATGTCACTAGCAGGCATAACGCCGACTGAGATTTTCACTAGTGAGACTAGTGAAAGATAGATTCGCTCACAGAAAGAGAGAGAAAGCCAAGAAGAGAGAAGTACTGTAGTAGGAGAAATTACCTGGGAATTAATGAAATTTTAGTTCAAAAATGACAGGTCTACTTTGAGCTTTTCAGTAGCCTAGCAAAATGACAGTGTAAAAGCAAGTACCAATCTAAAATAAAAATACTTCTATGATTACTGCTAATAAAAACAGAGAAAAATATCTTGAATTGGGACTGATCATGGAGTGGGCAATACTAGGCTTTTTCTAGGCTTCAAAGATGCTAGGACCATTCTAGCATGACCACGTATTTTTTTTTCTACAAATGAAACCCTAAGACATGGAAGAACCGTTAGAAGAAAAGAAATGGTAGTGGTCTAAGAAAAAGGTTTAGATTTCATTTTATTTAGTGCTGGGGATGGTAGCACTGAAGAGTGGATTAATCAAGATGCTTGATAGTTGAACAGCCAAGTAGAGAACGGAACGTGAGTGTAAAATACTTCTTGTGCCTTGAAGGGTGTTATTGAACATGGAAGGAGATGCTCTAATCTACAAGTAGGGAGACTTCTGTCTCTGAATTTGGGCTATGCCTGTATACTGCAAGAATGCTGACTAGGAATAACCCCACAGAAGGACTTATTCTGGAATCTGTTTTCTACAAATCTTTGTGCATGTTCAGCAGCCTGGGAGATACCTGCAAGGAAGAAACTTTAGGGAAAATTAATTTTTTTTCTGTAACTTGTCTCCAATCTCTAGATTTTGTGTGAGGTGTGAGTTTGAAGTTACAACATAGAAAGCTAAAATAATGTAATATTTGGCATTTAGTCTAGATTTTTTAACTGTGTACAGTTAAATGTCCATGCAAGAATAGTAGACTCTTGCTAGCTTTCAAAGACATTTCATGTTTCTCTTCTAGGGCACAAAAATGTTTGTGATGTAATAGTTTTATGATAGATTCAGTGACTTCATTTGGTTTCATATATTGAACACAGTACAAAAATGTATTGAGAGATCTGGATAATTGAACTGAAAAATGTGTTCTCAGAGAAAAAGCCACAAACCTTATTCTGGGCCTAGCCTAATGCACATTAAGCTGGTTATTTTCTAGCCTGATAAGATACAGTCTATTTTGATGGAAGAACAAGATGACTTACCTAATAAACTACATAAGTAAAACAAAAACTATACTTTTTATACACTACATATAATTTGCAGAATGACTGTAAAATGAAAACCAAACAAAACTTTGAAGGACATCATGCAGCAATTCTCGAAGTGCTTTAAATTTTATTTATTTTACTTTATAACTTCAGGTTATAAAGTATTTTATAACCCGAAGAGTTCAGATAAAACTGATTAATACTATTCATCTACATTTCTAGAGGCTGGGCGAGAGAGTTACTCGTGGGCAATAGTTAGGGCACCATTTACAAAATAGCAAAGAATTCTTTAAGCTCTGGAAAATCTACAGCCTTTACCAGGTCAGGCAGAGTTCTCACAAAAATGGCAAGAGCTGCAGCTCTTGCTACAGTAATGATGGAGAGTAACCGGCCGGGTGCTGAGCCCAGCGCAGGACACTGAAAGGCGCTGTGACGTCTTCCTCTGGGCTTACTCATTAAAGCACCAAAGCGCATCACACCTATGCAGGTAGAGGGATGATAACAAGGATATAGTCTACACCTTCAAGAGGAGGTTGCATATGAAAAGGTATAAAATTTCCAGAGTTTACAACAGCAATCTAGAAGCTTTGCCTCATGAAGGTACATTGTTAGGATGATCAGATGGGTGGACACCTCAGTCCAATTCAGAAACACTGGTAGCACCGCACCCCTAGAGAAAGTGGGATGACAGTTTCTGTTCTACGTTAGGATTACAGTGACCTCTGTACATACAATGTAGAATGCTTCAGTTTACATGTGAATACTAACGGCAAACTGCTGGTATTGTATTCTTGTGGTTATGATAAGAATCCAATTATTACTTCCTAGTAATTCAGCTACTATATTATAAATATCCAATAAAAAGCAATTTAAACCTTGGATCTTATACATATTATTTTTCTTTGGTAGTGTTCTTATTTAAAAGAAAAAGTCACAATACAATTATGCCTCATTTAAGCGTTCAAAGAGCTACTTTGTAACTTTGTAATTCTTTGCTTTGGAAAAGCTTAGCAGCTCAGCAAAGCTTCACTCAACACCAAGGTTTTCCCCATAATTTACTCACAAAGTTGTTCCTAACTTTCTATTCCAAACTGTGCAGTACTCTGATCTGTAAATGTGGGATTTGCCATGTTGTAACTTGGGAAACAACTTGTATATGCACGCTGTCGGTGGTGCCAGCATAAACCAAGAGCCCACCGCAACTGCAGAGATCCTAACAGCCCCCATCTCCGCCGGTCAGTAACAGCCACGGTTGCCTTGCAAGCACCATCATCCGGCAGCAACTGTTAAGGTGCCAAGGCAGCTGACTACAAACCTATGTTTAGCAGCCACCTTCCCATTGTATCCCACGCCCTGTTTTCCCAAAATGAGAACTACGTTCACGTCAGCAATAGGAAGATCGCTGTCCTGCCCTGCTAGTTGCTGGGGTGGAGGATGCACGCAGCAGGACAGAACGGGGCACGCCAGAAGGGCTCGCTGATCCGCCCGAAAACACCTCTGCGGAGGAGTTCTGGGAAGACAATGAAATCCTATTACCAAACACCAAGAAATTACTTATCAAGTGGTAAAGTTTACTATCACCGTGTTAAGAAATAAAACATGATGACAGAAATGCTGTTGCCTCACAATCCTAATATTTTTGTGGGTACAACCAAAGTATGGCTTAACAGCGTGGATGCTTGGATACAGACTTCACTAATCTGGATTTCAGAATCCAAATAAATTCTGCACGGGGATTTTCAGCCAGAGTTTAACTATGGGCTGCCACTGTGTAATTCCTGCCCCTCTGAAGAAACACGAGAGCGTGGCCTACCGCAAATAACTCTTCTTCTGCCAAATCTAATCTACATCTTTATATACATTTATGCCAATATTTTATATCCTGGTCTCGCTTTTAAACCAAAACTTTGGCTTACAAAGTATTTTTATCCCTCTCAATAGCTTTACTTAGATGATTATGTCTTTACTACAGTGTAAAAGAAAGGTTCGTGCATTTACAGCCAGCACAACAAGAACCCTGAAGTGGAGAAGACCACTGCTGATAAGCTGTGGGAGGGCACTGAAGTAACATCAGTGACCTGCTATGAGGGAAGGAAAATCGTGCAGCCACTCTTGTGTCAGATGCAAAAGCTTTAATAGTTTAATTTCTTACATAAGTGAAACAGATCGATTGATTGTATCTCTGCGACACTGACGTTTTGCCTGTCACAAGGAATTTTCACAGGGAAGAGCGATCTTTATCGGGAAAGGTACTCACTCGCTCTGCTTTCTCGCTAAGGGAGATCTTGCGACGTTTGACGTGCCAGTTACAATTTACAGGACTCCTGAAAACATCATCTGAGAAATTACACATTTGTGTTGGTCTTTTTAGGAAACCAGGTTCTTAAAGTGTGACCCCTTGTTTCTAACCATAGGCTATCTGAGGAGAAGTGAATACAGTTGTCAGCTGGTGGGGCAGAAATTTTTAATGTCAAGAATCAGAGAATCTCTGAAAGCTCCATAGCCTGTAGTCATGGCTGGCTAATATGAGTGGATAGCTTGAGTAATTTGGGAAGAAAAGTTTACTTCCTAGCTGCACAGATCTCTGCCAACCTATATATAACATATATTCATTCTTTTTTCATTTCAATGTGGGCAATAATATTTCCTTGCACATTATATTAACTTAAAGTGAAATATATTACTAAGCTTCTCCTAGCTGTCTTAGACTGCTTGGGGGGGGGGGGGGGGAAATCAAAGACTGGTACCTGAAGATATAGGATGCCTTTAAGAAATTTATAGATCACTGGATATCAGAAAATACTCTTCTCCTCTTACTTTCCCGAATATCTCATCTATAAACCATTGTTTTAAAAGAAATGTATGTGCTGGTAATTAATATTTCTATAGTTCTTTTTTAAGACTTATGTTGTGATTGTTTATTACATTTCCCATAATAACGTCTTTTGTGAATTCTGTTTATTTTTGTGAAGGTCTCGTGATCCAATCTCCAACCTATTTAAAAGAAAATGCTTTGTGTGCCATTTTGTACTCGTGGTCGTTTGGAGTTCTATTTCAGCTTCATTAATATTGATGCAACTTGTCTCTCCACTCATTCTCAGCAGATTCTTTGAAATTAATCTTCAGCATTTGCTGTGATTTGTTTCTGTTTTGTGCTTCACCCCTGAGTCCAGCTCTTCTCTAGTTAATTTTGTTTTCTTTATTTTTTATCCACTTGCTATGACTGTTCTACTACTTGTGCCACTGTGGTGTGTCAGTCCTTTATGGGATCCCTGTTTTGTCTCTGCCTTTCACTGTGATTTTCCGTCATTATGGGCCTCTTGAATAAAAATGTAGCCCTTGTTTCTGACAAAGTCCATGTTCCTTTTCTTTTCTTTCTGTGTGATTTTCCATCATTACAGTTCTTAAATTTCTTGAATAATGATATATACTATGAACAAATGGATGGAGCAGTAATGGCTTCATCAGTGTTTTCTAAAATATATCTGCAGCTTTTAGAGCATACAGTGCTACAGCAGAGTCTGTGCCATGTTTGTAAAAGCATGATTTTAGAAGTGTATTTTGTAGCCTATTGATGACTATGCCACTCTGCATTAATAATTCGCCTTCTTTCTAACATTATCTACTTCTCAGGATAGTGGTTCCAAAATGATATTGAAGTTGAGGAATAAGCACTGCGCATCTTTGAATAAAATGGAGAGAACATAATCACTTTGTGATGTTTACAGCGATACCACTATGTTATGGAAATAACTGGATTCTTGTTAGGCTTTTTACATGCAGGATGTATTAATAGATTTCAGAATCCTTATTACAATAAGTCAAGGTTCTAAACTTGCAGTGTCTCATAATAAGCAAATAATCAGAACAAATGCTTTAAAAAATCTATCTGTAAAAATGTAATAAATGAAAAGTTGTACTTCAGTACTAATTAGTTACATTTGAGTTACGTCAAATACATGACGGAAACTAAAAATGTGAAAACATTTAGAGTTAAAATCTCAATGAATAATGTCAGTTCACCGATTTCAGCAATGGAAAATCTTTAATATGCCGTAATGTAAATTGGGGTAAAAATAGGGATCAAAATATGATACAATATTTCCTACCTTATTTGCTAGTAGTGGCACAGTAACTGAGTCCACAAAGTCCTTTAGTGATTGTAAAGGGGGGAAAAAAGTTGATTACAAAACACTAACCAAGTATGTCAATGACATTAGCATTTAGCTTTTTTTTTTTTAACATCCTCTGTTAAATGATATCCATTAGTGTTTAATTTTGGATGACAGATGGAAAGCTCAAAGATCTGGAGTGGCTTGCAGAAGTAAACCATTGTTTCCAAAAACATTTGTAATGGTATTTACAATTGGCCACAGCCTTTCCCTCCATTTTTGGTTTTAATTAAAGAAAACCTGGTTCCTATGTGCCCTCTTCTCTTCCATTTGAATTACAAGTCTCCAAATTCCTTGAAGTTCTCTAAGGGAGTGAAATGCGCGGGTTGGTGGCTCCGGCTCACGCCCAGGGGCCGGAGAGGCTGTCCCCTCCCCTGGAGCAGGGAGCCACCCGCGGGCTCCGGCCAGGCGCTCCCGGCACAGCCAGGCCAGCGCGAGCCGCCCGCCGCGCCCGAGCAAGAAGAGCACGGCAGGTTTGGTAATGGGAACCAGGGTCAGCCAGAAGTCCGGTAGCTGCCAGAAAAGCCCACGGTGACAAAGCAGGTCCGTGGTCGAGCCGGGTAGAAACAGGCTGGAGATCGGATCACGAGACCCTCACAGAAGGTCACGGAACTAGGGGCAGGCACCTCACACCCCAGCGTCCACGTGGCTCTCGAGCACAGACAAGAAGCCCCCCGCGAGCCTCCCTCCCACGCCTCCACCCACAGCACCCCGACCCCGACCCGGGGCAGGCCCGCGCCGCACCAGAGCCGCCCCGAGCCGGGCGGGGAGAGGCCGCAGTGCCCTTACGCTTCGCTCGGGCCCTGACTCGGCGCTGATGCTCCTTCCCTTCGTGCCTTGATTTAGCCTGAAACACACAGCTGAGGAGGTTCACATATCCCCTTCGGTTTACCTTCCAAAGAATCAGAGACTGTTTAATTATGTTTGTATTAACGATTTCTTCTTACTGCGTTCCCTTACAGCGCGAGCTTGGTGCCGCCATGACAGCTACTTAGCTGCGCTGCTGGTTCCGTGGAAAGCCTTGGGAAGACCGCTAATTTATGATATGTATCTGCCAAATGATGATCCCATTCCAATTTTCTTCCCTCACGGTGTTTTGTAGGTTGGAATGCGTAGGTAGGTGGCCAAGTTTGAATAGCTGTGTTATGTTAGTTCAGTAACGATGAAGTGTCATTATTTTTGGCTAATTCTAAAGCGTAACTGGTGTATGGCCTGACAGACACATCTGAAACATTTACAACCCCTGGAAAACAAATCTACAGAGTCACTGACAGGGCTATGTCCAACCATTCTAACGAGAAAATAGAAATTGTTTTGCAGCACAAAGTGGGAGAAGACTTAATAGAATCAGTCACAGTTTTAGTGGTACCTCTGCTTCAATACCCAATTTATGTCAATTTGTACCCAATTTTCCTAAGTAGATGGTTGAGAGCAATATTACTATTTTTTATCTTCCAGGTAAGTGTATTTCTCTTTTCATTTTAGCTGGGAGAAGTTATGAAGTCGCTTCTCAGATGCAAGTTTCAGTCCATCATTGAATAATAACTTGAATGATTGCCCCTCTTTTCTTAACCCTTAGATTGGAAACACACTTGCACAGTCGGAATCTGCACGTTTCAATCCTAATCATTCTTTGTTTCAGAGAAGTACTGGCAAAACTAGTATTTGACCACTATCCCTATCAATCTCAATACATATTTCAGCCAAAAAGTTATAAAAGGTCTCAAATGTATCTAAGCTGTTTTCTCTAACTCAGCACACTCAGGGATGAAACTTCACGATGAAAGTCTTGATTTTGTTACGCAAAGAGCCAAGCAAAGCCATGTCTTGTTTTCAAAGTGAAACAGTAATTAAAATACACAGAAGAGAAAAAGGCTCACAGTATAAAAAATTGCAGATAAAAATGAAGAAAATAAGCGATCAAGAATTTTGCCTCAATAGCCACTATAGTTTAGAATAAAAACAGGAGCTCACACGTTCATTGCTTATTTCACTGGATAAAACTGGAAATCCAGATGACTTCACAGGTGAATCTTAGATGAAGTCAACCATTTTCACAGCAATTATCCGTGATACTTTTCATGTTGGCTAATGCTTTCTGCACGATCCCAGCAGGAACACAGGCTACTTTTAAAGGCATTCAACAATCAAGAAAAATTTCAAGTCATTGAAGGTCCACCCCAATGCAAATCTCAATGCACTTACCAACTCACAACATTTCTTGTAGGAAACTGGTGATGATATTCTGCCTGTATCTTCTGCGTATTTTGGAGCTGCTGGTGTGTGGCAACACAGAAGATCTATCAACTCACTTTCAATCTCATGGGTCATATATTCAAGGGGATTAGCAACAGCAGCAGCAAGATTTGCAGATCATCTATCTGCAAGGCAGAGTAAGAACTCCTCTTGATTCAGGCCAAAGGTGATCTCAAGTTTCTCCCATTATTTCTTCTGTAATTTCTCGGGTTTTTTGTTCAGCACTTGCTGTATCACTGGAATTAGATGGGACTGAAATACCAGGATTCTTTTGAGCTTAAGATTCCCACTTCTCTGAAGAGGTGTACTGTCAAGCACAAAATGCCTAAGAACAGCATTCAGTCAGGAAAGAGATGATGGTCACTAGTGCCAGTATTCATCTCGCTGCTGTGATAACATGAGGAACCAGATGACCTCCGCAGCATTGAAGCTGAAGTTATATCTGCTGTCAGATCATCAGCTGTGCTAGCCACAAAAATATCTTTAATAACCAGATTTGGTAAAGCTCTCGGTAAAAAAAAAAAACAAAACACCACATTGTACAGATCATATACAAATCTCAGCCATCTGCCCAGTCTGTACCTGGAAGTAAGAATGACAGAGCAGTCATGATGCAGTGTCCACTTCTCAAAGCTAGGAGAGGAATAAGGCAATTAAAAACCTGAACTGGCCTCTTATCTAGCCTCATTACACTTAGCACTTGCTTGAATGCCTTCTGCCCAGCTGAGAAACATCAAGCTGTTTTAGAAACACCCAAGCAAGGGCTTTTGGGAAACAGCCAAAGCTGGAGGACTCTTTGGCACCCTCAGGCTTAGAAAAGAAAATCTAGAAAGCTTCTCTAGTGTTTCAGGAAACTGCAAGATGAGTTAAAGCCATTAATTGCACAATTACAGGTGATGTTCTGTGGATGAATTTGGTTTCTCAGCCATTTTTCACAGATTCCTTTAGAAACAACCCAAAGGTCCCCAGCAGCCTGTGAATCACAAACACTGTCTGGGAGATGCTATGTCTAAGAGTATGCCATGAACAAATGTAATCATTAAATTTACAAAATAAATATTTTCTGTTTTTTTTTTCTTATTTCAGAGGTCAATTTCATATCAATATTATCTAGTACACAACATAATATTATATGCCATGCACTGAGATTGTTTATAAAATAGTTTCAAAAGTAGTTTTACTTCTTTTCTCTACTTAAGGTCGAATAAATATGTATGCACTCAATGTTCAACCATCACAGAACTCAAAAATGCCCCAAAGTTGTGCCTTTGACTTGAAAATCATAAGAACATGTAGCATTTTGAAGGAGGGAAGTAAGGTAAACCAATTATTTAATTTTCGATTTTTCTATCTCTAAGGCGAGCTGATAACTCCTCTTTAAAAATTTCAGCCTTCAATAAATTTATAAATATGCAGCTACAAGTGGGATGCAGAAGCTGCAGGATACTGAAGCCACTCCCGTAACATTTAAACCAGGGTGTACATCAGACCAGGAGATTTGTAGTAATCCCCTGCTATTAGTCACACTTTTCCTGAAAGTGCGCTGTTCCCCTATTAGCTGCTCAGCAGGGGACTCCATTTACCCTGCAAGCTTCCTGAAGTGGTCTGAGGCAAAACGTTTAAATTTTGGGAGAACCACAAACAGCAGTATCTCCAGAGTACAAAACATGACCTATTTTTTTAATTGCTCACAAAACAAGACATGTCCAAAGCGACATGTATACAAATAGCTTAACTTGAACTTGCCTAGAGCCAGCTCTGTAAATCACACACCGTAAGAAGGATTTGCTTGTGAAGCTTCCTCCGTTAAGTCAACAACCCATCAGGTGAAAAACTGATGCTCCAGTATCTCAGAGACCAGCCTTCTTGAAAGAAGAAATTATAACAACAACGAGGCCGCCTCAAGCTTTGATGAGTCTTCCTGTAGCTGACAAAGAGCCCAGTAAAAAGCATTCTGTGAGCAACTTCAGTACTGCAGGTTTATATTCCTGTAATTCCTGGAGACTGCAAGAGTTAAGCATTTTCAAAATACTTGATATCTTAAGGCTTTAAGGTCTTTTTCAGTATGTAGCTTTCAGCATTATTGACTGGAGAAATACCAGCCTACTTAATTTTGAAATGTGAAATTGCAATAGATTGTGAGCTGCGGTAGGTATGTGCATCTACAGACCGGGAATTCACCCAGGGAAAGCACCTGGAAAAAAAAAATCTCCCAATTTAAAAAGCCCTAAATACTGTTTCTTGGGGATACTCACTAAAATGTGTTTGTGCTTAAGAAGCTTGAGAGACTCTCTTTCTTTTAGCTGAGATTAAAGATGGTAATCTAAAGTCTCAAAACCCCGAATCACAAAAATTTGTCACATTCCTACTTATAAAAATGTTCTATTAAAATCTTTATTATAATATTGCTGTGATGGGGTGAATGAACGCTAAAAAAAGAAGTTCTGAAATTGATTCTGAAGTTAGATTCTAGTCATTAGATAATAAGGTATCAAGACATTTAATTGTAAGGCTTTTATTTATTATTTACATTTTGTTTTCACAACATCTAGCTTCAACTCTTCAGAAAGAGATTAAATGGCGACTATTTTTAATTTTGATACCAACAACTGCAAAATAATCCTTGAGATTTAGTAATACCAATCCAGGAATGCTTACAATTAAACAATTTGCAAATGTAGGCTAGATATAATTAGTATGGCTTGCTGAATGAGCTCTTTTCTTTGCATTTTTAACAGTCGCGGCTATGTTAATCTGAAGACAAAATCACTTTAGTGTCAATGTCCATTTCAGATAGTAGTGCACTGCTGAAAGCATATTCATATTGTAACCACTACCCATCACTAATAGAGAACTGCGTTTGGAAGGATTTTCTTCAAACTGATAGATCAAATGTGAAACTGCTCACAAACACAGGTTATGAATCTTTTCCGTTGTACGTATCTCTGTGGCTACATCCTACTTCCAGCCACTATAAACGAAAAAGAATGTTGAAATCAATAAGAATTACAGGTACACCTCATCTTCTGACAGCGTTACCTCTGGACATTTGCAGCATTGCATTGGCATGTTAAATGGCAACTTGCATATTCACAATGTTAATGTATTCACAGCAAATAGCTAATTAGTTTGCATTTTGCTTCCATCATAGAAAAATTGATTTTTAACAAATCAATGCTTTTGGCTTTTTTTTCCCTTTGACTTGTCCCAAAAGAGAAATTAAAGTTACAAGTTTTTTCTGGTTTGGAATTTAAAAGGTATATATGCAAACGAAGTATAGACCTATGACGCCAGAGTTGGGTAGGTCTTTTCTCCTTTTCATTTAATAAAACAAATATACTTGTATGCAAACACCAGATCTCATCCTAGAGCTAATATATACAGCTAATATATAATTACTACGAGATTAGATGTGATCCTAATCTAGCAGTAATTAGGTATAAATGAGGAGGGATTTTTAAATGAACCTTTGAGTGTAGGCCAGTGCAGTATCTCCTCACGTCAGTTCAAGTCCTTTCATTGGAAAGACTCCAAATACAGTAGTATTTTACTTCCTTAGACTGAGTAAAACTTCTTTTGGCAGAGTAAAGCGTCTTTTATCAGTAAAGTTTCAATATTTGAGAAGATTGTGAAACTATATAGGAATTGAACTACAGTCTAAAGTTCTGAGGCCCTATGACTGATTTCAGCGTGAGCATTGCTGCTTGAGATGGTTATACACAACTAGTTTCCCTGAGTTTACTTAGTATTATTCATATATTACTGTACGAAGAAATTTGGCTAATATCCCCAAACTGTTCTCTGCTGGGAAGTCAATGTTAACCAGATCCAGGGTTCCGCAGACTCATACACAATGTGGACATTTGAAGAAAGCAATGGTAACCAGAACTCCCTACGCTGCTGAAGGAGCATCCTTTCCAACCACAAAGTTAGAGGAGAAGTTCTGGCGCAAGTAGAGACAACAGTTTAATATATTCCTAAAGAATAGTTTAATTGGCTTTGTATAACTATTTCCCTCCTGCTCAGATATTGGTATGCCCCCATTCCTATTCTCCTAACCATGTGGAACACATACTCTTCTGCCACATGTTAGATTTCATACTTTATATTATTTAAATACCACGGCACTGTGTGTTATTAATCAAAATCTAAATATTTTGGAGCTGTTTGTTAAACAATTTTCTAGCATCAAAACCTTACAAAATCACAATCTGAGACACTCAGCTGCCTTGAAGCTCTCTTCAGAGAACACTTCAAAGAGGAAGCCTTTTGTAAAGGTCACTTAACTATATTCAACCCTATAAATGCAATGAAACATTTTTTGTTTCAAAAGTTAGAAAGAAGAAATGTTATGTAATTGTTTTAAATTGTTGGACTATTTAAAAAGTCATGTTAAAATAGTTAAGTTCTGTGATGAGACTTGTCTTATAACTTCTGACATACATAAGCTATAAAGCATGCCTATTATTAATTTCAGAAATAGTTTTGGATACCTACACTGAATTAAACTGTCACAGTTGATGTAATTATTAAGCAAGATTATAGACCATGCTCTGAAGTTCAGATAGGACCCATTTCAAAAGTCCTCTCGGTTATGAGTCCTAGAGCAACCTACAGTGACTGGTCACACAGGAGCAAGGTATGAAAGCTCTTTTTGTTTAAAGCTTCTCTTCTCAGAGTGGTGTGAATGCAAGAGATTTTACTTGTTAATAGATTTAATACATCTCATTAACATTTTTACATGCACATACAACCAATATGGAGCATAAAAGAGGAGCACGTAGTACTTGTCACTTGATTTCAAAACTGCAGATTTGTTGCCTGTATGAAATGATCTCAGACCGAGTAACCTCACTGCAGCAAATAAAATCTAGTGGACAGTTGTGCAGATGAACATTCTTAACATTATCAATCAAATTGCAGGCATCTGTAGTACCACTTTCACCTTTTTATATCAAGTGATGTGTGATCAAGGAGTGTTAGATCAACCCCAAGATAGCTCTGTGGCTAAACCAGAAAGAGATGCTCCAGCAGACAGTTTAATGCTGGACCTGCTGCATTCTTAAAAGTGGAATTAGCATTCTTAAAAGCGGAAATACATCAAAGCATGTACGCTTTTAAATACACTGAAATGTGGGGGAAATTAATTTACTTACAGAAATATTTTCAGCTACACGTTAGAAAAAAAAATCTGAACTACACAGGAAAAAATTGCTATCTATTCTGAATTTTAAATAGAGCGACAGGATTTGTGATGCTCTTTTCAACACTGCTGTTTTCAGGTTCACTGAAATGTTTGATACCTCCACAAACTAAACAGAAGATTCGATCTTATGGCAGTAGTCTCACCGAAGCCTTATGACCAGATAACCACTTCGTTTTACAATGCCATTTACACTTGTGCAAATCTGGAATATCCTCTCTGGAATTAATTTAAACTACTCTTGTGAATGCAGATTTACAGAAAAGAGTATGGAAATTAAAGCACATTGTTTAGCTTTTTTAAGATTTAAAAATATTCTTTTTAGCTAGGACAAAGAAAACATGGGCACACATGCATACATATGGCTGTACACACTTGCACACCTCCCCTGGAAAAGTAGCATGCCAGTATTGGCTGGCTAGCTGCTAATCATTTTGATCCAGGTAATCAACACAGAAATAACATATAGTTAAATTTTCTTCTCCTCTGAGAAATTTCAGATAACAACATTGAAGTAATTAATGGAACCTTTTCTTATTCTGTGTTAAATGCTTAAAAAAATCAAACAACTTACACTAAAACATGGTTCTAGCTGATTATAAAATTATAAAAAGCTGATTATAAAATAAGTCTTGCAAAAATAAATAGTTTTGTCCCTGATTCCAGAAACAAGATGGTATTAGCAGACAAATTATTAAATATAATAATCTGGACACATTTGCCATTTTCAAGTGTGTGGAGGGCCTGCAAAAGTGATTATTTCTTAGTCATGCAAATTACTTGAATTCAAAATAAAATTGCCAGTGTTTCTGGGGCAGCTTCAATGTTTAAAGTAGATTCCTTTTCTTTCCCTTTTTCCAATTGTTTTTATAGTAACTTTCATTTAATTGTGATAAACCACTCTCATCTTAGGAGTTTAGTAAAATATGAACTATAGAATAGGGAAAAAAATACTGGCCTCCTAAAGGATTTGTACCTCCTTTCTTCCTCCTTCTCCTTTTTTTTTTTTTTTGTTGTTGTTATATATATGTCTCTAAGGTCTATCTCTTGGTGTTTGGTACGCTATCGCTACGTTAAAGGAGAATCTTTACAGTTTGGGCTGGTCTAGTTTTTCAAGCGTGGGACACCTTCTGCTGCCAGGTATCAAGTGCCTTGTCTCCTGGCAAATGATCAGTTCTGAATCCCATCCTAAATGATATTTCTCTTTGGGGATGGAAAAAAAAGACACAACATGTTTTATAAAGCTCAAATTGGCCTTATCAAACAAAACATCTGCTAGATTTGTGAGTGACTTGTGACAGCAGGAGACATCAGCACTGGCCTCCCCAATAGAAGTCACTGCAGTTAATGGAAGCTATTATGGAAGAATTCTGGCAAGAATATTTTTTTTTCCAAACAGCTAGAAAAAATTAAAAGAAAAATACGTTATGTCGTTATGGTAACAGCTATTTGAAAAATACTGTAACAAAAGGCAATCGAATATCAAACTACCAAGCTGCTAGTTTGCCTATTTAGTTTTCTTTTTAAGCAGTTTATTTACAGAGATCCCCTCCCTCTTCCTTACGCAGCCACAAGTGTGAGTGTGCGTGCTCAGGTAAGACATCTGCAAATAGTTTGTGTTTGTAGAATTTCAGTCTTGGAGCGGCGAAACTCCAGATACCGCAGATTTTTACACATCACTAGAACATCCAGCGTTATATGGGCTGAGCCCCTCTCTCACATGGCAATAAAACCACATTTTGTAGCATTTCCAGTCTGCACCCTTGGCACAAAGAGGTGTTCCTGCACTCTTGTTGCTTCTTGTTCCTGCACTCTTGTGGCTAGTCTCTTTGCGGGTACCACAGCCACTCCCCGGAAAAGCACAGTATCGCGTCTCTGCGGTCTGGGAATCAGCACCTTCCCAACTGCTGGGAAAACAGGATTCCACAACAGTCTCAGGAGTTAGAGCAGAATGCAGCCATATACCTTTCCAAAGCCTGCAATTGTATTTTGCACTTTACGCTTTTTCAGAAAATTTTCTCTGAAGGAGCACAAGTTTCTACGTGCACTAACTTCAACATCTTGCTTGCAATAGGAGCATGTAGTCCTCACCCAGGTAAAGCTTCTGTTGAAGCTAGTGCATAACGACTTGGGTAATGGCTGAAAGGTCTGGCTACTTGGTTTTACATACTGATGTAGGTACAGTGATAACATGAAAGAGCTGGAGGACGCCGCCACCTCTTCCTTTTGGACCTGTGCTTTCAGCCATCACGTTTACAAAAAAACAGTCGAACAGCACACATTTTTGTGGTACTTGTCTCAGGCTGAACAAACCTAGGAGCTTTGCTAAATTTCCTCCAAACTGCATAATGGAGGATCAAGTTACACTGCATAAGTACTGCATAGGAATTGTGAACAACCTATTTCTTGATACAGAGATGAGATTTTAGAAATGTGAAACCTGCATTTTGTTTTACTGCTTTCAATCCCTCTGTGGTGTTTAACGGTCTGTGTTTATAGAGAGTCCCATTCTAATGAGAGTAACTAACATGGTTTATCTAACAGGATTACGAACGGGGGCAGGGAGATGTAGATGTTGGCTTCTAGTTGTTTTGCTGTAACTGGGACTTTTGTAGCCATGTTGTTTCCTAAATAGACAAATGTTTGTTAGTGTCAACACTGAAAATTATGTTCGTGTGCAATAAAAGCCACAAGAAATATTAGATAGCAAAAATCCACAACAGCTTATTTTGCATCACTTTGCAAAAGAGAAAGTGAGCTATCTGTCCTCTGCGACCATCCAAATTCAGCAATAATGTGCTACATAGGTCCTACTGATGCTCACATGTATATATGGGACTGCGTTTGGAGACTGAATGCAAATGGTGGTATTTTCTAACCCACCCAAAAATCCCTTGAGCATTTCAGACATTCCAGTCAAAATGATTCTTTAATGTGGGACCTACTTACCACATTTGTTTTACATTAGAAAATGCTGTATAGGTTGTTTACATTTGGAAAAGTCAGTGGAGAGAGATTTCTGTAAGTGTTCTGAAAGAAAGATTGCACCGTTACTGTAACAAGGACAATTATGGACAGACACAGGTAATAGCTGTTTAGAAAATGTTAGGAGCATTATTGTGGATAATAGACATTCTTTTCTTAGCATTGCCCTTGCCCGAGTTTCATTTTCCATTGGTGGTGTCCGCCTAGATTGCTTAAGACAGCTGTAGTCTTCTCATTTACATTAAGCCAACAAAAAGTTGGCTGCTGGGTTGTCCCAGACGGAGTTCATCTGTACAAAGGTCTGAAACTGTGAGGGAATACCTAAAATGTCAGACATGTCCAGTATCTAGTGCTGCTGCAAATTATGACCTCTTCCAGGTCAGAAAGGCCAAAATAATTTCCAGCTCTATTTTTCTAAAAGCCATTTTCATTTAATCTGTCCTTTACAAATGGTAAATTTAATGAGAACTTCAGGAATAATTCAAACTAAAATTAAGAAAAAACTTTGATATATACGTATTCAATTCAGATGTATTTTAGTAAGCAACAACCTGGCCACTATTGAAATAGTTCTAAAGTACTATTGAAATAATAGGTACGTTCGCAAAGGAAACCTGCTTTCTTTTAAAGTGACTGTATGCATTATTTCAGCTTCTTCTAATAATAGCGCATTTAATACCAAGGCCAAGATGCAATCAATCTTTTTTGTTGGAAGAAGGTGTTATATTGTACTTGTATGCTTATATTCACCGAGCAGTTTCAATCCGCTAAGCAGCCTGAAGTTCAGCAGGGCTGCTGCTTGCTTGCCCTCCGCTGTATTCCTCTTGCCCGCTCTGCGGGGCTGGGGGGGAGCAAAGGAGGTGAGAGGGAAAAGGGGGAAAAGGAAGAGGTCCCTCTCTAAAGAGATACTGAATTAAACTGGAGTGAATAGTTGACGTCCTCTGTAATTATACACACTTGAACTCTTTACAGTTGACTTAAGTTACTTTGCACCACATTGGTGTGGCCCTCCATATTGATTAAAAGCAGCATCTATTTACCTTAACAATAAATGTGGAGATTAGTAAAAGTTCACTTGATCACAATAAGATGACTGATAATCAAAGGGCAATGCAACCCAGATGGAATGTAAGTGCCTGAAGCAGCATGTTAGGAAGCATAGGCAGGTTTTGTACACGAGGGTATACGTGTGTGGGTTAAGGCTTGCAGAAAACCTTTCAAGTAGACAGTTTCTGTCGAGATACTTAAAGTAGAGGAAGGCCAGAACCTGTCCTGAGAAGGTTGGTCTACCAATTCTCCTGGCCAAAGTGACAAATACAAAGCTCTGGAGAAGGAAAAAGACTTTAAAGCACAATGTGAGTAAACGGACAATCTCTACAAAACCTTTGAAAGAGGCCTCCACATCTTTTATTCTTCTTTCACGTCTCCTCTATGAGAAAGAACAAGTTTAAGGCAAGTAGGACACACTGCTGATTCTACAGGTTAAGCTCTTGATGGCGTAGGGTCTATAAGAAAGGGAAGAACCGGGTTTAGTATGTGACACACTCAATAGAAACACTCCTCCTCTCGTTACGGGATCTCCTATAGGGAAGAGGGAGTACAGCTCTTATTTCTGTTGCATCTATCTGGTTTACATGGTAGACATTGCGTTTTACTAATCCCTTTTTATCAAGAAAGCAAGCAGCTGGTAACTGGAGAAGTGAAAGAATAGTCTCAATCCCATATGGACAACTTGGAAAATCAGATTCTGAAGTGGCTGTATCCGCACTTTGTAACAAAAGGGTCGTATCTCTTGATAGGACTTGACACCCATCCCTCGTTTCTTTTCTTTGTACCTATATTGACGCGCTGTGTGCTTACCTCCTCGCAGAAAATGACATGATAAAATGGTGACTTTTGACAAGCATTGCAGCGATTTCCAGAGGCCAAATGTAGAAAATAGTAGACCAGATTGTTACTGAAACACAAATGATAATTGGGATCTTAAATTAATAACATTCTCCCTCGTGTGATATCTCAAAATAAATTTCCAGCTGAACTAAGACTTACAAATGTTTTGGCTTTTTTTCTAACAAACACTGTCACCAGTTACACTGGTCCCATCAAAGTCCCATTTTAAAGAATATCTTAGTTAACATGTGGGTTTTTTTCTCAGTAGTTTTAATTCAGAACATGTCAGAACTGTTTAACACCAAGCCAAAGATTCATTCAGTCACTTTGCAGCTATAGAGAAGACAGTAATTTTGCAGTGCGAAGTAGCAAGGTGAGTAAGGTTAGCAAAAAGGTAAGGAAAATGCAAGAAAGAGAGGCCGTCCATTGAACGAGTGGCGAAGCATGGCCCTATTCCTTCCGACCTGAATCTCTATACCCCTAACAAATCGTTGGCAAGCGCCAAGCCACCAGCCTCTCCCAGCCCCTCACTGCGGGGCTGCCAGGAACTGGGAGGAATTTCCCCAGTGTGAGAGGTTCCCTGGGCCTTCTGAAAGGAGACGAATACAGACAGACCCAAGGCCTACAGGGTGGCTGCTCTGGCTTTGATAGCAGCTGATACTTTGTAATATCTTCGTTGTGGAATGGTTAGAATAATTATCCGTGGCGAAGGAGGCTGCGCGTACCCCCTTCCTCCATCACCTAGCACGTCCCAGCCCGCTCTCCACTCCATAGCTGCCTTGGAACTTCCAGGGCTCCTGGTTCTTTGTCCCCGATGTCATTAAAAGACTACAAAAAGCTACCCAAACACTTTGTAAGTACACGTGTAAGCCACTGCTTTCCTCCTTGCGTTGCATATGCACAGCAGATTAGGGGCTTGTTTAGGAAGCAGTCAGGAATCTCTTTGTTTCCTTCTTTCAGGTACAAGGTGAATTAATCTGTTTGGAAACCAGCAAATCCACCCCTCCCCTCCTCCCCGCATATGCCTGAATTCTTCCAGCCTACATCTCTTGACAATAAAGACAGATAAAGCTCGGATACCCTTCCAGACGAAGGAATTGAGCCTGTTTCTTTGCATGTAAGTTTTCTAAATAAATCGCTTTTGTTGTTTAAAGCTGTGATGAATGGAGACACAGGGCCAGGTTGGTCGCTGGAACAGTACAATGGATGTAAGAAGGTTTTTTTCTTTGCCATATAAATCATTCACATTGTTTAAGGTACATTGATCAATCTAATGGCTTGTAATAGGCTCCTAATTGCCACTAGGAAAGTACTGCAAGCTTGCATTTGAACGTGAAATGGTTCATGATCTGAGCTGAAATTCACCTTAAGCCTGAGCTCCAGTAATTACAGAACACAGAAGGAGCACAATGAAGGGTTCCCAGTCTTTCCTCGCCCTAATCCCAGGACAGGGGGAGGGGGGAGAGGGGAACATACGAATGCGGGGTCCGGCGTATTTTCCTCTTCCAAACCAGCAATTCATTAACGGGCAAAACCTGCAGGGGGATTTATTGGTCATTGTGGACCGAAGAGAACTTTGTAATGTCAATCATCCTGCCTATTACGCTCCCACATCTCTCTATCTGCAGATAGACAGCTTGCTTAATCACAACCAACATTCTGAGTCACGCCTGGCTAAAAGCGTGATATAAAAAGCTGGGACGGTATCGAAGCGGGGTACTAGGAGAAATGCGGGGACAGGACTCTTCTCTTGTGAGGATGCTCTGGCGAGGCACACGCCTGCTCGCCTGTCCCCGGCACCGAGCTGCTGCTGCTGCTGCTGCCGCTGCCGCCGGTGCTGCCGCTGCCGCCGGTGCTGCCGCCGGTGCTGCCGCTGGTGCTTACCTCCGCCCTGGCCGGCCCCGCGGGGAGAAGCCGCGGCGGCCGCGGAGCCGGGCAGGCAGCGAGGGACCCGCCGGGGCGGGACTGGTGCGGAGCAGTGCCGAGCTGGCTGTGGCCGCCGCTCCTCTGCTTAAATACAGACCTCATTACCAAGTCATCAGAGCTTCTTTAATAGACTTACGTGAAAAGGTGGTTTTACGCTCTATAGGCGTGGGTCCAACCGTTTACTAATTAAACTCCTTCTGTTTAGAAACACCTTCATTTTAAGAAAGCTTTATGAACGCTAGCACTGGCTGAATTTCAAACTTGCTGCAGCCTGAGCTTGTCATCTCTAACCTATATATCGTAACAGCACCGGAAAGCATGGGAACCAAGAGAGAAAATCCTCGTGCAATGTTCCTCATACAATGTTCCTCAGACTTTCCTACCAAGGCAGAAAACAAATCTACGATGCTGTTGAATAATCTTCCAATAATTGTAGTAATTAAAATCATCATACAGTCTGCAGCCACCTTCCTTCCTTTGACACTAGTCTTCCCTTGAATTGTTAACGTGTCTTCGGCTGAGATAAACAGAACAAGGGAGGTTTAAAATACATGGTCCAAATGAATTTAGCGGAAGAGAACTAGTTCCACAGACACGTTTTTGACTGCGCTCAGTAGACGAGAGGATTTCTAAAACTATCGTGCAGATTTTTTAAGCGGGGGGTAATATGGGTCTCCCCGTTACTCCTAAATAGCGTCACCTTAAAGATCGAGGAAAAGGTGAAAGCCCAGCCTGGTGCCCCACCTCGGGGCTCTGTGCAGGGGGGCAGGAGGAGCGGGGAGTGCAGTAGGTAGCTAACATCGCACGAAAGCTCAAGCAGAAATTCTTGGAGAGTGCCATAATTTTCATTCAATTTCCATGATCTACGTGATCCCAGGGCTCATTCCCTTTTTATTAACTATAAAAGATTTCCTTCTAATCAAAAGCTGCACTTCATCTTTACCCACAAATGAAAAACTCTACAGCAGAAAGAATTCAGTGGACTCAACAGGCACTAAGGTCTGTATTTTAACACCATCTCTACATATCCTTCCCCCTTTTAATAGCTACTCTTGGGCAGAATAGTGGGAAAGCCTTTTCTTCACTGAAGTTACTAATTTATCACCAGGTCCCCCTCTGCGTTGCCCTGATAATCGATGGTGGTTTCTAGATCACATAAATGAAAAGTGTAATTGGGGGGGGGGGGGGGGGGGCGCGTATCGCACGGAAGTCCTGTTGCTAAAAGAAAAAAAAAAAACAGAAAAAAATCTGGCAGGACGCAATTATTTATCATCTCAGCGATGAGCAGTTTGCCTGTTTGCTGCCCACATCCCTTCTGTTTGGCAGAAAATGAGGCTGCTCCTCTGGAACTTGGAAGGGTTTGCCCCTTTCTCACCCGTAACATCCATGTGTAAAACTCCGTGCCCCTCCTAGGATTCAGGGGAAATTGTACAGCAACCTTACATTTAACTGCTGTTAAATCGATTTATTTGGAAAATATTTGGCAGCTCTTTCCCAGAGCTCTGTTGGAACAGAAGAGCCATTTCATCTGACGCTCTTGAATATGAACCCAGGAGCCTCCCAATCAGCTTTAATGAACGAATTGTTTCCCAGCTTTACCTCCTAAAGACAGCAACTTTAGTAGTTGCACAGATGAAAAGACACGCGTAAAGGGAAGATGGGAAACAATATTGTTCAAAGGAAGTGAACTGTTGCATTTAATTAGGCTATTCTTCTTTATTAGTATTCATATTGAGATTTTTTTTTTAAAGATTTATGTTGATTTAACCGTAATGTATTTATGATGTAAATATATTCCGAGATGAAAACGTCACGGATCAATTGTAAAGGACCCGGATACATAATTTTAAAAAATCAGTTTCAGTTTATATGAGGTTCTCACCCCACTTTCTCTTCTTAGTCAGATTTGTTTATGCAGAATCGACATTTAATAGTGCTAATTGCACTCCAGTTAAATTGCCCTGATTGCAGAAAGGGAAGCAATTTTCGTGCTCTCTGTCTGGGTTTGGAAGAAATTGTTTTATATTCACCTCTTTATAAAGAAGTGGAGATAAGGCACCGAGCCTTTGCACAAATTGCACTTATGGGCTGACTGGCAGCATTCAGGCGCTATAATAGAGCATTATTTGGCCGTTTTGAATAATGTAAAGCATTTGCTGAAAGCTATTCTCCTGAAAATTGCTTTAACTTTTAAAAGGGTGATGATTCACTCCAAACCAGGCCTTTGTTACGTTGTCATTATCCCCCCAAATGTTTTAACAGTCAGCTCAACACTTTAGCGTAACACATTGATCTTTGTTTAAAAACTCGATTTTTGGAGTATGAAAAAATCTGTCAGAAAATACTTGACCCCCTAAAGATTTGAGCAGCGTTCCCCCTTTCGCCGCCATTCGCTCAGCCTTTCCACCGCCTGCCTCCTTCCTGCGGGTTTTGGTTACTTTTCCCATTACAAAGGGGGCGAGGAGAGGGATGTCAGGCAGGCAGAGCCATCCGTCTGCCTCCAGGCACAACAGAGACCCCACTTTGCCGGGGGAGCGCAGGCGGGCAGCGGATGCCTTTACTCGCTGATGTAGAGGCAACATTTTGAACGTCACGCTCTCGATCTGCCTTCCAGCCTGTTTTATTTACGACTTTCCCCGAGGAGAGGGGAAAGACCCTCTCCCCCCGCCGCCTCGGGGTTGGCCCGAAGCGCCTCGCTGCCACTTGGCGACCGCCTCGGCAGGCTCCTGGGAAGGAGCGGGTTCCCCCCGGAGGAAGGAAGGAGGGAAGGAGTCACCTGTTGGGCGATTGCTCCCGGGTGCCCCTGTCGGACTCCTCTCCTCGCCCGCGGGGGTTACGTCGCTCCCCCCGCCACCGCCTTTCAATCGCCTCCACCCGCCGAGCGCCACAGCCCCCCCGGGTGAAGCCGCCGCGTACGCCCTGCTCCAGGCAGACCTTTCGGAGGAAGGGTTCGCAGTGCACTGCCCGGACCCCAGCGCTGGCTGCGAGGCAATGTGGAAAGAATTAAGCGCAGGGCCGTATTTCCTCCTACCGCCCCGACTCCGTTCAGTACGCGGCGACAAAAAGGCGAGCGCCCTTTGAAAATAGCCTTAGACGTTTAAATAAAAGACAATCCCCAGGGACGTCCTGCCCTGGCGTGGCAGGCGTCCTGCAGATCGCATAACGCGATGTACCACAAAACGCTATGCCCGCCTTATTTAAGCACGAAAAAAATATGTCAAAACAAGTAAAGAAAAGCGAAATCCTCTCAAATTCGCGGTTTCTCCATCTTGCTCCTCAGCGATGCCTATTTTGCATCTGCTAGGAAGGTTTTACACTGGATGGCTGAGGCGGCGCCGAGGAGAAGGAAATATTGACTCAAATGCAGAGCAAGCACCCGGCGTTGCTTGAACGCACTCGTATTTCTGGTTCAGAACTGTACCCAGCTGCGCTGGGGACGGCAGCAGCTGAGGGAAAACCTCCTCTTCCCAGCCTCACAGAGACGATCGCAATGACGAAAAGTTGCACGCCTATTGATCTTCCGCGGACACAGTACGGGCAAGTTCTAGCCAATTACTTAAGCAGCCTCCAATAATTACAAATCAAAGGGACTAGCTTGCAAGACATTGAGGAGCCGAGGTCTGGACTTACATTTCGCACATGCAGAGAGCAGGTAAAGTCTCTGTCGCTCACTGGGCGCGTGGAGTGTGCACAGTGCAGAGGCCACAGGCAAGTGCTGGGGAGGCTTATTCCAGCAAGCCTTCTGCCATTAGCAGCACTGTTTCCACGGGGGTATATGAGGCTTGAAAAACGTGCTGCAGGCTGCGAATTTGACTTTCAAAGTATTTTGCCGGGGATTACTCTGTAAAATAAAATCCTCTCTCTTAAGCGACAGGATGTCATATGCCCCTCGTCCCCCCTCCCGCCCCGGTACGAGAGCAGAGGGATGCCTGTCGGTTCCCTGCCTTTGGATTTTTTGGCGCTTTATATAACTAAAAAGCCCCCTCGGTTCCTTTTGCAAAGAACGTAAGAAATACGTTGTGCCCGGAATCACTGCTAGTATTTAGCAAAGCAAAACCAAAAAACGAACGTGTTTTCATAAAACGCCATTAGGCGCTGTTGGGTTATTTGTATCCAGTACGGACAGCTGCCCGACGGCCTGTCAAGGAAGCCAAGGGCCTGTTGAACAAAAGCGGCGCAGGTACGGTTTACTGGACGCGAGGACCGCAGGTGACTGGATAAGCAGCGGGGGATCTAACACCTCCTGCACAGTTTACAGGCGGCGGCGGAGCGGCGTCCGGCCTGACACCAGCCCTCCGCCCGCGCTGACCCCCGCGCTCGACCCCTGCCCTCTGCGGCTCTCCCCGCTCCTCCCGCGGCCGGCCGCTGCCGGGGCAGCGTCGCCCCGGCCGCACGTCTCCCGGCTTCTGTCGGCGGGAGTCGCACCCCGGCGGGCAGCCGGGGTTTGTAGTTAATTGCGGTGCAATCGCCGCAGTCCGGAGCGGGGAGTTTTTTCCCCGCGCGCTGACTGGCACGCGCCCCGAGCCCCGGCGCCGGCACCTCCGCGCAGCCTGATTGGCTGCCGGGCCGCTCCGGCCCGCTCCGCCCGCGCCCTCATTGGGCGAGCGCCGCCGCCAGCGGTACTTCAAAGCGGGCGCTGCCCGCACTTAGGCAGAGTTTAGCCCCGCCGAGCCGGAGTGTCCTCAGCGCCGCCGGGCAGCGCGGGGCGCACCGCCAGCGCCGTCCCCTCCGCCCCACCGCCCGCCCAGGGACGTGCTATGGCTACGTCTATCCTCGGGGTAAGTCGGCGCCGCGCGCTTCCCCGCGGCCGCTCGGCCGCGGCTTCGCTGCCCTCTGCCAGCGCCGCCGCTGCGTTGCGGCTGCCCCCCGCGCAAGTCGCGCTGACCCGCGGGCGAGAGGCGATCCCGACCCCCGCCTCGGGGGATCTCGCTGCGGGTCTCCCACCGGGTCGCTCGCAGAGAGGTTAGTCTGGAAACTCGCTGGGCCGGAGAGAAGGCGGGCTGCCTGTGCTTTGTTTTGTTTTCTAATTTTTTTTTTCTTTCAAACTCGAAGTGCTGCGGTAAATTTCCAAAGATCCCTGCTAGCTCGGCTCTGCGCGTGGCGCCGGTCGGAAGGCTCCGCGCCCCGCTTGCCTTTCTGCCATCTCGTTTTTCCGCCGCTCCTGTACGGCGGCTCGAGGAGACGCCGCGTTTCGTTCCCACGGGATTTCTGGTTTAACGGCGGCAGGCTCGAGCAGCCCGGCGCTGCGCGGGGCGTCCCGAGCCGCCCTCGCGGAACACGCGTGCCCCTCGTCTCCGCCGGGATCCGCTTCCGATGTAAATCCTTCGGGCGCCGAGGCCGGTCCCCGGCGGAAAACGAGTCGAGCCGAGCCGGGCAGAGCTGGAGCCTTCCTCCAAAACAAGAGAAAACTTTTCCGCCGTGCCGCTCGTCGCGCCGCGGTTCCCCCCAGCGCCGCCGCGTACCCGCGGGAGCCTGGCGAGGCGGCAGGGGTGAGGCTGACGGGGGCCGGCTTTGTCTCTCCCGCAGGAAGAGCCGAGATTTGGAACGACTCCCCTGGCCATGCTGGCCGCCACCTGCAACAAGATCGGCAACACCAGCCCGCTGACCACCCTGCCCGAGTCCAGCGCCTTCGCCAAAGGGGGCTTCCACCCCTGGAAACGCTCCACCTCCAGCTGCAACCTGGGCTCCAGCCTGTCGGGCTTCACGGTGGCCACGAGCAGGGGCTCCAGCGGACTGGCCAGCGGCACGGGCACCGCCAACAGCGCCTTCTGCCTGGCCTCCACCTCGCCCACCTCGTCGGCCTTCAGCAGCGACTACGGCGGCCTCTTCTCCAACTCGGCGGCGGCGGCGGGCGTGTCCCCGCAGGAGCCCGGCGGGCAGTCGGCCTTCATCTCCAAAGTGCACAGCTCGGCGGCCGAGAGCCTCTACCCGCGGGTGGGCATGGCGCACCCCTACGAGTCCTGGTACAAGTCGGGCTTCCACTCCACGCTCTCGGCGGGCGAGGTGGCCAACGGGGCGGCCTCCTCCTGGTGGGACGTGCACACCAACCCGGGCTCCTGGCTGGAGGTGCAGAACCCGGCGGGGGGGCTGCAGAGCTCGCTGCACTCGGGCGCCCCCCAGGCCTCGCTGCACTCCCAGCTGGGCACCTACAACCCCGACTTCAGCTCCCTCACCCACTCCGCCTTCAGCTCCACCGGCCTGGGCTCCACGGCCGCCTCGCACCTGCTCTCCACCAGCCAGCACCTGCTCACCCAGGAGGGCTTCAAGCCCGTGCTGCCCTCCTACACGGACTCCAGCGCGGCGGTGGCGGCGGCCAGCGCCATGATCTCGGGCGCCGCCGCCGCCGCCGCCGGGGGCGGCTCGGCCCGCTCCGCCCGCCGCTACTCGGGCCGCGCCACCTGCGACTGCCCCAACTGCCAGGAGGCCGAGCGGCTGGGGCCGGCGGGGGCCAGCCTGCGGCGCAAGGGGCTGCACAGCTGCCACATCCCCGGCTGCGGCAAGGTGTACGGCAAGACCTCGCACCTGAAGGCGCACCTGCGCTGGCACACGGGCGAGCGGCCCTTCGTCTGCAACTGGCTCTTCTGCGGCAAGCGCTTCACGCGCTCCGACGAGCTGCAGCGGCACCTGCGGACTCACACGGGCGAGAAGCGCTTCGCCTGCCCCGTCTGCAACAAGCGCTTCATGCGCAGCGACCACCTGAGCAAACACATCAAAACGCACAACGGGGGCGGCGGGGGCAAAAAGGGCAGCGACAGCGACACGGACGCCAGCAACCTGGAGACGCCGCGCTCCGAGTCCCCCGACCTCATCCTGCACGAGGGGGTGGGCGCCGCCGCCCGCGGACCGGGCAAGGAACCTACCGCGGGGCCCGGCGACTCCTAGGGGCAGCGCCGCCCGGCCCGGCCCCGCGCCCCGGCGGGCTCCCCGGGAGCCGCCCGCACTCTGCTCCGCGCCGGCCGGAGGGACGCCAGCCGCCCCGCCGCGGGCGGCGCCCGGGGCCGCAGCGGTGGCGGGCGGGCGGACGGACGGCGGGGCCGGAGAGGCGCGGCCCCCGCCCCGTAGGTACGAAGTGACACTTTCTTCCGCTTCCTCTCCCTCTTCTCCTTCTGTCGGAAGGAAAGCACCCTAAGAGAGGCGTAAGGTGAGAAATCAAACGGCGAGTCCGAGGCGGTTCCTCTGTATCTCATACACATCTGTATAAATAGGGTTCAAAAAAGAAAAAAGGAAAAAAAAGAAAACCAGATCGTGTTCGCTTATTTTTCTTGTAAATGTTGATCTGATAGGGGATTTCCTTTTTTTTTTTTTTTTTTTTTTAATTGGTGAATTCCTGAAATTCAGGGAGGTTTTGGGGGTTTTGGTTCCTTTTTTTTTTTTTTTTCCTTATTTTAAATTTCTGATGCACTTTGTGGAAGTCAGTATATATGTAAAAGATATTTAAAATGTTGAGTTAACATTTCACTCAAACACACGTAAGTTAAGGTCTCTTAAAGAAATTAAATGCGTTTATCTGTATGGAAAAAATCTTGACATATTTTCATTTTGGTATTATTAAAGGACTCTGAACAATATACTCGCGGGTTTGTTCTTCTTCGTGCCCCCTCCTTCTCCCCGCGCAGCCCTCGCAGGGGTCAGGTTTTTAGGAGCCCTCGCACCCCTCCCCTGTCCTCCTTACAGTGACCGTGATTAAAAATCCGGCAGGCATCGATAGCCGGGAGGGGAAGGAGCCGGCCCCCGAGCCAGGCGCGCTGAAGCGCTCTGGCTGCTCTTTTCAAACCGCCCTAGTTCTGGTTTATTATTTTAAAACCAAATTTAAACCGAGACCGGCTACAGCAGCCAGGACCCATGCCAGGCCCTAAGCGCCTTTGGTGAAACCGGCCCCAAAATCGAGTGAAACCGAACTGTGCCGAGGAACGATTTATTTGACTTAAAAAGCCTTGAGCGCCACAAGGCTGCCTAGGTTGGGAGGTGATCTCGGGGGAATAAATCGCTAGAGTCAATACTCCGGAAAAGACATTTCATGCCTAAATGAAAATCTTGTTAAATGTTATTAATTTTGACTTAGAGCACACAGCAGCCCCCTGTGCCTTGTATTCCCTTATTAGGGATTCATGTCTTATCAAATATCTAATTAATCTCCTAGACATCATTTGTTCTGGCCAACTTTATCTCAGCTGGTCCACGGGGAAAACTCCGAATATTCTCGGTGACAAAGCTCCCTTGAAGATCCTTTTAATTGTCCAAATTAACTGCACCAAATTTGCATGTCAAACGGTAAAGGGCAACCTGAGATAAAATGTAAACGTTTTAAAAGCCCCAAACTAAGCACTTGATTTGATAACTAGGCTTTTTAATGTTATGGAAGACAACTGCTCCTTTCCTTTTCAAAGACAGTTGATCTATGCAAATAGTGAATTGGAAATGCTTATGTCCCCATGCAGTCAAATGGTCCTTGCATGTTATTTGAATATCAGTGGCTCTGCTATTGAAAAGGTTCAAGGATGCTCTCTGACTTCTTTGTGATTACTCAGTGCAGCGTCTTATTCTGAAGAAAAAAAACTCAGGAATAATTAAAGGCTGGGCTAAGGCCTGGGAACACATTTGGGACAGGAATCTCATTTAGACAGGCTCTTTCAAAATAAGGCACAGTTAAATTGACCAGAAGGCAATTATTGAAATGAAAATTATTTTCACTCCCTTTGTCTCCTGACCACCAACCTAACAGCCACAGTATTTTTTTAAAGGCAAATTGTTAAATGAGATAATTGTGTTATTAAAAAAAGAAGGGGGGGGGGGGAAGGAAAAAAAAGTTAATTTAGTCTGCCCGGTGCAGATTGGAGGAATACAAATATTTTAATCCTCCATAAAACAGGGAATGCAAATAACATCGGGAAACGGATTCTGCTGTCGGCCACCAACCGGAATAAAGATGTTGCGTTAAAAAAAAATACATCTGCCGTGAATACTAATAACGGCGTCCCACCTCCTCCGCGCCACTGTTGCACAAAAGCGACCGGGCAGCGCCGACACCGCCTCTGCCCCGGGGCGGCGGCGGGAGCCCGGCGGGCCGTTCGGCGGGCAGGGGCGACGAAGCCTCCGGGAGATGCACCGCGCATCTGGCTGCCGGCAGCACCCTCCCCGAGAGCCGCTCCGCAATTTTTCTGGCCGAAAGCATCCCTGCAAGTTCCCTTTTCTCCCACCCCCGCCCCGCCGGCGGCTGGGTGCCGGCAGGTTTCCCGGCGGGCAGGGGAGAGGAGGGGTGGGGAGGGGAGGGGAGCGGGCGAGGGGGACGTGCTCGGGCAGAGGTAAAATAAACAGCGGGCTGGCTCGCCGGGCGGCGGGACGCGGCTGCCCTCCCTGCCGGGTGGTGTTGGGGTTGCGGAGGAATGCACCCGCGCGGGGTGCTGAGCAGAAGTCAGCTTTGTTTTCGATTTATAATAAAACACATCAAAGGAAACCGTCCAGGTCCAGTTTCTGCCAGGCCGGGGTTACAATTCTCAGCTCAATGATCAAGGACCTCTTTGCATTGCCTTTGCCCCTTCGGGTCAGAAAACGTCCATCACTTACAGACTCCCCAGAAATGAAGAAGGGAGCAGCTCTGGGCCGCAGAGCCGGTTCGTTTAACCAGGAAAATAGAAAGCATGTCACCTTTTTAAAAATAAATGACACCATTCTTTCGTACATGTTGGCGATAATTATATGGTCTGGGGAACTTTTACACAAAGAAAAACTAAAGAACAGACGGTGTGAGAACCGAAAAATAAATCTGATTGCACTTTCTGAATCCGTAGTTCAGCAGCACCTCTTTAAGGGGAAGACGCTAACCCGGGAGCAGGAAAGCACCGGGAGAGAGCGAGATGCCCTCCCGGGCTCCGGCGAGGAGGGAGAGCCGGGCTCCCCGCCGCCTTGGCCCCGCTCGCCCCGGGCTTGCCCGCGAGCGGAGCCCAGCTCCCGTTTACAGCTCCCTGGAACAATTGCTTCCCATTCCCATTCCCACACCTGGCGGGCAGCAGCGTCACGCCGGCTCCTCGAGCCCGTGAAAATGCGGCTAAAGACCAGCCGGCGACGGCAACCACCAACGGACGGGAAAAGGTAAAATGCCAGGAGAAATTATCGAGTAAATGTCATTCGATCGCCGAGTCCCCGGTCCGCAGGAAGCGTGTCCCCTGCCCCCCGCGGCCAATTACAGCCCTAACGGCTCGGTTTACACTTAAAAGGTAACATTAATGTTTTTGTTCTAATGAGATAATATATAAACACCCGATCCCGTGCCCGGACAGTTTCTTAATTGCGTCTTTCAATTCAAACGGAAACTTTATCTGCGGGAGCTGTAATTTATTCGCAGCCATTCTCTGTCCGCCGAGATCCTCTCCCACCCTTCCGAAAGGCGGATGCAGGGAACCTCACAGACGGCCCGCCCCTCGGGTAATTGGTGCGCTAAGTGTTTATTTTAAGTGAGAATAATTTAGCTACAGATTTCCTCAAGGAATAACATTCTTAACACATCTGAACAGAAGAGAAGCCCAGGCCCGGGCTGGCGGCGGTGCCCGCGCTGCCCCGCCGGGCCGCACGCCGGCTCCCGGGCGCCATCTAGAGGCCCGCCCCGCGGCCCGCCGCAGGCTCGGGGGCGAGGCCGGAGCCCGCCGCGGGGGCGGCGGCGCTGCGCGGGCCGGGCCGCGGCGAGCAGCCGGCGGCGGGAGCGCGGGGAGGCCGCGGCGGCGGGAGGGGGGCGGGGGCCCCGGGAGCGGGCGGGCGGGCCGGCCGGGGTCAACTCCTGCGGGAGACGGCAGGGGCGGGGCGGGCCCGCGGCGGCAGCGCGCACCCAGCCGAGGGGAGGCGGCGGCGCGGCGGGGTGGCCGGCTCGGCTCTGCAGCTCCGCCGGGGCCGTCACCCGCCAGGGCGGGCGGACCCTCGACCACTGGTGCCGGCACCCCGCCGGGGTGGGCCACCGCTCCCCGCCGGGCTCCGCCGGCCCGCCCCGCGCCTGCGACCGTCCGGGGGGCACCCGCCAGCGGGCACCGGGCGAGGCACCGCCGCCGCCTCCGCGCCGCTGTTTTAACACAAACCCGCGGCAGTGCCTATTTCCGAGATGTGCTAATTGCTACCTGGATGGCAGGGCGCGAAGTCCTTGTCCGTTTCCTAGTACAAAGTAGGTTGCTAGAAAATTTGAAATTGCCTTTCAGCCTAAAGCTGCCTTACCTGAATGTCATAATTACAGTAATTATGTACATCCAAATTACATGCTAATTAAATTAGAATCAAATCGTTCTAAATCGAAATCAAATGAGGTAGCGAGAATTAATCAATGACAACATAAATAGAGAGCTTCCTTCAGGGATATTTATTGTAACGATCCAAGCAGGGACCTGATCTGGAAGTCACCTGTTTATTTACTTTCGGAACAGTAATAACGCACGGTTCAGCGTTAATTTTAAACCACCGGTTCCGCGGGGCGGCAGAGCTAAAGGGCGGCCCATGAACGCCCTCGCCCGCGGACGGAGGCTCTCCGCCGCCCACCTCCAGGCGAACCCCCGGCCGCCCCGACGGCCGCTCCACGGAGCCGGAGGGGGCGGGAGCCCGCCCTGCCTTGCCCTGCCCTGCTCCGCCGCCGCCCTCAGCGCCGGCCGAGCCCCTGCCCCGGCCCGCCGGGGCCGCGCGGCGGGAGAGCGGCCGTTGTTAGAGCCGCCCGCCCGCGGGGAGCCGCCGGCCCTCCCTCGGCCCTAACTTCTCCGGCTCCGGCCCCGGGGAGCCCCAGCTCCCGGCCCCGGCGGAGCGCTGCGCCGCCGGGCCCCGTCCCCCCCGCCAGGCTGAGGGAGCCGCCCGACGGCGCGCCGGTCCCCGGCCGCGCAGCCCCGCCGTGCGGCAGAGGGTTAACCCCGTTCCGCGTCTGTTAAGGAAAGAAAGAGAGAGAGAGAGATGCACTTACCGTCATCCGTGAACCGACAGCACCTCCTACAGGGCCCCGGCGCGCTCTGCCGAGCAGCCGCGCTGAGGGCCCGGGGCGGCGGCGTCCCAGGGCGGGCTGCCCGCCGGGCAGAGGGCGGGGCGGGGCCTCCCGCCCCGGTCCCGCCGCGCCTGCGGGGCGAGCCGCGGGACACCGCCCAGCGACCCCCGCCCGTCTCCTCCTCATCGGGCTTTGAACCCACCGCCGCTCCCCGGCGCGACGCTGTCAGGCTCGAGGGTTCCCTTCCACAGCCGCCTTGCCCGACGCTGAGAGCCGCTCCTCGTACCGGCAAGGTGGAACAAACCGGCCCGAGGAAAGTACGAGGAGCAGTGACCCTCCTCCTCCCAGGCTGCACCGGCCTGCCCCGGGGCTGTCAGGGCTGCACCGAAAGCAGGAAAGGTGCCGCAAGGATGAGTGTTCTGTTTCAAAGCTCTTCAACAGGTAGTCTTTGAGACAGATACATCCAAAATGTCACAATTCTTCCAGTTTAATTTTCATTCACAATGGCCATCCGTCACAATAAACCCATGCCATTTGCCAATCTTCTCTTATGCAAAAAGGCAAGATGTACATAGCATACAGTTCAACTACATGCAAACAAATAAAATGCAGAGCCCACAAAAATGCCTAGAACTGTAGGTGTCGAGCTGTCCTTCCTTTTTCAGGCAGAAGTCAGTTGCATTGCAGTTGGCAAGACACTGGTGGGCAGATTCCTGTGCCACACACACAACAATCAGGCAGACCCGTAAGCAAGAGACCTTTCTTTGGAGTAGAGGCACCTTCCAGTACTTACTTACTGGTTATTCCTCGTACCTTACATGCTGCACTTAACATGAAAGAAAATGTTCTACCAGAATAAGCCTTTTCCCCTATCACATTACTCTGTCCTCTCTTACACAGAGGGATAATAAATTCTTCACAAGAGCTTTTGTTTAGATTGTTCATACAGGTGTTTTGGCAGTCTCCTCTTGTTCTTTCTAAATCAGAGCTTCCACATGCGCATTAATATAGGGCCTGACTGTACCGAATTGTGCGTGCCCTTTAACTCCCAGCTACTTCAGCAGGAAGGCTGGGAGCAACCTAATGCAACCGCATTTCAAAGAAGGTGGTGACATCCCTTGATGGCTCACCCTTTCAAACTCATTCACATGCGCTTAAAAGATAAGCCAGGTCACTTCCACCATATATTATACTCCATGTGATATTGAAAAACTTGAGTGACGGTTTTAAGAAGTAGAAGTGGACTGGTAATAAAAGAAAGTCCCATTTGTCCTGTGAGAAGGAGAGGAAGAAAGTTGCTTGCCAGAATACTGAGCACGGTGACGCCTTTTCACCTGTCCACTAATGTACTTCCATCTGCCACCCTGAAATGGCAGAGAAGCATTCCCTTCGCAATAAAAACCTTGTGAAGCGTTGCCTTGTGCATTTGCACGGATTCAGAACTCTAGAGAAGAAGGCAATTCTTACTATTTTTAAAGAATAAGGTATTTTATTATGGAAGTTCATCTTCATAACGATGTGTGCAGAAAATGACTGACAATCATTAAAAAAAAAAGTTTGTTCCATGAAAACAAGAGGATGACTATTTACATTAACTTCCTACCACAAACAATGAAAAACCTGAAACAGTTGAGGCAGTAAATATTCTTTTCATGTCTTGAGAGATTATTGAACAATAACTTGACATTGTACTGACACATACCAACAGGGGTTCAAGATGTTTAGATAGCCCTGACCAAGCTGTACACTCCAGGAGGTCAAAAAATGTTGGCTACACACTTATGTGAACTATGTCTCTCTGTTTTTTAACTCATGAAATTGATCTCTTACAGGGAATGTTAGGAAAAAATGCTTCGGTATGAAAAAAAACCCCACTCTCTACAATACAATGTTTTGATATCTGAAGCAGTAATTTTATCCAGAACTATCTCAAACGTTTGTTATCATTTAACATATCCCAGGACTCTTCCCAAATTACTCTCTGCTTCCCCTCACAGTTGCATCTAAACAGAAATCATCATTGACAAAACCAAGAATATCACATACTGCTCTGAAAGATTTTAAAACCCTAAAATCAGGTCTATGAATTACTGCATGTATACAAGAGGTATTTGCCAACAAGTGTATTTATACAGTAAGAAAAATACCATAACATTTATACCTAATGTACAAATATTCCAACATTATAGAAATGATGCTGTTGGCTTTACGTAGGAAATGCTACTTACAGAGGTTGGAAAATGAACACCAATACATAACTGAGCCCTTGTTAAAGGTATTCTTCAAAAAATTGAGACATTCTTGTTTGCACCTGTCCCCTACACTATCTGTTTTTTTTCCTCTCTCTGCTTCTGCTTCTACTGCGTCTGCTCCTTTCTCTGTGTTCCACTTTACTGCACTTGTCCCCATACCTCTCTCTACATTTCTGCTTCTCTCTGTGCACATCTATGCTGGGGCTTCTGGTTTCATTTTTCCTGTGCCACTCTTCACCAGGGCTTTGACTCGGACTTTTTCGTATTTGCCTTTGCCTGGAACTGCTGTGACTTCTGCAAGGGCTTCTCCTGCTCCCCTCATCCATGCTTTGGCTTCTACTATCCCTCTCCTTTCTTTCAGTCTCTCTCTTGTTGGTGCTATGGTATCTGCTTTTGGACTTTCTTTCCCCCTCATAGGAGCTCCGTTTGTTGTTCTCCGCAGAACTGTTTTGCTTTAAAAGCCCGTACTTCTCCCTATCTTTGTCCTTGTTACCGTGACTACTGGAGAGATCTTCATAAAGTTTTTCCTTCCTCGTCTTTGCCTTTCCTTCTGAATCGCTGCTGCTGCTAGCCTCTGAAAACTTGTCTTTTTTTCTTTTCTTAGAATACATCTTCTTTTGTGCTGCTTTATCTCTGCTGTCAGTCTCGCTATCACTGCTGCTTACTGAAGTCTCACTGGAGGATGAGGAAGAGGATCTCATCTTATGTTTCTTGTGTTTACTTTTGCTTTTTTTCTTTTGCTGCTTTTTCTTCTTTCTGTCTTTCTTTTTCTTTTTCTTCTCCAGACGATCCAACTTCCTTTTATTTTCAAAATAGAAGAGTAGCGCAATCAGACGTGTTAAGATATTGTAAATCACAGAGTCATTGTCTTTTAAAGTTCACTACTTCTGATGACCTATACAGTAAACAGTTTTCCCTAAAAACAGGTTGAATTCCTCTCTTCTTTCAGCAAAGTGTTATTTTTAAACTTCTAACCTGATATTAACCATAGTAAGAATCCTCCTGTAATCCACAGCTGCTCCCCCAGAACAGGAGGAATATGATTTTTTTAATTCTTTAATTTTAAAAAAGATAAGTAAGATATGTCAATTTTGGCCTTGTAACGAGGAATAAATACATTCAGTAGTGCTGTTTTTCCTTGTCAGCCTGCTCTGGAGACTTTGGAAAATCATTGCTGCTTTTGGTTGTGCATTTTGAGAAGACATTTTGAAAATGAAAAAAAGCAATTAGCATTCACTTTCTGTTAATGATGGAAACTGAGACTCTAACGCCTATGTCTCCGAGTTCTCCAGGCAAGTAATACCAATCTTTTCAATAACCTCTTCTGTCACAACTAGAAATTTACATTTTCTAGCCCTAAGTACAATATTCCATCATGCTCGTGCATTCACTGCTATTTGATTGCTTTCACCTATTTTTTTTTATTTTGCTTTATTCTTCTCAAAAAATTAGTGACTGAATAGTGAAGCTACTTTCAGTATATTAAAAAAATCCCTTCAGACTAGTAAAATCTAAAAGACCCAAATATTTACTGAACTTCAACTTTCAAAATATAAAGTATTATAATTTCATTGTGTTGGGCCTGCAGAATTTCAAACAAAATACCGTTTTAAATTACTCGAACTACATACACATTCCTTACTTAAAAGGAACATAAAATATGCCAACTATTTTCAGAGAATGATTCATTATATATGCGAATACCATATGTACCTACCTACTCATGTACCTGCTTAGCCATTCATCTTTCTCCCCTCCTCCCACTCCACATATATAGAACGTCTTTTAACCTAAAAGGCCGTTTTAACTAGTGATACCTGTATGGGATCTACCAGGCAATAGTTAATATTTTTCATTTTAAACATTTTCAGGTAATTTCAAGATAATGTTCCAAATTAACAGAGAAAAAAAAATGTAAGTCACCTGACATATGAAATCAGTAGGACAGAAGAAAAGAATGAAAACCTCATTAACTTTTTATTAGAACTACAAAACCATGGGAATCTCCCTCTGCTGCAGCAGCAAACTATAACCCCTGATCCGAGAGCAGAGTGGAGCTAGGCTAACCTTGGCCCTGGGGTGCAACATCAGGTTCAGTTTAGCCGCACAGGAGAAGGTAACAAACTTTGCCAAGTTGTAGACCAGTAAACAAGAACATAGAATTTTTAATCCTGAAAGAAGATACTGTAGACAATGGAGTGCAAAATAATATTTTAAAATAGCAACTGACAGCATCTTCAGTGAGCCAATTATCATTATTTCAGTATCCCAGTTAAATTGGAAACGAGCCCCAGTGCAAAGGCGTCACAACTAGATTAGAACAGCCAGATCAAAACGAAACAACCGGATTGAAAAACCATGCTGCATAATGCCATTTGTGGTCAAGTGTATGTTAAACTAAGCTGATTTTCTTCTGTACTGACGGTGCTAAATTCTTCAATGGCATAGAAGAGTTACAGGGACAATCATGGAGTCAGAACTACCGGTGATACAGATCCCCTCCACTAAGTACCACACTTACCTTAGAAGTTTCTGTTTTTGTTTGGTTGACAGTGATTTTAAAAATTCAACTTCTGGATCATCATCTCCTTCACTTGCAACAAATTCCTAGGAAAATGTGGTAAGATGTTAAGTTCTTATATATAAAAATAATATCTTCATTCAGATTTCTGTATTAAAAGTGATGCCTCTATGTACCTTATTTTTGCACAAGCAAAATATATTTGTATTACTAAGTCAGCTTAAGACTCTTTGGAAAGAGCAGCAAACCTGCTACAAAGCGAAAAAAACCCCCACGTTCTGTCTCAAAGCTGAGTAGGTGTTATAATGTGGGGGTTATACAACAGGAGTTATTAGTAACATATGAAAAAATCACTGCTAGGGAAAGAAACATTTCTGAAATAGTTAATAAAAATGAGCCAATTTTGGAGCCCACATGATTCCTCAGGATAAGTCACTCCATTGTTATCATGCTTGGATGAATAGGTAAGATGCTAGTCCTGCTCGAACCCAGAGTAATTTAAGCAAATTACTTTTCTGTCTCGGTTTAGTCATTAGGAAAATGGGTATTAACACATCTACCTCACTGTTGTGTTATTAGTCTTTAAATGTTCATAAAGTGTTCTAGCAATGCAAAACACTGTAATCATATAATCTACATACAGTAACGCAATCAGCAAAGCATAGGTACTTTGAAGACCCTGAATTCTTCAAATTATGTGCATCTGGTACACTACAGTTCTCCACCGTGATGTTTTTAATTTTAGCCACACTCGGGAGGGGGAAGAAGAAATAAAGATTAAAAAGCTCTTCCAAAAAAACCCCACCATACCTAACATAAACCAAACATACTGATATCTCTGCGATTCATTTAACAGTGCCCATATGCTACATTTTTCTGGGGTACATAGCTTTTTTAAATGCAAAGGTACATCCATCTGTGGAGAGACACAATGAATTGTTGATTTACTCAAGATTTCAAGACCAGCTGAAGGCTGTCGTCCCCTCTTTACTAGTGGTTTGACTATCCTGCCATATGAACAAAGGTTATTTCATGGTGGCTCACTCTAGGAGTGTATATGAATTTTTCATTTTACATTTTTATTAAAGCACCTCAATTAGAAATGTACCTTGTGCAGCCTAAGTAAAGACAATTGAACATTTTCACTCCCAGAAATAATAGATGTAACAATAGTCAATCAAGTAAAAAAATCTTCAGATATAGCATTTCTGGCAGTAATTACTTGTGTATACTTCCTCAAACTTCATCCAAAGGCTAGCATTGCATCAGAAGTATGTGGCAAAACCCCTAACCGTGCCCTTTATGAAAAATTCAATTTCTAGTCTAATTTATTATATGTGGTTTTAAAAGAAGTAATTTATGATTCTGACTGAATCAAAGCTGGAAAACAGTAAGTTTTTGGACGTTTTTCTACTGGTATAGCTATTCAGCTTTCCTATGGATATGCATATTTGAAAACATTAAGTAGCAATTCACAAGCAATCACATTTAGATTTATAGACATTTTCAGCTTACTGGTAAAAAGATCATTACCTGTGATGGATCATTTGCGGTCAAGTTTCTCCCCAGTACATTTTGTTTCAGTGCAAACCCACTGTTCCTCATCTCCGCTATTAGCTCCGAGGGGTGCATTGATGGCCCTGTTCACAAAAATCACAGTTTGAATGTATCATTTATATCTCTCTACCTTTTTTGGACTCCACAGTAGGAATTCAGTTGAAGCTTTGTTAAGTAAAATCACACCTAAATCAACTCAATAATCTTCTGCTGAGCAAATAATCAGATATGATTTTCTAAAACAGCAGTCTGGAGATTCAGAATAGAAAATAATTGCATTTTTCTTTAAGTACAAGGGGATTCTCTTATGTAACTTTGTCATGTTGAAAACAATATATTTAGGTAAGTCTAGTAATATATTTTTATTACAGTAAAAAAGCACAGGAAACCTAAAGAAAGCACATTAAGTAAGACTTTTAGGTGCCTCCTCTCCCTTACAACAATGGGAAAATGCATTTCTAATATGTCACTAATAAGGCATTTTTCATAATGACACAAATTTTTGAACTTAAATGTAAACAGTAGCCATTATTAGAAACTCACTATACATAGAGAAAATAAATAAATACATGAAAAAATGTGCTATGCCTTTACTTATTCTAGGGACTCCCAGATCTGCCAGGTCTCTAGGCTGTTATCTCCTCAGAGATTTCTGTTTTATCCGCTTAAAAAATATGCTGTATATTGCATTAGAGTAGGTGTTTGGGATTAGGCACGTTATCTTTCTTTGCAAACATCTAACAAGCAGTAAAATACGGGATGTATTTGGGATCATTCAGACTTGACTGCATAATTTATAAACCCTGTAACTCACTCTTTTGTTTTAATTGAATTCCTGCGATCATCAAAACCTCATGTACTTGACTGATTAGGTACTTTTTCTTCACCTTAAACATACACTGTTTTGTCAGGTCACTTTCAGCAGACTTCCCTACCCGTTCATTCACTAACCTTACTGTCAATGAATTAGCACTACTGTCTAAGGTAAATCTAAATCAGAAGAAATATAAAATAGAGCATGGAGCACACAATTACTATTACTTCAGTAAACTAACTGAACTGTAAATGGTAAGATTAACTAGTCTTACGAAACATACTGATCCTGCTTTGTGGCTTTAAAGAGTTTCTTAGTTGTGGAGATGGACAAAACTCATAAATTTTTAACACAGAAAAGTACGGAAAGGGAGATTTTTACTACGGAAAATATATGGAAAGTAAAATAGCACTTTCTCAAAAAAAAAAGTCAACTTCAACTTTTTCTTAGTTTTCCTGTATAATACACTGCTTACAGAAATAAACAGGCCTATGTGTAAACCTGGAAGGAAGAAGATAAAACTCTGAAAATGGTTTAAGGAGCCCTTGCATTACTGACTTTCTTTTCACGAGTTCCTTATTTTGCCGGGCAAAAGAATTTTCTAATGAGATACCTTTTAGTCTTTCCTTGAGTTCACATGTTTTTTAAGTAGGGGGTTATTTCCAGCCCCCCCATATTTTACCAAAAGTGTTTTTTCTTTTTACGTGTTACAGCGTAAATGTAAGCTCACTGATAGTTAACGAATGTATATAGGCTCCAGTGTCTACGTTTTTGCTTATTTCAAATATAAAACCTTGCTCCGCTTGCCCAAATCTACTCTGGCTGGAACAGAAACTGACATTAGACAGAAACCTAACAACAGAATTTGGTACCAGCTGATATCTTGATTTGACAAGGCCACAAAAACCAGCTATACAATTCAGTCAAATATCCTGTATGAGGTATTTGTACACCCTGTATTTGTATGCATTATATATACCTGTACACCTCATTCCTTATGAGGAAGCTGAATGGAGACAAAGTGTAGAGTCATGAAAGAAGATTTCACCATACCAAAGAAACCAAAACATGTGACCGGATTGAAGCCTGGAATCCCCGTTATTCAAAGGCAGTAAGAACTACTGCCTAACGAAGTAACCTAACTAGCTATTCCCCCTTCAGTGTCTCAGCATTGCACACATTTTGATATGTATTCGATACCTAATTATTCTCATTAGCGTGATTAGATAAATAGAAGACTACAACTTGTCCAAATCTATACGGGAGATTTGCAAAACAACTAAGACAGAAGCCCTAACTTTGTGGCTCCATACGAGGACTATGGGCAGAATGAGACCAGAGAGGCATGAAGGCATATCAGCCTTCAAAAGCACAGTTCAAAATTATTTTCTAGAAACAAACCTTTCAGGCATTCTTTATGCATAACGCTGGAAAGAGGTAAGCAAAATAATTTCCTCTTTTACATAAAAAGCTTATAATGAATGCACAACGCTATTGATTTTTGTGCATTTGTGCCCAATGGATGTCAGCTGTGCTGTAACGCACAGATCAATACAAGTGAACAAGAGGCCTGTCAGAGTGGCTGCTCAAGCTGGGATCCCACACACAGCCGCATGCAAACTTTTGAGTTAGCTTCCATATGCTTTTTAGAGGTGAAATTAGCATTAGGTTTAAAAAATAAAAACACAGGTAAGCTTAGAAGGAAAGCAAGACAGGCTAAAAAAAATTTATTTGACCTCTGTTTCCTTGTTTATTAATGACATCAAGGAGACATTCATAGCTCCATCTACAATATTTTAGTTGCAATGTGGTATTACCATGACAAGGACGGTTAACAAATCGCTGTTATTCCTGTTTTGTGGATGTATACAAGTAACATCAAATGCACCAACAGAACCTTGAGAGTGGTTTATGAAATAAATTATTCCTGGTTTGGTCTCCCTTTAATTGTGGTGAGGGAAACAGTAACTTAGGTTCAGCCTAGCTTGTGAGGAGATGCAAGAATCTTCACAAAGCTTTATTACATATATTATTTTTACTGTAATTAAAGGTTTTAGAAAACATTAGGAAATAAAATTCAGAAAATATACCAACCCCATAAATGAAAGTAGACTCAAAACACAGTCCTATTTCACAACCCTTCTGTGTGCAGACCCCAGCCAGGCATAACACAAGCACACTGTCCACTATGGTCGATTACGGAGGACTCTCTCGCAGCATGTGATCTTTGCAGTTTAAAAAACATTAACATTTTTGAGAGGATGACACAGGCGAACCTGCTCATGCTTTTTTTCTGAACCGCTGGCGCCACCAAACTGCTGCTGCCCAGTGACAGCAAGACCACATTGCTACCTCTGTGCAGGTAGCAATGCTAGGCCACAGTAGGGAGAAAACAATATCTGATCTGGCAAGTCTAAAGAGACTGTTTTCTATCCAGTTACAAGTCCAGGCCGAGAAGTTCAATTAAGACACTGTGTTTGACAATGGCTGCATAGCTTAATAGCAAACCTCTATTACTACCTACTTTCTGCAAGAATCAAGCAAATTTTTATTCTCACAATTAAACTCCTTTGCTTGGAGTCAAAGGAATCAAATGCTTGGTAACTTTCTTTTCCCACCCATGCCTCAACAGACTGCTTTTGATTTATACTTTAATGATTTTGATAAGCAGATACGCTTTTCTTTGAAATATCAGTGACAGTTTGAGGTCTTCCAGGATTCCTGGGCACAGCTATTTTATGTGACAGTATTGAGGCTTGTAACACACTTCTTTCTGGGCTGCTTCTTCACACAGTCTTAAAAGACGTAGACGCCGAAATGTATGAGCAAACAATCGCATTCCCATTTCCACACTACGAAATTAAGTAGGGGATTTCTCCTGGTTAATACAAACAAGGGAGACAAAAACTGTAAAAGAAACCCCAAACACTGAACCTCATTTAACAGAGATTTGAAAAACTCAACTTCTCAGAAGTGTCCTTGGCTTCCTTATTTAGGAGCTAAAGCTTAAATCTTGGAGCCACCAGTATACCAGCTGGTAGAGGGCCTCTGCCTTTGTTTGGTGTGAATTGATTGTGGAGTCCTGCTTGTTGGAGACATGACTATGCCCAGCGTGATCAAACTTGGTTTGCCTGGTAAGCCAAAGAGGGAAATCTTTTCAGCCCGTCTTTGGCTTATGACTACACTTATATCATCACCCTCCAAGATCTTCAGACAAAACAATACTATGTATACCTGATAGCCATGTATGTTCATCTGGTGAAGTTCCAATTAAGTCAGAAACTGTAAAACAGACTGTAAGATTGAGTTGAGAGGCTTTCAGTTGGCTGAAATCTTGGGGACCGATGTTAGCTAAGTATTCTTGAACAGCACCCATCAACTTGCAAAAAATCACTCCCACATCAGGCATAGAAAAATACTTTGTGTACTATGAAAACTGATGTCCTCATATATACATTCCTTATGGACTTGTGAGACAGTCTGTGAAGAAGCTACCTGCGTGATCTCAAGCAGGTGAAAACATCTAGAGATGACACTATGCCACGAGTTGACAGAACATTAGATATAGGAATCCTGTAAAAATAGCTGATTGCTACGACTTCTGACAACTAGTCTCTCAACATTCTTCCATCAGCAAACTAAAAATAAGTTCAAAGTTACAATGTTTCATCATCTGTTTCTTATTCTTTCTGAAACAAGTCAAATACAGTACCTTGCTATTTTTGAATATGACTGTCAAACTTATTTTCTGGAATTTACATTTTGATAGGGAAAAAAAGAAAAGAAAAAACCCTTTAAAACTTTTCCAGATGACACTTGTTTAAAACTAAAACATTTATCTGCTTTAAAATTAATTCATAGTCTTGGAAAAGCTTTTTACCATATAGTGGAATTAATTGCATGCTGATATCATACTTATTTTTATGCATTAAGACAACTGACAACTTGTTAAGTTTTCTACAGTTACAGGTACTTAAAATTATATTAAGGGCTTGCACAAAAGAAGCTCCATAGTTAAAGACCCACCAAAGGATTTTTAAAATATTTTTTCATGGCGTTTATAATTCTCAAGAAATAGTGTTGTCAAGCAAATAGGCTGCAGTTTCTTCCTGCTTCTTACTTCCCACAGAAGTTCTTGCTGCATTAATTCTCTCTGTTATCTTCTGTTTAAGATACTGTTTAAGGAAAAAATCCAGATAGCTCAGTTGACTCGAAGAGTTGGGGCACAAAATCTGGAAACTCAAACCATTCACTGAAGTGTGAAAAGAATGATTTTAGTCTTCACAAAGTACAACATGAGTGCAACCTTTGCTTGACAGCTGTTGGTGCATCTCTGTAATATGCGTACAATTAAATAAACAGAAGAGTTGTGATTTTTTCTGAAGCCTATATGAGCATCAATTATACTGGATTGCAGAAGGATATCATACTAGGATTTGAACAACATATTGTAAATTTGCTTTTTTGTAACAAAGAGCACTCCAATTTCTTATCACACTTAACTGAGATCAATTTAATAGAATCAGTTCTGCTTCTATTAAACAACCGGGGGGGAAATATAATTCTGGATTTCAATTACTTAAAAGCCTAGCTTACAGCAAGCTCTCTCACCCTGCATTACTACCCCCACTCCCATCCCAGAAACAAGAGAAACCTATAGCTGCAATTAATTTTCGATTCTGTCTGTACTTCTCTTGAAGCTACAAATGCAGATTATACATTACACTCTGTTGTTGCCAGAACGTTCCCTCCAAGAGGCATGGGCACAGGACTCTTCTTAGGAGAACAATGTTAGCTGTAACACACCATCTAGCAGGCCTCCATTAAAAAGTCTAAAGCACATTTTTCAAATTATCCAATATTAGAGAACAGTACGCTAAAACCTCTTTTCATAACGACTGTGATTAAATGCCACTTTTTCTGCAACAGTTTCAGTGGCAGTAAGGACAGACCATAATGTTATGATTGCCAGTATCACCAAAAATAGCAGTTTTACTTCTATCTACTCATGATGCATAGTTCTTGATAAAAGCTTTCACTGCTGTCACCAGTGCAGATGAGCAAACTGAATTATTCTTTGCAATCAATTAAGTTTTAAATGGATTTTTATTGTGGAATACATACAGAAAGCAAAGAGATAAGAAGCAGTAATAGTATAACCACTATTCCTACCTGTGGCAGGGGAAATTACAGTAAAAGCCCTTCCTGAGAATGTGTTCTGGTGTGGGACATCTTTTAGTTTACAGATGTAATCATTTTGATCTAAAAATACCACCATCATCATACCACCAGAATTCTCCTGACTTGGTAATAGAGAGATAATTTGCATGAACGTAAATGTAAACAAAGCACCCTGGCATATCTGCTATCAATTCGTCAGTATACGTCACACTCAGTATACTTCACTCTACCATGTTTAAAAATTAATTTATGAATCAAGGACAAGATACTTTCACGGCTTATCCTTTATTACTCCATAATTTTTGTTAACAAAGTAGGCCTAAAGCATGTTGTCTTCGTTCTTTCTTATATGCATCTTGGACAACATGAGGCCGTAACTCTTCCAAATTGAAATCTGGCTTTCTACATAACAGCGATACTAAAGCGATGCTCTGCTGTTGAAAAAGAAATGAATAAATACTCCAGGGAATATGCAAACAGCTCTTTCACATTAACTAGGTTTTAGAAAACCATTCTGCTGGTGGGTTTTAGTTTAGCACACAATCACATGAAGGATCAATACACTCTGAATTTAAAATGCTGCCTTCTCTGAGTGGTAGCAAAAGCGTGATATATGATACAAAGCTTTTTAGGTTTTGCTTTAAAAGAGAAACTAACTTTAAAATTAGCATAGACAGTTTTGTCAGTACATCCATATACTTTTTCTGTGCTCTCCACAGAGTTTCATATGTTTTTTTTTCATATGGCTTAAAAGGAAATTGAACAAAAATGGAAAAAAAATACAGACTGAGCCTAATCACACTGTATCGTCTGTGAACTTTTATTGTAGTTGTGACAGAGATAAGAGTAGACACTTATTTATCTAAAAGACAAAGAGCTATTATCAAAATTATGTGATCAGGATCCTGGTCATGAAGAACGTAGCAAATCTATGCTGCCTCCACTAATTCAGAATTGATCATTTTTTACTAATAATTTTTTAATCTATTTCAGAGATGACTGCATTCAGACCATATTTACACTTCAAAGGAACTGCTGCAGTTGGCATTGAGAGAAAGCAATGAATAAAAAACCTCTGGCTTTTAATTAGCTCTTCTTCAGAGGGTCTGCAGTTTAACTGAATTTAACACTTTAGCCAAAATTTCAGTATAATTTGCCATGCTTTTGTCATAGGGTGTTTCAGAGAATCCCGAGTTTCCTGTTTTACTTTTTTTGAGTAGTAAAAACCATTTAACATTATCAAGCTGCTATAGGAATCCATATTTATTGCTTAAATGCCAAGCACAAGACTTCTAATAGAAATCTCTATTTTATGCATTCACACCAAATACAGAGGCTTCTAAAACATAAATGGAGGATTATTCAAAAATGTGACAGTTCTTAAACTGTCACAGTTAAACTGTGAAGATTTAGTTAAGGCTCCTACTGTTCACAGTCAAAGGTCTCAGCTGCAGATCATAAAGGAAGGTTTCTGTATGTTTCTACAGATGACCATTTATACAAATATTCACAGTTAACATATTGAAATACCTTTTCTTTGCTATTATAGATTCAAGAAAACACTTAAATCAAGTCCTGCATTCCTGATACAATGCAGATTTTTATCTGTTGGGAAGTACCGTATTTGTCACTGAAAAAATGCAGTGAGGTATAGACATAGTATAACATAGACATAGATTTCCTTTTTTGCTGTCTCCATGTGACTGATAATTTCAATGATTACTATGAAAAGGAATTTCACCCAAAAGCTAAAGATCGGTTGAACACACTAAGTGATAGACTGATGGAAACCACAACCACAATTAGTTTTCGGGCATTCAGGCAATGAAAAGAGAGGGCACAAACTCTGGGAGCTGATAATGAGTCTTTAGAAGGCTGTATTTGCATAGACATACCTAGAGTCTTCTTCGAAGACCTTAAGACACTGGATACATATGCATGTTGCTCCATTACATTGTTACCATTATTTGCCTGAATTTTCCACAACACGCTAATCACTTTACAGTCCTCTCTTTCTTCTCAGTAATTTCACCAGACAGATCACATACGGAGCCAGTCGGCTGTAAAACATTCAAAGTAGTCCATAACAGAGAAGGATGCCCAGCACCCTCCAGGCTTAGGTTTCATAGGTCAAGAGCGTAAGAACTTTTTTTAATCTTGGCAACCCACTTCTTCTAACTACACCATTCATAAAATTACCTTCCCATTTGAGACACTAGCCTTATTTCTTAAGATAGTAATACCTTTCTTCATAAGACAGTAATAGATTCCTAGCGGGTTATTTGTTCTAAAAACATATGATAAAACTTGTAAGCATTTAAGCTTTCATAGTTTTTTAGCAATCACCCCCCAACCCTCATTGAAAAAGACAGATTGCTTGCGGGGGGGGGGGGGGGGGGCGGGGGGGGAAGGGGGGTGGAGAAAAAAGAGGTATTTAGTTTGTCCTAACTTTACCTGACCAAGAAAGTTGCAGGCAATTTTGAAGTGAAATAACAGTATTACTTCAAAACATTTTGCGCAGAAAACCTACCAGTCTCTGTTCTAGTAAAGTCAAAGGCTTTTCAGGCTTCACAAAAAAAGCACTGAAAAGCATAAAAAAATCATCAGATGCTGCTGGTTAATGATAAAAAAGGATTGTAAAAACAGGCAAACTTTTAGATGCTAGTGACCTGGGTTTTTTTGCTGGTATATATTACGTATTTTATACATGCGTATATAGACAGTGGCACATAAAGTCAGAACCACATATTTTCATCTTGTCTGAACTTTGAAAGTTAGGATTTTATCAGTAAAAAACCCTGTAAATCAGTTTAGCCCAAAGAAGCATTTTGATTGCTTAATTTAGCTTTGTAAAGGAGAAGTAAATCTTATAAGTTGGTCTCTGTAAGCCTCACAGCTGGAACATTCTAACACTACTTTGCAGTTTCTGGTGATCAAAGTAAGTTACTTTATATCTAAAACTAAGAATTTCATAATGGAAATAATGCAACACCGGGGGGTGCAGTTATCATGAAATAATTACACTGCTGGGAGATTACAGACAAGGCTGTACCCCAGGGGTGTGATTATCCCATGATAACCACATCCACTGAAATTGCCTTATTGCAAAAATAATCTCTATTCACTGGTGAGATATTATTCAATAGGCGCTTTTTTTAATGGTAAGATTATTATTTTTTTTGGTATGAATTACCAGCTAGATGACTAAAATGGTCCCAGAAGCAAAATAACCAAGCCGCCATGCCTAAGCTAAGGTACCAATTGTAATCAGTTTTGTTTGCTGGAGCGCTGCAGTGTATGTCAGATCTTGAAGGACAGCAGTCTTTTCTCACAGAACACAGTTCTGTGCCACAGACATGCTTTTGCCCTGCAGCGGTTCCACCGGAATAAACTGAAGTCCATGACTAGTCTTTGCATACAAGATGCTCAACACTGAATCCAAAACAGCAATTGCCAATCAGTTTATGTGCAAAGAGGAAGATTACAATGCAGTCTTCACATAAGATTCAAAGACAAGTATCCTTCTGCTGAAATAAGAGAATCAGAGCTTATAGAATTTATGGGAAGAAAAACTCTGTATTGGTGGTTATTTTATGATGTGAAAAAAAATGTACGTAGGCGATCAATAACTCTTCTTTTTCCTCACAGAGAAACAGAACAGGAACTTTAGATAATGCAACTAAATCAGACATAGGAGTTTCATTTTCATTCATTTTAACTGAAACATTTCCTCTGAGGCTGAAAAAATAGTCTGAGTCGAAATAAGACATTTTCTTTTGCTCCCTTTCTGAAGCAGGAAAAAATTAGAACAAAACACAAACTTGTGTTGTATCAAGTACTCTTGAATTCAGCTTATGCATTACTTAAACTTTTTTTCGTTCAAATAGTCTACATCCTACTGAAACTCACCAATTTGGGCATTTAAAAAAAATATACATTACCCCCTGGGCTTTTATTAAATTGAAGTCACCATTCAACTAAGACCTTTGAAGGCCCAGCTTCTGGAGGAAGAAAGGGAAGGATGGGGAAAGGCTGCTCTTCCTGTTTTTAACTCAATAATTTGGTTATACTAATAAAACAATTTTTTTACCCTCCTTTTCTGTCAAAAGCTTTTGCTGATGAAAATGTCCCTCCATAGGTAAGTGCCAATCCTTTATACATGCACAAAGATTTGTTAGCAATACTGCAGCTACGACTGTTTGTACTGGTTTTGGCTGGGATAGAGTTAGTTTTCTTCATAGTAGCTTATATGGGGCTATGTTTTGGGTTTGTGACCAACAGTGTTGATAACACAGGGATGTTTTCGTTACTGCTGAGCAGTGCTCACACAGAGTCAAGGCCTTGTCTGCTTCTCACCCCACCCAGGCTGGGGGTGCACAAGAAGTTGGGAGGGGACACAGCTGGGACAGCTGACCCCAACTGACCAAAGGGATATTCCATACCATATGACATCACGCTCAGCATATAAAGCTGGGGGAAGAAGAAGGAAGGGGGAACGTTTGGAGTTTGTCTTTCCAAGAAACCGTTACGTGTGATGGAACCCTGCTTTCCTGGAGATGGCTGAACACCTGCCTGCCGATGGGAAGTAGCGAATGAATTCTTGTTTTGCTTTGCTTGCATGCGCTGCTTTTGCTTTACCTATTAAACTGTCTTTGTCTCAACCCACGAGTTTTCTCACTTTCACCCTTCCGATTCTCTCCCCCACCCTGCTGTGGGGGAGTGAGTGAGCGGCTGGGTGGGGCTGAGCTGCCTACCTGGGCTAAACCACCCTGTTTCCTTTCCAGGTTAATGAACTCTGTTCAGTTATGTTCCTGAGAGCAGTTACCCTTCTACACTAGAGATTTTTAAAGACTTCGAAGTTATTACATGATGGAACTCAGTCATGAGTCTAATTATATAATAAACTTCTCCTGTGGTTCCTAAACTTGTACGCATGATATGTTTCAGTCCTCCTTTACAGCAGAGCATCTGAAGTTTCTACCATTACTGATCTGTGGATAGAAACGAATTTGGATAAATGCATGAAGACAGCAGTGAACAAAACAAAGTCATCTATTTTCCTGTGTGTTAAGTGTGCTTCTCTAAAGCAAAAGAACAACAAGGTTCAGAAGAACAAGGCCTGTTAGAGGTCTCCTACAGGGAAGCCAGACCATTTCTTAAAAGCTAATTCTGCAGAAATTAGTGATGCCAACATCCTTAGAGTATCAGATTTAGAACCATGAGGCAAAGGGTTCCCAAGCACTGGTTGCTTAGAGATTCACTGGGGTGGTTTGCAGTACACGGACTAGCATCTTCCAACACTGTGCTGATGCATGGTGTGCTCTAACAAGGGAGATTATTTTCAAAGTTTAAAGAATCCTAACCTAAATTTAGGTAGTGTAACTACCACACACTGCCTAGAAAAAAATCACTCAGTTCAGTTTGCAAGAAAAGGATGCAAGATCATCTTTTATTAGGATGAAAAGACTACAAATCAGAGGAAATAAAGTGCTACCAAGTAAATCACTTCAAAGTAAGACAGCTCTTTTCAAAGACTTTATAAAAAAATTCCAAAGATTTGCTCTTTTTAAAAGAAAAAGTTTCAATGATTTATAGCCTAAATTTGGTCCTTCTAATACAATCAATTTCATAAACTAATTGGAGTCCTGGTATATTCACTATTGTACTAAAATTTTATTCTGGTTTCACCTTTATTCCTTATTATATCTGTACTTCTCAGATGTACCCTTTCATTTATGACACAATATTTATATTTCAATTTCCTGACACACAAGCTATAAACAAGCTTTCAAAGATGACTTTCTACATATGGAATTACTTCCTGACCTTTAAAAGTATTATTTGCTTTACTAATTCAGCCCAACATTTTTCAACTCTTTCTTTAGAGCTGGTTGCAAACATTTTTTTTTTTTAACACATCTAGTTATTAAAAAAAACCAGTCAAATAAATTAAATACACATTCCAGACTTGCTGTATACTACAAATAATCACTCCTTATCCTTGAAATCCCTATTCATTGTTCTCTTCAGAGACATTGGGAAGCAATTCAAGTGCTTTTGGGGTTTTTTTTAAACCTAATCATCAGTTCATGAAACACAGAAAAGTTTCATAAAAAGATGATACCATAAAAAGTCTCTGTCCCTTACAAAGCAGTATTTTCTGCAGTTCTAGCCAATCTAAGTAAGAACAGTGTGGCAACAGACATTTTTGCAGTACTATAAAATAATCAGAAAATAATTAGTCTAGAGACATAAAAGCAGCTTAGGAGTGCATGCAATTACTAATAAAGAGAAGCAGGAAGAAGCAGAGCTTGAGGAGATGTGTTGTACAGAGGAACAGAAGAAGGTTTTTAGAGATGGATACTGATTCAGCATTAGGGCCAGTAACAAAGCATTAAGTAGAAGTAATGAGAGGAAACAAAGAGCAATAAAGAGAAATGGTCAAGACAAGATTATATTGTTGGGGAGTGTTGATCAGAACATGATAGAATTTGTCTTTTTAATGTCGCAGTGTCTTGTTAGGAAATGTAAAAACACTGTTTTACTCTGACTGTAGGTTAATTTTACAGAGCTAACTGCAGATCTGCAGCACTGTAACAACACTGGGTAGAACTCTCAGCAATGCAAAGATAATTATTTACTCCCAGACAGACACAACATTACAGGCAACACAGACTGGTGTCAGGGTTTAGTTAAAACAAATCAAGTTGTTTTTTTTTTAATGTGTGACGTAAGCTTTAACACGCCACGTGGATGAATTATGAGTCTAAAGAGAATAGGTAAATTCAATAACTTGTCTTCTCAGTTAACTGTAGTGCTTCATTTACATACATGGAATTTCTGGAAGTCGTCAAAGGAGCATAATTTAGCTTGTTGTTACATCAGATGACGTTTTAGAAAAGTTGATGAAAGGATTGTATACCTGACATTAAGGAAAAGCAGACAACCTTATCTGATGGTCTAATTAACAATATTACCACTTCCTATAAGCCTTGTATCTGCTATTAAATCAAGAACTTAAAATTGTTTTAAACATTACCTACAGTGTTTTTACATTAGTTTCCCTGAAAGAAAGAGAAAGTAGCACTATCATTACAGCTGACTATTCAAATCCAAGAACAGTGTCTTACAAATTATATATACAAACCCTGATCTGTCGCCCACCCCTACTCCCTGAAATCCTTCCTCAGCCTGTAAAAATGTCTACGCTCAGCATAGCACACTGTCTTCTAAGTTCCAGAGTTGAAAATGAGAGGGCATTGACGCAGTCTGAGAACATCTAAGTAGTTTTACAGCACTTTCCTTCACGCAAAATTCACCATATGTGCTAAATCCCTCTCTTTAGTCTTAGAAAGACAGTTTGGAAAGCTACCCGGAGAACATCTCTCTGACTAGGAAACACCCACAGCAGTCAAATGTTGCCTACACCTAGATAGTTAGTTCTGTTAGGTTTGGAACAAGCAGTTAGTCCTATACTGACACTGCAAAGTGTCCGTATTACACCGTTATGAATAACAAGGAGTCCATTTTCAAGTTTGTGCAAGCATGTACAAATACTGTGTGCTTTCCCAGCCAAACACTCCTAAAATTTACCCACATAATTTGAACTGGTGAGGGGGAAAAGTGAGTTCTGCAGCACAAAAGCATGTCTGACATGTAAGAGCTGCACAATATAATTCTACTACCACCAAACGCTCCAAGCACAATTTCTTCTAAGGTAACAATGAGGCAAGAAAATGATTTAATGTTATAACCTACCGAATAGAAAGGCTGAGAATATTAACTACAGGATGGCTAATACAATGGTATAATCATCAGACAGTGCCTAAAAGCAGAGGAGTGTAAGAGGCACTATTTCCTTTAACTTGAGTCTTCCAGGCCTCATCTCAAAGAAACGACATATCTAGGTGATCTAATTCTGAAAAGCAAGATTGTGGGTAGGCTAAATATGTAATAAAACTAAGAGCTACTATATAAAATAGATAACATCTGGTTTTCTTCTGTCTTTCCTCAGGTTATCAAGTGTGCAATTGTAATGGTATCCCTGCAAAACTGAATACACAACACGGCACATGATCTTAAAGCACAGTACAGCAAGTCTGAAACTCACCCATGTTACCAGGTGTTTCTTTAACATGCCACAATTTTAAGAATCTTAAAAGGGTTACAAACTTGAGTCAACTTACAGAAAACAAAGTATATTGTAGGCAAAAAATTATTCAATTTGAATGATTATATCCACTTCTTTAAACCTCATCTAACACTAAATGCTGCGTGACTTCAAGTAATAGGAAAGCTAACAGACGAAAAAAATTGTAGTTCAGGAAGCAACAACAAAAAAAAAAATATAAAAAAACCAAACCTCTCCTTGTTTCCAAGTGATTAACAAAGATATACTGATATATTCCAGCTTTTCCAAGCAGTTTGCCTGAATCTGAACTGGGACAGTCTTTGATAATCCATTAATATTTTTTTTAGCGACACAGATATTGCCATTCCGATATAAACAATCTCATTGCAGCTTCTGAATTTTTGCCACAGACAGAATCAAAGCCACAGTCATTACGGAATCTTTTTTAAAATGTGTTACTAATTAGAAAATTAGGTCCCTGTCACTTGAAATAATTAACTTGAAATTGTGGATCTGACATTTTGAATAAAGAAGTATTTTCCCCATTTCATCAACTCTTTGAAATATGATAAACTTAAACCTTTTAAAATTAAATGTGATGAGTTCCCCCAAAATTTCTAACCAGCACCTTTAAAGACATTCACTGCCTACCTGAACCATCACTGGAGACTGAACTCGCGTTAATTCCAGAAAGGCCAAATAAGGGACATTCGCGATCAGTGTTTACATGACCCCACTTGTGGCATTTAATACATCTCACATTCCGCACCTGAAAGGAAAAAAAAATTGACATAATTTAGTTAACAACACAGCTTAACACTTACAGAAATTTCTATGTTATTAGGCATAAGAGAAGCTTTCAAACTCACTGAGAAACAGATGATAAAATTAAGAGAGTCCATGTGAATGTTCTGCAGTTAGATAATATTTGAAATATACCCAAGACATCCACAGAGTGAAATTTATGTAACTTGCCTGGATACCAAATGGCTGATCTCTGATATTCATATCATCCTTAGCATATCTGTTACACAAACACAAAAGAAAACAAATACTCAATTCACTATTTTTTTTTTTTTTTTAAAAAAACCATCATATACAAAACTACCTTTTATTGTTAAGTGTGTATCCATTTCAGGGATATACTTCCGGTAAACATTAGTTTTAATGTGTTTTCAAATATGGATGTAAAGTTCAAACAAAAACTAAGCTGATCAAGGAAATAGTTCCAGGTTTACAGGTTTTACTAATTAACTGCCAGGACATGACAGGATTACACAAGTGACCTGCTCAAAAATAAAATGGGGTGGGGGGAGGGGGAAGGAAAAAAAAAGAAAAGCCTATAAAAGGTAAGTAAAAGAAAAAAAAATTACTTGGATTAAATCCAGACATCTTACTTTTCTCGAGGGGCGACTTTTTGCCATTCAAATTTGTACTCAGTCTCTCCTTCTTGCTATAAAACAGAAAACACGGTAAGTTTGAATTTTTTCTAAGTACATTTTAAGTAAGTAGGAGGAAAACATAAAGAAATGATGTAATGAAATACCTCTTTAGTTTCCTCTTTGAATTTTCAGAAATCATAGAAAGAAAAGAAATGATACATTAATTATACATGTAAAATGCAGCTGATGTCTAAGCTGGAGACAAAACACTTTATGGTTTATACTAATACAATAGTGCAAATACTCAGAAAGTAACTTTATTTAAATAGAGCACACTTATAAATAATCAGCCTCTAGTATATGGTTACAAACACTGTAAAACCAGAATCATCTTTTAAAACTATATTGATCTGATATGCAAATACAAAAAACTTGAAACTTTTTTTGCAAAAGTAGCAACAATATTTAATTTTAAAATCTTAAAAAAAAAATTCTTTTAGCAAAAATCACTAGTTTAAATTGTATTTTCTCTAAGCTTAAGGGATTACTTTAAGAGCTTTTAAAGTTAAATAACTGCAAAATTTGCTGTACAAGAATGAGCCCATCCAAGCATTTCCAAGGGTTTTTGTGCAAATGGGAAAGATGCATTTTAAAGGGAACGTGTTTTCTTTTAAAGGGAGTATGTTTTCTTAGTTCTGCACTTACATTCAGATTTTGCTAAAATTAAGTGACTGATATGAGTATCCACCAGGTACTTAGTAACTTCCGCTTATGAATCTACTAAATACAGCCATAGTCAGACCCACCAGAGTCAGGTCAGCCAGCATTTTTGACTACAGATTCTCAGTATATATTATTTATAAAACTTCCACTAATTAACTTCTTGCTTTGGTATTTCCTATACTTGACATGCATCAAGTTGAATTTTGGCCAGAACTTTTAAGCAAAAGTGACCTTGCTATTTCTAATAAGGAGAGTAGGCCAAAATACAGGTTTGCGTTGTCCGAGTCATTGCCTTGGTAAGGTCTAGTCCTCCTCATCCCATGGCTTCATAATTGGCTAAAGAAACACCTTTGGTCAAGGACAGAATTTCTGCTGTTGCCAGGAAAGATATTTTATCTGTTTTTCCCTTCACATTGTACTGTTGCTTAAAAAAAACCAAACCCAACCATTCTCAGTTTGAAAGAAATTAAAATATCATGAGATCAAAATTATTACATAGTATATATCTCTGCATATTTGCACAGGAAGAACTAAAAATCGTACCTTCTAGCATTACCTCACTATGAACACATTATTTTAAAATAAAAGACACTATGCTTATTTCTTCAGAGGGTTTTTAGCTTTGCAGTACTGTCTGCTCACGATCAGGAAACCAAAATACCTTTCTTTGCTCCAGGTGGGGCCTCATACATGAAATTAAGACCATTCTTCACACGCTCATCACCCATAAGCAATCTAAATAAAAAGGACAGAGTTTGGGGTGTTACACGCAAAATATTCACTTTGGTATTACGTATTAAAAAAAAAAGTGCAGCAGGAAATTGTGATAATAACTGGCATTTTTTTCATTTGTTAATTTGAGTACCATAAGTTGAATATCAAAAAACCTGAGAGACCAATCAATACTTTTGCGTGCTCCATTGTGTACCAAAAATCATACGTGTCAGTCACAACTGAAACATAACTCTGTGTCCACAGAATTATGGAGGACAGACTTCTGTGTGATCCAAATATGTTGCTATACAAGGTTACCTGCTGTTCTGTGCAACGTAACATATTTTGAAATTAATTACATGACACACACAAGCCATTTTAAAGAAGTTGTTGTGACCGCTGCTTAATTAGACACCAATTTATGAGTCGCTGTCCTCTCCTACTACTACGGTCAGTGGGAGACAGTATTTCAAATAACTCACAATGAGATGTCCTTCACTGCCATGAAAACAAGAGACAGCAGGAAGAAGTATGTGATCTTATGCCAATTCTCACCTATTATCGTAGGATTCCTGTTCTTTAAGATACTGTTGCATTAATTCTTCTTGTTTCTTCTTATCATATGATATTTTCTGTTCTGCCATCCATACCTAGTTAAAACAAGTAAGTTTCTACTTTAAAAAAATACAAAACCTACCACAAAACGCATTAATGTATAAATACTTAACTGGCTTAGTCTATTGAAAATATTTAACAAGGGAAAATTCCCATTCTAATCACATCAAATAAATTATTTTCATCCAGCATTTCAACAAATGAACTTCACACAAACAGCATTTTTGATAGGCTACAACTCCAAACAACATTTAAGAACTAAAAAGCAACGGGAAAATTTAGCAATGCAAAGGAAAAAGCAGGCTCAGGGACCACCCCGGGCGTGCCGCTGTCTTCCCCGCAGCGACTTCCTCACCTACGCCTCACCAGAGCCCCAAGCCAGGCTCTCTCGGGAGCCTGGAACGGTACGGTTCTGGGAAAGACAGACTGGGAGCAGGTCAAGGCAGGTGTGCAATACTGGGAACACACCGTGACAGATGGGGGTTTTCCGGGGCGGTGTACACTGTCAAATAGACACTACTTCTCCAGAGAACCAGGTGTTGAAAAGCTGGAGCCAGGAAAGGGCGATAGTTATACACACCCGTGAGCAAGTAAACCTGAAGCTTCAAGTATTTCCTAACTTTTCTTCCTGCCCCTTCCTCCCCCCGTGCCCCAACCCCGGTCCCACCAGAGGAAGGCCGACCCGCCCTGCTCACGCCGCTGCGGTGCCGGGAGTCCATCACCCGCTCAGGACACCGCCCGGCCCCGGCCCCGGCCCCGGCCCCGCCCGCCGGGCTCCCCCACTGCGCGGCGGACGCGGCCTGACCGACCGGCCGGCTGAGAGGCCGCGGCGCCTCAGCCCAGACCAGCCGCCCGGCAAGGGCCACCGCCGCCGCCGTCTCCCCCGCCCCCCTCACCTTTTTGATGTTGGACTTGGAGGCGGGGTGAAAATCCTTCTTGCACATGAAGTTGGCGAACGACTTCCCCATGGCGGCAGCGGGGAGGGAGCCACCGGCTCCCGGCTCGGGCCCTCAGCCGGCTGCCTCCGCCGGGCCTTCCGGGTCAGCGGGCGGGCCTTCCTGCGGGGCGCTGCGCCGCCGCCACTCAGTCCCGCCCCGCCCCGCCCCGCCGCCGCCGAGCCCCGAGGAGCGGCTGCGGCCCCCCGCACCGCCAGCATGTCCCCCCGGCCGCCGCCCCGCTCCTGCGACACCTTCGTGGCGCTGCCGCCCGCCGCGGCGGGGGGTCGCGTCGTCTTCGGGAAGAACTCGGACCGGCCGGCGGACGAGGTGCAGGAGATCGTGCACTTCCCGGCCGCCGCGCACCCGCCCGGCGCCGCGCTGGAGGTGAGGGCGCGGGGGCGGCCCCGCCGCGGGGCACGACGAGCCCTTCGGGAGGCGGCAAAAAAACCCCTTCCATCCTATTTTCTGTGCATTTTTAGCCCGCGATTGGGCCGATTAATCAAGGGGAGATGCTCGCCAAGGCGATGGCGTGAAAGATAATTTGTTGCGTGCTCTGACCTCTCGCAGTGCACCTACATCAAAATCGAGCAAGTCGAAAAGACCCACGCCGTGGTCCTGAGCCGCCCCTCCTGGCTCTGGGGGGCAGAGATGGGGGCCAACGAACACGGCGTGTGCATCGGGAACGAAGCGGTGTGGGGGAGAGAGGAGATCTGCGGCGATGAAGCTCTTCTCGGCATGGACCTCGTAAGGTCTGCACAGGCTATTTTGGTAAATGGTACTGAGTTCAGAATTTAATTTAAAAACACTCTTTTTGAGTTATATGGGGAAATACGTGCTTTCACTTTCAGAAGACACGTCTGTCTCTTCTGCTGTTTTAGCCATGGTTAAAAATAAGTATTTCTTGGCACAGGCGTTAGATCTCTGCCAGGTGCTGGGAGCCCGTCAGAGGTATCAGGTGCTAGAACAGAATCTGTCAACGAAATCATCAAATGTTTTCTCTCTACAAAGTGTATACTAAACTGAAACAAGACTCTTAACTAGACCGTAGCTGGATTTCAGGAACTAGTGTTTGGGCCTTTTTCTAGAGTCTGTTCTCATTTCCCATTTCCCCCATCTTCTACACGCATATTTTTAAGTTTCAGTCCTAGCCACGCATCTCCACGTAAATAATGACAGCTTCTTTTGCCTGCCTTACTGGGTGCCAGTGTAACACTCATTAACCTACAGCAATCAGTCAATTCTTCCTGGTACTGTTCCCCCCCAGTCCAATACCCACACGGGACTTGGAGGCGTTTCCTAGGAGCCCTCTACCTGCTTTTCTGTATTTCCATTTGGTTGTTTTTCCCCATGTCGAGGACACACAGGACCTACTTCAAACAAGCCCTTTAAAGGACTTGCTCCTTTCTCTTACCAGATCACACAAGCATCAGGTACATACAGAAATAGCATTCCAATTCAATTTGAATCCTCAGACGGGATAGTTTTAAGTAAAGTTTACAGTTGCAGAAATAACATCTTCCTTTTGTTTTAGGCTTGGACTCGAGAGAGCGGACACAGCTGAAAAGGCTCTTACCGTCATAGTTGATTTGCTAGAAAAATATGGACAGGGAGGAAACTGTATGGAGAGCCACATGGTATTTACATACCATAACAGTTTTCTGATAGCTGACAGAAAGGAAGCATGGGTGCTGGAGACATCAGGAAAATACTGGGCAGCAGAAAAAGTAGAAGGTATGGATGATGCTCTTTGCTTTAAACATTTCAAATGCAACGACAATTAGCAGTCTCCACTTTTCATTTACCATTTCATTAAGGCATCAAACTAGCCTCCAGGTATGTACATGTGCCTGTAAACAACAGGAGTTGCTTCCTAGGGCATCAGTGTGGAGAGGCTAGCAGTTTCACAGAGGAGCTGAGTCACAAGGGGCCTTTTCAGAGTCAGAGACGACCACTTCTGCACTTGGAAAACAGAGGACAGCAAGAATGTCATCATGAGAATGACAGCAGTATGTATGGTCTTAAGGATGGTGGCAATCGATGACAATTTCATTTGGTGACAGGGTAATACTGACAGGATTGGTGCAGTGCACCCTGAAGTGGCTGATTCCTCCAGTGGACTTAGAAGGACAAGCTATGTCTTTGGAGGCCTAAGAGGAAGAATGTAAAGATGGGAATAATCAGGACAGAACCTGAAATACAATGTTGGCAATAGAAGTAAATAAGTCAGAACGGAGTGGCAGTGGAATTTCAATCAGAAGGATACATACAGCCAGGGAGGGAGGGCCAAAACTAAACCACAGGACTCACAGATCTTGTAGGAAACTCCAGTGCATAATTTGCTTTTGTAAGCTAATTGTAAACAAAATACCAAGAAAAAGCATTTGATGTATTAAAGTGACTCTTTCCTCACCTTACAAACAGGAGGTGTACGGAATATTTCCAACCAGCTCTCTATCACAACCAAGATTGACAGAGAACACCCAGAATTGAAGGAATATGCCAAAAGCAAGGGCTGGTGGGATGGGGAAAAGGAATTTGATTTCGCTGCCACATATTCTTACGTAAATACTGCCAGAATGACCACATCCAGAGGCCGATATTGTGAAGGCTATAAACTTCTGAACAAACACAAAGGTATCATTTTTGAGAATTTTTTTTTTTAAGATATGCAAAGCATTTAGTGAGCTACATTAAATCATAAATGATTAGACATGATGTGGGCAATCATTTCCATGATTTGGTGAACTGGAACTTACTAGAATAACATTTTGCCTAAAGGAGAAATGCTGAACTTGAAGTCTTCTATTCATTTTTGACAATTTGTTCATGAGGAAAAATTAAAACAAGGGTCAAATATCAAACACACACAGCTACAGTAACAACACTGAGATGTGACATTATGACCATATTGCTAAATACTCCATAAGACCTAGCTCTGAAACATTTTGATAGGCCATATATTATTACTGTACCTCTAACAAAAAAAACAGAGGCTGTTTTTTTAAACTGTTTTAGACTCCCAGTGGTTTACAGCCACAAACAGAACCTTATGAACAACTTCAGTCTGGTACCATTCATATAGGCCTAAGACAACAGCACACCATTCAGTAACATATTTTGCATTTACTTTTTGAGATTGGTTTTTCAATCTTTGTAGTTTCACTACAACTGCTACTCTAACCTTGTGTAGTCTAATAAAACACAGAGAGCAGAATAAAGTAATTTTCTGTATTCTAAGCAGGTGCTCCTAATCACTAACTTATTCACTTATTTTTCAGACCTCTATAGAAAGAAGCTATTACTTCTCTTTTAACTGCACCCACCTGGCAGGTTTTTGCTGCATCTGTATTCACTTGCTCATTTGAAGTAATTAATCTGAACCAAAATTACATTGCACCCCTGTGTTTATTTATTTATTTGGCTGAGCTCTGCCAGACCAGGTTTAGCATTTAGTTAATGCGTCAGAATGAATCACCTTTTGCTATCTTGCACTAGTGATCATGTAAATCCTGCATTCATTTTGGGAATTGCAGGTTCTGAATACTGAAAGCATTTTCATAATACCTGTATTTACTTGTATGGTGACAATGCTGAGATTCTATCAGTGTTTTCATTCTAAATCCCCATTTTCAGGCATTTACCTAAACCATTTTAAAAATCACACTAGGTGTTCAGGTTATCAGCCTCATATGGTTTCAGTTTGTTTAGGTTTATTTTAAATAGGTGCCCTAACTAAAAGCTATTTGGTTTACAGCATCAGTAAAATCACTGGTTTCTTAATCTACCCTTCCCAGCTTTTTCACTCACTGGCATTACGGTTTTTTTCCAGGCTGCTTACCACGTGAAGGTCATTTCTAAATAAACATTATTTATATTTCAAAAAACAGGGAATGTATTTCAGGAATACAAAATAATAAAAAAGTCTAGTGGAAAATACGCAATACCTTCTTTCCTGCTGGACAAGTTGCCAACTTGCAGTTGACAAACTGACTGTTGCTTCTTTTAATTTCTTTGATTCATCTAGTTCGCTGATTTCTTGAATTCTCTGAGTTTCCCAGGCAACTGTGGGAATACTTAAGAGTGGTTCCTTGCTAAAATGTAGTGCTGCGTGCCTGCTTACAGGCAATTTGAATCATGTATAAAAAAAATAATATTGGAGACATCTGAATTGGCAGCAGAGTGATTATTTTGAGAGGAAACAGCAGGGCAGTTTAAAAAAAAGAATATTTATGCAGCTAGAGCTTCACTGAGGGAAACACTAAAAGATTAAATGGTACATGATACCTTCAAGTAGAAAAAAAAAACAGTGAATGAACTGATGTTTTTCTGCCATGAGCATACGCTCAACTGGTACACCAAATTTGAAAAGAAAACTACTGCAAGTGCTCCCTGTTAGAGTATTGGATTGCCTAGTGGTACCATGCCAGTATTTAAGCTTCAGTGTACGCTACATGAACAGCAATATCATTTGACCACTAGATGCAAAGGCATATGTGTAAAGGGCTTTTTTTCACCTAACTGAGAAGAAAGAATTATTTTCCTAGAGACATTTGGCACTATACCTCACATAGGTAGTTGAGGATGTACTGTTGTAGTTTCTGTTGATTCTGAGTATAGAACATGTTGTTACTCCAGTGCATCCTTTCAATTGTCAACTTGAAGCCTAAGTTCTTTGGAAGGTCAGATGATTAAAATAAATTACAAAAAAAAAAAAAAAAAAAAAGAAGTGACAGTCTTGGCGTTTCATTTTCAAAGTTTCACACAAAATCCATGCACAGTTGTTACAATTTTTACATTTGCAAAGCAACCTTGTGGTATTAACTGTGTACAAATACCAATAACTATTACAGTGATTTATCTTAACTTCCACACAGTGCTCAGAAAGTTCAGCCTTTAATCCAAGCTACCAATTTTCATCTGAAAAGTTACTGTGTGAACGACCATTTGCTAGCCATATGTATTTTAAGTTTCTGGGAACCATTGTGTGTTGTCGTCCTCCCCCTTTTCTAAGTCATAAATGTTATAGCTCATTATCACCTACTCTTTGAAATAAATACTTTGGGGAAAACAATAATATTTTTAAGTGCATTACATATTAAGATATGCTGTTAGGATGATTTTTTTTTCCTGCCAACACGGACAAACTAAAATTGGCATTGCCTATTAAAGGAAAAAGCAGCCAGTTGTAGAGAACATGCCATTTAGTTGGTATTATAAGTAGCACTGTGTGTAAATAATTGTATTGTATCTTAAATAGGATCTATCACTTCTGAAATAATGATGGAAATTCTTCGTGACAAAGAGAGTGGCATTAATATGGAAGGTGGATTTATGACAACTGGAAGCATGGTGTCTGTATTGCCTCAGCAGGCTAATCTGCCGTGTATTCACTTCTTTACCGGAACTCCAGATCCTGCGAGGTGATGTAGCAACAAGTAATTAGCACAAAAATTTGCAAATATCTAAATGACAAATGTTGCAATTTGTTTAATTATATTCCTTTTTGCTTTGCCTTTTTTTTTTCTTCCCCTGCAAAAGCACAATCAAGAAATAGGAGGAACATAATGTACATTATGTACATTAATGCTATCTACCAACCTACTTAGTGAAATACTGTTATGACACTGACGTAAACATCAGTTAAGAGTTGTTTTTTTTTTAAGACTTCTTTCTTAAAAAGGAATTAGAAGAATGGGGAAAAAATACAGCAACAATTTTTACAAAACTGTATCAGTAAAGGATCTCTGTTCTATTTTCTCTTTCTAGGTCTGTATTCAAGCCTTTCATTTTTGTGCCCAATATTACTCAGTTATTGAAAACTAGCTCCCCTACATTTGGTCATAATGATCCAGTTAAGAAGCAACCACGTTTTCAGAATAAGCCAGATCGAAGACATGAGCTCTATAAAAAACATGAAAGTGCTGCTGTAGTTATGGAAACTATCAAGGTATGTTGATTAAATTAGATTTCAATGCAAGCAGGTGGTTTATATAAGCTCCTTGCTCACATTTTGTTAATGTGATACCATTTAATGCCCTTTGATGGATTGTAAAGAACATTGTGGTGCACCAGAAGCCCATTGTCTTGGCATCTGGCAGGCATATGTTTCAAACACTAAAAATCGCAACTAGCACTTTGCTGTACCCCCAGGCCTAGCCCCAGACAAGTATCTATCTGTACTGCTCGTCTTGCAGAGCAGCAGGCCACACATACTCCTGCACTAGTCAGATAATGGGGAAATGCCTGGCAGCCGCAGGCAAATACACAGCTCCTGATAAGAGTACTAAAACTCTTCAGGACCCTGGTCTCAGGCAGTACGGAGGGCATGCCTTTTATCATTGCTTGGTATGGACAGGAGAGGAAATGATCACAAAGATAGCTGGACACAAAGGTGAAGCAGGGAGGTAGTTGCTCACTTTTAACAGTAGCATCTCTCCTATTTACAGATACATCTTCTAAAAAATAAGACATATGCCCATTTAAGTTTTGGTAGCATAAATACCTAGAGCAGCTTTAATTTTGTTTATTTACAATCCATCAGACAAGGATGCAGGGAGATGAAGTGAGTGCTAGATATTAGGAAAGATACCTAAGAAAACCTGTCATGGTGCTAACTTCTACCGACACAAACTTGTACCCTAGAAACTATTAAGAGGTTAAAATAAGGACAGTAGAACAGAATTTTGTTAGGGTGAACACTGCGTACTCTGTATAGTTTTTAGTGAAATACAGACGTTTCTCTTTGCAGGGCAAAGGTAAGGAGATGCTGAAAGAGATACAGGAGTTGGAGAAACAGAAGATAAGTGAAATGGAAGCAATCCTGCAAAACGGATGTCTTGACATTAACCAAGTGGTTAACCTTTTTTCACAGTGTGTAGAAGAAGAACTCAAAATATATAGCTAAAACTACTATTTGAATGTGGTAAAATTCAGTTTTATGATTAACTTTCCTAATGAAGTGGCTATATAGATTACATCTTATTTTCAGTACACCAGTTAGCATGGACAGGTTTAAAGACGCGGATTCATATTGAGGCCAAACAGCTTTTGGTTGTATGAAACAACGCTGAAAAGGCTCTTAAGAGCTAGGCAGTGGCTTTGTCTGTATGTGGCATAAAGCTGTCAGCAGAGATTGATTTTGTCAACAAACAGATGCAATTAGAATGTAATAACTTGACTAAATTGCGCAACAACCCCATCTCTGAATGAAGAACACGAACTCAGATTTGGAGAACTCACTTCTAGTGTACACACATGTAACTTTTATAGTCAAGATAATCGTAGCAGAATTTCACATTGCCTGAATTAAAACGGCCATGCTGAAGGACCTTCTAAAATGTAGAAGCTATTACTTGCACTGAACAAAAAGGAAAGTGATACGCAAGTCAGGTAAGATTGATATTCAGTTGTTTGATAAAACCATTCTAAGATATGTTTCATATGTGAACCTTCTACTCCTTCAATTAAAATGAGGCTAAGAGTTCAAGGTATATTGAAATCAAATTACATGATTGGTTGCGAAATCTGATTATGTGGAATTTAACAGTGCAAGCATCCTGCAAGTTACCACACAATTTTCACTTCCCTGTCTATTTTCCCTACCCTGATACCGAAAAATAAACTAACTTGTTTACATACAATATGATTATTGTCAAATTAATTCTGCAATACACTTTATAACATCATGTGGGAGTTTTTTAATGTTCTTGAATTGTTACTTTTTGAAATCAGGCAACTAGAAAGGAAAAGGTTGGGATACACAAGTATATACATGTACTCAGCAGGACACTTAAAAGGACTTTCAAAATTTTTTCACTTCATATAAAGCCTTTTAACCATGACTTGTCTTGCCAAAATTACTAGACTATGGAGTTGGTTTAATCAAGCTTTTTGCCCTGCCAGAAACTCTTCCTCCCTGATCCTGTTTAAAAGTAATGAGCAATATGTGACACTACTTTTATTATCTGTGGTAAGGGACAAACCGGGCAAACAACGAAGAAAGAAGATTCTGACTTTACTACATGATCAAGCAGGATAAAAAGTATGACTGGAAGGAAAAAAAAAAAAACACCCAGCACTTCTGCAAACCTTCAGAAGAGAACATGTAACATGAAATAGGGCATTAGAGGTGCAGTAGGTATGTGACTTGACACAGCATCGCCACAGAAAGACAGAGCAGACCACAGAAAGACCATTCTTTGATGATTTTTCTATATTTAGTCAGTTTCTAGAATTATCTCAGATGCTAAAGATGGTAAAAAAAGTAAGTATAGGCAAACAAAAGAAATGCGTATACATACTGCAATGAAGTTTGCAGAAAGAGTAAGAAAATTAAGAGCTTGGCAGAATTTGCTCTTCCTGACCCTACAATGAAAGTAGACATTAATTTGGGATACTATGTTCAGATCCATAGCAAGAAACTAATGGGTCAGGAAAGGTTCTTGAACTTTCTAGTTCTAGTGATCCTATGTGTACCAAGTGGCAGTAGCAAGTAAGATTAAGTAGCAGGCGAGACTGAAAGTAAGCTTGAGTTGACTGTGAACGTTTTGTCCCTGTGTTGCCAACAAAATTTCTTGGAAGTTCAATAGTACAGTGGATGGTCATGAACTGGAAGGTATATTTAATAGAATTTTGCTGTATTTACCTGTTTTCCTCATGGATGTCTATATCTGACAATTGTGTGTATTTCCTGTTTTGGATCATCAGTTGTTCCACACTAGCTCTTTGATAACTTCGAAGCAGCAATAAATGCCAGGTAAAACTGTGCTGGAAACCAAGGTATGAGTCAAGTTTACAGGTAGCATAGCAAAACAAGAGAAACAATTTTATGCTACAATGCAAACATTGTGAAGTTACACAGGAATGAAAGTAGTGAAGGTGGTGGAGCAGCCCTTTAAGTGAACTTCTTGGCCACTTAATCATGGGGTGGCAATTAACCAGGTTAAGCATATTGATCTGGTTGTAATATAGGCAGATACAGTCCAACTGTTCCTCTAGTTTCTGTGCTACAGGATACAAAGTAAAAACAATGTGATGTGTGGAGATAGATTAAGTGATGAGCAACAGAGTACAGGATATTTTGGTACCTTTCTTCCCTGAGATTTCATCCTCCTAGAACAGAAAATGAAGATGAGGTCAGGAGGAATAAATAACCCTCCCTCCCACAACCATACATTTAAAAAAAAAAAAAAAAAATCAGAATGTCCTCTAGAGGGCAATCTTTGCATGTATTTCACCTAGGAATACATCTTAAGGCATATTTTAAAAGGTCTAGAGCTTTATGGAGAATCATTATTAAAAAAAAAAAAGTACTAAAATTGCTACCTAGAAAACTAAAAGTTTGATATCCACCCTGTCCATTAGCACAATTATTTTGAGATTAGTGCTAGAAAAAAGATCCAGTGTTTCACTAGAGACTCCCCTGGACTTACTTGTTCAGTGGATGTTTTCATGGAACTGTAACTTCCAAGTTAACAGATTTATTCCAAACTAATCCACCTTCAAAATAAAAGAACTCACTGCACCACTGACCACATCTTTAAAGCAAAGCTATTTCTAACCACAAAAAATTCACACATCAGTAGATAAACTATTGACATACATCAAATGGTCAACTATTTTAAAACTTGCCAGTGCTCCTTGGTGGACGCAAATATTTTATCAGATAAAAGAGTTATTTAACTTTCTAAAGCTATTCAAAGTCTATTCTTAGCTTCCAGAAGTACCCAGTGATTCAAAAATAGATTATCATACCCTGTATTTCATTCATAGTTTCTTTAGTCTATTTATTAACCATCATAGACTCTCATCAAATTAATGGGTATGAATCAGCAGTCACAATGTTGTAACAGTCAATCTAACGGAATTTGGTGTCAGTTGTCAGTTAAAGGTGTTCTCTTCATTAATTTGTAACAGGGAGCCTTCTCTAAGCAGAAATTTTGAGCAATTTCTTAATTAGAATAGATACGTTGTGTTCAAATCTAGGGAATAGCAGAGCCATTATAAAAAGGGATTTTATGATTTTATGATGAAAATGAGAAAGACAAGTGCAAGAATAATGACTACGCATAGGAATGTAAAACTGACTGATCAACTTCTTGAACGTTTGAAGGATTTTAAAAAAAAAAAATACTGTATTTGCTAAGTAGATGATAATGGGAAACATTCCTAAAGATCTTGTTGAACTTCATAAGGTTCAACAAGGCCAAGAGCAGGGTCCTGCACCTGGGTCGGGGCAACCCCCAGTATCGATACAGGCTGGGGTTTGAAGGGATTGAGAGCAGCCCTGCCGAGAAGCACTTGAGGGTACTGGTGGATGAAAAGCTGGACATGAGCCAGCAATGTGCGCTCGCAGCCCAGAAGGCCAACCATGTCCTGGGCTGCATCAAAAGCAGCATGGCCAGCAGGTCGAGGGAGGCGATTCTGCCCCTCTACTCTGCTCTGGTGAGACCCCACCTGCAGTACTGCGTCCCGCTCTGGAGCCCTCAGCACAGGACAGACATGGACCTGTTGGAGCAGGTCCAGAGGAGGGCCACGAAAATGATCAGGGGGATGGAACGCCTCTCCTGTGAAGAAAGGCTGAGGGAGTTGGGGTTGTTCAGCCTGAAGAAGAGAAGCCTTTGGAAAGACCTTATTGCAGCCTTTCAGTACTTAAAGGAGGCTTATAAGAAAGATGGGGACAGACTTTTTAGCAGGGCCTGTTGCAACAGGACAAGGGGGAATGGATTTAAACTAAAAGAGGGTAGATTTGGACTAGATATAAGGAAGAAATTTTTTACAATGAGGGTGGTGAAACACTGGCACAGGTTGCCCAGAGAGGTGGCAGATGCCCCATCCCTGGAAACCTTCAAGGTCAGGTTGGACGGGGCTCTGAGCAACCTGATCTAGTTGAAGATGTCCCTGCCCTTGGCAGGGGGGTTGGACTAGATGACCTTTAAAGGTCCCTTCCAACCCAAACTATTTTATGATTTTATGATCTGTTTAGGCTGTTAGACGAAAACCGGTATCTTTGTGTGAACACCCATTAACAAGTTCTCTGCCTACTTAAAAAGCATCAAGGGTGCATTTAAGAAATACCAAATTTGAAACCCAAGAGCTACTTTAACAAATCTCTTAGAAAAGCACATTTGTAAATCTCGACAGGCACACATAACCCTCCCACACCCCACATCACATCAAAGCTCAGAACTCTGAAATCAAGTAACCAATTTATTGACAAGTTACAGCATTTAGAAGCCAGACATACTCACGGCTTCTGCTCTTAAGTCACATTATCTAATTATTTAAAAATATTTGACGTAGCCGTCTTCAGCAGTTGTAATGGAAATATGCTATTGTTTTCCTTTGTGGCCACAGCCTAATACAAATGTCAATTATTTTGTTGCTGGAAAACACTAAAACATGTCAGTCTGTATAGCATAGATATGCAGTAGGATGCAGTTACGTTTCTGTGCACACTGCAGATATGCAATAAGACTGACAACAAAAGGAATTATTTTTCCAGTATAAGTCTTGCATGGAGTTATAGCTACTATAAAACAACTGTTTCTTGAACAGTAGTTTATGCTGCTAAAATCACTTTTAATTCTTAACACAAAGTAGATGCCTAAGTAGCTATAATAATCATCTGTGTACCAAAAAAAAAAAAAAAGAGAAAAAAGAAGGGAAAGACTTTTTAAAAAAAAGGATGAAAAGGGTTATTCATATGTTTGAGCAAATAATTATTTTTTTTTTAAAATACTTGGGTTCCTTTCCCTCACTATGTAAAATTTTTATACAGACATACAAATGCTGTTCTTGCAGTTTTAAAAGGGCAGCATAATGGCTATCAGATACTACAGTTTGTCTTTAACCTTTTCAAAATACTTTTCAACATACAGATTCTCAGATTCTGCCTTCAGTGCACAAGAATCTGAATGACACTAGAGTGACTACTTAAACATCAAAGGGAGATACCTGAGGCTTATTAGAAACCTGTGTTAGGCAACCAATACTAAAATTTTAGGATCTTTACCTACTCTAAACCCTAACTTGGACATTCAGTTAGGATTCTTTATATAATAGATCTAAAAGTCATTGTATTTCATGTAAAAGGTTTTATGATTTGATAAAATTTTTCGTCTTGACTTGCACAGGTATCCAAGGCTTCCATAACATCTTTATTTGAGGCTGGTACTTTTGAATTAAACTGGAAAGGCTAATTTCAGAAGGTAAAAATCTACTCTTGACAAAGCTGTTACTACCAGTGTAAGGCAAAACTTCAAAACCAATTGTTTATATGAAACTCCATTATATTATTTCCTAATTTGGGGGAGCGGTGGGTATTTTAATATGTTTTTAAGATTTGATAAATTTGTAAAATCCATTATTTATTCCACTCAATATTTCCTCGGCTTTAATCCTCTGATATCGGAATCATGTCCACAACAATTCTACTTTTACAAATGGAGGATTTTATCTTTAAGGGAGAAACAAACCACCTGATCTGAGGTGTGAACAGCTAGAAAAAGTTCCTGGTGTTAGACAAGAGTAGAGTAGTAAAAACTGGGGTATGATAGAAGAAATCCTACTTCTAGGGGGGAAGCCTGACCATAAACAGGAATCAATATTTCATCACACTAAAATATGGAAAACATACAGCAACATGAAAAATATCTCTCATCCATGTTTTTTTTTTCATTGTGGCACCAGTCAATAAAGCTGCTGTTATAATGTCTCTATAATATGACAGTGACACATATAAATTTACTCTTTGTTTTGCTCAAAATGGAAAAAATGCTCTAAATCCAGAGCATCTTGTTTTGTTCTAGTTACATTCTGGTTGGAACGCTCACTAAATATCACTTGCTACCATTTCCTTCAGAACAGACACAAGTAGAACCACATCTCTTAACTTTGCAAGAGAGAATAACACAATTCTGTGAGAGCCCTGAGACGGAAATACTTCCAATTTCAGTGGTGAAGGCAGAGGATATGGTCACATTCACCCCTAACTGCCAGTCCTCTGCCTACAAGCTCAGGTCAATGGCTCTCAACTGCAACTGATCTCTTAGGAATAAAGCGGTAGTACAAATATTCATCCCGAAATTCAAATTCATTCGTAATATGCTGGACGACGCCTCCTTTCATCAGTCTGTCTCCATACATCACAGCTTCACCACGGTCAGAGGCAAGGCCAACTTGCATGAGCCAGTTCACCAGGTCACAGCCAAAGAAGATGCCAGTGGAGATCTTTGCACCACACCTGTATGTCAAAGGAATGATTCACCCACATGTTCTGTAAATCTGGTATCACCACTGCACGATGGGGAAAGGCAAGGAAAAATAGCAGGAAACAAGGAAAGACATCATGATCGTTAAGAGCATGTTAGAAGAGAATTTGCAAGTTTTGTATATTAGGGACATGCCAATGTTCAATACCTTTCCTACAGGCACTTCAATGAGAACCAAAATGTACATACAAAGTTATTTTAGGCTTGTGCAAACAAACTTCAGTGAACATAAGTAGCAATTTTGCTAAAAACACACACAATGTAATTCTGTTTCTTGGATATTTACTTCCCATGTATCATTAGCATGACCATTTCTGCAACAAAATATCTGCTTTGAGTGCAGCATGCCTGCAGCAACAGGAACTCAATCTGCACTTTAATTCCGTTTTATAATTTTTCTACAGCTTTAAACAGACACTAACTGCTTACATATATTGTAAACAAAAACCATTTAACTTGCATATCCGGTTAAATATTTACCAGTACAGGCAGTACTAAGAATAAACAAAACCTTTACAACAAGCCTAAACTAATTTGCTTTTACATATTTACGAGGCAATGCCACCAACATCTACCTAGTTGCAGTAAAAATACCCTTCAGAAATTCACCTGCACCAATAATGTTTGTGGTTATCTAAAATCTGCTCTGTGGAACCCAAGTGCAGGGTTTCTGAAGATGATTAACAGCTATACAGCAAAAACCAAAACTTCTTTTTTTTTTTTTAAGTTAAAGCAGCAGTAACACAGAGCAAGTGTTAATATCTATTAGCAGAGAAGCAAAAATTAATATAAATAAAAATTCATGATCACAAGATCTCCGTTACAGTATGTTTAAATCAAAGAGGATAGGATCAAGTTAGATGAATATTTAAAATGAGAAGACAAATGCTTTCTTTTAACTCACAAGGAGAAATAAGACATGAAACTAGTTCCGCACAAACATAATATTAAAACAATGAAGCAATAAGTGTCAGATTTTGATGTATTCTCAGGTGATATACAATTAAAAAAACCCACAAAACCCAACCAAATGAACAGCCCAAAGCCCAAGAAACCACAATAGCAGCAGAGGCACAGGAAACACAGCTGTAAAGCCTGTCCTATTTCAAAACAAACATTTTCTGATACATCTTTTCTGTCTGGCATGAAAGAAGCAAGTCCTTGAGCTGCCATAGTTCATTTTTCCTAAATGGGTAACTTCATTACTTTATTTCTTATGGAACGTTACTGATTTCTGAGGGGACTGAATGAAATCATGATGCTGTCAAAAAACAGTTTTGGAAAGTGGTTTCGGGCTATCTGACCCTTAAAAGACCACCCTATCCCACCAAACTAGTCCCTACTTAAAAGCTCACATAACAAGAAAAGTAGAAGCGTCCTGTTAGAACAATTCATCATGTCTCCATTTCATACAGTAAATATTTAAATAAAGGCAGAATCTTTTTCTTGTTCCTGCTACTTCTGTCTGCATTTCTCTTCTCATCCACTTACACATACCTGAATACATAATCCTTGATTTGGGTATCATAATTTGCAACTGAAAGCTTTGCTGATCTCACAAATTGAGGATTAGGCCTCACATGAGGAACGAGCAAAAGAAATTGTACGAACTCAGAAGGTGTAAAGGTCCTAAAAACACTATAATCTCACATATTGAGTGGCCTCTGAGTATACACTGACACCAGTTGCAATAGTTTCACCTCCTGTAAAAGCTATGTATTGGTAAACATTCAGTCACATAAATACTGACACCTTCTTAATCTCAAAACAAAACAAATGAAGGGTCTCAAGTTTGACAAAACTCATAGACACACACACTCTATTACAGGCATTACCATATACATTTCCTCAGAAAGATTTTCTCTCCTGAACTCCAGCTAAATGCAGAAACTGGGCCATGCCTTAATGACATAAAACTTCTTATAATTTATATAAAACAAAGATGGGATAATGTGACAACTTGCACCTCAATGTTTCAGTTTGAGACTAGAAACATTCCTCTGTTACTGCTAAATTCTTAATCCTCACCTTGAGGTTTGAATACATATGCCACAACAGGAATCGCCCATGGACAGATTAAACTGCATTTCATTGTTTCCAAAAGGTGAGCTATGACCTTTGTAACAAGTTATATGTGAGGAACCTTATATATAAGAGGGAAGTTATTTTAGACCCGTGCAAATAAACTTGTATATAAGGAGGAACCTTACCTTCTGCCTCTGACGATGTTTTTGACACAGTGATCTCTATGATAACGAACAAACTGTTGACAGGTCATCCTAATTTCCTCAGGTACAGAGGGATCTGTATGACCTGCTGCTTCTCTTCCTCCCCAGAGAAATTCAAGTCTTTAAAAAAAAAAAAAAGAAAAAGAAAAAAGGCAAAAGAAAATAAATTAAAACCAGCAAATCAACCAGAGGCATTTTTAAGGAAACTGCAAATAACAGAACAGAACTCATAGGAAGCTTATGACAACTGTTTTACTGTTTTTGTGCCCAATACTTTATATACAATCTTCCTAATAAACTTGTATGGCCTTTGAACACTGAGAGGTTTTATTCTAGGCTCAGGCAGAAGGAAAGACAGAGAGTAGTTAGGAGCCAGCTTTAGCTGCTGGATTCACACCGCAGCCAGCTAGCTCTAAGTTAAAGATGGCTCTGTTACTCACGCCTCCACAGTGAGGTACCAATCAAAGTGTCCATCCACACAAAGCACTTGCATGAGGTTATGAATACAGGAATTTTAAAAAGTGATGATAGAATCTGGTTCAGCATTCGCATCTAAATTTTAATTTATCAGCTGAAATTATTTCTAAAGATCCATCATCTCACTGATCCAATCACATACTTTGCCATCTTTTGCCAAAGATTTTGTCTACAGGGAGCCTGTGGGATTTTTGTCTTTGGGAGTGTCATTAGGACAGCAGCAAAAACTCATGCACCATGAACTGCAATTAACTCTCCACAACTGGGAGAGAAAAGAAATTTGGAAGATAGAAAAACAGGAAATGGAATGCAATGGCACTGAACACTCAATACCCTTTAAAAATTACCACCTTTAATAACTAAGTTTATAGGTGTAAGTGTAAAGATTCTATTTACCTTCGCTTGAATGGTAGAATGATTAAATGCTTATCTAAGCCAAAAATACCAAAGGAAATGAAGCCCTGCAGGAAAAGATACAGAAAAAGCAACATTAAGTAAAAACTTTGGTTTCTAAAGAACAGAAATAAAACGTTAAAAACTCATTGCCAAAACACAGGTGAGAAGTATCCCTCTTCTCTAGATATTGTTCAAAATGCATTTTGTTTCTGCTTTGATTTCTCATTTGGGCCTTAAAAAGACAGATTAATAACAGTCCATCAAAGAAACTCTTCAAGAAACTGTTCAGTAAACCTGATGCTGTGACGTGTCATCTGACACTTAAAACATCAGTATCCTTACATAGCCAGTTATTTAAATCTGTCTTTGTTAATGTCAAGAAAATAATTGACTTCTTGTAATTTGAATGCTAGAATGCTTTCTAGTTAATTCATTTTTTGTGCCGCTTTTGTATCAAAACTAGTATCATTACTTGATACTGCAGTGCATCTTGTAGGCACACCTGACCATGGATCTGTAAAACATTCCTCTAGTATGTGTATTAACACCGCCTTCCTTTCACCTTCATAAATAACAAAGCTATCTGGTGTCATTTTGCACTGAAATAGGCTGGAACAATTATACATGTAATTGTCAGCTATTAGTTAATGGTGCTGTAACTGAAATTGAAGACGTAATATCTTAAAAGCCTTATAGTATCTACGTAGCCATCTCGCACCTATTTAGTTACACTGGTGTAATTCCACAGAAGCGACACCGGTGAAACTTTCTGGTACAAATAAGGCTAAAATCCTACTCAGTTTCCATAGGCATTTGGCACTCAGTTGTCATTTGTACTTTTGAAAGCGTTCATGCACATAAAACATGCTTATGCACATAAAAGACACGCATTATGATAAGAAAGCTATCAAAGCAAAAGAAAACGCTTGAGAAAAAAAGGCAAAACAACATAAGGAGCTGGTGACTTCAGCATTGTTTGAGGACTTCAACTTACAGTGCTTGTAACAGCATGTGCTGCAACACCCACTAACAAAGTCATTTTCGGAACAAACATTGATAAGTACCTGACCAAAATTAAACACAGCACAGAAGAACTGCAATTCTACATATAGCCTTCCAGGCTCTTCGTTGAACAGCCACCACAAACAACTGGAAAGATTCTGTTAAGAAAGGAAAAAAAAACAACAACAAAAACCACAAACCTAAACTGACTGTTAAAAATCAAAAGCACTTTCTTACCCTTCACATGCTAACAGATTCTTGCACAATTTTCACTGTCTTTATTTAACAAATTGTTCAAATAAAGACAAATAAGAGGGAATAAACACCTTAAAACATCACTTTAGTTAGGCTTAATAGCTGGGGGGGGGGAGGGGGGGAGCAGGGGAAGAGCTTGTTTGTTTTTAAACAAAATAATGCAAAACATACCAGTGTAGAGGTCCTGCCCCTTTACATGTTTATATAAGGAACTTGCCTTAAGCATACTTAAGTATTCAATCTAACACAGACAATATTAGCCCAGACAGATTTGCAGTATTTGTCTTTAGGCCTGTTTAGCTGAGACCAGTGCTTTCTACATATTTTCTGCATAGTTAAGATTGCAAGCTGAAGCCCATACCACTTCAGCTATTTTAGGTGCCTGACAGAAGGAAAAAACCTCCAAAGTTAACCCCTTTGGATGTAAAGTTTAATTCTTTAATGTAACTGGTCTCATTTCATACTATCTATGTAATCATTCAGATACAACTAAAATAGAGGCTAATTTGGGACACCACTTAAATATAGAAGATATGAAAAATATATTAGCATGGAGTATTTGATACAGGAAATTTGAGAGAAGAAAACTTCCATTTTGTAATTTAACAGGACCTGAAAAGCAACAGTAGTAACTATTACACTAGATAGCTGTGCCACACTGTTCTGCTTTGCAATATTACATATTTGTGCCATAGTATTTTCCATTTCAAATAAAGATACTTCCCCCCTAATTGTCATCCACAAGAAGCTCAACTTTGAGCATTAATTCAGAGAGAGTTGTTTCTCATCTTCGTCACAGTTAAAAATTCACATTATATCCCTAATGCATTACATTCCGGTATTTCACACTTTTACACAGGAGCAGCCACCTTCACAGGTGGGACCTAGTCAGTAATGATGCTTGGCAATACCAACTTAGATACACTGCCTCCAAGCTACCACTAAAAGCAACAAACCTGCATTTTCCCATTTCAAAAAAAGTCTTACATTATTCTTAATTACTAAAGCACCTCAAAGAAATCCAAGTACCAAATATAAGCATGATCAGATGAAAACAATTTTTGTACAGTCTCCTTCAGAAGTAGAATTCACTTTATATTTTTAATTGATTATTGTCTCAGGAATAAGACTAGCTCTTGACAAAAATGGGAAGAGGGGCAGTAGTGATGAATTAATTACCAAATGATGTAATTCCATTTTCTTTTTACCTTTAGGGTTCTCCAGTGTGGCTTGCTCACTAACATCATCAATCTTAACTTGCCTTTAACTTATGATGTGTCATAATAATTAATTTTATGACAACCCTCTTCCAGTAAGGGAACAAAATAAAGCCTCTAATTTATTTAATGAATTGTTACATGAGGAATTGAAAGATTTTTACTGGACTGCCTACATAGCTTTCCTAAAAATCATTCCACCTCAATGAGTTAAACAACATGGGGAGAAAAAATATTTACAGCAAACAGGCCAACAATAAGAAGTAAGCACAGCAGCACATGTCTGGCCAGCTGTTTGTCTCCGGTCTGTAGAAGCTGTTCTTCCTGAGCCAATACGCAGGTTTGAGCACTGCAATGACTCACACACTGATCAGCTGAAAAACAAACCAGAATTTTTCATTAGGCTTCTAAGTTATGAACTCCATGAGCAAACTTGTTAATATAACTTGCTGAGTTAAATTACCTTGTAAGTATCTGTACTGAAGTCACACACGCAATATTTAATATTAGCTTTGACAATAATCTGTTCAGACACCTATTCTCAAATGAAACAGTAGTTTACATGTGCTCCTGAAATGAGGAAACTTTTTGCAACAGAACTCTTCTTTCAAAGGTTTAATGCAAGCTTAAGTTGTGGTTAACATTTAGAAAACACTACTAGAAAAAAAGAAAAAATAGCATTTTCTCAGAACAGTTTTTAAACTTAGAATAAATTTCTGGAATAAATATTTCAAATATACCACCAGCTTTAATGTTTTTACTCTGTATCTCAGCATTGTTGAGCTCTAGATCAGACAATCAACTGTACTTATTTCAGTTCTGTGACTGTATTTTTAACATGGTATATCAGAACACTGTCATAATTCTGTCAATCAAAAGAGCCAAACACACAGAGAATGGCTGCTTGTCTTCCAGCTACAGAGGTCTAAGGAATTCTGAGTATCTTCCTCTAGATGGCAGTGAAAAACTTCCTGGCAAGGACATGCCTAAGTATCTGCACCAGATACCTGTCATAGCAGTTCAATGGGATAGGAGAAGGATTAGTAATTATTGCAGCCAAAGTTACACAAGTGTATCCATTACAATTTGCTTTTACTGATTTATAGTTTTGAAGTGTTCACTCAGTAGGTCGAAAAAATTTCCACTCAATCATAAGGTATTTTCTACTCTATCTTTTAGGGTAAGAAAATTAAACTTGGCCTTCCTCCATCATTGGAAGACATTCTTATGCTGCTTGTCTGAATTACTTTATAGATAAAATAGTTGGCAATAGGTGGAAAGCTAGCATTTTGTGAGAGGAGACATAATTAAGTATGTTTCAGTGTGAAACACTTAGATTTGTTGAAAGTTATGCTGCGTCCAAACAAACATAAGGATATGAACTTCCTTGTTAAGGATGCAAAAAAAAACAAGAAAAAGAAAATAGGAAAAAAAGAAAGGTTGCACTGCAGCTAGCTTTGATTATTGGAAGAGATATATGATGAGAATGGGCTGAGCATGCAGTTTTCCATCAGGTGCTGAACAGTACTTAGATCCATTTTTTCTATTTCAGTGACTCCTAAGGCCCCCTTAGTCAATTTTCTCCATCTCTCTCCCCTAGACATGGATAATACAGCAGCATGGACATTTGATCTAATCTGCAGTAAGTGCTTCCTCCTCTAGATCTAAAGTTTCTCCTTCAAAACCTGTGCATGATTACAACAAAGGCTTCAAAGGTCTTTTTAGAAGATGCAAGGTGTGAATATGAGAATGTAGAAAAGTGTGTTTAAGTTGAAAACTTGAGGCAAAGTAGGGTTATGCATTTAACTTCTCAGTGTCCAAACAAGGCAGTGATGGAGAGGTAAAGTCTAAATGCTCAGAAGGATGTGTTAAAGTAGCTTAGTGGTAAAAAAACACAACCCAAAACAATTGTCCACCTTGAGCACTGAAAGATTACTAATAACTATCAGGCAGAAGAGAACAAACACCTAACATATTGTCTAATGCTTGAATTTAATAGGAAATACAAGTTATCTAGGAAAGTTGAGAGAACAACAGCCCAAACAGTTTCTTTGTGAGAACAACACACATAAATGTTGTGGAAAAGTTTGTAGTATTAAAACAAGGAGACACTACTGCTTTACCTGTCTCAATTGGAGGAACCTTGCTTTCAACAGCATTTGACACTGCTTTGCTCTCTCTAGCACAGGATAATTCACCATTTGTTGTTTGACAAGAACAGCAACCTATTAAGCACATACAGTAACAGGAGAGTTAGCTTTCTTCATTACCATAATTTATTTTCCAAGTATAATACTATATTCTATAAAACTTTAACTATTTTGCTCAAAAATAACCCAAAAGGAGAAAGCAGACTTAATTTTTTCGAATTGCTGAGAGGGTTAATGGCTTACACTACTAATATATAGAAATATTTAACATAGTACTACCACCATAGAAGCAACATAAGTACTTTTAGCTAGAGGGAAAACACACGGCAAGTGATCAAAAAGGCAACATACAAACAAGGAGAATTAGAAACACATTGAGTAGCAAGGCTGCAGGCATATAATTCATTCTCAGAGAGACCGTTTAGTGGGTAAACAATCTAAGACGCCTAGTGGACTGCATTTATCACATCCTTATCAAGATACCACTACTTACATAAAAACCATACACATGTGTTTTTTCCTGTCCACTTCCCCCACCCTTACAGTGATAACCATCAAGCTTTCCTTAGAAACATAAACCTATATCCTTGGGCAGTTATATCTAGATTTTCTTCTCTCCTACTGTAACACTTGAAGGTGTAAACAACTGTCCTTCCCAGGTCAGAACTGAATTTGGAACATTATTTTATTGTATTCCGAGCCATTTATTCTTCTACAAATCTACTTTCCCTACCTCTTTCTGCAGATGGCTGTGCAGAAGATCCTGCAGAAGGCTGAGGCACAGTAGCTGAAACTCGACTCCCCTCACTCCCTTCCACTTCAACCTCCTCCACTTGGCTACGTGGTGAATATGGGTTCAATACCTCATAGATTGACTCTTGCCTATTTCTGTTCATGCACATAAGTGAGACACCTGACATCAATATACTGATGAACAGGATCACTGCTGTGGTAATTATCTGTTAAGAGAGCAAAGAAAATACACTTAAATACAAAATAAAGGAAAATAGTTGCATATATCTGTCTTTCTAACTTCTGTACTTTCCTATACTAACAAATGCATCTGAATAAGACAGAGTTTTCTATATTTACATTTGCATTTACAATGCATCTTGTGGCATTGAAGGAGCAATCAGTACACGAGACTAATTCCCCTTGCCTGAGTAACTCAGATTTTTTTTTTTTTTTTTTTTTTTTTTTTTTTTTTAAGTGAGGACCCCTATTTCCCATGCAAGCCAAAAACATCCCCTCACCATCATCATCTTTCCCCTCAGGATCATTAGTGCTCCAGTTTAAATTCTGTTCAGGCACCTTTTAATTCCAAAGAGGTATGTGCTCTTGTCACCCTCTGGCTCTAATTTCCATGCTTTCTCCAATGGGGAGCATCCCATTAATTAACCTTTCCTTCTAGTCATCTGCCACTGATATCCAGAGTCCACTGTGAGGCTATTTAAGTACTTGTGAAAGTGCCACATGAATAACCCTGAGAGACTCATAGCCTCCTTATCCATAAGAAAGACAGAGGGAAAACACAACAAATATCTATGCTAGTGCACTTTACATCCTCTGAAAAGAGGAACTATTTATTGGTAAAAACTGTAGTTCAGGCTCAGGGACTTTCAACCCATGATTGCGCAGAGAAGTCTCCCATAGCGCAAGCAGTTACTGCTACACTTGTAATGTAGATCCTATCTATTACAGACCAAAAGCCATTAATTAGCTATTGAATGGTAATAATTTTAGATAATTATCAAGCAAGACTACAAATTAGTCACCAGAAAAAGGGCTCTGCAATTCATTACCACTCCTAAGCCTTTCCTTTGGGAAGCCTACTCCCTCTTTTTCTTAGTCATAGCTGCCTAAACACAAAGGTCCTTGTTCAAACAAGTTTTCCTAATAGTTCATTACAGAAATACATTTTTTTTATCAATCTGTAAGTATTCTATAATGATACTGTTATTATAGTAGCCTGTACTTTGACTGAAAGCTACTTAAATAAGAAGCAAACAGAGAACGCAATTTCTCAATAATGTATTGGACACGGCAGAAGCCTGAAGTGATGAAGACAGAACATGTTCATACCTGATATTTTCCATAGAAAAAGGCAGAGTCAATACTAGTGTTGTTACGTTCACCAACAATTAGTAAGATTCCCACCAGAAGTGTTGGGACTCTGAAAGAGCAAAATACAAACAAAGTAACATATTCAGCACGCTCCCACTAATTTTACAGGGAAACATCTGAATTAACTTACCCCCATCCAGCTATGATAACAAATCCAATGGGAATCTTTACTGTTTCTCTCTTCCTCAACAGAAACAAAGAGAAAGATAGAAAACCTACCAAAAGAAACAAAAAGAAATGCCTTGTTTATTATTAAAAAAGGGAACTGATAAATATAGAGTCTAGAAACTCTATGATGTGACCTGTTCAATAACTAAGATATTCTTCTCAGACCTTCAAATAGTCCAAAATTGTTTTTCTAGTTGTATTCTGAGAAAGTAAAATAGAAACACGTATTATCTTAAAAAAATCACATTAATAATAAAACACTGAAGAAATTCCAGGACATTTTATATTAAACATCCACTTCTAAATGCCTAGAAAGGTTCACAAGCGTGTAAGAAATGTCATAAGAACATTTAAGACACAAGTAACTAATTTCTTAAGGTATCAACAGCAGTTGTTCTGGACTGACAAGCTTAAGTAACCAACAAATAATGTTGTATTCTGTTACATTTCTTTAAAAACTGACTAGTCCTTTATAAGGTCAAGGCTAAATTTAACAAAAAAGTTTTACATATTTTTACATATATAACTATATATGGGAGTATCTTCTGGAACTGCCTATTCTATTCATAACTCAGAAGCTCAGCAACATTCCCTATGCTGAAGCAAAGCTAGTATTTATGTTAGGCTATACTAATCATGAGTTACCTATTTCAGCTAAACATAAATACAACTTACTCCACAAAAACACCACAGGAATTAAACCCTTAGACTTCTGGACTCAAGAACGGTATAAAAAGTCTCCTGAATACGCAAAGTCTCTTTTTTTAATCATACAAGTAAGGTTCTCCAAGCTTCTTGATGCATCTTTCAAATCTGCCTATTTCAAGTAATCCCTTCATTAACCATCTACACCTCCAGAACGCACACATTGTTTTTAGAAATTATACTTGCCAGGGAAAGAAATGTTAAAGCTACTTTGGTATTTCCCTTCATTCTGTATTTCCTACTTTTCTGAGGCACAAATTTTTTAAATCTACTTAATGTTGAATAATTAAAATCTTAAACTCTGAATTAATTAAAAATCACCAATAAGATTTTGACTAGCTGAAGGGCAACCCTTCACATTCACTCTATTTGTAATCGCTTCTGCCTTAAGAGCAGGTTCTTGCCTTTTGTTTCAAGCTACCAAGGCTGCTGTATCTAGCAAAGACAAACAAGACCTGCCTAGGTATAAGCTTCCAATAGCAGAAGCAGTGCCTGACGCTGAGCCCTGTGTTGCTAGTGCTGCAGCCTGGCACAGCTTACAAGTATGCGTATTTGTAGAACTACATACAAGTGAAAGGAACAATTACTCTGAAGAATATAATAAAATTATTACAGTACATTAATCTTTTATTACAGTACCTAGTTCTGCCTAGAAAAATCATACCTGTCCACAGGTAGGTGCTATAAAGTGAGCTGTAGAGGAATATAAATACTAGGATCTGCATGGTGATGTCTTTCTCTTTAACAATGAAATTCCATACCACCATTCCAATGCAAGCAATAAACTGGAAAGAAAGGTAAGACGCCACCATTTAAATTGGGAAAGCAGGATGACAAGAAAAACTGAACACAGTGTAATACAGCTACAGTAAGCTTCAAAACTCCACTCCCAGATTCACTGCAGTGTGATTTTATGAATTGGATAGTTCTCATAGCAGTAAGGCAGTGCAGCAGTAAATTCAGTATTACAGTTATGTCACTATTTTCAGGATAGGTTTTTTTGACAGCAATTATATAGCTCAGAAACTGGGAGTAAGGCAAGTCAGAAAAAATATATAATCTTATAATAAGTAAATGTAAAGCTTTTGTTAAGTACAAACCATTTATCTGAAATGATTTGGACATGAAGCTGAGGTCAACAGATGTTTGTTCAGCCAAGAATTATACAAGTTTTCACCCAGTGATACTGCATATATGATAGTTTTAGTACTGAAGCAATCTGAAAAGATAGGCTGAAATATTATGGAAACAGTAATACAGTAGTTCAAAATTTTTTTAAGATGAAAGCTAACTTTGCTGTTATAGACAAGAAGCACCTGCAACTCTCATACATGACTTTTTTCAAATGTGACTCCGTGATCAGACCTGAGAGTTTACTATTTTTTTCTTTTTTAAACTACAGAACACTTCAGAAAACACTACCACACAGACACATTACAAGCACAGGCTGCTCTCACTGAATTTAACAGCAGTTGTGCAGTTGACTTCAGGGGAAGAAGCAACATGTACTCTATAGTTTTCTCTCAGTTTAAATAACAATTAAAATTAATCCAGAGGTATTTGGCTTTGCCCTTCCCTAGCCACCAGCCATGCATTCCCATACCCCTTCCTTGCATAAGCACTGGCACCTGTTTGATCCCTCAGCAAGCCACTTCAGGGAGCTAAACCGGCAAGGGATTATTTTTCTATTTAGCTCCTTGAATCAGGTCACCATAGAGTCAAACACACACTGCTGCTGATCCTGGCATTGCTGACTTCAGATTGGCACAAATTGATACAGAAGTGCACTCAACAGTATTAGGCAGTAATTTATGATGCTAAAAATATATTTCAGAAGCCACTCTCCATTCTGATTGCTTATAGCTCTGTTTGAAAACCATACTACCAGCACTAACCATCATTTTCTTTAAGGGTCTATTTTAAGGCACAGAAATTATTTAGACAAGTCGCACATTAGATTCCCCTGCCCTCCATAGATGGCTACAAAGATATCACTGTAGAAACCAAACTTGTAAAAATGTTAAAAGTAAGACTTTAAAAAACCCCAGCACTCACACAATACCATTCTTCTTACTACTGACCTGAGCAACAAGTAGATTTGTTGTAATCATATGAGGAAGCTGTTTGTATTTCTTACTCAGAAGAACAACAATAAGAGACCAGATCTGTAACATACAAGAAAAAATTGAATTTAAGAGTAAAACAAAACCCAAAAGAACATGACGAGTATTCTGGCAGACTATGGTGAAATTAAATATACAACAAATTTTCTTGAAAAGTTTCTTAGCAACATGACTACTGTAGTCAGCTCCACACCATCTGCTGCCAGTCCGTATGCCTCAGCAACTACGGCCAGAAAAAGCAATGCACCTTTGTGTTCTCATGATGATGAAATATTTCCAGAAAGCACCAAGAAATATTTCCAGGAAGCATCCGTAGTGCCTATAAAGCCAAAACACAATTCACATTCGATTTCTGGATTATCAACCCATTTTTTAAGAATTGTGCACCCAGAATTGCTAGGAAGTGAATTTGATAAAGCTACATTAAAACCTACAAGGTAAACATTTTCATTAACACTCATTAATACTTCATTAAATAAATATTCACTGACGTTTCCGGAGCTGAAGTTTGTACACAGCCTCCATTACTGTGATATCCAAGCACGTCACATGGCTTGATGTAATTAATCCCTGTGGTGTAAGCTAGTACTGTTACTCCCCCACACCGTTATTTTTAAAAAAAAAAAAACAAACACAAACAAAACAAAACAAACCAAACCCAAAACCAAACACACCACGAAAAGAACAAACTCTCAAGCCCTGCACTTGTGCTCTAATTCACTTACCCATATTTCCCTACAGTGCTGCTTTCCAGCTCACCCACTGCTAAATCAAGAAGATTTTTAACTCCTTCCTCATCCTTCTGCAACAGGATACGACGAGGAAATGTGAGTCATCTTATCGTGACTCAATTTGCTGCTTATGTACTAACATTACCCTGACATGACAGTGTGCTTTTGTATATAACTTCATCAACACCTACCAGAGAAATGAGGCTGACAATACTTATGTCAAAGCTAACATTTTGGAGTGCAGATGCCAGTGGGGTGGGGTCCATAGATGGAATGGTCAACAGCCATGCAGAAACATACATAATAGGTGCAGACACAAAAGTGCTTATCACCATGCCTGAGGTAATCTGCAAAAAGAGTCAACAGAAACAAGAACAGAGTTAATCAGATCTCAAGCTAAACAATCTGCTTTCAGAAATACAAGCACTGGCAAACTTATACCTTTGAATTAAACATACACAGACCTTTAACAAATCATTGAGTTATTTCTATAACAAATTATTTAGAATTTGAGCCAGAAAGTACCCATTTTACACATACAGTTAAACTGAAAATTTTAATAAGCTTCTGAAATAGTAGGAATAGAGAGTCCCCTACTGCAAATCCTTATAAGCTTTTTCATGGGTGTCAAATATACTAATGACTACAGTCTAGGAGTGGATTTACAATGTCACAATTTACTTTTGGATGCAAAGATTCACACTGTAAATAAATAAGAAAACATGTAATTATGCAAATACTAATATGCACCAATTCATGAGAAGAAGCCATATATATTTACATTTAAGTGATTTCTACTTTGGTTTCTCATTGTTTTTCTGCTTTCTAGAATTTGCACAGTGATGGATGTGTGAACTGTTACTCATACTACAGATACTACAGATCTCTGTTTTAAAGAGATTTCCTGAGTTTGTTGGGCACAAAATCCTATCTTGTAAGGTTTACTTTTAGTGTCCTTTTTTTCTTTCTTTTCTTTAAAAAAAACCCAACTAAACAAACCAAAAAAAGATAACATTAAAAACAACGGAAGTCAACAGGAATGTTTTAATGTCACTTCAAGTGGAAGAAAGGAAACAGTTAAAAAATTTGTATTTTAAGTTGAAAAGATAATTGATACCCCCTACTATAAAAAAAAAGTAAAATGCATTTCTACCATAAGATTTAACTGAAGGGCAACACAACAGAATCAGTTAAAGCATAAGCTCTTCTGTAAGTTTTCAGCATTAAGCTAACACTTCCTACTGAAGTCAGTAACATCATTTCTGTTTTTTCCTACAAAAACAGTAGCTCAAAGACAAGGTCTTTGGAAAAAAAAAAACCTAACCAAAAAAACAACAAACCCACTACAAAGATACAAGTTCTTTATATTTAAAGTTATCCTAGTTCTTTCTACTAGAGTCAAGAATAAGAAAAGTATGAGGACTTATTTATGAACATGTACTATCGTACACTTGACACATCAGGAAAGAGTACTTTGCTTAATTAATAATCTGAAATATAATTTATATTTGAGATCTAGGGAGTACAAGTAAATCTAAGGAGTCTATACTACAGAAAAGCAAATTCATCAAGCCTACTTATTTGTTTAATATTTCATCAACAAAGTTGAAGCTCAAAGTTAGTACATGTTTGGGAAAAGCTAACTACATACAATTCCTACTTCCATATTAAATTGACTTGCAAATATTGCGACACCAGGCGCTGCTGGAAAAACTCCATAAAGAAATGCGTAGTTTGATAAACTGGTGTGGTTGACTACGCTGTCACTCTTGTCCAAGAGTTCCACCATTTCTCTACAGAGAAATGGCATCATAAGTCTGAAAAGAGAGGGAAAAAAGTAATTTTAAAAAATATTACTCAAGCTATAGCCACAGACTCTTCTTTACTCAGAAGATGAACCAAAAGGAAATTTAAGGCTTCTTTGAATACTATTTATGAAAAGCAAAATACTGACATCACTTTGAATGATTGCCTTTACAGTTACCATGACATTTACCAGCTGCTTAAAAATTTTGTGTCACAAGTTAAATCAAAAAAACCCATACACAAAAAAAATGGTAAAAATGACAACAAACTCTGGCATACAAGCACATTCTCTGATTGTGCAGACATGTTCTTTGTATAATCCTCACATTTAGAAAGGTAAAACATAAAAAAGACCCTCATTTTTCAACTGTTAAAGTAATAGTAGCTATAAGCAGTCAGCAGCTTTGAAACTTAGACCACCTTTCTGCAAGCTGTCTGAAATATAACAAGGGCTCAAGCTTAAGTATCCCATTCTGAAAGTTTTGGTCAGCAAAAAAACCCTGCATCAATGCTACTCTGTTCGCCTTTAGCAATACCCCAGATCTCACACAGACTCACTATGTAAGCCTTACACAGGCTAATTACAGAAACTCACCAGTAAAGCAAAGTGGTAGCATTAAAAAACATTTTTTCTCATGTTCTTACACAATTTGTCATTAAGCTGGTTTAAAAACTAGGTCTTTAAGTCTGCTAGTTAGTTGTACTGATATGCAAATGCACCTTCAAATTTTACAGTATAAACTTAACCACCAAACAATCGTTCTATTATGTTAATTGTAGCTCTGTAGCAAATAAAATATTTAGTTCACCAGTAACTGAGATATATTCAAGGGAAGATAATGATGGCATAAGTTCTAAATACAAATTGTCATTTATTCACACTTAAAAGTCAGACAGTTTAAGAGTGTAAAGCAACCATTTTTAAGCTCTTCCAATATAGCAGTTTCAAAGATTTATAGACAAAGCAAGGAAAATTAACTGATTTAGAGATGTATCGTGTAATCCAAAGAAAATACAAATGCTAATCAAATAATACTTAAACTCACTCTTGTCGAACTATTTAACTAGTAAATTTTAATTTAAGCTAGTAATTCCCCAAACACCCAATTCACGACAGACAGCCTGCAGGCAGTCCACGAGCCACAGCACCCCTGAATTCTGTTCTCTGCAGAGCCTGACAACAGGTTTGTGGTGTGCAAAATTTCTTTTAAAAGTTAACAGTTGTATACTATCAGAGTTTGGGAAGCACTCACCCAAAATACTGGAAGTGAAACATACTATCACTGTAATGATTTTGAGAGAAAAGCCATCAGACCGGTATATTGAGAGCTTAAAACATCTAGAGAACAAAATTATAAAAGTACATAAATCGAACTTACAGTTTAGCTGTGATGAGAAGGATCAGTGCAACAAACATACCCTTTGTCAGTGTTTTTGTTTGTCCCACCATAGTTAGTCCAAGGTAAAAAAGTGCGGAGCCAGAAAATGAACTGCCCAGTCCGTCAAGGAAGTTTTCAAGGTACTCAGGAATTTTCTGGCCAAGAATAAAGTTTGAGGCAATTCCTATGAAGACCATGAATACAATTGGGTTCTGCAAAACTCGAAGGAGTGCTAGGCCCACTATTTTGATTTTGCTGTGTGACACAGTGCGATTATCCCTCCACTTCTGGATTTCACAGAAGATAAACCCAAGAGGGTTTAGCATCATAAGAGATATTGGAGCCACTAGGTATATGTACTGGAGATATTCTGGGTAAGTGGTTTGATACAAAGCTTCAACTAGAAGACAGGAAATGAAAAGTGATGAGTGATAACATTTCAGTACAAAAATACATTAATATTGAAATTAAGTTTTGTTGTCTGAAAACTAGAGAAAAATTATTTCATTATCCTTCAGAGGTAACTGCATTTACAATCGATATAAGATGATGTAGTAAGACAAGTACACCCAATCACCATTAAGCCACAGTCATCTAATGAACACGTTAAAGATCAAAGATTAACTATCCAACTCTATTTAATGATTCTATGAATATTCAACATTTTCAGGAAAAAAGAAAATAATATAACAATCCCACATGCCCTTTGAGTCATCCCAAATGCTGAAAAAAATTGTTTTTTCGCTGAATTGCTTTTCCTTCCCAGAAACATGAGAGTCCTTTGCAGGACATAAGTTGCTTCTCATCTTAAGGGAATCTCACATCTCTGGAATTTAACCAGTTTTCAGTGGGTGTATCAGGTGTAATCTTTCTACACCGATTCCATAAAACACAGCAAAGCAACAACCAAATAAAAAATACATTAGCACATAATTATTAGCTCATTATTAGTTCATTTTCTGGGACTACTCAGGACAAGAGTTCTGTACTTCTGGTCCCTCAAGGAACTTTAAATCATGAGCATTTGTTTTCATTGCTATTACACACTTGTGAGTCAAGATAGAACTGCTTCTTACTTCAAGTTTGTGCTAACAGCACTTCAAAAATCATCAAAAGACTCTGGAAAGATATACAAGATTCTATCCTAGGGTGAATTAAAAAAACCCAAAACACTATTTTTAATGTAGGATTTTGTTTTCTTTTAATTATAATACCCTATATTAAGGGTGGGAAAGTCACTTGTAAAGCTGCAAGGTCTTGAATCCTGCAGAATGCAGATGTTTTTGGTTTCCCTATCATAACTCCATATTGAAAAACGGAAAAGGAGAAATGATGCATATGAAGCACTTTCTCACACAAGCAGTAAAATAACGTTTAAATTTTCATCACTGCTTTATGTTTGCATTTTAAATATGTTTTATAAACAAAGAGTTCAAGTGAAATTACTTTATTTTAAAATTTCTAGGTCTATACTGTTGTATTTCCTATATATGTATTAAATGATTAATTGAATCTACCAAAATTAATTTACCTGCTGTTTATCTGGTTAACAATACAGAGTTCATCTGTGTAAGAATGTCATGTTAATTTTCCAGACTTCTTTGGAAAGATAACATTTACCTTTTACTTGCCTTATAATGTTATTATTTCCCATAATTTTCAGAAATATGCAAAGTGATGCTTTCCATTTTAGTTTTTCCTACCCAAGGTAGAGAGAAACACATTCTTCCCCAGGCAGAAGTATCTTAATATGCAGATGCAATTCTATTCGTACTACAAAGAATATAAAAAACAAAAGGAAGCACTATTGCATAAATACACCTAGTAGACCTTTCTATGGGATAACTTAGCACTCTTAAAGTACTAAATAAAGTTTAAGATCACTAAGCAGCCAACTGTTGCAGGCATTTCCATTTCCCCGTATACTAAACCTCTTCTTGTTCTGAAAAAGTTTTCCCTCGTGACTATGTTTTTCAAAATCCAAAAGGTTTTTACTTTCATATTAGTTAGGCATCTGGAATGACAGGATCTACTAAGTGCTAAATCAGCATTTACTATAAACAGCCTCCTCTTTAGATTGAATAAACTGACATCTGCAGTTAGTTGGTTTCCAATATATAACACAAAGCACTAAAGGTGCTTTTCCTCTTACAAGCCACGATTAAAGTACGTGTACAAGAGCTACCTGTCCTAAAATTCTGAATAAACTGCTGAACAGAACTTCCAAGTTTGTGGTTAGTTACTGCATTTAGCAAGCCAGTTTTAAACACTAAATATATTCTGATAAATAAAATAACTTTAAACTTGCTGGACACTTTTTATGTAAGTCAAAATTTTCTAAAACCCCAAACCTTAGAGTGATGTTTTTTATACAGAATGCCCATTTCAATCAAATGCAACTCAAGTCACACGTAATAAAAATTACTGTCATGAAAAATGTAATAAATCATTATTTTTTGGCAAAGTGAAACTGTATGCTTAATACAGCCCTATAAGTAATTTAACTGATGTATGAAGTCACAATGCATTTTCCTGGGTAGCATAAAATGGAACCAGTGTAGATTGCTGAGTCAGTGGGAAAAAATAAGAAATCACTCTTAAGGAATTATTAAGACAGTGAAAATAATCCACAACTTCTACCTCTGATGAAAAATTTTCTTTTTATTTAAATCAAGGTGCCTGCTTGCCGATGATAACAAAAAATTAAAATACTTTTTATACTTTTTTAAAAAAAATCAATTTTCCACATCCCAGCTGCTCAAAATTACATATAAATCACACACTAGTTGTTCATGCTTAATACAATTAGCACCACTGAAGTCATGGTAACTGAGCCATCATCCACACAACACTTCTGCTACACCTATGCTTTAACAATGCAGCACCGGAGAGTAGATGAAGCTGTTCTGTCAGAGTTGTATCATCTCACCGAGTAATAAAAACCAAGCAGACAAAGCCTTCTATGATAGTAATTCTATCTATATCGGGAGGTCTACTAGCAAATCTCTATCCCAGTTGTTTTTCACTCCAAACCAACATCAGTTTGTAGTGTAGAACTGTCATAACAGTGGTTAGAGAAAAACAGAGTTGTGATCTTTGAAAATTTAATCTATATTTTAATTTCCCTATGTGCAAATATTTGTTCAACAGCAAAAAATAGCACAGTGGTTATTAAAGAAAAAAAATTACATGAATGATGAAAACTCAGGACATTAATTATCTATTTAAGAGTTCAAACTGCCTTTTTAAATAGTGTTATTATAATACACAGATTTGTCAATACTGATTTTTTTTCCTTTACAAATTTCAACTGGAGCGGCCTTTAAAAATATATTTCCATTAAAAGATCAGATTTTGCTCAAAACACTACCTATCATCATACATAAAAAGAAATAAGCAAGGCATTCTTTGGTGCCTAGTCCTGCAAACACTTCACAGAAGCCACTACCAGTAAAAAGTTTGCACACCTAACAGCATGAACCAAACACTGGTGAAAGTTTGGGGATGGGAGAAGGGAAAGGACAGGAAAGGAAATAAACAGCTCTGAGAAATTAACAACCCTTAAGCACCTACAGTGTTACTGTTGCATGAAGTATTCCAGTAAAGCTCTTAATAAACTAAATCTTGTGAATTTGGCTGGATTGTACATAGAAGAAATATGAATCATATTTTATAAATCATGAAATACTTGGAAAAAAGTGCAATCTGACAAGAAAGTCATTCAAAGTAGAAAGAATATTTTAACTAGAAGGATACAATGGAAATATGTTCAGACAACTTCAAAATAGAAAAAAAGAGAAACCCTAATTGGCATTTTAAGCCAGTACCAAGAAACAAAGACATAAACCTCACAGCCTTATTTATGATACACTTCTGATTTCTCTCAAGAGGAATAAATCTCAGGAGATACAACTGAGGGAAGCAAGGTATTTTCATCTAGGGAAGAAAAAGTTTGCAACTGCATTTGTCTATATTTTATACATATCCAGCAAATTTGAAGAGAGTAAGAAAGATTCAAGATTCTCTTGAGCATGCTGCCCTGGAATAGGGAGAATAAAACTGCCAACTCCTCAAGTAATCTAAAATATGGAGCTACTTGTTGTTACGTATAATCTGGAATTGCATGTTTAAGCTTCTCTTTTGTAACTGTATTTTCAATTCGGTAATCAAATATCTTGCTTTTTGCTTTGCTAGAACAAACTTGCTTTCTTTTTTTTGTTCTTAACCTTGTTGGATGATAAGAGTGATCTCAAGAGAATTTGAGAGGCAGAGTACTTTCTCTTCAGGGAGCAGCAAACAAATGAAACAGTCCAGGCATCCTCTCCAAATGCCTTCGACTCGAGGTGTACTTTGAAGATCCTGATACCTGCAGTGTGCATTCCCACACCAGCCATACGGACAGGCAGCACTGGAACCTCCATTGGCGCAAAAGAGCCTCCCAAGGCAGGCAAAAAGCACTGCAATTCAGACAGTAGCAGGTGGGAGAAGCCTGCCACAACTCCAGATCACTTCCTAAGTATCACAGTATGTATGGCTAAAAGCGTGTTAACATACCTACAACATTTATAGGTTTTTAAGAAAACCTATAAAAAGGAAAAAAACAAAATCTTCCTTAGCAAAAAGAAAGAAAATAATAGTCTTGCAGATTGGGATAAAATTAAGTTTAATAACTGATATTGCTTGGAATTGAAAATATAGGCTTACAAGAAGAAGAGTACACAGCTATACAAGTTATACTCTGAGTGCCTCTTTGATTTTTGTTTGTTTGTTTTTTAGCTCCACTGGACTAGTGGTTAGTTACACATCCCAACAACAGCACCACAGCCGCATAAAATTCCGATTTGAGATACACAAATGCAAGTTACCACAAATCACGCAGCAATCTTGCTTTTAAAAGACAGACTTCTTCCACGACTATATCCTAAAGCATGTCTACTGGCCACAACAGAATAAAGATTAAGGGACAAAACATGATTGGCTACATAAATTATGTTAAGTAGCACAAAAATTAGAAGTTTCTTCTAAACAGATTTAAAGTTTACACACACTCCACAACCAGTCGGCACCAACGTTATGCACAGATGTTTTCTTTGAGCTAAACCAAGAGGTAATGCCAAATTAGTAAAAAACCCACTACAGCTATTTCTGAGGCCACAGGTTCAGGCTCATACTTTGCAAAGCAAGAAATTTTGGTCTTGGGGGAAACACTGGCAATTTCTCATAAGGGCATTCTTAACATGCAGTAAGTGTAAGGTAATTTATACCAATTTTGAAATTATATTTTAAATCCTCCCCCCCCCCATCTGATTTACTTTAACATGACAAGATCACATAGTCAACAGTAGTTGGATTGTTTTAAATTCTGTCTCATTCATACCAGCTGACAGTTTTCTTCCCTTACATGGTCTGACATCAAGAAATGTGACTTGAGAAATGGCTTAGATAGCTCATAGCTTCAGTTCAGAAGTCAATTTCCAATTATGGAAAAATAAAAGCAAACATGTCTAAAATACTGAAAAATAGTTTTAAAGAAGAAAGCATAAGGAACTACTTACCTATTGGATATCCCAGTGCAAAGTCATTGCTTTGTGTAGCAAAAATAGGGAACAAACCTGCTTTGCTAAATCTGTTCTCAGGACTGGCTACCAACAATGTTAAAATGCATACTAAAGAAAACACAGCAGCTTTGGCAACTAAAATACTGTACAGGAAGGACCAATTCACATTAGAAAAGTTAAGTACCACCATGTTTTTGAACAGTAGAGCAGGGAGTGCAAAACGGGACACAAAATTTCCCAGTCCTTTGGCCTGAGTTGTTGTGATAATGTTGGCTCTTCCAGCTATGTAGCCACAAAGAATTATTCCAAAGCATTCTAACAGGGCTGGGAAAAGCCTGCTTATTGACATAGAAGGAGTACCGCCGGTGGTATTGAGTTCAATTTGTCCAGGCAAAGAAATAGACATATTAGCTGAAGATGAGAGGTTCTTTGTATTGAAGTCTGAATAGTTATCCATTTCCTTTGACCACCTCTTCCAAAAAAAGAGCTTGAAATGATCTCATCTGTAAAATAAAAAAAGCATTTATTTATCAACTTCCAAAACTGTGTTTGTGAATATTTATGGTATCAGGCTTGCTGACAGAAGAGTTTACACTTACCTGTGCATTAGAAATAAATAATGAGACAAATAATAAGTAGCTACAGAGAAACAACTCCGAGAAAGAAGAATGCTGAAAAATCATTCCATACACACATCATCTTCACACATCTTCTTCTCACAAGTCCACACAATTCAACAATACAATTGATAGAGGCTAAAACTTCCCAAAGAAATTTGAGGGTAACACTGAGATATTAAAACTAAATGTAGATTGGGCATTCAAAAAGCAAAAAATCTATTGGAAGGAAAGGAGACATACGAAGGATTTTTTTTGTTATTACTCTAGGATCTAAGCATAATTTAGAATAAATTACAGCCCTTCGGCACTTTCCAGTCATTGTTTCAGAAAACAGTAATTGCTAAATTCTCAGTCTACACTCCTTGATTTCCTGGACTACCATTACAAGCCTAGTTAACTCTCTAACAGGAAAGCATGAGACTCTTTACATACTCGTTAGCAGCTTGTAACCTTTCTTACCTCCTCAGCTCACTGTCAATTCCCAACTACAATTCTCACATACTCTTTGCTTTCAACTATCAAATTGTTAATTTTCTTTTATAACTCCTTTTGTTCGCCCCAGGACATCTTATCTCAGGTCCTCCTTAAACCATGTCCTACTTCGTTCTTTTTCCTTCAAAATAAAAATACACTTTAAACTCCCAATATTAAAATCCCATCCTTTACCTCTCTTTAACTACTGCTGTTCACCTCTGCTTCCACACGTTCAGCTTTACGCGTGGTCGGGAGTCCTCCTTCACCTCCATCTTTAGATTCTATTTAATCCAGGTTCTGCCCCTGAAACAGCTTTTACCAAAATCCTGAGAGGCCAAAATCTTCTTAAACTCTCACAATTGGTGTTCCATTTTCATCCTTTGTGACCATCATACACTTTTATGATAATCATCATCTTCTGGAAATTTTGCCCTTCCCATATCTTTTGTAATTACAGCTCCTCCTAATTCTCCTCCCATCTCTACTTGTTCCTGTAACATTTACATGGGAGGATCCCTCTAAATTTCTGTGGGTGCTTATAGGGCTCCTTCCTTGTTCCTCTTTTGTCCCCTACATCTTCTGCCTGTGTATTTTCACAAGCACTTATTCAGTTATAAATAGATGAGTCATAGATCTCTCTTTCTAATCCAGACCTATCTTCTTCTGTTAAAACTATCTTTTCAGCCTGTCTCCAAGATCTCTTTTGTGAATATCCTGCTGTCAATTCAAGTCCAATGAGCTTCTCCTATTCTCCCAAAAAGAAGTTACTCTGTGCCGTGTATCTGTTTTCCTAGAGGTGAGTGACAAAGGTTACAAAATCCTCTAATTTGAGGGAAATGCAAACTTACTGAACTCATATTCATCTATAACTCTGTTGCAAGGAAAAATCTTCATAGTCTATCAGTTCTTTTTTTGTACATCCTTCTACAGACTCATTCTCCACACATCAAAAATCCCTTGCTTTCGTATTCTTTTACAGTTTAAGCTTATGCCCTCTTAATCTATCACGGAATAACAAGAGGAATAGCCCTTACAAGAACATGAGCGCCAGGCAAGGAAGATAATTTGACCAAGAATTGTAGCTTCTCCACCCTGGCACAAAAACATTTGGCAAGGCCCTCACTACCTTTGAGAAAGATTGAGAGATCAAATCATCATATCACCCTTCAAGCTTGTACCTTGCTTTGTGCAACTTTACCTCTCCTAATGTTTTAGTATCATGTGCTAACGATACACTTTCCAGTTAGCAAGGGATCCACATATGACACAGTGGCCAATGATCTAACTCATCACCTTAGTGCTTACCCATATTCCTACATACAATTCTTTAGGCCAGTAACAGTGACATTTAAGTATGCATTAAATTAAGTATTTATGTACAACAGCTACGTCTTGTGACTCTTGATTTTCACTTGTTACCAGCGATCCCCTTTGAAAGGGCTGACTGTAACACAGCAGGTTCTATATGCAAGTAGACCCATAAAGTCTGCAAATCAGAGACACAAATATTCAGTGGTCAATAATAAGGTCTTGCCAGAAACAGATATGGCTTTGGTGATACAGCTCCGAAACATGTGCAGTCCATCAGCTAACTCTCTATATAAAATTTTGACGTGACTAAGTCCTAAAGTACTCTGGAAAGGAAGTCAAGATAATTTACCCCATTTTGTAGCGATAGGAACTAATGCAAAGGCGGACTGATTTGCCATAAGCCATTTAACATATCAGTGGCAAAGCTGAGATTCCCAATTCCCAAACCAGTGCTTTGTACAGCACAATGGCTAGATCTGTGCAAATTAATGACTGGTTTAAGAGTCTTCCCAGCCTCTTTGTATCCTATCCTCAGGGAACAGAGAACTCATAACAGCCAGGTAAATAAGCAACTAAATCAAGAGCAAAGGTGAGATCTTGTATGCTCTATTTCACACCCTGGCATCCAGCATACACATATTCAATGTAGCATAAACTCTTTGACTCATTACTTTTATTTATGCCTGAGGCTTTTAGTAAGCAGTCCTACAATGCTGTTGTAATTTATCTGGACTGAGCAGCTGCATCATCCAAATCTGTCCAGTAGCATTGGCTATCTCTTCTCCCAAGGCAAATGAGTCTCATTCCAAGTAGGACTTACTTTAAAGGTTGTATTTTTCTTATGTTATAGACGATACATTTGCCTAGATGTATTTGGACCAGGAGCCCAAAGCATTATCTACCACAGAATGATGGAAAAACTTGCAATAAATAAAGCAGACAACAAACCATTTCTTCTACTAGCAAAACTTAAGGAAGTTGTTGGGATTTGCAAAATGTCCAAAAGAAGATCAGAGACAGATTTCCAACACTAAATTTTTGAAAGAAGCCAGCCACATTCTACACTAGCTGCAAGGTGAAAAGCAAGTTTTTGGTGCAGCCCCACCTCAAATTCTTCAAGGTTGCAGCACTGCATAGAGATAAGGCCCCTGGCAATGCAACATGTTCAACCTACTCCCTGCTCTGTTGAGGTATTTTTTCAGCAATAAGATAAACGTGAAGCTTTTTAACCAAATGCAACATTTGATCTGTAGTGGACGTGTACTTTGGCTGTATCTATCCTTAAATTCTGCCATTCCTTCTCATCCCCCGTGCCTTCCTATCCAAGGCTGTATCTTTTACCACCGTGTCAATGCTAACGACAAACTTTATTTTCTGATATTCTTACTCACAAAAGCCACAGTCTACATACAGTTATATAGACTTTTACCACTATAACATCTCCGTCCTCTCTTTCTCTCCTGAAAAGTGGTTTGAGCTATCCAGCCTTTTTGCTTGCACAGACTAAGCCTTCACAGGCGTGTCTATCAATACAGCTACACAAGCCCATACTTTTAAACCAAAATTGTGCCTAAATCAATTAAACACCTCTCTTCCCTCTGTATTAAAATTATTTTTCCTCATAAAATCACTACAAAATATAGAAGTGCCCTTGTCTCCATTTTATAATTCAGGAATTCAATAAATATGCAGCAGACTGACTCTCTAGTTTTATCAGTCAGAAGCACATGCTAAATCCTGTATCTTCCTCACAAGATCAAAATTGACATGGATATACACCCACACATCCTACAACCGTCTTCTGTGAAGTGTCACAAACATTTCTGCAGCCTTTCTTCAGTCTGTCTTCACCTTGAACTTCATTACAAGGGGCCTTGTAAAGTCAGTCAGGTCCAATTTTTGGTGAACCACATAAGTTTCAGCATCACAGTAAAGCTGCCACTGGCACTGCTCAGAGGGCTTTGAGTGTGAAACATCTCTTCAGATGATCCACAGATCCCAAAGCATTCACGTTTAACGCAGATTATCTATTGCAGAGCTGTGGGTCTTTTCCAGAAATGCAAGCTCTTGCACAGCATGCTGCTTAACACAGTGAATACATCTCTTGGCCCCTTCTGCTCTATGAGATACATGCATTTACATAGCTGTTCAGATTATGTAATGACTAATTGCAGATTTAACATACAGCCTTATCACACCTGGGGCTTAACTCAAACTAGCATCTCACATGAGCGAAAATGTCTTCAATTCACAGTTCTTAATGAAATCAAAGATACTGATCTGACGCAAACCCCAAACCCTATATATTCTACACAGAAACTCATCTGTTCTTACAGTAGATGTAACAAATTAGCTAGTGAAATGACACTAAAATAAGGAAATGTAACAGTCCCAAAGGAAAGCACTTAGCTTTGACTCCATGGGACATATGATTTGTGGTTATCCCTTCAGGGATTGAGGATCGAGATTTGAATCCTTGAAAACTCAGACACAGCTGCATTGTTGGGAACTGCAGGCCAATGAAGACAAAAGCTTTTAAGAATAACGCTGCCTTATCTGCTGTCGACTGTGTCAAGCGTAGCTACTTGCAGCCAGGCTGTCAGCTTGCATTCGTAAGAAAGGACAGTGCAGCCAGCATGAGAGAAAGCCTGGTATGAAGACCAACGATAGACAGAGCGCAAGGAACAAGTGCAGTTTACAATTCCCTTGAAACAAACTGGAGCACTGATATTTACCCACTTCTCTCATAGGTTGTCAATATTTGTAAAGTGTTAAAATTCACCAGACCAGAAACTCAATTCTCTGACAGCTGTGAGTTAAGCAACATCAGGTTCCTCTCTGAGTACCGAAATAGAGAAGTCGTCTCCTCTTCCAGCAGGAAAATCCCTTTCATCTTCTTTTTTAACGAAAGTCAAAGACAGTATGAGAGAACAGAAGAGATACCTCAAAGTACATCTTCTCTCTGGTCTCTCACTCTCAAGCTTTCAGCTGATACTCACTCTCAGGATAATTCTGGTAACACTGGCAAGGCTGTGCACATTGTTCATAAATTATATCCCACAACGTGACCTCATTTCCTACTTCAATGCAATGTAGAAACATACCAAGGATGACACATTATTTTATTCAAGAGGCTGAAAGTGGAATCGGGGCAGGAAGAGTTACCACTTATGGCAGCTCTAACACCTCATCCTCAGCTCCGATAAGAACATACTATATGCGTGTTCGTGTAAAATTTTGTACAGTAAGTCAAAGAGGAAGCAACATTAGACAGTTACAATGATAAAATTGAGAAGAAGTGATTACTGCAGTTCCTATTCCTGCAAGTTAACTGCAATTTTTACTTTTCTCTCTACTGGGCTAAGAAAGCAGATACAGGATAATACTGTAACAGCAATTAACCCCAGAAGTGGGCCACCACTAGCTTGAAATCCAGACAATGCAACAAGAAATATCAGACCTTAAATGTCTCTGAGCAGCTGTTCTTCAAGATCACACTTCCTTTTTCAGTTTTTTTCCTATGCTGTCATTACAAGAAAGCACCTGGGCAGCGGAGCAGCCGCGTGCACAGGAAGCCCAGCGAAGCGGAGTCTTCCCCTGAGCACAGGACTGGCAGAGCTCACAACAGCAACACGTAAAGCTACATCAAAATTTGTCAGTGCGGGTGTTCAGACAAGACCAAACGAAGCAACAGTTGCCAACAGCTCAAAATACCAGAAAAATGAATGGAAATCATACCTTCCCTTAATTTTCTGTTGGGTTCATCTTAGGGCTTCTCAACAGATAGATACATACTTTTGAAGCAAATGGCAAAACGCTTTCCAAAATACAGATTATATCCTATTGTCGACACCCCCTGAGAAGTGCCTCACCCCACTTCCCAAATAGGGATGAAACATCCTTTGACTTACAGTGAGAAAGCCACAACAAAACCCATGCCTCTCGCCTGCCCCTTCCTCGCCCATCACTGCTCTCCTTTCCATGGTCACCCCAGCTACCAGCACACGGCATTTTCACTCAGGAACACCCGAGAGATAAAAAAATAACAGTACCGTCCTATGTGACAGCTGCCTCATCAGAAAATGAAGCTAGAAGTCGGGGGAAGGAGCGGAGAGCTTACCTACTTAGCTTTTGGTAGGCGCCTCCGCACAAGGGTACGTATAGAGGATTTGTACTCTGCCAAGGTGAGAACCTCTCCAGGGCCGAGGCCGCCGGTACCGAGGCCCAGGAGGGGAGGGCTGCCCGGCCTGGCCCGCCCCTCCAGCGGCAGCCTGGCACTCGCAGACGGCTCAGCACCCGGCGGGGCCGGCCCCGGGGCGGAGGCCTCCGCCGCGCACCGCCCCCCGCCGCCGCTTGCCCCGTGCGCCGGAGGCCAGGCCCGGGCCGGCGCCCTGCCCCGCCGTGCAGGGCCCGCGGGCGGGCGGGGGGCGCAGGGCTGCGCGGCGGAGGCCGGCGGATGGGAGGGATCAGCCGCAAGATGGCGGCGGCGCGCGGCCAGGCCCCTCAGCCGCGGGGCGAAGCCCTCCACGGCGGCGGGCGGGAGGGCGGCCCGGGTGCTGTCTGCCCCCGCCGCGTCCTTTACCCCGAGGGCTTCTCCCGCCCCGCAAGCCGCCCTCCCTGGCGGGAGTGGAACAAACCCCTGCAGCCTCCGGCTTCTAGCCAGGGCAGACCGAGCTGCCCGCTCCTACTTGCCTTCAGCCGGGCCCAAGCCCGGCCCGGCGGCGCGGCGCTGTCTCCCCGCGGGGGTAAGGAGGCTCGGGGCAGAGCCCCGCTCACAGATGTGAGGCAAGACGCTTCAGCAGAGGCCAGTGCGGGGCTCACCGGCGTTTATCTGCCCGAGCCAGGGCTACTGCCCTCAGCTCGGCATGGGCCGATAGGGCTGGCTCCCGGCCTCCCTGCCCCGCGTGAGGGCATCCCTGAACTTTCTACACTCATTTCAACTTTTTTAGCAGTTAGAGTGCTTAGAAACAAAAACAGAAATAAAATGCCGTGCTTTCCACGTGGGGTCAGTTCAAGTCTGACAGTGAATGATTTCCCCAGTAAAAACTAAAAGCTGGTAATAGCCAAAGATTTTCATGCTGAAAAAGAGGATCCAGCTTTCTCATGGCTTCCTGTTTTTAATGCATTTGAGGAGACAGCAGTTCGACCTGACCATTTTCTAGGAACTAAGCCAGATGTTGCTGCTGCAAAGAGAGCAAGTGTGAAATTCTGTCTATTGTATACTTTATTCCATAGTTTATTTGACCCAATCCAGCTTGTCTTACTTGTTAAGTGTGGCAGACATACGGTAATAGGTGTCTTAACTGGAGTAATTGAGCCTTCCCGGCAGACGTAATGCCATGCAGAGTCTGCGTGATCGGTAGTTTCCCCCTCCAAGGGGGGAACTTCAAGCAAAAAAAGAACCGTTTCTCTTCCCCTTTCATGTAACGTCCACAGGAGACCAAAACAGAGGGGAAGGGAGAACTATCTGAACCAAAACCAATGTATGTGATTGACAATTTATGAAGCACTGTCTCAGATATGATCTAATAAATTCACCAATAGTCTGTTCGGTTTACAAGGTCTACTGTCAAAATACTTACAGGAACCTTACCAGAAACAAATCAGATACTGTATATTAAGAGCAGCAATATCAATAGTAACAACAAAAATAGCACTTAAGGGAATTAAATAAGACACCAGGAAAGGGTTAAGAAAATCCCATAAAGAATGCAGACAGGGGTAGAAGCTTGTAGGGATAAAAATGACTGTTGGAAACTTTTAGACGGTACTGTATTGTTGATATTGTATGTCTGCTTTCATTTTAATTTTAAGGTACTTTAAAATTTTACAAAAGGTACAAAAAATTTTAATTTTTGTGTTGCTGCATTAAAAATGTATACACTTAATACAGACCCCAACTGACATGTAGCAGCAATGCTGATGCAGAAGTCCGTGCCTGCCTCCTCTCTGCCTCTCGTTCCTGTCCCCATCCTGTCTCTACGCTGGGCCAGCACAGCCCAACCGAAAGATCAGTGGGGGCTTGTACCAAAGCCATGCCAAGCAATGTACGTTTATGGTTGAAAGGTGGTACAGCCTGTTAGGTAACATTCGCCTGCTGTGACATTAGGGTGGGACTTTGTTTGGTGCAAACACTAATAAAGAAGACTCTTTTGTTAATTTATTCAATGGTACAATTTCTCTGGCACCTGACAAAGGCCGCTGTGAAACTGATTTGGATCAGATTTCGGAAGCACAGGATAATGGGATCTTGCAGATTTTTTGGCTTTCTGCATTGCACTCTTCCCTATAGAAGTTACCTGCCTTAGAGGGACATGCTCTGGGGAATAGCAAGGGAGGCATACCAGACTGTACTAAGAAATCTTCATAAGATTTTATGCCTTCTCTTCTCTTGAATTCATTTCTTCCTCTTAAAAAGATCACTCATGATTCATCATTTAATGAAGTATTTTAAAACAGATCATCCTTCAGTGCATTATTTTACAAGAGCATACATGTGGCTGGATAGGCTGCTCATTGATTGCTATTGATATCCAACCAACCAACAGCATGATTTTCCAGGGATGAGCAATTATGAGAGGGCTGTATTTCCATCTCAGCTCTAGTATGTACACATTCCTAGATCAGGAAAGTGCACTTGACCTGGGTCTTGTGTTTTCTTTTTGGGGAATACCGAGGAATGGAAATACTCAGAAGTATTTCCAAATTGTAGTACCAAAGGCACACAATGAGATAAAAATAGAAAAAATACAATAAAATTCTATTTAGAATTTAGATTAATTATTTAAAGAAAGTTGTGTGAATTATAGCTGCTGTCTAAGTGTCACGGTTTAACCCCAGCCAGCAACTAAGCCCCACACAGCTGCTTGCTCACCCCCCCCGGTGGGATGGGGAGAGAATTGGAAGGGTGAAAGTGAGAAAACTCGAGATAAAGACAGTTTAATAGGGAAAGTAAAAGCCGTGCGCGCACAAGCAAAGCAAAACAAGGAATTCATTCACTACTTCCCATCACCAGGCAGGTGTTCAGCCATCTCCAGGAAAGCAGGGCTCCATCACACATAACGGTGAATGTCATCACCCCTTCCTTCTTCTTCCCCCAGCTTTATATGCTGAGCATGACATCATATGGTATGGAATATCCCTTTGGTCAGTTGGGGTCAGCTGTCCCCTCTCAACTTCTTGTGCACCCCCAGCCTGCTCACTGGTGGGGTGGGGTGAGAAGCAGACAAGGCCTTCACTCTGTGTGAGCACTGCTCAGCAGTAACGAAAACATCCCTGTGTTATCAACACTGTTTCCAGCACAAATCCAAAACATAGCCCCATAGTAGCTACTATGAAGAAAATTAACCCTATCCCCGCCAAAAGCAGCGCACTAAGAAAAAATAAGGGAAAATTATATGCAAGAAAATAAATAATTAGGACTTAATATAGCATATTTCCTCCTGAAGATTTTTTTTTTTATAAGATTTATTTTTTTTTATAAGCAGCCTAACAACTATCTGTCATTGACATGCAGCCATTTCTGAGATGAACAGAGAAGAGCACCAGGGTTTGACCCCATACCCTGTTAAGAAACATGAAATCTTTATTAACCAGACTTTTCCACCAGAACAGCACCATGAGTAACTAAAACACTGGATTACAGGACCACTTCTCCACTTGGTTTGGAACTGTTAGGAACACAGTTTGTTAGCATGTTTTGACCTGGAAAATTAGCAATGATAAGTTAATGTTGGAGTCAAGAATTCTTTCTAATGCAGTACTGAATACACAGGATACTCCTGCATATTCCCAAAGACTCTACAAAGTCCTGCTTCCCAGAACAGCAAAGGACAGTATCTTCTCACTGTTCGACACCTCCACTCACCCAATACTTAATCAAAGCTCTGTAGGCTTTTCCTTTGAGCCACATGTTCTTCTCTGGCCTTGAATGTACCCTTGTTTTGGGTGGAGCCTCTTTGTGTTCCAGCACCGTGGGTTTATGAGAGAGTTTACTTTCCTTTTAAGATGTTTGTAAACTAAGGGTGACAGTCGTGGACATCAGTTCTCATGGAGTTTCACCCAACCCACAGAAATATCAAAAAGCCCCCTGCATTAATAGAAAAACCACAACATTTGGACTAGCGATGACCACAATAATGTGAGTAATGTACAGGAGAGGCAAGATTTTTGTCTACAAACTACTGAGGGGACAGATTTACACAGTTCATCAGCTCTTGATCACAGCTACCCTCCACCACTGGGAACTCAGCTTCTGCAGTTTAACTGTAGATTACAGAAAACACCATTACTGGCATTGCAAAACCAAGCTTTCCAATAGCTACTAAATACACACAAAACTGAAAGTTGTCCCCAAAATCTTGATTTCATCCTCTCGAGCGTTCCCATAGCACCCATTACATAATCATGAATTGCTTTCCCCTTGATTTTTGTTCTGTTTTCACTCAAATTGGATGTTTCCGTCCATTTATGTGCCACCAAAGTAGTCAAACCATTACACGTGCCAGTGAAAAGCAGCTGGAGCAACCATTTCTTGAGTCACCCTGCTGACCTGTGGCTTTCATCATACTCATTTACCTACTACAATTGCACGTCTACAGGCTGGCCCCACACCGGAGCTGCAAGAGGCTTAACCCTCTCAATGAAAGCAGGCTTCAGATAATTTAGCTTTTAAGATCTAGCAGTGACTACATGCAAGCATATTTTTCCAAAGGCATACAACTGAGCCAATTTGGACAGATTTTCAGGGGATCACAAATGTATCTTTGTACTCCATGTGAAGGCTACTTTACTGGTAAACCGCAAGCACTTGTTGCAAAGCCTGAAACGCTGGAGTATTCTGAAGAAAAGCCCTCAAGAATTTACTGTAAGCAAGCACATTTCTCCAGTTTGTTTCTGAAAATAATAAAAGTAACTGTGTTTTTTTTCTAGAAAGAGTCAGAGAGCTAGCATGGAAGTTGTAGCCAAATTAGGGTTAGGGTACGGTGAGAGCTGAAAGACAACACTGCCTTACAATAGGAAGTGTCAGGTGAGCTTCAAAGCAGCACTATCAATTGAAAGTGTAGCACCAACATCTCTCTAAATAACCTCTCAGTAGGATATTACGAAAAAGTCCCTTTTCCAAGAATAGACAGAAATAAGAATACAGAGGACGAGCAGACAGCAAGAATGTTGGCAAATGCATCAGGATGAAATCTGTCCGGAAATCTACAGGTATAATCTCAGTGCGATTTCCAGACAGCTGTGCACCTAGTTTTCAACAGCATGGAAAAATCCAAATATCTTAGTAATACAATAATTAGAACAATGGGTGGAGAGACTAGGACTTCTTAGGTAACCTCCTTCTATTCAATTACAGGAAAAATACTTACTCAATGCTCCTTGGTTATTGACGACACGCCAGATTTTGTATGAAAATTGGAATTATGCCTACAGACAGCATAGCCTTGTAACTCTAGTATTGGAAGAAGTGCTGTTCTCATACTGCTTATTGCTTACCAGGTAAATGGACGATATAATGCGCAAGGCAGGACCTGTGCTCAACCTCTGTTAAAGCTGACTCCATCTGAAAATGCACATCTAACTTTGGTTATCTAAAAATGTAGTTCAGGATTTGGAAAGTTTGTTGTTTTCTAATGTCTGTTCTCTTGCAGTTGTGTGTAGGATGTTTAGAAAGAACATGAAGTGCTTATCTGTATCTAGATGTGTCCGATCACCTACACTGACTCACATGGTGACTGGAAAATAAACTATAGCTTACAATATATCTATGCTTGATGGGGCAGTTAAGCAACAAGGGAAACCTGAGGAAAATTAATCTGTAGGCAGGCAATAGGCCCCTGCATTTCTTCTCTGGAGGGGGGTGTCAAAGGGAAAGCGCTTAACAGTCCCATCAAAAAATTTCCCAAACTTTTGAGGCTTAAACAACATGAAAAATCCAGCATCTGTGTCCCTGAGAGCAATCTAACCCAGGGGCCGGGAGAATGCCTGGCCAGATGCTGTTACCCATAAGCTTGAAGCTTGTTAACACAGAAATTATGAGGGATGCACTGGATGTTTACATTCATTCCATTACCTTGGAACACTTCAGTAAAACATCTTCCTTCTTAAGAAAGCTATTTATCTGCTTATCTACAATTTCACAGTACGCCTCATTATCTATGTTGGTTACGAGAACTTAATTAGTATTTTTGGTACAGTATCTTTTGTAAGACAATGAGTACGTTCAAGCTGGTTTTGCAAAGTCCATGTTTACTGTACTGTACTCACTCGCTTCCACTTTGTTCTGGGGCTGAGACAAGGCACATGTAACCAGTATGTCACAGAGCTGTAGGTGCAATTATAGTCTTCAAAATATTGTATCTGCCAAAAGAAAATACATGAAGCTAATACAGTCAGCTTGAAGAAAGTCAAACTAAAACTTCAGCAATAATTATGTATGTTCAGGTCTATTGAAATGGACTGCTCTTGTAAGCAGTCTTTTGTGCATGGTGAAATTCACCTCTAAAGCAAAAGGTAAAGAAAAAAGTTCAAAATAGATTGCACTGAATTCAGAAAAATTCAGAATAGCCCCATATTATTTCAAGACTATGAGATTTTTTTTCTGAAATTGCTTTCAGAGGAGACAAAACAATGTCGCAGAGACCTCCTAAACATATAAATTCCATCATTGGTGCTAAGGTATCAACCTGTTACCTGGTTCAGCAAGAAGGTAAGTTTGCTGAAGTCAAATACAAGTACTCAAAGATGACTTAACAAGTTAACCATTCTGATGGGGGGGGGGGAAGAAATATGCAAAAGTCACATAAAGAAATTACTATTTTAACATGGTGGTTTCAAAGGCTTTATCTGGAAAATGATTATCAACTCTTGCCCATTTCCCTCATATGATGGTTAGAGCTGTATCTACTGTATGTAGACACTTAAAATATTTGTTTACATTTTCACATAACACATGACTAACAGTATGTGATGAAATTGTTAAGAACAGGACATAACAGTTACAGCACTTTCTTGACCTAAGAAAACCCATTCATTCATTTTGACATGGGCAGCTTGTTACTTACATGTTCTCAGTACTCTTACTGCTCAGTCACTGGAACACTACTCCAATTCAGCCTGATTCCTCCAAAACAAAAAAATGGAAGAAATTGCACACAAGTTACTAGATGCTGCTTTGCTCAGGAAAACTCTGTTAAAGCAAGCTGCACTGATTAAATAAGCTGTTCCTGATGTGTGATCTGCTGCACCTGTTGCTTATTCAGCAAGCAATTGATTAGTAAAGAAACCCAAACAAACAAACCAGCCCCCCAAAACAAATAAACCACAAAACCATTTTTAGCATCACAAATTAAAAGCTTTGGAAATATTTGCAGAATATGACCCAAATCTCTGTAAACTCTCTCCACTTCCTAAGTTTCCACTTGTGATCACATCATCTCCTACCATTTTTCAAGCCACTATTTATTACTTACACAAACACAGTTTTACAACAAACGTATTGATTGCAGTGTATTGTCTCCTTTGGCAGAAATCCAATAGTTTTTTGTTCATTTATTTCTTCTTCATTTCACCACTCCTATAGCATTCAATCCTTTCTGTCATTTTGTCACAGGAGAGTATCAATATACCCTCTTCTTCCTGAATTCTTCTGCATAAAGCTACTGTACCTATACTTTTTTTTTCATACTTCTCCCTCTGTAACCTACAGATTCTTCCCTGACATTGCTTCCTCCTCATACCTTTTCCAGATTATGTTCAGCAATTTGGCATTTCATTTAAATTCATTTTAATCTCATACAGATTGCCAGACTGATTGTGTTTTCTATTTCTTTGATTCAAAATACAAAGGAATTTCTTTCTTCTGTTAAATATTTGAGTAATTATTGGTTTTAAGACTGCAACATCGTCTGAGTGGCTTTCTTATAACTATCTCTTACTTCCACTTGATGTTTTCAATAAAAAAAGGTATTTTGTTTTAATGCTGACCTTCTTCTCCAGTTGCAGTTAAAGTTTATTTGTTGAAGACTTTATTTGATTGGGTCTAATAGCACGCTGCTTTCGGTTGAACTGAAACAGAGTAGAGTCAGACGTGTTGTTCTGTTGCATCATTTTTATGGCAATACTGGAATTTTACTTGCTTAAGAGTTGTGCAACTGCGTGGAGGATCAGGCCGTATGGGTCTGGAGCGAACACGCCGCTGTACCAACAGCGAAACAGCGTGTAGCGTTCCTAAAATGATGAACTACGCACCGCCACGTACTGACAGCCATGGAAATCGTTGGCAGTCAAATCCTAGGAGCACAGCGTACGAGCGGGCGGGGCGGCGGGGCGGCGGGGGCACTTCCCGACCGCCGCCGCCCCGGGTTCGCGGTGTCGCGCGGGCGCCCCGGCGGGGCGGGGGAGCGCAGGAGTGAGCGCAGCGGCCGGAAGCGCCACCTAGCGGCCGCCTGGCGGCACGCCCCTCGCCGCGCGGCCCGGGCGCTGCCGCCCTCAGGGGGAGCCGCGCGGCTGCCGGCGGGTCGGGGCTGCCGCGGCGGAAGCGAGCGGCAGGAGGGGGGAAAGGCGGCCAGGCGGCCGCCGGCCAGCTCACGGAGCTGACCTTCACGCTGCCCAGCGGCCGATGCAGCCAGCAAAGGTGGTTTTGAAAGGAGCTGCTGCAACCGAGGCAGCGCACGCAGCCCTGTGCCCACACTCGCTGCCTTCATCCAGCCGCAGTCAGCGAGCGATGCCCCGCTTCAGGGAAGCCCTCCTTTCACCCATGTGCTTCCGCGGGGCTGGGCAAACTGCCGCTTGGACTCACAATTGTCATCTGGTGTGGAAACTAGAGCCTTTCATAATAATAAATAATTTCCTGTATGAAAACGGGGGGGAAATTAAAGCTAGTTAAAAAAAATAATAAAAGAAGAGAGCTCTAGAAACAAGTGTTTAAAATAAAATTCCGTGGTGATGATTGCAGGGAATGTTCTTGCTGTTAATTGCCTAGCATGCTCTTCCATAATGTATCGAGCCTCTGACTGCTTAGAATGCAAAGTTTAGATAACTTACAGGACACAAAGCTTCTCTTGCATCAGAGGCTGAGTATTTCTCAGCACAAAGAAATTCCTAGGCTGGAGGTGCATCATAGCTATTCCCACCTGCTTAGTTAAAAGCGAACACAAACACACAAAGTTTCTCATTTTATGATGCATGCTTGTACTTGGACTATATTAGAAATGTTTGCAGCTAAAAAATGGATCTACGATTTCCCCCCTGCTACATAAGTGGCCAGTATGTGTACGAGAGGGAGGAATGAAGGTCCTGGCGTGGAGGGTATGCGGTGGTTCTCTTAAAGCACACAGCAGGATTTTTGTTTTTAAATCAGCAATAATCTGGAGCAAACACACCAACCCCACAGTTACTAGGCGTTTGGATGAAGGCGCAGCAGCAGACCTGCAGGCGCAGTTGAGGAGAATAAACTATATATTTAGAGGAAATGAACAGGATAGCTGTATGTTTTCAAACAAAGGTCCCAGAGTTTCATAAGCAACCCAAGCTACTGGCCAAATAGCAGAAGTGAAAGTTTCTATTTTAAATAGGGAGGAAAAAAAAGTCAACAGAAGGATTTGAGCAGTCTGCAGCAAGGGCTGGTGTTCGGGCAGCACAGAAAGTACTAACGGGCACTGCAGTCTCTGACAAGCAGCGCGATGGACATATAATTTACGAGGTACGCTAGTTCCAGTATCAACATACCTATGACAGAGACTGGGTTTTAAGCCTGGACTTTCAACCATAGCCTTTACCTTGCTCTCTTCACAAGTGCTCTGAGTGCTCCAGACGCCTTTTGCTCTCACGGCTTGGGAGTGCTCAGCGTTCAGCCGCGTGGGCTTCCCAGTGCCTCTGCTGCTCAACAGGGCTCGCGAGGGCTCACTGGCAATTTACTAAAATTTCTGCTAGAATAGAGGACAGGAAAGATTCATTTTCACACGCTTACTTCAAGTCAGGTAGGATGTGAGATAAAGAACTACCTAAAGACCCATCTTTGTGTGAACACAAAAACATTTTCAGAAGGGAATTGGTTATGCGCCTTATCGGGTACGGCGTTCCCACAAGCTTGGAGCCAACAGTTGTGCACACAAATAAATGTAAAACTTAGCCAAAGCGGTCTCCTTTGGGAGGCGAATGGCTTTGAAAAGGGAGTTGCCCAGTGATAAAGCCCTGCCCCGGCTGCAGCAAGGGATCAGCGGTTCCTGGTTTGGCGAGAGGGAGGATGAACAGCCCCATCAGCCCCTCCGTCCTCAGCCCCTCTGCCTGCCTTTACCTTGGAGGAGCTTAGGCAGAGATTTCTAGCAAAAAATTAAATAACAAGAACAGTCCCATATTCAAAATGAGAAAGGTATTTATGTAGGCTAAACCCTAGCATTCGTGAAGAAATAACTTTTTTATTTGGGGAAGAAAAAAATAATGGTAAAAACAGAGAGGAAAAATTATGAAAATTAAAAAGTGCCCTATTGTAGTAGAGTAGAAAGTTTGACAATATCATATGGGGGCAGCATTCATGATAGATTTCTATTTTACATTTTGAATGTAGCTTCTGCAGAAGCTGTATCTTAAGCCATAAATAGGTGTTTTAAGATTGAAGCAGTGATTACCTGAACTGATGTTTTTGTTCAGTTGACAGATTGATGTTGGACACAGGCAGCATTAGCAGCAGCCACCCAATTTATTCTCTGTGTTTTAATCAAAGTATTTTTGTGTCAGTCATCCTTTCCTCAGGATTATTTCTGTACCTGGACTTCTGCTGAAATTTTTAGATAGGTTAAGAGCCTGATTGCCAATGCAGGAAATAACAAAAGTGTGCACGCTCATAACTGTTTCAAATGATTGTGTCCCAATTCTGTTGAAATGAAGATCCTTGGGTATCAAAATTTTAACATACAAGTATCTGTTTCCATTACCTATGAAAGCACAGAATACACCAGTAGTTGGTTTTTTTTTTTATTTAACAATTGAAAAATCCACTACAGAAGGCATCCATTATGCAGTCTTTTCCAGAGAGTTTTGACCATTGAAACTGAAAGTTTAACACAACTGAGAGATTGTCTTTTCCATTAAGCTCCCACCTGACAGCCTTTGGGGGCTGTAAGACAGACAACAAGCAGTTTTGCCTCATTTTGGGAAGTCGTAGCAGGGCTGCTTACCGTGGGTCTGCTACACAAGAAGAGTGTCCTTAATTGCTAGGATGCAAATGACTGGACTAACGAAGCTCGTATTGGGAGATTTCCTAGGCACAAGAAAGGCAATGGGAGGGAGTTGTCAGATGTGCATCTTCCGAGACTTATGGCAGCATTAATTAATTCTTAGAGGAATGCTTTCAGGAGTTACAGAAAAGACAAGTTATTATTGATGAAGTCAAATACATCATCTTACAATGTGAAGCAATCATTCAGCTCAGAGATGTCTTTATAAGAGCTGTACATTAGTCAGTGGATGTAATCCGTGTGTTCGGAGGCTTTTACTAGCTCACATTAGAAACAGAAATTATTCGTATTGCTTTTTATTCCCAGCACTGCTGCAATATCTACAATGTGGAGACAAAGTGCCGTCTTGTTTACTTTTGTGCTTCACCAAAGTTTTTCATCAGCAGTCTGTATTTGTGTAAACACACGTAGACCAAGCAGCACAGATACCCCAAAGGCACAACAACCAGCAGGGTACAGGAAAGGTTACCGAGGCCCTCATGTGCTCTGCAAAACTTTTATTGTGATATAATTGAAAGGGGGAGTGGAGCCCAGGCACGGCTCTGTTTGCAGATGGAAGTTCATGTGTATGGGGAGAAACATTTTTGCTTATGAAAAAAAATATTTGGTTTTAAAGTTAGCATGCCACTGTATGCACCAGACCCTCACAGCTTGGAAGAGTAAGTACGAACTTTTTAGGAGGATTACAGTAAACCACACAGTTTCATTATGTACGAAATAAAATGTATAGGACCTCTAAGAGCGTAACAGAAAATGAAACTTGGAATCAAGCTTACGTCATGTTACATATTTGGGTAATTCTCAGAGAACCATAATATAGCAGAAACAGCTGTTAAGAATTACTCATTATACTTACTGTTAGCCAGAGAAAAACAAATCCTGAAGGCTTTTGATCTTGATCTATTTTGTTAGTTAACCTAAATAAAACATTAATTGTTGTACAGAGATGTATGGGCCAATATTTAGCCCCCAAATCGATAATGGGCTAGGACCAACTTACTATTTTCAGTGCGAAATGGAGCCAGACTAGGTGAGAGGGCAGAAGGGAGCAGCCTGTGCACAGGGCAGGAAGGTCATTGGAAATTGTTGAACCATGATCAAAGGAGTTGGATATTTTTGTGTGTGCTGCGTGCAACACATGCTCCGTTCAGTTCCCTCTTCCTGAAGTCAAGCAAGTAATTTAATTTCTTGAAAACCGGAAAGAACCATGTTTCCTTTGGTAAAACACGAGATAGACAGTCCTACTAGCTGATCATTAGATTCATACCTCCGAGTGCTCGTTCAAGGCTACTGCCACCAAGATCTGCAAACAAAGGTCTCTCAGCCTGCTGAGCCAGCTCCTTTACAGCTCACAAACTCCCAGCCTCCGCCCTCCATCATGGCTCTTCTATTAACATAGCCCAGGCACCGGGACCGGTGGGCTTCTAGACTACATCTGAGCATGAGTGTCTGTGGCCTTTTAAGAAAGTGGAGGTCTCTGACCCAGCAATCTGTAAAATGAAAGTATCAACAAGACGTCCCCACAGAGGTCAAAGGAGCCACCATCTGTGTAAGAGTAAACCTGCTGCTTAAGTCTGTGCAAGGTAGATGAGTTACAACATAGAGCTTTTTAGCTCAGGGTTTTAAATGACCTTTCTAATTTCTGAGGAGAAGCTGGAAGTGCAGCCTGAATGTGAGCCTCCTTTGGGCTTTTATCAAAGAGCCTTTCTGATGAACCTGGTCCAAATTGTCTGAAAAGGTTAACATCCAAGATCGAGAACAAGGCTCCAAAGTCAAAAGGAGGGTTTCATTTGTTTGATATTCTCGGGCAGCCTTCTGCCTAGTGAGTGGAGATAAGAGGAACAACAATCTATGCTTAACTAGAGTGATTTTCCATGTCATCTGCCCATGGCAAGTGCCTAGCTTGCCTTGCCAAGAGCCAATGCCCATAACTCACACAAGAGCCATCTACAAGTACCGCGTCACTGACCACAGATTTTCAATCATTCTTTATCCTAAACTAAACTCATTATTTCTCCTTATCTGCAGGTGTCTAATCTTGACTGCACGGAGGCCCAAAGTCCTCTGAGCATTACAGCTGTGCTGCTGCGCAATGGCAGGCGGGAGGGGAGGAGAACAACCCGCCCCAGCTCCCGCCAGGCTCGCTGTTATGCTCCTGCTAAAGCCGACGTGTGTTTCTGCAAGGAAGCAACTGTGGTTGTTCTCAATGTAACAGTCTGCACCACCAATTAAATAAAAGTAAAATTTATTTGGCATAGGACAGAAAAATAAGGAGAACAAAATCACATACAAAATAAATGTTAAGCAAAAAAATATTCACAAACTAATTAATATTTTATAAAAAGCTCACACTTCAGGCATCTGATAAAAACGTGTTACTTTCTGCTCACACTATGTTTTAAGTTATGTTTCTCTCTCTTTCGTAGTCTTGTGTGGCTTTGGAAGTCCAGATTTAGAGGTCTCCCTTTGCATGCATTAGTTTACACTGAAGAACATTTATCACAGACGAACTGTATTTCAAAATGGCAACATACCGAAGGGTTACTCCCTTTTTTAAGACGTGCGGTTTCCATTTTTTTCTTTTAGTCTGCCTACCTACCTGCCTCATACTCACTGACTGAGAACATGTACGTGTGCCCTACTTCTGCTGAGTAACCCCAACACTCCCCTTTTTGCCAGTGCTCCAGGTTTACATTTTAACTGAATGGTCCAGACACTTCCATCTTTCAGGCGAAAAGATCCCCGTTTTCTCCTAATGTACGTGAAGAACCATTCCGTGAACTAGCTACACTTAATGTGTTACCGGATATCTTAGGTAAGAGATTCTCCTTATTTTCTGGTGAATACCGTTTGGAAGATTAAAGTTCATACAATATATGTTATACAGAGTCAATGTACCGCCATAACAGATTGTTCGCACCTGACTGAGACAACGGTGTCCGCACTATTGCGATGTGGTATTACGTACATGCACATTTTATATCGTGATTTGTACTCTACTGTTGATACCAACATTCAGCCAATTGGTTTGTATTTCCTTGAGCATTCTTCTCCTTTCCAGTGTCCTGTGGCTGAGGGGCCCCTCTCTAGGTCTCTTGACATTTGACATTCTGCTTGAAACAATCCCAGTTTGATCATCCAACTCCATTCTTCGCTCCCAAGGCAAAAAGTACCCTTTCTATTTGCATACTTTTGCACAGAAAATTGTTGCGTTACAATATATGTGAAGCACGATAGCAGTTCAGTTCCCTCATCCTCTGCTCCAACAGAGACCTACTTCTACAAGTGACATGTAAACAGTTGTTGCTGCAAGGAGAAACTACCATCCAGTTTTTCAAGTGACAATTTAAGGAACTTCTTTAATAGTTCAGTCTTGCAGAAAAAAAAAAATCATTCTTATGATTCTTTTAGTGTTGGGAAATGCTGACTTCCAAACAAGAACTTTGCGACCTTATTTAAGAAGTAGTTCATTTACAGAAATACATGCTTCCTAAATCACAAGCTGCATTTCCTTTAACAATTCTGAACATCAATCACTGTGACCTCTTCTCCCAATGGCTGGTGCAGAAAGTCGTAACAGACATAGCATGTGCTTTTCTTCCAAAAATATTGAGCAGAAATTATTGCCACATGGTACAAAAGTTATTCCCATTTTATTTACTGACTTGAATTAAACAAAAATGAACATCCATTGTCACGCAATGCGAGTCTTAGTGATGACATAAAAAGATAGTTTGAGGTGTGAAGGTTTATAATACAATGCCATCGAAACAAACCCACTAAATCTCATACGCAAGCAGTGAATCAAATTTAGTCCTCTAATAACCTGAAGTCAGCTGGGCTGTACGGACAGCAGAGTGAGACACTGGTTTTGGGAAAGGGTTAAATTTCCAGAGCAATACCAACAATTGATTGTGAGGTTAACCAGTGCCCACCTACATCTCACCTAAAGACTGATCTGATAGTCTCTCCATACACTGAGCTCAGTCTGAAGTTAGCAGACCGAGCACATTACAACAGCAGGACTTGGCTCAAACACTGCATAATGCTACTGTTGGCACTATTTACATTAGGACTCGGAAGAGCAACGTCTATTAATTTTTCTAGTGAGACACAGAAAAGTTGACTAAAAAAGTCGTAAGGCACCACTGATTCAATATGTTTTGCACTCTTCTTTTTTAACACTTCATAGTGAAATAAATACTTTAATACTGATCATATTCTAATTAGCTACTGATATATGAAGCAATATATTGGAATGATAAAATGCTGCATTGTTCTGGAATATATCTAGGGACTTCTATAGCAAAAGATATAAATAGTAAAGTTGTTGTTAGGTGAAAAAATACCTCCTTCTGCATTGTTAAGCTATTTTACATATATGCCAAACATCCATTCTTGAAGAGGTTTCTATAGTACAAAGAAGTGCTAAAACCCAAGCAGCTCAGGTTTCTTGGCTTGTTGGCTGAGGGCCTTTTACACAGCACATTTTAAAGTGAGCCTGAAGCTGGTTTGCCAAGTCTTTGGTAGTGGTCCAGAATTTCTGATCAGAAAACCTTGCTCAAAAGATCAAATATAGGATATTTTGAATGATGCAGAGAGTTGGCAGAACAATGTGCAGCATTTTCATTGACTTACTTAAAGTAAACCAGTCATGCTGGAAGCAGGTAAGTTACAAAAAAGGTACAGTTTCTGGAGGATATTTTTTTTTTTTTGGCTGCACAGCTATTTGGATATTAATAAGGATTTGGCAGGTCAAGGTACTGAAAATATTGTATTCTTAAATTCAAAATGTCATTCCTTAGAAAGTTATAAGTGCTTCAGTTTAAAAACATGAATACAATAATTTATCCTTTAAGTTATTATTCTAAAAATCTTATTTGGACTTCTATTCACATAATAATATCCCAAAGAGACAGGCACTTTGTTTAAGTGACATCCATAAAATACATATACAAATTCAGTATTGCGCTAGGTTTGATCCCAAGGTGCACCTGTCACATGGAGGTCCCACTAATATCTGTTTAAGAAACTCTTACAGCCACGATCCTGCAATTAGATGTAGATACATCCCTGCGCCTGCGCATTTAATTGCAGGTTCAAGACCATAAACAGTAACTTAAAATAGGTCATTAGATATAAAAATGTAAAAGCCAGGTACATAATCAAACGCTATCACAGCTAACAAGATTTTGTAAACAAACACTGAAAAGGCCAAATTAAATTTGATCTGGCCAAATCCAACTCTGTCTCACCCCCTTCACGGTGACTGTCCAGGCTGTCGGGCAGAAAGGGGATCTGCCCCTCCACGCCCGCTGACAGAGCAAAAAGCCCAATGCACAAACGCTTCAGTGGGGTTCAGACTCTCTTCGGATGAATTCCCTAGATTTTCAAGGACTGACCTCATTCTAGCCACACAGCATACTTAGGATCATGTCTCCCATGCTAGAGAAACATTTCCTTACATGACTAATTTTTCTTTTTTTTTTTTTTAGCAACACCCTATGAAGCATGGCTGTTGATACAGGCTCGGTAGGGATCCCAAAGAGTACGCTGAAGAAACAGAAACTCTTGAGGAGACAGAGGAGAAATTTTTCAGGGCTGACCTTCAGAAGTCCAATTAACAAAGAGCTATCATTCAGCAATATTTCAAATCCAGAATTATAATCTTCCTCTAATTTCCAAAGGCATTTTATACGCGTTTAGAACCATTTGTAAAATGGACTCGTACAATGAACTCTTTTCTCATATACAAAATTCAAAAGCCATTAAACATATTAACCAATTGTCACAATGTTAGAATACTTTACTCTCTCTTCTATTAATGTAAGCCTTGCAGCTCTCTGCAGAGACTCCTTTCAGCAAAATTTGAAAGGACAGGCTCCATGGTAAACTCAGAAGGCCAAATCTTCCCATTTCACTTGAACCAGTGCAGACAGCAAATTTTGGAGCTGATGCTCCCACTTGAACGCACAAACCCCAGACCTCCTTCACTACATCAAAGGGCTTTCACTTACGCACATTTTTGACCTCAGCTGCTCTACTGTAACACAAGTCGAATACAATCTCTCTGAGATTTGTGACCTAAGCCCCAGGAAGCTTTTTAAGTCAAAACGCATCATTTAATTGTACCAAAGAAACAACTGGAAAGCAGTCTGCGGAGCACTGGTGTTAGCGATGCTTTACAGAAGGAGCCTGCAGCTACAGTAATTGCTGCATTTGCACCAAGACTGCTTTCTGAGGACTCTTCGCATGTAGTCTCAGGCAGAGGGCATTACAATAATCCAGGACACGGATGACTGTGGGTTGGTCCACATCAGAGCAGGAAAGAATTAGGTGACTAAAAGCATAACACTATTAAAAAACAAAGAGAGAGGGATAAAAAAGAGCTATTTTTATGCTGCTGAATTCTTCACTCGTGCTTTTCTTTGGAAGATTCTCCGCAGATAAAAACAAGGCCAGACACACTCCATCCTCAGGGCAGGAGGATTGTTTAAAATACGATTTGCTTGGCTAAGCTGAAGTGAAAAGGTTTAGGATGAACTCTTGGTCACCATGTAGTAGGTCTATGGCTTGCAGAAGCAGATGGGCCAAGTTAGGCATGCAAAGAAGGATCCAGGGGACTCTTGGCTACATGGTTTTCCCCAGCAACTGTTTTTTAAACAGAAAATAGATTATACTTTATCATTCAAATAATACAGCCACTGTACCCAAAGTGAATGAAACAGCTTTGTTCCAGCTTTCATTAAATTCAAAGCCAGACCTCCCGCGGAGCTCTCAAGGGGACAGGGCTGGACATGGCAAGCACGATGCACGTATGTTGTGTATGGTCCACAAAATGTCTTTCATGACAGCCTGCAGTATAAGCAAATAAAATTTATAGCTTTGAGCAACTATAGTTCATAAGCTGCATCTATTACTTCTGTAATAGAGACTGAAGTTTGCTCCAGCTGACAAGCCAGAAGTGGAAATAAAGCAAAACAGACAACTTTCCAATGATGTGGACAGGAGAGCTGACTCGAAGGAAACTTGAAAACAGACGTTGCCCAAAGATGGGCCAGAACCCATTTCACCTTGGTATAGGCGGAAGCGGGGGGGCACCTCTTTCTTTTCGGCCAGAGCCACCTAAAAAAAAAGTAAGTAAGTAAGTTTTTTGTGTTACTCCTTCTGGTTTCTTCTAAAATGGGAGTTTACATCCAAGCCATTAATTCAGTAACTGCTGAAGATCTACTCATTTTCTTGCCTAGCCATTTTACTAAAAAACATCCTTGTAGTGTTTCCAGTTAGCTTATTAAACAACATCAGAACTTCAGACAAAAGAAAGTTTTTAACTAATGCTATTCCCAAGTGTCTGGAAAGCATATGTGTTTTAGTCCTTTGTCCCCTTCTCAAAAGAGATTGATAGCTCGTTAGCCTTCCTATTTGATGCGAACACATACCTTCTCAGTGCTGCTTGCAACACATGCAAATTTCAATGAAAGTGGCAAGCTCTAAATAGAGTAACATTTCAAAGCTCTTCATGTTTTTCCCTATATGAAGATTTTCATTGCAAATTCATGAAAGGAAACGTAAAAAAATGCATGTATTACTTCGCTTCTCTTCGTGGAGTAATACAAATAGGATGAAAGCTAACAGGGCAAAGTGAAGGGTCAGAGACTAACAGGAATTTCTGCTCCAAACCAAAACCTCATCATTTGGAAACAGAAGAGAGAGAGAAACATCTGAGTGTACAGATGATTACAGGATAACTATGAGCCACTGATGTCACTGGTTGTGAAAGAAGTAAATTGATCCTTGGGTGTATCAGGCAAAATACCACTAACGAAGATAGGAAACATTTATGCTGTTGTAGAAGACATGGTTGAGACCTGAACTGGAACAGCATGTAACACCGATTGGAAAAGACAAAATCAAACTGAAATGTATACAGAAGAAACCCTGATGATCAGAGAACATAGCTTGGAAGCAGAGTGTAGTAGATCCTGATTTAATCAGCCCAGGAAAACAAAAGCTGAGAGGAAGATATGACTGTTGTCTTAAAAAATATTAGGGGTTTAACACACCAAGGAGGGAGGATAACTAAACTCAAGGATGATGTTGGCACACGAATGAATCAGTTGTGCATGAATTTAGATGGGAAATGAGGAGGAAGTCCTAGCGGATTTTGTGGTTCTGGCTCCTGTAGCAGAAGGGCTGACTATAATGGCAGAGGTGGTCTCTTACAATACGTGTTCCAACTTAGAAACCAAATAATTCCCCCCTCAAATACAAGTTTAAGAGGGCTTGTGCCTGCGAACCTGTATTTAGCTTTTTCTGTGTGGTGGGGAAGGGTGACCAGGCTGTTAGCCTGACCAGCTGTTAACCAGGCTGTTAGTTTTGAAACCTCAGCATCCAGTCTCTTCCCCATCCACGTTGTTTTTAGGACGATACGCTGAAATTCCAACAGCAGAGGTGGAACAAACTTACCTCTACTTTCATTTCTTGCTAGTTTACTGGGATAACTTCTGTTGGCGGGTACATATGGCTCTGGAGGTGGCAAATCAGATATAGGATGAAAAGAAAATCTGCTTTCCCATTCATCTGAAAAAAATCCCACGCAACTTACCCTTAGTTTTGTGACACAGCTTCAGGAAAGTAAATTGACATTAACATCATGTTTAATACATGTTTTATATTGCAAAATGCTTATATAGCTGAGTATTGAACCAGCATCCTATTGGGAAGTCAGGGAAGAAGATGCTTTAGGTAGTTTGAGCATGAAAATTCTTATTAACTGATCACTTAGTCATTTTAATGCAAAAACACAGATCAGGAAAATGGCCATAATTCCCCTGAAATAAGTGCTATGTTCCCTTCCATGTATAATAGATCTGCTTTTTTAACACATACACGCATACATATATACGTGTTACCGGAAATGCATAGTGTCTCCTACTTCAGAACAGTATTTTGTTCCTGGGTATAGAATTTTCTGATATTCATACTTCATTGATATACAGAGCTCAAAAGCATCATTAAAAGCACACCAACCTATAGGCGGTGTTTTTTCTTTCTTAATTTTTATACAGGAAAAAGAAAATTTGGGGCCATTATGATAAAATTTATGACAGAGAAACCTGTATGTAACTAGTCAAAAATAGAAAAATACACCAATTGAAACTGTATCTCTTGAGACTACAGGGGCCCTATTGATGTACTTACTGAGTCTATAGGATTTGGAAGATTAAAGCAAGCTGATCAGTTTCTTCATTGAAATAATAAGAAATGTTTACGGAGCTCTGTTCTGCACTTGAATTTGGAGGCCCAAGGAAGAAACTTTGTCATTTCTTCACTTGGTTGCTTCAGGACTTTGCAACCATAACTTTCTTGCAATATTGTTATATTTTATTGCATAATGTAATGAACAGCTGAGTAAGTTTTGCCTGGCAGTTGTACACGCGGTTATTTGCTGGGATCCAGTTTTTCTATGTTTACTTCCAATGGCTGCAATTAGAAATCAGTGTATAAAGCAGCTGCAGGTTCTGAACCCTGCAAATGACTCGTGTAGGAAAAAATGTGTCTGTGACCCACCTGCCTTATCTGATGTGTGAAGATGCTTCAAAAGCATGAGTTACAGTTTTATTTTCTGCTTGCTTTTTCTAACCTTATAAATGCCAGAAATACCAATGTTAGCTTCCATAATTAGCTGAAAGATTTATCTGTCCTTTGCAAATAGAAAACAATTAAAAAGAAAAGCACGATGAATCTTTAAAATACAGCAATCTTGGACCTCACCTTTTCAATAAACACTAGCAAAAAGAGAGATACTTGACGTTTTCAGCAGCATTCTGACAATCTCTTCCCTCATCTGTTTTTGAATCATCATCTAACTTGTTCTGACTTCCAAAGTGTCTTAGCGTAGCTACAGTTTGAATTCGTATTAGAGTCAGAACAATCTCCTTAGGCCTTATTTCTGTATCGTAGCAAAGCAAAGCACGTTGAATACTTTTTTTTTTTCCCAGGCTATTTTTCAAAGGGTTATTTTGGAGACTGTATTGACAACTTTGCAGTTCTGCTCTATGTATGGCATATTTACTTCGTTCTTACTTGGCAGGGTTAATTGAGACCCACACGACACCTCTGTTGGTCAGAAATCAAAGGTCTGCACTGGAAACAAAGCCTCTATCCCAAACCTTTTTTGATGTATTAAGGCCAAAAGCCGCTACACAGTCTCTTATCAAAGGCAAACAACGGGGAAGATGGCTTACCATCACCTGGATCCTGGAAGCCATTTCTGACAGCTGATGAAGGCGGTGGTGGTGGCGGTGGTGCTCCCGAGCCCGGCCGGTCAGGGGGAAGCGGCGGTCGTGCTCCACCTCTCTGGTTGTCCAGCCCTGCCCGGGAGGGCAGCTGGGGAGTAGCGGGCAAAGCCCTTGAAGTGCTTCCATTCCTGCTTATGGGAGGAGGTGGTGGGAGGGGGCCTGGAGCAAGACAAGAGGCAAGCACACAAACGCTGTCGGTACCAGGGGTTATTCTGCCGGTGGTAAGCTGCTGCCTGCGTCCCACAGCCTCCCGCTAACAAACTGGAGAGGGTGGGCTAGCTTGGGACCCTCGGCCCTGAGGAGGAATCGCCCTCAACACCCACTTCCCTGCTCTCCAGGTGCTGATTTGAAGAGTAGAAATCAGCGGAGCAGGGTATATCTAAGCATAAATACACCTCAGTGCCCGTATTCCCATTTCCATCAGCCACAGAAGCCTCTGTAGAGGTGGTGGTCCTTGAAGCCACTTTTAAACCACTCTAAATTACATTGGTCACAACGAGCAGAAGCTACAGCTGGAATTCAGGGTACTGGGGAGGTCCAAACCATAGCCCCTTTCCTTTCCATGCACCATTGCAAGGCAAGAGGATGTGTAGCAGAAGAGCCCTGCTACCCAGAGAGGCTCTTTGTCCATATGGGGGTCCCCTCTGGGTGCCACAGCCAGGGTCTGCGGTGGCGCACAGGGGAATTCAGCCCAGGAGTGGCAGCGTTAAGCAGCATGCCATCAGCTCGCTCATTTATAAACATACGAGCTGCATGTCAGGTTTTTCGGCAGTTGGAGCATATCCACCTCTCGTTAAACTGGAAACAGACCTCACACATAGACTGGCATTCCCAGTGTCTGTGTATCTGAGTAACTGGGGTGGTGACACGACAGGTCAAATACGAAGGCCCATGTAACACAGGACCAGGACTGTCCTGAGGGCAGGGGAAGGGCGCTTCTCCGAGAGAAACCTGTAAAAAAAGGCAAAAAAGCTGCTGCTGCCAGGGAGAGAGGTACCCATGGTTAGGACACGAGGAGACGAAGCAGAGGGCGTGGAGGGCTATGTGTGTTCAAAGGTCTCGCTACCTCTGTTTGGCACAGTTGGGCAACTGACAATTATGTTCATTTTTATGAAATGCTTCCTTGTCCTGACGAAATCTAGCTACAGATGTGCATTTTGAAAAAGAGAGCAGCAGATACTGTGTCTCCAGCCACAAGCACTGAAACATGCTTCAAGAAACATGCTGTACTTTGTGGGTTTTTTTCTATTTTTTTTTTTTCTCCCCCCCCCCCTTGTTTTTTTTAAAATTACTAAAGTTTGCCTTCAGGGAATGGTTTCTAAGAATGAGAAGCATTTAGCAACTTCAGAATAGTTTTGCTTGTTCTCTCTCTAAACCTACCTAAACCCCATCATCTATACTGAACCGCTTCAGAATAGGAGTATTTATGTTTATAATTTATTGCTACAACTTCCTTCTACCTATCAAGCAAGCAGAAAGGTAGTGCAGATTTGCTAAAACCATATGCCTCAGAAAAGAGCCAACCAGGAAAGCACTGGTGGAAGCAGAGGCCATCACGGAAGAAGCTCTTGGAAGCGTCTGAATAATTGCAGACACTCTCTGCAACTTTGATCCATGCTCCCAGTCAAACGTGACAAGATTTCTCTGATTTATTTACTGCAGGCTGCACTGGCATTGTGCCATCCTTTGGGCTGGCACCAGCTCCACAAAGCATGGTTTCGGGGCCAATATTTTCTGTAGCAGCACAGCTGCTGCAGGTGCTGTGCTATAGGAGATCCAGGCTGGTTCAAGGAGCTGGAAAGCAACGTGGATGGCTGTTGCCTAGGGGAGCTCCCATGACATTCATCTCTATTGTCCAGGACTGGGCAGGTCTGAGATGATTCCAGATTTTTATTCCAACGTATGAAATGAAAGGCAACTCTACGGAGCTTCCCAGCGTTGCCTTCTGTGCAATGCTTCTCCCTTCCCAGTGCTACAGGGCCTGCTGTTTGTGCCTAAATTCTCTCATCTCCAAAGGGAGAACCATCAGGTGTTAAGACAGCTAAGTTACAATGTGCAATTCTTAAAAGTTACGAACAGCAGTTGTCACAGAGGACATATTATGAAATAACTCAAAGGAGACAATTCCAGTTTTAGTCTCATTTGAAATCTGCGTATGGTAAGTAACAACAGTTAGTCACGCTGTAACAACTGCCATTATATTTAACAACTGTTGGCTAGGTCTTTTATTAAGATAATTTGTATTTGGCTGTAAGTGTTCGTGTCTCCCAACACGTAGAAGGTCGGGTTCTGCAAACCTCCATTCATGAGAATGCCACCATTAACTCACGCTGGTTGACTCAGGAAGGCAAATGCTGTCACCTCTCAGTAGCTAGGTACAACAGCTTCTTTGCATCAAAGAACATAATGGGGAAACCCCTTGTCTGCAACCATTTTTAATTACGGTAATTATAACGAAAGTTGCTGAGATCTGCAAAAGCACACGTGACAGGCTGGTGATGCACAGTGACTTTCCTTAAGCCACCGTGATGCCCACAAACCCTCATTTCCAACTGCAGAATCCCTTGTGCCTAACAGCACCGCTTGTTGCCCATGCAAAGCGGGTGCGTGCATGGCAGCGGCTCGCGGGGGAAGGCGCTGCCCCACGCCGCATCGTGCTCCTCCAGCGCTTCCGTGTACCGCACATGGCGAAAAAGCGACGCCCCAGCCGAAGCTATCCGATGCTGCTCCTCCTGGGTCACAGCAGGGGAAGCACCTGCAGGGCTGCATCAGGGCAGGACGGCTGAAGATTTTGGGTTACGCTCCAAGGGGCACGGCCAGCCCACCGTTGGGCAAACCGAGAATTTCCCCTTTCCATACGGAATCGCCACTTCATCCCGCCGTGCCCATGTGTTCAACCCCCGCCAAGCTCAGGACCCTCAGCCCCCCGCCTCCCGGGCTCCCTACCTGATCGGCTGGGGGGGTCTCTGACGGGCGGCGGCGGCCTCTCGCTGGGCGGGGGGGGCAGAGGTCCGGAGCGGCCGCCCCCGCCGCCGGGCGCCGAGGAGGTCCCCAGCGAGATGTTCCTCTGGGGCAGCCGCGGCATCTCGTCGCTGCCGCCGGGGGCGGGCGGGACGGGGGGCGGCCCCGGCCTGCTGGGGGGCGGCGGGGGCGCCGGGGCGCCGAGGGTGGGCCGGGGGGCGGAGGGCACGGGCGGCTTGCTGTTCTGCGGCGGCGGCGGAGGCAGAGCCGCCTCCCGGGCGGCGGGCGGCCTGTGCCCGGCGGGGGGCGGCGGGGGCGGCGGCTTGTCCTCCGCCGGCCGGCCCGGGGTGGGCGGCAGGGGCGGCCGGCCGGAGAAGGGGGGCGCCGCGCTGGGGCCGGGCTGCCGGAGGGACCCGGCTGGCCCCGCGCTCCGGCTGCCCGGGAACGGCGGGGGCGAGGGCCCCAGGCTGGGCTGCCGGCTCACGCCCGGCACCGGCGGCGAGCCCCTGTTGTGCAGGCTGGAGGCGATGGGCCGGGGGGTGCTGGGCACCGGGGGCGGCACGGCCTCGGGCTTGGAGCCGACGTCGGGCCTCGGCGGCGGCATGCGGCTCCTCTGCGGCTCGGGAGCGGAGGTCCGCGGCCCCGAGGGCGGCCCCGGGAAGCGCGGCGGGCCGCTCGGCGGAGAGAAGGGCTTGGCGGCTGCGGAGCGGCCTCCGGGCGGCAGGGCGGGCGGGCGGCCTCCCCCGGCATCTGCGGACACAGGAGAGGGCGTCAGCATCCATCGGACAGGGGCTTCGCCCAACGCTTTCCTAACGGGCTGCGTCCTAGGGCACTGCAAACGCTCCGGGGGTGAGCCCCGGCGTGGGGCACGCAAGCCTTCAGGGCTTGGCACCCGGGAACGGCAGCAATTTTGAAAGCATTGGGGAACCGCTGCAGAGTAGCGGGTTACGTCCTGACAATGCTTATGAGGGACGGCCTGTGAGAGACCAAAGTGGCCGCCAGGTAACACAACTGCTGCTGCCATCACACAGCAAGCAGTGACACGGGGAGGGAAGAAGTGGGGAAGAACAAGTATTTGATACCATCAACCTGAAAGCAAAGAAATCTTAGCTTTTAAATGATACTTAACAACAACAGTCCAGCAAAAGGCTCTTTTCAGCCCTTTCTAGTAGCTGTTATCTAAGGATGTACTTCTGCACGTCAGGCAGCCAGCCTTGCAGTTGAAGAAGTACTCTTCTGTGATGCCAGGAACTTTTGTAGTAAGACAAGTTCCCAAAATAGACTGTGACACAATAGAAAATACCAGCTCCAAGAGACTGTTTTGTACACATGTGCTGAAAAATTACGTTAGTCTATAAAATATGTAACGTTCATAACACTCTACAACCCCCATTCCCAGTCCTCCTTCAACAAGCATGAAATCCTACTTTCTTAACCTTACAAAACTCTCTGGCCCCAGATATCCATCGTTTCAAGGGGCACGAGGCTTCGGGCAGCTGTTTTGCCAGCCAGAAGAATACAGTGCATGCCCCAGACAAGCCTCCAACTGCAGCGTGCATACCAGCCAGCTGGGATGCCTCGTGCACTCTCTAAGTGGTAAATCACGCTGTTGTGGAGCTGACGCAGATGTACTTTCCATTTGGAAAGTAGATCCTTTTTCCTGGTGCACAAGGGAGAATTAACCTGGAATCCCTCTGGTCCTGCACACCCACAGCTAAGGCAGGACCTAGTCTGCCTCTGTACTTTGCAGGTAGCAATTCAACATTGCTGAGATCTTTAGTTTTCATCAGTAACTAGGAGGATGGGTGGAAAGAGGAGTCTCACTTCTGCCTCGTAAAACCTAGTATTAATAAAACAAGATTCAAGCTGAAAATTACATTTCATTTACTTTTTCACACTGGAACTGCAAGGTCTTTCTTACCGGCATCTCGACTTGCAGCAGATCTGAGCTTTGGCATTCCTGCCTGAAAAAGGCCTCCAAGGCCAGGTGGTCCACCACCACTGAAGCTGCCACCACCGCCACCACCAAAACCCCCGCTGCTGCCACCACCACCTCCTCCAAAGCCACCGCTGCCACCGCCACCTCCACCAGGTCCTTTAGGTTCTGTGGGAAAAAAATCCCCCACGTTAGGCAGAGAAGCGAGACTGATCCTGCAAAGTCATCTCTTTCATTAGGCAATGCTTGTAGCTGGGGGAAAATGGACAAGCTTTCGAAACACACAAGTCCTCGTTCAGGTTGGATCATCACAGCTACCATCACCAACACTACTGCGCCAGGGAAGAGGTGGTGCAATAAACATAGCCACTGTGTTTTATCAAGCCACCACTTTCTTTAGCCTGCTCTGGACTGGAAAGCAGAGAAACAGTCACTATGGACAATTTGGAACTGAGCCTGGATGGGACCTCTGAGAATATCATGTTGTCTTTGTTAGCATCTTTGTAGCAGCTTCCCATTTCTTCATACCTTTGTTCTCTTATCCTTCCCCTCCACTTCTCCATAAGCAAACCGAGAGACAGGGCAATCTCACGGGAAATGAGGAAGGAAGGAGGAAGACACAGGTGTCCTTCCTCTTGGAGGTGTCTCTGGTCATCACTTCTGGGAACGCACAGAATGCTGTCACTATTGATGATGTTGCAACATATCTACTTATTTAAACATAGCCTAGTGGGGAAAGAGATTTCATTTCTGATTACTTTCCTGTAGGTCCAGAAATGCAGTGACAGGATCATTAGCTGCTAATTTTTCCAATAGGCAGGAATTATTTTATCAGCCCTCCCCTTCCTCTCCCATTTCTCTAATGTCAATATTTCTGCTGTGACAACACTGAGATGCTAAAAGTAAAATGAAAGTATTTCCACAACTACAAATACACTGCAAAATGAGCAGGCCCACAGGTTGATATCTATGGAGATCAGCTCTCAGATGGTAGGCTACATGGCTGAGGATCAATTGCTTAATTCTTGGCATCTCGATTTCCACAACTTTGGGTGGGTAAAAATTTCACTGACTTTAAAGTAATTAAAACCTGTGGATGAAAAGCACTTCTAATAATCCCACCCAGAAAAAAGGAGGAAGAATGTGTTCGGGGGGGGGGGGGGGGGGGGGGGGGGTGTGTTTCACATCATCCTTCTCTTTTCTTAAGCATGTTAGCTCAGTTCAGCTCTGACTCACATAGGGTGTGAACCTCTGGAGAAATGCTGCTACTATGGTTTAGTCTTTCATCATGATTTGTTAATTCATGTAAACAAGATAACAGGCCGCATCATTTTAACCTTACTGTTTACCCCTTCTTTAATGCCCTTAATGCTTTTCTCCAGCTCATTACAATAGCTAGAACATGTAACTTTGCTTTCAGAGATAATACTCAAGTGTTTAAAAACTATGCACCTGGCTGACTGCAGGACTGTATCTATTTTTTTATTATTCTTATTTGGTCACACTCCTTTGAGCATTTCCTTCTTTCCTCATCATCTTCCTATCGCAGTCCAGCCTTTAATTGCATGGCCAGAGCTGGACTGAGTTGTATCACGCATTTGCTAATCAGTCTGTAGAAGTGTCTTCTCTCCCTAGGCAATAACGCTGTTCCTCTGACGTAGCTGGCCCTTGTTCCTTGCTCTTATCCTGTTTGTTCTGTCTTCCCAATACTTTTGCTGCATGGGCTTTTCCAGCCTCCTCTCAGCACCTGCTGAGATGTACAGTGAGACACAGCAGCAGCACAGCTGGATGGAGACCTTGTCTCCATTCAGGTAAGTGGAGCTGCTGCCTTGTGCCAGAGCACCGCCGGGCAGGCCGAGCAACAAGGCTCAGCCAAAAAGATAACACTCCTGAGTCACCCCAGGAGTGGCAAAACTGTGTGCAGCAGAGTGACACACAGGTGGGGCTGTGGCTCCTGGCTCTGGTTTTGCTTTAAGTGGTATCGGGGCCGTTAACAAGTCAATGGTGTTGTGCCAGGGGTGCCCTTATTTTTATACTGTTTATGCAAAAGTAGGGTCTGAAATTCCGCTTTATTCTCTGTGCTTTCCTCAGTCCTGACGGGGACTTTGTTTGCCTGATCTGCTGCAGCTCCTCAGCAGAGCTGCTAGTAGGGTTTGCATAGTTTTCCGATTTAAGCAAACGAGAAAATGAACTGCTTTATGAGAGTAAGCAAGCAAATTAACACTCGCATTTCATAAGCAGTACTTGGTTTCTCAACTGAACTAATCCATGATGAACAGAATTTATTTTTATGCATGCCAACTTCTGGCATTTTATTTTACCTTCTTCTGTCATGGCAGTTCATCTGATGATACGTAAAATAATTTTCTGCATTCAGATATGTAGAACCATTCACGCATACAGAAACTCCAGCATGCAGAATCATACTTACTGTCTAGAATTGGAGCACTTCTGTCATTAGTAACAGTCTTCTTTAGCTTTTTTCCTTTGGTAATATCAGATAATAGAGCATTTCGCCCTGCTTGTTCTGACCTGCTTAGGGATGGCTTTTCAGTATTTGCCTGCAAAATAAAATTAAAAATGAGGAGGCAAAATAAACCTCAACTTCTAGCTACAAAGTTCTGCTCAAATATGGTAGTTACTTGAGACCTCAATTTCTGTTTTAACAGCACTGGAGCGGGTAGCATGCCACGTCTGGTTTTATGAATGATGTTATAGGTAGCCGGCCTTGTTACTGACTCGAGGCCCCAAACACTGCTGCTATTCTAACCCACACTATTCACTGGAAACAGAACACTTTTATGTGAATTTGCATTTTTTTAACTCAAGATTTAGAGTCTCTGATTTTTTAAAGCCAAGGCACATCTGTGGCAAATTGCCATTTTGGAGATTGAACAAGAGCAGACTACACACATAATTTGATTACACGAAAAGGTGGACATTCTTGAATGTTGCAGTGAAAACTTCTAATATACAAATTCTGGATAAATCAGAAGGAAGATGGAGTTTTATCTACTATTTTAGTTTTGATAGAAATACTTCAAAATGGCAATCACCACTTCAACAATATAGACTTCTTCAAATAGACGCAATAAAACCTTTAGATGCATGAGGTTTCTCTCAATGGTCCTCTCTTTTCAGTTTATGTTTTGATGACACAGTTTTTCAAGGAAGAACAAAAAAAAAAAAACACCATACACATATATGCACACACACACACACGCATGTGCATATGGTTATTTCTTCTAGGAAAGGGTGGTTCCTGAAAAGCTTTCTAACTTATCAGATCAGTGTTATGGAAATTGCCTGAAAGGTGGTGAGAGTTGCCATGGAGGGACCAAGCACAGAGTCCGTATCTTGCTTGTGGTGGAAAATGAGGGAAAGACTCTTCAGCGGCACAGCCCAACCTATCTGTGTAACCTGCTAGGGCTTTGCTATGAAAATATCTTTACAACAGCATTTCAAGAAGTCTCTTCTTTCTTGTCAGTGAGGTGACTGACTGTCGGAGGGCAAACACAGCACGAGCTCTATTCCAGCTTAGGCTGACTTCAGTCAGGTCAGATGTAGTCTCACTCACCATGCTGTGCCAGCAGTGGATCCTGTGCTCTGATACCACAGGCTGGATGAGGGAGCTATGCTGGCTAAGAACTATCCTCACCAAATTTAAATAACAGGATTGATTTTTTCCAACTCGGGTCATGTAAGTGCTAGAGTAGAACAAGGGAGAAGGTGGGAGTACGAGGCTGGAGAAAGGCAAGGGGAGAGCAAGACTTCAATTCCCCCAACTTAGACAAGCTGTTGAGGAGCTGTGCCTCTCCACCCAGGATCCCCACACCAGATCAAACCACCAGTGTGGGAGAAAGAGGAGGATGGAGAGTCAGTGTGGCTAGTGACATCCATATGGGCATTGGAAGGGAGCGGAAGTGATGGTCCCTCTTGTAGGATCAATCATCAACCGTAAACAAAACGTCAGAGAGCTTTCCCCAAATACCATGCATACCCTCGTCCACACCTCAATGCCTCTGGACGTCCTGTTCAACATGACAAGCAGCAACAGAGGACAGTGTATACGATACATTTACCTCCTGTAAAACTTACCAAGGCCAGTGTTGGGGGCGGAGGGGGAGCTGGAGGGGGAGGCACGGGCATGGTGGAAGGCTGAGCTCCGTCTAGTCTTGCTAAGAAACCTGCACAGCAAAACACAGAAACACATAAAGACCCAGAGATTAATAAATCTTAATAAATAAATTTCTACTCAGCTAAAAAACATCCTTGCAGCTAACAGGTTTATCTGCTACATTTTCTAAGTCTAAATAATCTGTAAAAAGCACTAGATCTTTAAATGGGGACTCCCTACATGATCCCCATTGCCATACAAACTCACAGACAGACATATCCAGTTTTGCACACATACACAACACATGCATTGCTATGGCAATGCACAAAAATGCAATAACAAAATTGAAACCTTGTTCCTGTGGAAGTGCTTCAGGATACTGCCATAGCTGTACCATCAACACTTACTTCAAGAAGGCATCCTCTCTTTAAGATCATACTCAAAGAGATGCTGACCTTTTAAAGCCCCTAAACTGCTAGAAGATACACACACACACACACACACTATTATGGGTAGGGTGGAACAGCAGGGCTCTAGGAAAGACTCATGCTTCTTCCTTTCTCCCTGCTTGCTCTGAAGACTCCAAGCTCCATCATCACCTCCGAATGCACCTTCCTCCTCCTCAGGAGCAGCACACACAGTCATGCTCCGTGCACTTTCCCAGAGGAGGAAGAGCAAGCAGGCAGCCCAGCCTCTTAGCCGCAGGCTGTTGCAGAGGGAAAAGCCTGGCTGCCAAAGCTCAGCCTTCCCCGAGCTTCCCTGCCGGAGACCAGGCTCCTGCTTTTCCCCACCCCAAGCAGAACTTCCAACCTAGGGCAATCCTAGGAGGGTCACACTTGAGATGCAGAACTTCATTGCAATGAAAATATTAAATGAAAAAAAAAGAAAGGACAAACATCGAGGAATTTTTTTCAAGTCACAAGGGCTTTTTGTGGCATTTTGGCACGCTGCTCGCTGGAACAGTGCCTATCGGAGGCTCCAGGGCTTTTCTAGTGGTGCTATGGTGTTTCAGCATGTGCTTTGCTCTTGCCCATTCACCTGAGCCAGCTTTAGTAACAGTGATTTGCCACCATTTATATAATGTTTGCACAAGACAGATAAACACAGTGGGAATAGGAATAAGGGTTATTCTGCAGACAACCCCAGGCTATCGGCTGAGGTCCCCAGGGCAGTTACTCACAAGAATACGCAGCTCTTACTTTCTGAAGTCACTTAACTGTTTTTGATAAAACCAAGGAGAAGTGTAATAGCACAGTATCTGCCAAATCAACTTCATGCTAGGTACAGTACCCTTTACGGTTTAAATGAGCATTAGGAAAATGTTCTGAATGGAACAAAATGGCATTCGCAGTGAGGGTTTGAGGTGAGTCACCGCCTACAAAGTCTGTAATGGCTCTGAGATGATCCATGATACGATTAGAAGTACGGATTTATCTCGTCAGATGCTCATGCTTCAAAAGAATTAGAATATGGCTATAAACCCACACACAAAAAATTTGCTGAGCTACCTTCCTCAGAAGAAAGCTTTTCTGAAATAAGACTTAATGGATTTTGTCTAAAATCTTTAGGGAGGAAAGGGCTTGGAAAGGAGTCGACACATCACCCCTAGCTCTGGCTGACTATCTAGAAAAAACCATGGAGTTCAAAGTGGCGTGAGGCTTTCAGGTTCAAAGTGAGACTAGAGTCTCTAGTGCTTGCAGGTTTTCTTCTCCCGTACTGCAGAAACTGTTTCTCTTTCCGGTTACTGAGACAGCGCAAGCAGAGCAGAGGGGAAGCTGGCGGACGGACAGACTGACTGACAAAGAGGAAACTGTGCGAAGCCAAGCCTACGCAGCGCTGTGCAAACACGCGCATTCACAAAGTCCTGCAAATGGACCGGCGTGCTTCATCGGTCCTCTGGTGCGTTGCTGCGCATCTTACGGCGTCTCCAGAGAAACACCAGCTTCACATTCAAGGATCTGCTCGAATTCAGTTATATCCCTGTCTTCCGTATTTCTAGCTCTCAGTCGTTACATAAAACTCTGCACAAAGCCCTACCCTTTCCCGATCTGCTTATCCTAAATGCAATATTGAAATCTGAAGCCTATTAAAAGCACCAAGACTAATGCTGCTTTGTTCTTCAGCTTCCTGTTTAAAAAAATAGTCAACAGGAAAATTATTTCTTACAGCAGACCACAACCATCCTGTTTCTTAACACAGTCTTTTCACAGCTGCAGTTGTCTCTAGTGTAACTGTGCCATTAGGCTACTTCACCAAACTTTTAACTCCTTCAACTGATTAAAAAGAGAAAGAGAAATTCTGCTCTCTGCACTGCTTTGATAAGAGGCCAAAGCAGCCTGGATAATGCACCGTGAGTCTCCTCAGCACTCCATGTGCCATGGGAAAGTTTCTGGAGCAGGCAGAATAACGTTTGGTTTGATATCAGACTTTTAAATGAATTTTTAAGGCAGCTTAGACCTGAATGCAGCAAGTGAGCCACCTGGTCAATGAAGTGATTTCTCTAAAAAGCAGTATTTTTGCAAATGCCATAACTTGTCTACCTCCCTGTCAGTTAAGCAATTGCTTTCTGTGTGCTTGTGCTGGTCCGTTCTACATTTTTTTCCTTTGAACTGGGTTGTTTTAGATCAGCTTCTTAAGGAATTAGTGGGGACAGAGGGGAAGCAAGGTAACGCTCAAAACCTGAGTTCTCTGAGGGGAAGCCACTACCACAGACACATCCAGCCTCTCCAAAACCCGCCCTGCACACATTATTTCCTAAGAGGTAAGGGGGAGAAAAGCACTGGGTGTCCCCTCTTTCCCTATTCCACCTTCCAGAGGGATGACATCCTCTGATGTACCTGTGGTCACCAGATGCACACTAGCTAGTAGCTCTTCTGGTAGCGAAGGGCTTTCTTAATAGGACAGGAGTAGAAATTAGGTACGCAGCTGCACGCTGGTGAGCTTAGCATCCAGCTACTGCTGGACAAGCCCTACAGCCCCCAGGGCAGTTACCAGGGGGGTCTGAAAAATGACATTTTGGAAGCACAGGACAACCTTCTGTAATAGGCCAAACTCAGGCAGAACTGGCTTGAAGTTTAATGCAAGCATCCTGCAGAGTTGTTTACTCATGATGTTCTAGAGCACACACTTCTTTTAGGAGCCATCAGAAAAGAGATCATATGGCATGACTCAGAAACCTGCAGGCCCACACACAAAAGTATAATGCATACCCTTCGGAGCCAGTAAAACATCCCAGTTTGTCAAATTTTAGCTTAAAACATTAAGTTATGACACTGCTTCACTCTTACTTTTGTCACTCTCTGACCCTGCTCCTGCTGCTGAGAAAGAGAATTTCAGAAACTCAAGCTGAAACTTTGCAGCAAGAAACGGCACCTCTGTCTTTGAAGTTCTAACTCACCCTTGCTGTTCAGTTGTTAGATTTTGTACAATCTATTTCTTTGTCTGACTTTTTGTAAGCAAAAAAAAAAGGCGCGCTCTGGATTTTTAAATTTGATCACTCTGAACCTGTAGGAAGAACAATAATGTATTGAAGAGGTGCACCGACCTGGGGGCTTGCCCACACAGCACAGCGCAGTGCTGGGGCTGACCCTTGGGATGAGCAGCACCTCTCGGCTGCAGAAGCAAAGCAGCTGAGTCAGCACAACGCTGAACTTGAATTCTGCAGCTGCTTTGTTCACTAATTCACAGGATCGTTGTTTTGTACAGAGCATAGAGATGTCTTAAGATGTTAAGCGTAACTCTGCAATGAGAGGAAAGCTTGGTTACTGTCCTACACTTCAGCAATGGACTCAGTTCATTTTTTGCTCTTGGTCGGTGGGAAACAGCTAGATTTAAGAAACGGACATTATGTTCAATTGCTAACAGCTGACTCTATAAAATACCTTAAATAGTAACCGATCCACCCAGTAATAAATTTTACCTACCAAATCTGTTAACAACCAAGTTGCTTATAACACTCGGTGCTGCAGGGTGTTGAAAAGGAACCAATTCCAAAAAACCAAGGCTGAAGGCATATCGGTACTTTGAAACCCAGGACGCATGTCCTTGCGTATTTTCTAGGCAGTGGTGTAAATTATCACAGCTTTTAAGAAGCTATATGAGATGTTATATCTAGATGAGCATTGGTGGTGCAGCAGAAAGGATTACGGTAACTAACCCACACACGTACACCAGAGCGTCGGCCCCTGAGCCCCAAACACAAAGGTCTGTATTGTCAGCAAGAAAGAAGGATTTCCACAGCTGGCAGCAGCGGCAGCAGCTGCTCCCCGCTGCGAGGCAGGCGCCAGCGGCGCCCCGCACACCGCCGTTTCCTCCGGAGGTCCAGCCCCGATGGGGGCTCCATCGCTATGAGCCGGCACCCCACCACCCTCCTCACCGCCTCAGCTACAACCCCGGCGCCAGGGCAGCCTCCCTGCAGACCACGGCCACCTTCTTGAGAGGGGTGTGCACACAGCCTCCGTCTGCTGCCCTTTAAGAAAGCCACCCCCCGCAAACGAGATGCCCACCTAATCCCAGGTAAATCACTTGATCACGTAAGGAAGCTCTGATTTTTGCAAGCCACCAGGCACACCCGGCAGTCACTATCAGAAATGGTATTAAAATATTATGATATGCAACACATTGTGACAAAAAAAAAAATTCATTTCAAAACCAAAAGTATATGATGGATTCTGCAAAGACCCCCTTGTTCCGTGAAGTAGTCCATAAAGAGCAATATGCAAAAGTGGCACTAAACTGAACTCTGTGAAACACAAATTGTGGGCGTTTCAGATTTAATTTGGTACTTCAGAAATCATTACATTCAGGAGCATTACAAATGCTGAAAAGAAATAGACATTTAACGTAGGATGGACAGTGTGAGCAACTGGACTGCAAGTGCACTGTTTGCATCTAGTCAGCCATTTTGAGCTGCTTCGAGGCGCCCCCTCTTAAACATATTGAGTCAGAAGTAGACAGACAGCTCACTGTGGTTAATCATTTCCTGCATGATTAATTTCCAAACAAAAAAAGAGGAAGGAACAAACAACTGTAGAAATAAAATAGAAGTGATAGAACTCAAGGGGAAAAATACCCAAAGTCGCCAATTAAAACGCTGATTGGCCCTCTAAGCAAAAGGACCTAACTTCCAAACCAGTATCGATTTGTTTTTTTCAAAAATGCATTACTTCCTGCTAATGAAAGAAAGGAGAATTGTAAAAATCTGAATTTGAAGAAATTGGGCTAGGTTACTGAGTACTTTAGTAAGGACCACTAACTATAAACTCATTACAAAGTAGTTGGAAAATTGTTTAAAATCAGTTTCATACAGACCACAATATTTTTTCATGAACTGTTTTTTGATGGAGTAAAGAACTATTAAACCATTTTGATAAAAAAATGTTACTGTGTTTTCTTACGAAATTTGCTCGAGTCCCCCTGCTCCCATGTTCCTTGGTGGACCCGAGTCATTAGTAAGTCTGCGCGTCCCATGTTACACCACCGTATCCCCCAAAGGCCAGAGGGGCTGTTTGCATTGAGAGAGTCGGGTGTGGAGTGCGGCAAGGTGTGAACGAGAGCTTTAGAGGATGCCGAAGACACTCCTCCCATGCAACACCATGCCAGTAAGTCCCATCGGAAAAATATCAGATATTTTTCTTCTTCTCTTTTTATTGAAGTCTCCAAAAACATAGTAAACTATAAATAAATATAAAGATAGATGGCTTTAAACCCCTAAAGAGTTCAACAAGGACACCAAACCAAACCCAGTGCTGCATGAAGCTACCTGAATATACTGAAGAGGAATTCCCCTACAGGGTGAAGAAAGGATATTTAGGAGACTCTCTGGCCTCAGTCACTCACACAGAGCAGGGCAAAGCCTCTGACAGGCACTGAAGTAACCCAATACAAGATCTACTTGAGACACCACAGGGCCACTGTATAACCGCCCTATACTCGGCACTCCTCCTAACTGGGATAAACCTTCCGAAGTCCGGGAGCTCAGGAGGAGGAAAGGGACATTTAAAACGTTACTCTCAGTATTTTTGGGTCTTTTAACACCAGTGACTGGTCTTTTAAGGATGGCTTCTGGCTGAAACGACGCTCCTTTTGGTGCAGGGATTACAAGACTGTGTGGCCTGAGAAAGAACATGACAAAGGTGTGAGAATGCAAATTGTCCTAACCTGTCTGGAGGAAGCTGTGGTAGCGAAAGGAGGCACTAACGTTTCACCCTTAAAACCACTTGCAGAGAACCGGACAGCCAAAAGAGAGACCAACAGAGGAGAAGTTACTTTGGATGCGTGAGACCCAGGGAAATTCTGGGGAGCTGCTGCTGCCGGAGAGAGGAAGCCAACTTTATTTGGGACTTTTTGCATTTCAGAGAAACTCTCCACAGTACCTGAAATGAGTGGTATGAGTAGACTTTCCACCCAGACCGAAAAATGCCACCCCCTACGCAAAATGCCAGGGCAGAGAAAGTGGCCGGTACCAGCGATGCCGGAGAGCTCTTGCCCGGATCCCGAGTCAGAGCTTCCTTTCTCTCTCCACGAACGGCCGTCGGAGGGGTGATGGATGATTCGCGGCCTTCATTCACGGGCACATGCGTAAAGCGGGTGAGGCCTTTGTGGCCCGGGAATAGGACCTAGCCCCAACCTGAATGACACACGGGAGCTGGCAATAACAGGGAGATCTGCCACAGAGAACTGCATCTGTACAGTGGCAGTGACCAACTTCGGGGATGCAATGCCATCCTGCTGCGGTCAAGGGCAAGAAAGGAGAGAAGAGGAAAGCAAGAGCCTGGAGGTCTCTGGCAGGAGTGGATGGGGCTGTTCTTGGGGAAGAAACACATGTCAAGCCAGTATCACAGTGAACACTTTTTCAGCCCTACATAGGCTGCAGAGAGATGATGTATTTTTTTGTTCTGTTTTGTTTTAGACACACCCTTTTCAATAAATTGCAGAGTTTTAATCTTCTACCTCTTACAACAACATAACTGAGCTATGTGAAAGGTGCAGGTGCTGAGGGGCTAGTGAGGAGCAGTAAGATAAATAACCACAATAGCAAACAAAGCACAAGACTGCTTACAAAAAAAATGAGAGGATGCTGTGAGGTGCTTTCATGTCTCTCTGTGTGTTATCCCAGGCACCCACGCTCTACCAACTCTAGGGCATCTTCCTCCCCCCCTCACGCTCACCTCCCTCACCCCCGAGCACCCAGCCAAGCGCAGTGACCCTGCAGGCAGCACTGACTGCAGCGCACACTGGGCAATTCCCCAGAGTCTTAAACCCCCCTAAACACTTTCAATCTACTTCTTACCATCACAGGAAAACAGTAACAAAGCAGGTTACTGTGGGGTGTCAGTGGCAAGTGAACTGTCAGACCACTGAGCCAGCACACGACCGCGGGGCGCCAAGAGCAGTAACAGCCAGATGCACTCGTGGTCCACGGCAAGTTGCATCCAGCAAACCTCATCTGTCAAAGGCAACCAGGAGTTATATGGCAAAAATCCAGCAGTGCTGCATCCATGGAAAATCACAGCTAAGAAATAGGCTGCTACGGTGTCAGAAAGTTGTTTTAATCCAAGTTTTTAAAAAGTTTTTTCCTTTTCAGTGACATATTTTTCAAGACATGCAGAGGATCATAGGCAATGGCTAGCTTTGGAGGACTGCCTCCAGTCACCAATATAATCACTATTTGGAAGAAGCAGCAAAGCTTTTGGTCAGTTGAAGTGTTTGGATGTTGGCTTGAGAAAAGCTGGTAATGTAAGAGCAAATACACTATGGCAGAAAGTATCTCTCCGACTCCCTGAAAGCAGAAATTGCTTCCATCCAACCCATGCTCCTATAATTTCTTTCAGCCAGTGCTTTCAGAGGGGATGTACAGAAATATTCCTGTCCGCTCAGACTCTGAGAGTTGGCTCACGCCCCCCGCCGCAGCGACCCTGCCCCGGGGAGCGGGACCTCAGCCCTGCAAATGGCGCCTGGAGCAAAGCCCCTGCGCCAGGCACCACGGGAGGGAGTCTCGTCGGTGTTTTCAAACAGGCGTGTCATTCCTCAGCAGGAGGTCGGGGCCAAACGCAGCAGAGAAATCTAGAGTTACTGGGCTGTATCCCAGCCCTCGGGACAGGAGGACACAACTTGAGACACTGCAACCTCCTACAGCTCCCTCCCCACCCTTCCCTCTCTGCCAAAAAATGAAACGCCCTTCCCCCAACCCCTCCACAAAGAAAAGCCCTACAGCAAACAGCTTCCCCCTCTCTCCCAGGCAGAAGTGATGGTTAAGGACCAAGCTGTTTGTGCCTGAGCTCTTACTTCAGCTGCCCAGAGCACAGCTGCCTGCAGTATTCAATCACCTTTAGTCAACCCGAGTGTCTGAAACAACGCACAGGCCCTGTCACCCTGGGCACGCTGCCCAACGCAGCCAGCGAGGGATTCACCCAGGCCGGAGGCGGCCTCAGCGTGCAGCCCTAACGAAAGGGACCCTTGTTACGGTGCTCTGGAGAGACTGTAGGGACAACCCCTCCTCATAGGGACAACATACCCAGGAGAACAAGGACCTGATGTCTCTCTCCATCTTATTCCTTTGCCTGTTCCTCCCCGTGAACATTTTGTGTTCACAAAATACTGCTCCTAATACATAGCCCAAGAGCTTCTCTCTGATGCGGCTGCTTTTTCCAGTGTCTCATTACTGCAGAGGTGACCACTCAGTCTCATGTGGCTGTTCAGCAGCATGCGCTTCACTGCACAGCTTTCTCCCCAAAACTTCAGCCGTCTTAAGCTCTAGGAGCTGTTGGTAGGGTGAACAGACTAGTTCAGAAATTAAGGATTTCTGAGTATTGCCTCCAGCTTACTCAGTCCTAAATCAGAAAAAAAAAAAAAGCATTGCGTTAAGTTGGAAAGAGTCCTGAAGGGCAGGACTCTTTCCACCAGCTCATCCTCACAACGCGGCGCTGCTCAGCTCTCCGACCGGAGAGGGCCCTTGGTGGCCTGACGGTGGCAGGCAGCCTGCGCAGAGGGGCAGGCGGAGGGCAGGAAGGGATGCTTCCCACACCCCACACCTGGTGACCCAGAGGCGGAAAGGCATGGGCTGGCCTTCGGAGCCCCCAGCTTGTTACCATGGGAAAATAACTTTTGTTCGTATTAGCATCCCCGCCTTTTGCTTTTCCACCTATTGCTCCATGGTTTTTTTTTGAGGATGCTACGGGTCTGACCACTTGTTTCCTTTCTGTAGCAGGAAAGCAATTCTGCCATTTGAATCAAATTGACAGAAGTCTGGAAGATTCCCCCCGCCTCCACTGTTTTATGGCACAACAGGCCAAAAAGGATCAGGAATTAGTCTGAATGGTTTTTTTGGACACTTGCGCTATTGCAACTTTCAGCCAGCGTGGAAAGAATTCATAGGAACCAAATTTGGTGAGCAAGCCCTGGGATTTTGCTGGACTTCTGCTGACCATGGTTGCCCACCGGTGTGTTGTGGGTCCCCTTCACAGCGGTGGCTATAAGGAGAGAAGCTTCTCTCCTCCGCAAATCCTAAAGCTGGGATGAAGAGAGTCTGTTTGGAGTCATGGGTTACATCATGGGAGCTCTAGGACACGCCACACCGCATCCGCTCCATGTCCAGGGCACTAAATTAATAACGTTGTGACCTGCGTAACTCCATTGCTGAAGCTGTCATCATTCACCTTTCTCTTCTGACCAACAGGACAACATGAAGCTGCAGTCGAAAGCATTTTACTATAACAAAGGCATACAGAAAAGGATCAAGGATCTCACACACTGTCAGGGTATTTTACTTCTCAGTGGGCGTAGGTTTAGAATTCAGTTGGCTTCAGCATTCAAATAGGCTTTTTTAACATGAAGTGTTTTCTTCATCACAATCAACTAAGTCTTACTAAACCTGCAGTGAACTGTGACTGGTCTACTAAAGCCAGCATCTATAAAATAATATTAAAATAGCGACTACCTCTAAAGGGGAAATCTGAGGCATACAAGGGCCAGACATGTGGAATTAATTTAAAACACCGTTTTCCAATCCCTCTCTCTTGTAAATATTGCAATATTCCTATAAGAATGTTGAAAAACTACAGTGCACAGAGATTAGTTCAGATTTCACATCAAAAGCCCAAACAAAAAGTTAAGTGGCCTGGGCAGTCAGCAGGGAAAGAGCAACTACACAAGCAAGAGTGCATTGGAGTTTTTACAGCCCAGGTGTTGACATGAATTAGAGAATAAATTGAATACCTGTCATTAGAGGAGCAATCAAAGACTGATCTGCCCAGAGTGTGGGAAAAACAAAACAAAACCCAACCCCAGATCTGCATAATGTAAGGCAGCCTGCTCCGCCAAAGACAGTTCAGAAAAACGAATACCACCTCAGAGCCAGGTTACTGTCAATAAAAGCCTCGCTTCAGTGCGGCAAGGCCCATAAATCAGTTTTGTGAGAAACAGGCAACCAGGTCTGGTAGAGATTTTAATTAAAAAGAAAAAAAAAAAAAAAAATCTTATTTTCCATTCTGAAAGTTAATTTTGGATGATTTGAGGCTGCAAAGTGCTGAGACTCCAAACCTCCACTAAAATGGGTGGAGACGGAGAGTCTGATTTTACTCTCATTAGAGTTTGTGGAAAGGCTCTGGCCAGTTTTCAGAGGGGGCTGGATGAGACCCATTGTACCTTATGACTTTGCTGAAAGTGTTTGAATTATTTGGGATGATCAGACTAAAGGCTAAGAAGAGTACATCCCGCAAAGTCTCTTGATGTTCTCTGCTGTGCAGGGATTTGCACTGCAGCTCAGGGTTAGTCATTAAACCAGATCATTTGTGAGGCACTGAATCATATTTGCACATAAGTAATGAACTTGAGGAATGTCACAGTCAGCAATCAAGGTTGGCGTCAGGTCCCACAACACTGTCTTTTGGATGCAGAAGGGTGGTGGAGCAAGGACCACAGCCACAGTCTGCACAGAGATGCCATCACTTGTGTTCAGCACTGCTGGCACCTTGCTTCATGACCCTGGGGAGAGCAACCAGCTAGATATACTGTCATCTGTCTCAAAGGACCACAACCTATCGAAAAACTCCCTGTAACTTTCCCTCTGTGCCCTGCTCACAGACCACAAACTGAACAGAAACTCACGTCAGACCTTACAAACTGACTAGGTACTAAAAGAGGACTCATTCTGCATATGACTTGTATCCCCTGTGTTCGCAAACCTTCTCTGACCTCTGATGCAAAAAGCTATAAAATAGCGTTTGATCTGCCGTTTAAATGCTTATTTTAGTAACATGGTCAGGGAAAGTTAAGTTCTTTGTAGACTCTGCTGGGCTGTTACAAAACAATTACTTTTTTATAATTCACATTCCCAAAGGAATTAATTCAAGTTTGCAAATAAAGCAATGGAAAATTTTCAGCTTACTGAGGTATAAATGAATATACAAAAAATATGCCATTACTTTGCATACTTAAGCGTTTTTAGTATTTACTATGATTGGTATTTTATCGTAGATCCTCCTCTGAGAATAGCTACAAAATTAAACTCTTCTTACATAATTTAAGTAATAACTAGCTTACAGTAATTAAAGATGAATATCACTTTCAAAGCCCGAAAACGCTGAGGTACGTGAAGCTGGGCAATCTACACTGGGTGTCTGCACATGCAGGGAGTTGGACGACAAAGTGTCCATTTGCACAAGCAATCAAAGCAACTCGCAGCATCCGTTCTTGCTGGCTTGGAAGAGGGCCTCTGCCCTCTGAGGTTTGGCCTGCTGTGTAGTTCATACTGCGTCTCAGAAAGCTTTCAGATGGGCTGCTATGGTTTCAGTAATTATTTTTAAAGGTTCTCGGCAATATAAAAACAAATCTGCAGAAGAGATTTTGGAATCAGGATGGAAATAATAAAGGGGAGGGAAAAGAGGAGGCAAAAAGTAATCCGAAACAAACACAGGGTCTGCTTCAGCAAACAACCCCTCCCCTCCCCAAACTCCAGGACTTCAATCGCCCCTTCTTCATGTTGGAGCCAACCTTAGCTCACCCCAAACTACTCAGATACTATGGCCAAAAGGTGGTCATCTTTTCAAAAGGGTCTACAAAACTTCAGAAACTGCCTCCAACGCAATACAAAATATCCCCCAAACCCAAGGTGAATTAAGGATAAGATATTCATTTTAATCTTAAATATCCTACTGTAAATATTTTGGTTTGAGATTTAAAAACAACAAAGAAAAGCAACAGTGTTACTGAAAGCACATTATTTCACATGCAAATTTACACGACCACCTAATACCCAGGCAATACTGGCAAATAATGTCTTGTTCTAATCCATATTAAAAACAAGTCCAAAATGTTATATTCCTGCACCACCAGATTATTTGCCTGGTTGAAATCCAGCAAGAAACTTCTCCTGCAACTTACTTCAGAGAAACAGATAGAGGAAGCAAGACATTATTGCTATTAAAAATTGTCCAATAAGACAACTCAAAAACTATCTTTAGATGGCTTGTACAAAACTAACAGACCAGATAACCATTAAGTAAAGCAGATGGAAGGTTGCCATTATCTCTATATTGTTTAGTTTTTTGTATCATATATAAAATCTACTCAATCAGACCATCTTTTTCTCTATTTTAAAAAACATAGATTTTATAACATACCCATATTAACTGTGTTGATCCACTGCCTTTATTACTACAGCAAGAAAAGCTTAATTTTAAAAGTCTAATTTTTTAATAAAAGTAAAAAATGTATCAGCTGTCCTTAGGAACTGATAGGAACTGCTCTAGTTTCACTCCAGACCTACTAAGTCTTCTACCAGAGGAAGATATGGTCCAAAAGTAGTAATGTGAATCGGCATGGTAAATGACGAGGGCTGCCAGTTGAAGCTCTAGGGCCAAAGCAGACTACTAGCAGGGAAGACGAAGAATTGTCTTTTCCTCCGGCGATACTGAACCACTGAATCCACCACATGCCTCATTCTGAGCTGACCAGCACTTCCCACCTCCAAGACCAGCTGCTGGAGAAAACAAACTGCTACCTAAAGATGGAAATATGTGTAGAAACCGTGCAGAGGATCTCCTGCTCTAGGCTCTTGGGAAGAGCAGCTCCAAAGCAAATTAGTGGTTTGGTGACCGCCCTGCAGAAGGTCACCTCCAAGCCAGGGGCCAACCGGAGGGATGGGCGGAGGAGCAAAGGCAGGAGGGTGCTTGGAGATACCCTCACTCTTTGGCCAGGCTTGGAGATGAGCTCCAGATTATCCTCCTGAATCGAAACGACGTGAGGGAGGTGGAACTGGTGGACTGGTGTTTAGAGAGATCCCCAGGCAAGGAGCCTGACGCCCTGGTGGCTGCTATCTCAGCCTCCCATTCGCAGCCAGAGCAGTGGAAGGACAGACCTGAAATTCTGCCTCCTCTGTTTGGATTTAGTTTGGCTCTTTGTGAAGCAGTAGAAAATCTAACCCTCAGTGCACTGAATACCTCTCCATGTATAACGGGAGAGACCTTAGCCTTCAGCATCTGAGTTTGCATGTGTGCAAGTCACCCACGGTGCTCATGCACTGTTCCTATCACTGACAATTTCCATTTGGTCCAATCTGGAAAACATCCTGAGTAATACAAGGATGAATTTTTCTGTTAAGTATTTCCAACGCTGCCTTTTGGCAAGAAAAAATGGCAAAAGTCACTTGGAAAAGAAAGGTACAGCTACGAGATGTTTCAATTATTTCATAAATAAGCTGCCAAAATGCAAAGAGTAAAATCCAGGCAATACTAATATTCTTCATATTTATACCATTATAAGCCAAGCGGAGATTGACCAACCACATAAAATTACATTTTATTTCATTTGCTAGAGTAGAGCTACAACAAAAATTCAACTCAAAATATCTTTGTAAAGCCATTTTTACATAAATCTTGGGGTTTCATCTACTTTTGCAGAAGGACTTGATATTTATGAAATATAGATATTTATGAAATATAGGTGAGATAACATTGAAACAGAGGGTTCGGATTTTACACCTGGCACTTTAGCTGAAGACTCCAGCGTTGGTACTGGGACTATGAAATTTGCACATATGCATCTGAGCACACAGTACACATCTGCAGCAGATGATGCCAATTTAAACACCTACAGTAAGGGCACATAGTTAAGCTGTCCATACCTAATCTAAGGTTTTCATTGTCCAGTTGAAAGCCCTATAAGCAAAGATAGCTTCTGAAGATTTCATTTAGCTTCCCTACTTCTTTTGGCAATTATCTAATAGATGGCAAGGTACAAGTTCTGTTTTGCATCAGTCTGTGGTTCTTTTAAACTCAAAGCAATTCTAATGTTATATGAAGGACTAACTCAGTCTAGGAATTTAGATTCCCTGTTCTGCCTGGAGAGGCACTAAAATTTGTGTATGTTGGTATACTACGGGATTTAATAATGTGGGTTTGGGGGAAAAAAAAATAGAGAGAAGTGGGAAACTAATTTTATGTCCTGTCAAAGTTTGAGACATGAAGAGATTTCTATCTTAATCAGGAATTAAAAAATACCCAAAACTGTTTTGTTCTTAGAAGCGCAAATTTCAGCAGAGCCTACATTTGCTTTAGGTATTTTAAATTTCTTTTAAAAGATTATTTTAGAATTTTCTAATTTCTGAAATTTAAATTTTCTGCCAAATTCACCTTTGATCTCAGGGGGAAAAAAAAAAGGTTTTGATAAACTGAAGGTTTTAATTAGAAAAGCTATTCAATAAAAATGTCATGAAAAACTATAACTGCGATCATTAACTTTGATATCCAAACAGAAATTTTCCAGCTTAGGCATCTAAATCCTATTGCCAGAGGCCTATGTTTTCATAGCTTCGCTAGTGTATTGACATGGCGCTGCTGGCCCAGCACAGGGCTCTCTTACTGACTCCTGACTGCCTTGATCATCCCCTGGTCCCAGGAGGGACACGGGGCGAGTCGGTGCCACTAGAGCTAAGACTGCGAGGACACAAATACGGACAAGCAAGGGGGCCCGAAGTCCTGTATAGGGGACTAGTTTAAAGCATGGCACAAATCAAACCAAAAGCAACCAAGGACAACAAAGTGAAAACGCCCTTCTGCTTTCCTCCACGTCTCCGATTACAGAAGTCTTTGCTCCAATTTATTTCTCTTTGGAAACAACTTTTTACAGCTGCACATGACAAGCACTTAGCTAGCGAGAGAAGAAGAGAAGCTGGAAAGAATGATTATTCATGGATTCTGCCAAAAAAATAGGCAGGGCAAAGTCTTTCGCGGCTTAGCAGAAGAACTAGTCCATCTTCCCCTACGCAAAGAGGCGGCATGTCCTGCGTCGCCTTCCTGAGAAGGACAACAGCACAGCCGCATTGCCTACTGCAGCAACCCGGGCTGGACCTGAGGAAACGTGCAGCCCCCCCAGTTTCTACTTGTGAAGCTGGTCGAGTCCACACACATTAAAAGAAAGCTTTTGTTAGTCAAAACCAAGCGATTCCATTCAGCTATCTGCATTTTATTTTAAATATTTCTATCTCCAACCATTTTCCACCTTTGACAAGCAAATGTTTCCATGCAGCAAGTGTAGCCAAAGGCAATGTGTCATGTGGAGGGCACAGGTTTACCAGGGGGCTCAGGGGACTGTAGTGACATCACACATGAGGTCATATCTAGCTGATTGCGTAGGTCAGACCTGGGCAGACGTGCTAGGCAGGTGAATACGCTAAGAGGGACAAATCCATGTCTTGCCTGAACTCGGTGGGAGCTGCAAGCAATTGCTCGAGGATAGACAAGGTGCCCCGGCCAGCTGCTCCGGGGCCGGCAGCGGCTCCTGATTCCTGCCAGGTTTTTGGAAGCGGTGCCCAGCCAGCATCGCATCTTCGTGTTAGCTGGCAGCTCTGAGACAGCCTGCTCCACAGGCCGTGCAGGAGCTCGTTGGGAGCCCATGGAGCAGCTGGTTTTGGAGGTTATTTGCCCCCATGCAAGACAGCAGGTGTAGCTAAGTTCCTGCTGGTACTCCAAATGCAGCTTTTTGCATAAAAAGTAGTAGGTTGGTGCTGTTTAATCTAAAAAGAAAAAGTATGTATAGCATACCACTTCCATGAAAAAAACATACCCACAAAACCAAAAGCAGCCATATACCATCATTCAACACTTGCATTTCCTCTTTAGAACATTCATCGGCAAGTCCTCTCACTCCACAGGACTGCTCAAATTTCTCCTTGCTAATGCCAATCTACCAAAAGCTCAGAGGAGAAAACAAGTCGGTCACTGCAGGCTGGAGTGCTCAGTGCAGGTGCCCTGAAACAGCAGGTATTGGAGGGTGGCAGCCAATTTCCCCTTTGATTTCTTTGTAATAAGAGTGGTTGTCACAGTTGTTAAACCCTAGCTAAAGTTAGCATCACATCTGCTGAATCCTGTAAATACGGCTGAAATCCTGATCAAACTGGCTGAACGGTTTGGCTAGCTTGCAAGGGCAAAACCAAACTGGATTTATTTTAAGTAAGTTTGAAGACTAAGTTTAGCATATGGCAGACTGAGATACGACTTCTAACATCTCTGCTTTCAAAACCAGAATTGGTAAACGGAGAGTTAAAACCACGTCAAATCTGAGGCCACAAGCTTCCAGATAAAAAGAAAATTTTTTCCGAACTCAGAAAGCTGTTGTATCTGGATCAAACCCACAGCTGAAAGGAAGCTTTGCATTGGTTTTATCGGGTCATAAGACATCATTACTCTCATGAAGTCTACTTTCTCTCTTAAACTGCAGTCCTGATGATTAGCAGTCCTCAAACAAATGATCGTGCAAGGATCACTGTTTTTTTCTCTATCTGCCAAGGCCCTTGCAAGCAGGCTGGCTCACAGAGGGCTGGTTACAGGTGGTGCTGGTCCAGGCACCACCGTGCAGAGAAGAAGCCCTGCTTCTGCGCCTGGTACGGCCGCACCAGGGCTGCTGTGTGAACAAAGCCTGAACTCTGCAGCCAAACGCTGCTTCAGGCAAGACCTGATCCACCAAAATTTTCTATTAAGAAACGCTGTTCAATGCAGACCAAACTGGTTTTGCACAGCCAGCGTGAATACGAAGTTTGCCATTAGTACCAGAGTTTTGAGATTCATGATAAAAATGAGCCGTTTACTGTCATCCCACAACTATTCACCTGAGAAAGCAGCACAGCTGCCTTTTCAGATCTCCCTCTTACGCCAGGAGCAGACCTGGTCATTACCTTGCCAGTTGCTAATGATAACAACTCAATACTTTCCCACAGTGCACAGTATAATGCACTCATTTTATCTGTTGACTCCCAAATTAGAAGAGCAAAATCTCCTCAGGAAACTCAGGAACAGCATGCCACCTTCCCTCCCCGAAAAGTGGAATACGGGATATGCTGTACCACACATATGGAAGTGTTTATTGCCTTTAAAATAACTATTCAGCTTTCATCAACAACTAGAAAAAATTAAAGTCACTGTCGACAAGGAGACCGAAATACAGAACAATAGACAGCAGGGCTGGAAGAGGGCATCTACCCTTCCCCTTTGTCACTATCGATTATATCATTCCTGTCAGGTATTTATCTCTTCTCTCCCTAAAAATCTCCAGTGATGTAAATTCTGCAATATCCCTCAGTCATCTACTTGTTAGCCTTACAGCTAACGAAGCTTTTCCCAGTATCTAATCTAATCCTCCTTTGCTGTAATTTCATTTGCTATTTCTCATGCTGTTTACAACTGATGTGCAGAATAATTTATTCCTTTTCTGTTCATGGCTATTTGCAAACTGTTTACATGCCTCTCTGATCTTCTCTTCTTTAGGCTAAGCAATCATATTTCCTCCAGTCTTTCCTCACGGGCTGTATTTGGTCCATCTCTCATCATTACTGCTGTTCCTAGGACATTCCGTAATCCCATATCATATTTGAAATGGGCGAGCGTGACACAATTCACCATCTTTATCTCAGTATTGCATTGTGTGCTCTTTTACAGCATCCAATTTACTGATTTGAAATAAAATATAAATGTCAATTTAAAAATACTCATATTTCCCGTATATGCGTGTCCCTCCGGTAAACAGGCCATCCTTTCTAACCCGCAGTGTCCAAACAGGTGTGTTTGGCTACTGATCACACAGCAGTACCATCTTTTTTGGTCCTCTGATGTGGAATAACTCTCCAAATATTAGGCTTTGCACCGATCCTCATCCTGGCAGCAGTTCATCATGCTTGGTATGAGTTGTGGAGCCACGAATGAAGCAAGACATTTGTCTGCTCCTAGGGCTATCTCTTCCCTCTCACATCTCCCAAGCCCAGCACCCAGATTTCTCCAGACTGTGGTTTCCAAAGCAAGCGCACTGCTGAAACTACACCAAAGCATCAACCCACATGGACCAGCAATAGACCCTATCAAGAAGAAGCCCAAAATGGTTTTGTGCTCATGTCTGCAGAGAACCAAAATCCCAAGTGCCTCTGGGACCCTCCCAACATCAGTTTCTACCCGGCCCACTAATCACAAAGAAGCCACAGTCAGGGCTTACAACACAGTGCATTTGAGATAGGAAATAATATTTGATCTGCTGGACTGCTCCAGCTCTAGGTCAGCACGTTGCAGCCTATCTAAAGCACGTGCTTTCTGTGTAACCCTCTGCTGCAATAAAAAAAAAAAAATTAAAAAGTATACTTGCTGTTATTTCTTTCTTTCTGATTCACTATGTGTCTCAGTGGACCTCTTCATACTATTTCTTTTCATTAGCACCAAACTCTGAAAGTTGCAGCCTTCACTGTGCAGTTTTCAAGTGTAACGTCATTTGCTCTAAGTCAGGACAACTACAAATTCACAGTGCCTGGTCAAATCATATCTTACGTCTCCTGACCTACTTGTGAAGTCTTAAATCCCTCCACTGTTAGCCCTGTGCTACTGGAATGAAAAAAACCCTGCTGCGCGTGTTAAAAGCTTGTGGATTTGACAGAAAATTTGATGTAACCGAAGGCACCTAAATCTGACATTAGGAAAGGTGTGCCACATCAGCGCATGTCAGTAAACTGGCATTGCCGTTAATCCTGCCCTAGAGGAGAATGACTCCTATATTGTCACACTGCAAATCAAGACATGAGATGGCTCTGTGCCTTGTGGCTGTTATGGGCCAGGGCTGACACACGCTGGAGACATGTTTCCCTGGGCTGCTGCTCACACAGTGACTCCTCCCCACTCCCATCCCTCTCCCGGTGCAAACCCCGTGGGCTCTGTACCTCGTCACCAGCAGGAGAGATGCTTGCACAGAATAGGAGGCCTGGCAAATTCAGTCCAGAATACACTTGCTGAAGTTAATTAGATCGCAATAACATTTTCCAAGTTGCATATTCCTGCAAGGAAAAAAGAAAAAAAAGAAGAACTATTAATTGCAAAACCGAAACATTGGGGACCACGGAGCCTGGGTACGTATCTATTATGCATTTCCTTGTGCAAGTAGAAATTCTGCACAAGAAACTGGCAGCATGTAAAGAGCAGCCTGCCTCCATCTAAAGAGGAATCAGAACAGGAAAATACACTGACTGTGCTCTCCATATCAGTCCCTGAGGCCAAAGGGCCCAATTTGTTCTCAAACAAATTTAAGATAATTCCCCTGACTTCAGCATAGCATAGTAAAAGCCAGTATAAATGGTGGAATGAAAGCAGAAAAGCCTAAAAACCTGTGTGGATGGATGTGGCGGTAAGACTGAATGGAGTTATCCACTGCTACAGTTGCTCCTCTTAAAAGAGCCAGCTTTGTAATAAGGAGGTCTCTATAGTTTCGGCTAGAGAAAAATGCATGCAAAAGCTGAAACAAATCAACAAAACAAAAGTAAAACCAACATCCTTCAATCTCTAGATGCTTTTAACAGTTAATTACAGAAATGATTTGCAGAACTTGCATACAAGTGTGTGGGGGGAAGGAAGAGGGAGGGCATGGCAGCAAGACGTGACAGAGACGTGCTGCAAATAATGTCCAGCAAAAGATACCCTTGTCCATTTGATGTATTTAATATTAAAACAACAAAATGTCTTTAACAATCCAGTCAATCTAAAATAAAATATAAGAACAGTAACCATTCAGCATTTTATGGATTTACTTCTATTGAGAGATCAAAGTCTCAAGACTCCAATCCGTCCCTGGTATGAAACCTTTGCATACACTATGTGGCAAAATGAAACCCACAAGGGGATCCTCCTATAAACTCTCTGAAGCTGGCCTATGCAGTTCAGGTTTGCATTAGTTGGTGTTGCACATCTTAACTCCTATTTTTTCCCTTGCAGAGAGTAGGACAACCCTGTGCCGTGGATCCAAGTGCACAGTGGACACAAAGTCAACAGAGCCATGCAGCTGAGTAGCTTTTGGGGAGCAAAACTGGCCAGCAACTAAAGTGGCATTCTGAGTGGTTTATTCTGTTTGTTTGCAGAATTAAGGATACTTTAAAGTTGCTTTCATCTAACTTTGAAGCTCTCTCAAACTTACAAACTTTTATACTAATACTGCCCAAGGGAAAGAAACCAATGAAATAATTAAAAAAAAAAAAAACAGAAAAATGAATTTTTCTTCCATAGATGTGATGAATATGTGCAAACACATACACACAGTCTCTCTTCCTTCTGGAGTTCAGTAAAAGAGAAGGGTTTTTTCCCTGAGCACAGAATATGTCCCCATCTGGTTCCATTTTTTACTATTTTCTTTTTTTGGTTTCCTTCTTTCTCATTCCAATCCATATTTATTTCCTTTTGTTTAGTCTATACTCTTTATTCCCTTTCCTCTTTTTGCAGATTTCCTTTTTAATTTGTTAGGGAAAGAAACATTCTTTCCCTGGTTTTCATAATGCAAGCTGGTGGAACAGGCCCATTCAGAAATTCCCCCTCTCCTACACCCTCTCCCGCTCTTTCCCTCCTCTTTCAGTACTGGTTGCCTGTGCTCACTCCTGGTAGCAAAGTAAAAGTGTTAGGCTTTATTTATTTAGGAAAGTGTATCAGTTTATTTTTCGATTCAATTTCAAACACCTGGCGCAAGCCACTGCGTGAAGGCTCAAATATATTATTTACGAGCCATTATACTTAGCTTAAAACAACTCCTAATCTATTTGAGATGAGCCGCTATAAGGCAGGATTAGGCTGAAATGAAAATGTCTGCAGTGGGATTTTACTAAATTGGTTTTAAATCACATTCTTAGTTAAACAGAATTGAGTTTCACAGTGCTCTGGTGAAGGCTATAAACCCTAATAAAGCAGAAAGGCCGACTTTGGGCAGAACTTTGGTTTTCTTTGCAAAACTTGCCAGTGTTACAGAAGCAGAGAAACCCAGCTAAGGCCAGAGCCTTCTGCACGTGAAACTCCAAAGCTCAAAACCTGAGAGCAAGCTTTGCAAGGCTGCAGAGAGTGACAGCCACAGAGCTGCAAACGGCCAGAAACGGGGCCCTGCTATGCCCAAATTGCTGAGACCCTCAGCGCCCCGTGGCAGAGCCAGACCCAGCATCCACCTCCCCGGGCAGGAGGAGGTGAGGACCTCCCCGCTCGCGCAGCCTGGTCCTTCCTCAGCCACTGCCTTCATTTTGTGTAGATGTTTTTACGCTGAGATCAGGATGAATGCACTAGGCGGCATGAGGAGGGTTAAACAGCAGTGCAACTTAGTCTGTTTTTCTATAGAATCAGGGAAATGTTTTTAAAAAGATTTGGGAAGAAGTATGGACAGTTTTAGGAATACCTGCCCAACACTCAAATCTCTGATTTTAATCTCTGGCATGCCCTTGGTACAGCATCTGTCATCCCCAACAGCTGCATTTCGTGCTAGATCACGACCACTTCCACTGTCCAAGCCCCTCCGCCTGGCAAGCTGTGACCTCCCCTAGCAAGCCAGGGAGTCTCTGCATGGAGCAAGCACCTTTGCCATCCACCGCCGCTGCCAGCCATCACCTCCTCTTCTCCCCACGCTCTCCCAGCGCCACGTGCGCCCCACGCTGGGATTTAGTTTTAGTTCAGACTCTGTTAAGCGCTACTACAATATTCTACATTTTATCATGCTAAAGTTTATTTCCTTTTTAACTTTCAATCCAACTTTGCATTCAAAATTTTTAATTAATCACAATTGCCTAGTAATATTTAAAAGTAACACATGTATTTTTGTGCAGCAATACAAAATGTACATCCTCCCTCTGATGTATGTACAGCCTCCCTCTGAGAGCTCCCAAGTTCTCCAGCACCAAACTGGTGCCGTTTCATTCCTGATACGGCACATTCTCAAGCCAAAACCCTCCAGCACAGGAAAGCTGGGATGGAATTCCTCAACAGGAATCACCAGGAATGAGAGAAAACCGTAACAAGAGACTACACCAGTAAGATCAAACAGAACAGCTATATACTTGGTACAGCCAAAACAAACAAAGTGAAGTTCTCACTATAGTCAATAGCTTTAACCTGTGCTTGGAAAAGCACTTTCTGGTATTTATTAACACTGAACACTTCTATGAAAAATCCAGCCTTTTGCTCATTATATGAAAGTCTTAACAAGACTGAGAAGATTTCATTCACACTTCTAACGTGACTCAGGTCCACACTGCTGTTGTACAGCAAGGCAGGCTCCAAGCTTCTCACAAACCAAGCTAACTCACAGAAGAGCTTCCTATTTTTGCGCCGTAAGGTCCTGCTGTGAAAGCCCCCGTTGCTCGCTACCTGCTACACAAGTGCCATACTGACCACTTCTTATGCCCCCCCCTCCCCCCGCCACAAATCTGTGAAAATACGTACGCAGGACCCCGGTAGGACGGTTAAAGAGACATTTTAAGAGGACTAACCTGTGCTATTTGAATCCGTTGGAGGTCACCCGGTTCTGAACTTCCTCAGCAGCTTCAATCTCGTTTCCTGTGGAGCTGCATGTGACACCACACTTCCTCACCGCACCTTGCTAGAGTCGCTTCGCTTACTTTTTAAAACCAGATGAAGAAACTAACTGTACCTTACAGCATGTTTAAGAGCTTTCTACTCTCATGTTGAACCACTGACATTTCTGCATAGCCAAAGAGCCCTTCTCTATTGCCTTCTGAGTCACTCCATGATTCAATGGACCTTTTTATACTATTTCTTTGTATTAATACCAAACAAACACTGAATGTGATTCTGTTACAGTATGCTCAGGGCCCCTCCTCTTCTTTTAAAGAGGAAACAAATGCAATAGTGGAGAATACAATTACGCTGCAGGCGTGGGAAATTTCAGTTCAAGGATTTTTTTTAATCAAATTTTCAATTTGAATCGATGTATTCGAATAGATGCAGTTATCAGCAATTTTCAGATATATTTTTCTTTTGAACATGGCAAACAGCTTTCACAGCAGTTTCAGTCCTATGAAAAATAATTTATGACTTCAGAAGAGTAGAGGTTCTCTTCTCAGTTGTAGCAGTGTGCACCCATACATTGTCCTCTAGTGATGGGACAAACAGGCCTGAACATAGGTCACAAGAGGAAGGACAGTAAAGTGCTGGATTAGAAGAATGTGTTTACAGGATTAGTCAATAGGTGGTGCTTTAGCAGAATTTTTTTTAAAGACACGTGAATTTTGGAAAGGCAATCTAATCCTAAGTGGTACCAACACCAAGAATGCTGACACAGCCTGGAAATAAAGTTTGAAGACTATCATGTCAGAGGAGAGGCAGAATGGTCTTACCAGGGTCAGCAAGGAGATACTGCTCTGCTGGAAGATGCTTCTTGTGGAGCATGTTAAACACCCTTCAATTAGGCTGGGGGGGCGGAGGAGATATCAATTAAACGTCCCTTTATTTAGTGAGAGCTGAAAGAACAACAGCCAATGCCTGGGGCACTGATCAGCCTGGCAAGGACTGAGTGAAGGTGGCTGGGCTGCACAGCCAGAGGGGTTCCCTTGGAGACTGACTGCAAACATCTGTGCTGGGGCTCTGATTGGATTTAGCTGCACCTAAGCGGGGGTGTGAAGAACCCGAAGGTGGGAAGAGAGTGAACAAACAGACAGTGATGCTGCACATTTGGGATGCAAAGCTTTCAGCAGCAACACTCGTTTATGGCTGTCCTCCCACCGCCATTCCTTTCTCCCACCGTGCCCCACGGCTTTCTCAGGTGTGTTGGCACAGTGGTTCCACAGCCTGTGACATGGACCGTATTGAGGAACTGATCTAGCGTTCAAAGGTTGATTAGCTTTTTTTCTTTTTCTCACTTTCAGGCAGCAGGGGACGACTGCTAGCATGAAGCTGGCTCTGCTGCTACCCAGGCTGTAACACAAAACCACAGCTTACAGTGAGAGGCCCAGAGCAAACCAACGCGACCGTCGTCTTTGCCCATTGGTTGATGCATTCTATGTAATTTCTATGTAAATTAAGAGGTTTCCACTAAAACTGTCATCTTTTGAATTAAACTGTGCCAGATGCCATCAGTATTGTGAGCAGCCTCCCGGTGACCACCAGCCAGGGATTACCTCCCCGTCTGCTGCCTCGGGGCTTCCCACCACCGCTCGCTAGTTTACTACCATCAAACAAGCCAAATTAGCTCCGATAATTTTTATCAGTGGGTTAAAGTAATCTGACTGATCCCACTGGAAATCGAGTGGCAATGGTTTCGAGGATCCCTCCTACCCACAGAGGTGCAAGAGCAGTGACCTCTGGCAGAGAGGCAGCGACAAACAGCAGGATTTCGCAGAGCAGCACGTGCCTGCTGCCGGGGTCGCCGGCTGCCAAGTTCTGTGCTTAGGCAAGAGTAACTGCACAAGGACAGCCCTACCGCCCCTGGAAGCGGGCAGACACAGTATAAAAAGTTGCTGGATAAAGGGACAAGCTCGGGAAAGGAGAGGATCCGTGCAGGCTGACGAGGTGAGAGCAGCACAAACCTTTCCAATTCAAGGAACTTCAGCAGCTAAGTATTGAACAAATCACACCCATCTAGTAAGAGATAAAAGTGTTTTAAGTGTAAACATACAGAGGATACCCACACAAAAGGAAATACACGCATGACTGAAAAAAAGGGCAGGCCACAAAATGGATGCTTTTGCATCAGGCTCTTTTTGGACGCACAGGCGCCTGCTTGCGCGTGCACGTCTGAGCTCCTGCGGCTGCAGCAGGGCTGCATGTGCAAACACATGTCCGCAGATGCACCTGCTCTGCCCCCACGAAAAGTTTTGGGCCAAATGGCCAAGGTATTATTTACACTGGAAGACACTCGAGAGCACTGCGAGATGCACGCAGTTTAAGCGTTTTCCCCTCGGTAAGCGTGCAGAGACACGATATGCTGGACCCCGAGCTTCAGAGGCGCCGAGGGGAAGTTGAAGAGTTCAGGAGGCGGCCATGTTTGCTCTCAGCACACTGCCTCTTTGTCCTCCCCCCAGCTGCTCGCCCAGGGGCTTTCAGACAGCCCAAATCCCTCACAAGAGACGGGTTATTTCTCTCCATTTTAAGAAGGGGCTACGTTTACGAAGTCACTTCTAATGTGTCAACCGCCGTGTGAGGATCGAGCCGCGTATATCGCGCCGTGCCAGAGCTGTGCTTGGAGTTGCTGGTGGGGCAAATGTACTTTTATATCCCCCCAGATACTTGGGGTTGTTCAAGACAGGAGGAATTTGTTTGCCCAGCAGGTAACTCGCAGCAGTCTCCCGGACGCTTTTAAGCTACGCCCAAGGAAAACAGCCTCCCAGGGTGTTGCTTCGGCCAAGTTCAGAGTGCAGCGGCGTGCCCTTCAGCGGGGCCATGGAGAAGGCACTGCGGGGACAGCAAAGGCAGCTGCGTGACACCGGGGGGACTCGCCGTGTCCACAGAGCTCTCGCACAGCGGGGTTTGCTGAGCCACCATGGACACCAGAGGATCTGTCAGCTCTGACCACGGACCATTAAGACATGAAGGGAAACATCTGAAGCCTGATAAATTCTGTCCTCTGTAAACAAACCGCTTATTTCTCCATCCTTGTCACAGATGAGGCATCTGTTGACTGGCACCTTCCAGAGGACTGAAGCCTCGATGGGATTTTCAGCAGTAATCTTATGTGATAAGCCAACTGCTTGTAACTAATGCTGTATCTCACCTTGTATATACACAAGACAAAACCATCTCTTTATCGTCTGAGTGGAAAGCATAGCTGAAGCTCTTCCTGATGTACACCTGGGTACCTAATGGAGACATGTGCTAGTAACCCCGCGGATGGCACAAGTTTTTAAGTTGTTTTTAAGACCATAAATCGACTTCCCCTCACTTGCCACGAGATCAAACCGCGTTTGATTTATGGATGAAGGACCACCCCGCCAGCAATAACAAGTTGCTCTGTGGCCTGACAGATAAGCTACACAGGGATGTTAATAGACACAGTTGTAAAGCTATTTACACAAATAATTTGCTGTCCTGTGCTATGGGGATAAAAAGGCAATCACGGGTTCTGAAGTTTTTGGTTTAGATTAGAAACGTGCATTACCCTACATCCACACATTTGAGTATACTGGACATGGTGATCCAGGCTAACGGAGCATGCTGAATCCCAGCATTCAAAACCCACACATACCACTTGCCTTATAAAAACGAGCCCCGTTTATTCATTATAGGGAAACTTACCCCCTTCACCGATATGGCTGAGACTATACACACACACACAGAGAATAGTGGATATGGTGGGGACTGTTTTCTATCTGGTACCTGTCACCAGCAAATATGAGCAATTAACATCTCAGTGATTGGGCAAAACAATCTGTACGGCTCCTGACCTCACGTTGGCACAACAATTGTGAGTGCAAGAGTAAACCATCCTGTGGAGCTGCTAAAATGCAACTACAAAAAAAAAAACACCCAACCAAATCTGTTTGCCAAATCACCAGAGCCAAGCCCTAATACAGAGGTGTTCAAACTTCAAAGCAGGAGCACAGTCGGCAAGAGTTTGTTGAAAGAATTACAACCAGGCATGGAAACTGGGACTTCTCAGTAGCATATAATCCCTGCTGTTTCCATTTCCTCTTGCTCATTATCAGCACAGACGGGGGCTGAAGATTAGTAAACAGCGGGTGTTTGGGGTGAATTAGAGCATGTGTGATGTAGAGCTAGGTATCCTGGTGGCATCCATGCGACTTCGTAGAGAGATGTAAATATTTAATGTTGCTCACTACGTTTCTTCAGAACTATGAAATATGAACACATTCCTTGGGGGTGGGAGAATCATACCAGATAAAACAGAGAATCTACCTTGTCCTTCATCCAGGACATGAACAAAACCTGATGGTCAAAAATTTTCTGGCAAATTCCCTCTCTGTAGTCACTTGTGTGTGGAAGATGAAGGGTTTTCACACTGCTCCAGTCCTGTCTGAAACCAGGAAAAAAAACCAAACCAAAACCAACAAACTCTGGGACAAAACCCTTTACACAGCTACGTGCATATGAGACATTACATTTCCAGCTATCACCCTTGGTTTTAGCCACAGGTTACCCTTTCAGAGGACAGTCACATAAATAAAAGCCATTACTAAGAAAATGTAATATGCCTAGAAACGCCTACGTATGTCTTGACTTGAGTGAAAACTGCTGAACTGACAAACCTTGCTCTCAGAAAGTTATTTGTCCTCCCTGCCCAATAATATAGACATTAACAGACTCCTAAAGAAAAGTTCTGCACTGCACATGTATTACGATATATATCATAAGATATATTTCTAAAAGGAGAACTCCATCTTTGTGGAAGTCTCTTCATATCATTAGAGATATTTCTAATAACCTTAATATGTTCTCAGGAACCAAAAAGGAAGTTTTATTAAAAGGAATGGCACTGGTCATTGCTTACAATACTTAATTTCACATAAAACCTAATTTCTTAGTTTGTAGCTTTTTATACAATAAGCTGGAGACACAGTTTCTCTTTGACCTGATCAAAGAATATGGGATTACTCAACAGGTCCACCAACGTAAGAAACAATGTATGCTTTCCTTCTAAAGAGTATTTTCAACACTTTTTGCCCAGTAAAATCTGCCTAGCTGTTCTGGAGCAGTGTTTGTTAATACTTCGCCAATGGCATGCCTGGTCTTCAAGTACCTTTTTCAATATATGAGCATTGCTATGATGGTGATATTAAAAGATATTTATTATTGAGCAATTTGTCTTTAGCTATTAGCATGAGTCTTAAAGTTTACAAAGTTTCAGGTATGAACAATTTGATGAAGAATTTTTATATACTCGGTTATTTCAGTAGAAAACATCAACTATTTTTGAAAGATCACACTTAAATCTGAATAATACTTTATATTCAAACTTCCCATCAGCATTTGTGTACATATATATACACACACATACATATATGTACACACGAACAAAGCTAAACAAATCTACACCTTAGAAGTCATGACCTACCACAACATCCACATATTTGAAGCCACAAAACCAATATTCATTGACAAGAGCAATTTTTCATCTGACACAGGCCATACAGTTTCAAGCTGTTACTTCTGCTTAGCTTCTCTCTCCTTTACGTTCTGAATCTTCATACTGGAAAGACTGAAAACTTGTGATTAGGTGGAAAACAGAAAGGGAGCTAGCTACAAGCAGGATAATACAGGAGTATATATTGGCATGATTTCACTGGAGACAAAAGAGCCGTGCACCATTTTATAGTAGGGGCATCCTATCCAAAGCTCATGCCCTTTTACTTTTTTTTTTTTAAAGGGAAAATAAGTCCCAACCAGTGGGAACTTTAGTCCACTTCTTGCATTCTTCCTGTGGGTGATATATTCCACATCAGGAATATCTGGATGCCAAATATAGCCACAGATCGGAGTCTGTGCATACTTGCTGGGCGATTATAAAATAGAAGCAGCTTCTCTGCTGTATAATGGATGAGATATTTTATTCCTTGTTTAGGTACAAGTGCCAGCAATCCCATACTGGTTGGAACTACGTCTGAGTAAGGTGAGCAAGATCAGATCATGTGCGAGATCAGATCATGTGTTTTTCTATCATTAATATTTATTGAAAACCATATTCTCCCAAGAATAAACAGGACAAAGGGAGGCTCGGTATATGAATATGTATATCCACTGCATGCCACATTCTCATTTAATTATCTATGCAATTACTATGAATTAGGGGAGCAGTAGTTAAAAAAGTAACAGGGAATTGCAGGGTCCATGAAAAGCATCCAGATAACAGCCTTGGAGACTGAAGGTCTCTGTTTCCTTAGACAGAGAAAAATTCATCCCTGTTGAGAGATCCTACGTCTCACTCACATGTGAGGGGTAGCTTCATGGGACACATCCAAGCGAGTCTGCTCACACCACTATGCCCAGTGTTGGCCCCCGGTCTGAAAGGACCACTCGTTAGCCATCAGGGAACAGTTTCAATCCTTGTTCACAATCTGACTACTTTGTGATGGCTTTCAGCGTGGAAGTCATTCAACGCCATTTTGAGCAGGAACTTTTGTCTTGCAGACCTAGGATTACTGGCTCATTGCACTTAGACTACACTAAACCTGATAGAAAGCAATGTTTAGTCACAGCTCACCTGGATTAGAGATAAACTGCTGATCTAGAAATAAAATGCCCTATACTGCCAATCATCAAAACTTGGTTCCATCAACTGCTGAAACTGAGTCAGTTTTCAGGAGACTGCACTCACAGGACATAAAGCAACACCTCTACCTCAAAAGGGCACGGGGACACCCTGTTGTCCCCCCAGCTAGAAAAATAAAAGGAGCTGGGCTTCTGCTGTTTTGGCTATGCAAGTTCCCATAACACGCTTGGGAATTGGCAATCAGGATAAGCCCCCAAATGTGCAGGTTGAGATTGGGAGTGGAGGCAGTAGTATGATATTCTGGCTCAAAACAGCTTGGCACCAGGTCTCCCTCACTAGCAGAAGTTCCACAAGAATATAACTGAACTTGTAATCATCTGTCTGTATCCCACTCTGCATGCATTTTGTTTCTTCTTTCCTCTCCCAATAGCAAAAGGCCAGGTACTCCGTAAACAGAATAATTAAATTTATAGCTAAGTATATGGCTTATGGCTCTGAGGGTGTTACCTATGCAGAACAGAAAGCCCCGGCTCTGTTTATTCTGAAGCATGGCTATCTGAAAAGTTGCTGCTAACAGAGCAGAAATGCCTTACAGTCCAATCTCCAGACTATTCAGCAAAGCTGGCTGGCTCCCCTGCGAGGCTGCGCCGTGGCAGTGACCTAAGAGAACAGTGCAGAGGAAAGCAGCAGGGGCCTTCTAAAACCCTCCTGCTTGGCTTGAAAAATTACAGCTACCCCAGAGTAAGGGGGAGACTACAGCATGGGCCCCTTGGGGGAGATAAGAAGATTAGTCGCGGGCATTTCGGTAGAGCCCAATGCTTCCAGTTGGTCTGTGGGCCACGTCCCAGCAGAGCCAGCACATCCCAGCACGGTCCCTCACGGAGGATGAATCGCGAGCTGATACTCCCCGGCTCTCGTGGGCAGCGCCTCGAAGCATCCCCACGCGCTGCGGGAGTCTAAAGGTGTTTCTTCACCCGCTTCCTTGTCGCTATGCGCTGCCAGCAGGGGCTCAGCTACACCAGCTGTGATGCAGGCTGTTTATACCTACTTGAGGTTTCATCATGTTAATAGTTCGGATTTAAGTAAACTTTGTGACATATTTAACTTTGGGCTTTTTGCTGCTAAATGGGACAAGGACTGTTCTCTCAACTTCTAATGCCAGAGCCAGCACCTTGCATTTTGAAGGTTTTGAAGACCTTTGATTGTCCATGAGGCTATTTCCATAACTATATCCCTAAGAACTATTTTTAAAAATCCCTTATTTTATACTTGCCTTTATACCAGACAGGATTCCTTAGTGACAGGGTCTGAGATCCTGCATTGATGGACATTACAGAAAATGACAGTGATACCAGGGGTCACGTGCTCCGTTGGGAAATGAAGAAACCAGGACCTGAACATGCCAGAGTTAAATACAGAGAAGTGAGGCTGCAATTTGTGACAATTTCACTGGACAGAACTGAGGTTTATTGCACCAAACATGACTGTAGATACTCTGGATTTTTTCCTCCCCAGGACAGTCACATCACAGCGACCCTCCAAAACTTTAGAAGAAAGATGTCAAGGGCACTGGAGCTTTAGAGAAGAAGAAAGAGTGATCCTACCTTCAGGATGGTGATTTCCAAAAATAACCAGCAGCGTCCACCAGAGAACAGAGGGAGCACCTCCAGAAACCTAATGGAAAACCGCCCAGAGGAAAGCCCTGGGAAACGCTATCCTGACCTTGCCTGGAGCAATCCTGCTCCACTGCTCTCTTCTCAGCACTGATCCCCCACAGCAACCTTACCTTACATCAAGGGCAGGACTGGACCCAGGGTTGCACCTACCAGCCCTTTTGCTAGCCCAGAGTGATTTTTTTTTTTGGTGTGTGTCTCTGTTCTCACTTCCTAGGGCATAAAGTCATGTCTAGCTAAGAAATGGCAGTGGGACACTTCCTTATCTCTAGATAAAGGGAAGAAGGTAAAAATATCCTTTTTTTTTTTTTTTTTTTTTTTTTTTTACTTTCCCTTCTTGCAGGGTTTTTCCATTCTATTTTCATTTGCTTCTGTCCATCCCTCACAGCAGATGGCCTGGAGCAAAGACCTTGGAAGCTGTAAATGCTGTGGTATTATATACCATGTGGTATCATTACCATGGTTTCTTTAATGCCTCATCAGTCTCGCTGATTAGTGAGTGGATGGTGAACAAACATATTTGTGAGAAGAATAAAAGCTTTCAGTCTAAGCAAAAAAGAGCAGTCATATACCACTCTTACTGTAAACAACTATAAACTCCATTATTCCTCCTAAGAGGAAACTTTCTTGGGGAACTTTTAAAGTAACACAAACCAGAAGACAACAACGACAGTTCTTTCCCTTAGAAGCACAAAATCCCTCAGTGTTCTCATTTAAGTACTGCACATGATGACATCCAACTGGGTTTTACCCTGCAATTCACTCGCATTATCAGGGATGTTCTGCTAAACAACTGGCACTTTTTAGATGAATAAAGAGGGAACTTGTCCAGTCATCTCAAGCTGTTTGTCAGTTATGGAACACTTCATTTTCTAGTTCCCTATAGCAGCTCAAGTTAATTTGTCTTCCTCTTGACTCCAGTCAGCATGCACACTTTTTTAAGGACGCACAAATGAAAAAAGAAAAAGCTATAATAAAACTTGGAGACACTGATCCTGCAGAGAGCTGCTAGGAAGAGGATAACCAATAAGTGAGGAAATAAATATTGCTCTGGTTCCACTTAAGGGGACAAGTATAAGTATGCAGCAACTCTTCAGAGTAAGATGCTTCACTTTGAAAAGCACCATCTTATTTGAAATTAAAACTAAACAAGACAAGAACATGAGTTGTTCATTTACACCCAAGGGACACTAGTAAATTCAATTAAGAATGATATTCAAAGTAAGTTGTGCCATGAAACAAGTTTTCTGTCCCTCCCTAAGCCACCTATTCAGATCAAATGCAGAACTTGTACTTGAAAATACAGTAGGAAGGTCCAAGGGAGAATAATTTCCTTGTGATTTGTTGTTGCCTAGTATTAAAACAAGGTTTTGGGGCTGTCTGCTGCCGTTTGAGAGTTTCAGGTTCTAAGATGGCACCAGAACTATTGATTGGAAAAGTTGTACTTTTAGGGAATATCTTTCTCTCCGTTTCAAAGTAGTTTTAGTCTGAAGTGGTTTGAAAGTGCAACCTGCAGAAAGGAGTGATGATATACTGGTAGGTGTTGCCTCTGTGGCCTCAGATGAACAGTATTCTCTCTAAAACTGAAATAGTCATACTTGCACACCTTCCTTACCATCACATTGCCATTATTTGATTTTTCATTTCATCCCATTGGAATAGCAAATGTATTCTACTGGTCATTGGTCAAATGCATTCCCTATCTCAAAGGTCTTAAAATCAAAGACAAGACACATGACCATATGAAAAAACAAGAAGGAGCACCTGACCAAATAGAGATACATATAAAGAGATCAATACATTGAGTCATACAAACTCACTTATGTGCATGAGCATGTGGTTTCTTTAATTGCAACATATGCGACACACAGCACCCTTTATGGTTTACATTTAATACTTCCTTTAAAAACTGTTTTCAGTAGCTTCAAATGTGAAAGTAAGAATGAAAATTCTATTTTGCATTTCCATGCCAGAAAAAAAACTTTTGGAAATATGTTAGGCAAAGTGGGTCAGTCAATGTTGGGTAAACCAGGACATGAGGAGAGCAGTGACCGACGTGATGGCCATGGGAGGACTGATGAGTTGGAGTAAATTAGAGAGAGGACTGTAGAGCTTAGTACTGCATGGATGATGCTGTCCCTGTTTGCCAAACTGCAATCCAAATTGATCTAAAAGGGTATCAAAGTAGCATTGTTGAATTACTAGCTGAGGAACACTTTCTCAGGTAGGAGGTAAGAGGTAGAACAAGCAATCCTGCCCTTCCACACCTCCCCCCGCCCCAATATTTTTCATCATCCATGTCTTTCTATTAAAAAGCTACCTAGCTGTTGAACTGGTAACAAAACCTATCCTGTTTAGGCTACTCATAAAAGGAAGGTTCCCGATCCATGCCACCCTCTTACATCTCTGGAGTGCTACCTCAGCAGCTGGAGCTTGCAAGCTTCCAAGCACCTATATCTTTCATCAGGGACCAGGGTAATTTGAGGGCGGCTATAAGGTACCCACCATTTTCAGAGCCTGCCGGTGAGGTGAGCTAATGAGGCACCGTTTGTTGTTCCCAGCAGAAATAGCAGAGATACCACTGATCTAGGGCAGCAGCTCTCAAACTTAACTGTTCACATCACTGCTTTTAAAAAAAGAAAAAAGGAGAGAAAAGAGTTGGGGGAAAAAAATGGAAGCTCAGGCAAACTCCTCTTTCACTTCTTGAAAAAGGGGCCAGGGCACAGCTCTGAGCCACTGGGTGCACAGACTGGCCTGGAGGGACACCGTATCTGCTGGAATTCATTTTACCTTCTTAATTCCCAAGAAGAAGTATTTTAAGGATCATATTTTGCACATTTGATAACACTGCACTCACCCTTTCACAGTCTCTTGCCTATGGAGATCTTTAAACTAGCAGAAGAGAAGACAAGACAAAAAAATAACCTGAAAACAAAACCAGAGCCTGGATCAGAAAATTCATTACATACTCTATGATTTAATACTCAGAACTACAGGAGATTAAGTTTTATATACCCTCAAGGTTCAGTGGGAAGAAACTCATGCTGCTAACCAAATCCTGCGGTGTGCGGAGCCAGTGTTATAAACCTGGGGGCAGAGTCTGGACCTGCCAGCCGTGGGCTGTCCGTGCCAGCACGCTCTCATGTGTGCTGCAGGTATTTCCCTTGCCAAGAAATCTCAAGCTCTCAGCTCTACGTGTCCCACTGTAAAGACGCCTTTTTTAACATTTAAGAGAGTTTGTTGTATTCAGCCATATCACTGAGCATGGCTAATTTGGGATCCGTTCACAAGCACTCACACTTGTCTTGCTTCCACTGCAGCCAGGCATAGCACCCATACCTATCTTCCAAGCAAAGCTGCCCAGACAATTCAGCTTTCTGTAGCTGGCAGGCTCAGCTGTTACAGGGCCTTACTCTGACACACAGCTCTCTTCACAGAACAGCAATGCACATGTATAATTGGACAACAGGTTGTGGCGACAATAAAATAACACATTATCCTGCCTGATTTCTATGACTTAAAGGATTTCCCAACTTTCCATGCCTGCTGATGCCCTCTTCATATTTAGATACTCATGTCAAGTGAGTTACAAAACCGGTCTGTTATTGTGGTGCATAAGTGATGGACAGATCTGCTGAATGATGCAAGGCTCCACTGACTTTTAGTTATGCTTATGTAACTCCATAGTGTCACAGCTGCTAATAATTAGCAGATGACCTGCATAAGTGCTAGACAAAAAAGAGATGGGAAAGGAGAATCCTGCTTCATTACTTCAAAAACAAGCTACCAAAACAAGAGTAGTGATTTTTTTTTTTTTAATCTGCCATGGTTTTCTTTTTCTCCTCTCAACAGAATTCAAACAAACACAGCGTAACGAATTCAGCATAACTTATAACTGAAGATCTGAATGGTGCCTTGTTCATAGCATTTGGATTTGAAACACAGATGCAGTTAACTCACAGCTTAACTCCTTCCATGGTACTCTTTAAAATGCTGATCTGTGTTCTTCTCAGCTTCCAGATTTTAAAGTTTTCTTCAAGTGATTTTTATTTTTTTAAACAGAGAGAGATTCAAACTTGGATTCAGTGTACAGCTTCCTCTGCTTTTTTCCTCTCTTAAAAATAAGAGATTAATTGTTATGCAGCAAACTGGGAATAACATCACTTTCTAAAAATTTCCTTTGCAGCTCTTGTCTTTATTTCACCAAATTCTTTTCCAGATCTGATGTTCTCACTGTTTCCTGAAAAAGTCAATGCAATAAACTGTTCTTTAATACTAAGAAAACTTACAAATATGACAGATAAAGCAAAAAAAAAAAAAACAGAAAATGATCTTTCGGAGGGTAAAAGTAGTGTCTGTTGCCAAGTGATCTGAAAGTAGAGTAGGGAAAGGATATGGTTTTATGTTTAAAGACAACATCTTTTAGCTACTTAAGGCACTAGTCTGCCAGTCAGGAGATTTATGATCCTCTCCCAGCACTATTACTGACCTGCTGCTATGAGACTTTGGGCAAAGTCACTTCCCCACACTATGCTTCTCTATGCAGTCCAATTTTTGAAGTCTTTATTCAGACTTCTCAAGGCCATTTTTGGATGTTTTGAGAGCACTTTTATTCCCAGATGTTCTGGGGACAGACAAAAGCAGCCATGCTTATCCAGTAATGCAGAAACATAGCATACAGCCAGCTGGAAGGAACCACTGGATCTCATCTAGTTCAGAGCAGGACTAACCTGGCTTAAAGCAGATTGCTTGGGCCTTGTCCAGTCCAGTTTTTAGACCATCTCCAAGGACAGAGGCTCCACACTCTCTGGACAACCAGTTTCAGTGGTTAGCCACCCTCACCACTGAGGACCTTACTGGCAATTTTCATAGGAATCAGTACAAGGAGCTGAGGAATGCAATTTCTTCTTAGGGCTCACTTCTGGTCCTGTTAAGTCAGGGTCCAGGAAAATTCAGAGAGAAGCCTGCTCCACGCTGCCTGCTCTTCATGGCAAGGGGATGTCAGCACTCAAGCACAGCATTTACCAAAAATATTAAAGAGAGGGAGGAAGACGGAATCACCCCACTTCCTGAAGTTATCACAAGAGAAACATGCACAAGCTATTTTGGGCTTGCTGAAGCTGCTGAGAGCATTTATTTTAACCTCTGTATTACTTCCCATTAAAGAATATCCCATAGTTTCTTCAGCAGGAGATATGTACTCAAGTTTAGCTCAAACGAGAAGGAGAGCCCTCTCATGAAAACATGCACTGGAGGAGAGGAGGGGCTTTCACATGAACTTAGTCCTGGGAAAGAAATGGCACGAGCTGCACACATACACACACTGAGGAGATTAAAGATGAGGGGTGCCACATAAACAGCTTAAATCTTAGGAACTTTTGCTTCTGCAACATTAGTAGCTTAAGGAGTTACAAAATTGTACCTTTTAACTTCAAAGTGTACTTATGTGTAATTGGAACCAATTGTAGAAGAACACAAACGAGGTTACAGCAGAGCTAAGTGTTACAAAACAGACTCTTGAACTACTCCTTGTGCTTCCCGTTTATCTCCTTCCAGGAATAAGGAAAAACTTTCTGTTCTGAACTCCTTTGATCTCTCAGATTTAGATGAAACTGCTCCCTCACCACTTGCATCTCCAGCCTTAGAGACACTCTTCACCGATCTTTGGAACCGAGCTGGATGAGGCCCAAGGACAGCTGCTCTTTCAGACCCGTGTGCCTGCAAGGCTGAAGAGCGGCTGCACTATGTTTCAGAGCCCTGATGTTCAGGGTTATCTCCACTGAAAAAAATAATCTTTACACAATTCAGATTTCACTTACAACTCAGCAGCGGTGGCATAGTGCTTGCAGAGAATCACAACAGAGTACTAACGTAGTAAACAGTTCATTGATTTCCTTCCCCTTCCTCTTCTTCAGATACCTAGACATATGCATACATGTAGCTGGTGCTACACGAGAGCATTACACTGCTATCATACTGGTCACCACAAGCATCCGAAATATTTTAAACGAAACCTTCTACTAAAGTACAATTCTAGACATCTTTATTTAATTTAGTTTTTAATAATCCCTTTTCTGGGTTATTTGCCAACTAACAGTTCAGCAGTTATTATTGAATAGCAGGCAGATTTTCACGTATATCTCTGAAGTAAGGAGCTAAACAACAAGTAGGTGTTAACTGCACACCCAATGGCACACAGAACAGACAGTTGCCTTGAAGATTTGTGGCCACTTCCAGTATCCTCATCTTCGGGACTACCAAGATCTGTTCCACCAACCCAAAACTTAACTATCTCTTCATGTAAAGAACGCTCTCCCCACCCCTACTCAAATACAGCTAGCACCATGGATTTTGAACCAAGATACTCGACAGTTCCTTTTTATAACAGATCCAACAGACCAAGTCTTAGAGTGCACCACATGACGAAAAGGAGAAAGTGTCTGCATTAGAGCCAAGAATAAGAGAAGTCAGCAGAAAGAACACAAACGCATTTAATTAGATTTGAATTTTGATAACACTTCATTGTTGTGAAGAAGCCACAATTAAGATATGTGTACCTTGGCAAAAGCACAAACTTTAAAGAAATCCTCCCCTCTCCATTGCATCACTATTTCTCATGGTTTCTATACATAAGTCCATTATCCAGATGGAGATTCAATGTAATTAAAAGCACAGAACATTTCTAAAGACTGCTGCATAAAGACATTTTACTAAGTTGTATATATACACCAAGAACAATGTATCTGCCTCCAAAGGAAACCTACGAATTCCTGTCCTCATGTCACATTTGTCAACACCAACATACACTCTTTTCTCCCTCCAGGAAAGCTTGGTGTTTATACAAGCAAGGCAGAAAACTAATAGCTGTTAGAACTTTATGCACTGTAGGTAATGGAGAGCAACACAGTTGCGTGTTCCCTTCGCAAAGAGATTAGCATTGCTCGTGCTCCTCAGCGGTCTCTCCACTGAAGAGGGTCTGGAGATCATCAGATGTAAAGGTCATACCTGTTGTCACAGCTGGGAAATTGCTCCTTCTATAGCTAATACCTTTTCCTAGATGCACACTTTCAATTCTGACTCTACTGCATGCGTAAAAGCACTGAAGCCCTGATGCAATTTTGTGATAACTCTGGCTTTCTCTTTACAAAAAAAAAAAAAAAAAGAGACAGGTCTAATAGTCTTGCAGCAATGCAGCCCCCAAAGACAGCATCTTGTTACCTGATGCCGTTCAGAGAGTAATGTAATGCTGTAGAAAGTTAAAAGTGTAATTTCAGTAGAAATACTAAGGCAGCAGCGGAAGTTAAGACACAGCTAGAGAGCCTCAATTGTTCTAATTCCCATTTGCTGGGGTAAGTGAGCTCAAAGCAGGAGGCAGGGGAGAGGCAGCACAGGGCTGATAGGGGACTTTTGTACAGACAGAGGGAATAGCTGCTCCTCCTCCCCTCTCTCCTTTTCCAGAGATTTTTGACCCAGATTGCTGAACCTTTCAGCAATTGCTGAACCTTTCAGCAATTCAGTTTACAGCACAACCCCATGGATAACTGGGAGAGGCTGAATGAGCTGCAGCACAGGGGGAAGAACAGGTGAGCAGCAATAAGAGAGGGGTGCAGGGGACAGGAGTGGAGGCAGAAATCCCTAAGCTGCCAAGGGCAATGCATAGAGTAACCGCAGCTTCCAGGGCACAGCCCCTGCCCCGAAGAGCTCGCACTCCAGTCAAAGCCAACCACAGGAACTGGCGTGCTTCTCGCTTCACATTCCTCGGAAACTTGCCTTAACCAACTATGGAAATAATCATTCCGTGTACAACATGGAGAACTGCACATTTGACAGGCAGATGCTAAGGGCAACGTCCTGCTCAGCTTGAGGTCAGAGGATGCTGAAGAGCCTAGAAGAGTGAGGCAGAATGACACACATAATACTTGAGGAATGAAAAGCAGCGCTTTCCGGAGGAACAATAACAGGGACTCAAGAGATACAGTCTCATATTTTTAGGATATTTGCTCTTGCCCTAGCCAAACAGATCTTTAAACAACACTTGTGCACATATAAAAAGCTTTTCCTCTCCATTTGTAGCTTTCCTCTGTCCCCCCCTTCAATTCTCTCTCATACTCTCTTCCTGAATCTCCCTTTCTGCATCTGTCTTCCCCTCACGTGCTCCCGCTGCACGGAGGGATGAAGCGCTCTGGAACAGCTGTATTTCCTCCTCGCATGCTCCTTCCCCTCGCCCGCTCCGGCAGAGGGGAAAGTACACGCCAGCTCAGCCTGCCTCGTGCTTCACAGCACTCGGAAAGGTGCGCTGCCAGAGCGGGCCCCTCCACGGCAGCACTGCCATCCCTCCTGCCTTTATTGAAGGCAAGGCTCCCAGGCGGGGCACGCTGTGGGTAACGTGCAGAGGCCAAACAGGCTCCGAGAGGACCTCTTCTTTTTCACATGGCCTCTTGGGCGTCTGCACTGTGCTCCCAAATTGGGCTTGGAGGAGCTAACGGACAGAAGAAAGAGAGGGAAAAGTAGAAAGAGAGTGAAAACGGGTGTGAACAAGGAGCAAAACACTGCCCGTCAGAGGTCAAGACAACTGAGAACAGCTGCTTATTACAGCCGTCTCTTTGAGAAAGCACTTCAAGAATAAAAAAGCCATTTAGAAGTACTTCACGGTGGGTTCCCGAACAAGCACACCTTAGTGCCAGAGACAAGTGCTGTATCACTTTTGTTTTAAATGAGAGGCCTGAGCAGGGCACGTGGCAGCAGCTGAAGAACACCTACTCTCAGAGAAGGGGTATAGTCCTGCACTGCAGAAGGTGTTTATTAAAAGATGAAGCGCAGCCATTAGAGTAGCAGAGGCAAACAAAGGGGAAGACAAGCTAAAACTCTAAGACTGTTTACTTTAGGTTCCCAAACTTGACTCCTTTGAAAAGCCCCCAAGAGCCCGCTCAGAGGGCAGAGACCTGCTTCGGTTGCCTCCACCATAAAGCCTAACTACAAGGTTCACCTCAACAATTGCTGCAGATGAAAGCACTTAAGGGAGGAAGGCTGCAACACAAACACCTGCGTGAACGAGCGACCATAATGGCGCCTTGCTTGGGTGCCACACATGTGGGCAGCGGTGTGTGCCACAGCCCCAGCGTGGCTCTCCCCACCCTGCCATGCCAGCTGGGATTTCACAGCCTTGGCTGTACCACAGCAGGGATGGACACGGATGCCGCCAGCCACCTCCTTGGAGGTCCGGGGAGAGGCACGGTCTGAGCTGCCAAGAGGGACCAGGGGCTGCGTCCAGAGGCCAACGCCATTCTCCATCCCGGGCACGCATCCAACCCCGGGGAAAGCGGGAAAGCGAGGGGGAAGCAGGGAGGGAGTACGGCTTCGGAAGGCAGGAGGAGCGCGTCCCAGCCCGAGACAGAGCAGTCTGGAAGAAAGAGAAAGAGAAAACAGGCACGAAGCGAGACTCGGCTGCCGGGGCAGGGGCCGCCCCGACCCTTGTACCCGCAGGGCGCTGGCCCCGGGGGGTGCCGAGCCGCCCCAGCGCCGCCGCCGGTGGGGCCCTGCCCACCCCGCACAGACCCCGCGCCCCGCCGGGAGCGGGAAGCGAAGCCCCGTCCGCCTCCCCCCCGGGCGCCGCCGGCCCCGCGCCCCCTTACCGCGCTCCGGGCGGGCTAGGCGGCGGGAGGGGACGGCAGCTCCCGCCGGCGCTGCAGCCGCTGCGGCGGCCGGGACATGTTGGGCCGGGCGGCTATTTATAGCGGCAGGAAGCGGCGCGGCGCGGCTCTGGGGCGCCGCTCCCCCGCCGCCGCGCCGCCGCACATGCCCCGGCCCCGCCGAGCGGGGGGCGGGCGGGGGCGCTGCCGGCCGGCCCGGCGGTGGGTAGGTGGGTGTCCGCCCCGCCTCCCCCGCCTCCCGGGGTCGTCGCGCCCGGCTGGCAGGCCCGGCCCGGCCGGCGCGGGGTGGTCCTTCCCAGGCGGCGTGGGGGTGCCGGTGAAGGCCGTGCCCCCCGCCCGTACCTGCGGTCCTTCTGTCCCAGGTGTTCAGTGGAAGTTAAAACCAGTCAGCGTTAACGAGATAACCACCTTACAGGGAAAGGTTTTCAGGTCCCCGGGTGCTAACGACCTGAACTGTGAATGTTGGTAGTTTTTCCAGGGATTCATCCTGTTCACCATCGGTTCCCTGGCTGTACCCATTACCTGCACCGGCAGCCCCGCTTGCTGTAACCTCTTGGCCCCCGTTGCACCCCCTGGCAGGCAGTGCCGGCGGAAGAGGTGCGCTGCGCCCTCCCGCTCCTGCTCAGCACGGTCCCGGCCGTCTGGGAAAGCCGCAAGCCCCAAAGGCCGTTAAGCAGGGTCTCCTCTCCCCCCGGCTCCCGATGCGCTATTTGTCCACAGAGCTGTCAACACGCTTCATTTTCCCTACCTGCTTCTAATGGCCTTGATAGGGGAGCAGGAGAGGAGTCGTGGAGCTTGGGGAATGGCAAGGCAGCAGGCAGAGACACACACGGTGGAGTAGAAGCGTAATTAAACAGTGGGAAAGAGGTACTTGCTTTTTCCCTTTTAAGGTTTGCAGTATGCAGAGGTGTGGAAAGGTCAATTACCCCTCTCTACATGATGCCCCAAAAGACATTTGTGTTTCTTACCTCAATTAACTCACGCAGAGATTGCCTTGCCAGACAAGCAATAGATTCTGCTTCCTTTTCTGTCTCAGCTTGACTAAGTTTTCTAGAAACAAAACTTCTGTTAATGTTTTTGGTCCAGCACTGAGGTCTTGAATGGAAAAATGTCCAAATTATATGAAAGGGAGTAGCTTGGGCAGATAGGAGCAAGGTTTGAAGGGCGAGAACTGTGTCCTGAGTGCCTATGTGAGCCAACACATTGATCCCGCGTGCTTTTGTCGCTTCAGGATTTCACATTTTGGAGGTATTTGGATGTTTTTTGTTTACTCCATGCATGACGTGGTCCAGCTGAGCAGCTGCATAACACTGTTGTCTAAAATATATGAATGTTAGGGACAGGTGTCCTGAAGAACTTAAATATGTTCTTGATTCCTTTGTAGCAACATGTCCCAGCAAGGTCAAAGACTGAGTAACCTGTGTGCTGAGCTAACCTGAGCTAACAATTTACTTTCATGTTTTGACCAGGAGATGACCATTTGCCCAAAGACAGCATTACGGTGAGACATGCTGCCTTAAGAGCAATGGCATTACTGATTTGCCTTCAGTGTAAGGTTTCAAACCTTGCCAGGCTTTCATGTAGGTAATTTCTCTGTTTCTGTGTCATTGCATGCTTGGAGCATTACAAGATGGACACAAAAACATGTTAAACTTTTTCTCTCTACCCTCTCCTGACCCATGCACGCAACCTAGATTAGCTTGCAAGCAAAAATTATGGAGCTCACAAATGGAAAAACTGCAGGTACTCTGTGTTTACTGCCTTTACAGACCTAAAGCTCCCTAAAGAGGGTCACAAATCCACATGAGGCTCCTAAGCACAGCATACCGCATTTGGGTCATTGGGTAGCTGAAATGTCATGTAGAGGCAAACAGCTTCCTCTTGTCTACGTACTGGGGAAATACCATGTGGTGTGTTTTATTTCAGGCTCCATATGGGATAAATAGAAAACACTGATACAGATCTGCTTGGCTGTTAGAAGTTGGGAAGATGTGCTGCGATGGGGGATCTGTGCTGGGATGACGGGAAACGGTGACAACCCTTGCTAGGAAAGAGTTCTCCCTTTATGGTGAATCCACCAAGTGCCCATCACCACTGCGCTGCAGTAGCCTACAAACTCCTTTGGGCTGTTGCCTGCTGGTCAGTCTGGCCTGTCTCATGGTAACAAGTGAAATTGTCCTGTCCTTGTTGTAGATAACCCACCTACAGCCGACGGCACTCAGCAGGGCTCGCGCAATGAGCATGGAAATGGTTGTTAGCAGGTTGGCTGTTTTCCATAGCTCTGCCAGTCTTTTATACTTTATTAGGGACTGAAGCACAATTGTTTTAGAGACTCTTTTGCAAAGCAGTGCGTGATCACCCTGTCTGTGGTGGGGACTTGATTTCCAGAAAGGGAGAAAGTACTCCAGAGCTTTGTTAGAAGTCAGTGTCTGTGCAACATTCATCTGAGAGAAGCTTGGGAGACTTCGTACCCATTTCACAATTTTTCAGGAAGAGAAAGAGGGAGGGAGGGAATTTACACCCAGGAGCGTGCCTAGGGGCCTGGAGGCTGTGCTAGACTTTATCTAGCACTATACGCACATGAAAATGTGAGGTCTTGCGACTGGGTGCAAGCACAGCAATCTTCGAAAAGTGTCCAAAGTCAAAAGCATTTCTGATGTGCTAAACTATTGGTGACTTTAAAGGTGACATCTCGCATGCCACCATACCAGAAAACAAACTTTCCAGGGAGGTAATGTGCCTCCTTTCTCCAATAGCAACACAGTGTTTATGCACTTCACGGGTCCTGTGTTACACATACTCTTTTGCCCTGCTGTCCCTACCCACTGTGGTTTGCTTCAGCTGTGGAAAGAGGAACTGCTGAGTCAGCACGCTGATGAAACTCACACTGCTTTCACACTTCTCTCGGGAGATGGCCACAGCAAGGAGGTTGGCAGCAACTTATATCCTGGAGAAAAAATGAGTACTTAAATTGTCTTACAGTTGCCTGAAACAACAATCTGATTTCTTAAAACCTCTCAAACTGAAGGAGGCTTTAGGACCCGAGCAGTAGTTGCAGGTGAATTATCACACCTGGCATATGCAAGCTCATGATCAAACGTTTAGAGTTCAGGGAATGTCATTTTTCTGCTCGCTCTGTTGATCAGCTCAACTATGTTTTACAAAGCTGAGATCCAACTGCCTGAATAGACAGAATAAGGCCGTCAAGTTCAGCTCATCTGCCTGGTGACGATGGAGAGCAGCAGTCTGTTCTGATTACAGACTCACACAGAGGTAAAATTGCTCCCTTGGAGCTGGTATAAGGTAATGGACTTTAAAAATTCAAATAATCCCCTCGGAAGGGTCAGGTCTCCTGAACAGTGCAAGTGCCAAAAGAGAAAGCGTTTTGGGGGTGACTGCATCTCTGAGAGCAAAATATCCCTGGCACAGTAGAAAGTAGCTGAAGGTCAGCTAAAGGGATGGGAAGGGGAAAGTTAATTGCCAAAGTGTTTAAACATTGGAAAGAGAATCAGACTGAAGATGGAGATGTTCCAGAGAGCTATTCTATTAAGGACATAAATAGGGTATTATCAACAAGCTCAAAGTTAACAAAAGCAGCTTGAATAGCAAGAAGATGGCAGTTAAAAGAGGGACAGGTTAACTGCTCAGGGTACTATCGCTATAAAAGCGACACCTTCTCACCAAGAGGCCCCTGGTTTGCCTTCATTTAAATGAGGTCTGCTTACTTCAGCACCACGGTGTTTGCATTTCATTATTTTTCATACTTATTAGAGAAATTTAACAATGAGTGTGTGAGGCCTGTTTCTTGTTTTGCTTGTCATGAGGATTGTTAGTCGAAGCTCAGAGCCGAAATTTGCCTGTTGAAGGCAACGAGGCAGCAGAGATGCACGTGCAGGTCGCACGAGTGTTACCCAGGGCCATCTCCCTGGGGCTGCTGGTGCTACCTGCCTAGGAGCGAGGAGAGTTTACTGTTAAGATTGCAGGGAGAGACTATAGTGCTGTAAATGAGAAATCATTAGACAATGATTACACATTGACAGCAAATTATCTTTGACAGTGACCGAGGCAGCACATTTACAACCTCCAAAGCTACTATTTTAGCAGGTGTACGGATGTGCTGACATGTTAAAAGGACAGTAACAGATAAGAAGAAATAGTCTGTATGTAGGTAAGGGTACTCCCTTTCAGTAGATGGATACTGGTAACGGAATGTTAGTGGTATGCAAGAAATCCTCACTCAAAGGTGAGCTAGGAACAGAGAATAAAGATGACTGGGACAGTCTGAGTATTCAAAGCAAAGCAAAAAAAAGATGAACTGTCTCCTGAAGTGTGCTTATCGGTGTTTGGAGGACCATCTCTTTGGAGAGTCAGAGTACAATGCCCAAATTCTACAACCTAAGAAGTGAAGTTGTTAGCATTTATTTTTGCCTGGTGTCACATCTTTTGAGATGCGAGTAGTTCATCAAGACTCAGAGCGATGGCAAGGCGGAAGATTTGCTGTGCCCATAAGACAGCTCAAACTATCACAAATAAAAATTTTCAAATAAATAATTTCAAAACTTTTTCTGTGGAAGTGGAAGGAAAACACTGCAACGTGGTAGCTAGCTGTGTATGAAGAAAGCTGGAGAAGCGAGCAGGCAGGCACGCATGTGTGCACGCACGCAGCCCGGCACACAAATAGGTGGAATTTGGAGGCCAAGACCAGAACTGCCTTGAGGAAGCTGGGGAAGCTGAACAAAGATACTGTGGATGTTCACCATGAATCTTGTTACTTGATGTTTATTTTTAATGCTAAGTTTCAACCACATGCTGCTCTAAGAGGATTGTTCTGTCGATTTTAGTGCCAAGCACAGTCTCCCAAATTAAGTCCCAGGCACCGTTAGGCTGCAGCTTAGCTCGTTGTGAGCCAGGGAGCTGCGTGACTCCCTCCAAGGGCTGAGAGCTGAGAACTCACACTGAAGATAAACAGAGCTGCAGCAAGCACTCCATCTGTCAGCAGAGGTTTCGCCCAGCATACATCTTCAGCAATCGTTTACAGGGTTAATGATCTTCCAGGGAGGCAAAGATTGCCATCATCTAAACCGTAAGAGCTGAGCAGAGTGTTACAAGTGATCGATTGCCCCAGACAAACTGTTTGCTTTGCTTAGGACTGCAGCTCACCAAAACATTGTCCAGCAAACACTACGCAATGATGAAAGTATTGCACAAGGGCCTAATTTTCCCTATAGAGCGTTTCAAATGTCTGTCCTCTGCAGACATGACACATTCCTGTAGAGCATTTACATAATACAAATTATTTTATTAAACTCACAGCAAATTATTTACGGGTGTTAGCAAAGTAGTCCTATGGGCTTCACAACCAGCCGGGAAAGATAAGTAACTTGTATCAGTTGCCTCACCTCTCCTTATTTATTTTTGAGAAAAATAGGCAGCACTGCTAGTATTTCCATGCCGTGTTATTGAAACACACATGGGCTTGTTGCTTATGTTGAGTATTTACTACAGGTCTTTGACCAAAAGCAGCACTACTTTGTTTTAGCCACTAGAGCGAGCTGCTGTTCAACATTTGAATAAAGTTTGGGTCATTATTTGTGTTGCTGGGAAGAGGAGGTGTCCTGTCATTTTGTCATACATGAGGAAAACTGAGATCCACACTTTCCCTAGGAATGATCTTTGTGATGCTGTGTCTGACTTTAATGCTCATGATCTATTTCAGCAGGGCAGGGGACAGTTTTCAGGGAACAGAGAGAATTGTGTGTAAGATGTCATACTGAGCACCCCCAAATTTGAAGCTGCCCCCGCATTAGTCATCACTCAAAATGGAGAGTGGAAACCAACCTTCCCAGAGCAGAGTAGGCTGAGTACAGAGATTATCCTATGGATACCATCCTTTCCCCGCTGGCCTAAACTTTTCCCTTAGGATGCAATTGCAGAACACGTTGACAACTGAAAACCCTGAGCATTAATACATAATGAATGTGGGGCTTCTTATAATGAGTATTACCAGGTAAAAATAAGAGGGCAGCGACTGCAACATAGTCACTGGCATGCCTAATTGTCACAGAGCAGGGCTCGGTGATAAAACAGAGCAAAAAATCCTCCTCTACAAGTCCCCCTCCATGGGACTTGATAGCAAAAAATAACAGTGGCACCCAACTGGCTGAGGCTGGATCCTTCCCACAGTAAGGAACAGTCTCTCCTCTTTGCTGTGTCAAGAGTTTCTACAGGTAGAGTCACATATGACAGCCATTTCAGGTTTGTGCATGAAAATCCAGTGCTTAAGCATGGAGTTGGAGATATTTCTGGTGGTTACATCTAGTGTTACAAGAGGAGTCATTGTGACTCTGCCAATACAAAAACCACAGAGCAGATATTGAAACCAGCTTGAACGCTGAAGTTGGATACAGATTTACAGCTCAGCTAACGCTTATTACACTGCTATTGATTTCACTGGAATTGTATCCGTGGGTTACAAAGTCAGACAGTCTTACTAATACATTAACATTTTTAATAAATGGTAAAATGGATCAAAACCTGGCTGGCAGCCATTCAGTCTACCAGTTACACAAGTGTTTCTTTTTGGCAACGAAATGCCACTGAGCAGCAGCTCAGAAGTGCTAAGTATGGAGCCTTACATTTTATTATTCCTGCTCTTTCCCAGCAGGGACCGATTCCTGTCTGTGAAACTTTCAGAGGCTGGCCAGGTTTTGATAGTTAAGATGCTTTCAGATACTGACCAGGGTAGCAAATAGTTTCCAGTTGATGTTCATCCTTGCTGATTTAATTCAATAAGGCGACCAGCAAATACAGCTAATGTTCCTATAACACAAACTAGCATAAATATGCCAAGGAGAAGATGATCAACCACCATCGCAACAAACTTCCATTCTTCTGCAGCCTGGGAAAGAAACAAAGGAGATGGTAAAATCTCTGCAGAGCCATGTTTGTTAGGGGCATTCTTGTAATTTACTGTCTTGAACAACAGAAAGGCTCTTCCTTAAGTTCTGCTATTATTATGCAAAAAAATACTCATTTTCTTCTCAAAAGCAGGTCAGTGATTCAGAAAGCCTAAGCAACCTAGAAATCAACCTAGAAATGCAAGTTTCAAGACTAAACTGTTTAGAAACCCTAGCAATTTGGTGAACAATTTCATTAAAAAGAAATGTTGAAAAGCTTAATTTTTAGGCAAATGGTTGCTTTTGAAAGAGAGTTTAAGATGTTGAAAACAAAATGCTTAGTTTGACCCAATTGGCTTTTGTTTTTCTATGGCTTTTTCATTCTCATGAAATATCTAAGCAATTTCCATTAATTTAGCTCTAGCCCTGCTTTCCATGCCTAGTATACACTCTAAGGTTTGGGAAAACCTTCTTGGTATTTCCCTTAGTCTTTTTTCCAGTGGTGGGACACCATGAACCACTTGCTCTGTGACTGCCTTTTCACTGGATGCTTTTGTTGGGAACCCAGCACCGTAAGAGTGAGCAGAGTGCGAGGTGCTAAGTGCAGCAGGGCCTGGATTTCCACCCTGTAACTCTGCCTCACGGAGCGACACGTACTGGCCTAAGGCACCCTCTACTTTTGCCTTAGTTGCCCCCCAAGCAGAAGAGGCTGTTGTAATTTATCTAGAGGACACTGATAATCAGTACTCTTCCGAGGTGGTTCATAAGTGAATGCAATGAGGTGGCAGCCTTCAGAAGACGCAACCTTCAGATTATTTGGGGAACTTGACTTTTGAAACCCCCTGGAAGTGATATCACCAGAGCCCAGATGACACAAGCAGCTGGGCTCCACTTCCGATGGGAGCACTTGCCAGTAACCCGAAGACCCTCCTTGTAAGTCTAGGAGGAAGCGAAGCCCAGAGATGCTGAAGCCACGCCAGCCCTGCTGAGGGTAACACTTTATCTGCAGAGAGGCATAGGAGTCACGGGGAACATGAGACTACAGCCAGAGCCATTCCACATGCTCCAGGAATTTGGTGACAGGAACAAACACCGTGGTGTAAATTCTGCCCGTGGGAAAGAGGCGCCTCCTTCCCGAGAGCACGGGCCAAGTTATTGTCCCGGAGGACTCTCTCCCCGTCTTCAGGCTAGCCTGCAGCTCAGCAGGAAAGGTCCATCATCATCATTTAGACAGGTGAACTACCAGTACTGAATTATCCGTGCAAAAGCCGCGTGAGCTGTGATAACTGAAATAAAAGAGGGGGTTTAATTGCATTGAATGGCTAGAAGGAGGAGAGCTAGGTTTTCCTGGGGAACACTGCCATATGTGACTCTACACGCATTTATCCTTCCTTTGGCTTGCAATGTGGAAAAAGTCAGTAATCAGAGTAGCTCATGACGTGCTTAACTTGCAGGGACTACTTGTAGCATTCAGGAATAAAACAAAACCTTATTGAAATTGGAATTATCATTTAATTTAAATTACATTTAACACTTCTCAGATAAAACTACTAGCCTTTTGGAGGCCGGCTTGCTTCCTGGCTTTTCAAAAGTGACAGGAGATTGCTTACCGCAGGGGGAAGATGCCCGAGTGGGAGACAGAAGGAATGTGTTTTGGAACTTGCTTACAGCTCTTGAAACTGCTTTGCTACTCACAGACACTCCATCTCTATGGCTTCACACACCACATTTAGAAAACCTTAGCACTGCCACTTTTTTTTTCTCCTTTTCTTTTCTTTTTTTTGACCAAGATTCAATTGCCATCTGTGACTATTATCTGTTGCTCCTTGTTGACTGCATCAAGGGGAGAAGGCTATCCCCTGCTAAAGCCAAAACAGGGTTTGGAGTGTTTTTGTGAGGCATGGATATTTTGCCAAAAAAAGAAGGGGAGGAGGGGGGGAAAAAAAAACAGAGAGAGAGAGGGAAGATGTAGCAATTTGAAAGCAAGAAATGAATCATGCACAAAAAATGCCTTACATTACTGGCTTCTTGGTCTGATTTCATCGTTTCCGCAATGTATTTGATTCCCTCTATAGCACTTTTCACATCTGGATTTTTGGTAAGCGGGGAGTAGAAGTTGACAGGCACAGAACCTGGCTTCCCAGAAATTTCAGAAATATCAATGTCTTCTGCAAAAATATTTTTGTCTTGTTTATCCCTGGACGGTCGTTTCATCGTAGAGAAAAACATGATGTTTGGGATTGTGTCGATAAAGATCTGAAAACAAAGAGGGAGAAGACGACAGTTGCTGGTCGGCGGGGCTGTGTCACAGATGCAGCTGTGTACTGAACAAAGGCAAGCCTCTCCAGTCCCAAATCGCTTCCCGCGCTGGATGGGCTTCAGATTCCCTCTCGGAGTATGTCACAGCCTGCGCCTTAGTCACACTGGAGCTTTTGTCAGCCGTATGTCCTGGGGCAGATGGAGTCACCCGCAGGCCTGTCACACATTTTCTGGAGACCATTTCCCCCTGCCGTATAGCCAACATCTACGCATGAAGGGGGGTGCTACGTCCCGGAGCAGACCCTCATCTAATTCGGAACATATTGCTTACGAATCTGGCTTGAAGAATGGACTACAAAGGACCTCTTTTGGCTACTTATGTTTGACTTTGCTATTACAAATGTTTGTTATACATGCATATAAGGTTTACAATAATTTCCTTTGGAATAACGGAGGCTTGCTGCCAGAGCAATTTTAAGGGCATGCAGTGTTTGCCTGTTGAAATCTCTCTTCTGCAGGGATTGTTCATGCCACAGAGTGAATCTGATGTAAGCTGTAGCCTTAAAAGTATAATTAGAAATACACAGAACAATCTCCTATTCATGACATGGTTTAATATGAACCCAGGCAGGCTTAAAAAAGGCAAGAATAACTGAATGGATCCCCTTTGGTACTGTCTCCCTGGCAAAGAACTTGTAATGACAGACGTCCAATTCTTTCTATATCTCATGGTTACCATTTAGTCTAGTGTGCAAGGATCTCCTTGCTTCCCAAGGACTGCAGAGCAACTGTATTTATTGGAAAAGTACAGAGAAGATCATGGCTTTGGCCGAACTCTCTTTTTCAAAATGGGGTGGTGAGCGCAGGTATCCCAATGGCCTCTGTGCTCTGCACTCACTCGGGCTGGTGAACTTGGCCTCTGGCAGGCAGCAGTGTTTTGCAGTCAGATGGAGAATTAGACCAGGAAATGTAACTTGAGTCCAGCTGGCCCACGTTCCTTTCCCTCTACCTTCAGCTGCCCGTGTTTGGCCTCATCTGTTCCCTGCAAGGCTCTACCCCAGTGGACAATTTTGTTACTTAAAGGAGCACCTTAGCAGTCTTGCTGACTTTATGCACAGCTAAGTAGTAAACACTGGCTCTTGTGCCTAGAGAGATTTAACGTGATGCATTTACTTCCCCAATTCTCGTTGACTTTTATTAGAAAACCTGCCAATAAAATATGGAGTGCTCAGTGGAAACCAGGAAACACGCAAAGCCATATAGCTCACCTTCCTGACCCAGTGCGGCATGGTGTGAGTGCTTGGGGAGCGGTGGTGGGTGTTGATGACGATGACCGTGATGATGATGGAAGCGATGACAAACACCATTGTAAACAACATGTATTTGCCTATCAGAGGCACCGCACTGGAGGTGGAGGGAATCAGCTCCACGATGACCAGAAGGAACACAGTCAAAGACAGCAGGACAGAGATGCTGAGAGTCATTTTCTCACCTGCCATGCAAAAAAAACCCCCACAAAAACCCCCAAACCATTGCTGTTCCTATCATTCAGTAGAGAGAGTATTTATTTGAGAAGACAGGATGTGGATGATGCTATTCACACATGTACACGTGTGTGCATTGGAGTGCTACCATCTCTGCCAGCACCCACAGCAGTAACGAGGCTGGCCGAAGCTGAGACTCTGACAGCGTCAGCTCCAGCACTAAGGTGGGAATCACCAGGTATGACTGGGCTGAGGTATGGGTGATGGACATGCAAAGCTTACTTGCCAGGAGCACTTCATGGGCTGTGCATTTTGAATGATGAAGTATACGCACCTGATTAATGCCTGCTCACAGCCTCCTGGGGATTGGCTTGCCTGACTCTCTGGCAGGCTCATGCTGGGCTGAGCAGGCAGACAAAAATCACATCTGACACCAGAGGTCAGTTGCTATTTCAGGTCTTCCAGTATGTAGGATGTCAAAACCGAACCACAAAACATGATTCACACATCTTTTTGCTATCCAGTTCAACTTTCTATAAAGTTTTCCACCAAAAAAAAGTACATCAAGTGTTTCATAGAAGGGGCTTAATGAAATTAAGCAGTATGAAAAGCTGACACAAGGTAACATGAATGAAGCAGAGGAAATGCTTGCAGGGAGCAAGAGATGCTCAGCAGGGACAAAGGAGGCCAGAAGAGTCCGAGATTACTCTCTGTGTCACACGAGGTAATTTCTGTGAAGAGATAACAAGCTCTCTGCTCTAACACTGTGCCGAAGGGCCTCACTTACCCCTTGTGCACTCACTTGCTGCGTGACGTACTAACACACTAACTACCTATGGCAAAACTGGATAGTTAAGCAGTGACTTCTGTGGGAAATCAGCCCAATTTATTCATATCAATAGTTTCAGCTTTCAGTGCTTACCCTTTATTTGCAGAATGTTTAGGGCCATTATTTTGAGCAGAAATGTCCGGTTTTAGTAAGCGCTGCCCTTTAAGTTGGCTGGTGATTTCAAATACTCCGAATTTCTCAGAAACTTGTTAGAAAAGCAATTTCAATGGCAGTGGAATGAATAAATTCACGTACCTGAATCTGTGGGTAAGTAAAACACCAACCCGGTTAAAAAGGAGAAGAGCAGGCAGGGAATGATGACATTCACGATGAAGTAGAGAGGCAGGCGCTGCATGAGGAAGTGGTAGGTGATGTCCAGGTAGGGGGTGTCAGGGCAGCAAGCATAGTACACCCAGTGCTTCCAGCCGCGGTAGTCCTTCATCACCCACTCCCCACTCTCCATGAAGTTACTCAGATCTGGACGATCACTCTCCTGGCAGCAAAAAAAATATGAGTCCTTAATATTAGATGTTCTGAACAAAATCAAAACTTGGCAGTCGCTCAGGAACGGGATTCCCAATAACTCAGGCATTTAATGCATTTTTGGGAGCAAACCACTCTTGTCTATGTTATTTTGCCTTAGAATATCATCCGCTACACAGCTTTCAAGTAAATATTTTACAGAAACAGTCAGGGATAGTTGACTAAAGAGAAAGACTCATTAAATATTTACAGATAGGAGACATACCTGAGGGGACAGGGAAAGAGTCCTTGGAAATAGAAAGTCATGAGCAGAGAAAAAGCACCCCCCAAAAAAAAAGAAAACAAACAAAAGCAGAATAGGCAGCATCATAAGGAGTCGCGTGAAGCTGTTGGAGGGTAGACAGGTAGGAGACTGTTAGGGCACAGGAATTATGTGTATGGAGATTTTTAGAAGCCAAACCAGGAAATTTTGTGCTAGATCTACAAATAGGGCTTTTATATTTTACAGGTAGTACCTGCTTGTTTTTCAGTCAAAACAAGGTTACATTCCGTTCTAAATCTGAGATTTCCCTAAAAACATATCCAGGTCTTTACTGCTTTTCCCAATTACAAACTCCTTGCTTACCGGGTTAATAACAACCACTGTACCATCATACGTCCAAGTTCCCAACTTCATACTGCAGTTCTGCTGGTCAAATGGGAAGTGCGTGACTATAATTTCACAATAACTTTTAAAAATAGCTGGGGGTGTCCAGGTGATCAGGCCTGTGTGCTCCAGAAGGACTTTGGTGCATTTAACGATGGCAAAATCACCGTCTGCACTGCAAAAGGAACAAGGACATTAACAGCAATATGGGCAGCATAATTAACCTAGTCACAAAAGGATTTCTCTGGCTGCAGATCGACTGGTCCCCCCAGAGCCATCGTGCCTGCTCCTGGAGAAGCTTGCTCTGAGGCATGCTACCCACTGGCCCAGATGTCGTGGGAAAGCAGCCCCATCATAGTGGTGCAACGGGGCAGAGCTACCCCCCCACCCCCAGGCAGCCGGCACCCCTTACTTGTTGTAAAGAACAAGGTCTGGCCGCCAGATATCATCGGAGGGGATGCGGATTTTTTTCACACCGCCGTAGTCATCTGGATTCCACTTGAGGTTGACGTCTGTCCATTGCTAAAGAGGGAGGATTTTAGCCACTGAGAGCCTCTTCCAGCACTTCTGGGGGTAGTTTTGGTACTTCCTAGAAACATGCACCCTTGCTTTGGGACATGCATAAACATATGCTAGCGGGACCCCCAGCTAATTTTTTACGTTAACTTAAATTTTGGTTTAAGCAGCTTATAAAAAAATAGAAAATAATATAGAAGATAAATATACCAGAAGTCTACTGTTTAAAATACAGTGCAAAATGCTTTTCTTAAGGCTCTTAGTGTCTAGTGCATTTTGCTCTTGAGACCTCAGAAAGAAGAAATGCTTTGCTCGCTGACCCACCTGTCCAAGTTGCCCCTGAAAGTATAACAGAGTAGTTCATTCCTGGCTGTGTCCAATGCATTTATTTGAATTGGATTAAATGGTGAACAATATTTAGGGTTACCTGTTTCAGGCGTACATTGGTTGTTACAATCTGATTTACTTCATCCTTTAAAGAAAAAAAAAGAAAGAAAACGAGGCAGTAGCAGCAAACATCAGGATTAAAGGAAGAAAAATTGTTTCCTCAGAAAAATGACACTGTTTGGCACTATCACATAAACCAGGGGTTCAACATGTACCGCATGTTCATACCGTACCACACTAATAAGCTGAATGAGCTGCAGCCCGACGGTGACGACGACAGCGTCCCGATGGTCCTCCACTGGGCGCACCACCTTGTTGTAGTCCCTGAACAAGTCCTCGACGAGGCGAGTCTCATCTTCATAGCACAGGGCCAGCCCAGCTGCAGAATAGCAGGGTGGCATCAGTGAGATGGGACAGGGGACACGCTACAGCGTGCATGGAGGAAATACTGTCAACAGCAAGCTGCTGGCGGTGGGTGAACACTGAGCCCTCTGCGTGACGCCTCGTTTCAGGCGTGCATTATGTGCATTGCAAATATCGTCAGCAGGGGTGACTACCTATCTGATCTGGAGGTCAGCTCAGGAGTAAGGCAACAACAGCCTCCAACCAGGAGATGAACAAAAACAAATAGCCATGGTTGTGGACATCAGACTGAGCATTAGGAATCTCCTCCAGTCTCTCCTAAACCGCAACTGTGCTTACATGCAATGCTTGTGGACAGTGAAGCGTAGAGAATACCCATAATCAGGGATTTCTGATGTTGCCTTCTCCACCTTCAACTCCACGGACTTGCCTGTAACAGTAACGTTAAAGGACAGGGCCAAGCACAACAGTCATTGAGTGAAAGCACCATCCAGACTCCTTGCATCTGAAGTCTAAGCAGAGCAGGAGCTCCTCTCCACAGCTCAGGTTGTGTTCACGGCGAGAGAGAAGGAAACCACTCACACCACGGTCTCACATTTCCCTCTCCTCAGGGAAGGTCTCCACCTGTCCTCGGGGAGCTCTGCCCACAGACTGCTCAGCGTGACTCGGCTACATGGAAGAGCCCTTGTAAGAAGAGCATCACGAGTGAAAACGGCAGGTAGCGGCTTTGTTTCGGTGCAGCTTTGGCAGTGCATGCGCGTGGCATTGCACTCCCAAGGGCGAGGGCTCAGGTTCCCACCGCACAGAAAAGCAGACGAACCCCATTTCCAGATCACCTGTTGCAGAAAAAGCAGCCGCATCACGTACCCAGACTGTAGCTGCTTCACCGTTACCGGGGCGTAAAACAAACGGAAGGGGGGGCTTGCGGATGTTTTTGTATGTACCCCCTTTTAAAGGTAGTGAGAGGGAACAGAACAGCTGAGCCTCGCCGCAAACATTTTTGGCAGATCCCGTCCTTGCCTTCTCCTCTCAGTTTGAATCCCGGGCCGTTGAAGTCAACAAGAATTTTGCTGCTGACTGCAACCTAAGCCAGGATTTTCCCTTGTTTCCTAACTGACTTTTCATCAGCTCCTTTTATATAGTTGAGCTGAGGTGCCAAGGATTCTGCCTCGGCCTTGTCCTGCCATGAGATGGTATTAAAACACTTGGATGCCATTGAGAAAAGCTGTCTGCCGCAGACAAGCGCCGCTTGCTTCCCCTGCCAGGAGGCTGGGCTGGGGTGGGCAGGAGTCATCTTTCAGTTTTTAAGTTATGATCACAGCATCATATCTAAGTCAAGCTCTTTGCTATGCTTTATTAATCGGATTAAAATCCTTCACATTGCTACCTTCTGGTGTGGCTTGGTAGGAATTTAGTATACTGCTTGAATTTTGTGAAGAGTGTTTAAGATCACAAAAGACTTACTCTTTTAAGGGACGGTTTAAAAAGAATTATCCTGGTACAACACATGCAGCTGCAAATCAATTCTGCTTCCTTGTCAGTAGTCCCACAACTTAATGAAATTTCTTGTAATGAATTTTTACATTTCAAGCCATGTTTACTAGATCCTTTCACACATTTTGAAATACAGGGAGCACTAGAGTAAATGGGAGCACAGCAAAAAGATGACAGAGAGAAAGACAATTAAACACAAAAACTTCCCACTTCAAAATATCTGGTGTCTGAAATTACAAATATCTGAGCTGTTACCAATGCACTCCAGAGCTCTCATTTAAACGATTTGGTGTGTTCATAACACCTTATCAGCAGGACAGGCTGCTCCCAGAACGTACGTTCGCTCATACCAACGTATACGCAAAGCCCTGGTCCTGCACGCTGAGGAAGCGGCCGACCCCCGTTCAAGGCAATGGCTGGACCACCGTTACCTGCGGAGACGAGGAGGAGTACGTGGTGGACCTTCATCATCCCGGCTCCCTCTTGCTGCAGTCATACAGGCGGAGGCATGCACAAAGCACCTTTACGGTCTCTTCAGAGGAGGTCTGTGCTGCCTCCTGCCAGGGTGCTGGCGAAATATAACCACTGAGGTATTGATTTACAGCACCTGTTTTCGGGAATGACAGCTGAGGGGCACTGCACCGCCGGGCTGGAAATGGGAGCACAATGTGTTTCACCAGTCAAGTATCTTCTGCAGTCTACAGAAGGTCATTTTTTTTTAAGTGGCAATGTGATTTGTGACTTAATAAACAAATAAATATATAAACAAAGATGAGAAAGGATTATCTGTAGAGTAACTGAACATCTCGGTGAGATCTCAGAAACTTCCCGAGCTGGAGACCCAAAGCTGAGCGTCATCCTTTTCGACCAGAGCAACTTGCCAGATTTGGGATTTTGTTTCTCTGAGGGAAAACAGATCGCAGTCACTTCTGATGCACCCTCAGCAGCGCACAGACTGCGCGCTGCGATGAGGCTGCTCCCTGTGCTTCACAGATGGATGAGAAATCTTTGAAGAAGTGAACAAATACATTCAAGAGAGATCCATCTCTTTGAATCTACTGGGATTTTCAGAAGGTACTGGTAGAATCCTTGAAAGCTGTTAACCTAAGTAACCTGAAGTAAGAGGGAAAACCCTCCCATAGATACCCATAGGCTTACTGAACTGTGAAAGGCAAATGGTAGGAATATATGTTTGGTTTCTATAGCAGGGCAGGTTCAGTGGATTCCTGCAGGGCATGCTAGTGCTTGCTCATTGTTGTCATAAATCAGCTGGAAAAGGGGTGAAAAGTGAGGTGTTTGGTAATAATACTCAGTTATTCAGGCTAGCAAAGAAAATGACCAACTGTGAAGAATTATATATATAAAACATATATGGTGAGTTCCTCTGAGCTCACCGATATCGCTCAGGAACAAGATCTTGAGACGGTTCTGTGAAGTGCTCAGCAGCATGAGAAAAGGAAGTCCATCAGTTCCTAGGAAAAGAGATGAAGCAAACGGGAAATACGCTGCTACAAATCCATGTGTCCTGAGTGCTCTTTTTAGTTCTGGTCCTCTGGTTTCAAAAGGGGGCTTGGAAAAAGCCCAGGAGAAAGTGACGATGACACCCGTGGTACAGACTGGCTTCTGTACCTGGAACGGATAGATAGTATGAATCTTCAGTCTGGAAGAGAAGCCAGAGAGGGAAAGGGCTTTGGTAGGGTCTGTAAAATCGCAAATGGTCTGGAGAAGGCAGATTTGGATTCACTCACTGTTCAGGTGCAAAAAAAGTAGAGGGCATCGAGGGAAACGAGTTGGCAGGCTTAAACAAGACACTTCTTCACACAGTATGGCCACGGTGGAACTCAGTGCCACAGGAGTTTTTGGTTGCCAGAAGTTTGTGTGTATTCAGAAAAATCAGTTTGATAAATTAATTTCCTGCTATTAAATAAAAAAACCCCCAAGAAGTCTGTCACAGAAGTCCCAGAGCCACAAGGCACAGGTGGCTGGGGCAGTATCCTGGGGAAATACTGCCCAAAGCTTGCCCTGTTCTTGCACTTTTCCCTAGCACCTGCTGTTTGGAGACGTTGGACTAGGTGACCTGCCACAACTATTCTTACACGCTGCTCCAAATTTCCTTTTCCAGAAAACATTCCCCACAAAAACATTTCTTAGCTTTGCCTCTGGGTGACACCAGACGTACTTTCTATTTCTTCTGGATACCCTTTGTGCTGTCTGCCAGCTGGTTTGGTGTTTCATGCCGGATGTCTTTTTTTTTTTTTTTTTTCCCTAAATCACTCCCCCTCACCCACTAACTTGTCATTCAGTCTCTGCATTTACATTTATCCTCCAGTAAAAACTCTCCGTCTACATAACTCTGGCCTCGTCCTGGCCGGTGCCTTGGCCAGCAGCTCCCATTGTTGCAGCTATCTTATTTCAAACAAGTGGCTGGCTGCTTCCAACCTTTATCCTGGGCCGGACAGCTGCCGTGCCCAGTGGAGATACAATCGCACGGAGGCATTGCAGGAATGCTGATGATGCCTCTCCGGATCCTCTCAGGGTCTCTCAGAGCATTCCTGCCCACCCAAGGCAGGGCTGGCAGGTTCACTCCGAACAGATGGAGGAGAGTGTTACCATGCTCTTTGGCACATTATAGCTCTTGGGTAACGTAAGTTTCTGTCCCCCCCCGAAAAAGGCCTAGCTGCTTGGAATCAGCAGGATGCAGAAGCCGTACGAGCCCGAGAAAGCCTGCAGCCTTCGCGTGAGTTATTTCTCTTGCAGCTGGGCTGACCTGAGCACGGCCCCCTGACCCGAGAGCCAGCTCCACCTCACCGGCTGGAGGTCAGAGCTCACGCTGGAAGAAGCAGGAGCAGGTATCTGGAGAAGGCCTTCAGGGAGCGACAGCCTGGCTGCAAGGAACGTTCACTGGCAAAGACACAAGACTCTTTCCCTCCCCAAAAAATCAAGGCAACCCGAGCTGCTGTGGTTAAATATGGACAGAGAAGTGAATGCTGCTTGTTGTTAATGGGGGAATGTGACCAGTCGTGACCGAGGTGAAAAAGCACGGGGCGGGGTACACGAACTGTACTGAGTGCCTGAATTTGATCCGTTGCTAAGAAGGGTATTTTTTTTGCCTTCAGAGCATTCAGAGGTTTTTTTGACAAAGGTTTTATTCCCACACTGAAAACCCTTTTCACGTCTATCTCAACTCCAAGCTTTCTGGCTTGGTTTGTGAGGCCCCCCCAGACCTCAGGCAAACCCACTTCCCAGCTAACCTGGCAGAGCAGGTCTCATTCATGTCGATTGGAAGGAGCAGAACTCACCACTAGCTGAATTTAGGGCGTCGCTCCTTCCATTCACGTACCAGGAACAAGAGCTGCGCGGGCTTCTGCCCACTCCAGCCCGAAGGAAGTCAGCCGTGAACAAATACTGCTGCAGATGAGTCTTTTTGGCAGGGTGATCTCATACAGCCACGCTACGGGTGAGCAGAACACCCAATACTTTTGACAGAGTGAGGAATACAAGATTTTCACCGAAATCTTTGTCACAGAATTGCATGCATAAATGCAATGCCCGACTAGAAAGAGCAGATGCAGGAGGCTCCAACGGCTGCAGGGCCTGCAGGGCCTGCATGGGGAAGCAGAAGTGAAATTAATCAAAAGAATAAGGAAAAGGTAGACATTACATCGGGGAAATTAAGGGCACAAAAGCTGAAAAATAATAGCAGTGTTCATTTAGGGGTTTTTAGCTTCCAAAAGCAGCATATGCATTTCTTTAAGGCATTTTGGTATGAGAAAAATGGCATTGTTGGTGACAGCAGATTATGGCAGCACTGGATAAGAGAAGGCAGATGGCTAGACAAGCAATTTGTGAATTTGCCACGTGTTTGTTACCAGATTGCCCCTAGTTATAGACAGCATGGCACACATTTCCCGCTGGAAGCCATCTCACGGGATCTGGCGGCTCAACGCCGTTGCCACCAGATGGCAACAGACGGCCAAAAAAGATGCAGGGGGCACACGACGGGCATTTGGGAGAGAACGGTGGCAAACGACCCCCAGCAAGAGCGAAACAGGGGCAGTAAATCTTTTCAAGAAGAAATGCATTCAAGGAATTAACGACAGTCTTGAGATGCTAATGGACTGTACTTCCCCTGTTTATTCCAGTGCCCGTAAGAACATGCTGAGCAGTAATACACACATCAGTACGTATTGACAGATAGGATTTAATTCCACAAATCAAGAAATTCAAAGCTGCAGTTTCCCATACTGAGACACACCTCAGCCATCCTGCAAATATATTTTACCCCCATGGATGTTTGTAGCAAATTTGTTTTCAGCACACCTTTTCTTTTTTTCTCCACATATACAGGCTAAAGGAATTAAAAATACCAAAAATTCACTCAAAAGTGGTGATCTTAAACTCTGCAGTTACAGAGCTTGCATATTACAGCACAGACATGGTGCACATTTATCTAATCAGAAGGATGCTTCTGAAAGAAGGACTTGAGTCTGGAAAGAAAGAGAAGAGCAAGGAAAAAGTCCACAGTCAAATAGAGAAACCACAATCACAAAATACATAGTTAGATGAGTGGCACAAGTGTTAACCTGTTGCAGGTGAGGAGAAACACTGCTCCCCTTTAAGCAGGCATCAGCCCTCATGGTCATGCTTCTCAGACACAAATGACGCTGGCCACAGAGACTCATTTACCCAGCCCGAGCAAGGCGGGTGCAGCCCTGAGATCGGAGACCAGCAATAGCTGAAAAGAACCGGGTGAGATGACAGGCACAAGCTGACCAGCCACACAGTGTCAGAGGAATCAGTAAGAAGGTTGCAGCTTCACATTGCTTTTCTGTTCTGGAAACTCCAGGAAACCAGTCCTGGAGCTGAATAAAGTTGCTGAATAAAGCAGTAGTAAATTCAACTGCAGCTATCATCCCTGAGAAGGTTGCTTCTAGGACTCCTGTCTAAGTACTAGGGCTTATCTCTGGGACCTAGGTGAATCACGCTGGAGAGCCAACCAAGACAACGGAAGAGGGTAGGTCCATTAGATGTGAGGTTTGCTCTGCCCTGCTCCTGGGGGCCACTCTGTCAGCACAGCAGCTTGCGTGAGCCGTGCTGGAGTGGCGAGGACAGCAAAGGAACAGCTTTGCTGGTCCACCCCCTCATGAAGACTTTCCTGCACAGCAGGATTCCCCAGATACTCTGCTTCTGTGGTCAGGAAAATCTCATTCATACTTGGATGCAGCTAGGTGACACCTCTATTTATTAAAACTCTGCCCTTTCCCAGCAGCACAAGTCACCAGCTGGAAAATGCACTCAGCCTGTGTCGTGGTTTAACCTGGCAGCAGCCAAATACCACGCAGCCGCTCGCTCACCCCCCCCACCGGGTGGGATGGGGGAGAGAATCAGAAGGGTAAAAGTGAGAAAAACTCGTGGGTTGAGATAAAGACAGTTTAACAGGGAAAGCAAAAGCCGCGCATGCAAGCAAAGCAAAACAAGGAATTCATTCACCACTTCCCATCGGCAGGCAGGTGTTCAGCCATCGCCAGGAAAGCAGGGCTCCATCACGCGTAACGGTTACTTGGGAAGACACACGCCATCACTCCGAACGCCCCCCCTCCTTCTTCTTCACCCAGCCTTATATGCTGAGCATGACGTCATATGGTATGGAATAGCCCATTGGCCAGCTGGGCCAGCCGCCCTGGCCACACTCCCTCCCAGCCCCCTGCACATCTGGCAGGGCATGGGAAGATGAAAAGTCCTTGACTAGCGTAAACAATACCTAGCAACAACCAAAACATCAGCGTGTCATCAACATTATTCTCACACGACATCCAAAACACAGCACTATACCAGTTAATAGGAAGAAAATCAACTCCATCCCAGCCAAAACCAGGACAGCCTGGTACAGACCACTACTACTAACTGTTATCACGATCATCATATTATATTTTGGGTACATATTCTGATGCTGATTTGCTTTTGTAAGTGTATAGTTGAGTTACTACCAGTGCAGAAAGTAGAGCCTGGCATTGCCTGACTTGTGGAAATGCATGCATATCATATCATACCCCTAGCCCATTTCACACAGTGGCTTTCATGAGTGGGATCACGGACAGCATTTAGCCTGTTTAAATACGCATATCTGTTTTTAAATGCACATGATTCTCCATTGGAGTAACTGTCCAGTAAACTGTTCCAGTTTAGCTTTACATAAAAGCAAACTGCTTGTTCAGCTCCTATGAGGTCTGACACATTTTGGCCAGTATTCTGTAGTTCAGAGTTTTCCTGAAGACATTTTGAGGGGAACTCCATTACACAGCCAGTGGAAAGAAGAACGGCAATGTGGGAAGTATGTTTTAATGCTTAAAAGCTGCTGCACTGGTTAGCTGCTTCTCTTATCCAGTTCACAGGGGGAAAAAGAAAAAAAAAAAGATAAATATAACTTTTTAGCACTTAACTGACACAGGCTCTTCTCTGATTGCTGGCCCATAAGGATATAATTGACTACAACCCTTTTGCAATGTCATCACTCCCAAATACAAAAGCAATTAACTCTTGGAACATGGAGCACCCCACGGCACATTCCCCACATAGCCCCGGCTACGGGATGAGAGCACAAACATCCATCTGGACATCATCTGCTTCCCGTGGAGCGCCCGCGTCGCAGCGAGAGGCAGGCATGCTAAACCATCCCACATCACACCTGCAGTACATGCAACTGGGATAAACTTCTCCGATCCTGAGAACACCTCTGTAACCCTGCAAGACCCTCAGAATATTTAGCTTTGAGGTGCAGATTCTCTCATTTTTAGTATTAGCTGGATAAACACGTAGAAACAAGTTTATTTTATTTTTAAGTCTGCAAGTAGGCCGCGTGGCAGAGCACTCTCTCCCTTCCCACAGAGTGCTTCCCCTCCCTAAGTCCTCGCTGATCCCAGAAAACACTTAACAGAGCTCTCTGCAAGGCATCCCTCTCACCTAGAGCTGCAGTGCTTGCCTTTAAAAAGTCAACATTTACCTCACTGTGCTATCTGAGCCATCACAGCGCTTTAAAGCAGGAAACACCATCCTCTACCCGTCCGTTAGCTGTCCATTAGCTCCCAGGGACGGATTTCTGCTCCTGCACGTGACACTCTTGGATTTGTGTGTCCCTTTACCCGGGACTGACCTCGTGCCAAAATACGCACTTTTATTGCTTATGTTGGGATCTTTGCCAGCACACACACAGCATTTTGTTGGTAATTAGTGGAAAATACTGACTTCTGGTTCCTGGTGTGTAGCTCTCACCTGTCAGATGAAGTTTATTTTGCCTCCTTGGCAGGAGAGCAAGAGCTTTGCCGCGTTCCTCTTGTGTTGGACAACAGGGAACTTACAAGCTTGTGTTTATAACTGACAAAACAGAAAAACAAAAACATACCCTCAACTCAAGAAACACCTTCAAAGTGAGAACTAAAGTACTAAAAAAACCCCACTTTTGGAGTACATTTTGCAGCGCGTGGTGGCTCTGGGTTCCCGCAGGAGGGGCGGGGGCTTGCAGCGGCGAGGCATGTTTGGATGGGACTGAAGGCTGGGCAGAAGTCGGGAGGTGGTTCCCACTCCTCTGACAGCCCACACTGACTTTGTACTCCGGATTGCCAAATTCCAGATTTCCCTGCTCACCAATATTTGGGATTTGACAGGAGTTCAAATCACACTCAAGACAGTTGGGGAATATCTGGGTAAACACACCACGCGGCAAGGGGAGCAATGTCAGGGCAACGCAAGCGGTGCGGGAGCAAAAGCAGTACAAATAACAGCCGCGTAAGAGAAACCGGCGTTGAAGCAAAGAGCAGAGTTCCAGCTTAACGATTCTTAACAAAGTCTAGTTTTCAGATTAGCCTAATTGTGAAATTCATCCTCCAGGCAGACAAAGGCCACATCTACACTGACTTGTCACACAGCCCTTGAGTTGGCATTTTGTTTTCAAGCAAACAGTCTGCATTCACATATAAAAGCTTACAGCGCGCTGAGGTGCGGCGTGCAAGTGGCCTTGTGGTGCCAGCAGCCTTTTGTGACCAGGTGATACGTGTCATTCCGTACAGCGTCCAGCCAGTTCACTAAGAAACAAGAGAACACTCCATGTGACCGTTTTCCTTGGTCAGTTTTCCTGGCTACTTTAGGTAATCAATTCTGAAAACTCTACGATATCTTTCCTTTCTTCTCTTTCTGTGCCCCCTGCACTTGCAGGTCACTGGTGATGTACTGGGATGGGTATTGGGAAGGATGCTGCACGGCCCGCTGGCTCTCCAGGAAGGTTATGACAGCAGCAAGAGCCTCATTTCTCTGCTTCCGGTGTGCTCATGTGCCAGCGTAATGAGGAAGAAAGAAAAAAAAAATAAAATCAACATGTCACTTTTTGGTGCACAGACCGTCGGTGCCATCCAGCAGAGATCAACTGAGAAGATGACATTTGCACTCCTAGGTTCTTCTCAGTATCTCTGACTAAATATATGCAGACTAAAAAGAACCAAAGAAATGAAGAGGGAGGTTTGGGCCATTTAAATCTTTTTATGACGCAGAGGATAGCATTTCCATGCACATTGCAAACGTTCACCACTAGACAGACTAGCTACCTTCCACCCCCTTACAGCAGTAACATACCTACACGGAGCGGGCAGGTGTAGGGTGGGATGCCCCCCTGACACCGTGCTGGCCTCTTCAGACCGCGAAGGGAGGCAGCAGTGGCCGGTGCCGGTACGGCCACACTGCTGGGGATCCCTACCACCAGCAGCGACGGTCGTTGGGAAGCTCTCAGCCGGCTCTGTCAGGTGAAGCAAGGCGTTCAGTTTGCTGCCTTCACCTTCCGAAGCCTGTTTGCCTCTGCGTTTGGGACACTGAAAGGACTCTGACTGGAGCCCAGGGAAGCGTTGCGGGGGGTTAACTAGGTCAAAGCTCACTGTCGAAGTTACTCATAACGGAAGGAGACTTGGGTGTAGGTGCACTGGCAGATTAGTTTTCTGTTCTTAATTAACACTCTTAGCAAACTGACACGATGGCTTAGGAGTGAGGCTAAACCTGGTACCAGAGCTGCAGATGGAAAAGGGAACATTAGTGGGGGTTTTCCTCCCACCAGTGCAAGAGAAGGAAAATGTCAGATCCCTCTTAATACTGGGAGAAACTTCCAACCCAGGGATGGACACAGACCACGGAACAAGCCAGCCCACGCTTTCCATGGCAGTACCTCCAACTCCTTCAGCCTCCTCCACTGCCAATACCCTCACCAAGCCACACCAAGTCACTTCTTTGCTGTAACTTCAGACCAACCCTTCTTGATTTACGTTACGGGAAGAGAAATTCAAAGGATGCTGTGGGCAGACCACAACTCTTCCTCCAATGAGGGGGCATGAAGGAGCTGTAGAGACTCAGCTTGCACCATATTTGAAATGATTAAGAAGGGTGAGCATCTGGATTGCTGCACATGGACTACTGTTTTGGTGGTTTTTTTGAACAAGATTGAAAACCAATGTATCCACTGTATTGTAACACATTCGGAAATGATGCCTTTTCTCTGAAAGGCAAGATTATGCGTGGGTTGGGGAACTACTTCCGGGAGAATTTCACAGTTTTCTGTGAGGAAGTGATCTGAAGTATCATTGCAACTCACCTAGGGAACAGCTTGCGACAGATGCTACAGCTCCTCCACATGTATTTGATTATTGGCCTCTGCCGACTTTCAATAAAGGTGCTCAGCTGGGCTTTGAACCTCTTTTTTTGTGAGGTATCTTGTACCGCACCACGTTGGTGGTGTCTAACCCACCTTGCAGCGATCTCAGTGTACCTGAATTCCAGTAGTTTACTGGAAGACGTCATGTGAGAGTTATTGCACGGTACAAACAACATATGTCCAACATCGTGATGCTGGAGAACATGAAAGGGGATAAAAGAACAAAAAGCAATTAAAAGAATCCCTCCTCTTCCCCTTTTTGAGAACAGAGTAGGTGCTGGAGATGAGCAGTGAGCAACAGCATTGTGCTGTGCTAAGTTCTTCTGGGTTTAGTGAGTGTGCCTTCAGGTAAGCTTTAGGATACACCACCTTATGAATATTAATCTACAAAATGAGTAATTTTAATAGTTTGGACAATCCTATTTGCATTACTGACACAGTTAGTAATAAGGCATTAAAAAAATGGCAAAGAGAAAAAGCTTAGCATTCAAACTCTAGGCTTGATAGCAAGAAACAAAAATTACAGGCAACATCGTGCTTGAAAATGAATCCTGGTTGGCTGCCAAATGTATTTTTCAAAACAATGCCTAATTGCCTCAGGAAATACATTAATCAAAGGCTCCCAGAGGCCCAAGAACCATTTGCTCCAATCCGCTGAGGCAGAGTAGCGATAAAGACCTGAGTAATTCAAGGAGCTACGTATGTCCTTGAGACAAAATACTTACATGAGAAATAGGAAAGGATACCTAACTAAAAGCTCTTAAACAAATTCCTTGAGCAGCTTATTGACATCACTCTTGGGAGAGATCAAATAAGAAAAAATAGTACTCTGACCATGAAACCAGCAACAGACATTAGAGAAGTTCATGAATCGTGCTGTCCAAATTGAGATAGAGAAGGTGGCATCAAGAAGAGTATCTCTGTGGTGTGGCCCAGACCACGCAGAGAGCAAACCAGGCCAGCATGAAGCAATGATCAGCCTATGCAAGGGCTCTGGAGAACCTGAAATGGCCATGACCAGAGGCAGGGGAAGGGTGTGCTGAAGAAGAGTTGGATCACTTGATGCGTATGTAAGGCTTCCTTTTCTCAGCACATCAGCCCGAGGTCTTCGGGTTCTGCTGGAGGCAGAGCTCACAGCACCCGCTGCTGCAGAGAGGGGACCCTGGGGAGGTTTGCCGGAGGTGCAATAGCAAGCCCCGCACCCAGCTCCTCGCGCCCTGCTCTCCGGCACGTGTCCTCTGCGTTTACTTAGGCTCCTGCTAGCACGTGGCCAAAGCAGAAGGCACTCTTGCCTTACATGGTTTGCTCAGCAATGGCTTTAATCCGCATTTCCTAACCCTCCTTCTCTTGCGTTGCATAAGCTTTCTAGGGCTGATGTGCAGTTGCTAAGCAGTAATTCTGCATGACTAAAAAAGAAATCCATGATTGCTAGGTTCACTAAATGTTTTTTTCCCTTATTGCAATATAATTATAGCTATAATAAAAACATTGCAGAACATTCATCAGCATGCAAAAATTAGGTCAGGAACAGAGCAAGTATATCATATATGCCTTTCAGAAGCCTTTCCTTCTTCCTTTGCCATTGGAGGAGGAAGGGCAGGAAAAGTTTGGTATTGCATAAAATCATAAATAACAGGTTTTTCCATCCTGTCAGCTCATCTGGCATAAACAGAAGTTCGCGTTCTTGTTTCAGAAGGCAGCTTGCTTCCCTCATCACAGAGCTCTCCTACAGCCTCGTCAGAGGCTCCCTGCGCCCGGCCTCAGCACGCAGCGTTTTTCCCTCTGCCCTGCAGCCTGAAGAGGGGACGGCGACGCGTGCCTCGGCAGGGAGCTGCGGGCAGACGCGGCCCCCTCCAGGGAAGGAGCCTTGCAGCCAGGCCACAGAGGCGGGGAGCAGGCGCGCTGCTCTCCCGGGGGGTGCAGGCGTCCCACGCGCAGCGGGCCCAACGCGCCGCGCACGCGCCGGGCTGCCGTGCGTCCCCGCGGGTCCGCCGGGACGGAGGCCTGGGCCAAGGGGTGCTGCCCCAGCCTGCCCCCAGTCCTTCCCACTGAGAGGCCGGAGGCCTGGCCCGGCTGGTGAGAGGCCAGGTCACCCTGGGCTAAGCTGCTGAGCTAATCCACGGCTGGGACCTTTCCCTGAAATCGCCGCAAGGTTTTTTTCCCTTTTCATCCTAAAGCTCCTAATTGTGCCCCCAAGCACTGTCCTAAATATCTTTTTTCCCCGAGTAGTTCTGACATTTAACTTTTACTAGACATACATTTTTAACAGTTATTCACTACCTCCACAGTTGTTAATAATTTTGCCTGCCTTTATCCGCACCGAAGACTTGCTTTCCCTCGTACCCTGTGCAAGTTCCTTGACTGCTACCAACTCGTACCTCGTGCCAGTGCCCCTCATTTCTTCCTTAGAGGTCTGAGGAGGAAGTTTTTCTCAGTTTCATCCCTTCTTCCCCATCTTTTTGACTGTGGCCAGCTGCCTTTTGACCAGATGCTGCCAGTGAGGTGGCCCCGGCGCCTGCCCAGCCCCACGCGGTGCTGCAGACACGTGCCCCGCGGCGCTGGAGACAATAAGGCCAGCTCCGGGCTAGAGGTAACAGGCGTTCATCACGGAAATCAATTTGTTTGGAGAACAAATCAACTTGGTGATAACCTTTACTTTTTATAGACCTATGTTACTTATTGTATTGTCATTTAACTAACACAAATACTAAAAATACTAGTTTTCTGCATTTAATTGAAAAGTTGAATAAATGTAACTTAAATCATGTAATTGCTTATATGCCCATGCAAAGTATCTTCCTAGTTAGCAAAAAGAAGTATAAAATTTACTGCAAAGACAACATTTATTTCTGCACTACCTGCTTTAGTGGTTACCACGCAGGAAAGATCAGGGTTTCATTAGTACAGTAACAAAAATGAAAACAAGATTAAAATGGAGGCTTTGCCTACACACTTAATGGAAAATCACAATCAAATTAAAGAGATTAAAAAAAATAGTCACTAGATAGAGATTCCAGGGATTCAAAGTCAAGCAAGTATTTCATTGACCGTCGGGGTCCTCCATCCCACATTCCTGTCCCTAAGGCAACGCAGGACCTGGGTATTTGAGCCTGAGGGACACGCGCTCTGCGGGGGCAGTTTTGCCCGGGTGAGCAGCGTGGTTATCAGACACTGTTAGCCTTTATTATTTGAATATTGAGATTATTTCATGTTAAACATATTCTGAAGTTTTATCATCTCTTGGCACGCAGTTTCCTTCATATCTCATTTTAATTTGAGGCTCGGGGAAAATAAAGTGTGCTTGTTACGCAGGGACTCGGCTGCCTGACCTCTAAGCTCCCGTGCGTACCAGCTGCAGTAACTCCTCGTTAGGGAGCTCCAGGGGAGGGGGCGTGCAGGCATTAAGGAAAAGCTGTGCTTCTCGAGCTGGGTTTGGGGGGGGTTGTTTTGGGTGGGGTTGGTTTGTTTGTTTTGTGGTGGTTTTTTGTTGGTTTTGCTGTTGTGTATTTGGGGTGTTTTTTTTGGTGTTGTTTTTTTTCTTTTTTAAATTTGGTCAGCAAACTGACTGCCCTTCTCTCAGCAGTGGGTCCCCATTTAGGTTTTCTCCTTTCCTGCGGGAACGTCCATGATCATAAGTCACTTATTAAACTCTGCTAGAAAAGAGGCATCTCCAGCAGGAGAGCAGCGCTTCGAGGTAGCTAACAAACCCTGTTTGCCCTGCATGCACTGGAGAGCTTGACGATCCCCAGAGCGGATCTAGGCTTGCTCTTTTGGGTTTTTTTTCCTCTGACTCTGATCCAGCTTTGCACCTATCATCATTGCTTCTAAAGGCAGTTGAAAGCATCTGTAAGGCGAGGGGAGCAGCCATTCCTGTCAGCAGCACCCACCTGCGCTCCACTGAGACAGAGCAGCTGGATGTTTCACCCAAGGAGAAAATGTAATTATCCTGATTACTCCTATTTACTACATGCTTCCTCCTATACACTTTAGAAATGGGGCTTCAACTACCTTGCAGCAACGAGGAACAGCGGATGCCTGTTGCTCAGGTAAGCCGAGTGCTCCTCTGGCTCACCGGGGCAGCCAAAGGACAAGGGTGCCACCGCCACAGCCGGAGCTGCTGAGGCAGAGCCATGCCCCTCTCTGGCCATGCCCCGTATCGGCTGCTGCCGGCTGCTTTGAGAAAAGGATGCTCTTGCCACGGCTGGCTGCGGTGGCATTAGGCGTCAGGGACCAGCACGTAGCCAGTAATGCAGACACAGCAGTGCAACAAGTGGGTCAAACGCGTGCATGCAAAACCTTCCCAGCATTGTTTAGAAAAAAACCCCTATCTCCTGGTGGCAGACCTAATGCTGTTAGGAGTAGAACCACGAGGGAGTGCCACGCCAGGGAGCTGACTGCAGAGACAGGGCCAGCCAGAGCCACAGAGTCCCTGCGAGGTGCCCTGGAAGGGAAGGCAGGAGTGATGGATGGTCTGAGGACTGGGATACACAGGGCCATTAGGCAACACAGGAGTGAGAAAATGCATCGCATGCTGTCGAGGCAGCGGGGGGAAATGCAGTATGTTTAGGAGTTGGCTTGGAGCAAGGTAGCGGTGAACATATGTGGCTGCTGGAGAGTGCGAGGCAGATGTGACTGGGGAGCATATGGGCCATCGCTCTTGGGCTGGGGCGGGGGGGCAAGGCTGTGGTCAAAGACATACAGTTTTCCAGCTGTGTCAGTTCATTGGAATAAATAAAGCGATAATGTGTACTAATTAATACATGAATTATAGCAGCAAGTCAATTTTAGTGCTACAGAAGATTAAAAAAAAAAAAAAAAGGCAGATTCTCTCAAAACCTCCCCCTGCTCAGCCTCTCCATCAGCCCCCAGCAGCCTCCCTGCCCAGAGCAGCGCTCCCCACGTGCTTACCAGCATGCATCCCCAGCTTCACCCTTTCCTTCCTGGGATCCTTCATTCCCCGCTCCCAGGGGAGCTGTAGGAGAGAGCTGCCTTCTCCCCTCTCCTCTCCTGGCCAGGCGTGCAAGGGAAGGGGTGGGACACGGGGAGGCACCTTACTGCTGAGAGGAAGGGGCACAGCTGGTTGCAGTTGCGGGGGATCATTCCTCCTCCTCCTTCTCCTCCTCCTCCTCTGGAAGGTGTTGGCTGCCTGAGGGGAGGGAAAGGGCAAAACCTCCAAGCTGCCCAAGCAGCCTCACCGGGCTGCTCTCCTTCGGGGCTGGCATTAGGGAAGGTGCCCAACGACGGCATCCCCCTAATCCTAGCATCTCATTATGTCTTTCTTCCCCACAGGTCCCACACTCACTCACTCCCCTCTCCTTTTTCCCTTCTTTTATTGCCAGCCCTTCAAGCTAGGCCTTTTGCCAGTCCTTGCCTCCCCGAGGGCAGCTACGCCACTTTTCCGGGACCTGCTGTTTCATTCTCCCACCTCTTTTCTATCCCTGTTTACCCTGGTTCCTCCACTCTGTTTTGTGCCATGGGGTTCTGCCTTCCTTGATAATTAGACATTTCCACTGTTCATCAAAATAATTAGGCTCCAAAGCATTCCTCGAAGGTTTTGAATTGAATCAATGCGCCACTGATCTTCTCCGACGTGAGTATCTTCCCATGCACAAGGCAATGAAGAACGAGAGCCAGGTGGGTGACGCGGAGACGCCGTTCGCTCACAAGCAATGCCGCTGCCTCGGCTGCCGCTGCCGGCTGCAGCGGTGCCGCCAGAAACCCAACAGGGGAGGGAGCGTTCAGAGTGAGGAGGATTGCAGCACAGAAAATTCTAATAACGCCAAACCAAACTCACTGGCAACACCATTTTTTTTGGTCAGAAATTGTAGAAATGGAGGAATTAGCACTTGTAAGGGCTGCAAACCTTCCCAGCGTGAAACTCCATGTGCACCCGCCCCGGGACAGCTGCTCCTCAGGGGCGGACGTTTCTGCCACGCTAGGAAGCGCTCCTGGGGACAGCCCGTCAATGGATGGAGTGTCTCCATCAGAGGGGCCACTGCAAGGCTGATGACAAGTGATTTTTTACGCATTGCTTTATCAGAGCAAACAGAGAAATTGTTTCTAAGTTTTGGTAATTTTCCTTTTACGTGGTGTCATGGTTGAACCCCCGTAGGCAGCTAAGAAACGTTTGCAGGGCAGGCCAAAGCGTCTGCACCAGCAAACTTTAAGCTTTTGCACTTTAAGCGCAAAGTGCGTGCTCTGTGATGTCTTTGCATTCGAAATTCAGAGGTGTATCCATCTACTCTGGGCAGCTACAACTGCATAATGGTAAACTGCAATTCCAGTTCTTATATAGGTAATTATAACAATATATATATAAAATACGAAGTAGTAGATGGCTTGACAATACTTTTTTTGTTTGTTTAAGAGTTCTGAAGCATTCTTGAGAGGCATCTTGGACAATGAAGAAAGAAATTTTCAAACTAAAGAGGAATTTGTGGAAACCTTAGCAAAGTGTCAGGCTCCAAAGGATTTAGATCAGAATGGTCTTGTCAAAACCGGTAAAACTCTAACTCACTTCTTTTAAATCAGAGGTTTTTCAGGGTTAAAGTGTCAATGTAAAAAATGAAAAAAACCCCAGTATTTTTGAAACATGTTCGTTAAGTAAAGATAAATAGCTTAATGTTAGAGTTCTAAAAGCAAAATTTAATAAATTAATATATGCATGCCAGATAAAAATACAAAATTACAATTGAAATAGCAGTAATAATAAAGGAACACTGCTCAGCATTGCAGATTTCACTGCAACCACCATAAACATCATGGAGAATTACTTAAAGTAACATTTAAAGTACACATTTTGTTTCTGTTAAAAACAAATTACTATATGATGAAAAAACTGAAAGAAACCCAAGAAGAAATCAGCCCCCAAAAGTGGCAGAGAACGAAATGTCAATAAACTGCCAGAGGCTCCATTTCACGTAAGTCGGCCTTCTTTTTAGTATCAGAAACCAATTACATAGAACATAAAAGCAAATTCACAACAGGTTTACACGGAGAAACATGCTGAATTACAATCACAAACTATCCAGAACAAAGATGCTGCACCAGTTCAGTTGTTTTTCTTCATGGAATGAGTCTCACCAGAACAGGGAGAACAGGGAGCAAATCATGCAATAGCTTTAGGCTTTTTGTTTTTTATTTTAACATGATAAACACCCAGGATTACTAGTACTGGAAAGTATGTGTTAACCTTTTTCAACATCAGCTGAATGGCACTACAGAAACAACAAAGAGTTCCTTCATTTTTATCCTGAATACATCGAAAGCTCTAGCAAATATGGAATTCAGCGACAAGAGCCATTGAATTACTTTAAAATATTCCTTCATCCATAGAACACTGTTGCTTCCTTTTTTATTACAAAACCCCCAAAATACTCAAAATAAAATGTCTTCATTTTTTATAAGCATCTCCACCACAAGTCTCTGATAACGGATGTCATTCAATGCAGCCATCGCATCCAGTTCTGGCGCTCTCATAAGAGTTGGTCCAAAAACTATGCCCAGATTCTCTGCACTCATCAGATTTTCCTTTTCATGGAGCGTTACTCTGTAAAAAAAGGACAGTGTTTTTCACATTCCTGCGGTGCCAAACTATGTCTGCATATGCTTGAAAACCTGGGAAACCGGACAGAAATGTTTGCCTCTCCCCAAAGCCGAGGAGAGGCTGCCGTTTCCGGCAGGATATATTCGGAGGCATCGGGTGAAACACTCAGAAGTTAGCCAGTGCAAAGGCTGTGCGGGTTTACAGTGAGTCAGATGTCTCTGTCCTCCCACCACGCACACAGACCACGCTGACCTGCAGGAGGGGTTGGTACTCCGCGGCGAGGGAGGGGGCTGAAGGGTGGATTCAGACAAATCGGAACAATTTTGCTTTCGCTCTTTACAGCGGCACCATTCGGAGGGCGTTCCTCTGGGGAGCAGACTGTGTTTGTTATTACGTTAGCAGTTTCATGGTCACCAGAGACGTGCTATTGTGCCCACCCAGGCGGGAAGCTGCCCAGGCTCCCCGGGTGGCATGGCTCCACGTGGTCACACTGCGCCTCTCTCGTGTGTACGACGGCAATGGGGATGAAGCACATCGCATGTGAATTCCCTGCCTTTAGGCGCTACAGGCTAACCCTGCTAAGCTGGACGCCTGGTTCCTCTTCAAGACAAATTATGTCCTGTGGCGTGTACTAAAAAAAAAGTGAATCATCGCTTTGGCGCAGCTTTGAAACCGCCAGGGTCTCACTGTAACCTCATTTGCACGGCAGTCTGAGCAGGTCATTAAACCTGTGCTCTGACAGGCCCTCTTCCACCCTTCCCTCTTCTGGGGTCCTGAGCAGCTGCCAGACAGCCGAGCCCGCAGCTCCGGGAAGCCTCCCGCCGCCTGGTTCCCATCTGCAGAGGAGGAGGCGGCGGGGAGGCCACGTTTTGCTGCTCCACAGGAATCCGACCTGCTCAGAGCTGTGGGCTGAGGCCCTGCTGCGGGGCAGCTCTGCAGGCCGCCTCCAGAAATGTAATTTGCCCAAGACTTAGACCTGCAGCAGAGGCATCCTCTGCTGGGGCTACTGCAGAAACTCGCCTGCTCAGCAAATGCCAGAATGGTCACTGCTGCCCAACCGCGATGGTCTCCAGGGTCATGGGATGGTATTTCATGCGGGCTCAGAGGCAGCTTGTGCTCTCCTGCGCGGCTCTGCCTCAGCATGGAGAATATAGGGTCCCGCTCGGGGGGGGCGGGAGGCGGACAGCCTGCCTGGGGTACCCTGACACTGAGTGCGCCCATCGCTGCTGCCCACTGCAACGGATGCAGCAGACACAAACGTGCCTCCAACCCTAAGCTTCTGGCTTGGTTTATCCTGATGAATTGCCTCGCTCAAGGAAACAAATTTAGATTATGCAAATGTTTTAATACACACTATGGTTTAAAGAATCCATAAGGATTCTCAGAAACAACTAAGAATCCAGGGACAGCCACTGAAAAAGTCTGGCTACATTATTTCTCTTTTCACCACTGTGGCATCTTGCGTTGCATGAAGAAATCCTTTGGTATATAGAAAAAAATTTCAAGATTTTTCTTCCTTCTTTTCCCCTTCTGCCTTAATTTTTATTTTGAAACAAATCAGTCTGATGTTTCCAAGCTGCTGTGTCTTCAGTTTGTAATCATTCCAGATAAAGGAGCTATGTCTGATTACCTGAATTCAGCAGCAAGGCAACAGCCCGTAGAGCACCACAGCTCTTTTTAGCAAATGTATTAAGTTCAAAAATGAGCAAATTTTGTCACCCTTCTACCTTATCATTCACCTATACCAGAAATATGATGTGCAAAAGCAACTTGCTAACTACAGCAGCAACAGCTGCTCTCAAACAGGGTAAGGAAAAATTAGCTTCACACTTCACAAGCAGTAAGGTGGATTTTTTTTGTCCCAAGTCTCTCATCCCTGTGTCTGTTCTAAAACATCCATTAGAAATGTCATTGAAATAAATGGACAAATCAGGCAGAAGCCTTGTAGCTGAATTTTGCCTGAGGCACTCAGCAGAGTTGACATATTCCTACTTGTAGAACTATAAAAGGAAAAAAAAAATAAAAGAGCTTAAAATAAAGTCTTTTTCTAAGGAAAGGGAATGATTCTTATATATTGACAGTAAGTTCACGTTACTTGAGAAATGAAAATGGATACCCTAAATGCCACATTGATTTTTTCCCTACTTCCCCGAAAGAAATAGAACCTGTGCTGTTGTACTGGATATTCACCCGTCAGTCCCTCTCTGACAATTTTTCAGCCTACTGACTGAAACTTCAGTCATAACTGGGGGAGAAGGAGAAACCTCAGATGCAATTTGTGCTCCTACGTTTTTGAGAAGGTGGAAGGTGGAATGAGGGGCTCCACGCTGATGAGGAATGACTGGCAGACCTCACCAGACGTGTGGCTGGAGGGCCAATTAACACTTTGCCTAATCAGTGTCAGCTCAAGCCTAGTGTGTGTCGTCTTTTTTAGGGTGTCAGGGATGACCAGAAAAAGCAGGGATGACCAGGGATGAGCAGAAAAAGACACCGATCTATAGCCATTAAGCTGTATTAGTTCCTTGCCCAGGGAATGACTTACTATTCCTACGGGCGCTAAAGGCTTTTTTTGCCATAAATATTCACTGTAATCTTAAATGCAGTGCAAATTTGTTAAGGCAGGTGACTTTCGTGCTTCAAAACTGTGGTTTTTTGACTAATGTCCTTCAAGTACTTCGTGAGTGCTTTAAGCGGGATAAAAACCAGTGTTTGGGTATTCGCTGTTGTGCAGACTATAATTCCCTGCTGCAGTCCATCTCCAGGATTTGGTGGGCCTTGCCCAGACTTTTCTGGAGGTCCTAACATGGTCTTTGCTAAAAATGAGTTTAGCTTAGAGTTCTCTCCAGCTAGTCCACCTTACCTCTTCAGATGTGCCATGAGATACCGTAATGTTTCACAGTGTGCAGGCGGCAGCAGTTTCAGCGCCTCGTGGAGAATTTCCAGCTGTTCATCCGGATCGGTGGTTTCTGAAACACAGAAGTTCAACTGTCACCACGTATACAGCCAGAATTCGTGCACAGAAGGACAAGAACGGTGGCCTGCAGAGGAGGTAGGGTCTCACAGCTCTCCTGGATTACTGATTTCCAGAACCTATCCAAGCCTTATAGTGGAAGATTTGGCTGTCCAAAGAGGTGCTTAGAGCAGAGTCAGGGTGTGATTGGTTTTGGACAAAGAAAACTCCCCAAAGCAAACTGCAATCCGCTGAAAGATTCCCTGCAGCCTACTAAAAAAACTCCCCCGGCAATCCTTGCTGACTGGACTAGTTTTGCACAAATAATCTACAGGTGCAACCCTGGGACAGCAGAAGGTACTGGGAACCTTGCCATCAGCATCTTTGGCTGTGTCCATACTACTTGGAAAGAGCTTTCTCCAGAGGAGCGGTAAGCCCAGCATCCGGCTCTTGTCGTCTACCCACGGCTACCTCACACCTTTCCAGGTGTGGCTGGTGTGACTGCTACGTTGCAGAGGTGCTTCAGGCAGCCAGGATGCTTGAGAGAGATGTTCCAGCTGGGCTGACCACTGTGCTTGCAGACTCACTGTCTGCGAGGCCAGCCTTGAAGGTGGCCTTAGGATGAGCGCTTATCAGCTTGTAAAAACACTCAAAATGGACACCTCTAGAAATAGATGACTTCTTATCTTATTTCTAAACATTTTCATTAATCACCTTCTTTCTGGCAACACAAAACCAACAGACTTTAAATGTCACTGTCAAGTACTAGGGATTCACGCAAGACATAAAAAGCAACGTAATCCATAATGTGTGATGAAAAGGAAGCATTCCTGGTGACACAGGCAGAGAAAAATGTAACCATGATCACGTAGCACCACATGGTCATGTCATAATGTGCAGTGCATATTTACTTCTGCAATCCTTACTAAATAGGGCAAGGAGGGTAAGATGGGACAGCTACTAAATCAATAGGCAAGTACTGCACAAAAAGGAGAAGAAAAGGATGAGAAGGAAAAGTAGGAGGAAAATGCGTTATACTTACTTGCAGACTCTATAAACTTTGGGTAGGCATCATACGTGATGAGTGGAATTGGCAAATCCCTGAAGTACAGTTTAAGTGCACCAGTGATAATATTGATATCTTCATACATATTCACAGAAATATCAGCTTTTTCCCCATCTGTGTAGAGAAGGCACTGACATTAAAGCCTTGGAAATGTAAACAGATGTAAAACAGCATTCAAAAGAAAAATAATAACTTGCTTAAGCAAACCTTATTAAAAAGGACACAACTACAGGTTTTGGCTTTTATAAGCAAAACAGAGAGGTACTGGACTGTGAAGTTCATCATTTCGAGGTGAAAACCTCAAGCATTTTATAAAGTTTCGTTAATTTCTTCGTTTCAAATGATCATAAAAAATGCAGGGTTTTTTGGGGAGAAAAAACCTGCCGGCCTGATCTAGCAGTATCTATCTTGCAGAAATGTGTGGAAGTTTAGCTATTTCTGAACACATTGCGTTGCCAAACAACACATTTGTCAGCACTGAATGAGAAATCAGGGGAGTCTGGGAAAAAAAGAAAGAAAACCAACTTAGTCCACAGCCTCCTCATTTTATAGGAAAAACATGTGTTCACCATTTAGCTACAGCATACTACCTACTCCCGACCGCAGCGGACACAGATCCAGAACTTGGCTTCTCCTGCGCATCCCCGCCCTGCTAACGCTGCAGAGGAGGCAGATGTTGTCTGAATAGGTCCAGTCCTCCGGAAAAACAGCAGAGTGAGTTTCCAGCATGGATTTTGGCCTTCATTTCTACTGGGATAAGGGGACTGCAGCTGGAAAGCCTTTAATTTTCCCAGTGCCTTTTCTCAGAGAGAAGGGTTTGTTCTCATTGACCTTTCAGACTGTAATAATTCAAACTTTGTTTGCACTGTTGTATTCATCTTATTATTTTGGAGCCTTCATCCAGAAAGATGGATTTAAGTTGCACAGCCCTCTTAAGGTACTTCACCACCCGCCTCTATCCCTCCCCCACCCCCCGGAGCGTAGTTTTACTTGCAAACTAGGGCAGTAGTTCAGAAAGCTCTGTCCTTTCCTATGCACATCATTACCGAAGCACAGACACTGATGGAAGGAGAAAAGTAGATTTTGGTAATAAAGGCCAAAGTGAAGCTGATAACGCTTTTCTGATGGGGAGACTCCCCTTCCGCTAGCACAGCCGCCGGACTCCTTCAGCCCACTGATGCAGTGGAGCACGAGACAGACGGGGGCTGAGCAGAAAAACTGTGTATATTTAATACATCAGCACAGAGTTCCAGCAGGCAGGAAAGACTGTACCTCTGTCAAATGCCATTTTGACATCTTCAATAAGATCACTAAATCCTGAGACTCTGTATAGTCCTTCGGAATTAAGACCTACAATGAACATTTTAACAAGATTAAAATTAGTCTTAATCTTACAATTTCCTTCCACCCAGTTCTTCCCTTGCCAGGTTCTTCATTTAACGCAGAAAAAGCAGGCATGTTTTAAAAGCCTTATCAGGCTTTTCTTTCAGAATGAAATCTTATTCTGCCCTTTTAACCCTGACCCTTGCATTAGCTGCCTTGTTATATCAGCACTAAATTATGTTTATACAAACGATTTCAGAGCTGAAGAAACATATTAAACCAATTACAACTGATTTAAAAATAACCAAAATTAGCATACTTGATGTTCAGTCATTATTTCAGAATGAAAACAAATACTGTAATTCTAGAAAAGTATACTCAGTGTGGGGCAGGGAAGTAGCAAGAGGAAACTCATCAACACTAACTGCCTTTTTTTAGCACATTCACTTAATTTTTAAAATAAAAATATTACTGGAAAGATAGGTGCCAATATATAACTATAAAGCAATAATTGTCCATTAAGCAATTTCTAGCAGAATCTATAAAAATTATAAATGGGTATGAACCATGAAATAATGCAAAGTATAATATTAGCTGGGCAGCGTAATTGGCAGTCATAAAATGTCTTGTGCAAATCTGTTTTGAGCAATCATACATTCAGCAGAAACCCCGATGACCCAGATCAATCTAAACGGATTATCAGTAAAGCAACAAAAGTCCATTAACTATGCCTTACCTCTAGATTCAATTTCCCTAATGCACATGTCTACTACCATTGGTCTCTTAGTGAAGTGTGCTTTTACTAGCGTTGTAAGGTCACAGCTGTACACTTTTTTGACATGCTTCAGATCTGGCTTGCAGTCATTTGGGACCATCTTGGAACATTGCTTGTGCACATTTAAACCACAATCTGAGAGAAAAATGAAAAGACAATTAGGCTGGTGTTTGGTGAAAATGCATATCCCGAGGTCAGTCCCGCGGAGCGTACGTACCGCTCCTGCAGGGTCTGACCTGATCTCGCAACCACTGCTTCTGTTGAGACCTCCTAACCGCCACATGCACGAGGCAGGGACACACCTGAAGACAGATTTTCTACCCAAGGCATTTCTTCTATCCCCAGAAGACTTGACACAAAGTAACAAACTTTCCATGTGTTTTTTCGAATCAGGATCTAAGGGTCAATTCTGTTCCCCATCACTATTATATACGTTGCTATCACGATCTAAACTTTCTTCCCAAGTTGCTGCGGATTTCCTAACACTTACAGTTTCAACGTAGTGCTGGACTGTGGCACTTAGACACCTCCTGGGGAAGATGAAGGTCAGGACTGGGTCTCAGAAGCGCACGTTGGCAAGGCAGCCCCGAGATCTGAACCCCTTCAGGGACCCCTACGCTCTTGCCAGGTGCAGCAGCCCACCCATAGCGCTGCTAGTGACAGGGCCCGTTCCCCAGCTCGCAGGGGAGCTGAAAAGCAGACGCAGGGGTCACCACGCTGGCTGGCGGTTTCTGGCTACCGAGCAGTTTACAAAGGACTTTGCTAAGTCACAGCGGCTGCAATGCTGACGCCGTTTCACAGGGTGTTTCTGAAACAAAGTGTTGGCAAGCACCAAAACAATTCTGTTTACTTTAAAAATGACTTAGGGAAAATTCGCTGTGTTTTTTTTTAAAACATAAACAAACAACACCACAGCTTTATTGTAAACATACTGAGAATGAGATTTAGTTTAAGTGAAACTTAATTGAAATCAGGTTACAGAAAAATGTTTGTTCTACCCAAAACCATTCAAAACCATAATACTCGGGGTTTGGGAAAAAAAATCTCGGAAAACACCACCAATTACACAGTGAAGATGGGAAGAGCAATACAGTCCCCTTTAAGGTAAGCACACACTGCAGTCAACACTATCAGGCAGCCTCCTGCACTGCCCGGGGCCCAGGGCAGCCCCCGTGACTCCATTTTCACTGCCATTCCTCCTGTTTTGCAATGGAGACTCACAGGTGCTTGCAAAGAAATAGCAACCGGCAAGAAAGGCGGCACTTCGCAGTCAGGGCGTTTGCCACGCTCTGACGCGCACTCGGTATACACCGAGACTCCAGTTCTGCAAGCGATTCTCTACATCGCTGCACTACCATACGGAGTCCCCGGATTTCTGTAGAATTAAGGGATGTAGGAGCTTGCAGGATCAATGCCTTGATGAAAAACTGTACTTTCCTCTCCCACTGCAGTACTGAGTATCTGTCTATACAGATTCCCTTCGTATTTCATTCTTGCTGATTTTGCCAATACTTGTACTTTCATTAATGCTCCATAGATTATTTGACTTCGTTCTTTCCAAAACAGTAAACCCCAGAATTCATCGCTAAGTTTAATTTCCACTAAGTCAGCTGCAGCCTGCTGCTAAAAGCACTTTGTTTACTTAACAGGCCTGTAAAGCAACCAGCTTTGTCACTTAGGATCCTCTGTAAAACATCCAAGCTCTGGTTGCAATTAAAGTTCGGCATGTCACCTTCAATCAGTCAAAACTCGCACAGATCCCGATCCAGGTGAAATGGCTGATTAGAATTCTCTTTAGCTATTTCTGTGCAGGAGCGACCCCCTTCCTTGCGAGGGGCCGTTAACGTGCAAGACAGGGAGCTGTGAATGCTGAATTTCCCACCCGGTTGTGATTTTGTGTTGGGCAAAGCCCTGCAACGCGACACCCGGCCCCCCGCAAACAAGCGGTACCGCCGGGGGTACCGCGGGGGCCCACCCTGGTCAGCCTCCGTCGCTTGCTTTGACCCACAGCCCTCTCCTGGGCTCGCCCCAGAAGCTGCTCGTCACAGCGGGCTGTCCCGGGCCCCAGGCAGCGGCAGGCTCCACTGCTGTCCCTCCGGGCCTGGAGAAGTTCAGTTTGGTCACGTGGGTTCCTTCGGTGTTCGCTCAGTTGCCTCATTTGTGACAGAGAGGGGACAGTGACAGCCGAAGCACTTGCCTTCCCCTGACCGTTTATCTAAACCCCGCATTCCCTCAAGTGCTCCAAGACCCCTAGTTGGAAGGTGCCCGACCACGCAACCTCTCCACGCGCAGCACCTACCCCACTGCGGTTCTGGGGTGCGGAACGAAGAAACTCTGAGCACGCCAGCCAGTGCAGGCACGGGGAGCTCCACCTACGCTTTAAATATCTATCACCAGCCCTACCTTTTGTTTGAACTTCGAGAAATCAGGTCCCTCTGTGCTTTAAATAGGGAACCCAAATTCACTGGAAACGTGTGACCTAAATCCCTTAAGTGTCTCAGTGCTTCAGCTGTGACACGGGAAGGAGAAGCTGTTCTTACCTCCTCTGGGTCTTGCAGAAACAAATTCATTAAACGTTTGTGGAAATACAGAGGAGAAATTGCTCATCTTTGGTGTAAGGTTTGAATACTGTACCATTAATAAGACCAATGGCTACACTTTTAACAAGATGACAAAATACTGAATAGGTATTATTAAGCAAGTACCATCCATTCTGCTTTCAGAATAAGGATGAAGTTGTGGCGTAAAAATAATAAGTAGCCAAATAATTAGAGGCAACATCTTAACGCACACACAAAGCAAATTAAGACCACATAGGAAATCTTAATTCTTGATTTCCTTTATTTCAAAACCCTAACTTTGCAATAATAGTACTTACAAATGCAAATATAATTATTATACATAGAATTGCTACAATTGCTGCAAGAAGCACCTATTCCAACATGTGCAAAATGGTCTAGCATGTCTGGCAAAAATGATGTCTACAAGACTGGAATGGCAGCGTCTCGCTCATGAGGACTCACTAGCAATTTTATGAGTGCGAATTAGCTGCTTCACACAGACAGCAATACAGCTCAGAGTTATGTTTCTGGAATCCAAGGATAATTAAGACTAAAATATACAAAAAAAAGGAAAAACATGCTTCCAAGTACCTTATACTTCACTTAATTATCACATTCACTGAGATCATCCTAATTATACTTATATACAAGAAAGTTTCATTTCATTAAAATATCTAACTTACAGAGATGTTTTCAATGTGAAAACCTTGCTTCTGAAAATAATTGTGTTATTGCTAATCCCACAGATTCAAATGGGCTTTGGATCTGACCTCATTAATAACAGAATAATAATTACAAATGCAAAAGTCAATTTTCCTCCTCTCTCGTTTGTTTTTCCTTTGCGTTTGATTAGACTTTATGCACCAGCCCACTGCTTCAGGGCTTACAAACACTCCTGAGAAACATTTAAGACCTAGAAATATTTCAGATACTTAATGCTTAGAAAATGCATGAGCATCAGGTTCAGTATTATTGGGCTGTGTGGTATCCTCCTAGCAACCAAGGCCCTTTCACCTCTTAAGTAAGTGTAGGAGAGCACCTCACTTCAGCAATTCTGCATCAATATATACTTCTAGAAGATTTCAGTGAATCTGCAACAGAAAAACTGTAGTTTTTCCAATAAAGAAGCCGATACTCACCAGTACCATGCTTCCTACCAGGTGGGCCCCTCTCCTGAGCTAACCATACTTCGTGAAAGGCAGCACAGCCGCGACTCAGTCACTAGCCTCTGGTTCAGGTGATAACCAGAGCCACGCGTGGATGAAGGATGACCGTCTGTCTTGCTAACTCCAACAAGGTAAAAGGCACACGAGAAGGAGGTCAGCCCTCCTCTCCACTGAGCGCTGGGAACGTGCCAACCTTCTACTCTATACTCAGCTTACTTGTTACTACTAAAAGACAGGAATTATGCTGCAAATTGCATATTATTAAATAAAAATGCCCTCTGTTCTCATTGCAGATGCTTCATCAATGCTTCGAAACCCATTATTTTAGAATCAACTAGGAAGGAACAAGAAAGCCGAGTCCTGAATCTCTCTGTGTGCTGCCACGTGGTGAAGCTTTAGGACTGCTTGCCTTATTCACACGAGCTTCATGATTTGGCTGGGTTCGTTAAGACCAAGAGGATTCATTTGATTTCAAATTTATGGTCTATTTACTTTTGGTTATATCAAAATAAATCCAGAATAGCTACGTTGGCGTTAGCAGCTTTACTCCAGATCTAAAGTAGCCAGGAGCCTTATCTGTTTCTTACAGAAGTTCATCAGAGCTTATCTGCTGGCTGGCTATACAAATTGGAGAGCAACTAAAGAAAAATCCCCCTAATGCATCACATCTGCTGATAAATCCTATAATAATACAGGACAGATTTAGAAGATGCAGTCATGAACCCTTGCAGGTCAATAGGAAAACTTCTGCTGACTTCAGTTAATCAGAATTTCACCTTATACAGAGATGATTTGTCAGGACTAGAATTGTGAGTCACACACACTATTCCTTGTTACAGTGCTGTCAAACTGTAGCCACCTTTCAAACATACCAAATGTGACCAAAAACATGTAGTCATAAATTCAAGAGTTTATAGGAAGTTTGGAAATTTAGGGAAAAAAAAAAAAGAGTAATTTTAGATGACAGGTTTAGAAGTCTGTGATAAGCTGCCCTGACTTTAATACCATATTGGTCTAGGAGTTCAGGTAGGCTGTGACATTACTTCTATGAGAGGTATTAAATTTAAAACCAGCTTGACAATACTTTCCTATGATACCTAGAAAAAGGTTTGGTAGTGTTTTAGAAACAGCTAATACTCATGTTAGTCCACTGGGCCGAAAGAACAAATAAGGTGTTCATATTAATGCATAAGCAGAACCAAAAGATGTATGTACGTTATTACCGCCCCATGAGCACACATTATAAATATTTGCAGAGACTAAAATATACTTAGCTGTCGCTTTTTGTTATACTGCTGATTTGATTTTAGTCAGTTTTAGATTTCCTTTGGTTTATGATTTACTGGCTAACGTGGCTGCTGATCACGCTCCACTGGAACGATACCGTATGCTACATACATCACTCTAATTATATTTTTGAATTATCCCAAAGAAAATTTATGCATTTTGTCACTCTGAGGAGCAGCTTTAAGAGCTAAAAGGTAGATTTACATTATCTGCAAAAAGTTCTGAAAGACTCTTCAGAGGTTTATGGCAAGCGTGGGAGGGTGGGAAGCACGGAGCTGGGGCGCTGGCACCATGCATTGCCTTGGGCAGGTCCACTGCAGTACCTGCCAGATGGGATAACACCGCTGCCTTGGATAAGCTGACATACAAAGACGACAGGTTCTACACAAGCACAAAATACTGGCTTCGTTACTTTTGCAAGGGTGAAAAGGTTAGAAAGGAATTTGCCCTCATAAATCAATCATGAGCTAGTAGCTTTCCTTTAATAATTTAACGCTCTTTTCCGTAGCAGAGGAGGCAATGCTTTCTATTCCCTCAGATGCAGTGTGTGCCAACACGCACGTGAATGTAGCAACCCCACTGGCCTCACGTGCTGCACTCTGTGCTTCCAAGCATAAGGCAGGGGGCTGCCATGAAGGTCTGCCCTCTTCCTCCCCCTCGGCAAAGCTGTTCCAGCCCGGGTGGCAACGCTGGAGCTGCTACACTGCCTTACGTACATGCCATTTGTTAATGTGCAATGCACATCTGGAAGCAACCTTGGTCCCAACAGAGCCTTAAGCCACTTTATTAAGCAGCGCCATGGCAAAAATTGCTTCCAAACATATGTGTATGCTCCCCCAAACCTGCTGTCATCCATACTACTATATCATGAACTATAGGCTGCATTATTCTTTAGGAAGGAATTTCTAGAGGCAGCTAGTTACTGGGCAACAGAATTACCCAATACTACAGAAAAATCAGAGCTTATGAAATAAAAAGAAAAAAAGCCCATCCAACAAGCCAATCGCCCCTTATCCCAAATCAAAAGAACACATAGGTCTGTGCCTCCAAAAGCTGGTTGGAAAATACAGGTGAAATGTTCTTTCAGCAGAACACGTTTGGTGGCGATGGTTTTATTTTATGGAAGTTTTGAAAGATCACAGACAGTTTGTTCAAAAACTTCCCTGGCTTCCAGCCACGACACCTGCCTACCTCCTCGACAGCTCCCCTGATGGGCCGCTGGCTTGCTCAAGGCTTCCAGGTCTGTGTGGGCTTGGAGATAAAGCCGCCTTTCGGACTCACAGTTTCAAGAATATATAGCTCCAGAATAGCTTCCCCATGGGAACGGCTCTGAAGCAAGGCTCTGCTGCCTGATTAGCATTTCAAAATTTTGGAGCTCATTCCTCACAGGAACACCACCAGATCCTGAGCTGGTGGAACAGCCTGTTAGGCAGCGCGCATCTCCTTCAACAGCATCACCACCTGCCTGAGGTGAGCTGGGACTGCTCTCCAAACAGTCCCCTTCCCACAGCCCTGACTTCTGTGGCTTTGATTTGCTCTTGTCCCCTTTTTGGGCTGACTGTCCGTGCCCTACATGGTCAGGGAAACAAGCAGTATCTGGGTACACATCTCAGAAGAAACTTGGATGTGTTTTTAAGGTACAGGTGTGGCAGAATGGGAGCTCATCATGACTGAGGCATGCACATACCTTGAGAGCACACCTTGCCTTCCCCTTTGCTGAGTTACTGTCACAAGAGCATCAGTCGTTCTTCCAGGCACTAAAAGCACGAGCATTCTGCCTGCACAACTAATGCCTGAAGATGGGCAGGCTCCTTTGTGGTCTCCTTCATCCTTACACACCAGTAGAGCAACATAGGGCTGTCCAACAGAAGGGATTTAATAGCAAGGCAAAAAAACCAGCAAAGGAAATGGGGCAGTTGTACGTTTTTCAATTGCTGGAGAAGGAAACGGATGAAATGGGGAAATTGAACACTTAAGCAGTAATTCACAAAACAATCCTGCTTTAAGACTGTACTTTAACTTTTCTGAAAACAAACTCCTGGGGCTTACTGCAGACAGGGCTGGCAGCAATATTGCTTGGGCTTAGCCAGTGGCAGCTGGTTGCCCCCACACTGATAGTTCAGCTGCCAGTTTATTTCTATCAGTTCTTCAGAGAGAAGTTACCTCCTCCAAGGGAAACAAAAGATAGGCAACTGCTACATGGGTGGCAGGCTGAGGTAGTTCACAGCAAATCTATCAAGGCAGCAGAAATGGTGCTTCACATACAGCCTCAGAGGGTGGTGCTGCCTGGTGTTAAAAGGAGCAGCCCAAAACACTATCAAAAGCATCTAGTGAAATAAAGTAAAAAAAATTATCTTTCCTTTAAGATAAGCTAATTAATGCTGTTAAACCAGGCCGTTCCAAAAAATCTTCTGATTAAATCACTTACTCATTAAGAACAACAAGTAAAAGGGTACAGAGGAAGGAGCAGATTATACAGTAACTTAAACAGTTCTGATGGGCTGGGGAAGGGGACAGGACACACGCAGCAGCTTGACAAGTCTACCAGCCTGCTTGTCTACCAGTCTACTCAGATAGTGCACTAACAGCATCGTTAATGCCATGCTCTTATCTCTGATAACACAAACTATTCTCCATTAATGCTACCAGTTGTTACATGTTTGTATCATTCATAAAATGAACTCTCTGGCGCTTATCTGCAAATTTTCTTTGGATGTTGTTATAGTTTCTCTCCTGAACACATTCTGGGCAATGGGATGAGCCCTGTGAGCACAGGGGAGCCTTACATAGGAAGAATGTAATTAAGAACACATTTTTCATGCATCGGATTTTGAGCTGGGGTAAACTCTTACTAGTTTCTGCTGTGCTTCAATGTTTACACAAGCTGGTGGCATTGTAATTTCAAACTTCTTCCGTCATTTCTACTTATGGCAAAAGCCTGCAGGAAAGCACACTGGAGATGGAGCACGCCGTCAGAAAAGGCAAATTCCTTGCATACAGATGAGTCTTCATCTCACAAAAATTTTAAGGGCCTGTGGCTAGGATGCAAAAATTGGAAGCACAACCCTCTGAGGTAGTAGGGCAGATGTCTATTATAAGGATTCACTCTAAGGAAGCAAATCTGTCTTTAAAGAAGTTGATGGAATAAAGATCAAATTTCAGGGAATAAAATTTAAGGAAAAATAAATTATTCCCCTTTTGCTCTGGATATACCACCAGCAGAAGTCAGACTAAGTCCAGCAATTCATTTCCTACAGGATCCAAATCCTGGACATCACCCTAGGTCTTAATTTTGAAAGACGATAAAGTTTTCCCGTGTTTTGTGGCTTGCATTAATCCCGAAACCTTTGTAGTCAAGATGACAGCCAGCACCTTTCTTCAACCAATAACCTTCAGGTGGCAAACACGGTGCCTACATTTACCTCTCACCTTTATCGAAGGGAAAAGATGTAGTCCTCCTTCTTTGTCTGCCATAAAACCTGAACAAGGATAAGCTAGGGAGAACCCATCTTCCAGGGGTTAATCATACATGAGTGTACCTACCTGACAAGATACTGAACACACTCAAGGATGTATTTTGATGGAGAGGGACACGTTCAGTCATGCTGGACTGCACCAAAGCATGAGTCAAGGCAGTTCAAGTTGCTAAGGCATCCTTGTTGGTTGCTACGCCATGTGTTCAGTTCTGGTGTATTATTTTTCAAAGGAGTGGCTTGTTTGTGTAACAAAAACTAATCTATCAGCCATTAGAAATAAGCTCCACTTTTTCCTCCTGCTCCTCCTCCTCTTTTCTGAAATGGATGACATTTATCTTTATTGTCCAGTCTAGACTGTCACACACTTCTCTTCTTGCATGTTTTTGTGCTTCTGCAGAGTAGAGGATTTAAAATGGTTGAGAGTAGCCCATGCAGTAATCCATTTGTATTTGTTAAACTTATCACTTCTGTACAGCAAATAGAGTCCTCTTGAGATGTGCAACTGCTATAAAAAGCAAATGCTTTAAAAAGTATAAAATTACGTATCATCAGTGCAGTTTTGCTCATAGGTATTTTTAATAAAATGATTATACAGACCACAAAACAGATTTTATGGATTTCCCTGGAGTGGCATTGAACCCCATTTGAATGCAAGTGGGCTGCCTCCTGCTAAAAGCTGTAATTTTTTTTGAAGTCGAACCTATTCTGAAAAGCAATGGCCTCATGTGGCTCCTTGTTTACTGTGCCTCATTGTTTCCATATTAAAATGGCTCAGTTCAGAAGCAAAATGATCACTTTAAAAAAAAAAAAAAACACCAAAACCCACTAAGACCCCTCCACTGTATCTGTGCACCTCTGACGTGCCTCCGATATGCCCAGATCTGTACAGCTTCTGGCTCCGATGGCTTGTACAGCCTCGGCTGACAGGAGCAGGTAGACACTGCTGCAGATGAGGCACAGAAAGAAACTGAGAAGCTCAACTGTTTGGATGAAACAACACAGGACTAAAACAAATTACAAAATCCAGCCAAATGAACTCTCACCAAACAAACAACATTCAAACCCCACAACACAGGCTAAGCCCTCCTCTGCTGATTTGCAAAACGACAAAACAAAACCCAGAGCAAAAAATGCTACTGTGAATAGCTGTTTCTTACCTAGTTCCCATTTTTATTCTTGCCGATGTCCTATACATCCCTCCACCACAGCAGCTCCGGTTCCCCCGCTGCCTGAGGACATGAACCCTTAGCTTAAGTCAGCACAAGGCAGACCGGGGAACTGCTGAGCCTGTCCTGCCATGTCCACCTCTGTGGGGCTCTCCCTGGAGTCCCTCTCCTTTACCCAGCCGCTGCTTTCTATGAAATTTATGAGAATGAAATCATCTGGGAAGCCCCTAGTTCTCTGTCAGCTACCGCTGAGGTTGGCTGGTGGCTAAATGCTAGCCGTGTGGCAAGGGGAGGACAAGCAAGGTAGGTTGGCTGCAAGCCATGCCCTTGGGAAAGCCCGACCCTCCCGCTCCTCAACCCCAAGCCATGCAGGACACGTTGCGGCAACCAGATCTGCCGGGCTGAGGAAGGGCTGCTCGGCAGCCTCGCCACCGCACGGCTCCTCCCCTGCTCCTCCTTGCACCCCGGCTGCACGTCAGCAGCTCGCCCCGCCGTGCCCAACGACCCTGAGCACGGCCCAAGAAACCTCAGCCTCCCCCTGCCCCAACCCCTCGCTGATGCTTCAGCAAGCAAGTGCCGTCATACAACGTGGGATTTTAAAATATAAATAAGATCATCAAAATTACTTACATCGAAGCTACCGACACCAATGGGAAACCTTAGACAAGATAGAAAGCCCTAATTATAGTTTCTGAACCTATGAAGTCATCTAATACACATATGTTCCTCTACACTGCAAGGAGGAAAAAAAGATGACATGCAGTACTTATTACCATCCCCATAAGGAGGAAAGAAAAGCAGACTTTGGAAGTTTTTGGAACCTCATAATTTAGAAAAATCTGCATAAAACCAGAAAATCAGCTCTACTTTAGTTACAAAAAAAAAAAAAAGGGCAGTACAAAATCATAACACTTTGGGTTTAATTCTAAAAGCAGCATTATCTGTTCATTCCAGTGCCATGCAGCATTGCGAGCCTTCATACTATTTGTTTTTATTGTTTTTCTGGATCAAAGCTACTTAACATAAATCTGAAAATACTTGGTATTTCTCCTAACTGCCAAAACTGAGGCATCTACCTCACGCAAGGAAGGAAGATGGCACACTTACTGGCTCACATGCCATCAAAAAATGAATACTGTAATCAGAAAACAATTCAAGAACAAAATCAGGCTTCCTCTTTCTCTTCTAGCACTGTATAACCTGTGCAAAATCAACAGCAATAAAAAGTACTAAGAATCTTCATTCATAAGCAAAGGACAGGGCTGCAACCCTAAATACTTAGTAGGGGAATACTTAGGGAAGGTACTGAGAAAGAAAATGCCATTTTTACATAATCATCACTTAAAACAGAGCTGCACTCTCTAATACATCCTGGACAGTGCAGAGTCTATTGATAACGACAGAATATTGCATTCAAATAATTACGGGAGAAGAATTTTAAAATATTTCAATCACATTTGGCTATAAATTATTTTTACTTTATTTTGCAGTTCTGTGATAAAAAGCTGTCTTATTTGCTTGAGACAAGATTTCAGAAAGCTTTAGACAGAGCAGATTTTCTTAAATTAGCTTGAAAATTCAGTTTCCAGGGCAACATATGCAGGTCTTCATACATCAACATTTCTTTGCACCATTTTTATAAATGTGGTTGCCTGCTAGAATGTCATAAAATACTTTTTAAATACAGTAAACTATTTTGATCACTTTGATCCTTTTTGCCTTTGAAAAAAGCTGACTGTCCTTTCTTTTCAGAAGAATCATATCAATAAAACTGTCAAATTGTTTTACTTCGGAGAGGCTTTATCGCAGAAATGCCTGCAGTGATACCCATGCGTGTAATACATTTCTACCAGCACCTGAACGTTTATGTAACATTTCAGTACGCGCCCCCATTCATCAACGCTTTTCTTACTTTCTTTTAAGTTTGCAAGTAGGAGACATGACTTACGGTCTGTGGCACACTGGGAGTCTGCTGGCTTAGACGTAAAATTAACCTGAATGCCTGTTTCACAGCAGCAGTGTGAAATTTGCTGATCACCCACCTTGCACATCAAGACCCTCAGTGAGTTTCTCACACCTACCAATACATACAGGTGTTATAAAAGAAACAAAGCTAACAACACATCTATCTATTTTCTCCTCCATTCTGAAAGGGGGAAAAAATAAATCCCTTAATTATCACTTCCCCTCGGTGAGCGCTTTAGAGGTGCTCTGCATCGCTGCAGTGATGTTAGTGAAACAGGTACCTGCAACCATCAGCAGTAGAGTGGATACGTTTCCTTCTTCGATTTTAAGAGGGGCCAGATCAGACCCTTGCCACGCGGTATTAATGGTGGGGCAGGCAGCACGTTACACCGTTACCACATTAGGACTGTCTCAGGAAAAGAAGACTGAATGACTGTTACCTGCACATTTTACTCCCTGAGCAATGAGGCCCCACATAAAGTTGGCGCAGTATTCACACCAGTGCGGGCCCCTGAACGTGTGCACCTGGAAGACAGCAGCAGAAAGGAAAATTACAGAAAATGACCCAATTATTTCACAGACATCAATATCAATGTGTCTAAACACGGCAGAATTCCTCTTCTTCGAAGGCACCGCATGCAGTTGCTGGAAGCTTCCCTTTATCACCGCAGGAAAGAAAGAAATGTAAGAAAGATTTAACTGCCAAGACTCTTGCAGACCTATGGGAAACGGGAGCTCTCCATCCCGAGCCATCCAGAGCAGCAGAACCGGGTCTGGGGGGTCTGCTCCCAGACCATGCGGGGCAGAGGAGCAATGGCAGGTCGCAGCCCTTCTCCCGCCTCTCGGCATCCCTCCGTCCGGGCAGGATTTTAGCCACGAGGCTTTTGCAGTGACCCTGCAAGAGCTCACCCCTCAATTTAAAATGTCTTCTGCTTTGCCCTCCCCTCATAAGGTACCGTGTGAAATGCGTAGGGGGCTGCAAGATTTCGCCTCCGGCAGAGAGAGTCCTGCTAGGCAAAAATACCAGTGCTACACAGAAAAACTGCAAACGCACTTAGGGGCTTTCCAGTTTAGAGTAACTCTAAAAGGAAATTATTCTCTTCAGACTAATGCTATATATTGAAAATCCAAATGAATCTAGTAAATGGAAACAAGAATCCACTGAACCAGGAAAAAAATTCAAAGCTAAGGAAGAAAAAAACCAATGCTGCTTTCAATCCTGGCTCACATGCTTGTTACAAATCCTGCAGCCACCATTAGCTGCTTCTGATTTTATTCTGATAAAGTTCCTGCTGAAGGAAACCACAGGATGCTTTGCTGAGAAAATCATTACTTCCTTAGCCAGCGTAAAAGACTTCGAGCGTCTACATAGAATAGACAGGCTGACAAAAAAAAAAAAAAAAAAATCAGTAACTGGTGATCATAAAGAAATGAAATTTGTAGTGAAATGTAATAAAAATGCTTTAGGCTTAAGTCACTCAGTTCTCCAGAGCTACTGAGCGGGTATGAGAGCAGGCAGTAACCTGACGCACGTGCACTGCCCGGTGGGATCGCTGTGGAGCAGAAGAGAGAAGGAGCTGGTTGAAACGCGCGTGCCTGACGTCCACACAGGGCTCTGGTTATAAATAGCAAAACATGAAGTGGCCTGACTGGGGTGGTGAGCATCCCCTGTGCCGCTGATGTAACTAGCGGCTGGATCCCGGGTGACACTTACCTCCAACAAGTGACAACCCAGAGCAGCACCCAGCAATTCAGACCACATTCCGGTTTTGGCTACGGGAAGGTGTGCAGCCTCCTGGCGCTTGCTGCCCAGGAAGCAGCAGTGAGGTAGATTGCTATATTAGTCTGGAAAGTTACTCTAGAATTCACCAAGTAATTCACATGTGCATCTGTGCTAAGCTCGGCTTATAATCGCCTCTAGCCCTACGCTGCTGAGCATCGCTGGAGGCAGTGTCATGGTGCGAAGCGTCATGCTCTCCCAGCGCTGGCACGGGCTGCCTCCCCCCGCCGTGCCAGGTGCCATCCGCACCTGCTCCCACGCACCTTTTGAAGGTGCGATGTGCTCCACGAGCCCCCTTCTCCCTACAGCTCCAGCTGACTTCTGCAGCAAACGATGACAAGACTGTCGGCAGCTGTAGTCTCCATTTTCCTTTCTCCTCCCACCACAAAGAGATTTTTCACACCTTCCTCTCTGTTACCCACCTGCGCTACCCACATCCTCTTGGCTTTCTTCCTCAGCCTTGTGTTTTTTTCCAGGTCTTTGGCAGCTCTCCCTTCCAAGAATAAGCACATTCTAATATCCGCAAGCAAAACGCTGTGCTTTAACGCCTGCAGGACTAACAGAACTTTTTCAGGGGGAAAAAGAAAAGCTGCTTTTCAGTCACCAACTTTTTTTTTGTCAAAGGAGCATTCCCCCCAAAACACTTATTTAAAATATTTGTCAAAATTTCTGTTGAGGAAAATGGGAAAAAAAAAACCACCACCAGCTCAAAAGTTTGAGCAAAAAATAATCTTTTTTCAGAATAATTTTCAGTTTTATAAGTTGGTTTTTTTTTTTTTTAGTATCTCTGATTGTAAAGGAGGGGGAATTTTGTCTTGTTCCTTGAAATGCTGACATTTTGACTTCTTTCTTCAGGTAGAACAAGTCAAATTCCGACACATCAACATTTCTTGCTAAATAAAAAGAACGATACTATCCTGTGCTTCTCCACTCGCTGATTTCAATTCATCAAATTCACTGAATGTGCCATTTGCTGAGGCGTTTCTAATGCTTTCCCCGGATTGTGGGGTCCTATCCTGGCCTCTCCAGGGCCGTCCCCAGTGCCGATACTCACCAAACCTCAGGTGCCCAATCTCTACTGGGCTGTTGTTTCAGTGGCAGACATCCCTCCTTCTTGGCATCTTGCTCCCTACCATGGTCTGCACGTTTCCACCTCCTCCTGACTCTCCCTAGGAAGTCTTCTGCAGGGTCTACCACGTCCCAAATCTGCCACTCCAACCTTTTGCTTCCCTTCATTTTTAGTTTTATTTTATTATTATGAATTTTTTTAATGAGCTCCGTTTCTCTCATGTTTCTAATAACAATTATCCACCTAGATACAAAAATAAATTACCTTTCTGCTACAGCCAGTTCCCCTGACGTTATCCTGGCCCTCAGCTCACCCATCAGAGAAGTTTACATGACTCATCAACTTAAAAATGACAAGGACAAAACAGACTTTCCTCTTCCCTACCAACACTGCATGTATTGGTCACCCTTCACAAGATCAAGATTGATTTTGCCCTTCAGGATCATTGTCTCAGCATCATTAGCACTGTTCTCTCGTCCCACGCGTCCAGGCTTCATCCAAATACTGAAACGCCTTTCCATACCATCAGTTAAGAAATTAACTTCTCTGGTAGAAGATTTATCCAGAGCCTGCTCAGCTTTGCACTGCCCCGTCCAAGTTACTCTTTCTTATCCATTATTCTGATTGCAAACTCAAAACAAATTAAAAGCTGAGGGTAGGTTTTCCTATGTTCCATAATGCTCTGCCTTGCTTCATCCTTTATCTGACATGGAATAGGGAGGTTCTCTGGCAATATTAATTAGGAGGCCCAAAGGCCGTAGTGTCCTTCCGTCCCCGGTGCACACAACCCCCCAGCATCAGCTCTGAAGCCTCTTTTGGGGTCTCTAAGCGGTGCTGTCCTTTCCCAGAGCTCAGTGGTGCCGGAGTGTTAATCTTCCCACTACCATGGAGCGGAACTGGATGTCTAACCCTGTGCTGGTCTGAATACACACCATCTCTGGAAATTAAATCAGACACTGTAAGTGATGCCAGAAAATAGCGAAAAATTGGTCTTCTGAGGTCAGAACAGCCTCTAATCCTGTTTCAACCTGCAGAGTGGGACCTGGCAGCATGCTAAAAAAAAATGCTTGCATCCCTTTGCTATTTCCAGAGCCAGCACCTGCAAACAATACTGCATTTATTATATGACACTGTTTAATATAGCATTCTGATTTTTATATTTAACTCCCCATTCTAAAAATCTGCCAAGCGACTTGCTTGTTTGCAAAACTAAAACATGCTCTGCAGAAAAATTTCTGAAAACACACCCAGCAGAATCCCAGAGATCCTGACTTAAATTACAAGGGGTTTCTTTCCCCTTATAAAAAGAGCATCTGCCATATGCAGATTTTACTGTCTTATAAAATGTGAGAGAGCAGGATTGCCAACTGTGGCTTTATATCTCCCAACCCTTCCATTCTCACTCCCGCCCCAAAAATCTTTTTCTCTCTCCTTCCATAAGGCTTCAACCGTGAGTGATTTTTTAAGCATGCGGAAAATGGGTGAGCGGGAGAGCAAGATAAGCTGTTTTTAATCTTAATTTGTAAAATTCCAGGGGAAATACTCAATTTAAAAGATAAATCTAGATTATTTTAAAGGATAAAATGCTGCAAAAACTAGATAAAATCCTATTACTGAGCTGTCCTGCAAGTCTGAGGTAAGAGGAGAGCCTTACATTGGGCTTACACCTAGGCATTTCTATTGTGACCTCTCCCACAACATCAGCAAGGTATAATAAACATTTAACTACTGTGATCTTATGTAGAAAGATAGTTTTTTGCTTAGGCTTGAAAGACATTTTCTTATATACAGGGAAAAATAGCTTAACTCCTGTGATTAATAACTGTAAGTGTTTAGAATTTAATTTATTTTTGTTTTGCATTTAATTAAAGTATTTCTTAGAAAAAGAGACAAAGTTTTAGGAGAACCAAATTAAAAAAAAATCTGACAACAGATTTTACCACAAGCTGGGAACTCCTCAAGCAGATCTCCCACCATTACTTCTCAGGCTCTATAAAGGTCACTGTTGAAATCAGTTACCCATGTATCTCGTAACTCCACTTATTTTTTACGCTTTTGGTTTTTACTAGGCAGTTGTTCAGCCAGCCTTGATTGCTATCTGAAAACCAAGAATGAGCCAGCAGATAATTAGTATTTGTAGCTGGGAGACTTACATTATATCACTTGTCAAGGCAGGGAGGAAGAGAATGAGGAAGTATCAGCAAAGTCCTGTGCAAACACGGTGTGAAAGAACACGATGGATCAGCAGAGCTTTAGCAAAGCCATTCCTGGGAAAAAAGCAAGGCTAGATCTGATAAACTATGGATATGCGAAATCAAGACCAAACACAGAAAACTGAAGTCTTTGTGACAGTGTACAAAAAAGCCTTCCCTGTTGAGAGGCTGCTGCCATGGTCTCCCTGAACGCCTGCTCCATCAGGACCCCTGCTCCGTACAGAGCAGCGTAGCTTCTTCCGCGACCCTCCACGCTGAACTGCTGGTGAGAACTGGAAAATCCAGGCACTACCATCTGTGTTGGGATGAAATACATCAACTTGAAAAAGGATGGAAAAACCCATTGCTGATCTACCCTTTTGGGCTACTGGAGTCCTGCACTCTGGGTAGAAGCCTCGTTGGTGCTCAAGGAGGAGACAAAGCCGACGGGGACTGAATAAACGGCACGCATCCAGCATTTGTACCGTGTGGTGCTCCAAAGGTACAGCTCTGCTGGGTATACTGTATTTCAAACAAATTCCCAAGGATGACGGGACACTGCTGATGAAGTCTGTCAGCTCAGTGGTCCTAGCTGATTTGCAATTCCATCAACTGAATTCTGCCTGTTGGGACTCTACCGAGCTTTTAATTGGATATGGAAGACATCGTAAGTCTCAATTAAAACGATGAATTCAGCCTGTATTATTAATGTCTGTCTTCCCTGTCACAGTCGATTTTATCAGGCACCGAGTGTACCCATGTGTCCTGGTTTCAGCTGGGATAGAGTTAATGTTCTTCCTAGTAGCTGGTATAGTGCTGTGTTTTGGATTTAGGATGAGAATAGTGTTGATAATACACTGATGTTTTAGTTGTTGCTGAGCAGTGCTTACACTAAGCCAAGGACTTTTCAGGTTCTCATACTGCCCTGCCAGTGAGCAGGCTGGGGGTGCATAAGTTGGGAGGGGATACAGCCGGGACAGCTGACCCCAACTGACCAAAGAGATATTCCATACCATATGACGTCATGCTCAGCATATAAAGCTGGGGGAAGAAGAAGGAAGGGGGGGATTTTCAGAGTGATGGCGTTTGTCTTCCTAAGTAACCGTTATGCATGATGGAGCCCTGCTTTCCTGGAGATGGCTGAACACCTGCCTGCTGATGGGAAGTAGCGAATGAATTCCTCGTTTTGCTTTGTTTGAGTGCGCGGCTTTTGTTTTACTTATTAAAGTGCCTTTATCTCAACCCACGAGTTTTCTCATTTTTACTCTTCCAATTCTCTCCCTCATCCCACCGGGGGGGAGTGAGTGAGCGGCTGGGTGGTGCTCAGTTGCCAGCTGGGATTAAACCACCATTAAACCATGTTGGCACGCAACAGGCATGCCCTTTCCATCCATCCCTGGTCCAGGCAGAGATTGCCTGGATGTGAAGAGTACAGAGATATCAGTGAGAAAGTCAACTGACTCAACTATCAGTTTGGGCAACAATTCAATTTAATCATTGCATATATTACAATGATTAGATAGTGCCTCTAAAACAAGGGTCTCAAGCACTCCCAATATTCCAGTACATGATATTCCTCCTGTGAGGAAAATACTGCTGCTGATGAGTAATCTAAGAAGCAAAAAGACTGCCATGACAACCCACACGGCAGAGCCATACCTGCAAGATAATCGCTTTCATGCAAAGGTGTAACAGAAATGACAGTAACTGAGACCATTGGAACATACCTTCTCCAAAACGAAAGCTGACTTTGCCTAGACCAGCTGGGGTGTTAATGGTGGGGAGCCAGTCTGGGACCACCCCAATGACTTTGTCCAGCAGCTCTCGAGAGGAGAGATGCTGGCTGAACGCTGCGTGGTTCAGAGCATGGAGTATAAATAGCATCATCATTGCCAGGGGGTACACTGACACGAACGTTAAGCAGGCAAACCTTCCCCCAGGTCCTCACCCACTTGGAGCCAGAAGCGCTGTCATGTCTTGTTTACTTTCTGGTTTGTGCTGATCATGTCAGCAGAGATGGGAACAACTGGAAATTGCAGTTAGGTTCTGGTCTACGAGAGCCAAAGCAAAGAACTGGAGAGGTTGTTGGCTTTTTTTGCTTATAAATTCAATGAAAATGGCCACCTTTCTTTCAGGATGGAATAGCAGATTTTCTTTAAATTGATATCTAGAAACTGGAACACTGTCCATTTTATTCCAGGCCCAAGTTACTTGATACCTGTATCCGTGCAAAAAATTCTGAAACTAGAGGTGAAAACTGAATAAAATCCTTAGAATTAAAATTGTATTATATATGCTATACATAATGATGTAAATATAATATATGTAATGATGTAAATAGACGATAAAACCCTAAGAGATTCCTAAAGAAATGCTTTTGTAATGATGCTAAGGCTAATTTGGAGGAAAAGCTGTTGATGATGAGAAAGCATGACATGTGCTACATGCTCCTTGAGGCAAACTCCCAGTCCTCCCCAGCAGAGCATTTCTAAGCTTCACCACAGACATAAGCTGGTCCGTTCTTGGGGCTGTCCACATGGAAGACTCACAGGATCCACATCTGGGGACTAATAAAACTACTGATGTGGTAGGAAGGAATTACAGCTTCAATAAATTAAGGATTTAGAAAAAAGGCTTTTGTTTGTTTGTTTGTTTGTTTAAAAACAGAGGCAAAGCTTGAATTCAGGGACTAGCACTAAGAAACCAGAAAGGGTTAAACAATATTGTGCTATTTGAAATCTGCTTTGGAAAAGCCCTGGCTTTTCCCGAAAAGTAAAAAAGTAAAAGTAACATTAAATAAATACCTTAGGAGACTAAAATCCATCAATGCCTGAAAGTTTTTCTGGCTTGAACTGTCTTATAATGCACTATGAGTTTCAGAAGCAACGACACAGAGCTGATGAGAACTTCTCAGAAATTTTGTGGAAGTTTTTCTCCAGTTTTGTTCTCCAGATATTTCCCCTGCCTTTGAACATTTTTTTCCCTCAAGTACTAGGGGTCTAAAAGAAACATCAAATTTCCTGAGGTTTTCTTATCTGTGAGAACACACAGAGACCCTCCCTGGGGACTGTGCTAGAGGCACCCAGCTCCTTTTCTGAATATTCATTTGAGTGCAGTGACTCACTTAAAGATGTTTTGAAAATATGTTCAGTGCCAGGTCTGTACCTAATAAAAAATCAGCATCCTCTTTTCAGTGGAGCTAGACCCCAAATCGGCATCTGCCCCAGTTTTTAGAAGATCAGAAATAGAAACGAGTTCATGTTAGAAGTCACAGAAAAATGGCTCTGCTTAATATAGCAAGAGTTTGTTATAGTTCCTGGTCTTTTCGCAGTATTTCTTCTGCGCTTTCCATCTCCTCATTTCCCAGTGTTTAGGCACGGCTTTGCTGAGCAGCTCTTGTTAGATTAATAAGATTTGGCATGGAAGCGATTTGCTATGACTTTTTACACTAGCAAAGCACCTAGCACAGATGCAATTACACTGGTAAAATCTGGGCCAGGGCCAGGTTAGCTTATTTGTTTCAAAGCAGCAGTACGCATTTCACCAGCTGAGTAACTCTTGTTAAAATCAGCAGCCTCTCCATTAAAGAGATGCTTGAGTCTGTCTATACTGGCAAAGCCTTTCCAGTAGAGACTGGTCCTCACCTGAGTCCTCACTTTTTGTGCACATTTAAGGCTATATTCTACCCCCACTTACTTCTGGAAAAGCACGAGGTCTCTGCTCTGGAGCTCCCCGCTGGGCCTTTCAAATGGGTCACCCTCAAAGAGAAAGCCAGGACGTTGCTTCAGTCGAGGAGGGAGATGAAGAATCTCAACAAACAAGACTCATTAGCATCTCTGCTGACTTGGCTTAAGCAACCGTGGAAAAACATCTCTCCTCTCTGGAAGAAGTGTTGGCTTGAAAGGGAATTATGTTCTGAATGTTCACCGATTCACCAAGCAGCCTTGCAACTGTTATTTATTACAACTAATTGACTCTGCCGTCTCAGGCATTAGTAAGACAGTGACTAAGAAACAGCATGACAGTACCAAATACTGCACAGAAAGATAGCAAAAAAGAGTCTTCTGGGGACACATCTATTTTGTGAAGAGCAAGAAAGAAATGAGACAATATCCTAGGGAAAAATGATGCATGGAAACACAGATTTCAGTCCAGCTCTGACAGGCACGGACACCTTCTTGCTTCAGTGAAGCACCACAGCACTAATCTAGGCAGAAGAGTGGTTTTATGCCTTGGACTATCGGCAGTTACAAAACACCTGCAGAGTGCTCTGCTGGCCCAAGTCATCAGGAGCCAGAGGTGTCTGAAGGAATACACATAACCAGCCAAGGGAGCTAAGAATTCCTGAGGGCCCGTGAGTCACACAAGCTGGAGGGGAGTAAAGGCCTTTAAGGTGTTTTGTCCAGGCTTATTTTAAATTTGCCAATGAAGGGGAGGTTATTGCACTGACTAACAAGTTTCACTATCCAAGAGATTTCTTGCTCTTAACCTCAAATTTTCCCTTTCCTCTTCCTTTTAAGCTATCACCCCATAACTCCCAGCTAATGCTCCTCTTCCATGACTGCCCTCCTTGCCATTAGCATTTTTCAAGCATAGTTTTACTGTTTTCTCCAACCCCACACAAAGAGCAGGCAAAGGAGCAAGGTCAGTGCCCAAGTCCAAAGCACGGCACCAGGTGGGGAGGACGTGCAGAAGATGTTCCACATTAGGTAGGGACGGACTCAGGGCAGAAGGTACCTCACTAGGTGTATCTTCTTTTTTAACAGCAAAAACCTATGGGATGTAAGGGGGAGATAGAGAGACAAGGAGATGCAAAGAGGGAAAGTCCGGAGGACTGAGCAAGGGGAATCCTGTGTGTTTAGTACCCTAACAAAACCTGCCTCACCAGAGAGAGAAGAGATGGGGTAGCCTTAAACCCAACTCAGATTCCCCTGCTGTGTAGGTCCTTTGGCCTAAAGCCACCTCACACATCCCAACCCAGAGCTCCCCCCGGTCCTGCTCTCAATAACCAACCCGGAACGTTTCAATCCACATGGCACTTTGCCCCAGGCCCCTTTTCCCCTCAAATTTGATGTTCCTGCTGTTGCCTGAAGCTCCTCCTTCACCTGCCTGCCCAGGCAGTGCCCAGCTGCTTCCTCCCCTTAAAATTATTGAATGGATCAGGTATCAGCTAGGTAAGAAATCGTATTTTAATTTACAAGCAATCACAGCTGCTGCATTCTGGGGACTAGATAAGCAAATATGAGGTTTATAAGGGACTGAAAACAGCATTCTTCTTGGTAGAGTCCAGCTGTAGAATAAATTTATGGGAACGATTAGGTATAAATCTACTCTGTCCACTTCTGTGAAATGTTACAGAACTTTCCCCTATGATAAAGCTTCTTTTTGTAAGAAAATAACACCACTGGCTTCAGCTATGCTTCTTGTCAGCACTTCAAAGAGCCCCCCACAGATCTCTCAGAGCTTCCAAATAGAAGATGCTATTGTTCATCTGCATTGGCTGGAAGAACGAACTTGATATCCATCACACACACACATGTCCATATAGATACGTATGTACCAGAGAGTGTGGGGAGATTTCTTCCCCATAATGGGTAAGAAACTGAAAGACAGGAAAAGCCTTTCTGTGAAAGAAGCTGGGGCTGAAATTTTGAGGGTGGTGAAGTGACTGTCCTGATTTGGTCTGATGATTCATTTTACAAGAGATCTCATTTGGTGTGCTGGATTTCAGAAAAGCAGAGTATACGGAGGGAAAGCAAAAGAAATCAAATATGCAAATAGACAGACCCAATCAAGTCACATTCGTAGTCCTAGCTCACCTTCAAATCCCATTATTCAATTAGAGCTAAATAAAATGCTGTGTCAAACAATGTGGATCTCTTTTAGCTGATATATTTGAATTAATAGGAAATGAATCTTTTATGTTAGATTTCTAGAGGAGAACACAGAAATATTAATTGAAAACTTTTTATAAATCAGAAAAAGCCTAAATACGCTTAAAAAATAAGATATTTTTAATACCTAGCTCTCATCCTGAGAAATGGGCATTAAAAACTCAGTCAGATCTGACATTTATAAGCCATCATCCCTTTCTTTAATTATGGAGATTAATCTAAGAGAATTCAGCCACTCTGTATTTGCATTTGAGATGTGCTCATGAGAGACTAGACCTCCCCAGCCAGGAGAGCATTACGGAGCTGGTGGAGATCATTACCAGCCAGCTCTGCCCGCACAGCTCCCTGTCATCCCAGCTAGCCAGCCTGCTCACTTCAGGCAGGGGACAACTCACATTCCAGCAGATTTAAATAAGATTAAAACCTTTCAAAAACCCAGCCGTGTCAGCACTCCTAGCAGAACTGTCTTTACGTTCTTCTTTCAAACAACCCTTGGAGCAAAACATAGATTAACGGATTTATTCAGGAGACCTCTTGACAATTTAAGAGTTAAAAGCAGCTTTTATGTTCACCCCTTCCCTAGGCATCTGCAGTCCTGTGAGGACCATCACTACGCTGCTTCTCTGCCACTGTGTTCCTCTACCTGAGCTTTGCTGGAGGAACACAGTCTGAGGGTCCAAACTTCACCTGTGTCCCCACCTACCCACCCCACAGGGACAGGAGGTGCAGGGGCAGAGGGAGAATTGAGGTCTCCTAATCTATGGCCAAGCCTCTCGGGCATTTGCTGACCCCAGCCCGCCTCTGGAGCGGCTGCTGCTCTCTTCTTCCCCTCTCCAAGACAACAGCGCTAGTTGTTGTGCATTAATGATATTCCCCTTCTCCTCCCTCTGCTGGGATGTTCCAGCATTTCCAGTACAAAAGGATTTCTGAGACCCCTTCACTTCTGTGACTAGCAATGTGAATGATCAAAGAAGCAGCCGGGAAAGCGTGAGGGGTCCCTGTCTGTTGCCTCGTGCCTGTACAATGAAGAGAAGATTAGCCGCAGAAGTACAAACCAGCGTGCACTCTCCTTGTTGCTGGTGGAGCCTCTGGGGACAGCAGTCACTGTTGGTTAGCTGAACTATATAAATTTGTTTCATTTCTGGGTTGTTTTTTCTTGTTTTGTTTCAAAAGTCTAGGTTCAAGACTCTGGGACTGACATTTCCTTCCTTCCCACGTGGGTGGCACACTTGCTGCTTGGCAGGCAACCTAGGAGACTTCTGCAGACATTTTAAATGATGACGTCTATACATGTGAGAAGAAAAATTTGACAGATGCAAGGAATGATAAAAGAGAGAAGGGCATGAGCTAACGACGACCATTCATTTCAGATCCATAACGCAATAATTACGAAGGGCTTATGGTTATTTTTTTAAAAATGGGACAGCAGCCACATTTAATGCGCGTGAACGCCAGCAGCATTCCTTCAGCGGGTAGGTTGGTTGCTGAACACCCTTTAAGGGGTAAGGGGCTTGTTCCCTTCTACTTTTTTATAGCAAAAATTATCTGTGTAAGGTGACTCCAATTTCACTGACTTGAGAAAAGAGTTACTTCTCAAAGTATACTTTTCTGGCAACTGTATGTATAAAGGAACTACAGTACAACTATTATAAAGAAAACAATCTGTGTGGAAAGTTTGTGCTGTAGCTATGACCTTGGACCAGACCCGCAGTTTGTTTTTGAAAAAACACTGGAAAACTCACAGCTTCCAAACTTTCCAGAAACAGTTTCTGGAAGAAAAACAAATAAACAAACCCAAACGAATGAAAATCAGGTTATCGGAGTATTTTCAAAACAGATGTGTTTCAGGCTGTTAAAAGAAAGCAACTAAGGAATACAGATGTGCGCAAAATTAAATACGTATTATCCTACATATACTGTAGTACACGGAAAATCGCTATCCGCTGGCATCTGCAAGAATTGTCTTCAAACTCTAAGGAACAAATACAAGTTGCAAGACATTTCAGATCTTTAGGACACCTCAGGAGCCTGTGAAAAAAAGCTCTGCATTTAACTGACAGCCAGCAGGATTATTTTATGCCAAGCATTCACATTAAATTCTTTTTTATATAACATTTTGTACATGGTTTTCAAATTCATGCTTCATTGAAGAACTCAAGTCAAACAAAACATCCTGATCATATAAAGTTTCCAATTTTAGTGATCATCTGAACTCAAAAGCCAGAAGGTGGTTTAAATAAAATCAGATGGACAATAGATAAATATACATATGTGCACGCACGCGTACATTCACACATGCACATGCGTGTGATAGAAATCAAAACTGAAAAGAAGAGACAATTAACAGATCCTTATATCATCAGATGCCTGTATTATATTAATGATTTCCCCTTCTCCTAAAATAAATAAAAGCAAAAGCTACATGGGGAAAAAAACAACACATTAAAGATAAAATCTGGGCTTCAGGTACTATATATGAAGTTTGTACCATCATCTACAGGAATTCAGTATAACACCAATTCATTTAGTCTTACAAATAAAGACTGCCTATTATGCAATGCATTTGACTGCCAAAAGGTTAAATTACTGAATCCTTACTGAACACTTATTACAGAGACAGACACAGAACATGCATATGTTGTATTGACATGTATCTCTCTTACTAAAGAGCATCGTTTATTTAAAACAATTAAAACAATAATTAGAAGCTACATAGAAGACTAAGTAAATTTTATTAAAACACAAGGTAGTTGCTAATGCCAGCAGCTCCAACAGTCTCATGGAATAAGCCATGCTGCTTTCAACACACTCAATTCATTAACAGAGGAGAAAAGCCAGAAACTAAGGGAAATGCAGACCATCTGCTCCATCCAGATGCAGTAGAACATGCTTCTTACCTCCGAAGCTATTTACCAGCGACAAACTGAGATAAGATCAGTTTAATCCTCTAATCACAGATCTAAAAGATTTGTTGGCATCATATCATCATAAGTAAAACTGAACTACATTCATTCGAACTGAAAGAAAACTTGGCCAGTTTTTCTCACCTTTAGCATCTCTCTCGGTATAAAACAATTCTAAATAAAAGAGATAACCTAGATACGGCAAATATTATTGAAATAAATACGTGCACACAAGCGGTCAACAACAAAATCCTCGTTCTTCTGCTGATATGTTCTAAAGATGTCTAATTGATTTAACTGGCAATGAGATTTAATTGAAGCATTTAAGTTCCCAGAAAGTCATAGTCTGCATATACATTATTTCCTTGCAATACGGGACCCATTTTAGAATAAAAACTATAGCTCCCGTGCCTTAAAAACAAATAAGCAGCATAATTTCTTACCTTGAAGTTATGAATCTTCTCGTATTTTGGAATATGTTCATTTTCTTTCAGAGTTGCTCTTCTGACAAGTGATGTCAACTGTGAATAAGCAAAGAGTTTAAGAGGTTGCCAGATTGTCACAGATGACTTCTGAGTACCCAGTTTCATCCCCAAGGCTGCTATCAATAAATCTTGTTGACGGCTCTCCTGCTTCGAGTTGTGCACCGCAGACCTATTCGCTTTGTGCCCCGACCAGGACTCTCTGGATGGCATTTTGGAGCTGACGGGAAGGAGGAACAGCCCCCCGGACCGATGCGCGCCCTGTGCGTATCAGACCCGACGCGAAAAACCGAGCAGGACCATTTCGGGACCTAAACTGCTCGGGAGGGCGGCGCGGCCATGGCAGGGCACTTGTTCACCGCGCGGCTAACTCAGCGAGGCGGGCTCCCCTTCGCTCTGGGCTCGGGGGCTCAGGCCTGCCGGTGGGCGGCCGGCGGGCCGGGCATGTGCGGCAGCGGCAGCCAGCGGCGGGGGGGCGCAGCCCGCAGCCTCTCCCTCCATCAGCGGCCGGCGGCGGGGGCGCGGGGACGCACGCCTCGGCGCCCTCCTCCCTGCCCGGCGCCCCGCTGCCCGTGCCGGGGGGCGAGGCTGCACCGCGCCGAGCGAGGCGGCGCGGAGCGGGAGCGGCACCGCCCCCGGGGCGGGGGCGGCCCCGCGGCCCCCCGGCCCCCCGGCGGCCGCAGCCAATGAAGTCCCGGCGAGGCGGGCAGCGCTGCTCCCCCCCCGGCTGGCGCCAGGAGAAGTACCAGCGGGAAGGCTGTCAGCGGGGGATGAGTCACGCACCGCTACAAAATGGCATCTCTTCGCCCTGCGGGGGTGCGGGGTGTCAGGGCATCCTCAGGTGCAGAGAGTGAACAGCAGCCCCCGGGGACGTGACAGAAAGCGGCTCTCCCCGACCCACCCTGCCTGACATGGGTTGGGCACCGGGAGGTGAAGCTGGGAGCAGTTAATGCGACCGTTGACGCTAATCACTCTTCCTTTAAAATGACATTTTTCAATGCCTTTCACACAAAAAGAGGCTCCTCAAACTCACATCGTGTATCAGCCTCTTCTACTAGTGATGGGAACACAAATGCTACCAAAAGTTCATCACACCACCCCTTCCACCAAAGACCTACACCCTGAATTGCTGTGGTGCCTCTTATTAGGGATTTATGAACATGAACAGAAGGTAAATGACACATAGTCTTAAATCAGACTGAAACCTGCTCTTTGGACTGATGCGACTGATGATGAAACATGCACAGGACAATCCGGTCCTCGCTAGCCCTCACACAAGCCAAAGGAAACAGTATTTCACCCCAGCATCGTTAAAGCGTTGCCACAGGATGCGGCAGAGCCAAAGTGTAATGGGCTCACAAGGGACTAGGGCAGACCATGCCATCCCACCCGGAGCTGCTCACCAGGGCAGCCCAGCTCAGGGGGGCTCTCTGCAGCTGCATGCTAACGGCCGGGAGGGGACACCACAGTAGCCGCTCGACTCCTGCCCTTTTTCTTCTAGAGCTCTTCAAGCATTTGTGAACAGTCTTTGTCAGAGACTGCAAAAATGGACCTTTGGTCTGACTTACTATGGCAGTGATTTACACGGTGGGGCTGACCACCATCCCAGCATTTAGGGCACAAGAGGACCTTTCCTTGTGCAGAGCCTGCCTGTGCAGCTAGCCAGAGTGCAGCCCTCCCTTCCCTTGCCACAGGCTGCAGCAACCACAACCACTCGCCCTCCTGCAGCAAAGGTATTTTTATCTCTCATGACTCAGTAACAACCAAAGACAGGCACAGTTTGTCGCAGTCTTCTGGGTGGAATTGGTATGCGTTTTGCAGCTGGATCACCATGTTACCATTTAGCTCAATCCTGCCAATACAGCTGAGAGTAACGCTCACCATGAGCCTCTCCTCCGTTCCCTTGCATGGCTACCAGTACCTTCTCTACACGTTTTAAAAATCTGCTGGGTTTCAGCATAGGGTCAGGTTGCAGAGATTAAGGATCAACATATGTGCTTCACCAACCACTAATCTGCAATGCAAGTTAATAGCTAATAATTGAAACACTGGCTATAGATTATACAGGATGAAGCGGTCGGGCATTAGTGGCTCATGCAGGGGCCTTAGGAGTATCTGGCTCAGTTCCCAGCTGCAACACAAACAGGAGGCTGGTTGATCCATCCTATTGAGAAACACTTTTCCAACAGCTACCTCAATCTGCCTGTCTTGCTTTTAACCGCTCATTTCTGCTGCAGATGAGTAAGTGCCTCTCTTGCATTTTTCCGCACATCCTTCTAAGTGTAACACCCCATGGCAATAGGAGATCAAGAAAAATGAGGTAAGGAGTAAGAGACAGCAATAACTGACCACCTCATTTATGTGAAGTGTGAGCATAGTAGGGACTCAGGGGAGGAGGAAGCAGACAGGCTTTCAAGCTCGTTCTCTCCTTTCTTTCTAGCTAAAGCCACTTCACGGTTTCATTCCCAAGGACTATATCAGGTAAAAGTCCTCATGGAACAAGGTGGACCTAAACCGGCCCCAGAGGAGTCATCCTCTTCAAACAGCTTTGAGTGACAACAGGCTCAGGAAGCAAATTGTGGTGTTCTGGAAATGTAGTTTCATTACACGCTTCCTTGGAAACCAAAATTCCTCTTTTTTAAAAGGGAAAAAATAAATCACAAAAACTTCATATTAGGAAATAAACTCTTTGAAAATTGCATTTGTTGGAAATAAATTTTCAAGAGCACATTTACTATCAGAATCAACCCTTATTGTTTTTGTATAATTCCACTTAAGAAGCAAGATCTGAATTTTCCTTTCAATCGTTGGTAGAGCGCATATTTGGTTTTTTGGCATACTTATTCCTTAATTGTCAGCTTCCTTTTTCCTAATTCTGAAGAACTGATTTATTTTCAATTGCACTTTAGAGTCACGTTAGTAGAAACCGATCTCTGGATCCTGGAAAATTAAATCTTAAGAATGCCAATAAAAAGGTAAGCAAAACTACCCAACAGGGAAAGGTCCTTTCTCATGGCTGTAATTATGAAAACGCATTATAATCTGGAAAGTAGTTATAAGATTATGAATTTTAATTCTAACATTACTTTGTATTACTGTAATCTATCTCGGACCGCTTATTGGTTTTACATAAATCAGCTTCCCATTGTTCAGTGCAAAGCATTTTCTGCTGTTTACAAATACAGGAATACTGGGCTCACCTACACTTACAGCCCTTCACATGTGCTATATGCACTATAGTTGTGCACACCAGAAACCTAGATTGAAAGAAAGTTAAGGCCATAAAGCTAGTGACTGAAAAATTATGAAAAATATATATTTGTTATCTATCTCTTACATATATTTCCCCAACATAAAGTAGTGTTGTAATTAAAATTCATACAACTGCTTTCAGATGACATAATTCTATAATGCATACGCTCATTCTTCTGCCATTGCCTAATTTTGGGAGCTTGGCATTGCAAGCTAGTGCTCTTCTTAACACTGCCCTCTTCCTTTCTTTTGAAAACCAAAATGAAGAACGAAATCTGTTTTACACACCTTCCTGACCACAGTTTGGGTCATCAGGCAGGTCCAGATCTTTAGCTTACCAGTACATGAGATAATAAAGTAAGAGAGAGCAAGCCACTGTCCTCAGGTAGCCCTTGTCATTGCAGAGATGAGTCACCATCCCTGAGAGCAAACAAATGAAGTCACAGACCTGGGGGTTCAACTCAAATCCTGCAGGAAGCTGTCCTCTCCTGACAGGCTCTCCTGCGCCAGGCGCTCTACGCTGTCTCTATTCCCAGCCTGCAAGCCTGCAGGTCCTGCTGCTCTTCTTACACCCTTGGCTGGCTCTTCATTCAACGCCTGCTCTCCACCAGCGGCTCCTGCGCTCCCACTCACCAGCGAAGTCTCCTCTCCATCGCCCTTTCATTTTCCAACAGCTATCTTTCCAACAGTTATGCTCCGTCTGAAGTCTTAATGGGGACAATTATTAGATACTATCTGCTACATACTGGATGAAAAAGAGGTAGAAATCTGAGGAGGAAAGTCGTCTCCCTTCCACTTTTCTAAGTAAAGTCTTGATTTTATTTTTTTGTTTGTGACAGACATTTGCAATCATTGCATGTGTAGGGAGCAATATGCCGTGCAGACTCCAGGAGGAAGGAAACTGCAGGGCTGTCTTTCTTAAATTTAATTTAAGGATGTGATTTCACAGGATTGAGGTGAACTGAAAATGGAATGACTGGAAATAATAGCCGAGCAACCTCTCAGTAGAGCATGCAACCAGAGCACCCTCTCAGTCCTGTATATTTTAGTGACTTAAACGAGCACTAGAAAACCAAACCCAGCAACATGATAACCTTTAAACCAAGACATCTGTTTAGAGGTTCTACATTGTACATATGGACTAAAGGGGGAAAAAAAAAAAAAAAAAGAGAAAAAAAAGACTGTAACCTGCCATTTCAAATGTTCTCATTTGTTCTAAAGCCTCAACCGTAAGAGTGGTTCAGCCTAGGTCCTACCGGGATTCCGCTTTCCTTACTTTCCCCTGGAGTAGTCCTTCAGGGTGCAGGAGAAACAGCTGTTTTCTTGAGCACTATTTGCTCTCAGTCTTAGCTGGATAATGTATGCATGTTTTCTGGTACTAATCTCACAATCAGTAAGTCTTATTATGAGGACTCCACAGAATTGATTTTAAAGTCATCCATGGCTTTCAGTAAATTCCAATTAGTCACTCTCTGAAAGACACATTATGTAAGTTTAATCCAGTCACACAATTCAGTCAACATCGGACAAATTATCTTCCTAAAAAGGCAAATCGATGCATTTCCCATTTGTTGAGTAATAAACCGAAATCACTTCCGGAAAAAAACCCCAACAAAACAGACAATTCAAGAGTCAGGTTAAGCTCAACAAGTCCTAAAATGCCCAGATTAGACTTGATCAGACCTCCTGAAGCCCACGTGCATTTCCAATACGATGTAGTGTTTAGTTTCATGACCACCTGGCTCCTCTCTCAAACACAGTATCATGTTTTTTTTCAGTCTCGGGAATGCACTGCAGGCTTTTCATTCTCATATGGTATTTTCATGTTGTTATGACTAAATATGCCTTTATTGTTTCAGACTCCATATATAATATGATCCCTTCCCTCTAAGGAATGTATTTTAATAATAATAATAACCAGCAGTTATATTGCACACATTTTTTTAAAAATCAAAGATGATGCTCTATTGTACATATCTCAAGAAACAAGATATTTGGGTTGCTATGCGGTTAGCCATTGTACATTTTGTCGTGTTCTGTTTCACTGTATAGCTAACTTAGCCAAATGCATATGCTCAGAAAATCCTTCCTTGCCTGAACACTTTATGAGTGTATTTTATGGGTTCAGTACACGATTTTCAAAAGCTAATCAGTCAGATTGTGAAACTGAGCCCAATTTCCTCAATGCAGTTCTCGGTGGAGGCTTGTTCCATGCTAAATACAATTTTCCCAGTCATATCTTTCATAGAATTGTTCCACGGAGGAAAGGGGAGCCCAAAATTTTACTTTTTATTTAAAATTGGTGATAAGCTGTTTTCATTTCAGTTTCTTCACTTGTAGACATGCTGCTGCCAGGCATAGCCTTTGCCCACAGACAGACGGTGTGAGCGGAGGGTAGGAATGCTATTCAAAGAAAAGTTCAATCTGAAAGTTGACATCTCAGGAGCTGGATGGGAAGGACCATCACGCAGTCTCAGCCACCAGGGTAAGACTTCTCTTGCTCCCATTCCAACACAGCCACATTTACCTGGCACATGGACAGCATCACACAATGCTCAAAGTGTACTGGGATCCTCAGCAACACACAACCCCACTTGGAGACTGCAGTTACCCACAGGGGAGTTGGGGTTTAAGACATGGTTGAATGATGAAAACTTACTCCTGAGGAAAGTTCTATTTTTTATAACAAAATTTTCCAAATGGACTGGCTTCTAATTAAATCAGACCTTCACACCCCACCCCCCTCCCCAGTGAAATACTTATTGCAAAATCTAAAGAAATGGCTATTTATATTTTTGAATTTTTATTTCTGATAAAAGTGTATGTGATTTCCACAGCAGGTAATGAACATTTTTATATCTAGAACTTAAAAAGAAGTTTTTTAAAAAACTTGTTTTAATTAAAACCTTAATTAAACAAATTCAGCCAAAGTGTTGGCTTGGTTTAAAATATGATTGTTAAATTAAAAGAAATAAATAATCTAACCCAAAGTTTAAATTATGGAAAAAATGTTGCCCAATATTGCTGCTAGAAATTACTGCATAAAAAGTGAGTTCATTTGGTACTGTATTGTGCAATACAATTAGACTGTATTAGCATTATTTGGGAAGATTTTATGTTCGCACTGATGTACTTACCAGAAATACCCTGAAGTACCCTTGTTTTCATAACAAGGGAGCAAACTCATAAAAAAGCGGAGAGATCTTAGGGGAAGCCAACAGAAAAGTTGTTTTTCTGTAGCTTTAGTCCTATAACCTACCGGCCACTGCAGCTGATTCGGATCTAGGTCAGCTGGCTTGTTTTGTTCCTAGTGGCATGATGGGTTGTAGATTTGCTCCCGGCATTTACCAATATGGGCCTTTGGAAATGACAAGTTGAAACTGTGCACTGGCAAAAAGCATCCACTGTCACTTTCCTCTCTTTCAATAACTGACAAGACAAAACCAATTAACATCTGCTGTTCTGGATAGTAGCACAAAAGCAAGGCACTTTTCAGTGGCAAACGCCACATTTATTTTCTGAGGGAGGGGGCTATTTCAGTATATAACCACAGACCTAGCCATGGCAAAATAAAATAAAAATCTCACGGTACCTGCAGTAAGAAGTTCTGCTGTTGTTCTGGTTCTGGAGGACTTTGCTAACATCAAGCAACTTAGCTTTTAGCGAGGTCAGCAACTAGCCCGCTGTGTCCGCTGAAGGAGGGGAGATAATTCTGGGCATTTCCTTCACACTCCATAGGTACAAATACCACTAGAGGGGTGTATATGGGCCCGCGAGAATGCGCACAGGCAGGGATGTGGATGTTGCAATCAATAATGGTGCTAAGGTGGGTTTCACAAGCAATAGCTACGACCTCATTTATGCTGTATAAATAATAATATGCTTCCTCACAGGGTCATGTTCTGGGCGAGACGGTGCAGTCCTGCTCCCCTCCCAGGGCTCCTGCCTTGTCCTGAGCCGGCGAAGCCACAGGGCTCTTCCCTACAGGCACCGAGCCAGGACGTCCCCACGTCCCCAGCTGCCTCTGTTAAAATAACCAACTGCTGCAGCCCTTCCCTTAAAGACAGAGACTACCAGCCTGCTCGCAAGGGACAAGATATGACAGCTCAACAAAAGCAGAGCTGCTACTAAGCTGTGTGACACTGAGGCAGGATACGCCAACCAAACACCGTGATACCAGACCCAGAAAGCTACCCAGAAAACTAAGAAACGAGCTCTTTTCACTCCGAACTCTGACTGTGGCAAGGAAAGCAGTTCCCCATGACCATGAGTTCAAGCTGAGGTATCGGCCTTGGCAATTCTCTCCTTGCTTTGCAGCAGCTTGTTACCACAACCCCGTTCTTTCCTTGGGAAAACAAGCTGCATTAAAAGGGGGACAATCCCAGCCAAACTTGGTAAGTACAGAAGGGTACCAAGAGCTGGAGAACACAGAAGATCCCACCTCCCTGCCTCAGGGGACTGGCAGCATCACTTTCCCCAGGCAAAGCATGCAAGACAGCTCATGAGCAAGGAGAGAAGCATCGCGGAACACCAGAATTTGTCTCCAGTAAATCCTTCAGACGAAGCCTGTCCGTTACAGCTTTGCTTTCAGTCCTTTCCATCCACCCTTCCATCCTTCATAGCTTTGGTTTTGGTCCATCCTATCCTCCTCTCCTCCTGCCAGGAGCCGGGGCCATGGAGGTGGTAAGCTAAACAGTGAGTTAAAGCAGCCGCCTGTGCCAGGTACTCCTCTCCCCGGGAAAGGCAGAAGCAGAGAGACTGGGAGGACTACTCATGCAGTTTAAGTTGACTATTACACCATTACGCATTGCTAAATCGGGGCTAGAGAGGTCTGCCTTGCAGCTATGAGACCTATGGGGAGAGGAGTTGAAGAAGCAAGGAGCTCTGCCTAAGGCAGCAGTCCTCACACTGGCCAGCATCACGCAGAGGTTGCTCCTCAGCAGCTTCTCCATCGTGCTCCCATTTAGTCAGCATTTTCTATTTCAGCTAACAGCATCGCGTTTTCTTCCCGTCCCGGCCTGCAGCACGTCTCCTTGCTGGCCTGCAGGGAGCTGTGCCGTTGTGACCGAGCTACGACTGACGTTCATTGCAGCGAGGGGTCACTCCAGCAAAAGCTTCCTGACTTGTGACACGTCAAGGCAGACTGTATTCCAAAAAGACCTTAAAAGTAATTTATAAATGCCACAAGACAATGTGCTCTATAAGAATGATAACAGTCAAAATGTAATGCAAATTGGCAGCTGCATGAATGCTACTCTTTTGGCAAATGCTCTTTGTTAGTAATATATTTAAGTATCTTAAGAGAAAACAGGCTGTTAGGCTAATTTTCTGAAATCACAAGGGACTGGTGATAGTTTATTTCTCATCTGACCCACACTGTTATAAGGATTTCCTCAAATAAAAGAAATAATAAAAATAAAAAAAAAGAAAAAAAAAAAGAGAAGGCACATCAAAAAGCTTAACCACACCCTTTGATGAGGAACCTTACCTGTGTCCTAGCAAGGAAATGTTGACGGTGGCCAAACTTTATGAAATAAATAATTTACAACACTTCCTTTATGATATCCATTTAAGAATCATATTGATAAAATTGGTTTTTACAATAAACCTCTGTATCTTTTTGTAATTGAAAATGTGTACACTCAGGGATAATGACAATCATGTAATCCACAAGGTCTTTCTATTATTATATTTATTAGGTTTTTTTCATTTATTCCTCATGGAATAGGAGCTCTGGCTACTGGTACAACATGGGCAAGTGGTATGGAAATTTCTTTTTATGTCTCATTAATATTTTCTTACCTGATGTATAATATTCATTTCACATTAGTCTTGTCTGGCAGTCTAATGCGTCTAATATTAGCCTTTTTTGTTCTATGCAGTAATTCAATTTAGAGTAATTCAATGTATGTTATAATTGAAAACTGCAGCTCATTAATTTCTAAACACTCTTTGTATTTCAGACTACACCTGCTCCTTTGGTACATCCTCTATTTTGAATCCATCCAGTTCTTCCTGAATAAGCTATGTTGCTATGATACATGTGCCGTCACAGATTCTTTCTTCAACATACTTTCAGTCCATAATCATAATTATTTAGCATAAATAAGACTAAGAGTGCAAAGTCTCCTAATCCTTCCTTAATTATCATTTGATTAAATCCCATAAATTAAGGTGAAAAAAATTTTTAACCTGAAGGAATACTAGAGTTGTGACACGGACAAGCAACATTCTTGCAAAATTTATAATGGTGAAAACCTGCTTATGGACCACCTCACTGCAGAAAAATTACAAAATGAGGTAACCCCCAGTGTCCATCAGCACTCCTTGCAGACCCTGATTACCAGTTTTCTAGGTGCATGTGTGTCCATGGGCATAGCTGCACCAGCGCTGTGGGTCAAGGTCTACATTCATTTTATACAATTGCAATTAGGCAGACTTAGAAAATGAGGTAGGCTGATCATCCTCCAAATGAGTCTCTCATGTAGGCTCCCACTATCCTTGCATAAATCTCTACTTAAATCAGGACTGATTTAAAACCTGCAATGAATGAAACCAGAGTGGAATTGGCAGTGGAATTATACTCTGCTCCCAAAGTCAAATTATCAGTTATTATCAAATTATCAGTTTATTGCCACCCATAAAATCTTCTAATCCCTGATCACATTCTCAGAAAAGGTGTTCCAATTTTCTCATTTCTCCTTTTCCACATATGGTTCATCTTTCTTATTTATTCCCTCTTAGTTTCCTAATTAACATTTTAAAATGCCTCTGTCATGAAAATTTTCATATAAGGGCAGGAAGCATCCCATTTCCCTAGAGGAACGAACTGTTAAAAATTCTTACTTGAGACAGGCACTTAAGAAACCATCGTCTCAAACCATGGTCAAATCCAACATATTTGAAACAAATTTAAATAATGTCTTGATTTGAAAACTGAATCATTTTGAATGATTCAAAATAGGGCTGGCGTACCCTATCATAAATTTGGGGTACGCAGATTATTTACCTTTTGGGGGAGAAGCACGCATTGGCATGTGGACAGGTTATACAACTTCCGTTACACAGGATGGACTGTGGGGTTTTGTTTTGGGTTTGGGTTTGTTTTGGTTTTTTTCCCCCCCAGCAAGTCTGTGGTTTCTTGCAACATAACGTTTAGTTTAGGTCTATTTTCGGTTGAAATACACTAGTCCTAGGTCCTAATCAGTAACTCAAAGATCTGACATTTGGGATTTCAGAGGCATATGATCTTTGGACAGAAGCTCTTATTTTTAGAATAGGGCACGTCGAAGCTAAAAGACTAAGTTTGGGGTATAGTTCCATTTCTTAAATTCATTGGCAATAAACAAAATTACTGGCAATGAACAAAATGTTTATCCAGCACAACTGCTTTCTTCTTACTTAGTCACGTTTTTCATCTCATTTTACAGGGCAATTTTTTATTTGTACTGCCCATCATCAACTAGCACTTTAAGTGACACTGCTTGTAAGATTTCTAACACTGAGGTGGTTTGAATTTTCAACAATAAAAATAGCCCAAGAGAATTAACCCATAAGGCCCATAAAAAAAATTATCCAGTAAGCTCTCAGCATTATCAACTTGCTGAGCAGCGAGCCTGCCTTGCGAACTCCAGTGTGTGACAAAAGTGACTGGCAGCTTCCAGGCACCACGCTGCAGCGCTGCAACAAATGCTAGCAAGGATTTGGAGGCTGGAGTGAATGAGAAGCTGTCACTTAAGAGACTGAGCACTTCAAATTCTGTGAAAGATAACAACACACGATACTTTTTGCAATTCTTGTGCATTTGTGTTAAACACATCATTACTTTAATCATCAGCCAATTCACAGAAATGCCTGAATGCAAATGTGATTCACTATCATATTAACTTTGGTAAACGCTTCAAGACATTTCCAGCGATGTAAAATCATCAGAAATCTTCAACCAATAAACTATTTGATACATGATATAAAGCATAGAGCTTTTAAAATATTTCACCATTACACGCAAAATGGAAATTAGGAATACAGCCTTTCATATTTTCACAGTATTCCTCCATTCTTCTCTCAGGAAGGGGAAAAGCTGCTTGCCTCTAAGTGCTACTAATCTAATACACAAATTGGAAATCATAAAAAAAATTACTAAATCACTTACACATATGACTAAGGTTTAATAGAGGACATTATACTTTGTGATAGTAGCTCTAATGTTCCTTAGGCAAACTATTTCAAACTGCTTTAGCTCTAACCAAATGCAATAATAATCCCCACTAAAAAGCAATATAGTCTAAGTGCATTGTAATATGAACTTCACTATTAGAAACACATCATCCTGTAGTTATCTTGGAAGTTGTATGGATGTGAGGAATATCAATACTAAGATGAAGAGGATTAGAGCAACAACTGTTCATCAACTGAGAATCAATTTTTCAGCGTGATAATTCTTACCTTGCTTAAACATTAGGACTATAGGAAAGTGAATACCAGAAGCAACACTGTTTCTAACTGCTGATGCATTGCAGAAAAAAAGGTTAAATATGGAAAAATTTAATGTTCTAAAAGTTAATGATCAAAGGAAGACTTTGCAAAACTGTCAAGAGTTGCTGTCTTCGCTGATGACGAGAGTGACAGGTTTGAAGTAATAAGAGCAAGCAGTTTATTGAGCTTAGTAACAAAACTGCTCTCCTCACTTTGTTCAAATTCAGAAAAGAAAAACATTCAGCTAGAGACTAAAACTAAGCATGAGAAGTTTTATCTGAAAATATCTTTTTTCTTGTGAAAGATTAAAAGGAAAGAAACAGGCTAGAACAGATCAGCTTCTGCAGCATTAACCACAGGATAAATGGTTGTTCTTTTTTTCTTTCACAGTCTAATACTTCATTTAGGCATCTCTAACTACTTCTCTTTCTGCTACCACTTTTAAAACAAGCATTTCACTCTTCATGGGTCTTAAGGGTTTGGTAACCACTTATGAATGGGCAATTATTAGTGGAGCAGATGTGCCTGCCTATCAGGGGATTCTCTAACCGAATGGGGGGCAACACACCAGACCGCCACAGCTCCACGTCCTTTCCATCTTTGTACAGAAGCCAAATGACATGTATTTGTACTTATGAGCATGTAAACAGTGACCAATGTAAAGTGCTTTCCCCCCTCCCATCTAAATAAAAAACACCCCACCCCCCCACCCACCCCCCGCAAACAGTAAGGAGAAAAAGGAGCTTATCTGAATAATGATAGAGGTAAGTGGAGAAAATCCTTGGTAGTCAGGCTCTTAGAACAAAGTTGCAGAGGGTATAAAACACAAGACACGTCGGATATTAGTTCACAGCCAAAGTGCTACCAACCCCACTTCCCGCAGCCCCGGCTTTTCCTTGGGCCTCTCATGTTCAACCAGTGACCAGACCTGACCCTGCCTAGTTTATGAGATTAGACACAATCGTAGCCCAAGGTGATTATCACCAGCTATACAGTGTCACGTTATAAAGTCTAAGTGAGGTAAGAAACTTGTAAATAACAAAATTATCCTTTTATAGGGCTCTTAATTCAACAGTCCAGTCTGTTTCCTGTAGAAGTGATTAGTAATAGAAAATAATTAGGAGATGCCAGATGGAAGGAGGAGTTTAAAAAAAAGACCCAAAACTCACACAGCTAAGGAAAGAGAACAACAAAGGAGGGAGCTGCCAGCTCGCAACCCACCGCAGTCCCTCACCATCCAGGAAGCTCTTTGCATAAGCAATAAATGACAACCATACGCCTGCTGTAGAGACTGCTCTGAAAGAGACCCACCTTCTCCTTTCTGTGGCCATTGCATGGATTATTCAGCTGTGAGAAGGCATAAAAAGTCAAGGGAAACCACAGTTTAAAAAAAAAAAAAAAGAAAAAAAGATTATAATTTCCTTATATATGGCTATGAGGCTTCCCCACTATACATCTAGGCAGCCTTTTTGGAAACCTCTAGTATAAGGCCCATAAGGAAGGTAAGCAGCAGACTCCTACAGCATGTTAGGACTGAAGCCATGACAGCTTTCCATTGCTCATCAGGAGTTGAGCAGGACCTCTGTATTTGTGTGTCCTATCTACTAAGGTCCACCAGGATAGGAAAAATCTCTCCCCCCCTGAAGAGTCCAAGAGCCCAAAGAAACCTATCCTCTGTGGCTCTTCAAGAGCTAAGGGAGATTCCTTCCTCCCTCCCTGCGATACTTCTTGCGCTAGCCTACCCCAGTTAAAAAGAAAGGAAACTTCTGCCAGTACACATAGGAGAAGCTAAGGCTATACGATACTTTTTGAAGGGCAATAAAAATGTAACCAGATCCAAAACAACCATGCATTAGAAACCCTGGAAAGAACTGCTGGTGAGGGCTTCACACTGACTTACCTCCCAACACTGAGAAACACAGGAAAAGAATAATAGCTTATTCATTGCTAATGGTTTCATTTTATCAGTAACAACACAACCAGTATTCACAGCAACTGTACTGCTTTACAGCCTTTTTAACAGTTATGTACGCTATTCATTTTACAAAGGCTTGATCAGGCACAGGGCATACACTGAGGGTAATTACTCCCCACACTTTTGCTGAAGGTCTGGTCTGTGAGACCAGATCTCCCAATTTCACATGGCAGCTGCCTGTCTCAGTATAATTAGACACTGGACTTTCTGAAGACTATGTCTGTGTGTACGCATCTCGCATGCCAGATCATGAAAGAGCCACACTTACATGAAAAAGCAGAAAGTAACGTGGAAAGTCATCTCAGCGAGCAGTCAAGTGACTTGTACCCATGACAAAAGGCTGAAGTGGGATGTTGATCCCCAACTGTGCTTACCTACAAAACGGAGGAAACCTCTCTACAGGAGTAGCACCGCGAAGGGAGGCGCGCTGTGTCTTTGAAATGCAACCTGACCTAAGCCACTCTTCCCTGTCTGAAGTTTGTGGAGCCTTATTTGTTTTGAACGTTGCAATACTAGTCCAGCAATATGCAATCAGGCTACCAACACAAGCATGCAACTTTCATTTCACATTAATCCCAGATATTCTTGTGTGAGCATTAAATTAACGTGCCTTGGAAGCACAGGCACACACACAGAGGCAGGCAGGTGAGGTCCTGCAAGGCTAACTGGAATCAGCTGGGATGCCATTTGTAACCCGCAGGAACTAATAGAGCACAGCTGAGCACCAGCCAGAGCTGGTAAAGAGAGAAGAAGAATGAATTTGGCCTGGGAAAAACAGGAGAGTTATGGGACCATGTTTAGCACTGGAGCTGAGCTACAGGTCCAGTGAGAAACCCTTAAAAAACGAGTCTGGCTTGCTAACTTATCCTTTATAAGCACGAGACACTGACAAGAGAAAAACTAGATATTCTGTGACCTGGGGATTAAATTAGCAAAGTTTATGCTTCATTTGGAAGCTCTGAATCTTAAACCAAGATCAGTTTATATAATCTTTTTAGTGTATCAATTTTACTGCCACACTTAACATAAATAAGGGCTTAGGTTACTCGCGAGGATTATGAGTAGAAAAAGCACCCTGCAATTTGGAGAAAAGAATTTTCTTTGTGCTGATGTCTGCACATTGGACAGCACGTGCGATTAGCTCTCCTTTCTCGGGTCTTAATAAACATATAGCTAAGTTAAAAACATGTATGCTTATAAAAAGACATGATAAACATTTGCAGTCTTAGTTTGAACTGTATGCACCATATATAATGACATATATGGCACTAGATCCCTACCACCATAAATGCTAATGCACAGAAAGCGAAGATGAAGACGACTGAGGCTGGGGCAATCTCTGCAGAGTACGACGTTGCTGATACGCTGCAGCAGCTACCTAAAAAGTAGGCTTGTCTTTCATCCTGCTAGGAACTTTCTTGGTATTGACAAAATTGTCTGTGCTTTGAAGTCTCTGCTGAAAGATGGGCTAAACCCAGAAGAAATAAATAGAAGTTTTTGCCTTCCGCAGAGTTATGTTTTATTTATAAATTACATTAAACTTACGGAGTGATTGTCATGGACACCCGCGCAGGGACTGGAAAGGAACATTTGTGAGAAAAGAGTTGACAATCTCCTCAAGTTAACCCATGGGATTCTTCAGTGCTCAGTCTCCTGTGTCTTTAAATGTACTTTAAGGTAAACATTTATTAGTTGTACTTTTAAAAACATTATTGCTTTGTTGCTACCCTGGTTATAGCTACGGCTTGTCTAGAGTTTTATACATTACACACCCATCTTTTCTAAGAAAATTAAGTTAATTCGAGTAAATAGAAATATACAACTTCCAGCATCAAAATTTCTTCACTCTCAAAGCACACTTTCCTCCCTGATTATTAAGACCACATCTTCTTTTTAGTTCCTATTGGTCCCAGCATTGGCATTACTAGGCACCAAACAGTGTTGTTCAAAGCTGGCTTCCTCCATCACAGACCTTGCTAAGGGGGCTTATGCTTCGACGACAGACTACTGTAATTTCCGCGGCTACATTTTCTGATGTCCTTTCACTGAAGATAAAATAAACTTTGGCGAAGGAGGGTTTAAAGCAGATCTTACTAACAGATTTGACTGAGAGCAAAAGTAGAAAAGTAGTAGTGCCATTAATGAAAATACCAGTGTCAGTTCAAGGTTGGAAAGTGAGACTGGTCCCTCTGTAAACACCCGTAAGTACGACCCTTGATTTTGTATGTGGGGGCTGTTACGAATCTGTTAGAAATGTACACAGAGATTGCAATTAACTTTGGGATCTGGATTATCTTCGGAGGCAGGCTTAAAAACATGTTTCCTACTAAAATGACACAGATTTACATTTCCAGATCTCCTTGAACAGGGTTGCACACAATCAGCCTTCATCACTATGGAGGAAAAAATAGTATCACCACTAAGGTCATTAAAAATAGAACAAAAGAGTGCTTTTGTTGGGTGACTGCTGCCACAAACCTCTCTATTCTTTCTGTCTGTAGGAATTGAACTGAATATCGTACAGTCTAGAAGGTGTCTTTAATTGATTTGCAACCACTGAAGTTTCTTGAAGAAATAGCACTTATCACCAAAGTAAACATGAATAAATGTAATTCAGTTGCTATCCTAACATTAACCTCAGCATTTCATTTTGAAAGATAGGATAACTCATAACTGATTATTTCATTTTCTCATAACAAATATTAAATCTTGAATAAGTCACTCATACAACTTCTTACATTAATATCTCAAAAGCAAGTCAAAATGAAAAAAAATGTTTTGCAGGGCTTTCAAGAAGGACTTTGATATATGTATCTAGGTATTTATTAATTTCTGAGAGCTACCACTTTTATAAGGTATTTAACTGAATCAAGTAATCTGCTCCCAGGCCATAATTACCTTTGAGAGTGGAGAATGTTCAGAGATCCATCAGTATTCAAGGCATGTGAGGAATAGTAAATCTTGTGATACTGGGTATTATTTCCACTTCCACACTAGGCCATACAGACTGAATCCACATGGGAAGCCCTCTTTCAAATTAATCTTAGCCCTCCCTTAACACACAGACCACTATGGCTGCACAATTGAGTTCTGAACAATCTGCAGACTGTTTTGGGAACCAGCATTACCTTTTTAGCACAGCAGCTAAAATATCTATTCAGGGCATTCAAGCATGACAAGCACTCTCCTGTTTTCAGTCTCCACTCCTCCAGTTATCTCTGACTATTTATTAATTCTTTCATAGGTTATGAAAATCATTAACCAGGAATTTTAATTTTAAAAATATATTTCTATACGGTTAGCACTCAAATTCCTTCTCATAATCAGTGAAGCACATGCTGCGCAATGGATTATATTCTCAAGCTTTTCCTATTAAAAACTGCATCTTAAATCACACCACAATACGGTCTCTTGCAGGACTCAGTACTTAGAGGTATTGAGATTTGTGTCCTACAATCCTCATCTAACGATTGCATAATTTTTGCATTTTCATCTTTTACGGTCTTTAAATCCTTCCCCTTTTCTAAGGCTCATTTTTAATGTATTGCATATGACAAGTAACCCAACACACGCTGAATTCTTCTACTATAAATTAATTGCTGAAAAGAGTGGGAACAAATAAAGTATTATTAGTGCATGCTGGGAGGCATCTAACACAAATCTGTGGCATTCCCTGCTACTGCCCCACACCAAATTCAAGGCTAGGTGAAGTGCTCTTTAATATTTCATTCTCAAGTTTGAGGTGTGTTCTCCGGCTGCCCAATTTCCTCCACTTGATTTTATGGCAGAAAGCAAAACTACATTCCCACCAGCTGTTCCCCAGTCAGAGCCTGTGTGTCTCTCCTTTCTTCTTCTGAAGGGTTTATCTTTCGTACACCACCCACACAGAATTGGGCAATAGTTGCAGGCACAAAGTTTAGATTTGGATCTGAACAGCCTCAGAGTCTGCAAATGTGGGAACGTATTTTGGCTCAGGATGATCAAGACCCAGACTTCTTCCTCTCTTTTTGGAGGAGGAAGCATTCAGTGCAGGGAGAAGCTGTGTGGCTACAGTATAAAACTGATAAAGATGCATTAATTGCCAAACACTGTGCCCTGCAGAAATTTTCATCCTCACCATGGGGCTAATGGGCTAATGTTGTAGCACACAGATTTTGCTGCTTGGATCACAAGACAATGTTTTTTTCTAGATGGATTTTGGACAATTTTCTTCGCGTTCTTTGTTAGAAATGTCCATATCGATTCAGTGATGTTCTCTTTATATTGGACAAGAGGAATCACTCTGCCATCCCTCCCACCAAAGAGAAAGAAAAACTACTTGACCTATTTATAAATGTCCTGTAAGAAAGCTTCCTTATATCATGGTTAAATGATTCATAATAAGGTAAATACTATGTTATCATTAATTGAAGTTTTCGAGTAAGTATCAGTAAGAAGCAGGAGCCTGCACAAAAAGGGTAAAATGACCTTCTGAGCAATTTAGTAGAGGATATGTATATTTTTCTTATTGCATTATTATTATTTGACCAAAGAAAACTTATAAACTAGCAGAGAGATTGGGTCTTCTGTTTAAGTGGAGATGTAATCTCTCCATTGTTCCTCGTGCATGTTAACTTTTTATAGTAGGTAGGCTTTTAAAAAAGCCAGAGAAATATTTCCTGTCATCCAGTACTCATGCTTTAAATGCAAATTATTTGTCAATCAAGTATATATCTCATGATTTCAATTTTTTTAATAAAATTAACCACTAGATTTAATTCAGTCACCCACCTGTACAGTCCTCCAGCCAGTCAGTTATGTTCACCCCACTGAACCTGAAACAGTTCTCCCAGGCTGTCAAGGTGACAGCTTTAGTGGGTGTGCAAGTAGCCGAGTCCCCCAGACAGTGATGGGAGACACTTGGGAAAGCCCTCTGAGGTCTCCTCTCCCCACCACTCCTACGTTGCTCACAGCACCAGCCCCCATGAGACATTCAGCAAGGCCACCACCATATCTCTCCCCCTTCCCATGCTCCCCACATCCTATGACTTACAGAGGAGGGAGAAAGGATTTGGCAAGCCTTAGCTGGATGCTGGGGCTTGTTCCAAATGCTGAGGTTGCTACTGGGATCGGGTGTTGGTCATGGTGTTGAATGCCTTATTCCCCTAGGAGATTTACTGGGTGAAGCGACACTCAGGACTCTGTGTCATCTTCCAGCAAAGGCCCTGAGAGGTGTAAAAGAGCAAAGATGTCACCTCTGCACCACTCCACAATAAAAAGGATCACACTGTGCCTTTCCCACGCAGCCATGGATAGTAATCCCAATGGGATAATGACTTGAAAATTAAACTGAAATCTCCATGTCTAACTGTACTGCGATGTCTGTGTGCCTCATTGTGTCCACATCAACATGGTTCCAAGACAAATAAAGAGAAAAGGCTCAAAAGCTGGGCTTCAGGCCAGTAAACACCATTGCTGTTGAACTATGTTGCAGATGAAGCCACTTTAGTTGCTTATAACTTCCAGACAAACGGGGTGGGATGTTGCAATTACATGACTGACCTCTCTAAAGGTTTTTCACCCAAAACTTCAATCTGTGAGAAATATTTAACAGTTCTTGAGCTATTTAATGAAAAATGTTTCAAAACAATAGGCATACCTTTTTGATGAGTCTGACATAACACCATGTAATCTATGGAAAAAACAGCATTCTTCAATAATAATCATTGAAAACCCTTTACTATGAAAACTTTTTCATCAGTCTGTCATCAGTGTGACAGAACAGAGTTCTGTTGTCACTCGAAAGTTGCTAAATCCAGGAAGAGTTAATTTTACGAAAGAAACCCAAAGCAGTGACTTCCAGAACTCTTACAGAAGATTTTTACCCAGGCTTTGCATTATAATGAACTCTTTATGATAACATGCAAAAAAATCCTTCTGAAACAGCAAGTCAGTGGCTGTCAGGAATTGTAACTGGTAACTCACCCCTCTACTACTGGTACCTAACAGGCAAGAAATCGGATATTTAGTGTGGTCAGCTAGCATCAATATCCCCACCACTATTTCTTTTGTCAAAATGATCTGATAACAGTGAAGATTCATACTTTAAGCTAAGTTGGGTGCTTCACCTCTCAGCAAATTCAGTGCAGGATGAAGACTCTGATGGCGAAGGATTTGAAGGACCAAAGCTATGAGCCTCCTCTCTCTGTGGACTCTGTATGGAGCTTAGTTTCACTGTAATAGTCATGTATGTTGGAAATTGTCAGTGAGACCTTTCCTCCACCTCAAGAAAAACTAAAATCACAGCCATATTTCTGACTGGAAAGACAAATAGATGATCCCAGCTAAGGTTAGCATTTCTTCTAAGCACATTAGATACTCCTTAAGTCATTCTGAATTTTGTGAAACAGGGGAGCATATCAGACTATTATACATGTATTAACACCTACACATATGTAAAAATACACTTTAAGAAGACTTTCATATGTCAGCTTTTCAATAAACAAAGTATTTAGTTTAACATGATGGAATTTACATTATGTTTTCTTTCTAAGTTTAGTCTCTGTCACCCAAATGAAGTTTCAGGCAGCTGCTTTGTCTGCCTGATACATTCCCAACCTCCTTTAATATTTCTATTTTCACCGGTTCTAAGATTTCTTTGTTGTTCATTTTTCTTTTACAATCCAGGACACAGTTAGTTCTCAGCTGATACTGCAACTCTCTGAAGAGAGCAATCCTTCTTCATAAGTCTCGCTGAGGCCAAAAATAGCTCTGTCAGCTTCTGACAGGCTGAACTTAGCCAAGTGAAATGTTTTAACATTTTATCATCTTAATGAACAGGCTTATTTATAATGTGGACAACTTTACTGTCATTGTATGCAGACTGCTGAATAGATTATGGAATGCATTTGTTTGGGGAATGCTGAATATATTAAGAAATATAATTTTTGACCAAAGGACAGTTGTCTTAGACACTGTAAACAATTTAAGATGCAATATTCTTAGCCCATTTGAAATAAAGGGGTGGCTTAATGGTAACATCTATAACTGTGAAAATACCTGAAGAAAGGAACCTCACAATGATAAATAACTAACCTCCAAATCAGAAATTTGCAATATGCAAAAATTATCATTAAAAACCCCTATAACCAGTGAAAGTATTACTATTAATGCAATACTGGAAATAAATTGTAGACTAAATATCTACAGATACCTTTAGCACTTTATAGTAGAGGAGGAGGGTTAAAAGTACAAAATAAAAAATCTAACAGAAAAAAAAGCGTGGGTTAAACAATTGCTTACCCTCTTTTCTGCTACCTCATCCTCTCCTGTAGACTCTTTGCCATCATGTTCATCTCTCAGGGTTGGCATATGTTTTTTGTGTGCTGGCTCTCTGTTTAAAGTTGTATATCCTATGTGTTCATAAATTGGATTTATTGTCATCTTGGCAATGTATTCAGCTGCCTTCGTTTCAATATAAAGAGTAATCAATCCATCTGTCACCAGGTCATGGATGGACTCAAAACGTTTCTCCCCAACAAAGTGCTTTCCATCGTAGTAGAGTCTGAAGTTTCTGGTTTGACTTCCAAATCTGCCTCAATGAAATGGGAAAGTTTTTTTTATAAAGAACAGTAAGTAGAATAAAAAAGAATAAGCAAGCCTTTGCAAACAATAAAAAACACTTTATCACTTAAAGCTGTGACTATGCTCTGTGTCTGGTCCAGACGAGAATGAAAAACTCAACTACTACTTAGCACAGATAGGAAGGAGAGATCAACAACTGCAGATAGCCAAAACAGTGACTGTCCCAGAAGGAGCTGTTTGTTCTCTTATTCTTTTAGCCCCTCCATTATCCCGTGGAAAAACTGAAAATTACTTCACACTCTTTATGGCTTTTTTTAGTACTTTACTACTTTACATTGCCGTAGTCAATTTGCTTGGCTCTGATATGAAGAGTTCTCATAACAGAGTCCTCTATTACAGCTGATCAATACGGAGTTTTGATGCTGTCTCGGACCTCTGCGCCCCTGCTTGCTTGCAGGAAGAGGCCATTCAGGGTTCAGCTGAGCTCCAGTGCCAACAATTACACTGAAGCAGCACCGCTGCCAGAACTGGAGCGGCACAGGACAAAATGGCACAAGGGCAAGCATTCTTTATTCCTGGCCAAAGGCCAAGGACTAACTCTTCAAGCTTTGTACAAAAGTCCTTCTGTGTTATGCTTGTTAAGTCCTGAGCTTCAAGCAAATCTTTGTAATATACAGGATATATAACGCATAAGCTATCTGACGCTGGCAATGCTGCAGTCGGGGTGGAATAGGATTGTGATACAGCCTCTTAGCAACCATAAGAATGCCAATTTTACCTGAATATTAGCATATTTTAAAAAAATGTACTTTGAATCTGCAACAATTTTCTGCCTGAAAGCAATCTAAACGTGTGAAATAACACCAGTTTGCACTTGGCAACAACCAATGCATTTCCTGGGGAGAAGATGGAGGCAAGAAGCTGCTTTCACAGCTCACGCCAGTGTTATTCCTCGGTCAGACAGCAGCAAGGGCGGCTGCTTAGGGTATTGGGCCCCCTTGCGAGGTCAGATCTGCCAAAGAAATATTAAAAACTAAATTCGAAAGGATGGATTGCTTTCATTTTACAATCAAATGCTTCATAGGAGATGTTAAGGAACCAAGTAAACACTGGTGCTTTGCTGAAGTGGCTCCTTTTTAATTGGGCCTTGTCAAACAGGGGAAAACATAATTTTAGACTTTGCCTCAGATGAAATATTGCACTCTTCTTCCAAATATGGGCAAAAACACTTGTTCTGTGATGTATATTTTTTTTCTTGGGTTCTGAATCAAAATGCCAAACCTTCCCATCCCCCATCAATAATCTGACAGTAACTTCAGGAACTGCTATTTTTACGCAATGCTCAAACGTGAGGGGGCCCTCAGGAATCCGCGTCCTGCTCCGTAAGAAAAGAGGACACGATGTGAAGGAACTACCTGGGCATTTTACTGGAAATAAATTGGTACTTCTATGCACATTTTTATGCCACACCAACTAAAAGTTCACTGAATCAAACCAAAAAGCGAGAAATTACAAAATGACAGAAAGAAATACATTTTTACCCAATGCTAATTTCATCGCAAGATGCAATTCTGAGTGAATAGAAGTCATTCAGAAAGTAGAAAGATAATGTCCTAAGTTACAGCAGAAGGGGTAGGAACATGTTCAGGCGCATTCGTCAAAGCATCTTTCTACTCAGCGTAGCGTGTGACAAACAAGCTTTGACCATGAGACGTACTCCTTGCACACCCTCCGCTGTCAGAGAAGTCAACACGAGCCAAGAGTGCTCAGCCCTCTGCAGTGCCAGAGCGAGCAACCTTCACTGCCTTCTGCTCAAGTCAGTGGGAATAATGCACATGGAGCACATGCAAGCACTATGATGTTAAAATTTGACAGGAGAACTGAGTAAGTTTGAAGGTGAAGAATAATGGGCCTTAAATGACAATATGCAATAGAATTATTTTTTATTAAGAGATGTAGCAGGTGAACTGCTGCTCTAATCAGTAACATATGCTCCGACAGTACTTATGGCAGAGTTTTAAACAAGTTGAAGGTCACTTATTGCTCTTAGCTTTCTAGAAGAGAAAGTATTACACTAATCTTATCAACAGAAGATAAGGCCCAGAAAGACTTCTCAGGGCCTATTACTAAGTACACATGGTGTCTTGATTTTAGTAACATCCTTCAGAGTCTAAAACAAAGTTCTGAAGAGCAAGATGGCCAAATGCAGAGAACGAACAAGAGTTCTTAAAGGGTTAACCCTCTTCCCATCAGGGTCTGTAGGTGCATGCTTCTACCCCAGCTATGTTTTACTGAGCAGCCCCTTCGCTGTACATCTGTTCAGACTGCTGCACATAAAGTGTGTCTTTGAGAGATGCTACAAGGAATAGGATTCCCAAAAGTACATAATCTTTATCCCACTGTTCCTGACCCACATTTCAGCACACAAGTATCTCATAGATAATGTTCCACAGTTTTAATTCTTTAACAGCATCCCATCCCTAAACTCATCTCTCTCGTAAACCTCACAAACACACTGAAACTTCCTCCTGTATGGATCTGGGCACTGCACATCAATTTCTTTTGGAATGTGTGGCCTTCCAAAGGTACATTCAACTTTCTTGGTTTAAAATACATTAGGATAATTTAACAATTACCACTTAAAGGTATTTAGACAAACAAATTACTCTGCATCAGTGTCATAACCACTTGGAAAAGGTGCTTGCATATCAGCTGCAAGAGGTGAACACTGAATGGTTTGCCTTCATCTGATTTCCCATTTGTTGCAAATCAAACTTTTTTCTCTATATTCATTTCTTGTTGGATACCTTATGGGGAAATGTACTGTTTTTCAAATAGAATCCTATTAGCAACAAGGAGAAAAAAAAAGAACCAAACAAATCCCCACAAATCAATGAAAGACCAATCTCTTACAAAGACTGTACCATCAATAATGTGTCTCAGCCTGTTTTTTCTCTTTCAAACTCATTTAAATTTATTTCTGACCACACAATGTTACTATTTTGATCAAATTGCAATATAAATGCAAACATACATGTCCAAATGCAAATTATCAATTAAAATTTAATCTTCAGTCCCTTCAGTCTTACTTAAAACTATGGTTTAAATTTTTCCATTAGCAAGAATATTTCCTTATGTTTACTTTCTATAACATTACTGCAGCCTGGTTAATTATACATCACCGTGGCAACTAAGTAGAGCCAACGTTTGATATTTCAACTTCCTGATGGTCTCTTCCTAAAGGCAAGCACTAGTACCAGCTGTTTTTTGTTTAAGAAATAGAAAGCAGGACACAGATAATGTATGTTCTCTTTTGGTTTAAACAGGGTAACATTAGATGTTTTTCCAAGAAAAAGAAATAGACCTCTGACATGTCAAACAGTCTCATTGTGTCCACTGTGCATTTGTTTGCAAGCAGCAGGACTACAGATAAAAGACTTTTTTATTCCAAGTTGCCTGAAAAGCAATCACTCTGTCTAGTCCCTTTGGTTGCCAGTGGGGCAGAGTGGATAACAACGTGGGAAAACGGATTAAATGGTAGAGCAAATGTGGCTAGTAATAAAGGACTGAGGAGTTGAATTAGGTATCATAGCATGAGAGAGACAGGCTTCAGACACAGCCACCTACTCTGTATGCAGCATTCACTGATGAAACAAAAGAAGTGAAGGACCGAGAGCCCATCCGCACTTTCTTACCATCTAAGAAGATGGATTTTACTGTCCACGTACAGAATTGTACAGTAGCTATTCACCTCTTTCACAGGCTATTTTATGATGAGAAGAGTATCTAGACTTTATTTAAAATGTGTAGCTGCTACCAGACCACAAAGTTAACGCCTCTAGGGACTACTCGTGTCCTCATTAGTTTCAAGCAACTTCATACACTGAGCTGGGAAATCTTAAGTTCTCATACATGTGCCTGAAGGTCACTTGGACTTAAAGTCCCCTTGGAGAAAAAGTATCTTAATGTGCCTTGCGGCCAGAAGGTAGAAGTCTCACTTAAAATTAGGTGCCAGAATTTCAGCTCTAAACTTCCGAAAACTCTCAACCAACACTTAAGACCAGTGTCTTGACACTCCATAAAAAGCCACAGAAATATACGCAATCTTGCAATCAGGAATGTCTCCTAATCATGCTGTGTTCATGTGAAAGAAAACAAATTATTCCACAGATCCTCTTTTGGCTCATTTCCTTGTCCAAGAAACACGAGTCTTGCATGCAGCCAAAACCTCTTCTACACAGTTATCCCTGAAGGTCTCCAACTCCTGAGAGCAGCTCATTTTTGTTTTTTTTTTATTATTTACTGGCAATAACATTTCTGAGGATGGCCAGGGAATTGTGGAACTTGCCATCTTCCCAGAGTACCTGCCTGACAAATAGCATCATCTCCAAAACCTTAGCAGGAGTTTACAAGAACACAATACGCATAAATGAAATCAAATGCATTAGGGATCAAAAGTAAAGGTGCATTTTATGTAAGTGGAGACAAAAAATCCTCATTGTCTGATATGGCTGAGAAAGGTGGCAGAGTACAGCCACTATAAAGAGTTTTCCCGAGCCATTTGGAAGGGTAGCACTGGCTGGCTGGCTGACTGTTGCTTGATGAACGTTGATTAGGTATAAAGTTATCCCTAAAACCTGATCAGACCCATGCGCTGGCTGAATGCATGACAGTTTAGTTTAGCATGGAAAAAGTGTGGCATCCTTCAGAACAGAAAACAAATCCCAGAGCTGGAACTGCAACGTGTCTACCTCGCGCCAATGCAGACACAACCTTCAACTCACTCCGTCTAATCGGGATCAAGTAAAAAAAAAAAATCAGAGCTGGTGCTGTATCATTGACAACAGCCTCTCAGCAGTCTCTCTCAATTGAGACTGAAGACCTTTTACCTGCATCACTGCCCAGATTTCCTTGTCCAAGAGGGAAACAATATTGTGCAAACAGCATGCTGCAAACAGCAGGCAGTGAGGACCAGAGCAATGGCACTTTCCTGTGGATCGTGGGCACTGTCAGGGACAACACAAGTGAGAGAGAGACAACTGCTCTAGGGTATTGGCAAGTAGGTAACAGCTGCTGAAAACAATGAAGACTGAAAGTGTTATCAGCCCTTGGTACCTTTAATGGTGTGTTTCACAAATAAATCTAACAAAATAATAAGAAAAGTCTTCTTTTGTCTTAATGTCTTATTTTACTTTTAACAGCTGATTTTCACCATCTCAAACTCTGAACAAATGTCAGCTGATCAAGGACCCTGTTTGCTATTAATATGCAGTAAGATCACTTAACACCCAAGATCACTCTTAATGTTCTTGATCAGTGACAGATCATTTGAAAATAATCTGGCTCTGGAAAGCAGCTCTTGTATAGATGTATTACCTCTTCTTAGTACTGTGCTTGCATGCCCTATTCCATTTAAACTTGATATAAGTCCCTGGAATTGATTTGATGATTGAATCAGAATCAATACCAATGTTTTGGGCAATGTTTTACTGCTTTTTCTACCTGATGAAACCTCCGTGCTTCCTGGGAAAAGACTCTCTATGGTCAGTGATTAAGACACATTTTAAGTCTATATACACACGGAAAGTAGTAAAAGCCTTATATCTTCTCTTTAAATGAAAGCAGTATTTGGAAACCTATGTCAACATGCCTGGAATAGCAGGAACGTTAGTAACTTTCACAGTTTCATATTAAGCAGAGAGTTATGTTTCTTTACCAAAAATTTTGAAGAAATGTTCTCCAAGAGTTAATTTTACAGTGCGACTTGATGCTACTGAGAGCTTTCCTATTATTCAAAGCAGAACTGTGTTTTAATTCTTCTAAGCTAACCCTCACCAGTGTCTGCTCAGCAAACTTCAAAATGTACGTGCAAATTTTACTCTGCCTATATATAACATTTTAATTTTAGGTCATATATGACATTGTTTTTCTGGCAAATTTAGAAGTAGAACAACATCAGATCTGTAACGGAAATTCCACTGCAATCATGTGTCCTATGGAGAGAGAACTGCCATAGCATAATGCTCAAACACATTCATTTTTTTTTCACTTAGAGCAGCTTTTCCTACAAGGGTTTAACCTACTCATGACTGTCACATTTCTTTTTTGCTTCCACTAAAAGCAACTTGCTCTTAATTTATCTGACTAAGACAATATGCATATTTTAATTCAGTATATCAAGGAAACCTGAGTGGAAGACATCAAGTGAAAACCCAAAGAAATGTCCTTATCATAAAATAGCTTTACAAGTGCAAAAGGGGTTTTTGGAGAGCAGAGTGGAGAAAGATTGTTTTTGTTGTTGTTCCTGTTTTGGTTTTGTTTTTTTAATGTACACTCTACAGGTTGTAGAGTGTACTCAAGAAGTCAAAGCTTATATTAAACAAAAAAAAAAAAAAAAAAGAAAAGAAATATTTTTAAAATTTCCCTTAGATGAAAAATAACTTCAGTAAGATTTCTGTTCCAGAGAGATTCTGTCAAATCTGATTTACCTTAAGCCACTGTTAATCCCAACCTTACAATGCAGGTTTACTTAACTTACTTAAAGTTATTACACAATTTGCTACTTACTTAAGGTGTTTTCTGAATGTATTCTACCTCTGATCTTCTAGTAATCACTCACCATTTTTTCGTGAACAGTGAGATTCACCAATATACTCATCCTGCTCTCTAAAATGTTTTTTCCTCAAAGCTGCATTCCTTAACAATAAACAAGCATAATAATGCAAAATGAAATGGTTCCTGCATATGCAATATGCACTGTTAGAATTTTTGGGGCTACTAACAGCTCATCAATAAAGATTGATACCTTTTCTATTGTTATATTCTGTTTTTCTAGAATACAATTTCTTCTTTTGTGCAAGTGCAGCAGTAGGTGGGGGGACAGATCTTGATTTATTACTGAAACTGTTAGAGTTCATTTACTCATCTCAAGTTATAAAAGAAAAAAAAATTAGCTTGATTCTCTTCCTAGCACCTATCAAATCAGGAGGAACTATACTTGATTCAGCTGAGCTACATCAAGCATAAAAGAAGGAGAAGGAAGAGGAAAACTGGGCCAGATAACATTTATTGCTGTCAGTTGTTTTAGTGTTTGAATAATTCATAAATATTTTGATGAAAACAATTATCAGATTAAACAACAATATGAGGCTATTGTGTGTTATTTTGAAAACATATTTATAAAGCATCCATAGTATCTACAGCTGAATGACTTCTTTGCTCATTGATGAAGCACAGGAGAAAAGTTGTTTCTCCAAACACAAAAAATTTATAAATACGTATTTCAAAAGCATACAAAAGAAGAGGCCAGCCAAAAGGACTAACTTGAAGATATATTTCTAACTAGCATTTTATAAAAGCAATAGAGCAAAAAGGCATTCCAGTAGAACCTGCAGAAGGCAGAAAACACATGTATCCTTTTGACAGCAGAGGGAATGGGGAGGAGAGCGCAATGTATGCTATGTACATGTATACACAATTTAATTATCAACTGATTACATTATAATTTGACTTTTTACTACTTCAACTCCAACAGCGCCTAGAAGCTTCAAACCAGGCAGACATTATACACCATAAACATAGCACAGAACAACACGGATTCCTGCTCAGGAGCTGGGAGCAGTTTGACTGGGGGTAGTTTGAGAGATGGGGTACAACTTTCAGTTTGTCTGGGCCATTTTTAAGAGATCTTAGACCCGTGTACTGAACAGGCATGTGAGACAATATGGGAAAGAAAATACCCTCTCTAGGGGAGAAATGAAGCATGGAAAACTTAAAAGCCTCGAGCCAAGTCATATGTAACACCAAGAAGTGAGCCCAGATCTTCTGAGCTCCACCACAGTGCCTCACCACAAGCCCCATGCCTCTACTGTGCACCAGATTACAGTAGATTTTTGTGATGCAGCAGCAGCTATAGTCAAAGGTGAAGGACATGGCATAAAATGAACATGAGCTATATGCACTGAGCACAGACAGCTCTTGGACAAGTTACCAAAAAGTTCACACCACCACCAAAGCAGAGAATATTCCTCTGAGAAGTGCTGAACTTACATGAGCAGGAGAAAGACTGCAGCAAACTGAATCGCCAAAGATAAATTAAGACACTCTAGCCAAAGGAAAACAGAGCTGACAACAACAACAGATGGGAAGAGGAGGGATGGAGAACAGGAACACAGCAAGAAGACATGAACCATAAGGAAAAAAGCATTCTAGTCTGTGGGAGTGCCTAGGTAGCCAGTTAATTACTCATTAAGGTTAGTAGCTCTTTATTATTATTCTAAATACCTAAGCAAAGCCACCTCAGTAGTGCCCAGGTGCACTTACACAAGGCAGATGACATGCAGGACAGCTATGCTGTTTACTGGTAGCTGAACCTTCCATGTTGTTGACAAAGTAACGGAGGATATTATTCAGTATGAAATTTTATATAGGAAAAGAAACTTCTTTTACATGGAAGATCATTTAAATAGAGGTCCAATTGTTTTACTTTAGAGCAGAAAAGCAAGCTCCAAAATTTATCGGCACACTTTTTTCCCCCCTGAGGCTAGCACTAGCTCGTGTGATGTACGCAGCCAACAGAATGACAGCTTTAGTTTCAGCAGAATTTAAGCCTTCATAAAAGAAGTATTTGGCTCTTCAGAAGAAAAAAAAAAGCCCAGCATATTAGCTGGCATACCTGTTGTGTTAGCCTATTAAAATAGCTTTAAGCATGAACTGTTTCTTTCATTTAAAAGAAGCCGCAGATACCCGAGTGGCCAATTTTTGAAACTCACCTGAATTCTGCGCCTGTGGAAGTGTGACGGGCTAAGCCTGGGGGAGAAGGAAGAGTCCCTCCCCGAGAGCTTCAGCCGGCCACAGAGGAAGGAGCACTCTTTTGCCATCTCATGCAGAATAAAGAAAACGGATCAAAGGGGGTCAGGCTGAAACGTATTTATCCCACAGATAGGTTTGATCACATTTTGGAGCAATTCTATTTAACCCAGCTAAGCTTTAAAGTCGGGGTGTGTGCGTGTGTGTGTATACATGTATGTATGTATAGCTTCCCAGGTTTTTCAGCTAGCGACCAAGGAATATTGTGTAAATATTTTAGAAAGGTTTCTAGAAACTGAATTCAGCCCTTGCTACTGCCAATCATTGCATTTGCAAATCAGGTAAAAAAAATACACAGATAGAAAGATATGCAAAGTTTAGTCTTTAAAACGGTCTTTATCATTTTTTCCTACCAACTAGCATGATGTCAGAATGTAGTTACCACGGTAAAGTGAAGGGATGCAGTCAGCTACTGTTTTGCTGGGCTCCTTCTGACTACTTATAGATCAGCTGTGGATTCAGGATAAACTATGACCAAATTTTGATACATTTATAACTAAAAAAAGTGTAATTCAGCTATTATCACATAAGTAGTTTCAAACAATTCTTCTTTCCCCAATTCCTCTCATATGTCCCAGCCTGTACAACGAGGCTTTCCAGCAGAGTGCAGATGCACAGTTTTAACCTCTGAATTCAAGAAGCCTTTTGCAGATGTTGAATTTTACATGCATAAGTCATCCCACGGCAATCAACGGATGTTCTGGAAGAGAACTACATGTGTGTCCCAAAAGAGCCCACTGAAAATGAACAGCATTCGACTACCAAAGCAATTGTCCCCTGAAATTAAAAAGGTTCGTTTGCAGTGTTATGCTCTAACAGCCTACCAATTGTGTCTCCTTTTAAAATATCAATGGCTAGTTTCTTAACGCAATTTCATAATTTAGGGAGAGAGAACATGCGTATCAATTTCTTCCACAATACATGTAGTTGGTCGACTAAACTAAGGATTACTAATTTTTGACATTTATTTCGCCTCAAGAATTCTCTCCTGATGCCACATAATCTTGAATGTGCCCTAACCCCCAAACATAAAGAAAACATGACTCATAATCACGGCTGACATTGTTACCTTTTTTTTTTAATCATGCTGCAGAACCTTATTTCGATTCATTCTCAGTATCACAACAATAGAATTTGCAGGAAGGGAAACCATGGTAACCAACTAAACGTGCTACAGCAGATATCTGCTCAAAAGAACATGCAGTACCATCACACTTCAACGCCTACCACTAGTACAATCTCTACCCATTTCCTCTTCATCTTCATCCTAATTATTAAACAAGCTCTCAACCACAAAAGGCTACATTGCGAACCACGTCTTATTGTTACTGTCATTTGCTATAGGTCCTAGCATTAAGCACTGTACTACTTTTTTGCCAAATTTAAAAGCAGATCTAATACCTCCAGGAGTTAATTAGGAATTTTTGGTTCTTTTCATCTGTTTGGAACAGCTAATAACATTACAATATATTTTATCTATTTTCATTGTCACATAGACTTGCTGATATGTATGGACACACATATATACCTACAATAATTTTCTCTTGTTAGTAATTTTTTTTAAACTTCAGGGTTGCAAAAAATTTTCAGTGGCATTCTCTGATTAATTAATTAGTAAACATGGTGAATTCTGCTGTGCTCTGTTTGTTTTTTTTTAATAAGCTATGACAAACCACATCCATGATTAAGTACAGGCATTAAATATAGTATGGTGCTGATTTGCTGCTCTCATTTGTGTTTATGGTTCATTCTCTTTTATCCAGTGTTTGAACTGATACAATTTCACAGGCCTTCTTAGGCTCTGAATGTCAATTTTATTTGAAATAAATATTTAGCCAAACTCACACACCTAAAACAACACTTAAATTATCATTTTCTTTTTCTCTAAGAACATACTTCTACTTCTGTTACAAATTCTGAGAAATTTGTTTTCTGAAAACAAAACCTCTTTTGTTTAAAATTTAGATTTAAAAGGTAGTCCATCTTAAAAAAAAGTCATGATGCAAATTAATTGCACAATAGTGGATGAAAACAGACAAAAAACAGCTTATCAGAAGATGTTCAAAGTGCAGCTTATTATATAAATGGAAAGCAGATTTTACAGTAACTGACCGGCAACCTTAATAACTGAAAAGTTTTCCGGGGCAAGGATCACTTTTTCTACCTTATTAAAGAAGAAGAAATATTAAAAATCTTTGAACTCAGTTAACTATTCCATAGTATTGCACTAAGAATATTTGACTGCCTCGGTTAAGCCTGCAAAAGCTATTATTCCTCCTGTCCTATATTTGGTCATTTAATCGGTGCTAGGCTATGTCTGTACCTATTGCAGCTCAGGAACAAGATCTTTAGATTTACTAAAGCTAGTTCTATAAAAGCCTCAGGGCCTAATGCTCCACAGTGGTCAAAAATTCATTTAGAAAGGTTTAGAGAACAAAGAAAGAAAACTCCATGGCCCGCTTCATCCTGAACAGGATGTGCAGTCCTGGTCCCCTCATCCCCAGAAGATCATCACAGAGTAAGAGAAAGGCACAGAGAAAGACAACAGAGATGATGAGGGGTACGGAACAACTTCACTACAAAACCTGAATAGATAGCCTAGGACTCATCGACCTGTAAAGAGAACAATAAGGGGGACGTGAGTGGCATGGAAAAGCTAAATGGAGATCAATTGTTCACTGTTTCTCATAATACAGGGAGCATCAAATAAAATTGTGAGATGGAATCTTCAAAAAAGGGATGCTGTTTCCCATAAAACCAAGTTAAGGCACGGAACTCATGCTACAGTTGCAGACAGCAAAGTCTATGAAGGCTCAACAATGTGCTCAGAAAGCCACTAGACAAAAACCAAAAATCTCTCCATCAAAAGCCTGAAAAATTAGCAAAGATAACAATTCTGCTCACAAGTCACTGAACAGCAAATTTTCAGAGGCTGGGAGAGCACACCAGAGAACTACTACTACATGTTCATCGTGTTCTTAACTTTTCTTTCAATGCCTGCTATTAATAGCTACCAAAGAGTGGATACTGGACTGGACTACGAACTGGTCTTTTGACCTGAGCTCGTGTGTTCATGGTCAGAGAACTTGCTAATACAATAACAGCGATATATAACTGGGGAGAAACTCCTTGCAAACAATTACGCAGATCTCTCCCCAGATGTGCCCACTCTATGATAACTTAAGTAACTTAAAAAGAAGTGAGATGCAGAAGAGCCACGTTAGGAGTAGAACAGTCCATAAAAGAACCTTCATGCACGAACTGCATTTGCATTCTGTGCATTTGGTCTGTAGCTGTAGCTTAGTGTGACTGTCCAATCTGTTCCACAAAAACATGTTTTTATAACTGTGAATTCTGTCTGCCTACAAGGGAGTTATGATTTGTGGTGTTAACAGTTTATTCTTTATCTTCATGAGAGATGAAGTTGTTTAACAAGTGGAAATCTTCAGTGCAGAGCAAAGACAATCTGAGCATCTCTGGAAGATGCCCACTGTAAGTACAGTCTAGAAGGGAAGAAGCAATGAGGATAGAGACAGAACAAGAGAGAATGTAGTTGGTTTTCCCCTATAATATGGCCCTCTGTGAGGTGATCTTCTTTAATAATTCCAGAAAAAGATAAATACTCACTTTACAAAGTTGAGCTAGGGTTCATTAATCTCTATCAGATTTGCAGCATAGAGGATGATGTATTCACAAATACAGTGTTTGGGCAGTCATAGCAAGGATTCTGAGTTCTACCTTTCTCTCTCACCTAGCTTGCTTTGTAGCCAAGGGTTTTTTCAGCTTTTTTCTAACTTCCAATTTAACTATGTTAGAAACTTTACCAACACAGCAGATACCTGATGTTGAAGTTGATTAAATAAATTGTAATATAAAATAAATAAATCAAACAACAAACACCACCATATCTTCCTTTTTGAATTCCGAGGACGCAGTGTCTTCACTTAATTTAGTAACACCAAACCAAAATATTAGACAAAACAAAACTACAATTGGAACCAAATTCAAAACGACTTCACCAATGGATGGTATGAACACACCATTGACATTTTAGACATCAGCTACAATAGCTGGTGGAATCAAATGTAGCACTCAAATTGCTGCATGATGATTTGAGGAGTTGGCTTGTTTGGGTCCTCAGGACAAAACACGAAAAGCTTGTTTTTTCCACTGCAGCTATGAAGACTGGAAAGATTTCATTACAGAGACATCATACCTTGCCACAGAAAGGGTTATGATCCTGTTTCACTAAACTGCTCTTCACGACTGGATGCACTGGGTTTTTCAGGACTCCCAGGCACACCGACACGACCAGGAAGAAGACATCTGCCAGAGCTGGGCGTGCTGAGCCGCCTGTATTACTGAATTGCCTGCCCCCCAGCAGAAGAACCATAACTACAAGCCAGGAAACAACCCTGTCTCTGTCTCAACAGTAGCTGATCCTACCCAATGTTTCCACAAGACATTTAGGTCTCGATGAATGGGGATTTTATGATGCAATCACACTTCATAGGTAGTTTCCAATTTGTCCTAATCACAATTGACAGAGTGTCAAAGACAGACAAGTCAGGCAACAAACATACACAGTGAGAGATAGGTTGAGCAGATACACAGAAATATAGAGGGAACCAAGTATTTATGTCAAGAGTCAATGGGTACCCCTCAAGCATCTAAATTTTACTATACATTTTCCATTCGTTTTCCAAAGCATGTCTGAAAAACAATCAGAAAACATGGATATTCCATTTTATGTTTTGTCATTATGTAATTTATTGCAGGACCTCTTCAGCATTGCTAAAATGCTGTGAAACCTGTTCTGTGTTTGTTTCTTTATATAAAACTAGCAGCTGACCAAGTTTTCTTTCCTCCCACACCTTCTAAAGGCTAAAAGAAAGGTAAAGAAGGAAAAGCAAAAATCATACAGAAGTGATCTTAAAATTAACATGACTGCTTGAATGACAGAGTGGCATTTAAGCCTAGTATGAAAAGATCAAATTGATTCACACAGCTAGAAAAGAAAGGGTGAAATTGGAGATCCTGAAGTCAATCAGTGTCTTCCATTGAACTTAGAAAGCTTTTGTCCACACATACCACCCTACTGACAAGCTCCGTTTCTGACCATGGAGATGACATTCTGAAATTCCTGCTGGGATTATCTAAGCTGCAAACAGAGCTACCTTTGACATCTGGCAGTATAGTGACACAAACACAAATGATGGTCCCAAAAAAAGCTATAAATCACAAGTAAAATTACATAAACTCATCACGGCAATCACAGCAAACTTCTCACAGTCAGGATGAACACACAGACCGCAAAAATTACCTAGTCTTGAAGAGGTGCTGCAATGTCAGTAACACACTCAGTGGGAATATTGACTAATGGGTATATTCTGCATATATAATTCCAGGGAGAGGAAAAATGGAAACTGAGCAAAACTCTACCTCCAGTCAATGGAAACACAGACTCCTGCTACACTTCCTAGTAGACAGAAAAAGAAATCCTAGTGGTAAAATTCCCACGTGTGGAAGACACAGCGCTGCAGTTCACAGAGAACTTTCACCTAAGGTATGAGAGCAAAGACCCTCATTTGTATACTTTAAAGGCCAACAGCAAGACAACAGAGCATTACTTGCTGTGGGATGGAAAGCAGCCATCTAGACCACCGCCCTTAATATATCAAGTCATTCAGCTAGCGCTTAAACATAATGAAATGGCTGCAACATGCTGCAGTTCCAGATTCTGAAGTGTTTTGCCAAATGCTGAATTTCCTCAAAATAAATCAATGATAACAGCTTTGCTATCATTTGAAACTGTTTCTCGAACTGATCACCAACAGCTATCCATTCTCTTTTCTATTGGGTATAAAAATAGTTTTTATTGCTTTCAAAGAGGTTTTCCAGTTTGAAAGAGATACCATCAAACCTAGAAAAGACCCATCTTTTAACTTGCTGGACTGGAGGAGCATTTGTAAAACAAGCTATATCAATACATCCTGCAAGATGCTCAGCAGCTTCATCTTTCACAATCTACAGGCCCTGTGCCTTCTGCACCATTAGAAGCAAGGGGCAGGAGTTCTTTGTCTTCAAGCCAGGTGTTATGACAACTGTTTTCTTTTTAGCTTCAAATGAATATTGCAAGAGCAGAAGTAGATGAAATGGAGTATTAGGCTCTAATAAGCCACACCAATTTATTTACAGTGTTAATGCAAACCAGTGCAAATGTCAATAATGTTTCTATTTGGAATCATATTACTACAGAAACAAATATCTCAGTAAAATATACCTTTTATTTTCCCCCCGAAAAAGAAAACTAATTCATCACAACCTATTATTTCAAGATATTCTTATTTTACATGTAATCTTATTTTACCCATATAAAACTTTCAGTAACTGCATCTTCTCCTTCAATGCTTTTCTGTCCCACTTAGATTTAAAACATTGCTAATAATCACCATCTCCCATGAGTACTTAGGTGTACAGCCCAGGTCAAAATAACCTCCATTACCTTAAAAGTAATTAAACTATTTAAAACTTACAACTATTTATTTTTTATTTCAGTTTTTATTTCAGTTTTTTATTTATATCTGATCCACTTGCCAGAATTCTGCAGAGCGAGGAAACAGATCTGCAAACATTGTTAGCTAACAGGTGTTCAGACAAAAAACCCTCCTGATTTATTGGCCATCCCACAGAGGGGCTAGAGAGAACTCATTGCTCTTCAGCAACAGCTAGCTGGCTAGCAAGTAACCCACACAGTAGACTCGTCAGGTGAACTCATAAGATGCCTTTTATTTCTCGACTGCCTGCTCTCCCAGCGTCTACATGGGGTCACATCTGTAACATAGCGGGAGAAGGGCAAAATGAAGTACCACCAGTAAAACACAATTGCTGTTATCCTGGTGGTGCAAATAATAAGGAATGTTAGCACTTCAGAAAGGGTTAGGGAAAGTTAAAGATACCAAATCTGTAACTAGGATAAAAAAGTACCAGTTCATTAAATGCTGACCATGAGTTAAAAAAAAAATTAAAACAATCACAAGGAACTTTAAGCACTAAGGTCAACAACACAGTACAATCTTTTGAATATTTTATAAATTTAAAAATGAAATATTAATTACCAACCTTAATGCTAAAGTGTAGGTTCCAGGTTGCCGTTGGCTTTCACGAATGAGATAGCTTCCCTCCGCAACACTTAGTAATTGGTCAGCTTCCTCTCTTGAGATCATCCCATGGAATCTAAGGAACAAAGACTTTTTGAAACACACGCCTTTTCACTTTTAAATCACCTTTTCCTCTTCTTTTAAAAACCACCAACCATGGTAAGTAAAAAAGAAACAAACATAAAAATGACTGATTTGAAGGAATCTACGGCTTAAATTAATCTCCCTTTCTGTCTGTATTTGAAGTCACTTTAAATGATTTAGAAAGGCTTCTATGAAACAGTATCTATGAAACAATTATATTGCTTTTTAAATCTGAATCTATCAATTTAATATGTAGAAATAGATCCATTTTCTCCTGCTGGCTTCACATGTTTTGTGCCAGTGGCATGCAATCCAACATTTTGCAGCATTCAGGGATATTACGGCAACTTGCTAAAATCGGGGATTTCATATAATCTCAGTAATTACTGGTGTAATAACCTAGCAATGCTAAACATCTTTTACCAAAATAAACACAAATAAGATCTGCTTTGTTTCCCCACACTAAATCTAACCATCTTTGCCTTAGCAGTCTGAAATAGAAGACACACATACATTGTACACTTATGTTGCATTTGTGATCCAAATCTTTTTTTTCCTGCACACACACCTTTTGCAAAAGCCAACTGGAGGGGGAGGTAGACAGAGACAATCCTCTGAAAGTATGGAAACATATGTTTTTCTCACTTAAGGTAGCACTCAATGATATCCATATCCATCAAAAAATGCAGCTATAATTTTAGGCAGACAAAAGTGGTGGTACGGCAATAATCTGATGGTGAGCAAGACACACTTGCTGTAAAACACAGAAGAAACAAAGGGCCCAGAGCAAACGCTTGCAACCTTTTCTGTAACTATTATCAACCAATATGTCCGGATAAACCACTTTCAGAGATGTATGTTACTTACTCTCTTCCATAATATTTGGGTCTGTTCTCTACCTAGAAGAAACAACAGAAACTGTAACGTTTCATTACAAGTGAACCCATACAGTAAGTATACTGTCCGTAATATAGTATTAAAAATAGAAAGGGATATAATGCGATAGTACAGACAAAAGTCATCTACCATCCTAGGATTTTCCCTGTGGGTGGAATATAAGGAAACCAAAAGTAGACCTTTGGGAAACATTGTACTTCTGAATGGCTTAAAACGGAGTGAGAAAGAACGAGCCGCTTGGATCACGTCATCCTCGGGGCTCTGCTAATACAAACTGATGGCATTAAGTGTTGCTTGTATAAACTGCCAAAAAGGGGAAACAAAAGATTCATTTCATGGGTGTAAGTGTACTATATTGTTAAGTGCGCTAATACAGTGAAACATGTATAAAACTCTTAAAATTACAAGTTATCTTCCATCATAAAGCTGTTGGTGCCACTGCTGCGAGAAATGAAGCCACTACAATATCCCCTCAGAGTGAGGGCAGGCGGGATCATTAGCAGTGCCTAAGTCTGGCACTCTTTGACTTCACTAAATTGTGTGATCTGTAGTACCAGCAAAAAGACCTCAACGATAGGTATGCATGTATTATGCTGTGTAACACAAGCCCACCTGTGCTCTAGAGACCATATAGTGTAAATGCACACAACATGCAAGGGTGTCAGAACACGATTTGCCTGCTAAGTATTTCAGATGAAGTAACTCACCTGCAATTGTCCAGGAAGTTTATAGACAAGTGAGGAACTGCAGACTTCCCCGAAATCAGCTCAATAATCTAAACCACCAAATTATCCCTCCTTGCTAAATTTAAAGGAGGAAACTCTTCAGGGAGTAAAATTCAACAATTATACAACGTGAACTACAAGAGTATAAAACGATCCAGCTATGATAAAACACACTCACAGTAAACTGCCACTTCGATTTCTTTTTTCCATCTTTTCAGAAAAAAAACTATTAAAATTAGCACTTCTCTCCAGTTATCTCAGTGGAATATAAATAAAGATTTCAGATGTCCAAAACAACAAAAAATACATCCTGGTGTACAGTCTAATAACAACTCTTCCACATTCCTGGCAAATAAAAAGCTATTGTGATGGTTCATCACTTTTGAAAAATCATTCCATCATTGGAAAGATTTATACTGTTCTAAAAGATTTCCTTTTCCAACATAACAGCAAACAAGAGTTGACCAGTGTGATAACTGTTTTCAAAGGGCCTGAAGAGAATGGATCATTTCAAAAAAGAAAGTGTCTTACATATTTTTTGTTAAATATAGGCTATTTCTTCAATAGGAAGATAGCAACATGAATGGAGAAAAAGTGAAAACATTTTACTGTTGTTATTCTAGAAACTTGCAACAATTCCTAACTAAAACCCCCAAGACAAGACACTAGTCTCAGGCAGCTGTTAAAAAAAGAATCCTGATGTGAATAAGATTTTGTTGTCTGTCTAATGAGATTTTATCTCAGTTAATACAGTGAATTTATATGACAGAATTGGAAAATTTACATAGGCAAAAGCATTTAAGTTCAGAAATTGATTAGTAATGTGACTGGGCATCTTCAGAATACTTGCAAACCCTAAGACAAATTATAATATTATACTCTGTGTGCAAACGTTTGAAGATGTGATCTGGCAGATGACTGGAGCAAAGCATCAGAGAAAAGCTCCGCTGGACTTCCAGGCAATTGTAGCTGGGTTTGCAGTTCATCTTGGTGGATGATGAGTTAAAGAGGAAAATAACCACTTCTGTTAACATTGAGTCTCTACTGAGCAGTTTTGCCAACTTGCAAAAACTTCAGTATAAATATTGATGTGTAACACTCTTGGCTTGTACAAGACTCAGTACAACTGGAACCCAATTCACCAAGTTTTATTGCCTGGGTTTTGGTGTTGTGTGTTTTTTTTTTTTTGCATAACTTTTTAAATTTATGATAATATTAGGTTTTTTTGACATCTAGATTGAATACATACATTTAGACTGTAAGGCAACTCCATCAGAACTCAGCAGGGACCTTCTAATTCACTCAGAATTAGCTGGGCTACATACACACTTAGTGCAGTCCATGTGAACTTACTAAAACACTCAGATTACCCGTAAGCCAAATTTACCATGTAAGACAATAATCACTGTTCTCCAGCTTTCTATAATGCTTCCTACAAATATCGTGACTCCAACTTTACTCATAGCAACTTAGGCCTAAAAAGGCAGTATAGCATTTGTTCTTACTTTAAGTATCCTTAGCTGCACCAGAACTAGAAGCAACATGCAGCTTTCTTGTTTTTTTGTGCCTGTCTAGACTTCACAAAGTTCCTGCCAGACTGTATTTCTACAAATTACAGTTGCAGGCACCCACGTATCCTCCAGTTGCATGTGAGCACTGGAAGCCAAAACAGTTCAGTTCAGAAGCTTCAGTAGCCTAACTTTCAGACTCAGCCAGCCTTAAGTTAAGGAGACAAAACCAAAACATCCAACTGGACTGGAACTAAAACCCACCAAAGAAAGGAAATACATTTTTAAATAAAATCAAAGCAGTAGCAAGAAAATGGTCATTTTAACTAAAGCTGTTAGCTGAAAATACAGTGTAATTATCCTCTGCAGAGTTTCTTTTTGATTTGGCAGTATTTTTGGACCAAACTATCATTGAGCATGAGTGAAGGTAGCCTTAGCTACTTCATTTTCTCTGTATCCAGCAAAGATTAGCTGAATGCTAAGTCTTTTGACTTCTCAGAACTTTTTATTTATGGGAAAAATTTCCTATTGCTGTTTGTTTAGCTTGTGTTTGGCACACTTTTAAAAATTGCTTCTAACTTTTAGAAAAAAAAAATTAAAAAATTATTGTGACATATTTGTTTTCAATGTGCTTATTTGTATAGCACTGATGCAGAGGCCACAGGAAAGATTCAGGTGTCACTATGGTACTTGCAAGAAACACAAAGGACAGCGAGATATCCACCACTGCTTTGGTTTTGATTTTTTCAAACTGAGGTGTGAAGTCAATGAAACCAAGTTTATGAACAGATAAATGGGGCAGATGTGGCAAGTGCCTTACAGTAGCCATTCCTCTGGAAAAGAGCTTAGTTACCATGAAAGCTGGGAATCATTCTGAGTGAATATCATACAGGTAAAGCCATCTTTGAGAACAGCTCTAACAAGGATGTGCATTATATATGCCCAGTCTATGCTATGTTTCTTGACTACTCACAGAGGCCATTTTCACAAGACTACACAGAGATGCTGTTTAACAGGCTTGTTAACTACTAGCACTGAATTAGAATGAAGCCTCCTAACAGGATGGAAAAGGCCTGTGATTTTAATTATCTCCATCATTTGTCTGTTTGATATTTTTTCCATACATAGTTATTTCAAATTTATCGTGGAGTGCCTTTATATAGCGGTCAAGAGTGCCCTAAATATGCCTGCATGTGCACACGCATACGTGTGTATATAAAAGATTATATGCACAACAAATACAAATTCCAGGGAGGTAATACAATATTGATTGGACTAACAAGATTACAATTTGGATGTAACCCTCATGCAGAAGTCAAACATCCTTAGAATATTATGGAATCATCAACTTTACAAGTGATCAGCATACAGTGTTAAAAGCCCTGGCTCTCCTGCATCTTGACAATAAAAAAACCCCAAATGAATGCAATGCTCTTTTTACCTCAGTGTAACTCCACTGTGTGTTGCTCTGATATGAAACTGGTGTAACAGAGCAGAAACTCAAATTCTCTGTATTTGAGAAGCATTTCATTTAAGTAGGTCATTCTGTTGAATACATCTCTCAGTAGCAGCACTTGTACGACACCTGCCTTTGCACCTTAAATCAAAGGTTGCGGTTTTTATGGTGTGATTTCCAATTATTCTTTAACAAGTGCTTTTCCCCCTAATCATCACTCTTGGTTATGTCAACAAGTGGAATACAATAAGGCAAGAGGAGCACTTTATGTGCTAATACCTTACCAAATTGCATGTTGTTCTCTCCCACTGACCTCTCTGATGTTCTCTGGACCAAAATCCTCTTCCTAATATTTATGCATTTGTTTATACAGCTGAATAATTCAGCCACTTAGGAGAAGATTCTGCTCCCCACTGACTCACGCATGGCTAATAGAAACCCAGCTGAGAAAGAGCAGATCACAAAGCTCAACACTAGCAGGAGAGGCTGAGACCAGAGAGAAAGGTTAAACACGTTACTGCTCACTGAATATATTTTCACTTCAGATCTGGCTCACCTGCATAAATTGTTCATACTTATAACGAAAAACACTTATCTGCATTATAACGAATTAATGCAGAAGTAGGAAAATGCACACTGATAATGTATTCTTTCAATTTTACCTTTATTAGGTAAAAATAAGCTTCAAAGAGCTTTTTTTTTGGTAAATGGATTCTTTAATGAGAAAATGTGTATTTAATATGTTCTGTTCTGCAGCTAAATACTTGCAACTGACTGATTCTTTCATAGCTTTATTTTATTTAGTTCAATTCTCACTAGTTTCTAAAGAGTGCAGATTTTATTTCTCAGTTTCTACAGCAATGGTCACAGTGCAGACACAGGTTTACTCTGCAGTTCAGGGGCTGGGATGAAGCTATTTTAAAACACAGAATGTCTCTCTTTTTTTGTTCCCTCTGGCACAGGGAAAGTTTTAAACTTACTTAAAGTTTGTCATATGTTATAATCTTGTTTTGGAACAAATTGATAGAAATCTGCTACTATAGACACTAAAGTGTTGCATTTCTTTCTTCAGTGATGACAGGACTTAGCAGAGTGTTGTGATTGCTTGTGGTACTTTCGCCAATCCCCCATTGACTCCAACAGACCACCTGTTCTTAGAATCAGACCCGCAGGACCTCTCTATGTAGGGATGCAGTACACTCAGATACCCTCCAAACTGCTTGGATGATTAGCTCATGCAGGACACCATTCACCCACAGCAAATTTTCCTCCCTAAAAGAGTCCAACTTTTCAATTTGCCACCTGTATAATAGGTAATAAAATTTTATAATTAACAGTATTAAAATTCAGTGATAATGAGGATGAGAAAATTATAGTGGTCAGTGTGATTCGTATTTGAAGAAGCTTTACACAGACCCTTTTATATTTGGTTGGCAAGGGTAGGTCTCTTGTCTGATTCTAAAAAGAAGGCAATCTAGATCTGATCAATAGCTGAAGGATTTCCAGCACTCCAGAGGCAGAAGACATTTTTAATTTTCAGATACTGTATACACGTTTATATCTCTACTTATTTGACTGGATAGGCTAAGAGTATTCTAAGAAATACTATGAAGGAGAACTTAGTATAAAATTTGCTTGTGATTTCTTATCATGTAGGGCAAAAAGACTCCGAAGCACTTCTCTGCAGTCAAACTAGCATGGGATATAACGCCAACAGATCTTACTGAATATGCTGGACTCCTTTATCAGTTTACAGTTTCTCCCTGACTACAGTGTACGTATGCATTGTGCAGTTGACATGCAAAACAATTACAATCGTTATGTTGTCTGCTGTAAGATTTCCTTAACTGTGCTCGTACTGTCCCACTCCTTACACTTCTATTATGGGGGGTGTGTGTTTGTTTGTTTGGGGTTTTGGGGGTTTTTGGGGGTTTTTTTGTTTGTTTTTTTTTTTTTTTAAAAAGAAACCAGAAGGTATATAGAAAAATGAAGGTTCTAATTCTGTAAGAATTAAAACATTCGCAACTGAGGCTCTCAAAGCATCTAATTGAAGAAACTGAAGAACTGTCGCTCATCACCACAAGAGCCAGGCAACTTTGTAAGCATACACTATACTCATTACACGAGTAAACCAAAGCAGGGCTCTGAGACAAGACTCAGCAAATACGAGACTACAGTGCTTGTACACGCATAGTGTCAGCACCTCAATGAACAGTGTTAGAAGGCTACCAAAAACCCCTCATATATTTTACAATATGCATGTATACATATACCTACACACATACTAGCACTTCTTCCACCAGTGAGCAGAGGAAGGAAAAAGCAACTATTCAACAGCATGTAACAACAATAAACACAATCCATTGGAGGCAGGGAGTGAAATACTTCATCCTATCCAGGTGAGCACTCTGTACGATCTCTGTACAGTCACAAACCTGTATTATATGACTAAGCTCTTACAAGACTTCAGAAATTTTGTATATTAATGTAATGAAAAACCCTATCATAGAGAACACACAAAATAGAAGAGAACCTTCCTAATAATGTTGCAATGGGAATAAAAAACTGGAAAACCTCCCATTTTTTCACAGCTCAGATCTTATCTTCTATAGATCTCTCCTTCAAATCTCCATCCCACCTTATTTGATGTACGTAAGACATCTGCACAACAACCTTAACAGAAATACCTCTGCTTGGACCCTCATTAAGAGTAGAAACACTGGTTAAACCAAAACTTTTTGCTACAATGCTTTTTGTAAAATTCATGTATTGTTCTTTCCTATAGCTACATCTTGCTTAAGTGCAATCAGCTACAGCTACAGCTTTTATAAAAATACAAATCTATCAAATTAACAAAGGAAAACAAGAGTGCTTCCACTAAATGCAATATTTCACTTCTGATAAATCTCTACTTTTTATCTTAAAAATTGACAGACTACTTCATAGAATCACAATTGGGCATTTGAAAAAAACAACAGAGAAACGCCTGCTTAATTCTGTAAAGTAATCCTCCTTGTGATCTAGACTGTAAGCTATTGATGTTCCTGACAGTGCTATGTCCCTCTGTATTTAATACTACGTCAAAGTGACTAATATATTTCAAAGATTAATTTCCTTTCTCTCAGCACATGATAAAAATTCTTAAGTTTTATTGCAGCAATGTAATAACTTTCAGTGGTTATTCAGTAAGAGCTGTGTTTTGTAATACTGCTTAACAAGTCAAGCCTAACATTTCAGCATTTTTGAAATTGAAATTAATGTTTCCCAGGTTCCTAACTGAAGCTGCAAGAGAGATGCAGTTATGAGTAAAATCTTGCTGGCACGGATGTTTGGTATCAGTTAAACCCTCCAGCACCACAGCTCTGGAGAGGTGCTGCTCTGCTGGACCGCAGCTCAGGGCACACTAGAAATCTGGGGTCTGCCTCAACAACTGACTCCATGAGCAGGTGCTTCTCTATCAGTGTATATCAATGGGATTCCATCGTTACTGTTTGGATCCTTAAAATCTGTGGCTCTGCATAGCTTAGCTACTAGTATTAATGAGTCTTAAGTACTACAACTCAAGTAGCAGCAGCCGGGGAGGTTTCAGTCTTCCCTCTGTTGATTTATTGCACGCATCTAGCAGTGATGTGTGTACAAACAGGTGCACAGCTCTGCTCTTGCTTTTGTGAATTTCTGACCCAAAAAGGAGGAGCAAAGGCATGTTTCCATGTATCTAAGAATCAAAAACCAGTAAATGATTCTCAGGCATACACATCATACTGAAAATGCTTTTTAATTTGATTTTTAGATCAAATGGATTTCCAGGTACCAGTGGCCCCAAGGCTACTTACTGTAATCACAGCACCAAGTGTCCTGAGGAACCGCTGTTTGGGTTGGACACCATTAAGTATAGACTTGGAATTACTGGACTCTATAAAATTGAACCTTTATAATACCCACCTCACGAGTGCAGGTTATCCTTCTAGGATGGGGAGCTTCCTGTTGCAACTGATACACTGGGAGAAGGCAGAAGTTAAATTCTGATTAATGCAGAATCATTGTATAAGTTAGGCATTTTAACATTAAATATTGCTGTTTAAATAATGAAGACTTTCTGCAAGATTTAATGAAGGATACATATATCAAGGACTCAAAAATTACTTACAAGTGGTCAGAAAAAAGAATGTTGCTAGCCAAAATGGGATTATTGATTATCTTTACAATTAATTGATCAAGTACTAGGGAGTAACTAGGTGAGACCAGTCAAGTTTCCATCAAGCAGATAAGAAAAGGAATCATGATAAATGCAAATCAGATTTTATTATATGCCAAATCAGGCTGCTATCAGACTTTCTTCAGTAAGCAGATGGAGTCCCATCCTACTACCCTGGGCACACACTCAGTCACCTGAAATACGTTACAAGAATCATTCAGAACTTTGCAGAATCAAACCCTCTGCGTTTGCTACTGCTCCGTGGTGACCCTTCTGAACAAAGAGAAAAAAGGCCTTTGCATTTGCAGATCTAAAGACATCAGGAGTTGAGTAGCAGAGTAAAACAGTTAAGGCCCAAATTATGACATACACTTACTAGTATCTTCCCTCCCCCTTTTTTTCTTTTTTTTTAAATAAGCCTCATCAAGCCAGAATAAATCTTAGGAGCCAGCTGTAAATTTAATGGTCCTAATGTGCAGACTTTCTAATATAATACCATAGGAGTGACTTTCAACTTCTATCCCAAAAAGAGTTTGGTTTGGCAAGTCCCTTCAAAATGAGGCTGTCAACACTAAGTTAGTATTTGAATAATACTCTAGAACTGATAGAATGGACATTTGGAAGTGTAATCTTTTAAAATTAAATTATGTTTCAATTGTAAGTACTAACACCAAGGTCTAATAACATATGCTGTCACCTTCTTCAGATAATAAGACCATACATTGATTTAACCAGTAAGATTTTACTTTATTATACTTCTCATTTGATCACGAGTCTTTTCCACTGACAAATGCTGCATTTATGTGCTAAGTTACATGGGACTAGAGAAAATGGCAAGATGCCTGATTATATGGCAATCATAAGATAAACTGGAAAAATTCACTCCCTTTGTTCCAAACAAAAAACCTAATGGTTTTTCCTGACATTACTAAAATCAATCCTTACCATTCTGTATTGGTATTACAAAAATGATTTTTGCAAGTGATGAAGAACAGCACACTAGTATAAAAAGCAGTAATTTTCATTTCAAGCATAGCATGACCATTTATTTTGCCAGCACACAGATTCCCTAGCTTCTATTGTAAATGTCGTATTTGATGGCACTGGGCCTTGTCCATATCTAATTCTGAGAACTGTAGAGTCAAGTTCAAAGGAAAAAAAAATAAAAATCACAGATCAAATATGGATTTCTCTGAATTTCACAGAAGAGCAGTGGAGACCCACAATCAGCATGCTCCGCAGAAATTGGCTAAAAAATGAGAACTGTTTCCCACCTTACTTCAAGCCAGGCTGAAAAGATTTTCTGGAAGGAAATTCCTCTTCTCCAAAGGCAGTACCTTTCTCCTTTTCCAGTCAGAAGCACAGTAGGTAGACTAGTTAAGTTACAAAACAGGATGCCTATTCCTCCTCCTCCAATTGATGTATGCAATTCAAATTGTTCAACACCAGTTTCCTTGCTGTAATTATTGCTGAGGAAGTCAAACAAGACATTCCTCTCCATCCATCATGAGACAGAAATATACTCAAACCCCATGACTCTGCACTTAATTCTCATCCATGGGAAGGGTTCACCACGGCGAACCACGGTGGTGTAGTGGGTGCACATACATCTGCACGCGCCCAAGGCTTCAGCTCCTGGCAAGCTGCCAGTGAAGATTTGCTATTAGAGAGGTTGGACCCCCCTGTTATAGATTACGGCATGGAATAAACTGAACAAAGAGGCAGTGTTCCCTGAGTTCACAGAAGGTACAGAGCTGTGATTCACTGTTATTGCTTACAACTGGGAGCAAAATACACAGATCTCAGTAACAAGTATTGCAATCATGACTAATGATGTTTAATACCAAGGAGCGAAGTGTCTCGGTTCTATCTTTTAGCCCTCTGCTGCAAGAAAAAAGCTTGTTCAAATCATTCTGTGTGCAAATGCTTTAATATTAAGTGCCTGACTTGGCATATGACAAGCTACTGGCATAATAAATGATGATTCAAAAGGCACAGACAGGCTTTGCCACCAGATTCACAAACAGACCAAGGTCCCAGCCGCCTCAATTACATGACAGCGATTGCATATGCTGGCAATCGTTAAAAACCGCTCAAAGTCATCCATCTAAAGAAAAGACATTTACAGAAATAATCTAATGCTCATATTGCATAGAAGATCTTGACTATGTAACTCACGATCACTTTAAAAACTCAAAAATTGGAAACCAAGCCCAAACAACAAGGTTGATTTATGAGTTTTAAGGCCTAACTGTGATTTTTGAATGTGTCATTGGCAGTGGCAGGGACAGGACAGGAACAACTGACCTCTGTGAGCCATTAACAGAATACTGGTCTAGGTGACAGAAAAGCTGTTTTTCTAGTGCTCATTTAATTCTACTAGATATACTCTAGCTGACAAAAATACTTTAATCTGCTCTCTTACACTTACTCTCTTTCTAACCCTCGTTTTCACCAAGCCTTTAAGACCAACCCAAAAACTCCAGTTGTAAAGAATCTCCCACTGCAGGATGGAAACCTTTTTGAAATAACTATTTTCTCAGGTGCTAAACCTCCCCAACCCCAACCTTCACTTTTTCATCATGTGAAATGTTGCTTGAGCAAATCCCTTTAGCCAGCCTGAAGACACCAAGCCTTGGGAATATATACAAAAGAAAATGCAAATGTAGGTTTGACATCCCTAAACTGTTAAGTGTGTTAAACACACAAACATTCTGCTTTCAAAATCTGCTTTTAACAGAAGACTATTCTTTCTTGCTGTGGTTCCTCAAGCCTCAATATGTCTCGCACCTTAGCTTTTCTATCTACAAAGAACTAGAATTTAGAGGTGAGACACTGTGGGAAGCTTTGCTTTGCATGATGCTTTGCTACGGTGCCATTTGTCTCGTGTTCTCTTCAATCTCCTCGAACCTCCATCAGTGCTTCCAAACAACAGGTTATTCCTTGACACGGAATCTTTCTCTATTTAAAAATTCAAGGGTTTTTGTTTGTTTGTTTGTTGTAGTTTTGGGTTTGGGGGTTTTGTTTTGGTTTTGTTTTTTTTTTTTTTTTTAAATTAGGAATGAAAACCAGCAAGTTGTGAAACTCCCAAGGGATTGGTGCTCTGATCTCAGGGCACCGCGCCCAGAGTGCTGCCCGGCACACCTGACTAAGGCAGCCTGCAAGGCCAGCTTCCTCCGAGCTAGGCACGTACATCGAAGAGCTGCAGAGCCCAGGCAGGCAGGCTGGTAGGAAATCAGGCCCTTCTAGTCAGGGCTTCGAAAAACCTGCTTGTGATTTGTCACACCAGGCCAAACAAATGCTCTCGTTTTACTACATCAGCAAATTCTGGGGGAAAACTATTTATTTTGAGTTTTTCTAACCAGCTCAAGCCTCAACTCTAGTGATGCAAGGTACTAGAGTACAGGAGCCCCAAAAGTTTGCAAGTGATACCAACTTTAAGGCATGAATGGAGTTTATGGAAGTCCCAGTCGAGGCAGCCAAACCAATATAAGCCAAATCCACACAGGCACAGGAGTGGGACCACTTATGTTAGTAAGGTGCGGAGAATCTACTCCTCCAAATAATCTGCATTCGCTTGTCCTTGAGGATAAACAACTGCACCTATCTTTAAATAGTCATGAACCCCTTGATGCTTCTTAAACTCACATTCTGATGAAAAGAAAAATGAGAGTCTTTTAAAGAACCCAACTGAAACTTGTTCAGCTCTGAGTTGGAGAAAAAGAAAAAAAAAAAAAAATCTGTTGAGATACTTACAGTAAGATTTCCAAACAGGTGGTCTGTACTCATCAGTATCTGAAAGAAAAACAACACATCTTAATGTTGTGTTGGAAACATTTTAACACAGAAATAACCCTGCAGAAGCACCTGCAGATTTATTAAGATAAATATTGCACCTAGGTTCTAAAATTTTTTACTATTAGAGTGTAGAACAATCTGTTAAAATTTCCCCCTCTTTACTTAAACTGAAAATATGAAAAGGTATTTTCTTAAGCCAGCTAGAATAAAAACTATGGAAATACATTGGCAAAATGCAAATGTGCAGATTAGAAGCCAAAATACTGGGGGGAGAAGGGGAATGCGTATTATTTTACTATGTATATATCTGTAAGTTCCCTTTTAAATTACACCAGAAAGATTATTTTAATCTCAATTTATACTCCGATAAATCAGTTTTTATCCAACTTATTCCTGCCATTAGCTTCTTCCTCTTCTGGATAGCAATTAACAACTTCTAAAATAAAATCAGAGTATGTCAGTACTATGAAATATTTTGCAAAAAAGGAGAGTTTTTTTCATACTGAATACAAGCTCTACTTGGAAGCAGTCAGTATGTATTAAAAGTACCAGCATATTTCTAATCCCAAATTTTAATTCTCAAATAAAATTTAAAAAACCCCCAAAACCCAGTGTATTCCAAGTTCTGTCTCCCTTATGACTTGCTGACAACTGATCTGACATTCCGAGCTCTGTTGCAAACTTTGCCTCTGATCCACTGTTTTACCACCCTGACCAGCTTCAGTTCTGATGCTACGAAGCACCGAGGCTTTCTGCAAGGTGCTGTGCTTCTCTGCCTTGCAGCTGGCGGGAGTTACTGCGTACTCATTACGCCCCAGGGTCACAAGCCGAGACACCCGCGCAGCCAGGCAGCCAGCCTTGCTGTTTGAAGCCTCCTCTCACTGCAGCATTGATTTCTGAGCTCTGTTTGCAGTTGGCTGCTCACTGGAACTACCTGCTGCATCCAGCAAAATCCTAATTTCTAGTTTTTATTATGAGGTTATGTAAAGATCAAGCAATCTGGAAACCTGTTGCTTGAATTTTGGCCTGAGTGGCATCCCCGCCTGAGAGTCCTTAAGGCCTCCAAAATTGAGCCTGAAGCTGGGAAAGGATTTTGTTTTGCCTCCCCTTAGGATAAGCAATCTGCCTTCTTCAGATACTTGCTTTAGTCCATCCCTCCCACCCACAGTTATGTCAAAATATCTCTACATTAGAGCTTAGTGGAATGAGATATTTTCCAGTTTAATTGGCACAGACTTGCCCAGACCCCCCCCAGACCCACCCAGCACACTCCCTGCCCTGCCTGAGCTACCATTTTGCTCAATTTTTTATCCTGTATTTTAGTGCTACGCATGAAGAGGGTACAGTCCTTACGGACTACTTCGGTGGTAGTGGGTTTTATAAATACAATTCATTATGACTTTATTATTAAGGCAGCACTTAGTCAAACTGCCATCCCCGAGAATTTGACGGCTTTGATCTTCAGACGGTCCTGCAGATGCGCTACCGCGTCCTGGGGATCGGCCAGAGCACCTCGCAACGGCACAGAGCCCTTCAGCGGCCCGCGCTCTCCTATGGCAGTGAAAGAAAGCCAGCAGCAACAGATGCAGCCGTGGTTATTCATTCCTACTTTGATACCTTTAATTAAGGCAGTGCAAGTCGATTCATTCCAGAAGCATTGTAACGTGATCCCTTAGCACTGCAATGTCACATGGAAAAAGGGCAAAACTTGTAAGTAAAAATAACGGGTTTAGTGCCAGAAGATGATTCTTACCCCACTAACTGAACTTGCTTTTGTTATATTCTTTTTTTAGCAATATATGCACCAGTTGGATTTACAAATAAATAATTCAAGTAAAGGAAAACACACATTGTATTTGTAAAATATGAGCTGACTGTTATGAAAATACAAATATCTTGGCAGTCTAACCTATACTTCCTCGCACTCAAGCCATATAATTGTTACAACTAAGGGCAGCATGATTATAAAACTGAAAAGCAACAATATTTGTGCCAAACAAAAACCCCAAACCTTGTTAAAGTCAGGCAAGAACAGCAGTAACTTTCATACAACAAACATTTAACATTCAGAAATTGGAAGGAATGATTTATGTTATGCAGCTGTGCACAAGGATTTTGTTAGAAAATCTGTTGGTGAGCTTTATTGCCTTTACAGTGTGAGAATACCCTCCGGCCATCCCACATGAGGTAATGAAAAAACAAAAGGTCATTTCTATTGTGATTTAAAAAAAAAAAGTTATCTGATATAAAATACTGTAGCAGCAAGTACAGCACAGTAACAATGGTGAAGCAGAAGGTCTGTAGTGTTTGTTTCTGTGCAAGAATGTTTCTATTACTAAAACCACCCCACTACACAAAGATAAAATAGAATAAGCATAAACATCAGACCCATGTATTAGTTACCCGTTTTTAAAGATTAATCAATGTAGTCCCATTTAACACATCATCAGTATTTTGAAACGCGTTATTAGGAAAAGGGCTTGATTTTCAGATAGTGCAGGCTTCCACGAAGGCATCTCCAATTAGGCATCCGAAAAGCACTTTAAGGCATGATAAAAAACTCACAGAAAACGCTGAACCCAAAATACATTTTCTCGCTAACACTGCACCACTTTCTAATTAACGCAATAAACTCTACGCTGTCAGTTCTCAGATTTTTCTCCATCTCCCATCAGCACAGTATCTCAGCTCTGCTAGATGTTTTCATGATAAAATAAAATCCTTTTCTACAAGCTGTGCATCATGTTTTATCTTAACTGTATTTTCTGCCTTAAGTGAGACGCAATTCAGCTTAAAGCTGTTCTTCTCCAAAGGTCTAGAGCACTACAGAAAACATAAATGCATAAACTGATGCTACCAGTCCAGATGTGATCCTACCAGCATTGGTAAGACTTTTGCCAGCATGAGGGCACTCTCATCAGCAAGGAGATTTTAGATCAGGCACACTGTCCATGAACATAAATTGCAACTTCAAACTGAGACCAGTTTCAACCTGACAGGTGCTGGTGCTGAATAGTCTTCCTAACCTTTACAAGTGAAAATGTTTGATCATTTCCCATTACCCCAAGCAATGCCAGGTTTTTTTAATTCTTCAGAATTTTGCTCTGATTAGAGGGGTATATGTATAAGATTTTATTTTTACATAATATAATGGGACTTCTTCAAATTCTCTACCCTGAATCCATACTAATCCATACTAATAATTTTCCAGCCTGGAACAGATCAGAAAAGAAAGAGTTGTCTACCCAAAATCTGTACTTTCAAGCTCCTAAATAGACCTGTCATAGTATAAATATGTATGTATGTGTAAAGAAAAGAGTAAGAATATCTTAAACTGATGCATCACTTGAAAACCCACTGAGACCCAAAGCTATATGCAAGGTTAAGGGGTGAGGGGAAAACAATGCTGCAGGACACATGAAAATAAATTTACAGTCCTTTACCCTGTAGAATCAGCTTTTGCTCTTGAACCTATAGCAAAATCAAACCCGTCTTTGAAGCAAGCATCTTATCACAGACCCGTAACAGCTGGCGCCTCTAATTCAGGCATGGGCCTACATTTCTTACGTACCCTACGTGACAGGTTGTGTGTCTCTCTGCTTCTCCAAGGGCAAGGGTCTGCCAGCCCGTCTCTCTCTCTCCAATGGACAAGGACAGGAGTGATCCCTAACTATTTCTTAAACAATTCTCAGCACTTTCTTGCCATCATCTTCTTTCCTCCCAAACACACTCTCCTCCTTTCTTTTCCAGGACTTCACCTTCCCCCAGCCTTAGCAATCTTCATCTGCACACAAGACCTCTCCCCTCATCCTTGAGCAACGCTTTCGTTTGCTCCCCCCTGCTATCCTGCTAGGACTCACCTACCCAGCCCACTCTATCTGCTCAACTCTACTCATCTCTACTCAAGGCTTCCTTGAAATTTTGCCTAAACACAGAGAAAACGGAGGCAGAAAAGCCTGGAAGAGCACAACAGGCAGGTTCTGGCAACAGCCCCTTTGCAGGCAGAAATGTCACAGTGGGGCAGGAGCATTGCTTTCTGGGCCCAGTGTGTCCCCCTTTAAGCACACAAATTAATGAAAGAAAAAGGAAACTATGCATCTTGGGCATGAACCATCTGCAATTAAAAAGTGAAAAGCACGGAGTGATCATCAGAAATACAGGCTTGCACAGAAAAGGGCTTCCGCCAATAGAAAATCATACAGCCATTTAGGAGAAGTTCATATACAGACACAAATGCTAGGAGAGCATCTCAGATTTTTCCATAAACACAAATGTGACTAATTGTGACATTACAAGGTAGCATTTCCCTTTGTTATTTTCCTTCTTTCTTACTCATTTCCATTTTAACCTGTATATAAATCTGGACAACTGTAGTACTTTCAAAGTGTACATTTTAACTGCAGATAGGAAAACTGTTACTGTTGCCTCAAACTGTTTAGACTGCTTGTCTCTGTGTATTCCTTTTATAGAAAGAATAAAAACATTTACCTCTGCTTGAAATGGTTCTTTCTCTCTCTCCTCACTGAAGACCAGCCAGCTCTAGGGTACAGCAGCAGCAGCTTAACTACACATGGTAACCCCATAAAGCAATTTAGGACTTACTGTCAGGTTTCCTGTAGAGAATTCAGTTTTATTTTTCTTTTACTGTACGTCATTCCCTGCAGCACGGTGATCTGTAACATCATGCTGGAGATTAGTTTCTGGGAGGAAATAATCAGCTATCTGCTGACACAGCAGTTCTTGCCCCAAACTTTGATTTTATTTGGCAATATCCCTATTGAATACAGGTGAGGCCTCAGGTGGTGAACCTTGTAGAAGAGGGCAGTTCTTAGCCATGTAGACCAAAGACCAACACGATCAGGAGAAGAAAATCCAATTTCATGTTTTCTGAACCAATCTATGACCACGGAATGGTGTAAGTCATAAATACGAAAAGATGCAAGAAAGTATAAAACATTCTTCTGTGAGCTACAGCCTAGGCACTGACCAGTAAGCATTAACATGTGTTTTAAGATGCTAATCTTGCTTTGTTTGGCAGCAGCATGTGTCAAAATTTAACTCCTGGACAGATGCATGACCAGCAGCCGTGGCCAATTGCTGACCCATGCAACAGACTCGTTTTTGTGCCCAAAAAACAACTTCTAGAAAATTCCTCCTCAGACTCAAAATCTTGCTTGTTAGCACCTTCTCTATGCCCAAAGGATGCACATAAAATCACTTGACCTACAGAAATAAAGCCATAATTTATTTGCTGGTGAGATTCTCAAGCCACAAAAGCAGAGTAGTTGAACAGAAAATGTCATTTCATCTCTGTTTTTCAGAGTACAAGTGCCAACAGCATTTCAGAAACTAAGCTCAAGCCATCGCGAAACATTTTAAGCAGCAGCCAAGCAGGCCCTAGCAGCTAGGGCTTTTATGCACTCCAACCAAAATAAAACTCAAAGAGCATTAAGGTAATTAAAGGATGAATACAGCCACCGCCCTAGGCAGCAGTAGTAAAACAGATGGGCTACAATACTATGGTTTCAGGGTAAACATGAGAAGCTGCTCGCTGGCTGCGGCAGCACCCAGCAGCGCTGGAAGCATTTTGCAGAAGTCCCCGCGCTCCGGCGGCAGGAGGAGGGGAAGGCGATGGCAGGCGGCTCCCGGAGAGGGGGCAGCAGGGCGGAGGGTGCAGGGAACGGCCAAAATATTCCTGTCTATTGCATGTGTACTGAAGAAGGAAGGGCACACACCAAAGGTCCTTTGTCACTCCTAGACGAGACCTTGGGATCCACATTTTTTTTTCCACAAAGCCTCTCTCCACCCCTCTGCTATGCCACCGCTATCAGCAGCCAGTAAGTTAAACGACGGTCTGTAATGGGGTGGCAGAGTCTTGATGCAAAGAGCAAGAAGCGCCGTGGGTGGCGACCTGCCCGTCGCACCAGGTCCTGCAGAAACCAACCCATCGCTGCCCTGGCAAGCAGGGTACCACGCACACTGCCGCCAAAGGCTGCAGAGAAGTTCATTTCAGCCGGTACTAGGTAAACAAGAGAGAAAGCCATGGTTAACCTTTCTTGCCTTGCATGAAATGTTTTGTTAGGAACAAACACTTTTTCAGCATTCGGTTCCTCCACATGAATTTAAAAAGGGAAGTGATCCTCTGGCTCAGTCCTGTCCCATCTTTGCTTTTCCATAGCACAGGAGTAACAAATTATTTCTGACCAAAATACCTCTTATGGGCTTACACCACGCTATGCAAGAGATCTCAGGCAACTTTTTGGTATATTCCCTTTCTCTTAAATAAAAACTATTATATTGTTATTCTACAAAAAATGTTAGGGTTTAAAAGTGACTGAATAAGTAATGTTAATCCAAAAGTAATGTTGCTCTATTAGTCCCTAAAAACAAAGACATTAATGACAAGAACCTGATGGCACACATGGCCTGAGCCCATGTGGAAAACACCCGGGGTTTCACAACCAGGGCGTCACAGAATTTCCTTTGTTTATGGGAAGATCCCCGCAGGGCTGAGAATACCCCTGACAGTGAGCACCACACTTTCTCCCAATTTCCGAATATATAATGTACTGTATGACACTCAGCAACAACAACTGATACTTCTAAACTGTTATTGAGTCTTTGATGCTACTTTAATGTTATCCTTGGCACACGATCTCCTCTGAATTAAGGGAAAAAAAAAAAAAAGCTTTGAAAATTTGTACACATGTCAAGGCTCTTCCTCAGGCAGGCAGACACCATTGCTGTAAGGAGCTTCAGTGCAAAAGCTTCCAAATAAACCACCGCCTACTTTCTCCACCTTCTCCAGGTGGAGAAAAGATGCCAGACAGGCATCCACTTTAACACGCAGGCAGATGTGTCAGCTTGGCGCAGGTCCCGACTGCGTGCGGACAGCTAACCCTCCCGGTGGAGGATCCCCCGCTCCGAGCCCGCTGCGCTGCCGACACAGCCCACGCCGGTGGGGAGCTGGAGTGGGGCAGCTGTTAAGTGTTAAGCTAAAGCCCAGTCTGATCACAGAGACAAAGGGCCTCTAGGTGGAAAGAGGAGCTATCGCCAGCCTACGCGGTTCACCGCCTGCCAGGGGACAGCAACTGGCAGGGAGAGGTTACAGGTAGCCAGCTCAACCGCCAGCCCTGGAAAAGCTGGCACTCAAGTCACTCCACCACTAAAACCATCCATCTACAGGGACATGCCCAAGCCTGTGGGCAGAAGGCACGGTCACCAGCAACGACTCTCCTTATGCAAAGTTCTACTCCGCTGCCTTGACCTTCGGCGCAGGTTGCAACACTCCTTAATGCCCATAAAAACCCATGCACCTAGGCAGCTTTGGACTTTTAAAATTGAACTGTATTTGAGTTACTTAAGCAAGAAAACAAAAACAGCTGAATGTATTTTCTTCATGTTTTCCAAAGGCATTTCCATCTGGGAGGAGAACAAGAGTATAATATAATCTAAGGGAAAGATAGAAACCAGTGAAAACAGCTACCGATAACAAAAGCATCCCTTTGGCTGCAGGATGGCACTACATCACACACTGTGCCCCAGGAATTTTTTAATGGGACAAAACTTATTTTTCTCTGCTCTTTCGTCCTCACATGGTTTTGTTTATACCACTCCAAACAAGTACAATTAGGTTTCTAATTATTACTGGAGTAAAAATGATTATGAGAAAGCTAGCGTGAACAATGCCCCAGAAAGCTATAAGGGCTACTGCCATTTCTCTGATGTGACCAAGTGGGAGGCAAGAAGGCACTCAGTAAAAGTGAAGGGGCTTAAAGAAGGGCATGCTCTGAATAATCGTCTTGAGGGGGAGAGACAGGAGAACCTGGTTTCTACAAACACCTGATCTGCAACTGTAAATTCTGTGGGAATGCTTCTAATGGGGTTGAATGAGAGACCCACCGAAAACTAGCTAGAGTTCAATGCCTTTTATTAGCAGATCTACCATTACTGCCTCTTTATGAATGATGGGAAAATTTTAATGAGCAATATTTTGCCTATCACAGGACTGCTGCTGTTAAATGAACTCATCTTCTACGTGATTAGACCAGGTTGCAAATGATCTGTTTCTAGATTTTCATTTAACAAAGCAAGGGAAGCAAGTACCTATTTTTCCTTCTCTTTGCCAGATAAATAGTGGCATCTGACTACATGAATGATGACAAATACAAATTTTAAAAATCCTTTATAACAAAAAAAAAAAATCAATTTTTAATTATAGGCTGGAATTTTCACATGTGCAATGATAACAAGCAAAACACAGCTGTTGCCCTCTTTCTTTTCACTGTAGTTTAATGGAGGGGTGGGAAATACCCCTCCCATGAAAGCACAGTTAGCTTACTGTTTAAGAAAAGTTTCAAAACCTTTAAAATTATTTCTTAGTGTTGCTGTAAGTATAAAAATTTAGACCTCAGAGAGGTAAAAAGATGACAAGTGCCACCTTGTGGGCATTTAACAAAGGCAGAATTTAATGTTGCTTTCCATTTCCAGCGGGGTGTCTCAGCCTCCAGACACCAGGCTGCAGCCAATTTTCAGCATTTCTGGGAACACTATCTTCGCTTCCCGAGAAAAGACAGACACGATGGGAACCGCTACCTGACACAGCTCTGCGGGTTAGCTGTAGGTACAACAACAGAGTCAGGCCGCCAGCTGTCTGTAACCCTCTGATTTATCTCACTATAGGAGCTGTGATAGCTCTACAGACTCATAGGTATCCTGAAATGTCTGGTTTACACAGTAAACAACTTCCAACTGAAAATGTTTTCAAAATCAAATATGCCTCTTAAATTTATCTATTTCAAAGAAAAACAGCCTGTCAATTTTTTTTTTTTTTTTTAAAGTCATTGCAGCAAAACTGACTGTGGCTGGCTGCAGCCCCAAAGTGCTGGATCAATGAGTAGGCAGTTTCCCATCCTCCCTAACGGTTATTTGAAAGGTCTTTTGCGAACTAATTTTGCAAGTTCAAAATTGACAGAAATATGCCTTTATTGGATGAATCGCATCTTTTAGATTTGACAGATAATTTGTCCAAGTATCTTCTATATCAGTACAGTAAAGTCTTGGAGCAATTCAGAGTAACATCAGATAACACAAGCTTGAACACTGTAATCAAACTTCCCTGGTTTAAATCCAGACTGGTTTTCATTGGAGACACTGTTTTGATCATGGTCAGTGAAGTTTTCTTGGAAGCCAGGAGAAATACCTGTCGAGGCTATTACTCTTACACTGCTCTCATTCCAACCATGGCAAGGGATAATGTAGGAGAAGACATTTGCCCTTTGACATTTCCTTTCCTATTTTTTGTTTCCACAAATCCTTCTTTGTCTCCTATTTTAAAAGTCTGCCTGCACAGAGACCGAGCTCATTTCCCATCACTTGTTTTACTTCTTCCAAACATTAATAATACCAACAAGGGCACATCAGTTTTACCGTAATTTTAAGCCAGTGACAACTGTTATAGCCACAGCCTCAAGGCATTCACAAAAATACGTTTTTGTCTTGATTTCTCGTAACATATCCAACAGGGAATATTGATTGGAGCTTGGTTACACAAATATTCCGAGCAGTCACCCTAATAATGAAACAGAACAATATGATATGGTATAAAAGTGTCTTCTAGCTGTAAATTAATCCCCTCCCCTGAATAAGAAGTCTGTCTGGTCAAGGTTGAGCAGAAGAGACCCTAAATAAAGGACAAGCTTTCAGGCACTTTTGAAATACAACCCCTCCATCCACTGCATAATGCCCTAATTTGCTGAATGGGGAGGCATGTTTTATCACTGTTCGCTTGGTTTTTTTTTTCCACGCACAGCACTGAGATAATGAACATACATTCACTTTCCTGCTGTAAAATCCACTTTTAAATAGAACGTTGTGGTTTTGTCAAAAGCTGAACCACAACAAAAGAGCACAACACTGACCCTGCCTCCCTATCCATTGGTAAAAATCTGCTGAGAACTTGTCCTCCCTTGCATTTTAGACCAAGATAGCTGCTGTGCATTCATTAGCCTCCTGGGGGAAAAACAAAACAAAACAAAACCACCCATTAGCAGCCCAGGCAAAAATCAGAGTCACCCGGAGAAAATTAAGAGCAGATCTGATTTCTGACTGCTGTTGTAACTGGCCTCAAGATGGACTCGTGTTCCAAAGCACGTCTCTCTCTTTAACTGTGTCAGATGGTTTAATAGATGCTGTTGCCTCTCCTTCCCCAAACTTGACCCATTTAAATTCTTAGACCATCAGAGTTATAACAAACCTATTACAATTCTTATTACAAACAGATTTTTTCATTTTCTAAAACAGTCGTCAATAACACACGCCATTGCTCATGCAAAAATATGGCTTGTATTTATGTCCTTATTTCCAGAACAGATGCAATACATCAACACTCATGGTTGGAAGGAGGAGGACAGACTACCAAGTAAAGTACCCTTGCCTGGAACCACGATTGTTTTTTATAGTGTCATGAAGGAAACTCCTAAAAAAAATTATTGGCAGGGTCAGAGAAAGGGAAATGGACACAATGTAGTGGGATGCCTTTTCTTGAATTGGAATTAAGTTTTTACTCCAAAAGTCATTCTCCAGTTGCTGTGAGCTTTTCCCCAATCTGAAAGCTGCAAGTGTCATTCCTTACCTCTTCCTGTTCTCATATAAAACATCCAAGAGGCCTCCAATGGCACAAAGTAGGACGCTCCAGGTAGAAAAGCTGAAAACTTCACATTCCTTTTTCTCAATTGGATGGCTCTCTATTATAACTGCAGTCAAAGAACTACGGCAAAAGATGTTTACCCACCAGCCTCTCCCTGTTTGTAGTATTAAATCCGTCTTTTTCATAACTCTCTTCCTCCTTGGCAGGTTCATCTGCTGCACTAGGCAGGAACCAGAGAAAGGAGAGAGAGCAGGCGTGAGGTCCAGTCTGTGGAGAAGCTGTGCTCCAGGTCCACTCCTCACCACCCAGCGCGTTGTGGGGCTGGAGCAACAGCCAAATTATCATCTCAAAGGTGGTTTAGCAGCTTGGCAAGCACTGAGAGGTCTTCTGCATAGGTCCCCCATTTCTCCTCAGTTCCCTCTGTGTTTGGGAGGATGAAAGCAGAGCAGGGGAGCTGGGAACAGGCTGCTGGAAGGAGAGCTGAACGCAGAAGTTTGTCACCGCCCAGCGGGAACGGGAGAGCTGGCCGGAAAGCTTGGTATGATTGATGCTTGGAGATAACCTCCAAGTCCTTTTTTGGGTAACTCCATACAGTTTTTTTTTCCCCCTCCAGGAAATTAATTCAGATGGTTTTCTTGTCTCTGTTCTGAAGTTCTTTCTCCTTTTTTCTACTAATTAGAAGAAAGACAAATTGGTCCGCAAATAATGGAAACCTGGGTTTATTACCTCTCACTTTATCATGGCACTGTGTTAAACAGGAGGTTTTCAACAATTATTAGCTGCATTTCTGGGATATTGATGCATCCTTACTGGAACTGAGATCCCACGGGAATGTCCACAAGTGAAAAGCAGACTTTGTTCTACAGAACGAGACATCTAAACAGAAAATAGGAACAGTTGCTGGCGAGAGCAGCAGAGGCCCATGTAAAGGAGATCATCCTACAGATCAAAGATCAGTATCTCTATTCCCAAGTCTTGCCAACCCAATAATGCCCCAGGCAGCATTGCCTCTCTGGGTAACAGCTCTTTTGGTGTCTTTAGCTCCACTTTGACTTTATAAAAACAACCTTATCATGGCAATTGGCAGCACAGGAAAACACATACAGACAGACACATGGAGAGCTATAGGTTGTGACAGATCAAAAATCCAGTTTATAGTTTAAAAATGGTCCTGGCCTATCTACGTGGCTAGATGGGAATTGCCGGGAGGCAGAATGCTGCAAGCAATTGTCAGAGATGGTGATACACAGGATTTCTGTACAGAAATAAGGGCAAATGCTAATACAGCTCTGAGACATGGCAAGCCCTGCCTGTGTCTTCCACTGCTGCTCTTGCACAGCAATGGGAGAAGGAAGATGCCTTCCAAAAAAGGGAGAGTTTTTACATTTAAAAGTCATGACTAATAGCAGGGCTACCCCATCAACAAAGCATTTAAGAAGCAGAAAAAAACTCTTCCTGCTTCTCACAGACCTTTCTACTAAGTGGAAAAAAATGCCAACAAGCTTAGCAGCTGAGTTAACAAGTGTGAGCTCTCCCTCAGACAGAGCAGTTTGCAACTCTGTCATCTCAGAGGTTGCTTGGAGGCATCTCCCTGAGTTACCACCCCAGGAGTGCAGCATACTCTGTCCCACCCGGGGCTCACCATGCTTTGGGGTGGCAGTGACACAGGGGCTACGTTTCACCTCCTGCAAATTCTGACCTGCAGAAGAGCAATTTAGGACAAAACAATCATCTTGGTTTGGTCTGATGCAGTCGGAGGTGATTCACGGTGGAAGGTATCTTCTTATACAGCACAGTTTCAATAAAACCTAAGGAATAAAAGATGCTCCACCGAGTTACTGATGAGCTTGCTGCTCTGCCACCAAGGAGGGGCAGGCAAGGGTGCTGGGAGAGGGCTGGGCTGTGACCACAGCTTGCTTTGACACCACATGGAAGTGGGCAGATACGCAGTGCAGCCAGGAGCTCCCCGAGAACCACAACAAAGCAACAGCACAGCTAGACGCACATGAGCTCACCATTGGAAACGCTGTGATGAGTTTCCTCTCCTTCTCTTGTTTTTTTGGGTTGGTAATTTTCCTTTACATGCTTGCAAATATTTACCTTGTTATACTACAAATGTTATTTCTCGATAAAAAAGTACCTGACCTAATTCCTTTACCATGTAAATTTTGGCATTGAAATAATATGCAACACAAAATTTCTGAATGTTTTCTCACCAGGAAGAAGAATCACTATTTTATTTTGAAATATTTCTCTGCTTCTGTTAAACCAGTGAAGATTTTTTCAACACATATAAATATACTCTTTGAAAAACCTGAAAAGGAAATTAGTAAAATTAATTGTTGTGTCAAAATCATGCTTCCTTTATTGGAAGGATATACTCATGTGTGCATGTTCAGCCAGTAAGGCAGAGGTGAGGAAGAGCTACATCCTGTTTGGGGTTTTTTTGTGGATTGTATTTTTTTTTTTTAATGAAAAATGGTCCAAGATTGCACTGAAGCATTGTGTCCAGATTCATATGGAAACCATAAAGTGCAGATGAAAAAGTATGGAAGACTGGCCCTACCAAATAATTATCAGCAACTTTATAGTCTGCTCTGGACTGTATACGTATCAGATACTTATTCAGCATTGAGGAGACTGACTTGTACCCTGCCAATGCGAGAGCAAGGAACAGTTAGGTACTGCACTAAAGCACTGGGTTTGTTTTTCAGAACTGTACTATTGCTCCATTTTTCACAGTCCCCCATTTACTCTGCACGAGGAATAATTCCATACCTCCTTCTCCACTGCTGCAGCAGTACTCACTACATGATGCTCTATTGTACTTGCTATATAATTTAAATGGTTACAGTTGTGGCTCTGCTGGCCACTCTAGCACACCACCATGCAGTGGGCAACAACACAATTCCAGTATTTAGGAAACAGTGTTTTACCTGTGCTTTTGGAGTAGGAATTTCCCACAAGTAATCTGCCCCAGGACATTCAGTTTCTGATCAAGGTCAGAAACGATGTTTTTAATTTCAGCTTCTTAAATGGCAAGGCTACCTACAAGCAGCTGCTCTTGCAAGAAAGTAAGCAGGAAGGACATGGGGAGCAGGAGTGCAGCGGAGAGGGAACCACCACCTCCCATCAGCACCAGGAGCACCCATCCCCACGCGATGTATTCAACAGAGCCAGATCCTGCCACCTGCACCAAGGATGGATGTGACAGCGGGCTTCCTCACAGAGGTGACCGAGACCAAAAGTACAGTTACCTGCGCACTGTGAGCAGCAAGGTCTTGCTTGCAACTTCGACAGTGGTCCACAACCAGCGGATGCAGTTTTCCTAATGCATTTTCCCAGGGGACTAAGATTTGGTCATGTGAAAAACCAGACCACATTATCACATTCTATCAGCATTAAACAAAATTTTAATCAAAAGCTAACCAGCCCTGACAGTCTCTCCACAATGCTTATCATGGAACTGCTAACAAAGTCACAAAAGTAAATTTGGGGACGAACGTATCAAAATATATCATGGAAGTTGGACTCCCACAGGAATAAATAGGATTTTAGAGCACATTTTCCAGTAACTATGAAATCACTTCAGAAATGTCACCTTTTTAATTCAGACAGAGAATGAACAAATATTTTGAGTGCTGGAAATGTCAGATGTCAATCGGCTCTTTCACATTCACAGAGACTCTTGCAGACACAGCAAATACTCCTGGCTTCCCAGCTGGGTGTGATCAACCCTCCTCCCCCTGACTAGAACCAGGACAGTGACCCACTACCCCACCCTACGGCTAAATCCTCAGGAATAGCATGGAGAACTGCAGGAACTCTTCCCAGCATCATCTCAGGCCTGGCCAGCGAGGGTGCTTGAGGCTCGGATGCCAAGCAATTACAAAGTCCTAGCTGTATTGTTAACCGCTTTAGAAGACCAAATATTTCAATGACTTTAAATGACACTTTTCTTTGTTACAAGACAGACTCAAAAAAGCAAAATCTAGAGGGTTTCTAATCTTCTGCCACCATTTATGAAGACTTACTAGGCAGATACAATCCACCCCACTGAAAGGACACCAAGCCAGTTTATGATTTTACGAGGGAGCAGGAAGCATCTCATACTCTGTTAATAACTACAAAAGTGCCCTTGGACCAGGTCTTGGGTCTGTTTTGTTTCGTCTAAAGACACGTTTCTGCAGAACTGTACGATCTCTGTCCACAAGGTGGAGCAGCTAAATAGTCTGAGATGCAGATGCTAAGCCCCAAGTTCAGAAAAAGGAGTAAGAATTGTCTAACAACGCACTGTTGACTGTTAGACTGCACAGAGCAGTTACCTATGCCTGCACCCTGGGAGGATCCTGATTAATGTGTTTTTATTTGGCAAAAATAACAGAGTCTTCCAAAAGGCTTGTATTAGGTTTATGCTTTGAGTTTACTGATTGAAGGAGTATTTAAGTCATAACTATGGTCCTGCCATTGCACGTAAACACATTCTTTTCTTGACACTGAGACATGCTTTCTATCACATGGAAATCTTTCAGTACACCTAAAAAAACAGTTAAGAACTCTTGGAGAGAGTTAGTAAGAGAATAAAGTCCCCAAACCCAACAAGGCAGAAAGGGTCAGCTGATCAGCTGATCCAAAACAAATAGAACAAAACCCAGATTTACACCTGAAACATCAGTCCTTGGCTGACGTGAAGCGTGCATCAGCAAAGCTTGGGAACTCTTCCTGGATCCGTGGATCCAGAGTGTATTTCACTTCAACATCATCAGATGAGATTCTGTGCTACGCAGACTGTCTCCACTTCCTAACGGGTCACTTGATGCCAAGGAGGAAGGGGATGCATTTGTTCAATGGTGTGCCTGAGCTCATGGTATCACAAGAGAATCTCTTTGGAGGAAATTCCAAAACCTCGTATTAATTCATTACTTGTGCACACAATTGCACCTGATCTTTCCAGCTTCAGCAACAATCCTCAAACCTCTGATTTCCTAAGATTCCTATACAATAGTCACAATTAATAGAAAACAATTTTATACCAGCCACTGCATGAAGCACACTTCTAAGCGCTAAGCTGAGAAGCCATGACTGAAATTTCTTCATCCTCGTTTATAAGTGTTAGCGTCACTTCTCTGATATTTTGATCAATTGATACCAATTTACTAGTTAATAGATCCATTTTCTTTTCCCAGTTCCTACGCAGGTTTCCCTTTCGATTTTTTCTTGAGATTGCATTGCCAGCAAAACCTTTTTAAGGTTGCCCTCCTCATTCGCTTCATTAGGTTCCATAAATTAGGTAAGGTTAGCACAGCACCAAGGAGAAAATAATCTTATGATTCTCAGCACCTGGACACTTTCCCTCCCAGAGAGATGAATGGGAGTCGGAAGGCTGAGTTTATCTTTAACATGGTTTCCATTTTTAACAAATCACCTTCATTTTTAAACCTTGTTAAAAAGCCCCCAAACATTGTACTAATGTCCCTAAATTGTTTTGTCTAATTAAACTGTTTGAAGTTCCTATTGTGACTAGATGTTGAATTGCTTAAATCTCCTTTAAAATTAGCCTCTGTCAGTTCATACTGAATGAAGCCCAAGTATTTCAAGCAAGGACTAAACACTTCAAGAGCATCTACTGTAACCAGGTTAAAAGATCACTTTGAATTCACTGCTTTACTGGTGAAAAAGATCTAGCATAGGCAGTGCAGTGTGGAGTATGTATTCACTTTGAAAACCGCTTCAAGAGCATAAGATGAGCAATGAAGTTCTTTATGCATTTTTCTTGCCCTAGAAGCACCAGTAATGGGTACCATTCTTACAGCACTCCACATTTACGTTCCCTGTAGCGACAAAAGCCCTACTATAAATGCCCCAATTCCATGAACAAACTTCTATTACCTACTTCAATTAAGGAACAGATTCGGCGAACACTTTTCTGGTACAAACTGGCTCTTTAGTTAAGGGGTTCTGCCAGTAAACTTTTGCCATCACAGCTAGCCACAAGTTTTAAGCGTAGCTCAGGGCCACATATAAAAATTCAGAGGAGAACAACTTGAATTGTAGGTGATCTGTTTACCTCCTATTCTTAGAAGGCTTTGCACATAAGAAATAAGCAGATTCATTTTTTAGTATTTCCTATCCTGCAGAGAATCTGCAGGCATTACCTGTTGTGAGCCATTTTTTAAAGGAACATTTACTTTCTATGTTCCTGTGACTAAGCTAACCAAGCACTGTAAAATTCAAAAGCCTTCCCTAAGCAAGCAAAACATTGATTTAAGGAACAATGAATTGATTTAATTTCTCTACAGTATCTTTAAGACAGTCACATTAGAAATTATGCTCTTGTACCAACATAAGCATACCCTACTTTTTGAAGCAGCCGCAAGACAGTAAGTATGGTTTGCATGGAGAATAGTAATCAGATGCATAGAACTTAAAATAGTAATCTGTTAATTAGCATTTCAAGTATGGAAGAACTTATTTCAAAAGGTTTGCCTCATAACCGTAGTAGTAGATAAATTAATAGAAAATTACTTCTGTGCATTACGACACCAGAGCTCGCAGCTGTGGAAAGGAATTCTATTAAGTGGGCAAATTAATATTTGCGTGCTCTTTCAACAATGTATGGACACCTGAAATGGACGTATAATTGGTTTCTTTGTCCCTACTTGTAGCAATGTATTGCTAGTTTCTTTTCATCTGATATTTTCCCTATAAATTTCTCTAAAATTTCCCTAAAAACTGCCCTTGTTCATCATCTCCTTAAATAACCATATCTGTCATGCTGACTACAGCTCTGTCTCTAATCCCATTCATCTGCAGCCACTCATCAGAATGCAAGCACTTCAAAGATTAAAAGGGAATTGCTTCACTTCTCATTTCTTAACCACCAATATTCAGGAGGGTGAGTTTTCATCCATTGGCAGGCTCAGAGCAAGAAGGCAAGAGCATGAATAACTAATGACAAATATGGCCATGAAGATCTCTCCTGGCCGTTTTGATATGTCTTCCTTTGTTCACACAAGAGAGTTGATGAGCAAACAAATGAACAGAAAGGGAATTCATAAAACATAAGGACAACTCATCAGCAGTAAAACATAACATAAAACTATTTTTCTTTCAAAGTACACTGCTGACTTTCTTTAAACGCTTCTCAGGACATTCAAAGACACAAGCAAACAGCAGTAGCAATGGGATAACTTAACACTTCCCCTCCTTTTTCCTCTACATTGTTTGTTATCTTTCCCGTACTTGAGTCATCCAAGTGGAATGACAGCACACACCTCAGCCGTGTCACTGTGAGATCTCACAGCTTAGGGTATTAACAGATGGGCTCTGGAAAATCTAGCCATAGAAACATAACTGATTGCTCTTCCTGTGTACGAAGCTGCTACCCCTCGCAGGGATTCAGTGGAGCAGAACCCGTGGGTATCCTTTAGCGGCTTCCCTGCTAAACTGGGCAAGTGGCTTCAGCCCACCACCACGAAGGCTGGGCATGAAGCCACCGGACTTTGTGCTGAAACAGCCGAGAAGGACACCAGCTTATACACCATTCCAGCTGCTGCAGCAGGCAGAAAGAAATGGTTAGAGAGAAAAAAGAGGCTACACCTGCAATCACCACAACCTTTTGTAAGGGAACGTGAATCTGCTGTAGGATGAAAAACAGCACTAGAATTGGACATCTACTCAAGTTCCAGACATTTATACACACCGAGTGTGAAAGTCTGCACTATTTTGTGGACAAAGACATTTTTAAAATCCCCGCCAACTCTTGGCAGGCAATTCACAAATATGGATATCAAATTCATCACAACTATTATTTGCGACAAACAACAGGATCGGGCAGCATTTTTTTTCACTTCTCAGATATATTGACTGTCTTCCAGTCTTCTGCTGATGCGGTCCTAGTACAGGATCTGCTTCCCTCTGTTAGATCAAACCTGCACTCTAAGTGCTTGGCCACTAGAACACAAACTCAATATATTGGTGAAACCCTACTCCTACTGGTACCACAAAAAGCCATGTCACATACGGTGACCACCTATGGTCACAACAGGCCATTTCTGCCACCATAACTCTGTGTAACTATGATCCCTGTTGGGATGACACTTTGCCTGAAATAGCCAATGTGGTTGATAGGTAACAGAGGTATATTTTCAGCCAACAACTTCCATGCTCTCCCATCTCTGATTGCTTCCAACAGGGGCTACTCTTCCTCTCCATCTCTGTGGAGCAGTTGACCTCCTCTCCCTCATAACCCACACCACACAGGGACTCATCAGCTGTACCACTGCGCTGTGGGAACATGGGCAGCCCCTTACCACCTCCATACAGCCAACAGTCAGCACAGGATACCTTGGAAGGTCATGACTGAGAGAATATGACAAGATGAAGAAAAGAATTTTAAAATAACTAAGACTGAGAAAGTGAAGAGTTTTAACATTTTCCTCCTTTGTGCTTTAATGTTGCATCATAACCTGGACAATAAGCTGTAACTGAAAAGGAATAAGAAGTTAGGAGACACATACAGCCCAAGGGTAATAGCCTTTTTCTGTAGCAGAAAAATGCTGCTGAAACACCAGATGCTCTTTTCTCCAACCAACTTTCCAGAGAGTCTCAAGGTGCCACCTCGAAGTTGCAAACTGCAGTTAGTGCTCCGGCAGCTATATGGTGCTGCTCTGAGGACAGCGGCAAAGGGCAACCTCCAACATGAACGGGAAACTCCCAACCATTCTGCCAAGTAGAAAAAAAAAATAAGGCATACCTGACCTTTCAACTGCCTGATAATCGCATGTCTGTTTAATCCAGAATCCACAACAATGTCAGCCTGCTCTCTTGTCCTTTTAGTACTGTCTTTGGACTATGCATTGAAATAGCCATAAAATAGTATCAAGAGCATAGAAAAAGCATGCTATGACATTTCCCATCCCTCTCCTCTCTTTTGCTGTGCTCACACACACACACATATTAATTGAAAGAGACCCGGCAAACTTGGTGGATTTCCCCCCCCAAGCTGACATGGCAATTTATCTCAAGTTTTACATGCTTTGTAGCACATCCTATTAGAAGCAGCCCTAGAATGTGTGAAATTTAGTTCAGTGTGATATACCATTATGGGTTAGAAAGAAAAAAATGCAATATTGAGCCTAGAATTTATGTGAATGAGCAGAACCAAAGCAAACACCTCCCTCAGGACCTGTTTGCTCAGGACAGTTTTACTGGTATAAGATAGGTATGAATTTAAAATAATACAATTATAGCTGCTTAATCCCTTAAAACAGATACATTAATTCAGGCACATTTATTCTGCCTTTCCCCAGATTTGCTGATGTTGCTTTGGTAGGGGCTTACATAGAAACAGATTAAAAACCACTCTTTCGTGAGTTATATTTTTAATGAGTTACTATGGGTCGGCTGTGGTGCAGTGAATGAAAATGCAACTATCCACAGGCAGCCAAAATTCAAGACCAAGGCCGCACGCTGTTCTTGAAGTTCAAAGCAAGCATGTTGCAGTCCGTCTTTGTTATATGCTAAGAGACAAAGTGTGGCAAGCTACCTCAGCTCAGAGGACACACAGCAACACAGTAAGCTGTGCTAACTCAACCGTAAGTTAATCACAACCTCATCTGCAAACATATTGGCACATTTTCTGCATTTACACAACTCCCACTCACACTCTTGCATTCATAGTTTAAGACGTACTCTAAAGCTTTTACATTTATGAAAGGCACAGCATTCATTTGTTGACACGTATTAGCCTTATTTGATGCATTGCTTTATTGTCACTTTGTGTTTTCTTAAAAGGGTGAAATCTTGAGCAAGATATTGTTTAAAACCTTGGCAAGATATTTTTTAAAATCTAGACACAGCAGGGTACCCCACTCTATCTTCTCTTTGCTCATTATCTTTTATATCAATGTCATTTACTCTAACAACAGACATGATAGCACACAAAAACATCTAATTCAAATTACTTTGTAACGCAAATTTATACTAATAGAAAAATGTCATTAGGTAGATAAAATGCATGTAAATTAAAAAAGAATCACGTAAGCTTAAAAAAAAGAGGTACCTGATTTAGGAATGTCACTTTATTTAAAAGCTGAAATTAAAATATTCTTAATTTTTGCAGCCAAAGATTGTAACGACATATTGACTACTCACCATGGAAAAAGTGTGTATTTTCAACAGCCTAAAAATTTGATTTTTGGTTAGGCACAACTACAGTATTTACCTCGAGTGCCTGTGTAACAACCCGCACCTTTTCTTAGCAAGCTGAAGTTACAATGATACAATGTAATATGCACAGTAGGCTATTTTACAAAAGCCAGTCTGAGATTTGAGCACTACATCCACTTGTGCTTGCAAGTCAAAGAGCTTGACGCCCAGCTGACAACGTGGAGGGCCCCCGTACCTGCATCGACTCCTCCAGAAGCCCAAGGGCTCTCGTGAACTCAATAACAAGATCAGGCCTATAATGACGGAGACGGTTTACTCCGCTGTGAACTACGATTTACCACCTTTTGCATCCTGAAAAACTCAGGCAGGAAATATAAATATGAGCGACAGCACTGTAGCAAAATCCAATACCACATAGATTTTATCTACAGAGAACTATCTTGCAACACGTGCTAAGCTTGTTTTTAGACGGGGCTTAATGTGCCACAATAATATAACAGGTGTCAAATTTTAAGAAAACCCATGAAACCATTTTTATTCTTTTAAGAAATTGTACCAGCCCAAGAACCACGAGATGAATGAAAGCAAGTCATTTGTTTACACAGGAAGTAAAATCCACAGTCTAAATACTACGAATAGACTTCGTATCATCACTTAAACCTATTCACTAGAAATCACTTCTGGTGCACGAGCTTCTTATGAGAAAGAGTATCCCGATTATCCTGTCAATTCTGTACTGATGTTAGTCATGCTAATTTCTGCTTTCCTTTGCATTGTAGCATTTACCTAATGTTGCTAGAAGCAGGTGCAGCTCTTTTTTTTCCCCTCACTGTAAAATTAAGCATAAGCAAGCTTAATAACCTTACTGAAGACAACCCACAAGTTCAACAGTTAAAACTACTGTTTTCACTTGCTGGTTCCCACCGTGCTGTCTCGGGCTGTGAAGCCAACCACAGCAACACTCACAACCCCCTGAAACCGTCCTTTCATGTCTCTCTGCTATTAAACACAATTACAGAAACGCATCTGATCGTTACGGGCAATTAAGCCCCGCACCCCGCCGCTCCCAGGAGAGCGGGGTCCCTCCTCAGCCAGCCCACGGCTTCGTCGCGCAGCTCCTCAGGCAGCCGAGGGCTTGCTGAGACGCAGCAACTTTTATTCCTCTATCAATCCCCACAGCCGGCTCGCAGCCCGAGCCCACGCCGCGGCCGGCACCGGGGGCTGCCCCCGGGGCGCGTTATTCTCCACGGCCGCCCCCGGGCGCGGGGCGGTGCAGCGGGCCCCGGCCTCCGGCAGCCCTCCGGGCCGGCGCCCACGCCCAGGCGCTGCCGTGCGGCAGACAATGGGGGCCGGCAGCCCCGCGCCCGCCGGGCTGAGGCGGCGGTTACTCACCGAACAAGGTCAGAGCCATCGCGGCGGCGGCGGCGGCGGGGCGGGCCCGGGGGGCGGCGGGGGCTGGCCGGGCGGCGCGGGGCTGGCATTGGCGCGGCAGCTCTCGCATCAGCGGCGGGGCGCACCTGCAACACAAGTTGGGCGCGGGGCTGTCAGGGCGCCCCGCGGCACCGGCGGCCGCTGCCACTTGCTGCCGCGGGGCGGGGTGGGCGGAGCGGGGCGGCCGCAGCCCGCGGCGGAGGGGAGGGCAGGGCCCGGGGGGGGACACACGACGGCCGGGGACGCGCGGCAGCGGCGGGGAGCTCCCCGCTCCCGCCCCTCCCGCCCGCGCTCACGCTGCGGCCCGCCGCCTCGGGGAGCCATCTTGCGCCGCCACACGACCCGCCTTCCTCCCGCCGCAGCCGGCGGGACGGTTCCCATGGCAACGCGGGCCGGCCCGCCGCCCGCCGGGGCACAAAGGGAAGCGCCGTCCCCTCACGCGGGGCTTCCCCGGCCGCGGGAGGGGACGGCGGCCCTGGCCCCCATCCCCTCACACGTACGTGGCACCGGCCGCGCCCGGCTCGTCCCTCGGGCACCCGCCGGGGCCGTCCCGGACGACTCTGATTCTCTGTGGAAACCAGCCTCGGGGTACCGGGCTGCCCCCCGCGGAGCGGCCCAGCAGGGCCGGCCTGTGCCTCTTCAGCCTTGGCAGGGCTGCGCCTACCCGGTGCAGGAGAAGAACCAAGGGTCTTGTGAGAAACGTGACTTTTTAAAGCGAGATGAAAATTTCCACTTCAACGCCAGCGAGCATGAAGAGAGCAAAACTGTGGAATTGCCCTCAAAATGTTTTGGTGTGAGAAATTTCAGCCAGCCCCGCTGCTGTCACTTTTCGCTGTCCAGGACTGTAAATTTCAGAGTCAAAAGCATTTAATCGAAAAGACAGCATCGTGCCCGGTGTAACTTATTTACACAGTCTGCATTTTTAACCTGAAAACAGATATTTAAAACAGAGGTTAGTTAGTACTCAGCAGATCTTCCCCAGCATAGGTGGGATAATCAGACCCGCCTCGTTTAGTGATACGGTAGTTTCTCACTTGCAAGTATTACTTCGCCTCTCAGATGCAAGCTGTGTGTGCCAAGAATTCAAATCGAACCTGAGCACGATTAACACAGATTGTTTACTCAAATTTAATCCATTACAGCTGTGCAAATCCCCAACCTTCAATGGAGGCTTCAGAGACATCAGCCAGGGCAAGCAGATTGTGCAGGTGATTTTATGAGCCTCGCACAGCCTGTCCCACCTTCGCTTGGGGCACTGTGGTGGCTGCCGCAGCGGGCGTGCAGTGGGAGGCATGCGTTCAAGACAAGGTTTCTGCCGTAGGACAGTCTGAAGGAGGAAGAGCATGTACTAGGCTGCATCTACAGCCGCTGCAATTAATGGTTCCAGTTGTGTGGATGCAGCTCAGGGTCAGCAAATAGATAAAATACATTTTATTTCAACGAGGCAGCTAAAACATAAAGGTCTGTCTGAAAAATGGGTGATTTATGTAGTTAGCTGCACACGGGTTTCCATACTCTGAATTCTACTTAATCTTTTTGTAGAGAACAAAAGGGAAAGATTGTGTGGGAAAGTTTTCAGTATCTTTAGATCTTATTTAACACAAGAAAAACATGGGTTTTTGTTATGTCTGTCAAATATTTCAAAACATAGGTTTTTATGTTGATATATTTTGCTTAGTGTGCAAAGTTTAAAAAAAAAATAAACATTTTATCCCAGAGTGATCATTTCCTTCATTTTATTCCTTCCCAAATGAATTCTAGCACAATGGACCTGATTTCACAAAACACTTTCATTTTGCATGTATAAAGTGCAAAAGTTTATTGAGCAGCTAGACTACTGAAAAATAATATTTTAATTGCAGGACTAAAAGAAGGTTAAAAATAGATGAAAGATGGTTTGGAAAAAAGCCACACAAAAAAATCTTTGCCATTCTGCCTACATGATTTGACCTTTGTGTGCACAGAGTGTTTTGCTTTGCTTTTTGGAAATAAGTTGGATCTTCATGCAGATTTTTTTTCTCTTACATTTCCTGGAATTAAGTCCCAAGCTTTCACTCCAACTTCCTTCAATTAAATAGTCAGCTTTTACTCTTCCACTGCTCCAAAATCTTTATTGCTATCTACTGAACTGCATGTTTACATTAGAAATGTTTTCCCATCCAGAGACAGTAACACTATTTTTCATAATAAGCATTATCGCTACTCGAGTTGTTAGGATCAGTCTGTGTAATTTGATTAGTCATTTCAATTGTCTAATAATGCCTTTGCTATTAATGCAGTTATGGCTAAAACCTAGGGAAGTGTGTTGGTCATGTCACAGTTGGTTACTAGAGTCACTCCTGTGCCAGGAAGAGTTCTGCAGCTGATCTGTTTTCAAAACAAATGGAGCTCAATCATTATTTCTGATTAGATTAGTTACTTGGTTTGGGAGGATGTGTTGGCCCGGGCTCCAGCAGCCTGCAGAGAACAGCAGGACTTCACGGGCAGGCTCACACCCAGAGCTCTCGGCCGGCCCTCGCAGGTGCTGGCACAAGAAAGGTGCTGGGGGTAGCAAGGAGAGTGGCCGTACGCGGTATGTACCATCTTACTCCAGCTTTTACAAAGGCTGATAGCCTTGACACAGGAGGAAAAAATCAAAGGTGCAAATCAGAAAAAAAATTAGCCTGAAGTTCACTAGGTGAAGGTCCCTTCCCCCACACCCTGCTTTTTGAACAGACCTGAAATCCTCATGGCGACTTCTGTTTAACAACAACATTATCTTAAAATTACATAATGCCTTATCAGGCCAGCACATCTTAGCGCACCAGCAATAACAATGATTTAACTACAACTCTGGGAATTTCGTTAGAAGAGAGCTGGAGCCTCCCGCGCGCTAACCCTCCCTCGCCTGGCGCAGGGGCGAGGGGAGGAAACGCGGATGCTCCGGAGCAGCGAGCACAAAGCCCCAGCCTGGCCCTGTTCAGCCAGAGGGGCCGTTCCTTCAGAGAGACCCCAGCTCGTACGTTTGCTCTTTTGCAGGGGAGAGCACAAAAGAGGACCCCCGTTTTGCACGACCTTGATTTAAACGGCAGCAAAGATGAGCTTGGTGACTTGTTCCCCTGGATCCTTAGCCCTTGAAAAGCCCTCCGTTTCAAAGTTGGTTTGTTAGCATCGCATTCTGTAGAAAAAGCACTATTATACTTGCCACCTGGCAGGGATATTTGGGGGTGTATTTACAAAGTGTACCTCAAGAATAATGTCTCCAGAAGAGAAATGTATGCATAACATGCTATTTTCTGGCCTGCTCGTTGTCCTTCAGTAGGTTTCTTGCCTCGTCTCCCAAGCCTCAAAGCTCTTTAAATACTGCAGTCAGTTACTACTGCTTCATTCTTCATGTAAAATTTCATTACTGGGATTTGGGGTTGGTTTCCAGCGTTTAGGTTTTTTTGTTTTGGCCTCTCTCCTTTTGCCGCCTCACTCTTGGTGCTGAGCACTGCGGCAGCAATGGCCCATTTTCCACAGTGGCCTTTCTTTGATCCATCACTTTGTCTGAGGGTCTGGTACAAAATTGCTTCTAATTACCAGACATTTATTCTTCAAACCTTAACTAATTCACTAATCATATAGTGATAAATGAGATTTTAAAATGAATCACTGACATTTTTAAAGATTTATAAACAATTGTAAAGAAAGATTCCCAGCTAGTAAATATAATGTTGTGTGAAGAAAAAAAACTCCATAAATTAAAGCTGTCCTGCATTAATGGGAAGCAGTAAAAGTGTAGACATGGTGAGATGTTACCTGATGAATAGGGATAGCATCTTATCACAGTTAGTGTCTTCCTGCAACAGACCCCCCTGACAGCAGGAAAACAGCACCGTAGAAGCCTTGTCATGTGCAGAATTTAATTTAGCTTCTAATGTGTAACTGGTGGGAGTTTGTGGGGCGGGGGGAGGCGGCCAAGGGCTGCCTTACTGAGCAGATTCGGAGTTCACAGTATTTGCAATGGAACATTTACTCCTTGGAAAATGGCAAGGCAGATTTCTACCACTTGTTCGGTAAGATAAATTCAATTGTTCTGTCTAATTTAAAAGTCATCAATAAAAAGTTTGAAGACTGACTACCAAGCTTGCTAGTTAAAATTAATGTTTATATAGATGGCAGCTATTTGAACATAACATCAAGCCTATCACCAAACCCAGAATTGTCTTTGCACATTACCAGCGTTTTGGGTAATCTTTCTCGCTTTGATGAGAGAACTGGCATTTGAGCTTATCTTTTGGATGCTGTTGTTGTTCATTATTAATGGCAAAGTCATTTAAACACAATATTACCCAACACTGTGCAGGCATAGAGGCAGACAGAATCCCTGCATCAAGTACAGCAGCTATGAGCAACCTTTGCAAACCGGACGTAATCAGTGTTTTACTGGGATCTGTGCTAGTCTGTAGATGTTGGTGGTAATTAATTTTTTTTCTTTTATCTACAGGGTACAGACCAGCAAAGTAACAGTTACTAGGAGGAACTTGCGTGTTGAATTTTATGATCATGGCCAAAGAAAGCGAGATATATGTAACATACCCACCATACCTTCTGTTTTAAATCACAACTACCACATTATAAACTCACGTTTGGCATCATATCCTGATCAATAGGAATTGCACTATATCCCATAACAACTTAGAGCAGTTTAGTACACAGCAGGTGATGTATGTCAATGAAATGAAAAATGGGCTTAACATGCCTGCTTTTGGCTCTCTGGGTCATGAAAAAATGTTTAACAGGCATAAGTGACAACAACAACCTTTAGAGCTAGATTTTTTTCTGGTTACGCTAGAAGTGAATGCCACAAGATCTAAGGGGAGCAGCACAGGAGCACAATCTTCATTTTAAAAATAAACTAAAGCTTTTTGCTTAACATCTAAACAGTTTGCTGTGTTTAGACTGATGTTATGAGACATTATGCCATTTTTCAATGAAACTGCATCGAAGGCAAAAAGCTTTCTCTTGCCTATGCTTCCTGAGCAAAGTCCTTTCCAAAATAACTCTTAAGGACTTCTACATTATGGTTCCAACTTAATTGGGTTTCCAAGACTTGTGCATGAATGTGATGAGACTCACATCATGAACAGGTGCTATGGATAGGATATAGTAGATGCTATCTATGTATCTTGGCAAAATCACATGATCTTAATCTTTGATGTAATTTCCATTAAAAAGAAAACCTGTACCTGAATTACTCTTCATAGCCAGCTTTTCCCATGCAACACACAAAACCAGCAGCACCTTCCAAGAACATCCACCTCTGCCCCCCTCAGTAACATCTCTGCTCTCACACTGCCGACGTAAGCAGGCTGGAGAATGGAAAATGCTGGGCTAGGTACATCTTTGCCTCTGAATTAGGTGGCTACTTTCAGGTTCTCCGACAGGTATCCTGCCCTGTCTTCCACGTCAAGAACTACCTCATTCCTATTTTCTTCCGAGCTCTCACTTTTACCTTATTATTTATTTAAATAAACATTAACGAGCTCCTCTAATACTTTTAAAGACAAATTTACAGGTACTTCCAGCACGACAGTTGTGCCAAGGAAGGACGGGTCTCCCTGTCTCCCACATGTTTAAGGACGGAGGCTGGAAAAGGATTAAAAAATGGTGTTCTATATGGAAAAGGAAAATCCAGAGCTACCCAAATTTCTTTTGCAATCATAATCACATAAATTGCTAGATTTGACCAAACCAAGAGAGTCTTACCTTCCATTAGGGTGTGAGCTTCCTGAGGGTGCAAGCGCGCAAACAAGGTGCTGGTCACCCTAACGCTCACCATGGATTGTGGTCACTCAGCGTGTTGGGGTTTATGCGGACACTCGGAGCTTTCCTCTCGCAACAGGTTCCAGGTGATGTTTAGAGCAAGCAACATCAAAATAGGCGAATGACTAAACTATTTATAACTGCAAAAGGGCGTTTTTATTTGCAGCTGGTCTGAATATACTTTAACACCAGACTTTTTATGAGCTTTCTCATTGCTTGTGTGCACACTTACTAGCATATCCCATCAGCACAGACTTCTAATGCGAGATCAGTTATTAATAAAATTATTAAAATATTAGGAAATTTCAAAATCGCTTGCACTTTTGCTCAGATGTAAGAGCTACGTAGTCTAAGTTATGTTTTTAAGAGTCCTGCGTAGGAAACACAATATGGTTTTGATTGCTTGTTTTATTAAGTGAAATGAACAGGCTAATTAAAGAAATTCCAGGAAGTTTCTGCTTTCTGTCTCCTAGGGACAAGCCTCAAGTGTCAAAGGAGATAATACTGATGGCTATAAAACACCTAAGCGTGTTTATACTGGCTGTAAAATGCAGCTTATAGCCTCTATTTAACTTTCATAATATTTCCTTTTTATACCATGCTTAGAAATACATATTAAGGCATTAAAGTAGTGCTTGTATACATTTGAAAAAAAATTGGAAAGTGCAAGTAAAAAAACAGAAGGCAAGCCATTGGCAAAATAGTCTTAGGAATAAACTGTTACGAGTGTAATTTCATCTATAAATACTAAAAACTAAGAACAAGCTAGCCAGCAAAAAAAATCTGCAAGACATTTTTAAAGTCAGGACTAGAAGCGTCTTTAACCCTGAGCAGATGATCTCCTACTTGAAGCCATAAGCTATGCCACAGAATTGGTGGTGGTTCTTCATGCAGATCCACTGGATCCACCTCTAGAACCACTGGATGGCTTTGAAGAATTGCTAAAGAAATTAAACCTTCTCATAACCAACCCAAACCTGCAATTCTGAAGTTCTACATAGAACCGACACGCTCTTAGTGCAATTATTTGATTTGCTAATACTAGAGGCCTCAAGGTGAATTCTACATTCTTAGAGAAGCCGATGTACCTGTTACTGAAGCCATCCAAAAAGAACGTTTTTAAGGAGGGTATTAGTTACCCCATGCAACTTGCTTCTCAGACAGAGTTGCATCTTCCAGGATACTTAGGGTTCTTTGAAAGAATGTCCAAGTTTTAGAGCACATGAAACATTTAAGGGTATTTTAAAGTTCAGTTATGTGCTTTATATGAACAAGGGTGTATGGGCCATGGTAAGGAAAACTATGTCAAATTTGAAGTTGAATTTTGTGTGATAGTTTAGAAAACGGACTATATGAATAAGAAGTGAACTTTGGAAATGCTCTGAGAATTTCCTGCTGTGTGGACATAGGCAATCTGGTTATCAAGTGCCTTTGTAGAATGAACTTTAATGACCTGAAGATGCTTCGAAGTCCAAGTCTCAAAGTGCTGAGATAGCAGAAGCACTGGATAACTAATTTCCAGTTCAATGAATCTCTATGAGAGGTGTGTTTTCTTCCACCAGGAAGACTTCTGAAGCAGAATATAAAACCTTCCAAACCGAGCAAGCAAGCACATGCGCTAGTGGTACCTTTCCGCTTTACTGCGCTTACCACGGCTAACTCTGCGAGCAGGCAGGTAATGGCAGCAGGGCACAAAAAGCCACATCGAATAATATCTTTCAAGACCGGCATTAGCTCTTCAGGATCGCAGGGAGATGACATTAACCAAAGCAACTTCAAAGAGCTGAAGGAGATTAAAGTTTTTCCTCTTAATGATTCTAAAGTGTTATTGAAGGGATCAATAGCTTTTCCTGTTAAACAAGCTGTTTAAATCAAGTATTCCTGGAGAGGAGATAAACCAATCCTGGAAGTAATAGTGTGATTTAATTAGGATTTGAGATTTTCACTATTCATTAATTGATCTGCCAGTCTCACAATAGTTTTAGTGAACTGTAAGTTTACAACAATAAGACTCCTTATGAAAAGACAAAATTATCTGATCCCTTCTGAGCCCTTTTATCTGTGCCAAAAAGCATAATTTATTATGTGGTTGCCACAGAGAGAAATTTCGCCTTTCTGTACCTGATGTCACTGTTTTTTCTGGGGGAGGAGAGGAGGGGAAAGGGAGAAAAAAGTGTTATTTCCCCTTCCTTTAACAATAAAATAATTACATCTCATGGTTGTGCACATTTTGCTTATTGTTAACCAAGACACGTGGAAAGCCCCTCAACAAAGCAAAACTAAATTAACAGATATCCAGGTCCTAAATTGGCAATGCCAGAGACAATTACTAAAACTTGGCAACTTTTCAGCTGTGCATGCAGCAGTTTTATTTTAAACAACATCAGAGATCACACAACTGATCTTGCAATCTGACTTGCACATCACCGCACCAACCTCAGATCTGGAATTCAACCTCACATAGTCAATTGTAAACTCGCGCGATTCCCAATCAAACAGAGATACAGGAAACTAATTCCTGGTTTAGCCTGTCCAACATTCAGTTCTTAGTGGTTTTCTACAGGCAGTAGAGATGTGATACCAATGCTTTCAGCCTGTGCAAATACAGTGACCTCAGAATTCAGCGTTTATCTGCAGCAACAAGCCACTGATAAGAGGAGCAGTTTCCATAGCATTTTTTTTTTCCTTAAACCCCAGTAAGTCAAGGAAATATGTGTTGAAAAGATGCAACCAAGCAAAGCTCTTGGGCAAACACTGTACGGTAGTGCACGACCAGGGGGGCCCAGGCCCTCACCATTTCAGTGTTGGTTGCAGCAGTTTCAACTGCCAATTTGCTGCTTGTTCTTAGAAAACAGCTGCTTTGGTCCACCAAGGGAAAACTGCTCTCCTTTCTGCTCTCAGATGGACATATTTTTAAGAAGAATGTGTCTTAAACTGTTTTAAGGGAACATGGGACAAAGAAATCCAATTAGCTTATTCTCTGAGAGTGTCAAAATCAAAGTCATTAATCCAGATTATCATGTTATACAGCATTAAAATTTATTTCCTCTTTATAGCATATAATCATTACCCATATAAAGACCAAAAAACCCATTAAAAGTAACATTGCCTATGCTCTGTCCAGTCCTCTGAAGGAATGAAAAACATCGCGTAGGTACTATATACTGATTCACCTTCATTTGTATTTAGCTTGATAGCTTCAGAAAACATAGATGCAATGTTCAGATGGATCATTACTAATCAGATTGCTTTCACTATTCTTTCCCCTTTATTTCAAGGTTCGATCGCATGGCCATTTGCCCTTAGGATTTCTTTTCTTTCCTGTGCGCACAACAGACCGCCTTCCTTCTGCCCGTGAAGAACCGTATCCTCTTCAAAGCATCCTGCTGCTCTGCAAACTCGAGAGCGGAGGGCAGATGCAGCCACACCACCTGCCAGACCGCGGTGGTTACTCAGGGAAAGCCACTACTCTAGCTTTAAGAAATTGTCCCAGATCTAGGGATTTCCTCATGTGTTTTTAGCTAGGACAAACAAGACGGATTTCTTGATGCTTTTTGGACTGCATTTGCCAACGCTCCCCAAACTCTTCCTGTTCCGTCTACCGAAACGTGCTTCCATGACAATTTACTCCCACCTGAAGCCGTGCTGCTCCCCCCTTTCCCTGCAGCTGCCCCGGCTGTGCCTGGTGCCACGGCCAGCGGCTCCCTGGGGCCAGAGGAGCCACGAGTGCCAGCGCTGGCACCACCGCAAGGGCAGTGAGCCCACAGCAGCTGAACGCTCACATGACCCTCCTGGGGAGCCGTGCTGCCAGGGCCCTTGGTCGGACTCTTTACTCTGCTGCAGTTTACTTCAAACACCGTACAAAACGAGAATCAAAACGAAGGGTTTCTTTATCCATCCACAAACTCCTTCACAGCCCGTCAAACCGATGTCACGCCATCTTCATCGACTTCTACGATAACGTCAGCAGGCAGATTAGATTTCTGCACCGGCCTGCAGAATACCTCTCAGAGACCCTCGGCCTAATGACAGCCCCGGCGACCGCTGCTGCGAGCTCCTTGCAATGGAACAGGGTAACGAGGGCCAGTGGATGGAGAGTTTCAAATGGTGCATGGAAAAAGCAGACCCGTGAAGAGCAGCAGCAAACCCCCGTCACAATGGAGTGCAACGCCACGGGAAGATGCCACACTGCAGCGCTCTCCTCAGGCAGCTCTGTCGGTGGAGCGGGAGTACCTCCGTCAGGGGCCCCAGACCACACGCAGGGTGTGACTGCTGTCTCCTATCCCGGTTTACATTGATGAATGCATTTAAATGCTGTTTCAGTGGGGTTTTTTTGGGGTTTTTTTTGTTTTTTTTTTAATTATTTTGTTTTGCTGTACAAGCAAACTCTGTTATTCAACTCTAGAAGCTGGTTTATGGCAGTTACTTTTTCAAGAGCCTATTCTAGAGGCCAAATTTTAATTTTGATATTTTTTAAAAGCTTATGTTCTTCTCTAAGGAGTTGAGCAGGCCAATTGTGCGATGAAGAGGCTTGTACCATTCTCTGGTAGTTCATCAGAAGAGCAGAGGTTTCCCCTTTTCTCCTTGGAGAGATGACGAACCGGAGGGAAAAGCCTCCTACCAGCAGAGAGACGACGAACAGCCAGCGAAGCAGAGGTGGCTTTCAGCTTCCCTTCGTACAGCACTGGCCAGATGAGTACTTTTGTGTTTTACTATCAAGTAACAGTAAGGTGCAGCCTGCCAAGTCTGTTTGAAGGTTTATTCAACCCCCAGAAGGGGAAAACTCCTCCACCTGCCGAGGCTGGCCGCGGAGGACGGGAGGGAGCCCTGAACCGGGGCAGCAGGCAGCGCGGCGTCCCAGCCGCCACGGCGCAGACCTGGGGAGCTGTGCCCTTCCCCAACCTTTCCATCTTCCTCTCTCAAGAGCTTAATGTGCTGTAAATTGTAGAATATCAGGAAAATAAAGATAAAAACTTTATGACAATATGAAGAATGTATTTGCTCAAAATATTTAGCAGTTACCACTAGATGGCATTTTGTTCCTGAGAAATTAGAACCTCCCAGGTTTCGAATTACTTGTCACAGACAGCAGGAAACAGTAGGAAATGGAATTACTTACCTCATTCGGTTAATAATTTATTATCCATTGTCTTGCATAAGCAAGACATCACTAGCACAAGACACTTTTTCTTGCGAATTTATAAATCCCCTTTATTTAACTATAGCTTGTGACTCTTCTCTTCAACACTCTGCTCAGCAGGTAGGGGTTTGAGCTGTAGTCAGCACTTACCAAAAATCTTTTCCACGTTTTTAAATGAAAGACAAATGTAGGCCAGTTCACAGACTTTGAGCATGCCATGGAAATCTGCCAGAAATGCCTTGCTCCAGTAACTGTACACAGTATTTCCTGTGTTATTTTTGGATAAAGCTTTAATACAGATCGCACTACAAAAAATAATTCCCGTTCAGGAAAAGAGCTGTTACAAGTTGATTTTTATGAAATAATAATTTCATAATATTCACTTATGAATATTATACTTTGCACCGGTTCATTCCAATTTCAGCTTGTACAAGCTGTGATGTACAAGGTGACATTTCCATTCCTAATCTTTGCAGGTTACAACGTATCGTACCCAGAGGTGCAATGAAGTTCTACCGGGCACATCCTGGGGTGACATGTACATAGCTTGTTTAACGTCCATAAGCCTCTCAATGTCAGATTAAAACCAAGCAAGAGGATTTCCCTTACTCTGCAGCAAAACGGGAGACCAAGAAGTGAACTACTAACTTTTTCCTTAAAAGAGACTAGAGTACAGTTAACTCTTACTCACAGAAAGTCAGAACACCTTCAATGAATGTACTTAATTTAATTTTGCATGTATGCAAATATACACAATATAACAAGGATGTTTTTTTATTAGATCATCATAAGTACTGCTGCCCTGGGCATATAGCAGCCTGTTTAACAGTTCACCACAGCAAAATGCAGCAATCAGAATATTGACATAACAATTTCCCACCGAAATTCTGAAAGAAAAAAAAACAATCAAAAAACCCCAGAACAGAACCCAAAAAATATTCCAAGTATGCAATTTGAAAAACAATTGTGGTTTTTGTGTAGTATAAAACTGCATACCAACATGCTTCAGAAATACTTCACTTTCAAGCGTTTTTTTAATATATACTCAATGTAACTAAAGCCGAGGTCTCGCACCAAGGTCTCTTGCTCTTAACAGGTCTTCAGCTCCAGCGGCAGCAGCCGCCGTCACTGCTGGGAGCCGCAGCTGCGGGGCTGAACGGCTGTTGGTAGATTAGGCACCTTATCAGAATCTTTCAGGGTGGAGGCTTATGGCAGCATTCAAATAACCCATAAACACTAATATCACAGATTTCTCAGCACTTGAAGAGTAAAATTGAGAAAATATTCAGGAAAAAAGCTTCCCTGCTTAGACTAAGCTACTGTAAGGCTCTAGGTATGACAGTGACTTCTGAGGAGTAACTTTGGGTCTTAGAAAGAAATGCAATATTGAGTTAGAAGAAAAGAAGAGAGATAATCGCTGGACCATGATGTACAGAAAGTCTGTGCATCACTCAAGTTTTTTTTGACTAAATTATGTTTACTGACAGAAGCATTGATGGTGATTAGCAGCTGGCTAAATCAGATCCTGCTCTCATACTTGCTTGGGAAAGCCTCGCTACAGAAGGGATCCAACTTCACTAGGGTAAAACTGATCTTCACCGCTTCATAAAACAGGCACAAGTTTCTTTGAAATTGTCATTGTAGGAATGCTGCTTTGGTTTAAGTCAAATATTTTAAAAAACAGTGTACTGCAAAACTTTATGTGGCTTTGTATTGGTTTAGTAAATATACACGTGCACTTTTTTGTTTTTTTCCTAATTTAGCTTAATACTACTCTCCAGCAACATGAGCTGGACTGAAATAAATCAATAGACATGTCAAAACAAAACTTTACACTCTCTAAAAGTTTGTGTTTATAACAATCTAACTCTGCCACAGTGGTGACATTTTCTTAGGTAGACAAGACCCACAGGATTTTATGCACCCTAACGAACACATCTGGGTGCCTGGAATATCATGAAGGGCAGTTATGTTTCGTGGGGGTGTGCCCTTCTCCGAGAGGTGAAAACAACAACAAAATCTAAACTAGACGTGAAATTACAAGAGCAGGTACAGCTCATGCATTTCTTTCCCGAAACAAAATGACTTTGCCAGACCTTTGGAACAAGGAAAAGGCCGGAGTTTATAACAAGCTGGTACTTACGATTTAACGAGGCCGTAGAAGGGAAGCATCCAAGTCAGTATAACGTGTTTCCACCCCAAGGAAGCCGATGCTGTGCCATACGATAGGCAGAAATGACAAATACAACTGTGCTGACAACTCAGAAACGGCATCCCAGTTGTGTGGTGACTGGAAACAGAGCTCAGCGATCTACGGCCAGCAACCTTCTTACACAGCAGTCAAGAGAGTGCTGCATAATTTATAGAAGAAAAAAGAGTTATGTCCTATTAGAATCAGAGCTCTAAAAAGTTGGGTAAACTGCTAGAGACAGCATAAAGAAATCTTTTATATATTCACACATATGTGAAAGTCATAAATTGTAAACTTACTAGCTTGAGATGCATTAAATATTCAACAAAATGATCAAGTGTTCAAAATGTTCCTCTCCTCCAGTGAAATACACAGCAGCTGTTCATCATTTACAAGGATTATCTATTTTTCTAGCAAAAATCATTAGCCCTTTAAAGCAATTCTGCTGAAAGGGAGGACAGAACACAAGAAAACCGAAACGTTAGCCTTTTGCTTGTTTTGAAATCATAACCGTGCCGACTATAAAGTTTGTTGGCATTTTATAGACAACTGGAACGACTGTGCTATATGTTATATCACCTTTAAGGGTATCTTTCTCAACACACGGTCACGAATAACAGGATTTTTATAGTACTTACCTCAAGTGAGATCAAAACATTCCTAACATCTCCGTAAACATTTTGAAGAAACAGATCACCACAGACGCATCTTCGTGTCAGGGAGCGTGTCGGAGAAAAGGGCTGGCGTAACCGAGCGGTGAAACGCAGCACCTTCTTGTTCAGGGGGAATAGGTGGCAAATGGTTTGGACTCTCTTGCCTCCATTTCATTTTCTTAATTTATTCAGAAAGGCAGTTTATTTTGCTGCTAAAGCAGAGGGCTCGTTCTCTCTTTACTTGTCTCCCTTTTCCCCTGATAAGAATCCCAGATGTAGGACGTGGATGTAATTTCCCATTTTATTTTTAAACATAAACAAATTAGTAGGCTTTTTGAAATAATTCAGTTTCTAAAATGCATCAGTCCAGTGATTTATCAAGGACAGTATTTTTGTTTTCTGTAATGATCTAGAACAAGTGATTCAGCCAAAGGGAGGGAAATACTATTTATGTACCATGCCAACTAGCTCGCAGCGAAACAAGAGCAGGGACTTTTTAGGCAGTGGAAAAAAAAAATAGACCTTGACTTTTGTCTTGCAGGTAGCTGAACACACCCACCAGACTTACCGCATTCAATCCACCTGGGGACAGAGGGTATTAAATGGAATTGTAATAGCTCGTGTTTGTACTTCGATGTATTAAGCTAGCCCTAGGCGAGAGTTAGGCGAGGAAAACCTGGTTACCTGCAATTCTGTTCCTCTGAAGGTACCGCTGTGACAGCGCGCTCGTTCCTGAAGCTCATCATCTCAGTCTGGCACTGGCAGACCTCCCTAAGCGACAGACGACTACCCTTTAAGCTCATTAATTGTAAGCTGAAGTATCACCAGGCCATGCTGTCCAAAGGGGTTACAAATACTGCCCACTCCCTACTCTGTTTCTGCTGTGGGTATTAGAAACAAACAAACAAAAGTTCCCAGAAGCACGACTCCTTTTCTTTGCCTCAAGCTGTTTTGTACCTTTTATGCTTGTTACCATTTCCAATCAGTCTATGCAGTTTAAGCTACTGTCTCTTTACCTATGGATTAAAAACAATAACTATACTTGCATAATGATTTCACAACCCTTTTTCTGATGAAGTATTCATTCCCAGATGAAATTCTGTTACAGGTAGTTTATTTAAAAATTTAAGAATCTTCTCCCCCCTCTGTCCTCTTCCCCAAAAACGAATAGGAAAAAAGTGCTTGGAACAACATACATCATCATTATAAAAATGGTGATAGAAGAGGGATAGAAACTTTGAGCAAGGTTTAAAATAAAATAATTACTCAAATTGGATCAAGTTTGTGTGTCTTGTTATTCTACTGACAGCCATGTAATCAGATTGTAACAACCCCACACCTAGGAAGTTAGAAACTCTTCTTGCACAATTATGAAGCCATCAGCGTACAACCTGCTCTCATTAGTTGTGCAGAGCATCTGTAATGAAATTTTTTGCAACACTAATATTCCATACTGGGGATTCAGGACGTCCTTCCAGAACTAAGTATGTATTTTGTAATATATCTTGTTCTAGGAAGATGTCAGTGTCAAGATTTCATAAGCTTCTCCTATCTATTTTAGCTGAAGAAGACAAGATACACAGCGTGCAGAAATTCCTTTCCTGACTACTAACTTGTTGAAATGGAAGTTTGCTATAGGGAGTTAACACAACCAAGAAGAAATTCCACACTAAATATATAAGTGCTTTCAGGGGCTCATCACACAGAAAGAAAAAATATTTTGAAGAGGAAGAAAGTGAAGAACAAGAACGGTCACGATCTTAAATTTCATGAAGAAAAAAGAAAAAAAGAGTCGTATTAAAACCTAAAATTAAAATTAAAAGGTCAGGAGACTTACTATTAAAGAATACAAAACTTACTTTGAAAATCCAAATTATTTTACGATAGTGTCATCTGGACCTACCCTACACAGTGTTATACAAGACACGGGTTAAATAAATCATACCTGTATTACTGTTGATACGATGGTTAAAAAAAAATGTAAAGGAAAAGACTACTGTAAGCCAATCTTAGACTCACTGTTCTGCAATGTAAATGAGTGCAGTTCAAATTATTCCTCTACTGAGGGAAGCAACAGGCAGCATACAAATGCAAACAACCTTCATTAGACACATTGTCATGAGTATATTAATCATGTCAAGAAGCATTGCTGAAGTTTCCTTCAGTGCAATTTAACATACCTTACTTTATTAGGATGCACTTAATTTCACTATGTTTTCTCCTCATTATCATTTATGATGACCAATTAAAATGTTTGTGTCTGTCTCTGAGCAAATTACTTCTGTAATTCTGGTAGCTGAAATCACCACTCATCCCACACTTCTGTCATCTCATTCCATCAGTGTAATATCGTTCTTTGCCCAGCCTCTATTAGCATTTTAAAGAGAAAAAGCTTACTTGGATTGGATAGTTAGGTATAAAACTGGGTCTTTTTACAGTGCAGACAATAAAAAGGGGGTTGGTTCCCCCCGCAGCTGCCCTGTTATACAGCCTTTGTGTTTTTTTCCTTGGAGTGACAAGCGTAACTCAAATAGTTAGAAAAAGAACATAATGAAGCAACAGGCCTTGGGCATTATTCTCATTTGGGCTCAAAGTTGTGTGCAGCTTAAATTTTATTTCCTTTGGTCAACACATGCAATAAATGCAAGTACACAGCAACTTTGCCTTTCTTTTTCCCCTCCAAAGCCTCTGTATCAGAGTTCTGTCAAGAGCTTTTCAAACGATGACGTAATAGGATGTGCCACGCCATACATCATGTTTCCAACATTCATAAATATGCCCAAGCCATTTTTAATATTCTAAAAATCAAACGTGAGGGCATGATCTTTTCTCAACCTCTCACAACAAAATTGTGAGCAGTTCATCTGACTATAGCTGTTATTTCCTAGCTTCATGCATATTAAGATAAGATTAAGATACCTGAAAGTTAGCTGGAAATTCTGATTACACAGACTTTTGCTGTGGAACTCACGGCAACCAGAAATGGCCGAGCAACATCTGGGATCACCAACCTATGTTTATGAACTCCTTTATCTGCGGATTACCTTGGGCTCCTGGAACTAACGATCCAAGGCTGATTCCTCAGAAGCTGCTGGAACTCACCTGCCGAGCAATGGAATTTGGCTTATTTTCTAAGGAAATATATGTGTTCTTATTTACATAACATTAAACTGACATTAAAGACTTCCAGAAAAATACTGGTAATTGCAAGGATGAAGAAATAGGTCTGAAGACAATGCTGCCTTTTAGAACAATTATAATTTCATTAAAATAGGAACATAACTTAAAGATAGATTTTATTCTCTTTGATGATTTACTCATGCAAACTGCACATAAAAGAAAACAGTACAGTTTGTGAAACATGTCAAATGTAAAGACCCAAATGCTAAGTACAGAAGTAGTGTGACATACGTCTCAAAACGGAATCCATGGTAGTACGACTAATAACTTTTCTCTATTTGCTGAACACAGATTTTAATGGTTCTTTTTCCAGCCCCACTGTTAAATTCATTAACTGTTTACACATCTCCTATACACTTATGTAGACTTATTTTACAAGCGCGACAGTTTTGTTATAAAAAAACTCCACTTATATAAATATGATTTAAAAGCCTTTGTGTTTAGGAGAGCAAATTATAGTAGAATCAATGAGGCCTTATCTAGTCCACCAAAACTACAATGAAAAGTGACTGTATAGCTTTCTTGCAGAATTCACATTTTGTGCCTTTGCAATTAATTTCCTTCTCACAAGAGGTCCATTGTATTTCACCATCCTGGAAATGTTCAATAACTGTTACAGCTTTTTATCCTGAAACTGGGAAAGTAAGACTTTTAAACACATGAGGTTATCAACTCAACTTTCTTAGTTTTAAAATACAAAATATTTAGAATCCCTACTATTTTCATGCTTAAAGCCCTGCAATGATACATATATGACTTAGATACTTCTTTGTCCAGTTTTCATTATAGTATGGTTGTATATATATTGTAGAAATTATGATTCTCCTGTGGATCAATTACATTTTTAGATTTAAAACTAAATCAAATAGAAACTTGATGGCACTGACACTTAAAAACACATAGTATAGTGTGGAGAAGGAAGAGCAAATGAACTACACAACCCATTATAAATGCATTAAATCTTTGTTATATACATAATGGAATCCTGCTTTACTGCCAGTTGCTACTATGCATCTGTTTTTGCTATTATACAAAGTTTTCCGACCTGAAAGCACACATCTACTTTTTTTAAACAACTTAATCTATTGTAAAATATTGTACTGTATTTTGAACATGAGTACAGAATCAAAATAGATAATGGCACATTTAAAAAACTCAATATCCTACAGATGATTGGATAATGAGGAAAAAGTGTACCTACAATCATCTCATCAGAAACAAACTACACCATGGAATGTTAGTTATCCAAGTTCGCACAGTAAATAACATTTTAAAACTGCAATCACCTATCAGCCAGCATCACATTGAAGGCATCTTTAAACATTCAAGCAAAAGACTGCTGGCATTAACTACTGAACCATTCTCACGCACACACCACACACACCACATTATAATTACATTGTTTCCAAGATACGGTAGATACTGATTTTTTTTTTTTTCCACAAGAAAGGTATCAAAATTTTTGCTACTAAAAGATGACAGTGCTTACACAAGAATTAAGTACAAGTTAGCTTGCAAATACAAGACAATGACAAAAAAAAAGTCTTGAGTTGTCTGAAGAAGGATTTTAGGCTTTTCTGGCATCCAAAACCATGAGTAAACTCCTTAGTCTGCGACTCAAAAATCCACAAAATATCAACCTACTTTGGAATACTAAGTATTCCATATTTGATAACCCTGTATTTTACAATATGGTTACTGGTTTCAGCCTAGCAACAAAGGGTAGTTACAGATATCTATTTTGACTGGAGAAATAAAGCTCTCCTCCCCCCAGAATGAAAGTGTTGGAGGGGAAAAAAAACCACCTGACATCAATTTAAAATTAAAAAAAAAAAAAAATCAAATCTATTTAGTAATGATCCTCATCTAGGATAGGTATGTGCATAAGAGTACTGTATCTCATATACTGTACTGGCCCTATTAAACAAATTAAAAACCCCAACAGATAAAAACCCAACCAAAATGCTATACATAAACTAACCCAAACGTTTTTCTCCCAATGTTCTTCCTCTCATAATGTGCAAAACAACAAAAAGGCAAAAAGACTAAAAGCAAATTTACTGTTACTGTCTTTCTCTTGCCTAGTGCTTTATGACCTTGCTAACGTTACAAAGTCAATAGGGACTATGCAGAACTTTGGTATAAAAATGTCACATAATATTACTATCACAGTCTTGGGGATGACCTTTAGTAATTCACCCCAATGTTTGTTGAAATAATACCAAATTAAAAATGAAATAAACCACATTGTACTGTACACACACTTTACACATTAAGCACAAAAAATAACTAGTAAAACTAATACTTAAAAAAAAAAAAGTCTTTTGCAAAGAGACTAGAACTGGTATTCTGTCTCATCTTCACCTGCCAATCGTTAAAGCCAAATTTAAGCTGGATTTTTAAAAATTAATAATTTTAAGCTACAATTTCTCCTAGATGGAGACTGGTCTTTCGTTGATTTCCCTTTAAAGTCACAAATGTGTATCTAAGAAACGGATGCAATGCAAGTTTTTAATCAACTTCCTGAAGGCTGCGACTGGGAGGGAGGCGCCATGACGATCTGGGAAAGCACCGGCTCTGTGCTCTGGTCCGCCATCTGGGAGAGAACGGAGGTGGCCACCGCTTCGGCCTTGGAAGTTGAGCTTACGCCGTTGGAAGTGCTGACAGAACTGTGCTGAATCGCTTCCGTGTGCGGACTGCTTGGCACTGATATGTCTTCCGAACTGTCATCTTTATCTGCAGCTGAAGAAGAAAAATTCATTTTTTTTTTCCCCCCGGAATGCACTCCACCATGTCCCAGGTAATAGCAATCATCCCCTAAATAATTAAAATTCATGGTGCAATGCAGCACAAATTGCAAAACAATCTTATTTTCATTTTTTAAAGAAAATATTACTTTATAAGCAGAAAATACGACTGCAGTATGGAATATTCAGGAAACAAGAACATTTTCACATCTTCAAAGTCATGATTAAAATCATCCCATTTCTGCCTAGAAAATCAGCTGGTGGGTACCACGCCTAATTCTAATGATGAATGCTCATGTCAATAAGCAATATTTATAGATTAAAAATGCTACCAAACCTCTTGGTGCTATATGAATTGGTTTTAGATTTTTAACATATGCTATTTACTGCGTTCGCTTAGTAATCAAATGAGAATAATTCTACATTCAGTAATTAATACTTTTGATGATGAATATGATATCTGAAAAAATATTATTTACACCACTAAATTAATTGGACAATACTTCCACAAATTTTCAACCCACATTCTTTTAACAGAGTGAAGGTCAGTAACTTCTTTAGTATACAAATGCCTCTCAATAAGATTTAAAATGTTAAAACTCACTTAAAAAATATCTTCAAGAATACTTTAGGTGTTCTCCACAAAACTGAAGTGAATTAGCCACACAGTTGCATCATTTTTTCTCATGACAGAGGGTAAACAAATTAAAAAACAATTCTCATTGTGCAAAACTAGAATTTACAAAATGAGCGTGATTTAAAATGTCTTTCTTGCACAGACATCCTAGTCATGCTAAAATAATCCTTTTTTTCCAGAGTTGCAAAAGTTAGCCAAGGCATTATGCAAACACTGTCAAGCAAAAAGCTGAGTTAAAGACTAAAAAACCAAAAAAGAAAACAAGCCTACTGTTTTTCACTCAAAATTAAAAGTATGAACACCAAATTCAATTGTAACTTTTTTGTATCACTTTGTGCTACTTAATGTTTTCAAGTAGTTTCCACAATAGTTTTATATGCTGACTTAAACACAGTATACAGATGGAATACTGGAAGTCCCTTTTAAAACGCTACTATTGTATAACATAACAATATAGAAAGATACACACAAACCTAGACAGAAGCAGCATGAACTATTGCTTGTGACATAGCAATGGAACAAAGCTTGATTTCTTCTAGACTTGCCTTCGCAATCCCTTTCATATTTGCTTGCGATTGGCCTACAAATTCAAAAGTTACCCAGGGAAGAGAAGGGATGGGAAAGGATGACACTAACACTAAGAGATGAACAACGCTGTGGTATCATAGCCTTGTTTCCATAGAAAACCAGGCTAATAGCAGCAACTAAAAGGAACACTAAGCATGAACAAACAATGATGAAATGAAGTTTATGATGTACTGAGGTTTATACGACATACTAGCTACGGGTAAGAAAATTCACTAAATTAGCAAGTCAAGTCCCCAACATAAAGATCTTTGAGCAACCCCATGCATACTAAGAACACACTCCTCTTCAAAGCCTGAAAACAACAGTTCCGTTGTCAACTGCTTCTGGAAACGAACGGTAAGGTCAAAAAGGACGGGTAAGCAAGCAAAATTGCTATATTTCTTTCTAAGAAATACTGCCTACATGAACAAGGTAGCAATTTCTCTTAAACCTCTACTACCAGAGCATGGACATAATCATTTGCAAGTATCATAATGCTCTTATCCATGAGGCCAACTATTTTACAAACACAGCATTTTTTCAAAACCAGATCTTTCAGACATTAAAGGAGATAGAGACGATGATATTGAGCTAGGTCTGCTGACAATTACCACATATCCTAAGGTTACATGGTAACTGTATACAGCAAGAGGAAGAAAATTAAAATACTTCTGAAAGACATTTGTGATCCTTAGTAGGATTTGCCCATTCAAGAAGAGAAAGAACATGAATGAGTGCCAATTCAGTTAACACAATTCAACAGGATTTCATCTTTGCTACACCTCTACCAAGACCTACAAGATCTCATGTAAAAACAAGTAAGAAGGAACACATGCAGACTTTGTTAAAAACAGAAACTCCAGTGCCACTTCCTGAAAAATACCGAATTACTAATTATGAGAGTAGCATATTCTTCCTCTCAGACAGAATGAAATGGCAGCAAGTGGGACAATGTGTATCGAATAGTCTCCGTGATTTGACACCTACTCCTCCTCTTCAGAGCTGTTGTTATTCTCGTATGAATCTCAATCTTCCTGTCTTCCTATTATGCTTCTTTTCCTGATCCCTGACTTCCTTGTTGGCCAAATCCTCCTTATCCTCAAGAAAAAGAGTTAGTTTTAAATGCCACAAGCAGGAGTTAGAGAGGAAGTAAAGTAGATCATTCTTTCAGCCAGAGAAGGAAGGTCTTCCATTGTTCTGTATCCCTTAACATATACATTGTTAACTTAACTCAAAAGAAATGCCTGTAACTATATCACAGTGGTAAAGAACATGTAAAAGGCTTGATTTTCTGATTTTGATGGGCTCAGGAAGACCATATATGCAATGGAAGCAACAGTTATGAGAATACTTATGATCACCAACGTACAACAGAAGTTTTCGTACCATTGAACAGATGAACAAACATACTGTGCTGAAGAGACGAAAGCACGTGATTCAGGTATTTTCAGATGCCAGGGGCTAGAGGGGGGGAGCTTACAGCAGACAGGTGATTATATAAAATACAGACCTAACACTAGTTTATGGTAACAAATTTGACTGGAAGCGTAAATCCTTGCAATAACTACAAAGTAATATTTAGAAATGAGGTGCCACCCTAAAGAATAGCTATTTAGATTTCCTTCAAAATCCTTCCTTATGTAGTCCTAACTTTACAGGAATAGCAGCCAGAAACTGAATACAGAACTCCACTTGAAGAATTAAAACCAAACGAGAAAATCTACTCAATGGATATAGAAGATACTTCAAGTCACCTCATAACAAAGGTGACTTGTTTTCTTAAGCCTGAAGACTGGGAATGAAGACCAAAAGTTTTTAGAAGAACACAGCAAAGTTATATTCAAATTCCGACAGATTTTTTTCTTTTTTCTTAGTTGACCAGAGAATTGCCAGGCACAGGACTGTGGTTTCAAGAGTGCAACTGATACACACCAGAATCATAATGTAGCTAACAATGTAGAAAAAAGCCTAGGCATTTTAGCTTTTTAATGGCTCCCCCAGCTTTGCCTCAAAATGCACAGTCCAAATTAGCAATGAATCTACAGAAGTAACGTGTGCTGTACATTAGAAGGCTGAAAATTTACAGACCTACATCACATGAACTTTCCTGAAGACTACATATTCCTACACAGGCTGTGTCATGAGAAGGAGTGGCCCACTTTGGTAACAGAACACAACGTGGGCTAAACTGAGCTATAGAAAAGATTTTAAAAATACCAAGCAAAGCACAGAGGACACTTTTGAGGCGGTACTAAAAAGTACCCTTTTAGAGTCGCCAAACATTGCTATTATTTGCTGTTCAGCATTGCGTACCAATAGCTTTCAGTAAGGTAAGCAAACAAAGAGGGATTTCAGTCTTCAGAAGAAAAACCCCACCAAAACCAAAATGGGAGCAGTATGCAAGCATTGACATGTGATCCAGAACTCCTTTTGGTCCCCTGATAATCACTAGAAAGAAGCCTCACAGTAATTCTCATCAGGCCATCCGTGGACTATAGAGGGACTCAAGCCTAGAAATGCTCATTTCCAGTCAGTTAGCCTTTGTGAATATCCCCTGCAGTCACTGAAGGACTGCCGCCTGTCTGGAACAGGCTGTAGGAACATAGTGGTTTGAGTGGTTCAAATTATTCGAGGTCTGAAACTGGTTAGTCACCTTCTACCATTTCTTTAAAACTAACTAGAGAAAGAACACAAAAAAACCCATTTAGTACCTCTACATTGCAGCCTCTATTTATCTTCCTTTATATTCAGTTTTGTACTGTTCTTGAGTATTATGATGTCCTTTTGAAAAATACTTAAAAAACCCTTTTCAATTTTTTTTTTTATTTTTACAACTCTAATTTTCACAACACATTTTCTTCTCAGAAGTTTTCACCTTTTTCCTGGTCTAAGTCCAGAAAAAGCTTGAGAAAATATAGGAGTATTGCAGAAGACTTTTAGAAATAATCTGGTATAGAAGAGCTAAAATAAATAAATAAATAAATAAATGAACAGCATTTTTATTTCTCCTATACACAGCACTTCCCTCTCCCCCCGCCCCCCCCCCCCCGGTGTTTAAAGATGCATTCAGAACTAATAGCATCCTTCTTTGGGAAATAAAGAAGTTTAAACTGGCTGAAAACAACAAACATTGCAACTGAAATTCATCCATACTGCCTTAAAGCACAATAACCATTTTTCTGGTTTCTCTGTCCTGATGACACCTCTTTTGAAGCAGGCACAAGACTTTTTAAATACGGAAAATAGGGTCCCAAGAACAATCTTAGAAGAAGAAAGGGGTATCTGCACTGTCGTGCTTTTCACTTGGCCTGAGACAAAAATGTGGGAAATCCAAAAGATCTTAAAAGATATGTAAAAGTAGTTCCAAAAATACCAGAAAAGCTATAGATTATTTGTGCCTATTTAAGTGCATCATACATGAAACCCCATTAAATAGTGGGCTTAGCTGTTAAAACATGGTCTGCATGGTATAAAACAGCACTGTCTCAGCAGTGCACAGTATTCAGCACTGCAGGAGCTCTGTAATCTGGTGTCTTCAATTTCTTCCACAGAGACAGACTGTTAAACCACTCAATACATTTTTGAAGCAATTCAACTTAGATTACTTGATGAACATAGTATGTTTATTTAAAAATACTTCCTATGAACACCATTTTCATGAACGTATTAACTGAAACCACTTTTTCCTCTCATAAATTGCACTGTGGGTAAGTAACTTAGCCAACGTGCTTTCCTAACAATGTTCGCATGGAGATAATGTGACAAAATCCTTTCAGAAGGATGGCATTACAACTATCATGCATGTTGAACTTTGACTTTAAAGAGATTTTTCAAGAAACTAGGTGAGCTATGCTTCCAATCTCCTTGCTTACTATTCTATTTTTTTTCTAAAATGTAGGCTTTTTCCACTGACTAGTATTTTAGTTCTTATTTATTCTGCATTCTTTAGTAAATTAGGAACATTACATTTTCTGAGGACAGAAAATAAGCATTACTAAACAGGCCGTTCGTTAATTCTTCAACGAAGAAATCCTTAGCATGTAATTAGTTTATCAGTTTAAGACTTATGTTTACATATTTTTCATGCCAATTCAGGAACATGCATCCTCAAAACATCAAAATTCAAGAAACCTACAATTTTTTTGTGTTTTTTTTTTGTTTTGAAAAACCTTGCATGCATAATGTTATCCCCTAGTAGCTTCCGTATGAAATTATGTTGTTCTGTCAGATGGGAGCCATAATGGCCTCATCCCTGCAGCAATCATTGTTAATATAAATCCCAAACATATTTCTATACTGTTCCAATTTACTCCAAGATGCTATTTTCTGTCTCGTCAAAATGACTGGAGATCAAAGGACCAAGATTTATAAGCTCAAAACTGACAAAATCAGTATTCTAAATATATATGGCAATAGAGAGTTGCTAAATCTCCTGAATCTTTTAAATTAAAAAATATTGCCCATTCTGATGAAACTGCTTACAATGACTACAAGTAAAGATGGTGGCCATTAAGTTTTATCGCAAGCACCTGAGGATCTGTTTGCATGCAATACAAAATGTTCCTTTATTCTCCTGAATTACTGACACTGGCAAATTAAAATGAAGTGGCTACATATGGCAGAAACAATCTTCACATTTACAAATATCCTGAAATATCACTAAATCATAAAAACGAAAGCTGTGGGTTATATATTATGAATGTTGCCTAATGCATTCCCAGCTCAGTTATTTGTAACAAATTTGTGTACAATGGACAAAATTGGCCATTTATTCTACCGCAGCAGCAGCTGGTTCTGGCACTGTGTATCATATCCAAAAATGAAGTTACAAGTCAGGAAAGCATAATTAACCTTTAAAATGCTGGAAGTATGAAAATCAAATGAGCACCTTTAAGTAAAAATAGGTATTGGAAAAAAAATGCTACTGAAAGTCTCAGTATTCCCTTCAGTATTAGAACTGCTTTTTAAAATACCCTGTTTATAGAAAAGTAGCTGCTTAATGTGGAAAACAAAACAATCTAGAAGACATTGTACAGTAGGAGCCATGAACCTGCATCTGATTATTTTAACGGCTTGACTGATCCTGGATGTTATGGTAAATGAGGACAGCTGTTATATTACCTCCACTGAAATCTCATTACGATGAAGAAAAAAAACCCACAAGGACCTTTCATTGTACTAGGCTAAGATAAAGTATAAAAAATGGTTTATCATGTGCTCTTAATACTTTAATTATATTTTCCAAAGCAGGTGTAGTAACCGATAGTCCTTAAATGCTAATTATCATATGCATTTATTAAACCAACATAAAATCTTCAGTGTTATGCAACACTTCAACTGAACAGACTTAAAAATGTAGTTCTAAATATCACATATTCATTCCTGTCTTCCAATAACCTTTTGAGATTTTTTTTTTTTTAAATCTTTAATGTAATTTTAGAACTGCACTCCTCAATTTTAATGTTCATTCAGTTCACTTTGGCAGTATTTCATTGATGCAGCCTAAGGCTATAGGTAATGGAACATTACTCACTATGATAGCCAGATTTCTTCTGCATGGCGGTTACAGGGCAATCTTTATGAGCCAGAAGAAGCTGTTTCAGCTGTGCCACTTCATTTCTCAGCAGGGTGACTTCATTCTAAAGGAGAAGAAAGTTATGTACTTTACCAGGCTCCAACTACACACATTTTGAAGGTAAGTATTAAGTTTTATAGGATTTTCAGTTGTTCATTTAGGGGTAGATAAAATACAAGAAGTTTCCATTTGGTATATGTTGCAAAAATATATACATTTCTTTTATCTCAGTATACTTAAATATTAGCTGAAACTTGGCTAACTTTATTTTATGATTTTCTTAAATTAGGAAATGCTTTCTTGGAAAATGCAACATATGTTTTTCAGTTTGCAGATGCAGAGTCTACATATAGTCTCATTCACATGATCCAGCTACCGTAAGACTGTTCTGCAAGGTTTTGTGATGAATTTTAATCAGAGTAAACCTACATTTAACTACCCACATCTTAACAGATGCCACAGCCAACATTAAAAAAAAAAAATCAGCCAATGCAGAATGATTTTTGGTGACTATATTTGTACTTGGACTTTGAAAAAGAAAATCTCATGTAATGGAAAATAATTTAGTAAATTTCTGTTGATTTCCATATTAATCTTCTCTTTGGCAACCATACATAAATATGTTGTATGAAGGAAAAATTGATAATAATGACAAAATCCTTACATGTCAGCTTATGTCACTAAAGCGGAGTGTAATCTAGAAGACAGCACTTGCAGAATCTAGTGATTGGGTTCATTTCCAGGTTGTGCCTTTCCACTGTTGGGTGACCTTGAGCAAGGTCATTTTACTTCTTTGTGCTTCAGTTTCCCCATTTGTAAAATGGAGGACAGTGATACTTACCTTCCCTGTAAAGCAGGTTGATATCTACAGATCAGAAGCGCTACATTAAGTGCATTATAAGTGACAATCCAAATTAAGAACGGTATGGCATTTTGATAGATCCATTTTCACTTAAAATAGTAAAAAAATGTTTATGTAACTACAGAATCAAGTTATCTGTAATGCTTTGTGATACCCGTATCTTGCCACGATATATGCTTTTCACGGGTTAATTTCTTTTAAATCTAAATCCTTTCCATTGATACTTGAAGTTACTTGAACTGTAAGAACTTTGGCACATTAGCATAATATGCTACACACATGACATAATTGTTTGGTAAATGCATATGTTTATGCATTTGAGAGCAAGTTAAAGAAATAACAAACACAGGAAAATTGGATTCCAAATAAAATTATGCAGGGAAAAAAACACGAGAAACTCAATCTAGTTACTTGCAAGCTAGAAATTAAGGCAATGCAGTCAGAGAAGAGATGAATTATAAATAAAAGGATTCCAAAATAAGGAAAACATTTTTTAAGAACAGACTTTATTAGGTTTAATCACACTAAGTAATACAGTTTATAAATATCATAACTAAAATACCAGATTTTTAAAAGAAAAGCTCCTCTGTGTCCTCTCTCTCCATTTAAGAGACAAAAAATTTCAAGCCTTTATACTTGCAAAATCCTCTTAAAACTCTTAAGGACTACTTTTCTATTCAGTCATTTTATTGTGCCAAATATCCCTTTTAGAAACTTCATATTTAAAACAAAAACAAGAGCTGAAACAAAGCCAAAATCTGACTTCATGGACGTTTCTAATGAAAGAAAAATGTGATTGCAAACAAAAAAAAGATTGTAATGAAAAAAACCCAACCAAAAACCCCACAAAATCTCTACCAGCTGGCATTACATGTCCTGAAATCTTGGGCTGTTAAGAAATCACACTACTTCTGCCTCCAGCTCTCAGTCTCTTCTTAGTTCACCATGTTATTTACTGAGGAGCCACAAATCTGGACGCCAAGCAGACAGCTGCACAGAACTGACATAGTTGGGGGAAAAAAAGAAAGTGCTGATGTAGTTTTCAGACACTCTTGATAATCCACAGAAGCAGCAATGTCCAAGAATATTAAACATACTTCTGTTAGTTTAAAGGAACATTGGCAAAATAAGTGATCAAATCGGGAAAAGGTTTTCAGAAATTTTCTACCTTCATCTCCCACATTTTAAGGAAGAATTTTATACACAAACAGCACATATAAGTATGAAGTCAGTGTAAGTAAAATGAACGCTTATGAAAATTTTTTGAAAAGGCAGTTTATAGATTAATGTCAGCTGTATTATAAATACTAAGAATTTTGCTAACAGAAATAGAAAAAGCAAATATATTATCTTACATTAAAGCAGATTTGAAAAAAATGAACCAGCATTCCTATACTAAAAAAGTTGAGGTATTCTCATTGAATACATAGCTAGCATTGTTAAGAACATAAACACTGTTTGCCAACAGCGCTATATGCAATGCACAAATCATTCCTGAAAGTAGAATAGAGTATGTCTGCTAGACACGCGGTACGTGGAATGTCACAGAAAGGCAATCCATGGTTGCCGTTTACATATTACCAGTAAGAACCACTTCTGACTGGTAATAACGGGGTTGTTAGAACCAGGTTCTATACGCATTGTGGTTTTCTTATGTATGTGACAATAGCAAGTCTTTCCATCTCATTTCAAATATGTTAACATGTAGTGGTCTTTATGGAAACAGGCTAACAAGAAGAAACACATGGAACAAACACTTCAACCATTGGCATGAAGAAAGATTATTTCGAGTTTTCACACTGGAAAGGTCCTCCTCATTAATGAGATACCAAGTCAAGTGTAGGCATCAACATTTCTTTAAATAAGCATGAAATATACCTCACATACTGTCTAGAAGAATTTTTATGTTCCCACATTTCAAAATGTGCTAACATTAGAAAGCAGATTTCTGGAGGAAAGCATATCTATTTTTACCTGCACTCCATTTTTCAAAAGATGCTTTGCCTTCTGTATTCTTATGAAGGTATACCACGTAGTATACAATATGTTCTTCTGTATCTGCCTATTTCTCCCTGGATCCAAAATGCCTATGTAATAGTGAGACCAGATTAATCCTTACTCAGCCAGGTGTGGGACAGTATTTGTGAGGTGTTTTTTACCAAAACTATCATTAGAGACAGGTAGATGTGACTTATGGGGATAGCGGATTGTCTGTAGTCGAGTTAAACACCGCTCTTCCTGTTTCTTTTTGCGTAACTTCAACAAGATACCCCTGTATGGATACGGACCCTTACTTAACGGGCATTTCTTTCATAATTTAGCCTTCCTAAAGCAGCTTCTGCAGCATTAGTACAAACTGCCACTGATTGCTGATCCTTTAAAACCTACAATGACCCCGTGAGGAAGACAGGCCATTCTTCTACTAATATTTTGCCCTCTAAGTTTATTAAAGCAACAGGGACCAAACAGAGACCATATAATGAACTTTGGCATCTGATCCTGCAATACGATTGAGTGGCCACTGGGGACACACTGTCAATACTTCCTTAATACATTATATAGCAATACCCTATTGCAGTACCTTGCAGTATTGTGCAAGGCACAGAGGCAACACAATGTGGTATATAAAATTTAAGATCAATAAACAAATCAACATATTAGTAGAAAACACAGTCCACAAAAATCAAACAGTAAATAAACTTTAAAAGGTTCGAAGCATGAAAAAACCTTACATACCAGAGCCTAAAATAAAGACAGCCAACCTAACCTAAATATGTTACTGGCATGATGTAATAGATGGAAATTTTCCCTTAAGCAAAAACTTGAAAAATAATGCTTAAAAAGGAATCACATTCAAACATTTAAAAGAAGAAAGTAGGCAGAAAGCTGAAAACTATGGAACAAAATAGACATCAATCAGGTAAACCTCTTCAAAATTTGTATGTACTCTTAGAGAGTTCCAGTCTTAAAAACCTTGACATTGACATTAAAAGCTTTGACATAGACATTAAAAGAAAGCTACTAACTGCGTTAAAAGAAGTCAGAATTGTTACGTGAAGCAATGCAATGTAGTCATTTTGGTATTAACCTACTTTTGGAAATGTGACATCTCGGTAAATTCAGCTGAGCAGGTCATTTAGATATTAAACAAAATATGAACTACGAAACCCTAACACTCAGTCTATAAAACTGTACTAAGGCAAAACTCCAAACTTATTAAATTTACTATTAAATATAAAGTAAGTAATCATGGGTCATTACTGCCCACTATGCTGATCAGCTATGTTAGCCTGTAAAGTGAAGAATTATTATGAAATATAGGATTGATTAATGTTTTCACATAAAGTACAGTTTAATTATTTCTCTGACATTCAATTTTCTTTACAAGTCATTCTGTTCTTCACAGTTAACAGTTTTGCTTTTGGCAGACCATAAGAAAATTCTTTCTCTTGAATTCACTATTACCAAGTTAACTCTTGGAAATCTGGAAATCTTTTGGTGTGGTACTTACATGGTTTTCGGTTATAAAAAATGGTATATAAAAGTTAAAGGCAGTTCACATAATATCAAAAATTACTTTCACTAAGAAAATTGAAATATAGCCAATCTTTTTTGTTCTTTTGTTTTTCTTCCTGTAGGTCTACCTTCACTTGTTTCTTAGATTGCTTAAGCTATAGTGCTACAAACCATTTTGTAATTAATGGATTTACAGTGAGGACTGTGACTGCATTAAAGGAACGTGTCTAAAGGCTGTGAACAGGTGTGAGAAGACTATGTATTTGCAAGAAATTTAACTAATGCTGGTGCACAGTGTCATGATTCTTGGGACACAGGAAATGATTTCACGTTGTGTGCTTAAGTAGGAATTTCTTACATTTTACAGTCTGGGATGCTGAGTATTTTTAAAGACATGAACATGAAGACGACTGATACACTACAATTTCGATTACATGATAAAAAGTAATCTCAACATGCCCTACTTTCCTATTGGTCAAGCTGGGACGTTTTCTTTTTCAAACAGCATGAAAGAGAAGTTTTGATAGGAAGGAAAAGGTCTGTGAATTTGACTCAGTGAACAGCTCTGATGAAAGAACAAGAAGTGAAACTTTAAAATATCGAAATACTTTCCATTTGATTTTCTAAACGAATGCTTCATTTAGGAAATGACATCATTTTTCCTTTCTGTAATTCTCAAAGCTTTTAGGCTTTATATTTTGAAACAATACTTTGTGCCAATTCTCATGTGCTGCTGGAAAACATTAAGAAAGTATGCCTTAACATTTAATAGCAGTTTAAACGAAAGGGTCATGGATTGTTCTACAGGGGGGAAAAGTGTGTCCATATGACAAGTTTCCAACAACTGACGACCTCAGATGAGGTGGAAAAATGACTGGCAACATACACTAGACTACCCTCTTACAGTATACTTCCCTCACTATAGGATTTACGCACACTGGGAGGGCAGTGTGGTGAAATTTGCACTGCCACTGCCTGTGCTGTACCTGTTCTGTGGACAAAAGAGGCCTTCAGTTTCCAGTGAAGTCAATCTGGCACCTTTCACGAGCACTACATTCACTTTAAAGGAAAAAAAGTGAAGTTAAAAAGAACCAAAGGAAATAAAATCAAATCTTATTTAAATAACTCAGGCTGTGATACAAATTATTAAGAGTCAGATGTTTTTAAGGTAAGGCTTTACTCTGCTAATAAGCCTTTACTCCAACACATCCTGTCATCCTTGTTTAGTATCACAGTCTGAAAGTTATTTAAAATGGACAAAGGACAAAAGGGCATGATCCTAAAGTTTACACATCTTGAAATCTGAGTATTCTCTTGTATTCTTATATTACTGTTATACGGGATTAATGCTGAATTTTTAATTCTGACCTGAGCCACCAGTTACAAAACCATTTCTATTTCAGATTTCATGCAAAATTTAAGTTCCATTGATCCAGGATCACTGTCCAAGAATCGAAAAGCTTATACATTTTTACTTGAAATAAAAAGTATACCTGTAACTGGCCATTTAGTGAGCTCAGGTCCTCAGCTTTTTTCTCCAATGACTGCACCCAGACTTTCCGCTTCTGTCGGCATCTGGAAGCAGCAGCCCGGTTTCGCTCCAGGAACTTTCTTCTTTTCTCATCAGGGTCTTCATTGGCCGCTCTTCTTCGCCGACCACCTGTATTTGGTGTTTGTGGCGTAGGCTGAGCTGGTGATGCCTGAAAACAGCAAGAAGTATTAAAGTTATCAGTATAATACTATTAATGACTTAAGTATAATACTATTAATGACTTTAAGTACAGGTCACATCTTGAGAAGAGCATTCACAACATTTCTAAATACATTGAGGTTATACACATTTCTTTTGTGGAAAGCTATGTCATTTAACTCTACAGCTATGTTTTAAAATATTTTACTGTATTTACACTCCTTACCATGTTACATTAACATGTAACATTTTAATCATGGCTCTAGCTTTGGTTTAAAATTGCACTAAAAGAAGCCACTCACTTCAAAGAGTTAAATTATGTGACATTTACATTTGGCAACTGAATAAATCCTGGAAGCAATACTTCTTTAGAAGGACTCTCAGACATTCTTTTACCAATTCCGATGACACAAGTATTTACAGAAGGTAAACTTTAAAAAACTCTTTCACCCAAAATAGCTTTTAAAAGTTACATTTAGCAGGAAATAAATTTTCTACTTTTGAACCTTCCCACAAACCTAGTCACAACTGAAATACTACACAATTGTTTATGCCCAATATATAGAAGCTGTTTGACAAATGTTGTCAATGCTGATACTCACTGATCCCTGGATCTCCAGATAGCAATTTCCTACTTGTTGATGGGTTCCCCACCACTGCATATCAATTTCCCTTATATCCACCCACATATTATGACAGGATCAAAATATTTCAGTATTTTAAATTATACATTATACTCCTTTCATAGCTGTATACAGACCTTAGGCAAAGATCTAATGAATTATGATAACAATATAATGGATCTTAAAATGCTTTCAAGCGATAGGATAGACAGAATGTAACTGTCTCCATGACATTCACCAGTGCACGTGCACATTCAGTTTAGCACAGTAAGAAAGTTTTGTTTTTAAATTAAAAACTGCAAACATGTATCAGTTGGCATATTGATTTGGCATAAATTCTAGATAGCTAATAATAAAAAAAACCCTGGGAACTCAAATCAGCCTTTTAGGAATGAAACACTTGCAATTTTTTTTTTTTTAAATTTGAATTATAAAGTAACCACAAAATAACCAAACAGCAAGCTTTTCATCTTGAAAATTCTGCTACATGGTATTATGAAAATATTCTTTTAAAAAACTTAAAGTAGTATGGGAGAACAGCAGCCTTAAGAAGGAGATCATTTTACAATGGGTAACTATTTTTCCTCTTTTTGCTCCAAACATATTTGGTTTTGATTTCACTGGCCAGTCTAAGAATCTGAGGGCTTTCCCTGCAGATGCAGGTCCTTCCAGTTCTGGGCCAAGTATGTAGCTTTTATAAAATTGGTATTAAGATATGACTTCTGAAAATACTCTTAGAGATTTTTAAAAGCATTTTGAAAACACATTCCAACAAGCTCTTTTGAAGTAGAACAGCAGCAATCCTCCAGGATTCACCCATGGAAGTATCTCTTTCCTCCAGCAGCACTCCCACTTCCAGTTTGACTGCAGAGTTCTTGTCCTTTATTCCCCTGCTCTCATCTACCATCCCAAAGGCACAGCACACCACTCCTAAACTCAGAGCCCCCCTTTCAGTACTCGGGATTACACAGTACACTTAACCACACAGCTGAGACTCTTCTTGTGGCAGCCCAGTAGAGACCCTTCCAGCTAATTAACATAAACGTGATACCCGATGCAGTTAAAAAAATTCTTAAATGTTTATGATCTAAAATATTAAATATGCAATATAAATAAAAAATAAAAGCACTTTTTTTTTTCAAATACATATTAACCAGTTGTACAATTTTCAGTTACCACAGAATTTCCTGTTAATGCACTGCAGTAATCAGGAGGACTTAGTTCTAAATTTGAGCAGGTAGATAATACCTATTTTGAAATTATCATCTTGGATAATACATTTTAGAAGCATTTAAGAACATGTAAGAATTATAAACATTTTACCCCTGCAGAACTATTGACTCCAAGAGAAGTCGGTAGCTCATGTTAACCTCTATTGTACAAATCAAGAGTAAAGAAAAAAGAATTTTTTTTGCATAACAATGAAGGGGGCAGGAAGTACACGTCCACTCCGTTGCCATACCGGTGTTTCAGTTGTTGAAGTTGCAGGTTGTTGTAGTGATTGTGGTCGTGGTTCCTCTGACTGAGTCCTAACCAACCCACTTGGATGTCCCTTGGCAGTATCTCCATTTGTTACCTGAGGGTGCTGCTGGGTCAAGGCTGCTTTCAATCTCTGCAAGCAGGAAAAAAAAAAAAAAAAAAAGACAAAAAAAAAAAGGAAATATTCTATCATGCTAACTTGAGGCGTTATTAATTATTTATATTAGCAATTACATCCATTTTGGAAACAGGAGCTCCAACTCTAAAATAGTTGTTTCTTTTTACAGGCTTTCAACAGTGATCTAGGCATATACCTACTAATAGGTGACAATTTCTTGCAAGCATGACAAGAGCAATGAGGCTTTACATAGGATCTCGGAAAGAGAAGGATGGTAAGCTGTGTGGAGAAGTAAACAGAAAGCCTCCTTTGTGATGAACTGTGCCCACAAAGAGACTACTGGAAGGCCATGAACAAACAGTTGCTGTGGCTGGTACACAAGGCATAGATCAGAAAGAAAACAACCACACATGAGGAAAAATAGGTAAAAAACAGAACACAAACTTCTTTCCATTTTAAAAATTCTGATGTTCTCTATCCATTTTTAAATAGTTTGTTATGACTCCACTTTTTCATGGTCTTTACAAATACTAACCTTTACAATCCTTCCTATGAGTAATTATTATATAAAAGCCAAGGTCTTTGCTGAAACATCTCAGTAATGCACAAAACAATAACAAGCTTCAGACTGTATGTAAAGATTAGCTTTTATTTATACAGAAATATGCAAGATAACTGTTACGGCACGCTATTTTACATTAAAAAATTGCTAAGATGTTTGAAGTTCTTCCTTTATTGCACACAGCCACTACGAAGAACAGTAACTTTAAATTTCAGCTGTATATAATACATTCAAGAATTACTGACAACTTGATAGAGTATTTTAAAGCATTTTATTGACTACCTTTTGAACATTATTTCACTCAACTTTTGGTAGAATCTATTAAAACTATAACATAATATATTCTATTTGCAACAAATTCTTAATCTTAAGTGAGAAAAGGTCATACAAACTTTCAGTAGCTACAACTGCTTGTAATTCCAGATTTTTTCTTAAAATTTCATTAATATTGTGTAATTTGTCACGAAATTTTCTGTGTTACTTAAGAATTTACCTTACTAGACAAATAGTATTAAAGACTTTTTCTACTGAGCACTGGATTTTTAAAAAATCTAATGCAAGTTTAAGAAAAGATTAATGACTTAATACATGACAGTTTTTGAAAACTCTGATAACTTGTATCATCATATTTTGGAATATGAACAGAGTATTGCCAAAGTATTAATATTAATAGAATGTCTTAAAAATGCTGGCCAAAATGCATTTGGCCAGCTCAAAATAAGCAGAAGACTTTGCACCTATGTATGTAGATATTCTCTATAAACTGTAGTATCCAATGTCTCTCAGTAATTAAGTCATTGGAATATAGGGACAGCTCTCTCCTACCTTGCATGACGATAGGCTTTCCTGGATCCTATTTTACAATTAGAACAACAGATTGCAGATTATCTCCGTCAGAACTGCAAAAAATCTTCAGGTCTGCAATATGGCAAGTTACATCGACTATCAAATCCATATAGTTGGCTGTAGCATCTAACCACCACCAGTAGATATCCCATTTGAGGACTACTAAGAGAACCGAGAAACTCCAACATTCCTCTGCAGGCTTGCTCTTACGGAATATTTAGCCAGTGACTTCTGTAGTAAGTCTCTTCTGTAGCGACTGCTCTAGATTGAATGTAACAGCACACGTTACCCCAAACAGGGACTGTTAAACTGTACATAAAAATTTGGTGTTAACACAGTTCTGTTCCCAACCTCATTTTTGTATCAACTTTGTAAGTTTCCCGGAATGAAGAAGGTGCTTTCAGAAAAGTACACGAGACAAATTTACAGTAATTTCCCCAGTGCTCAGCTCTAACAACAAGAATTTAGGACAGCTGCAGGCATTAGGGCAGGATGACAAAAATTTTTAAGATAACATGCCTGTAATTTTTATATATATACAGTACTCTGAAAACGCTAAGCCCTTCAGTAGTTGTTTTAACTCTTTCTTTACAGCTTTAAAACAAACTCAAGAATCAACGTGTACCTTCCTAATTCACCTTGGAAAAACAATCCCTGTCCCCAGCTAAACGAGCACAGAAAGACCTAAGTGTTTTCTAATCGTCTAACTAAAATTACTAAAACCAAACTCTATGGCCTAATTACAACAATTGAAAGGTTGATAAAATGATTTCCACCCCCCCACTCCCCCCCCCCTTTAAATTCTAACTGATCTGGGTGATTAAATGGTAAAATTTTCTAAGCTACCACCAGGACTACCAGGGAGACACATCACTTCCAAATCACTTTTAAAAAAATATTTTTTAAAGAAAGTAGCAAGTATTTAATGTTAATATGACAGTTTTATCCAATATCCTTTCCATAAGTTATTAACATCTGATTTTTCACAATGTATTTTCATTTATTATCTGAATTACTTTAGAAGTATTTCTTGTATCATAACTTGCTGTTTAGCAGGATGTGACAAACTTTCAGGAGTCAAAATCGAGACAGTAGTGACAGGACAAATCAGTTGTAACAAATTAGTTACAATGTGTCTATTTTAACTTCTGCTGAGGTTTTAAAGGGTATGCTCTCTTTTATTTCAAGCCATCATACTAGGAGGTTTTTAAAAGTTACTGTCTCAAAAATTACTCAACCAAGACATAGCAACTCACCACATGCATACTCCTCTTCCACTGCCATGAGAAGTAAAAATTATTAGATTTTATCCAACTCAAGTGTCTGAATACGTAAATTCAGTGGTAACAAGCTAACTTCAAATTTTCATGGCAGTGAAGCATAAACATTTATACAGTTAGTATGTCTATGGCTAGTGTCTGATCTACTCTGCTCGTGACTGCATGAGCAAATCTTGATGTAAGCATCCTCCACAAAAACACCCCAAAACCAACAGAGTCTATAAACTCCTAGAAATGCTTTGTAGTGTTTGCTTAAAGTCGGTTACTTAAAGAAAAAGTTTCACTAGCATATCCATTTCCTTAGTGAAAGAGAGCACAAGTTCAGGAGATTTGGGAGATGAAACAAAACTAATTAGAGTTTGTTTTGTTTTTTTTTAATGTGCACATAAGGCAAGTAACTGTTATTATTGTTTAGCTCCATTCTTTCTAATTCTGCATTTCTGCATTAAAGAAATATTTGCAAAGCTAACCTAAAAAGAAAGGAAGTTCATGCTATTAAATTTGTATATTTTACATTTAATTTGAAAATGGCAGTAGAAAGTGAAGGAAATAGCACAATCCTATTTACATTATAAAAGATCTATCATCAGGCACAATGAACATGCAAACAGTCAAAGTAGGACTTAACTTTCCCTATTGCAATGCTAACATTTAAACATTATAATTTTGTAAATTTGTAAGTAAATAAACTCCTTTTGAAAATTACATTGTTAAATGTAATGTTCTATGGAAGCAGAAATAGAAAATAATTTGTATTAGTTTTATATTATAGAGTTTAGAAGTTGAAATTGAAATAATTAAATGATTAAAATTAGCCACAAATGCAGAAATACTGTGAAAATCTGAGGAATATCAACAGATTTTCACAAGGAGATATCCAGCTCATGTATTTAAAAGGTTTCATATTTTAGAAGGTAACGCTGAAGTAAAATACTACATGGATGTTGTGCTTCCTGTGAGTAGTGAGATAGTTACCCCAAATACGAGAATCTCAGTTTTAAAAATTAAATATATTGAAACAAGTATGAGAATAAATGTATACAAGCATTATTATGTGGGGAAACCTGATGACAACCAAGGTTTGTTTGATATTATTTGGTTATTAGAGGCAAACTAAAAGTGGTATTTTCAAATAGCTTAATAGCTTTTAAAGTCTTTATTGGCAGGGTTTTATTGTTCATGTATATCCTTGAAAACAAATCCTCACCACATCTGTCAAAATTTGGTAGGACTAGATCATTCCATCAAGAGCTCACAGAAACAAGAGAATATTCTCCAGAAACAATTTGTGAAAAACTCAGATCCATATTTCATATCTGCCACAAAAGCTCATCAGAGTAATAACCCTCCTTCTCCTGGGTGTTATCCTACCATCTGCTGCTCTATTACTTATCTTTATTTTGCAACTAATTAACAGCATAATCTTCTAAATTCAGCAAGTTAATTATCATTATTGTGGTCTTTGCAGCATCATCAGTCCTTATGAAGTCTTGTCTCTCCACCCCCAGAGAACATATGAAAATGAAGTAGGTTGTGAGAGGGTCTGTTTCTTTAGAGTAGGCTCATTAGGTGTTTGCTGATTAGCTCGGCATGCAGAGAGACAGGTCAGAAGAATTCTGCTGAACACAAGGTCCCATGCCGGGCTCTAGCAAGTTAATGTCGGTTTCTGAACATTTGCCAAGCTGCCCTCTGTCACTTCTCAGTAGAAACCTCCTGCAGAAAGCCTACTGGTTGCCCACTGTGTGCAAGGTATGTCTCAGATTGTGACAAAAGGTTTTATATGGGTAGGAAGAGTCGGAGGGAAACATTCAGTGTTAAAGCAATTTTTAAGTTCTTCGGAAACTTCTGCAATCTATGCAGAAGGGTCTGAACATTAAGTTTGCATCCACAAGCTGTACGCTCAAAAAAAGGATGTTTTACAACTAGAGGTAGCTCATGGCTCACATTTCATATACAGAAAGCACACAATTACAGATCTCACAAAGAGATCAGAAGCAATTTTGTAATATTTAGAATCATGCATCCTTATTTTAGTCAGGAAGTATCTTTGTTTTGTTTTGTTTTAAACACAGCTATTGCATCTACTTCTAAGCCTCTCTAAAATACCACAAAACTGACTTATGCATTTGATTTTACTTAAATATGTGGAAGTTAGTTTCTTTAGCATAACAACAAATATGGAGTCACATCAGAAAAACTAACAATTTATATTAAGTGTGCCACAGAAATCTGAAACTCATTTTCACTCCTATTGAATGTCATTCTCAGTACAAGAGAGGAGGATATCTTCAAAAGAATAGCAGTAAAAGACAGCTTGTGTCTGAATAAAATCTCTAGTCATATTTCACTTCAGTTCTACAAGCAATAGGCGAAAAAGGATCCAAGAATGTTCAAAACTATAGTAACAGTGCCTTTCACAGGTGTGAATGGAGCAGCTACGTTCACTACAATAACTTCAATATTGGACAATAAAATTAAAATGCAATCTAATTGCGCATAATTATCCCATAGCACTGAAACACATCTGTATATGTTTCAGTGCTGAAGTAGAGACATACGATTGTGCTTAACACACTCTTCCCCTAAATTTCAGCTGTTTCAGTCGAAAGCCTCTTGCAATAATGTCACAATCATAAGGATACGGCTCACTGCATAGCCATTTTTAAAATTTTTGTCTCTCATGGTTTTTTTTTTCTTTTTTTCCCCTCCCAGTCATTATTCCTTGCAGTTGGTGTACATTTTTCTATTTGCTATTTCACTCAGCGAACCTGTTCGCACATGCAACTGTCCCTCTATGGAATTCATGTGATCATTTAGTGTCAGGCAACTTTAATGGTAACCAGAGCAAAGAGCATTTCAGCAAAGAAAGAACAGAGTTCTAGAAGTGACATCTCAGTAACTTGCTTCACATGAATAACCAAAACTGCCATGCTGAAGGAGTTTTGACACTTCAGACTGAAAACTTTATCAAACATAGAAATAACTACACAGTTCTGATTATTATGCATCAAGCTTGGACACTCTAATCTAAAACCACTTTCAAATGTCATAAGAGAGCCCACTTACAAACTGAAAAGGTCTCCAAAAGCTGTCCATAGTGGGAAAAAAAATACCCAGCAAGTATGTTAGTTCCCATATCTTCAAAGGGTTTTAAGAATTCTAGGATAGCTGAAGAAAAATATTAATCGTGTTATAGGAAGGCATCCTATGCACATTACCAAAGACGTCTTCTGCCAGTTATTTTAAGCTTTCGCTTTTAGAAATCAAAACATCAGTTTGTTTTACTAAAGTTCATTCATGATTTTATATAAAGAAATATATGATACTCTATGTACAATTTGGTGTATGCAACTCATCAGGAAACAACAGGTATTCATCAAAATAGAAGAAAAAGTGTGTTGTTTTCACATTAATAAAAACATAGAAATTAAGTTCCCCAAATCCGTATTTAAATAATTAAACTCCATAGCATTAGGAAATAATGGCACTACAATCTCTAATTTGATTTTTATCAAATTAGTTCTCACCTTCACTTAAAAAAAAAAAAAGGCGGTCTACACAACAGCAGCCTTTTGTAAACAGGTAAGAGAAATGAATGACTGAGATCAGGAATGAAATGAGAGCAAATAGTGCTTTTCTTATTACAAAACTCTAAAACATATTAGTTCCTTGAAATGCCATGCAAGAAATAAACTGCAGAAATAGCCTCTGTAAAGAAAGGCACAAAGCACAAACAAAGGAAAGTGCCTGGTTCCTGCCTTGGTTTGTGCCAGGTATTTCATCCAAAACATAAGGAGATGTGCCTTCTACACAGGACAGACCTGTATCTGATAACAATTCAGCAGTTTGGGGATACTGCATCTTAAAGTGACAAAGTTACCGTAAACACTTCTTCAAGAATTTTACTCAATCTCTGAAGTATATAGATCTGTGTCAATTAAGAATACCTTGAAATAGTATTATCATATATATGATAGTAGAAAATGCAGAATACAATATTAGGGAAGTATGGTCTTTGAATAAAAGAAAGATTGGATGCGGGGGGGAACGTTGCCACCAAGGACGAGGAAAAGGCTGAGGTACTCAACGCCTTCTTTGCCTCAGTCTTTAGTAGTCAGAGTGGTTATCCTCAGGGTACTCAGCCCCCTGAGCTGGAAGACAGGGACGACGAGCAGGATAAAGCCCCCATAATTCAAGAGGATGAAGTTAATGACCTGCTACGCCACCTGGACGCTCACAAGTCTATGGGGCCGGATGGGATCCACCCGAGGGTACTGAGGGAGCTGGCGGAGGAGCTTGCCGAGCCGCTCTCCATCATTTACCAGCAGTCCTGGTTAACTGGGGAGGTCCCGGACGACTGGAGGCTCGCCAATGTGACTCCCATCTACAAGAAGGGCCGGAGGGAGGATCCGGGGAACTACAGACCGGTCAGCCTGACCTCGGTGCCGGGGAAGATCATGGAGCGGTTGGTTTTGAGGGTGCTCACGAGCCATGTCCGGGACAACCAGGGGATCAGGTCCAGCCAGCACCGGTTCATGGAAGGCAGGTCCTGCTTGACCAACCTGATCTCCTTCTATGACCAGGTGACCTGCCTAGTGGATGAGGGAAAGGCAGTGGATGTGGTCTACTTGGACTTCAGTAAGGCCTTTGACACTGTCTCCCACAGCATTCTTCTAGAGAAGCTGGCAGCTCACGGCTTAGACAGGTACACTCTTCGCTGGGTAAAAAACTGGCAGGACGGCCGAGCCCAGAGAGTTGTGGTCAACGGAGTTAAATCCAGTTGGCAGCCGGTCACGAGCGGTGTTCCCCAGGGCTCAGTGCTGGGGCCGGTCTTGTTCAATATCTTTATCAACGATCTGGACGAGGGGATCGAGTGCTCCCTCAGTAAGTTTGCAGACGACACCAAGTTGGGCGGGAGTGTTGATCTGCTCGAGGGTAGGAAGGCTCTGCAGAGGGACCTGGACAGGCTGGATCGATGGGCCAAGGCCAACTGTATGAGGTTCAACAAGGCCAAGTGCCGGGTCCTGCACTTCGGCCACAACAACCCCAGGCAACGCTACAGGCTTGGGGAAGAGTGGCTGGAAAGCTGCCCGGAGGAAAAGGACCTGGGGGTGCTGATTGACAGCCGGTTGAACATGAGCCGGCAGTGTGCTCAGGTGGCCAAGAAGGCCAACGGCATCCTGGCCTGTATCAGAAATAGTGTGGCCAGCAGGAGTAGGGAGGTGATCGTGCCCCTGTACTCGGCACTGGTGAGGCCGCACCTCGAATACTGTGCTCAGTTTTGGGCCCCTCACTACAAGAAGGACATGGAGGTGCTGGAGCGCGTCCAGAGGAGGGCAACGAAGCTGGTGAAGGGCCTGGAGCACAAGTCCTATGAGGAGCGGCTGAGGGAACTGGGGTTGTTTAGCCTGGAGAAGAGGAGGCTGAGGGGAGACCTCATCGCGCTCTACAACTACCTGAAAGGAGGTTGTAGCGAGGTGGGTGTTGGTCTCTTCTGCCAAGTCACTAGCGATAGGACAAGAGGAAATGGCCTCAAGTTGCACCAAGGGAGGTTTAGATTGAACATTAGGAGAAATTTCTTTACTGAAAGAGTGGTCAGGCCTTGGAACAGGCTGCCCAGGGAAGTGGTGGAGTCACCATCCCTGGAGGTATTTAAAAGACGTGTAGATGAGGCCCTTAGGGACATGGTGTAGAGGGCATGGTGGTGTTGGGTTGACGGTTGGACACGATGATCTTAGAGGTCTTTTCCAACCTGTATGATTCTATGATTCTATGATTCAACCAACGATGGCCAAAAGCATATATGACAAAACCCTCTGGAGATAACGAAAAAACACGTTAACTTTCCAAATTTTGCATTCCGTACACTACCAAACTTACTTTAATATCTGAGGAATAGTTGCAATGTTAGGAAACTATTTGAGCATGTTTTTTATATTTGCTACATATTCTATTTCTACATTTTATAATGCAATATGAAAAAATCCATGAGACTGCAAGGTCTGTCTATAAAGAACAACAAAAAAATTCTCCAAATAATAAATAAAATAAAGCACCAGCCAAGAAAATTCCAAAGATGTATAAAAATCCTGACTCCTGGGCCTTGATTGTTGAGAAGAGAACATCACAGCTTCGCCCCTTCATCCAGCTTTCTGTCCCAAAGACACTAAGAATACTAGGCTGATAGACTTGAAGCAGAAATGTGGCTATGGTAGGCAAAAGGACACAGGAAGTGTTCCCAGTGTTCTGCTAACTTAAACGTACCAATAAATCCACGAATTGCAGTATACTGTGATGAAACATACACTGTTCACTTATTAAATTTAATTCAATATAATAGCTTATATTTCAACTTTAAATGTGAACTATTAATGAAATAAAAAGCAAACAAGTAGCTGTAAAACTAAATAGCAAGTTTTCCACTGGCTTAAACAGGAACACAAGTGAAAAATAAACCTGATTACCATACCTTTGCAGAATTTAGTATGTAGCAAGCAAAATTATTTTCAAGAGATACATGAAAAACAAGGATTTGGCATGACAAAGACTTAAATTTTAAAAATTAAATGGAACTTCACAGTTAATAAACCACACATATCTGCCAACAACGCATCGCATGGCATAGTGAGTTAGTCTTCCTGTTGGAAGCTTTTCTACATAAAGTTTCTCATTAAATTGCTTTTACTTTAGGAGTAATACGAAATTAAGTTTTTTATTTTTGTGAATAGGCACTATATAAAAGTAAATGAGCATAAGAAATATACATAATTCTGATATTCTTGAATTCTGCTCATGCTTCATATTAAGTGACAAGAAAGGAAAGAAGAAATACTGCAAATACCCTTTTTACAGTCTCATTTAAAAAAAAAGATAGCAATCACTGAAGTGCATATATTAGCTAAATTCTAACGAGAAGACTAATGAGATTGTTAAATTTTAAGTCTAACGATCTTTGTTTTTCTTTGCCTCTGAGTGATTGCTTTTTCCAACATGAGATCAAAGTCTTCACCACATACATGTATTTCCTTCCCCCCTTTAAAGCTTTGTAAGAGCAAATCACTCAGTAATATGCTTAAAATCCTAATTTCTTGCCCATCTAAAAAATCGTTTGGAACCAATTCGTCCTGGATTTCACAAAGCAGAATTCAGCGCATGAGTCTTCTGACTCTAAGGAATGTGCAATTTCTGAGAAAACAGTTCTTGTTTTCACTTCCTTACATTCTTCTCTCCTGGATTTACGATAAATTCATCTCATCAGAGCTGATTACAGTTAAATATTTCCTCAGGTATTAAAGGATTCATTTTCCCATTCTTAGGGGGACAAGGATGCACAGAAACAGACCTTCTTCCTTTCCGTCCCTCTCTACACTATTTTAGAAGTCATCGTGATCAACAGAGGAGGAAAATGAAGGAAGACCTGACAGCATTAGGAAAAGTCAGTGCACTGGTAACCAGCTCTCCACAATAGTTTCAGTATTTGGTGACTGTGGTCTACTGTGCCCACTATACTGGAATCCCATTACTCCAGACAGCAGAATAATTAGTGTTCCCAGACTCACTGTTTTTCATATTGTGGTTTGAGGAGAGAAAATGGGTAAGGAAAGAAAGACCACAGGTTTAGGCCAAGAGACATGAGATATCAAAGGATGTTAAGGGCATCCTCCCACTTATCAATATTGATGTACAGAAATGTATTTTCTCTAGCAGGTGTCCCTGGTTCTTTTTTAGCACAAAGTAAGATTCAGAAGAGGAACACTACCTTCACAAGACACATACTGTTTACAGAGGCATCTTGTAAATACATAAATGGGTTAATTATTGTTTAATGATAGATTTTCTATTGCTTTAGAACAGTTGGAACAAACAAACAAGACAGCAAAAACAGAGAAGCAACTACCTAATGTTGCAGAAAATTTTTCAAGAAACTGATTAATTCAAACTACTACCATAACTGGATCACTCATATTTAAAAAAAAAACAAAATAAACTTTCTTCTGCTTGTTTTACTCCTGATTTTCCCAAATAATCCCCAAACCCCCAAAACTGCCCTGACACAACAGAAACAACCTCCACAGAAAACAATTTCCTAAGTATGTCAGTATACATATCTAATTATAAAACTCTTGCCAAATGGACTATATTCAGCCAAGATTCTGAAAACATTGTTAAAAAAACTTTTTCTTTTCCTAGTTTTTTAAAGAAATATCATATCCTTTGGGAGGAAACATATTATGCTTCTCTGAAGGTGATGTTCACTGTTAACATGCTACTAATCTTGTCTTTCTTCTAACTAACATTTCCTATCCTCCAATACAAGAAGCAAGAAGGAGTTTAGTTAAAAAACTAGTTCATTTAAAAGAATGATTGAAAGCAAGATCAAAATGACCATTAACAACAGAACTAACATAGGCTGGAACTTGAAATAACTGTAAAACAAACACAGCTGTTATTTTTCTGTTTTTATTAAATTTGTACTTGCAGAATTTAGACTAAAAAAAGAAAACTAAAGCTCTTTTAAAAAGCAACAGAATTTAATTAATTTCTCAAGTTACTCTTCTTGAGGAATAACGGAGTTTTTCACTTACCAATTTAGCCTCAGACTGCACTGGCTGTGGGGAGGAAGGCCCTGGGATTCCTGGGATACTAGGCACCATGGTGACAGGTCTAACAAGCTGACCAGATAAAGTATAAAAATGAAGAAAACCTGAGTATGTTATCATAATAGAGAGCATATGACAGCACTACCCTCTGAAGCCAAAACAACTATCAAGCCACTTAAAACTGAGTTCTATGCTCCACTTATGCATATCTGCTCCACTGTCAAATTAATATAGCATCATGCTTACTTACTGGAACTGCAGCAGGGACATGCACATTAGAATTTGTGATAGATGCAGGAATAGCAACAGGCATGGTTTGTCCATTAGGAAGATGTAACAGCAGAGGAAAAGGACCTGGAACTGGACTGAAAAAGGAATGAACTATATAAAAGAAAACTTATCGAGAGAAGAGAACAAGTTTACACATTACTTCAAATTGGTTTGTTTGTTTACAGTTGTAATGTAATATTTATTTGGAGATCAAAAATATGAACTTAGTGATGTGGAGAACATGGAATTATATTTCACATGTAGTGAAAGTTGTATGTTTCATATGTAGTAAAGCACCACATTACACTAAAGCATCTCAAATTTGTACATTAACTGCAGAAACAGTAACTGAAAGTAAACAAGACAAAATATTTTCAAATTCTGTAAGAAAACATTTTACTAAGATTTATGTAACTTACACTATTGGTCTGTTAGAGGATGGAGCCTGGGTAATAACAGTACTAGACGTTGGTGATGGTATTGCCTGCTGAATAATAACACTTGAGTCAGAACTTGTAAGTAGTACATTAGGAACCTGTAGCGATGCTGGACGAACTATTGTTGATGTAGGTTGTGCAGTCTGCTGCAGTGACACTTCCTGAGGAAAACCAAAGATTAATCCGTTTGTAAAATAGAACTACAGACCATTAATTCCGACTGTTAAATGAACACAGTTTGATGGAACAAATCAGAATTTCTGTAACATTATGCAAGAAGAATCAGTTATACAATTTAAAACTTTCAGAAAACCCCCTTTGGATGAATCATTTAAACCATCAAAGTGAAATTGTTCCAACGACAGTGATTTTAGTTTTATGACAAGCCCTGGTTCAATTTATGCTAAAGCTACTATTACTTATAATTCAGTTTTGATCAGGTATTAAGGCTTTTTTGCCAAGAAAACCCATGGCGCTATCAACACCATCATGTCTACACACACTCTGAATAAGGAAAACATTTTATGGTGTCCTTATGTACATTTCAGTTTCAGTCCATTGTTCTGGATTTAAACAAGAGAAACAAAAGAGTTTTATGGTTCAGTAAAAAGGAGGGGAAAAAAAAAAAATCTGTCTTTTTTTTAAGCCTTTATCCCTTACCCATGTACTTCTCTTAACTAGAGTGCTACTAAGTTAAAAATATTTGGAGTGTTACATTCATAGCTTTGCAAAATACATGCATATCCTGACGCAGAAGAAATTATTTCAGCACAGAAATTAAATTTTCTTAGTTGCAAGTAAATAGTAGACAGAATTGACTATAGTTCTTAGCTTAGCAATGAGGTAAAGTACATTATCAACTGGAATGTAGTCCCTGCATCTGCTGTTTCGAAACCTAGAAATGCCTTATTGTAACCAATGCTTTCCTTCTCAGGAAACCCTTGATATTGCCAGACTTCAGATTTACCTTCAGACAGGATTCTTCCAAGTTATTTAGTCTTTTGACATTATTGCAATCAATGACACATAAAACTACACTCTTAAGACCAGCGGACTTCAGTTGCTCCACTGTTAAACCATAATTCAAAGAGAACATCTCATACCTGTGTCATATAGGCTACATTGATTACCATTTGCTCTGAATTAAGCTTAAGTTTTTCAAATTCATCCACAAAGCTTTAAGTAGTAAGGTCTTAGCTGTCTTACAGATTGTTTTTCTTCTTATACATCCATTGCAAAATGTATGTGCTCCTCTGAGCACTTCATAGAACTGTAAGTGGGCTGGCAAACTGTGGGCTTTAAAAAAGAAAGGACTTTAGATGATGAAATTTTCTCCCATCAAAAGCTCAGAGGCTAGACTTGTCATCAGGGTTTGTTAGTTCATTCAGGCTTTTCCCCAAGGGACCTAAAAGACTATTTACATTGAATAAGAGTTTTTGGAGAATAACAGCGAGCTGTATTGAGGAAAGCAAGAATTTTTTCTTTAGTATCCATCTCGTGTATTTATAAATGTTACAATATTTGAACACAGTACCTAGAATTACAGATGAGCATTCAGTCAAAAGCAGAAAACATCCAGTATGAAATGGAGTTCCGTAGAAAAAAAGAGAAACAGAAAAAAAATTGGGAAGAGTTGACTAATGCATATTCTTAGGACAGGATTAAACAGTCCTTTGCAAATAAGGAATTTGGTATAACAGCTATACAGATCTTATTCAGTGAGAAGAGCCACAGGGAAAACATAAAGGAGACTGGGAAATTAGAGGAAGACATAATGGGAGAATACTTGCCCTGATAATCTTTTGGCAATGGTCAATTCAGAAATTAATATTGTGTCATTCTTCACTGGTTTCAGCAGCACCCTTTCCTGCCTGCTGTTTGCCACTATTACCCGTCTCATTACTGTGAGCAGGAAGCCACTAGAAAGTCCATTCCCATTGTAGGGATCTGACACAGGAACACCCATGTTTGTCCCCAACAGCCAACAGAGGTGTAGGAGCTCTTTTTCTTGTTCTTCCTTTCACCTGAAACATCTTCATACATGGCAACCACATATATATAAAAGTATATGTATAAATATAAATTTAGATATATCAACACCACAGAATAAATAGCTACGGCAAAGTAATTCTAATTTCCATAAAAAAGGGGAAAAAGACAGTTGGCTAACAGCAGCCATTGAGACTAACCAGATATTCACACATTCTCAACAACAGTAATGCCGTAACAGCCCCTTCTGTACGGGTTTGTGCGAGTGGCTTCTCTAAGTTCCTCTGTGTGCGGATGGGGAAATAGTTACCAAAATACAGAAGGCCAAGAAGAGAAGTGCTGAGAGGCAGTGTGTGAAAGTCTCCCAAGAATAGATAAGCTCCAGAGAAAACCGGCCCTTGTTGAATTTGCAATGATTCATAAACTCAGAACACCAGCTGAATCTATACCCTAGCATGAACATGTTGTACAATTCAGACAACATCCAAAACCACGGTGGCTGCTATATGCAAACAAAGACTACAGGATTATATATACACGATGAAAGAATGGACCCCTTGAAGGACTTTCATACAATCATAGAATGGTTGGAGTTGGGAGCGACCTTTAAAGATCTTGCAGTCCAACCCTTCTGCCATCGGCAGGGACATCTTTCACTAGATCAGGTTGCTCAGAGCCCCATCCAACCTGACCTTGAACACTTTCTGAAAACCTACCTAGAAGTCACCGGCATTCCACCTCTGAGCAAGCAGCGGGGATTGGCCTCCCAAATGTTGCTGCAACCAGATAACTATGTACGAGTGAGCAAGAAAGTTATGGCACTCTGTGAATACTTATTGGCTATTAATAACAACAGCTTATTTAATGGGTGTTCTAATAAATACTGACTGTAAAACTGGGTCTCTCCCTGGCTTGATTTTCTACCAGGAAAAAGGCAATTTGAAACTTTTAGACAAAGCACTCTATAGAAACCAGATTTCAGCAATGGTCAGAAGATTAACGTATAAAATACTGAAATAAATCTATAAAATTCTGAAAACAGAAACCTCACATGCACACAATTATTTCTGTGTGTTATTAAAGACAGCGCTTGTGCTTTGTCTAAAAGATCAGAAAAAATCCTCAACCATTAAAAGAATAACACATTTACTGACGAGTGTGTTTATACAGTTGAAAACAAAGTATTTTCAACTTCCTCTTTACTACTTTACTACATTAACTTGCTCTATGCCACACACTGAAAAATGCACGCATGTGCTAGTTACTGCAATAACACAAACTGCAGATCTAAGAAGTATGGATCTAAGGGAAACTGTCATTTTATTAGCATATAAATACAAAACCATAGGCATACCAGTCTGATAGAAGATACTAACTGGTCACCAAAGCATTGCACTAATGAAGTATAAATTTTGTCTGAAATAAAATAGTTTGTAAATATATTTTGCTAAAGAACAAGAAAAATAGAGATGAATTTGCAATCATGAGATTAAGCCAAAGTGATCTTACCTTTACCCACCTTTACAAGAAAGAAGTTTAAGCCTATTCAAAGATACTAGAAGCTTATTGAAAGGACCTCTCCAACCCTTTTATTCTTGAAACTAAAAACTACTGAATTGGAAAATATTTTACAGAAGAGGACAGTTACTTCATTTAAGAAGTGTTTTCAGAGATGCATATTTGCAAGCATTTTGTATCTGAAAGCAAATACCATGCAGTAACTTCCTAATGCTATCAATGAATACACAGAATTCTTTATAGAGAAATGTGTATGTCCAGAACTAATACTGTAATTGATTATTATTGTAAGAAAACAATTGGTTTTAAAATAATTCAGTTAGGCAATTAACTATCTGACAACAACTAAGCAACTTGTGAAACTCTGTTGAGGGTAACCCTTTGAAGTACTGTTAATAAGCAACTATAATGAGTTTGAAAGCTCTCAAAGAATAAATTAGGTTTCATTTGCTTATTATTTTAAGGCTAAAAGGCTTTATATACTCCTAATGATATCTTGGTCTATTCAAAGCAGAGTATCAACTCTTATTAAAGCCTAATAGAACTCAGTGGACTCTGGGAAAACTAGGAAAAGAATTAAGCATAATTTTTTTAAGAGTCTCTAAGAAATTCCTTTGACAGCTACAAGGAAAATTAGAACTGTCTTGCACACACATTAACAGGCTGTAATTATTTAAGGCTATTAAAACATATTCAGCCAATGAAATGGTTAGAGTGGCATATATATTTTAAGACCAGCTATGCCCTGAAAAAACAAACCTTCCCTCCTTCAATACAACTATAGAAGGAGAATATAAAAATCTAACTGAGAAAACAGCAACACTGCTCACATTTCTCAACTTCTGCAGGCCACATTCAGCAGCAGCACACTCCAAGCAGCACCCTCATCCTTGCTCAGCTTGTCTCTACAATCAGAATAGCATTGAGCAGCAGCAGCTTTTCACTTCAGCACTGTTACAGTGACAACACTGAAATTACATCATGAATGAGACAAGTTTATAAGTACTGCCAAGCATTGAGATATAATTTTCACTTGTAATGATGCTAATGAGATACTGAACCACTACTGTATAAAGATATTAATATTATCTCCTGCCAAAATTAGAGTACTTAGAGTAAGTATTCACAGTGAAAATACAAACTAACCTCTGAAATAAAGAACAAATTAAATAAAGACGACTTAAGATTTGGACTATGATTTCCTTAATCTAAGCAGCTCTTTACACGTATTCCTTTAAACTACTTTTACTATTTTTGAGACTACATGATTGCCTTGATCACCTATGATTACTCATCCTTGCTAACTAATAAAACTCGGCGAAGCTTTGTAAAGACGAATCTGAATTGAAAGTCTCTTAAATTTCTGTCACACACTTATGGCTCTTCTCACACTGGTGCCTGTTGGCAGGATAAGAGAAGGGGTGCAAGCTGAAACCAGAGAGATTCAGACTGGGTCCAAAGAAAAACACTTTCACCACAAGGACAGCCTGGCATTGAATGGGTTGCACTGAGAGGTTGTGCAGCCTCCCTCCTCAGAGGTTTCAAGACCAGACTGCGTAAAGCCCTGAGTAACTTGGTCTGACCTCAGAGCTGACCTCTCCTTTGAGGAGGAAGTTGGACCAGGAACTTCCTGTGGTCCCCTCCAATCAGAATCACCCTGTGATCCTAAAAAGTCCTGCTGATTTTTGGGAATAAGGTAGACAAGTCCCTCAAATGCAGACTGCCCACTGAAGATGCACATAGAAGAAAAACTGACTAGAGCAACCATATTGCTTTATTATGTTCTGCTCCTAATATTCTTATTTAGTGAAGTAGGAATAATTAATTCATTTCACTGATTTTGCTTCGTTTTGTGTTCTTCAAAAGAACTCCACATGATGAAAACACTGCAAGTCACATATTGAAGTTATCATTACTATTAAACCATTTATTTCTTCTTCAGAGCAATAGTTCTAAAACTGATTTGACTGCAACATTCTCTAGTGACAGACAATACCTCAGTCTTCTACAAGTATTCAAGTAAACACTAAACAAGCAAATGCCTGAGATTACCACTTTTAAACATACTGCTATAGCCCAGTATAAAATTTGAAACAAAATTATCCAGTGCTTAGCTTTGAAAGACAGCCCATTCAGCCCTGTACATTTTTGTAGAACATCCTCTGCTGTTCTACAAAACAATTTATGGTAAAACATAGGATAAACATAAAAATGGTCACATGAAGAGTCTCAAACTGTTGACGTTATTAAAAAAAAAGAAAAAACAACAAAGAAACTGAACTTTCTTTGCTTCTTCATGAATGATGATGCATAAAACTGAATAAAGAGCCCCTTTAGCCTTTTCTAACATAGCATGAATATTAAATTTGATTTCCTTTCTGACTTTATTTGATGGCCAGTGTGAGGCAAAGAAATAACTGCGGTGAGCAAAGCTAACTAAAGAATCGAACAAATTAACTATGTATCCACAGGAATATGGCAAACGAAAATTCTTTTCCTTTCAACCAGCTAAGTAGTGTGGCTATCATCATGTACAACGAACTTGCAGATCATCAGAAGATTCGAAAAAGGAATTCCAAAAAGGAAAAAAAAAAAAAAAAAAAAGGGTTCTGACCTTTTCATCATTGGTAGTAGACTCTGGATGAGGTAAAGGACTATCTTGATGAGTTGTCTCTACAACAGAAGGTTCTTCAATTTTATTTCTTATAATTGGTGTTGCAAGAGGAGACAGATCTAGAGGCATCTAAGAGCAACAGTGTAAAACAAAATTACTCACTCTCTAAAAAATTAAAATATGCAAGAAAATTTAAACAAGTGAAGAGAAATATCAGCCTTATAACAACAGGGAGGTGCTGATGTTTGGAAGATCTTGATGCAGATGCATTACCACTAAAGGCTATTTTTCCAGCATCTGCATAAATACCAATCTTCAGTAACACTTTGCCTTTCAACACCCATATCACACTAAGGATTTTCTTCTTGAGAATTAAAAACACACTTAAAGTTTTCACTTCCCAAGAGTCACAGAAAAATTATAGCTGAGGAAGGACTGTGCTACACTTAATTACAGTTAAAGGAAGGTATTATCCTTCTATAAATTATTGTATCACATGCCACAAAGCACAAAATCCTAACTACATTTCCATATTAATAAAGCTATTGTGAACAATTAATTTCAAACTTATTGCAGCAAATAATTATTGAAAAAGCAAGTTTTATACTTCTACACAGATATAACCACCAGAATATCTGAAATGCCACAAAGAAATTAAGTTACAAAAATACTTGAAGCAACACTATAGATTTGAAAGCCTACACTCCTGTCTAGTCTGCTATCTAAATACTTTTGGAAGAAACTTCCCCCATAGCTCAACTTCTATTTATGTTCTTCCAAATGCTTTTTTTCAATCCAATTCCTAGTTTTCCTATGGAATATATTACTAATGGGCCGGGAAGACTGTTAAAAGTGGAATCTCCATACCACATCTGAACATTAAATACTACAGAAAAAAACTAAATTATCAACCCCTTAGAAAGTGTGCTATTATGGTAAATTTTTCTACCCCTTGCCATGATTGTTTATATATATTAATCAACAAGAGATATGGCAGGACTGTGTTTCTTCTCATTACACAGAGGGCAGCTTGGAAAATCAATATCAATTAAAGAAATTGTTAAGACGTTTAAAATATTTTGCAATACCTATAACCTCCTCCAAGGTAGTGGTGAATTACACAGAAAATTTGGCATTAGTAAATTCAGAAACAGTATTGCCATATGCAGTGTTTTAAGAACAGTTAGCATACACCAATTAAAAAAAAAAAATTAAAAATCATGATTTGGTATAGTTGCGGTAACAAAACAAGGGTGGGCTTTGTCAGGAATGTATAATCATCCTATTCACAAGTATTTATTAAAATCTTTACTGAAACCGAGAAAATGCAGACACCGATTCCACAAACTCTGTGTATATGAGTATAAAAAGGTATTTTTATCACTGCCCAGGGAAGTCAACCAGGTAATCAACCAAAGGCAAAATTATTTAAAGGGGACATTGAACAAAATTTTTCATTTGCAGAAGTGTTTAAATGTTTGGGCCCTTAACCAGTTATGACTAGGAAGTACTAAAATAAATAGAAGAAACCACATTTAAATGTATGGGAAGTTCCTCATAAAAACATGAAGTTGCTAAACAGATACAGTCCAAATTTTTCTTATATTTCAATCTGTACGATAAAAAAGTAGGTGTTTAGGTTGTGATCAATAATTTCTACGCAAAAGTGATTTCAACACATAATGAATGTAATTATAACCAAATTACTGACACTTCTTTAAATTCAGTCAGTATTTAACTCTCATTATCATTACTATTGATTCTTAGAATAACATCGGTATTTTAAAACTAATCAAAATAATTGGTGTTCACATAGTATTCTTTTCACATGAGTTTCTTGCAAATGTTTTTCTTTCTGCAAAAACTCTTTACTTTTCAGACTTATTTTTTGCTTATTCAGGGCCTAATGAAATTTCAATCAAGCTAATGATTAACTTCAACATATATAGAGTAGATACTTAAAGAATTAAGACAAAGTCAATGTGTCCCATTGTCCATGCTAACTACGTAAAATTAATCAGGTAAACTAATCTTCAGAAGATTAGTTTTGTATTCTTTTGTATCTTAGATTTGTATTCTCTCCATACAACACATATAAGCAGCTGGCAAATGATTATTGGTATAGTTTAGAAGGCAATATATAAATCCAAAGTTCGCTTTTTTAATGGAATTTCTGATATGAAAAAAATAGAAGCTCTGAGGAGAGAAAGTTTTTGAACATACTTTCTTAATGTCATCTTCAGAAGCCTTTTTAAACTCATTTTCAAAAGGACTTGCTAGTTCATTGAACAAGCCCACTTCTTCACAGTTCTTCAAGAATCGAGTTGGTGTTGGTGTCTGATCTGAAATGAACAATTTGATTTTTAATTTTATTTTAAAATACCATTTATGAACCTACTTATCGTAAATATTTTTCAGAATAAAAGCAAACAGAAAGAGATGACGTGGTTAAGAACTCTCTAATGCCTTGCAAGCAGGTTCCTTTCTGCCTTGCAGGGAGGCCAACCAGAAGGCATACTCCACCTGCTGGAGACAAGCAACCGAAGTTTGCAAACCAGTAAGCCCCTTACAGTTTTGGGAGGGAATCAAATAATTTCTTCTGTCTGTGTCCAGAAACCAGAGGGAGCTATTCTAAAGTGCCTAGTCTAGCATAGCAGATCACTTTAGTGAGCAAGCAGGCGCTATTTTCAAATAAAGATAAGGCCTACATGAAGGCTTTAATTTAAAAAAAAAAAAAAAAAAAAAAAAAGAGAGAGAAAAGCACACAGCTCACGGACGGTTTGTTTCTTTCTTCTCTTCTTCTTCACTACTGAAAACAGCAGTGATTACTTTCAAGTGCATGGAAACTTCTAAAAGGAAGTACACTGTGATATTGTACATAAGATCGTATTGACTCCTATGACGCCTGTATAGCCAAGCTGGAATCGTAAGACTTCTGGTCTGTGGCTGACTACTGCATGAAGCAGTTTCAAAGAAGTCTTTCTATAAAGTTTTTGTTACGATGTAAATTCCCCTTGTTTCACTATTATTATCAGGTCAAAATTAACCACATTTGCCACAAAGTTACCTGCATTTAAAATATCGTTAAGTGGTATTATGTGCACCTTACTAATGTAAGCTGGCGTTTATGACTAACAGTTCACACACTGGAATGTGGCTGCGAAGAGACAGACACTGCCATGGTTTCATTCTCAAACATCTGATTATTTGATAGGTCCCCTTTCTTACGGTATAATTGCTGAGGATCACGTTTAGAATTTTAAAATGTGCAACTGCTGGTTTAAGAGTAACAATTTTTTTTGTCTGCTCGTCCTAACAAATTAGCCACTTACAAGGAAAAAAAATCTGAAAATGTCTGAAAGTCTTTGTGAAGTTAATTTAGGCTGTTCCACCACTGAAAAAAACAGTCTGACTATAATTTTAGAATAACTAGCATGTGCTATCTTCATTCAAGAACTTTAAAATTTATAATGCAATCAATCATCCATTGGTGATTACTCCCGATCCTGGACAAACAAAAAAGTTAGTTACAACTGACCAAGGGTATGCCATGAATTCAGAGGTGGAAATACAGTAAAAGTATTTTGAATTTAAGCTAAAATTAAAACAAAATTTTTAAATCTTTCTTCTACTATCCCATTTAAAGAATAATAATTACTGACTCATTCTTCTAATGTCACTATAGTATGTAAAAAACACTACATATTTTAAAATTTAAGAGACAAGTAATATCAATGAATAATTAAAACTTAAATACAGTTTAATTTAGTTACAGATCCTGTTAGGCATAGCCTTTATTAGTGTGTGTTCCTACTGAATGCTTATTACATAATTTAATCAATTATTAAAGTATTGATAGTTGAAAAATATTTAGATTATATATCAGATCCAAATAAAAGTTACTTACGGAGAATAATATTGCCTTCAAATTCTGACAAAAGCTAATTAGGTATGAAAATATTGCCTAAGCACACACTGCAGACAACTATAGCGAAGAAAATGTTTCATATCCTCTTAACATAAGTCTATGCATTATGTACAGAAAATACATAAAATGGATGCCCATTCCAGCAGAAAAATGAATAAAAGTATAGTTATAAAAGTATATATATATATATATACTAACCAGCCACAATGACACTATCATTACGAGCCGGACCAAATTTCAGTGTCATCTCATGTTTATGTTTATGGACAGCCAAATGATCCTCATTGGTAAAACGCTGCAGCAGAAAGTTTTAAGAAATAGTTGAAATTCTGAGTGTGAACAAAGTAAATGCAATTCTACAGAAAGTAATTTTTACAACACGTAAAACTATCGTTACTACGTTAACAGACAACCCTCTTAGGCAGATATATCTTGCTCCTTCGTCAACAGTACCAAGCAGAAATATTATAAAACTCAAATGATGTTCATAGTAACTAAATAGTAATAGAAATGGTAGTATAAGTACCTGCATTCATCAAAAGTCCAAGATAAAATTTCAGAGTGCTGCAGACTTCATCAACCGTTAGCAAACAGCCATTTGCTATACTAATGGATCTTGACAATATTTAGCAATTGATTACCACTATTTGATTTGTGTATTATCACAATAATGAGAATTGATCTGTAATCACAAACACAGACTTCACTATATTTAACAGTGTAAAAATAAAATAAAGTATAGCTCCTGCCCCTGACCATTTACTATGCAAGATAAGAGGGAGATAGAATGGGAAACACTGGAACAATGTCAGACAACTGAAAAGCTGTGAAAGAACTACTTATCGGCATTTTAAAAATATCTCAAGTTTTCAGAAGTATGTCAGTTTTGTGCATACTTCCCCTTAGATTTGGGGTACATTCTATAAGAAAAGCAGTAAGCAGACAAACTAGGTGCTGTAAAAGAGAGATTCTTACTTTTACTGACTTGAAATTTGCTATGCATCTGTAATTGTGGGTAAAATTAGTGTTTCAATTGAGATAATCTAAGAAAATGTTTCCCAAGATGCAGGTTTCTAAAAAGAACACATTTTACAAAATATTCAAATTCTTACTTTTCTTTGTGAACATTTGAGTCCCAAACTATGTTTCTGATTATTCCTCAATAATTTAAGTCACTCCACATATATCTTGTAACAGATATACACCAAGTGTCATCTCTCAGAAAACAATACAGAAAGCTTAGCTGACTGCAGAGTACAGTCGTCCAGAATATTTCTGTGAGAAAGGACATGTATGTCTGGAGCTGAGAGGGAAATTAAAAATGCAGGATCACTGAAAGACAGGGCGATACAGGCCAGGCACTTTCTTTGTGAGAATTCTGTTGCCAAGGGTTCCAAATGCCCAGCTCTCCATAGCTCCTGTGCCTCATCTCTAGATACAGCATAAGCCAGAAACTTTGGTGTTCTATCACACTAAGAGACTTAAGTACATCTTTCTGTCCCCACTATGTGATGGACAGGCTCCTTCAGAGGGAACAGGATCTCCAGATCCTGACCTCCTCTCTCTATTCTATAGTATGAGCTGGCATCTGGAGAAGCCTTGCCCATTTTCAGGTACATGAACTTGTTTCTTTTCCTTCACTGGAATCAAGGATTGCTGTAGCCCCATGACACATCTTCTATGAGATTTAGTTGCCCAAACACTTCTGTCAGAGCTTACATCGAAACGAGATTCAAACAGGATGGGGACAAACATGTTGCTTAGGAGAAGGCTGTGCTCTTCTGTTACTTTTGATGTCTCTGAACATATTAGACATAATAAGAAATCTTAGTCCTTTCCGGCTTTAAATTCAGAAGGCTTCATTAATATAACATTAATGCTGTCATTCATCATAAAAACTAAGTTTTCAGAATAAAAATGAAAATATTTTGAACTAAAAATCCAAATAAATCCAAGTCAAAAAATACAGCTTTTTAAGAAATCAATTCTATGTAAAGGCAGCAGAGATAATATAATGAAAAAATTCAGTTTGTTTAAGAAATTAATTATATATAAAGGATGCAGGGATGTCCATCTCATGCAGCAGATAATGCAAATTCATTTATTTTCAGGTTACTAAATTAAAGTGTTAAGACAGCTTCCTTTTAAGCAACCATCTGCTAAAACACTCAATAATATTTTCACTTTTCTGCTCACATTCAGCTCTGTATCTACTAATGCTATTTAACAGAATACATTAAAACTACAATAGGAATTGAAATACATTTTGTGGCATGCATACTGTTAGTATCTTCCTATGTGCAAAAATATACATAAATAAAAATTATGCCATTAAATATTTGCAGTCACCACAGTTGTTAAGATTAGTGACAAGCAATTCACAAGGAGCCCCCCACTAACATTGAAATATTCTGAAAAATACACGTTACCTGATACAAATTAGGATTTTTTTTTAATGAAAGCAAATAAAGCAGGGCTAACAAATTAAATTGTTTTCAGCTCAGAAAGGGCAATTTAATTAGTTTTTTTCTTCTATGGATAGCATTTTCTGAATAAACACACAAAATGCTAGAAATTCTTGCTGTCACCTGCTTTTCAGCAAAATGTAGATGCTTTCTACCAATTATGATAAATCCCCTTTTCTTCGATCCCTAGAAATATGTTTCACTGTTTTATTTTTATTTGATCAATGTTAATAACTTCAAGTCAGACCATTACCTGGCCACATCCAGGGGCAGTGCATAAAAAGGGTTTGTCATCACTCATATTCCACAGGTCGTTGTGCTACCTGTATTAAAATGAGAATGGAACGAATTTTACAAATATTGCAACAAATTATCAATACATCAACATCCACAGGATATTTTAATATTCCACGGGCAAGAATTTCTGCATTCTGGCTGCAGTGAGAATCTAAATACCCGGGATTCAAGTAGAGCCTGGATTCCAAGCTCTGTCAGGAAGGCACACAAAACCCAATAGAGAAATAGTAGGTTTTGAACATACATCTCCATCAGAAAGGCAAGTATTCGTAGTAACATGACTAATTGCAAAAAGTATCTGAAAACATAGTACGACAACTTGTTACTGAAATAAAAATACATTGTAATAATGATCCAATTCCCACAACTAAAAAAAGAACGAAGCAGCAGACAATACCGAGTAGTCAAGGATACAGTGCCAACAGATGAGAAAAAGTGGTCGATTCCTTAGTCTTTTCATAATCTTTAAAGCTCGTCTTTAAAGATAAGTTATCAGATAGCCCTTTAAGTAAACTGTTACAAATTTAACTACAAAAACATGTACTTTAGTAATGTTTCAGCTATACAACTGAATTACCAACAGGCTAAAAAATGTTTAAGAAAGAAGTAACAGATATTAATTATATTTTGTGCTGTTTTGCATACTCACCACACATACTAACACACATACCTGCCAGATTTCACATATAAACCTGTTTCATAGGACAAACTATCATATCCTCCTTTTCATGGCAATGAACTGTAATTGAAAGAATATATTAATTACTATGCATTTTAAACATGTAATAACACAGGATTTTGAAAAGATAAATGATATAATGCCCACTATTCACCCATGAAACACAACAGTTTTTCAAAGAAATGGTTTACTTCAACACATCCTCTAACTAATTAAGCCTTCTCTCAGACAGAAAGAGATGCTTCTGCTCTTTCATCCTGCAAGCACAGAACAAACATCACAAGGCAGCATCACTCTGCTTCAGGAAGAGAAAGAGGGACACAGACAGGATTGAGCCAACCTGTGCTGGCCAATGCATAAAACTAGTATGTGGATGCTGTGACATTGATGACAAAAAACAATAAAGTTCTGGTCCAACAAACATAAAATCAAGATTTCGTTGTCATATCACTAAACCCAATAGTGATGAGTAACTAATCTCAACACTAAAGTTACCTCATTTTAAGGTCAAATAACAGGGCAGGCAGGGAGAGGGGGAGGAATGAATGTACCAAATTAGCTAATTAGCCAGGAGATGACAAGCACTCTCAACCCATCTGTGGTTTTACCCTGGAGGAAATACATTCATCTTTAAATATGAGTATTTGTATAGAGAGCTAACAATGTTAGTTCTGAACACTGCTTAGCTTGATGAAGCAAATAAAGATGAATAAAGATGTCTTTATGATTAAAGATCGTAAGCAGAATAAATGCATCTCTCCCCCAACAGGCTGGTCATGAAAAGTTGCAAGGCTTCTGAAACTGTCTAACCATCCTAAGAATCTATACTTCTGGTACACCATTTAGCACTAGACACAAGACACATCAAGTAAGTGTACGCAAATCATTTAAGACTTAACACCTCAGAGATCTGTAGGGAACACGTTACCTGATCCGTTTGCCTGCACCTGTACAGTAAAAAACTACTATATAGACTTTTTGGATATTACTTCAAGAAGAAGGAGATCCCAGTGTCTTTGGTCATGGGCACCGAATAGCAAAGAAGCAAAACATGGGGTGGAGAAGATTCCAGAGTGTCACTTCTAAATATATACATTCAACAGAATGAGGATACTGAGCTGAGATCACAAGCCAAGGAGATGAATGGCTGCCAGATTTAGAGTGTTTGGCACTGACAACTCAAGGAAACATTCATGTCCCAAAGAACGGATGCCAAAGCAAATCAGGGATGGAGATTGTTCTGCTGTTCTTTGCAAAGAGTTCATAACCTGTCTCAAGTTTCTGAAGGGATGAAATATTTCTTGAACTGTTCCAATTATGAACTTGGTACTGTCACCGATAAAGAGTATTAACAAGGTTATGGGCAAGTTTGAATACTCATGACTAAGGCTTCAGGGTAAAAAATAAGGCCCTTATCAATGAAGCTTTAGGATTACATCCTTACATTATCCACAACTTCAACAGACACTTAAAAGCTATCCCATGAGCTTATCCTTAGTCAGCTATGCAACAGTCAGATTTTTTTAAATGCAGGTTCAAAACTGAGAGAGTCAGTCTCCTTTAGATCTCAGAAGGAATTTGCTTTGCTAAATCTTGATCATGGGGCACCATGTAGTTATATATGGCTACAATACGCACATATGGATATATATTATGAACAGAAGAGTTATATCCGTATCAGAAATGTCTGAAGGTGTAAGAAACAACTCTGTTTTTTTTTTTTATCCGAAGGACGAAGATTTTGATTAACAAAAGTGCATGTAGGGCATTTTTTCCACTCTTACTATAGCGTGTTGTCAGTCTTTGACAAGTGCATAGTATCAGCCATAAAATCTACTCCATCCACACTGTTAGTATTTTTCTTAGGTCGTAAGCTGTAAAGATCAATTTTTCAAGTCTGCTCATTTTCTCTTTTAAAGGAATATTACCAAAACATGTATTTGCATATGAAGTTGTTATCTGGTTCCATGTTTTGGTTTGTGAAGCCTGTGAATTTTGAATGCCTGATTTATAAACTAAAAATCACTCCTTGTGAAAAAGAAAAAAAAGTGTCATCCTCCTGGCAAATTTACTGGAAAAAAGTTGGAGATAAATTCATTTCCTGATCTTTGTAATATTATTTGACTGCAGGCCACAAGGAATTTTGTGAGGTAATGCTTTGTAAAGAGATTCCAGCTAACATCTGAGGAAAAGAAAAGGATCTTGAAGCACTGAAATTTTTGCACTTAAAAGAGAAAAGAAGTTCACTCATGCATTCCAGCAAGACCCTGGACGTTATAAATCTAAACAGAAACTGGATCTGACAGGATGGGAAAACAAAGGGCTCACATTTGTTAGCATAGCCAAATCAGTAAGGGTTGTATTTACCTATTACAAAGACAAATGCAGTTTACACCTAGAACAAAATAAATCCATGCTACAACGCAGACTGAGGGCCAAGTGGCTGTCAAGAAGCTTTGGGGCAGAATGTGTAACTGCCGTGGACAACAAACTGAACACGATTCAGCATCACACCGCTTGCAGCATTGAAAGCTAACAGCCTACTGGGCTGAATTAGCAAGAGCGTAGGCACCAGATGAAGGGAAGTGATTATTCTCCTTTATCTGGCACTCATGAGGCTACAGCTGGAGTTCTGTGCCTAGTTTTGAGCCCCCTCAACTGGACAGAAACCAGCATGGGCCCCACCAAAATAGTTAGGAGGCTGGGCTATTACATACAAGAGAGGTATCAGGAAGCAAAGTTTGTTCAGCATGGAGAAGGAAGGCTAAGGAAGGATCTACTTGCTGTCTTGCACTACCTAATGTATTGTTATAGAGAAGACAGATCCAGACTCTGGGTAGTGTAAAACAAAAGGATGAGATGCAACATTCACAAGTCACACCAAGGAGGTTAAGAGCAAGTAGAAGGGGAGGGAAGGGAAAAAATTAACAAAAAAAAAAATCATCACACAGAGAGGGCAGCTGAACACTGGAACAGGTTGCCCAGTGGGGCTGCAGAATCTCCATCCTTGGAGATATTCAAAATTTGAGTGGATGAAATTCTGAGCAAGCCAAGATAACTCTGAAATTTGAAGTATACCATAAAGACGTCATAGCTAGAAACAGAGGTGAACAACAGCAAAACACAATCCAAACTTGGGTAATGTTCTGACAGCTTTAGAAGACTTAGTGTGGTTAACTTTACAGCCCAACACCTAAAACTGTTGCTGCTAGGGAAAACAAACAAACAAACTAACCCCATCCTTTGCCTCCTCTTTTCTTTCTGGATTGTTTGTTGCCTGACAGGAATAACAAGACTAACACACAGAAGGCAAATTTTCAGAAAAGAAGTTTGTGATTGCCACTCTGATTTCAAAAGGCTATTGGAGACTGACTGCTCTAAGAGAGAATATTACAGTAAGAAAGAATAACTTAGAAAATACTCTTCCCCTGACAACCAAAATAGCAACTTAAACGCCATCTTGACAAAAACGTTACTCACCCAACCAAATGAGCAATAAAGTACGTAAACTGCTAACCCAATCGCTAGAGATGAATTATAGCCACCTTGGATTGTTACCCAGGCAACAGCAAACACTTTGTCCCATAGAAAAAAGATGGTTCCTGAAGAAATCCAATCTGAATGTGAAACTCCAGCCTTAACTTATCTCTTCAGATAAACTGAACAGTTCAGTGAAATGATTCTTACTGAGTCCACTGAACTGCAACTTTCTTCTGTAAGCCTTCCAACCCTAAATTCCTTTCAGTAGCATAAAGACACCCGTACATAGAATTCTTCTGAGTTACACTGAGAAACAGGATCAGAGCCGAACATGGGAAAACCATGAAATAATCTCGGCAGTGGTACTTAAATCAGAAAGTAATTCACTTTTTTGGTGTTTGCTCCATACTTTCAATGCAAAGGTAAAATACTTTCAGATCACCCCTATTTAAAATGTCATAAGCCTCTTTTATCACTTTTGGAAAGCAAACAGTACAGTAAAACATATAAATAAGTATATATACATGTTTAAAATATATATAATACAGAGAAATAAAAACAGGTTTACAAGCAATTTACTAATATTTAGGACAGTGTGCTTATTTAAAAAATAAAGATGTTTCTATAAAACATCACACTAATGTGCTACAAAAATAGCTTCAACAATTATTTGTATATTTTTATAAGACTTTAATTAAACATCTTAGGTACACTTTCTGGAAACTATTACTACGTACTCAGAGGCTTGCTTCTAAAATACCTTCCTGTAGACAATTTGTAAAAGAATAGAATCATACACTGACTTAAGCAATGTCTTGTTGGGTTATTTTACAGTTAAAGGTCCTTCTGTTTTCTCGTAATTCCCTACATACAGGAGCATGGAAAACACAACTGACACCTATTTTCAATTTTTTTTTTCTGTTAAACATTTAAATAGCTGTTTAAAAACGTATACATGTTGATAATCCTTGCAAAAACCTCTCCAAATTTGCTGAGAAAAATCATTCTTCACACATACCTAGTAAAGATTCATCAGACTTGTAGCTAAAGCCTCTGAACGCTTTATCTGTATAAAGCATGCTGTATGCCAAAAGACCTCTATGCACTAACCTGCTCATGGGCTGTGCAGTCTTACCCTGTGATTACTTATTCTAAATACTGTAGCAATATAGGCCCTCCTGTAACATCAGGGCTGACACAAACACCATGGAAGAAAACAGCCTGAACTGAACACAGAAAAGACAGACAACTATAAACATACCAAAAAAAACCAAACCCAAAAAAACAGAAAAACCTTAAAACTTTTAAATGTCAGCATTCCTCTACTGGCCAGCAAGCAAGAAGAGATTCTCACAAGTGTGTCACCCGCCTAAACTGGACAGTCCATAGAGGGCAATCTGACAGCCTGCCAGCTACTGTAGCTGATTTATCTACTACTGCTCACATGTGATGCAAACCCAAGTTTTGCAGCTAGACTGACCACTCGCATGTGGCTCCAACTCAAGAAACATCTGTACATTCTGGTTTGAAAAAAATGAAAGTTGGACAAAAACTGTATTAGGCAATTGAGACAAATCAGAGTTATAGTATTCCATCAGCATCAAGTCTCCCCTGGGTCTATACATTACAACGTGTTTAAGTTACGGCATCAGTAATGTATTTTCCTACGGATGTTTGCATTTCCTCAAGACCGATCATGTCTATTCAACATTTCCTTTTATTCTTTACATTTGATCTGGGATTGTGCCCCTTTTTACTGCAAGATACAAACCCTTACTGTATATAGTATTATTAACTCTTAGTAAGCCTTTCTGTAGATCTCATCATAGTGTGTAATTGCTGTAGGTAGTATAAGATTTTTAAGATTTTACTTTAAAGCTTCTTCATTTTATAATAGGAAACTGAAGCATAAAAGGGCAAGGTCAAAATTTTTCCAAGTTTTATCAACTTTAAGAGTTCCACTTGAGGTGCATACTTTTTCAAAGTAAAGTGGACCGAATATATTTGCCACAGTAAAGAACAGCATTCTCTTAATGGTGACCTGAAGAGCTGAAATTAGTGTTTTGCTTGGCTCCATACAAGAATTTTAACAGACATGCTTCTTTAGATGAGGGGGAAAAAAAAAGGAGCTATTTTTGTTTTCCAAATTTGAACACTTCAAAATTAAAAGGGATGGCTTTCTCATGCAACCAAACAAATCAACGCAAATCAAAATGAACAGGGCACCTTTTATACTTTCAATACTTGCATACAGCATTGCACAGAATAAATTTTAATCACCTCCTACATTTGAGCCTATCTTTATTTCCACGATTTTCTATAGAGGCAGACTTGCAAGTTTTGCTTTCAGTAAAAATCAGAAGTTACTATGTAGAATACATCACTTAATAAGTAGTAACATAAATAAATAAAATCAAAATTCGTATTTTAAAGGAAAAAATCATTGCTCCACTCACCTGGAGGGACTGGAACAGCTATTTTTTCAGTTTCCTATAAAGCAAAAGAAGAAAGGTGAAGCAAAAGTGGTGTAATTAATACTTGACCTTACAGTCCACTTTCAAAAGTGTTCTGACTCACTGTATTTGTGTAATGCTACAGAATTTAGCATTCCTAAAAAATAAAACTGAATAATGAAGAGAATGGAGGAGAAAAAATTTGAAAAATAAAAACATTCCTCCTAATAAAGAAAGTGGGATCACCAGAAATTAGCTCAGTAGATTCTGCAAGAAAACTATAAGCCATAGTCCAGAATATTTAAAGGTTGTAAACCTCAAAAAGTGGCAAACAGGGAAACGGGAGCTCCTTCTTCACACTTCACTGCTTAATAGAATGGTTGTGCTATTTCCTAGAGGACACATGTTCTGTTTCAGAGAGTTCTGGGGAAGAATAAGGAAGAATGTAATGCCGTAGCATAATGCTCAGATTTTTTCTTTAAAAAAAGTCAAATATTGGGCACTTTTTGCTGATGTTATTAGTTAACGGCCTGGAACTGATATCTAAAGTTAATTCCACACCTTCCATGGTTTGTCTAAGATTCTATAAAGGAGAGAGCCTCTGGACAAGAAGAAAAGATGCAAGAAGTGAGGACAATTGACTTAACAAGTTCAAAAAAGAACAAGAAAGTCAGTTGGACAGATAGTCACATGTACAGAAACAAAGCAATTAAGTTACTTCAGTTTTGCTGAAAGAGCAGGCTTTTCGTATCTGAAGGCACATTTCTGGTAAACAGAGAGCACTAATGGAATAAAGAAAGGTCCTCAGGTCTAACGCTTCCTGTTGGCTGAATATGGCACCCCCTAAGTCAATCCCCTGGCTTAAATATTTTTCAGAGGCACCTTGATCTTTCTTTGACTTACTGGAAATTCACGCTGTGTGAATAGAACTCTTGTAGATAAGTGAAAGGCCAATGAACCTCAGAGAAGAAATATACAGGGGTTAATACTCCACCGATCTTTTCACAATTTGCTTAGAGAGAAGTTAGGACTTACCTTCCCCAGCTCATTTATCTAGGTTTGAACATCTCAATATTGCCCATCAACCTAACAAACATCAGAAATCCAATCTCCTTTTGCTACATTCCTTTCAACAAATTAAAAAAAGAAAGCTTAACAAAAAGTTACTTCATTTTTACATTTTTTCAGATTGCATCCCGGAAGTATAAAAATGAATACAATAATTAGGAATTTAATTTAAAAAAATCTCTAAGTATGTCATAAATATCCCACTACAGAACTCCCATTGCTCATTAAAACAGAATGATCTTTTTCTTTCCTGTAAGCAATAATATAAATGATCATTGGCAGTTACCTAGAAAGGGAAACACACTATATTGCTTGGAATAACTTACTGAAGAGAAGCTCCTATCTGAGCTGAAGCTAATGGAAAAGTTCTCAGGCTGAACTGAAACTGACACAGAACAAAACTGGAAATGGTATAGCATAAACTTGAAAAAAATATATATTGCATAATTATTAAATACTAACTCATATTCCTATCACTAACTATATCCAATGCCTCCGTAGAGTGCACATTATTGATCTGAAACAAATGTAGTTAAGTTACGCAGGAGGACAATAATAACTTGAAATCTATTCATTATTCCAAAAAAGAAGTTAATAGTATTGAATCATGTCTGCTCCTTTGAAAACAGTTAATGCATTATTTTTATACAGAAATTCAAGATTATTTTTAAGAAAACATAAAAAAATGTTGAGATTAGCAATAACATATAAACTTTTAAAGTTATTAAAGCTTCTCGGAGCTAAAAGTGTGCATTTGTAAGTTTAAACTAATTAATAGTGGAAGGAAAAAAAAGAATAGCTGATGACAGAAATGGAGTTTTAGGCACTAGATACACCCAAAATTTAATTAAAAAAGATTCAAAAGAATACCATATTTCAGGCTGCTCAACACTTTGTCACAAAACAGAAGTAGCATGAAGCCCAAAATTATTTATAAAATTATGTATGATCAAACTTAAGACCTGAAAGCACCTTATGTTAGATGCTGCTTCACACCATGTACACATTAAGGCTTTTTTTATTATTTCGCATTTCTTTTGATGCATTATATAACAAGCAGCCCCTGACAAAGTTACTCTTTTGTTTTTTAGTAAGACAACATTCTGATTTTGATTCTGGAATGCAGAATCATAAACACTAAGAGAATTCTTGACTATAGTTTGTCCCTCTGAAATTATGCCTGCAACTGGATGCCCATTAATAGACAGCAACTTATGTTTCAGTGGAAGGCTACAGAAATCACGTCTGAACACTTATGGAAGACTAGGACCACAAGGAAGGGTCCTCCTCATCCTATCGGCTAGTGCTGAATGTAGCATCCAACATAGACCTAGCAGTACTATGACCTTAACTTCAGGAACATTCGTTTTTATTAACTCTATCTAGCTTTACACTCAGCAAGAGCTTGGGACATGACATTTACTGCCATGAGTAGAATATGACAAGAAGAAAACAAAAATATTATTTCAAAAGGTGGAAAAGAAAATCCACTTTGCCCGTATTCAGGGTCACTATTTGGGAAGTGGCAGATGATTCAGAATTTCCAGCTTTATTAGAATTTCTCATTCTAGTGCAATTTATTAGAAATTCTCATTCTGCATTCTAAGACACAGTATCACTATTTGAAGATAAACATCTCTGGGAAAAAAGCAACATAATGAAAAGCAAATGAGTGACACAGAGTGCATGGATGGGACATGGAAACATACTCATGGATCTCACTCCAAGAATACAGATGCAAAAAGACTGTAGAATGAATAAGACTGCAGAAGCAACATGGCAGCACACATATCCCCTAACTCCAAACATCAAGTTGCATTGTGGCATAAAACATTTGTGCCTAAAACATTGTGCAGCCACTGTTGCTCGAGGGTCTGTGATGTGTTTTTTCACGTGAAAGCTTCAGAGACCTTTTATTAAGACAACTCGAGAGGCATAATGCCCAGCAACTGGCAAAGTCAATGGGGCAACTGGTCCAGAAGGTCCGCATCCATGGCCAGATCCCAGGCAGGCCAACACCTCCCTCTGGTGCAGAAAAGCTGTTCCTACTCTCCCACCCAGCACTCCTCTCGGTGCTCGGTACTCCCAGTACCCCTCTCGGCACCCTCCGCACCAGCGCCGGGTACGGGCCAAGAGCTCCTTTCAGAGCAGAAGATGGATGCAGGGAGAGGCCTCCTTGGAGCTGAGCTGAGGCGACAGGCCGGGCCTGGGTGTCCCGCTCCTCCCGCCCTTCCCCTGCCTCTCACCCCCCGCCCCCGCCGCGGGCCGGGCCCGGGGCAGGTACCGGCGATGCCCCCGCGGGGCAGCCCGCTTCCGGATGCGGGGCGCGGGGAGCTGCAGCCCGCTTCACCCACTCGCCTCCCCGCCCCGCCCCGCCGCCTCGGGGCGCCCGCCAGGACCCCTACCTCCGGGCGGGTAACGGTCTCCGCGGCGCCGGCCGGGCCGCCCCGCCCCGGCTCTAGGGGCGGCGGGAGCCGCAGGCCGCGGTGGGGGAGGGGGCTGCCGTGGAGAGGAGCGGCGGCGCCATGTTACTGCCTCCCGGGTATCCCCCGCCTACTGCCGAGCGGGGCCGCTCCCTCCCCTCCGCCCCCGGTGCGCTCGCCCGCCCGGGCGCCGCCGCAGCGCGGAGGGAGGAGCCGCCGCCGGGCCGGGCCGGGCCGCGCTCGTGTTTACAAACTCACCCCGGGAACGCGGGCCGAACCGCACATTAAAGGCCGGGTCCCCTACAGGCTTCCGTCACTTCTCGCGATAGCTCAGCTGACATCTCCGTGGGCAGTGGGGAGGCGCGGGTCACGTGGCAGGGAGGGGCGGGGCGGAGGACGCCGCGCGCCGCTGATTGGGCGATGTCGGCGGGGCGGTTGGGGACGGTGTGGCCGGAAGCGCCGAGTGCCTGGGTGTGGCCGAGCGGGGCCAAAGCGCGGCTGTAGCTAAGCAGGGGCTGCTCGGTCCGCGCGCGGATGGGCGACCGAGGCGCCGCTCCCCGAGTGACCCGCGTACGCTGCTCACGGCAGCTCTCCGCCTCGGAGCTTCGTTAGCCGCGTTACACTGCTACCCGGTGCTCAGAGCAGGCACCCCCCCGCCTGCTCCTGCCGGGGACCACATCCGGACAAGACATCTGCCCCGAGAGCCGAGCCAAACCGTGTCGGCGCGCGACCCCCGGTGCCGGGCAAAGCTGGCGGAGGATGCGTGCAGCGGCGCCGACGGGGAGCTCCGAGGACGCAGCTCCCGCCCTCCCTCGGCCGGCGGCTCTGCAGGAGGGCTGGCGGCCGCTGCAAGGCTTTGCTCAGCGGCAGCGCTCGGAGCGTTGGCCACATCCCAGTTTCGGAACAGTCAGCCCTCCCAGCCCGCGTGCTGGCTGTATTCCTCCGGCTTCCCCCTCTCCCTACGCGCCGCAGCTCTTAGGGCAGGAGCGGGGCGCATGCCCGAAGTCGTACTTCTGCTGAACATTCACCTTGTTTAACACTGTATCAAAAATGCTGCAGCACTGTACAAGGAAGGGAAGCATCTTTACCTAAATTTAACACGAGTAATTAGCATTTCGGATGGGTTAAAAAATACCGTGATCATATATGGCAACACAGTTTAGCTAGTACGTGCTCTGAATCACAGATGAAGTTTTAATTCTGTGTCTTATTTATCTTGTTCTGAGACTGACCTGAGAGCATAAGGCTATGAATAACAAAAATAAATACTTCTGAAAAAGAAGTATTAGTTCCAGTAAATTACATTCTCTCTAAGTTTCCCTGAACTTACAAAAGACGATACGGTATGTTTCATTTCTTGTAAACTGTTTGGGTGGGCACTGTACAGCACTTTTGCAAAGTTCTTTCAGATAAGATGGGATAAAAAACACTGCATAAAAGTACAGTTTACTTAGAGGTGGAATTATTCTTTCCTGTAAGCATGTTGCGAAGGGCTCAAATGTGAGAGAGTGCAAAGAGAAGAGAGGAACAGAGATCTTATTTCCTTCTTCACAGGGCAACTGAGAGTTGCATTGGAAACACGTATTTTTCAGATCTACCATCGCATGGCAGCATCAGTCCCAAACAGAGAACCGAACTACACGTTCTTTGCCTTTCCTCAGTCTGAAATTGGTGCAAAAAACATAAACAGAGGGAAAGCAGCAGGATGGAAAGGATGAATCACTTTTACCTGCAGCAATAATTTGAGAACGTAATTGGTAACACAGACATTTCCTTCATTACACATTAGGATAACACTGTCACACACATCACTGTCACAGGTGGAATGATGTTGGATTTACTGGGACAGCAGGCAGAGTAGTTATTCAGAGATAATGAAGACCTCTGCTCCAGCTGGCTCCATCTTCAACACTGAAATGCGAACAGTCTTTGGATCTGGAGAATCTATAACATGCATCTTCCCGAATTGACAGTCTCTAAGGTCAGCACAGTCCATTTCAGAAAAACCGTGACAAAGGTTTCAGGCACGTAAAGCTTAGAGTATCACCTCATGGAACTTTGTATCTGGTTTCTCTGATCTATGAAAAAGATGTCTTGATATAAACTCCTACAGAGAAAATCAAGAGTCCTTTTAGACAGCTTGCTATTGCACAGTTATTTAAAAAAAAAAAATCAAGCAACAACTGAAACCAAGCTCTGTTTTTCAAGAGCAGTAAAAATAGAGCAATAGAGAAAGGGAGTCAATGTGCCCCGTGATTGTTCAGACATGAAAATCTGCCCATCCTCATAAGCCCCTTATTGTCTATAAGGAGGATAATCCCCTGCGTCAAGATTTGTTGCCATGTTTTGAAAGACCTTGATCAGTCTTTACCTGTAACACCGAGATCCGATTCTTTCAAGATTGGCATAACCCAATAGCAATTTTGCTTGGGTTTGGCCCGTGGTCACAGTCTAAGAGTGAGTCAAAAGGTAACAAGCTTGGGGAGATGCTACTACTAAAACAGACAGGCTTCACATCCATATACAGGGTCACCCGAGATGTCTGCTGCCTTTCAGACAAGGCTGATCAGAGGGAAAAGGGTACATGTTGACAGGGTGAACCACACGGGAAAAGATGGGGTGTAAATCCAGAAACAGTTATTCAAACCTGATTCAAGTAACTCAGGTGGCTTTCTCCTTGAGGTTACAGAGCAACAGCTTAGCCAGAACTTGTCTCTACACCAAATACACGGTTATAACTCAGCAGAACCATTTTCTATGCAAACAAATTGGTAAGTGTGATTAACAGAGCTGGAACTAGGCTTGACCAAGACAAGTTTGAAGATCCTTGTTTGGCCAAATCCCAGTGATACGGAAATCAGAAGCTTGAATTAAGCTAGTCTACTGACTAGTCCACAATATTGGGAAATATGATTGCCACCTCAGATGCCTGCAGAGATCTCTACAGTGCTAAAAGGACAGAACAAAGTTCATCACCTACCAGAAGGACAGCAGTACACAGATGAGCTTTAGCCTAGAATTCTAGTAATCATTATCTGCCTTTCATCCAGGGCAAATGTGTTGTATGTCAGCTCTGTAACAGAATAGCTTACGAAAATGGGTAGTAGAAAGTTCATAAAATAAACACTGTGTGCGCATAGACCACATGGAAGATAGCTGCAATATACTTTACCTCCCACCCATCCCTCACCTCCCCCAAAAAACCCACTTCCAGACCTAGTCATATAAGGCACTACTAATACTGGGCTAGAGCTGAGTATTTAAAGATGCTGCGTATTCTACACTCCTAAACCTCATACATATAAAAGGATGCTCTCTGTATTTACACAGTAACTTTTAATCCTTTTGGGAAGATGACTATTTTCTCCTAAGAACATATGGGGAAAGTAACTTCTCATGCTAGGTCCAAATTAGGCTACGTGAATCACAGAATCATTTAGGTTGGAAAAGACCTTCAAGATCGAGTCCTACCATAAACCTAACACTGCCAAGTCCACCACTAAACCATGCTTCTATGAACACCAATTTGATATTTCAATTCAGATGAAAACAAAGGTCTTACTTGCACCTTGCACTGATCTGAGAGCCACTAGTCATTTCTCCATTTCCCTAGGGATAGGCCGCTTACAGTAAAAAGTTTCCTAGATTTAATTCAGTAATTACCCATTTAACAGCAAGATTACAAAGCTCGTAAGAAGCTTGCTCATGCTCTTCCAAAGTTCAGCTTACATTTGTCGAATGATCAGATCTATTATTTAATATTCTGGATAAAGTTTGAGATGCTATCAACCCCCCACCAGATTAGTATATAGTAGCACACAGTATGTTGCTGTAAGTGTAGACACCGTAAATACATTTAGATTGTTAAAAGACAGATACTGTGAGAAGCAAAGCTTGATACTGCAGATATGTTGTTATTAAAAACGCTTTGATCCTACTGCTCTGAAAAGAATTTGGGATATAATGCAAGGCTGACTTTACAAAATTAGGAAGCTGGAAGCTCTCCCTTTTAATTAGGTGATGCGCATAATGCAGTAACTAAGTATAATATCCATGTGCCACAATTAAATGCCTTGGACCAACGTAAAGCAGTCATTAGTTTAGTTCAACTGAGACACTGGTCAGAACCAAGTGGAAAAACTTTACCATGGTGATCAAAATTTAAACTGATGCAAAGAGATCTTTCCTATCACTGTTCATGGATTTGTGTTTAGCTCCTTCTATCAAGGGGTGCCAGAAAACCTTATATGCCAGCTAGCCTGAGAAAAACAAATTGTGCACAGAAACAGGCCTGGGTAAATTTGAAACACAAGTGAAGGAACAAGGCCAGCAGTACAGCCTTTCACATTTAATCTGTCTATCCTTTGATCTTTCAAAGATATGCCACATTAACTTTAACAAACAAGTGACCTGCCCATACACATTAATAAATAAAATGTTTGACTTGAAGTCACTGTTGAAGGGTCCTATGTGACATGTCATTATCAGGAGAAATCCATAGTGACGGAATGACAAGATGCTGTCTTCCAGATACCCTAGTGAGAAAGGTAATAAATGCAGGCAACAGGCTGACAGTTAAAGTTATTATCTTTAATGAAATGACTTTGGAAATAGCATCAATTTCCACGACACCAACATTTTGGGAGTCCCATAAAATGCAAAGTTACATTCCAATGCCAATATTACAGGCAGATCTCCTTTCACATGGCAAATAGGATCAAGAAAGCAACCATCAGACAGAAGAGACCCATAGCTTCAGACAGGGCGAATCCCAGGATAGCATATGAGAACAGCTGCTGCTTCAGAGAAGGATTTCTAAAAGAAAGCGAAGGTGTAAGACCTTTTTAACTTCACAATTAAGACGTTTTGCATACAGTTTAACATATCTGACAGATTCAGAACCTCATACTTCCTTGCCACAGATTCCGTAACAGGAAAATCCAATAAATCTAAGCAGAAGTAATTTTTAGCAAGGATTTCACTGAAGACAAATGAGTTGGCATTTAAGACTAGATTCATGTTATGCAGATTGTATATGGCTTTTCCAAATGAGCACAGTTTTTGTGACTACATTCATATATGCTTTTGAATTTGGCTTCTCTACATCCTCCCATGCAGGAACTATCAGCACTATGCTTTATAAATTTATTTCACATCTGTGACATTAGAACTATATTCCAAAGAAGTTTATACAAGAACCATTTCAAGTGGCTCTCAGACAAATACAGGAACTGAAACCACCTGGAGCAAAAAAATACACAGCAGTTTGTTGCAAAAATTCAATGAATTCTCCCTCCAAGAAGTGCATGGGAGAGAAAAAAAACCTTCAGCGTAATACTATGAAGCAATGTTCTACAACTTCTTATTGACATGTTCATGCCAAATTCAAAAAAGGAGACATTAGTTCTGTACGGAAAACACTTATGTTTCTTCAAGTGAAAAGTGAACTTCCTTGTCTTCAGTAGGGCTTAAAAATCTTTATTAAGAAATAGGACTTAATTAAGTCTTAATTGGTTGAAAGAGTAATGAAGAACATGAAACCTTCAGTAAAGCTTTTTTATGCCTTTATCAGTTCTGCTCTTCTATGACACCATGTGAACTATTCCTGCTACAGGAACATTGTAACCTTATCTGAAAGAAGTTTATCCCCACTATAAAATCCCCACCCTCACTCCCTTCAGATTTTTAGAAGGAATGATTACTCATTTGATAAAGTAATTACATATTCTGAGATGCAAAGCTGAATGTATTAGAAAACTGAATTGAGCATCCATTTCTAAACAACAATCCTGACTATGAAGTCCAAAGCATACAAACTCACATTACTTATTACCAGTTTTCATGCAGTTTTTCTTTAGGACTTCTCCCCTCTCACATGGGAAAAGATCCAGGCTAGATTTTTAATTCAGTTCTGGAACTGAATGCTGAAACACTGGACTTCAGTGACCGAAACACGGACCAAGTCTAACGATCTCAATCCTTTCATGTCTCTTTTCCAGGTAGTGTGTACGAAGTTCTGAATTTAACAACAGAGCCATCCTGATAAATATACTACAGTTTCATAGGATTCTATTTAGCCATGTTTATCATTAACAGTAATTAACAGAATTTATTACAGTGCCATCATCCTTACTACAACTTAGCTTATCTGGGGGTGCTGTCTCAAGATACATTTGCATGCAAGTCGAGAGTTTTGTAAGAGAGAGATTGATTACCTGGCATAACCAATGATTAGACTACCGAAGACTGTTCCAATACCAGCACCAGAACCAGCCACACCTACTGTGGCAGCACCAGCACCAATAAATTTGGCAGCAGTGTCAATGTCCCTGCTGATAGCACTAGTCTGGAATTCTCTAAGTGCTAGTCGGGAGACAGTATTTTGGGCCCCATTAAGTGTTGAGTTGCCCTAAGAAAACAAAAAATGAAAAAGCATTATATTCAGACACAGACCATCTTCTACGACCACTTTGAGAGTGTTATTCTGCAGTTTTAAAAGTTCTATTAGATCCAATGTTTAATTCCTCTTCCAAGTGATGAGACTATAACTAAGAGTTAAAAACTTCAGAATGTTACCTCTTCCACCTGAAAGCAATCGACTTTAAATGTGGAAGACTTCTCAGGGGAAACAGCAAGACAGCAACAAGTATTATTAGGTGTTTGACTTAAAGCAAGTTTCACACTATAGATATTTGAGTTAGTACAAGTGAACTCTAGGTTGAGGACATTTAGGCTCACCAGGTAATTTAGGAAGATACAGAATTTTGTTTATAAGGTACCTCTCCATTCTTGACCTCTGGCCTAGACAACACAGATGCCGAAATTGGTCTGTACAAGATTCTTGATCCAGCACGGATCTGAAAGAGGAGGAAAAAAGCTATAAAAAAAAGAAACATTTGATCACAGCTGTTCCCGTGCAATAGTCTGTAAGATTATAAGGCTATTATCTACTAAGCCATTTGTCTTACTTGAAAGACAGCAATCTTTGCATAGCTGGATATACAATAAACGATACAGAAGCAAACACTGCCATGCAATCTGATAGCACCATTTTCAGGAGTCGTTATTGCGAATACCTACATCATTCAATGAACCTGTACAGGCGTTATACTGACAGAAAATGTAGCAAAACAGCAACAAAAAAGCCAGACAGACCAGCAGGCAGTGATATACATTTTGAAATGAAAAAAATAGAAGCCATCAAAATGAATTCCGAAGTTGTTAAATGCACAAACATAACCTAGACTTTTAAATCTAGCAAGGCATAAATGAATGAATCCTCTTTCACAAGCGGCCTGCATGTGTCCTTGGGCTTCCAGCAGTCTAAGGTCATACCGGCTCCTGCACAAAGCTCTTCCTGCAGGGGAAACCTGTGCCTGCACCATGCAAAACGAGACGTTCTGCAGGCTAGAGAGGACATTTTTGAAGTAGGATAGTCCCTTGTCTCTGCAAGGGCAAAAAATCCCGGCCTTGCGTAGGACAAGCAACAGGCTGGAGTTTGACCTACACCAAGGTGCAGAGCGCACCAGGCCCAAGAGCTTTTCGCTGCGCTGCCCTCCCCCTTTGCCGCTCGTGTGGGAAGGCCCCTCACCTTGGCGAGGTGCCCCGGCCCACGCCAAGGAGGGGGGAAGGAGAACCTGGCCCTGCCGCAGCTCGTCCCCCCTCCTCACCCCTCCTACTCGGGCGGGCAGCCCTCGGTACGGGCTCGTCCCAGGGGCCTGCCGAGGGGCTCTGAGGCCCGCCCGACCGCCGCCGCCCCCGCTGCAGCCCGGGACGCGGCCGGCGAGGAGGCCGAGCCCCCGCCCACGGGCCCGGGCGCCCCCACTCACCAGGGAGGGCGAGGTGGCGAGCTTGGCGCAGGCGAACATCTTAAGGGGCGGCGTCCCGGGGGCCACAATCCGGTGTCTCTGCGGAGAGAGGGAGAGGGTGAGGGGGCCGCGGCGGCGGGCAGGGGCGGCGATGGGGGCGGATGGCGCGGCGCCGCCACTCACCCGCTCCGGCTGCCGCACCTCAGAGCCGACCGGCTGGGGCGTCTCTGCGCAGGCGCGGCGGGGCCGGCGGAGAGCGCCCGGATGCAGCGCGGCGGAAGGGGGCGGGGCGTGGCGCCAAGGTCACTTTGTACCGACTCTATTGGCAGCGCCGGGTGGCGCGCAGCGCGCGGCGCCTCGCCCCGCCCCGGCGCAGCCGCAATGGCGCTGGACCCGCCTCGCCGCGGGGACGCAGCCGGGGGCGGGGCGAGCGCTGCAGGCGGCGGCGGCGCGGCGGGGGCGGCCCCGCCGTGGCGCTCGCCGGGAGCAAGGGCGGGAGCCTGGCATTTGGGGCCGTTAGCCAGAGCTGCGCACCTCACAGTAGACGCTGCCCGGCGGCCTCGCTGCCGCTGTGACCCCGCGTGGGTGGGCGGCGCGGGCTGGCACCCTGAGGGCCTGCGGAAGGGAAGCGGGGTGGGTGAGGTCGCTTGGCCCCGGCGGGGCAGCGATTCCGGGTGTGGAGAAATCCCGTTAATGGGGAGAGCGCCGAAGAGCCGCGCGGAGGGGAAGGAGGCGTGGCGCCCCCGCAGCGCGCAATTGGCGGAGAGCAGCCGGCGCGGGGGGCCCCCCCAGCCTGGTGGAGGAGGGCAGGGCAAACCCCGGTGTGCGGGAGCGTCCGTGCCCACCTGGAAGTGCTGCTACTGGCAAGGTGCGGGACGTTCACAAACTGCAGAAACGTACCCAAAACGCTTCAGGTCCCGCCGGGGCAAGATTCGCAGACAGGAAAAGAGGGCGCGTCCGAGAGCCCCAGAAGTGTTCAGAAAGTCCCTACTATTTAATCAGTCGGTTTTGCGTGATGAGCGGGTTCACACCCAAGTAACGAAAAAATCCTATTTAGTCAAGCTGAATCAAAACAAGATTATCATTACTGAGCCGAGCATGTGTTCCCGAGATTCGCGCTTTAATCACTTACACGTTCTTTGATGTTTTTCACTTGATCTGGGGGATCATTATTTCAATGGTCATTTACCACTATTAGTAGTATTCGTGCCAACTAGGAAAAATGCAGAAAAATCCACTTTTTGGGAAAAACACTTGGAAACATACACTGAAGTTGTTGCAAAATTTTTAGTTGATGCAATCTGTGCCATAAAAATAAATTTAAATTCTAAAATAGTCTGTGTGCTACAAACTGTCTCCAAAGGGACGAGTAAGAGGATATGTATATTATATTTAGGGATGGGAACATAGCACAGTGTCTTAGGAGTCAGCTGCTGGCCTCCTACAAGCTTACATGGACTACTGATGCTGCTGTCACTGATTAAACCACAGGTGCCACACAGCTGAGACATACGCGGCGTCAGCAACCTGAGCAACAAACACACATGGTCAATAGGCACTTTCAGCAGCTGCATGCTAATGTTAACAATAGTGTTGCTTTTATAACCTACAATGCATGTCTTCTGATCTGTAGGTACCGTGGAGTTGTAGGTCCTAAGGTGACAGACAACAGTACAGTTCGAATTTCCCAGCTTTCTGCTCTCTGCTTCGATCCCAACAGCACGCTTGGTTTGGTTCCAGGGTCCTTCCAGAGTCTTAGTAATAGAGCAGCAAGAGGTTATAAGTTGCCTTTTTTGTTGTTTTCTTTTCTTTTTTTCTTTTCACATCTTACACCCATTGTTTGGGAACTGAGGTGAAAGGGCAGATCTGCAATGCCTGTCGAGTGGTTCTTCCACAGACAAATGCTAAGTAAAAAACAAGTATCAATGGCAAAAACCTTTAATGGTTAGGCAGAACTTTTCATTTTAAAAAAATTTTCAATCTACATGCTATTGTGGTAACAAATACTTCCACCACCACTTCCAGGACGTAAAGCAAATGTGGATGCTGCACTGCTGGAATGACTTAAATGTAACATGTTGCTGTGCACTAACATACAAAGTACGCCATTTATGAAGTGGTGTACTTCCCTTAAGAAGTGTAGCAGCGAGCAGGCCGTTTGCAACAAAGACATTCGCTTGTTCATGGAAGGAAGCACGTCAGTTAGAGACATGTTTTCTTCTTGGGAACCTAGTGGTGTGGACCTCCAGGCATGAAATGGATCTTCCCACAGCTCTCCTGAATGGAGAAGAAAGTGGACATTACACTCCTGTGTATGCACAGCACAAAGTCTCATGGATTCAAAAAAGTGTTAAATGGAAATCCTCCTCTTTCATGAAGAAAGTGCCGTCTTCTGTCATGCTTCCCACCCTGGAATGTTTTGCAAAAAATGCATTCGCAAGCTGTTTGATCTGAACAACGTCAAAACCACCATTAAACACTTGTTTATTGTTGCTTTTAAGGCATAACAGCTGTTATTATATTTTACATGCAACTCAGCTGTTGCTTTCAGGAGGAGTTAGAAGAGCAGTTATTGATCTCTGGGGACCATGTTCCGTTTAATTCAAGCAGATCTTCATAAAAAAAGACTTCTGTTAATCTCTCGCCATTTCCTATCTGGTTGACCTGCTGGTAGGTCCCCAAGGAGGTGCATTGGTGCACTAAAGGGCAGTGTAATTTCTAATTGCTCACCACATTTCTGAAAGTCTATTCTACTGGGAGTTTTATCTTAAACTCCCAAAATCTCTTAGAAGATATTCCCAGTTTTCCAGCTGTCAGGACAGGACCAGTTATGCATGTGGGCAGTAGCCAAGGCTGCCAGAGGAGGTTTCCTCCCCGTTTTGCCTCTGGGCAGCTGTTTGAGCAGTACTTGGTGCCTAAAGAGCTGTTCCACCTCTCTCCCCCAGCTCCCTGCTGCTGAGCCAGGTTTATGTCAGGGCAGTAAGAACAGCAAGGAACCACTAGCAGTGGTTCACTAGTGTGGCCTTCTCCTTTCCCAGAATGGAAAGAGAAAGATCATCCCAGATTTCCTGAGCCTTCTGAAGACTTCCCCTGAAACCGTAAAGATTCTCCCGGTCATTTTGTTCATATTTTTAGAAAAGCAACAATCTATTTCATCTTCACTGCCGAGCAGCTCCTTTCCTAGGTACACCATGTAATGGATCAGTCCTACAGTGACATGCAGTTTCACTTTGCAACCCTGAAATGAATTGGTGTCTACACATATCAGACTCTGATTGTTACACCACGTGAGTATCAGCAGAACAGACATTGCATACAAGTGGCATTTTTCCGGTGACTTCTTAAAGAGATCTAACAAGCCTTTATACCTGTTCAGTTTTCCATCAGGAAATCAGGTAATAAGGAAACTGGGCACACTACCTACAAACCGGCGTGTCTGCCTGGTAGATACGGGTTGTTTTTTCTCCAAGTACAGTCAAATTTTGGCAATTGCAGATTGGTTCCATTGAACAAATAAAATCCTGTACAATGTTGAATAAATGAGTATGTCCAGAGTGCTTTGCACCAGAGGGTCCGTCAGAATTCGACATTTATTATTAATAACTTATAAAAGATGAATGTCTGTTCTATATTTGCTGAAGGAGAAATCTCGGCTAGTTAGGAGAAATCCCATTGTCCAAAGCCTAAATAAAATGTTCTTCTAGATCGAAACCTATTCCTTCAGGTTAAGTTTTATCTCCCAGCAGAGGATTATTACCTCAAAGCATGTCACACACTCACACTAGTCTTTTTTTTTAAATCTGTTTTGAAGAGGAGATGTGTCTGGAAAACCAATATATTCCAATAACCCTTAATTGTTGGAAGAGCCCCAAAGGATGAAATTGGATCAAAGGCCGCCTGAGATGGTCCTAATGTTTGTGAAATGTTTTAAAATGTAAAGTGGTGTTATTACCTCAGGGTTAGCTCTCTAGAACTTCCAGATTTATGATGTACTTTGCAGGGCATTGATTGATATTGATTTACAAAGTCAGGGTTTTTCAGTGTTTCTCACAGCCTGGGCCATGTTTCAGTCCAGAGGGTATCTTGCACTCCTGCCTCTTCCATTCACAACTGTGTGGTTGAATCTTCCCATTCAGGACTGCAAAGGTCCTCTCAGATAACTGGAGCAATGGCTTGTGGAAAGAAGGTATATAGAGCAGAATTAATACACTTCAGAATATTTAAACCAATTTAGCTCTGGGAAGAAGGAGTGAAACCGTTATTAGATGGCTCTGCTTTAAGTAGAAATTCTCTTGGTAACACACTCTTAGTACCTGTTTACCTTATTGATCATTAGTAGTTGGCAAATCTCGACATAAGTAATGTTGGGAGTTTTAATTGCTGAGTTGGCTGGATTGGAAGTGACGCTTTATAGCAAAGCAGATGATAAAAGTTTTTTCTCGTCATTGTAAACTTCTCCTTTACAGGGGAAAGGGAAAATCTGTTTCTTGAGTGATCTTTGTCCCCCAGAGTACTTACCCAAGCTATTTTTTGCTAAAATTAGTTTTCTTTTCGTCTCAACAGCTCCTTTTAGTAGAGAGCTGAAGGCAATTAATAAAGTAGGGCTAATTTAGGCTGTAGAGCATTCTGCTCAACAGTCCATTGATTATTTTAACATCTGAGTCCTAGAAATGGATGGCATTAACCACAAACATCATACCATGTTCATACTTAGCAAGATTCTGAAAGTATGCTATTATTGTTGAGACCATCGATGCAATTTGAATCGAAAATCATGATAATTCTTGTCATGTCATTTTTGGGTTTCTAAGATCTGCTTTAAATGGCACAATGATTATATACTTAGGGTCTACTACTACTATAGCCGTTATACATCTAAACGGGATGTTGTCAAGTGGAAAACCATTCTGCTACAGCGGAAATTCAGCATGGAAAAGAGGAGTTCTCATCTTCATGCTGGCTACTGGATTCTGGTGGAAAGTGAGATCAAGGCTCCAAGGCAGCCTTGCCAGAAAAGGCTGGTAGAGCTGCTCTCACTCTGGATAAGAAGCCCTATTGTCCAGCATTCAGGTTCTGCTGGTTAGCTTCAGGATGCTGTACAACAGTGTAAATATGTAAAAATACAGCCACCCTTTTGCAAAACCCGGCATGTCACAAGGTGGAAGAGGGTCCTGTATTTTTAAAATTCATTTTATATGTCAGCAAAAATTATAAATTGTCTAAAAAATTCCTATTCCATATTTTAATGTGATATTTATTTGTATTTACAACATAACTCAGAAGTGAAAGGAAACGTTAGGTTCATGAATAGTTTCACTTTATGCTTCACATCTATTACACCGTGTGTGTCAGGATCGCCACCTTCAGGGTGAGCTTTCATGTATTTAAAAATCGTTATTATATATCTACCCAGTATTTTTTGGAAATTGATTTTTGAGGAAAAGCAGTAATAAAACAATCCACTGATGTTTAATCAAAGTAATTATTATAAATACACCAAAAATTCAGAACCTTTAGAATGAAAGTACCTCTTCATGTATAACTTCAGAACATAAACTCCCTTAATGAAGGTGTCTTACTCAGATGACTCACGTATTTCTCAAGGCTAGTTCAGGCTTCCTCTTTGCTATGTTGCAAAAAACAGCTGATAACTGAAATGGTCAGCCAGTTGACTGGATAACACACACATAGATTTCTAGCTTACAGAATATCACTGGGTTAAATGAAAATAAATTCAGCAATGGTTTTTATTCCTACTAATAGTATTAAATACCTTTTTAACAGAATACAAAGTTCAGCTGTAGGTTGACACTATTAGCTGTACTGGTTAGAACGCATCAGCAACCCAATTACACCACCTTTCATATGATGCACACTTGCTGATAAAACACAGATCCAGAGAACAGCACAGACAGCCAAGACTTTGGCCATATTAGTGCCAGTGTTTCCAAAAGTATCTATAAATTTTGGTTGCGGAAATTGAAGAAACCCAAAATGGAGTGATGCTTTGTTAGCAGGCTCTTCTGAAAGTACAGGCTTTTTGTGCAGGGGGAATTGCAACACCAGATTCTTTGTTTTTAAACAATAATACCTAAGCTATTTTTGTTAGATTTTTTTTGTTATTCCTGTTTCTCAGAATCATGTAAATGATCCTAGGCAAGTCTTTTTGGGCAATATATTTTGGCTGTTCACAATCTGAAAAGAGAAATACGATAGGTAACTGTCTGGTGCTCAAAAAACATAGGAATTACTAATTCCTGTTTGGAGATTAAATTAGTGTTTTGGATAACTGATCTGTTATGGCTATTTGTGCCATGTAAAGAGCCAAAGCAGGGCACACATGTATCTGCCAGGACTGTGGCAGAAGGATATTGTCTTCCTCCACCCTCTCCGCAGAGTGTATAGTTCCAGTTTATAATCCCTGGTGGGAGGGGAGATGGGACTATAGCCCATTAATACATGCAAGATTCATTTGCTTAGCTGTAAATGACGTACCTTCCAACTATGAGTTTGCAAATTGCTTTGGGATCACTGCCTGAAAGGCACTGTATAAATGAAGAATATTCATTATCGTCCGAAAGCTCTCCAGTCTGAACCACTTAACAGAAAACCCGTGGAATCATTTTGACTCCAGTGTACAGGTTCCGCCCTCTAGGACCTGGTGCCAGTCTGAATCCGGAGAAACAGTTGTTCTAATTCAGCTGACTACTGTCGTGCTTTGAATGGCTCAGATGAGCTATTTTTAAATTTCTATAATTAATTTTGCTCATAGTTACAAAAGAGATCGTATATTCTTATATTCCGTACCTAAAGTACAGAAACTCTGGACAGCCTGCCATTTCTAAATTCTTGGAAAGGATTCTGTCCCTAATATTCAGACTTGATGAACATACTGGTTCTCTGGCATGCCTGCATTCACTCCCATCTGTCGTGCTGGCGTTGTTCCCACTCGGAATTATCTATGCCAATTTCAACAGGGTATAGGTGCTAACCAAACATGGTTTTAGAGGGACAGCTTTCATAACACAGCAAGTGCCATCTCTTTTGCCAGGAGATCCTGCTGTTTGCAAATAATTCCAGCTTAAGGCCACATGCTTCATTACATGGGATCACATCTGTAGATGCTTGTGGGCATTATAAAAAAATCAACAAATGTCTACTGTATTTCTCTTTCAGTTTGGCTCAGTGCTTGGAATTTTGCATGTGGAGAATGAATGCTCTGCACCTTGTTAACAGGAGAGAGCCATAGGCTGTTATATGCTCTGAGCAGTCTTAACAGGTTTCTGCATCAAAGCTGGGGCAACAAACTGCAGAAGTTTACCAGAGCTGTGCTGCTTTTTCAGGTGGCCCTTGATTGCTTTGTGTCTATGGTATATTCCGAGGAGAGAATGTAGAGCATTGCCTCCTTGCACCACAGCTTTTGCCTTTCCAGATTCTGAACAAATTTGTGTATAAGGCATATTCTGCCCCCTCCCAGTTGTAAAGTGGCATATATGTACAGCAAAATTAATATTACTTATTAAACTTAATATTCTATTTAATGCTCTATATAAGATACATAAATACTATAATAACACATTATATGCATAGCATTAGTATAATATTAATATATTATAGCTGCGCTTGACTCCTGTTTTGCCCCACTGAACAGATTACTTGTGTTGGCAGAATTACTCTGTACTGCATAAGGATAGAAATGGCTTAGGAAAGAGCAAAACCTGTTCACGAGCCTCACCTGGACAGCTCACTATGCTCAAAATTAAAACATAATTTTGTAGTTAAGCAAAAGAATATTTTGCCCAGAATATTTATCCAAAAAGAATATTTGGAATAAAATAAGATTCACGGCAGATAATTTCCAGCCATACATTTCCAGTCATGATTACTGACTTTTAGATATTTCGTCATGCAGCCAGGATCTGTGGAAAAGACACCAAAAAATGCAATCCCCTCGACACCTATAGTGTTTATAGTAGTATGCTTGCAGTATAGCACTAGGAAAGACCATGTTCACATTTCCTGCATAGAAATGTATTTTTGCAAGTTATGAGAGATATTTTCAGTTGTTTTCTGTACTAGCAAAGCACCTAAGGCTGTTCTTAATTATATTTTACAACTCCCTGAAAGAATATTGAATTTAAGAATGTGCAGAAGAGTCAAATTTTTAAAGGTCCTAACATTTTCAAGAATGCAGAGTGACAAGTAGACACATGAATATATTGGAAAATTCTGTTGAGAATCAAGGTCTAAAATTACCAAACATTTGTAGTGACTGTATATTTCAGAGTAGTAATGTGTACATTTCTGATCATTTTTGTTGTTTAGCATAAGTTTATGAAATCAGGTACAGTTGACAAGATTTCATAGGCTTTGAAGCATACTTAATGTGCTTCTCCTATGTTATTGAAAAGTCAAACTTCAAAATACTGTGTTGAGCTCAAGAATCAAAAATAACCAGTCTCACTTCACAGTACATTACTGTATCAATTGTTCCTAATCTTTATCTCCTCTCACCTTTCTTCTGTCCTTAGTCTTTTTGGCAGCTAACCTGACTTTCTGGACTGTTAGCACTGATTTGTTTTCCATACCACGCAGACTCAGAGATACTCATTTTTTTTCCTCCCCCTGGCTCCTAAAAGTACTCCCTTATAATAATTGTATTCCTTGGAAATCACTTGTCCCTCAGGGAAGGGGAGCAGAGTGGCAGAAGAGCTGTATGTTATTAGTGCCATGGAATGAGAAACCTCAGGCCATATGCTTGAGGGACCGGGGTTTTCCAACCCAATAGATCTTGAGGGGTGAAAATGTTCTACTCCAGCACAGTCAGACCTGGAGCTGCCTCATGCGGGGGCTGTTGCAGTTTTGAGTGAGCTGTACTTTGATTGTTCCTTACCAGTCACAACAGCAGAGTTACAAGACGATAATCTGGCTGCCTGGTAAGAGTCTCAGCTGTGAGAAGTTGCAGTGAGCAGCCAGTCCATTATTTCCCTATCCAAACCTCAAATCTTTCCCATAAAATATGAAGATGGCTGTGGTACTCCTGTTAGGGAGCACCTAACGGCAGCGTGGCCAGGGCAGGCAGTGGAGTAGTTGTAAAAAGTGACCTGTGTTTGTTTAGACAGCTTGGAAGCTTTGGCTCATTGAAACTGCTATCTCAAGAACACCAGTAATTAAAGATACATATGCTAGCTAATTTGAAAAAGCCATGGCTGGATTGTTGCGATTCATGGCTGGATTGTGTTTTTAATGCCTCTAAAATGACTAATAGTGTGTATAAATAGTGACATCCAGTGTTCAGTTAGATCAACCACAGGTCCGTGTTCCATAAGGTCATTCAATTAAAAGATTTATTACAGACCCTATTTAAAATGCCTGTGTAAAGATAGTAGGCTAATTTGAATATTAACTACCTGCCAAGTTCAATACACCTCCACAATAAAAATTTCCTTCCTGACTTGTTGGGGAACAAGAATGGTGTGGCTCTTGTATAATGCTTTAACTTTCTTTTTTTATGACAGCAAGTGTCTGATTATTCCCAGGTGTTCTTGATTTCTTCTTTCTCTGCTCCTGTTGCTATGAATGTGGCCATTAGGGCAGCAGTCATAAAGGATGTGTTCACCACTTCCTTCTCTGTCTGTCTCTTAACATAGCCACAAGTCCACCGTCTTCTATCCACATTAATTCCCTGAGGTATCCACACAGTATTTGTGTTGACTGCCTTAATTTTGATCTTCTCTAATCATTCCCTGCCAGATGGCAGTTAAAGTTTAATGGTCCCTGTAAAAATAGTTCCCTTTCTTCTTTTAATCAGTCACGTGTGTTTGCTTAGCTAACTGTTAGATGTTCAGAAAGCATGAAGGGACCACCAACACAATTACTTCAAAATACACATCCGTATTGTGATTTCAATGTTATGTAAAAATAACATTATAGGGTAAGCAAGATTCCTGGAAATTAGCGTGCGCTACACAACCTTAAATTTTCTGTGTTTCCTTAGGTATATTAGAAAGATAAAAGTAATAATTTGTGACATTTCGTATAATCAAACGTATATTATTTTTAGTGTATTCTGGGCTCACATATTTGCGTATGCTATGCTAGAAAGCATGAGTATTATGCTTTTAGGGATGAATTGAGCAATACACTTAAGCAGATGCTTAACTTTAAGCACATGTGTATGGCTAATGATAGATAATACAGCCTTGAGCAAGGTACTTTGGCATATGCTTAATGTTAGGCCCCTAAGTAGTTCCACTGAAGTTATTTATCTTCTTGCACGTTTAAGACTACATACTGACACCTAATGACACAGGACCTAAAATTCTCCAGTATGTGTTTACTTGATTGAAGCTTATTAGAGGTTTGAGGGGTTTGCTGAATCAAGAATTTAATTCAATTGCATATTCATGCTATGCCTAAGTAGCAAATCACTTTAAAGGCAAATTGTTTAAGCCATATCAGACACCTATGGAGTGAGCAGGTATTATTGTACCATTGAGGAGTACGGAGAGCCTGGGAAAGTGATAGGCTAGAAGTCTAACCCAGCTCACAGCGCTGCCAGAGAAAAAGAATTAAATGGAGGCTGGATCAGGCCCTGCCTTGCCTAGAGCAATACAGGAAATATATAGCAGAGTCACTAACAGAACCCAGATCTCCTGATTCAAATTAGACTTCTTTTGTATCCAACATCTGTGTACACTGCAACTGGATGTGTCATTGCAGCCTGCACAGGCTCGATTCTAGATTAAAGCTCGCGTGAGAACGCCTACGCATACTGCAGGCATCACACCCACCTACACATCCCAGTAAGATGAGACTAGCAGAAGTGCAGACCATCCTACATTATTCTCCCTCGTGGAAGACTGAGAAAATAGGGATCCTTGTACCTTCTGCCAAACCATGTTTTAACAATCATCTCCAAAACAAGTTACCAGATACGACAAAGTATCTGCACTGCAACAATACTCCCTGCCCCATTTTTTTGTTTTAAATGACAGTGATGGAACTCAATTATACGGAACTTCTGATCACCTTAGTGCTTTTTGATTTTGCCATGAATGCCTGGGATTTGGACAAGAAACGGAGTTGCTTCAGCTCCAGTTTTTCCCGTTATGCCTTAATTAGCGATAAGCGATTTGGTTCTAACATAAGAGAAATAGCTATGATATTTTGCTTAAGTTTTTTACCTGAAAGGAAAATTTTCTGTGCTTTAACTAGGTATTTTTCCTCAGTTCCTTTTTACATGCAGCTTTTTTGGGCAAAATCTAGGCCGGAGAGCAGAGACGTAGATGGGACTGTTTGTATTACGATAATAACCAGATGACCTCATTGAGATCAGGGCCTCAGGGTACTAGATGCTGGGAAAAATGTAGTAAAAACCAATCCCTGCCCAAAGGAACGTGGAGTCTAAATACACAAGCTATTTTGTAAATCTGGGACACAGAGAGGTTGATTTGCCCAGTGTCAGACTGTGGCAGTTGCTAGTGACTCACCCTTGATCTCTTGTGCCTTAGCCAATGACCTTAACCTCAGCAGCATCCTTCTTCTCTATTTATATTTAATTAAAATGGCAGCAGAGCCCAGCTTTGCTAAATTTCCATATGCCTGAGCTGTAAAATCTGTCAGCTGTGGAAAAGTGGACATACCTTTATTTTCCTCTCCCCTAGTTTCCTCATCACAGAAACACGCACTGGTTCCTTCCCTGCTTGGCTAAAGATTGCAAACATATAAACGATCAAAATAGAGCTTGCTGGGCTGATGATGGCTAATAGCAGGTGTCGAAGTGAAGGCGTTCCCCTGCGGACACAACCCATCACGGCTGGGCTGATGCCCAGTTCATAGGAGGGAACATGAATCTTTCAAATGGAAAGGGAGATAAATTGCATCTAAACACTCTAATGATGATAATGTAGAGAGGCAGATGTGGTAACTGAGTGTTAGAATCCCTCCATACGCTCTTTACTTCTATTATACTATCACATTATATACCATTGACTAATATAAGCCAGATGCAAAACCAGAATGTTGTTTGAGTTTATCCTGTGGACTTCTCCAGATTTGTGTACCTTATAGATAGAAATATTTTTCACTGGCAAACTGACACAAAGATCATTTTTATAAGCTCATATGAAGAGTGTATTGGAAAGCACTCGTGGCATTTGTTTCAGCTGCGCAACTTTTGTTAAAACATTTGCACTATAAAAATTGAGACAACTGCAGCTCAGAAATCCTGATTCTGGGCAAAGAATTTTGTTTTCTTGCCCCTAGTGTGGCCACTTGCACCTTCGCAAAGAGGGTGCCAGGCAAAGACTTGTAATTCAGAAGTGGTGTGGATCCACTTTACATAAATGTAAATGACATAATGATTTCACAGGGTGAAAGGCAGCAGAGGAGGAGGTGCAGAGCATTGCCAAGTGAGTGTAAGCGTGGAGAATATGTAAGAACCACACAGAACATTTATACACCTGATATAGTATATGCCAGTTGTTAAGGCAAAAAGCCAAAGGTAATGAGCACTGTGAGAATTATGAGAGCTCCTTTTTGGCCCAGGTTCTTGCCTGTAATTGGAGCACTATCCTCTACTGATCCTTCAGGTGCTATCGGAATGGTTTTATCCAGGCTTCAGGGGAGAACCAATCCCTAAAGAGTGGAGGAAACTTTCTTTACATTATAGCTAGATGCAAGCTATGGACATGGCTCATGAGTATTCTTAATAGTTTTCAAAGAAAGTGAAATTCCTAAGTGAGGTTTTGATTTTAATTTAGAAAGCGATTTTTATGTGTGCTGCGAGATTAATAGAAAACCATATGTATGTTTATGTATTTATGTTATTAAAACTTATCATGAAATGTATATTAAAATGTCTTTATTGCATTTATTAGAATTTATATTTAAAAATATTTCTATACAGTATTAGAAAAAAAATAAGGCCAATAATAGCCATCTAGGAATATTCTCCATCCGTCTGTACTCTCCACCAATTTTAACAATAGGCTACTTCTTTTTCTTTAACCGGCTTCCAATGTATTCACAGACAAGGAGTGGGTATAAGACATTGTAATCTTATTCCTGAATAATAGATTTTAGCTTTTTTTATCCTAGTGAGCTCCTTCTCACCTATAATATTGAATTTCAAGGAGTTGGTGGCTACTTTGTGATGCTGAAAATTTCTATTTCTCTGTCAATTTCCAGCCTTGAAATCTTTTTTAAAGGATAATCTATACTTCAGAAAATAGTCAGACTGAGAAATCAAAGACTAACTAACTTGGCAATCTCATTAACATGCACATAGTAGTCACCTAGCTTTCCTCACAGTCACTTAGCTTTCCTCGCCTTCCACATTCCGCCTTCCTTTTTATGTTTTTACTTCAGTTACAAACTGTTTAGGACCAACACTTGCTTTTACTTTTGGCAGGGGACCTGAGACAGTTGTGTGCTGCCTAAATAATCAAATCTATTTTTTAATTTATTCATTTTATGGTTTAGGTATGGGGCATCTGGGTTCAGAAGCATCCTTCAGGAATGTCCACTTGGGAAAAACATTCCAAAACTTTTAAAGATAAGGTAGTAATCCTGGGAAACACTGAATGTATAGTTGACAAATCAGAAAGATAAGCAAAATAATTATTGAAGCTGTGGAGAACACGCAGGTTTACAGATAACTATAATGCAACAATTGTTTGCTCATAGTTCTGTTTAATTTTTTTTTCTGGGAGTTCAGTGATGTACTATAACGAAAGGGAGGAACTGTTAATTTAATTTGAAACTGGAATTTCAAAACAATGGACTTTACTGCAAATTGGAAACAATGGAAAACCCCATGATTCAATCATTGAAAACCAGACTGGCCACAGTGCTACACTTGATTGCATACCTGCAAGGACGAGGCAAACTGCTGTCTCTATTTGTTACTGCTGACATTGGTCTGGGAAGACATATATTTAATAAGTAACATTAAATGCACTGTTTCTGTTACAGGACAGTGCATATAGTTGCTAGTCAAATTATGGAAAGGACCTCCTTTGGCTGTCCTTAACTACTTAAAGACATCACATAATTCATTTCTCTGTTTATCAGTAATGATTCTTTGCATCATACAAAAACAAGTACACTGGTAGAATTAAAAACAAAACAAAACCAAAAAACCAAGAAAGAGGAGATAATACTAAATTATACGTTAACTACTAGTGGAAGTAGACTAACAAGTCTAATATCAAAGAATCTTCCATGCTACCTAGTATCTTTTTACCTTGTGGTAACAGTAAGAAATAGTTTTATCAGAAGGACATTTGCATTCGGCTTTCATGCAGAAGGCTTTTCTGAGAAACAGAAACCCAAATTATAGTATTAGCTGAGGGGAATACAGCAAAGCAAATCCACCTTTCTCAGAAGAAACAACATTAAAGAAAAATGAGTAGCTGTATAACGTATCACTGCTTCTGTCAGAGTTCCTAAGTGGAAGTTACACTGCTATATTAAATTGGCAACTTACCCCCCTTTGATTATGCTGTACCCACCTAACTCATGAGGAAAGCATAAGAACATTAAAGAACTGCTTTTGCACCTGCTATCTTTATATTACGCTTTGCATTTTTAATGCTTAGCAGAAGCTGTTGGTGTTTAAAAATCTTCACCAAATGTATCCATGCAGCATGGAAAAAGCTGAAGTCATTAAACTGCATGTCATACAACAGAATCATCTTGCATTTAATTACTAGATTTCTAAAGCAATTACTAAATTTGGCCCAGGTGCCTGCCTAGAGGGAAGCCAAGTTTTTCTTCCATTTTGAGAAATTAGCCTCCATTGTTTTCTCCACGGAGAAGGGGTGTGCAGCAAGAGTGCTGCTTGGCATAGGTGGCCACCAGCATGTCAGATGCTGCGCGGGAAGTCTGAGCGCAGGCAGGCACGGTGCGTGTAGGAAGACCTGTCATGACAGAGCAGGTACAGGTGCTGGCTTCACCTGCCCCGCAGGCTGTGGGGAGACTGACGTGACAAGCTGCCTTTCTGCAGGAGTTAGAACAGAGCCGGCCTTCCCTTTTCGATTGCATATAACTATTTGTTTCTTTACAGAGGAGTTATGTCCTTGATTTTTTCTCTTATTTTTCCTATATGTTCCCGTGATAACTTGACACAGAGTAAATAAGACATTTGGTTTTAACTACAAAGAGGCATTTAGTAAATGCCAGAAATAAAGGAACACTAAAAGTTTGGAAACAAGTAAACAGCAGTCATAGCAAAAGTGTGTTAAAGAAAATGGCTCATCTAATTTAAAATAGTAAAATGACCAAGTTCCAGGGCCAAATTATTCCCAGAAGTAATACCATTACTTCACTCAGGAAGCATTACTCAGTGGGATTATAGCTGGAACATTTTCAGCCTTAAGGATTCATCTTCAGAAACATCATTCTTGGAGTGCAAAATATCCTGTACCTCCCAGTCCTAGAATAGGGTTCTGTTAGTAACTCACATTTCTGTGTATCACAAACTTCAATTTGCTCATGAGTCATTTTGCTGTTCAAGAACTATATAAAATGTTAATTTTACGTCAGTAAGGGTTAAGAGTCCAAGGAATTCAGCTTTCATTGAAGTGTGGGATTTCCCTACATACTCTTGAATATCCTGTCTCTAATATTAAAATACTTAACTTTTTTGTCCACCGGAGAAAATTCCATGCAGTTACTTATGGCCTCCCCTGTAAGATGTAATAAAGTATCTCCAGAGATAAGAGTGAAGGTGGTCTCCTACCATGAAGTGGACTGTTTAGTGTGGTGAGGAAAAGTTGTTGGTTTTCTTTATTCATTTACAAAAAATACCCAGAAGATTGAAACTAATTTAAGTGTGCAAAGCTGCATAACATGAAGAGATTTGGGGAGCTTTTTCCCCAGGTGTCTTAGGCACACTGTGGAAATTTCTTGCCTGGTGAGATAAACTAATGGATTGACAAAAATACAAACTCTACCTAACACGAATTGCAGTAAAGCAGTGTCTTAGTCCAGAATGCAATAGAGAGAACATCACATTCATAGTATCCTATCTTTCTTTCTATTACACAAGAAATCAGATTGAGCAAGATAGTGCTAAATTGCACTCATAAATATTGTGTAGAAAACTGACAGTCTTCAAGCTTTTATTATTTTCCTTTAAAACTGATACGGGGGCGATGGTCTTGAATTGTTGTTGATAAATATTTTCTCCTGGAAAAACATGTGAAGTAACTTTCATTATACTAAAAGTTTAACCTCAGTTAAACTTACTGTTTCTTTAATGTCTGCCATTCTTCTATGACTGTGAGAATGTGGTGCTTCCTTGGAGGATCACTGCCCACATGGAAATTGCATTGGAATTAGGTTAAAGTAGCTCTTCTTACAAGAGAAAAAGTTAAGAAACTGGAACTATGCTATAGCTCTCATTGTATTCCTCTCAAAAATACTGTCACTGCTGCCGGTGGTGTTTTTGTGCTGGACTACCAATGTAAGAATTACAAGTTATTGGAAAGTGTTTCTGTATTTGTCAGAAAACCGTATTTTAATGTTAGTAGCTCAGATCACTAATCTAAGCCTGGCTCTTATGTGCCTGCATGCAACTTGTAGTCAACATTCCTATTATCATGTCACTTCTTCCAAGTGTATCCTTGACAGATCACAGCCATAAATATCTCTTGAGGTGAAAGTAAGTTAGTCATGTAGATCTCTCTATTATTTCAATCCAAAAAGCTCAGCTTAAATAGAGACTATCAACTGAGTTGAAATGTTTTTTGCGATATGCACTGATGTAAGACCAACAAACTTACTTCACTCAGGTGCCTTAAGTATAGTCAGATCTTTAGCTTTAATTGTGCTGTTATATTTTCCTGAAAGCTCCCTTATCCATAAACAACAAAGAAGGAGCAGAAACACATTTTCTTGTGACCTAAAGGCATTTGGCTGTTGGTATTTACCTTCTTCCGTTTAGAGAATCATGAGTGGGGAACATACCTTCCTTGTGTCTGAATGATCAAAACTTACATTGCAATGTGCTTTCCTGCATGTGTAAAGGTACAAGCTGTGCTAAACACTAAATTCAGGCTCAGATTCTTCCTTCAGATGCACATGTGCAACTTCTATAGCAGTCAGTGGAAAGTGCATACACAGATTAAGGGCTAAAATAATATCACATTGATCCATTTGCCTTGGCTGAGAATTTTAGTTCAGAGGATTGTCAATAAACAGTAATTCTGTGCTTTAGCTCTTTACCATATTCATATTATGAAAATAAGACAACCTTTCACTCACATGGTGTTAAATAAAGATTTAGTAGGAGGTGTGGAGTGGCCTTGGATGGGAAAACATATGAAGACTATGCACATGCATCTCCTGAGTAAGATGTTTATTGTTTCACTTACAGCACCCCTGAACAATTTCTTTTGAGAACAGGGTATTGGCCATACATTCACAGAGTTTTGGGCAGAATCCCTCCTGGATGCTAGTTTACATCCTGATTCTGATCTAATGGTTGCTTCAAAATAAGTATTTTTACATGGGGTAGTATGGTTCTTTATAAAAAGAATCATGGTTAAAAATACATGACATTGCAGTAGCTAGGCCACACTGAACAAGTCAGATGAAACAGAGCTCAGTTTTACACAAAAATCGTGGATATTAGCTGATTTACACAGATAAACTGGCAATATTTTCATTTGTATTATGAAACAGTTATAAATCCATGATGATTGTAATTTCATTTTTATCTTTCACTACCAGCAGAGGGAGTACCAGTGATTAAGCTGCACAAACCTTGGAGGTTTTGTACGCTGATACACTCCCCATCCTCCATCAGCCAAATTCTGTCTGCAAACACCCAGAAAAAACTTCTAGTGCTGTCAGCAGGAACCGAGGAAAAATATCTGAGGATAGGACTGATCCTTGAATGCTCAAATATTCATATATTTTTCAAAGTAAACTCTTGCCTACCCCCCAATTAAGTGAGTAGCATCATATTTACAGCTTTGTGAAAAATACATGGCACACATGAGAGGTATTTGGAATAAGATCTGAGACCTGACAATACAGACCATGACCATGACATCTTGTAAGGTGAAGGCATGCTCCAAAGATTTTTAGCAAACTCCATTTCTGATTTTGCAACTTAAACCACAGTTCTGTGGGAAAACACATTTCAAATATGAAAACTGTAGTTACTCAAAACCTAAGATTTTGAAAGATGTTGGAATGCATTTCAAAGTTACCATTTGTTGCAGCTGACTTTCAGACAGTGTTTAAAAGTGTCAGAATTATTAAATCAGTCCTCAACAGATATTTTAGCATTTTCATTCAACCCTCAAATCTAGCAGAAAAATTAAACTTCACAGCTGTTGAAAAAACATGTAAGAGAAGATTGGATATAAAGCAGTATAGCTCATCTCCAAAGCTCTATATTTTCTTTAAAACTTTTGCTGGGGGAAAGCAGTATAAAAGACCTCTGTTAAAAAACTCCTAATTGAGTCCTAATATGCCAGTGAACATGTTAGGTGGCTCTGTGACATTTTACCCATTTCAGTAATCATCTTTACCAAATATGAACACCTATATTATTGTCACTTCATATATAGTAATATAAAGCTGCACAAAAAATCTTATCTCAGCTTGGATTTAAGCTTATTCTTCCATATTTTCTCACAACAGCAAAAGCACTTAATTTGAGAGTTAAGCCGATGTATTTGCCTGCCCAACCAACCATCATCCAAAGAAAGATATTTTAGACTTGATGAAGAGGCTGTGCACATGACATCTTTTTTCCTTCAACCCTATCAGCCCCTCTAACGGAAGATTCTCTCGCTACAACCTTACGTGCTTACAAACACAGCCAAAACAAACCTAGCAGCTCAGTTCCTGCCCAGGATCATCTCAGTTCAGTTCATCTCAGCCATCTAAAACTGAAAACCTAACGATGATCATCAGCCTGACTTTTATTACAGTATTTCTAATGAATATAAAGCAGCAGTGAAATTGGGGAAAATAGCAGTTGCAGATACTTCATATTACAGGCAGAGAAAAGATCAAGAGTTTTGCTGGTGGTCTTGCATGAAAAGAAGTGAGGGATCTCAGAGTCTCTGTAGGTTCCCCATCACTATGGTATCACACATCTATCTGTTAGAGAAAGTGCCTAAGGAAGTATTACTGCAAGTAACTCTCAGCCTATATAACCTGCTAAGGATCCAGTTAAAATGCCTGGCACATGTGACGGGGACATATGCTATCTGAAGCATTCACAGCATTGTATAAGTAAATTATACTTAGTCACCAAAATCCATTTCACGTATCCACTCTGTTTGCTTACATGCCACTGTCACTCTTGTAGTATTTACTTAGTGATTGGTGTCAAGAATATGACAAAATTAAATCTTCTTACCTCAGGTGGCATTAGAATAATGACAAACCACTCTTCAGTATCCAGATCAGCATGGTCCTCTCAGTTACTTATTTGGTTGAGGGCTGGGCATCAAAGATTTTTTAGTACCTGCAAAGAAAGAACTCAAACTTTCATATCTTTCCTGACCAAAAAAGTTTCTCTGATAAAGGTCAATGTTACTGCGTCCAAACAGCTTATTCAGTGTGCTGTACAGCCATATGGGCTAAACAAAAACCATAAGGCTTTATTTTGTTAAACAAATATCATTTTAGCCAGTTTTGAAGGAAGGGCAGAGGATGGATTACCAGTGTAACTGAATCATATCTTCTGTTTACCACCCTTTCAATACCTTCTAGTTCTTAGGCTAATTAATTACATATTCACACTTTTTCAAAAGGAAATTCCTGAAAACAGCAGTGCAGTTTGTTTTGCAGCATGTGATATTACTAATTCATATGCATTCATATTCATAATTCATATTCAAAATCGCTGTCATTAATTTTTGTAATTGGATTCTGTGAAAGGGAATTCGGAGCATACTTTCACTGTATATTTAACACATTCAATTTTTCCATTTTGTTATATCTGATTCCTTTTGAAAATTATTTACCATTTTTATAATTTACCAGAATTGTTTACCATGTAGGAAAAGAACCAACAATTTCAGAATTCAGAAGGCTGAGTGGCTCGCTATTGTAACTCAGTAACTTAAATACCGAGTATTTCTCTTTCAGATAGCTCTAGTCACTGGATGTTAATGAATTACATGATATTTACTAATGTAGCTAAAATGGGTCTGAGTTGTTGGATCCATAAGCTATTCTTGTCTGCATTCTGAAAAGGTCACTATTTCTCTTAAAAAATTTATTGCTTTACAATGTTGCTTTCTGACCACTGGGTGTGTCACTACTTAGTTAAATCAGAAACATTTTTTGCCACTAATACTGAACGGTTAAAGTTTCTACATGCTTCAAGTGCATACATATTCATAAGCAACATGATTGTTTACTTTCCTATAGCTTAATTTGCCCAAGTATACAGAAATCTGCTATAATGTTTTCATTGAAAATGACAAATATGCAATGATACTGTAGCTTGTCTGCTTTTGGTTGTGATCCATAAGTGTATGTGCCATTTAACAACCAATAAAATATGACAGGCATATACAATTCTGTCTAAGCAGGAGAGGAAATTTTATTGCTCAGGTTTTAGTCACACATGCCCTACATAAAGTTGTACAGTCAGATCAGTATTTTATTGTTACTTACCATATGTGTTACACCCCTTAGGCATGAAAGAGCAAGTTAGACAGAAAGCATTAACCTTATCTGCAGAAGAAATTACTTCAAATAAGTTTATAGTCAAAAGAGCCTTTCTTTAGGAACAAAACAAAACAAAAAAAAAACCCTGGAAACAAACCTACATATCTCGTAGATCTCAGCCAGAGAAGAAAGGAGCCAATCTTACAATCTTAGATTTATTAGCTTCTTTCTTAAACACCATATCTCCTCTTACATGCTGAAATACTTAATGATGCATTACCACAGACCACTGAAATCAATAAGTAAACTGCTATCTGCTATCTCCATACCGACTGTATCCCCCCACAACTCCTGGTATTCAGGGTCATCTTGGCCTAACACAGAGAAAACATTCATAATCTTTTGTGGCTACATGCATAAGTTTAAGCATAAATTTATCAGAATCACCAGGTACGTTGTGCAGGGTTAGGTGGGTGGTGAAGAGTGAACTCAGCAGGATACATCTGCACTCTGTTCACGCTTTTCGAGTTCCTTGTGCAGCGCAGTGGGAGAGGGCAAAAGGAGAGGTGATGATTTTGAGGCATTTCTGCAGATAGGGAAGGATTTCAAAACAAATTCCACTGGCTTGTTATCTTGGAATACACAGACTATATTTTCTTTAATACACATATGAAGCAGAATTTATTTTTACTGATGCACTACCGACATTTATCTCCACCAGTTTAAGAAGTATGTTAACAGCCTGCAATGCATTAGAAGGGCAGGATATGAACCTACACAGGATATGAATTTATAAATGCTAAAGGAGTGTAGTAGTAGCAACATGTAAATCAAAGTTCATAAAGCCAGGAAATATCTTACTTTAGGTCAGCTGATACAAAGTAGCAACATATTTATTGTCTAGGGGAAACAACAAGTACTTTTGTGGGACCAGACTGAAGGACTGAATGATCAGGAGGCAATGTCCTGACAAGGATTAATACATGATAGAAGAAAGGGAGAGAAAATAAGCTGTACTTTAGATTCCAGCATGTAATACACCAAAAACACTGAGCAAGGCCTCTGAAAGCCAAGTAAGGAAGCTTGTCAGCTTTTCTGCTTCTTTGGGCCCTTTATCTATCAAGACAAACTGAAAAAAGGAAGAGCTACAATACCTTCATTCAAAATGTTCCAAGGTAGCTCTCTAAGATATTTTTAAGCAACATCAGCTGAAATAATGGAGAAATGAAGAAATAGCACCAAGAATCTTTGAGACATTTATCATGGATAAAGTTGCTAATCTCAAGCTTCAGATAAACTAATACAGTGCTTGTCAAGCAAAACTTCAGTACGAGTTCCTTAGAAAGTGGGGAAAAGCTTGGTTTTCTCTACAATCACATATTCCCACAGAAATAATGTATTTGTATATGTAGTTAATGCTTGATGGATTTATGACTGACTACAGATATCTGAAAATTACAGAACTATTGCCTGAAGAGTGAACCCTTGAATAGCCATATTAGTTGACAATATTTTTTCTAATTCTATTTTTTTTTAAATCAAAGTGATTTCAGATTTCTGAGCGACTACCCATAGTAGGAAACTATCCATTTGAAACACCGAAGAGAGTAAGTAGAAGGTGTTAATTACAGCTAAATGCCCAATTCTTCTCCCCTCCCCCCAGACTAAATGCTACAGTTTTAGGTTGCTTTCATTTTAGTAACCATTTGATCTTTCCCAGGAGAGGATTTTGTACTATTTCTTTTAATCTTCTCTGCATGCAGTTCAAAACTGGTTCACTGAACTCAATTTTAAGTTAGTGTTTGCGTTTATGAGCAAAAGATTGCAGGATTTACAACAAAACAAATAAAAATGTTTATAAATGTCAGTTAAAGAAAATTGTGTGAAGTAAAGTTAGATGCATATGATTGAATGATGCTGTTACTCCCTCTGCTCGCTATGATCTGTGGGAAAAATATAATTTAGAAACCTTAGACCTTTGTAAAGTACAATAAGCTTTTACCATAATGCCTTTTCAACTAGTGAACAATCTAGCAAGTAATTTTAAAAATACGTTGAAAATAAAACAGATTGATGTTTCACTCTATGCATATGAGGATCTTCAGTGACTAGAACCAATTAACCAGACAGAACAAAGTTAAACAAACACATAAATCTTTGCAGGGTGGACATTCTATGTAGTAAATAATGCAGCACTTCCACTGTCATCAGATAACGTGCACTGTGCTAATTTCTACTAAGCCAGATTGTGGCTCTAGCATCAGTGCCAGATAGGCGTACCTTGTAGCTCTTAACTTCTACGGATCAAAAATCTCCAGAAATCAAAACGGCTTCGTGGAATCAAACTAGATGGGATTTAAGTTAAAGTGGAAACAGGTCATGCAGTCAGCTAAGAAATTGCAAAATGTGTTTACCCACCTCAAAATATTGCTCCAGATCTCATTCCTTTTGTAAGCATGTCTAAAAATCCAAAAAACTTATTTTCCACATTCATTGTTTTAATAAAGTTCCAAAGAGACATTCATTTCCCAACTTCCTTCTAGCACTGCAATAGCAAAAGACGCTGCTGGTGTCCACCATAGCCATGTCTACAATCTGGGTTCAGACAAAGTGACAAATCAGCTGTAAGACCCAAATGCACAAAGGAGAAGTTGCAGCAATATCCTAATTATGCTTACAACAGAAAAATACACTGCCAAAAGTATTGACAAACAAAGGAAAAATCAAGATATAAGGAAAATAAAAAAATAACAAAAAAGAAGAAATGAGGAATCTAGCACAGTATGTACTGGTCTGGACCCCACAGAATAAGGATTTCCATGCATTAATATACCAAAACCAGAGTTAGTAACCTTATTTGGACTGGCTCTACTTTTAAAACCTAGTGAGGCAAATTTATACTCAGGCCCCATTAAAACTGACCAATTTCAGAGCTGTTGAATTTGGGAGCATTGTATTATATAACCGGAAGCAGAAATTAATGTACTGAGTGTTGAGTTTCACTAAGAAGAAATATTAATTCATGTTTATTCTGAATGTTGATTGTTTTAATACCCTAAATCTAAATACAGAAAATTAGACGTAATGGGTTGCTTCCATATGTCACAAGTAACCCAGTTGCTCTTTTAACTGTAAATTCTGCAAGCATTTTTTTTCTTACCTAGCAATTCAAGCAAATGATTTAAAATTAAACCATTTTTCCAGCACCTGTAAAAACGTGCAAATGATAGAACTGGCAGTATGATGATTGCTTTACAGATAAGCATTTTCTTCATCATCTTCAAGGACATCCAGATTTACGATCTAATCACTCAGCCCTTTAACAGGATGCATTTGAGTTTGATTAAAAAAGAAAACAAATAGCAGTGCAGATTTATTAATGAAATCTGCGTGACCTTTTCACATAAGGAACTCTCTCAAAATAGTGAGTTTAAAGCTGAGTACAACCTCCTTAGCTGCTTTAGCTTTGCCCATCCTGGTATGCAGCATGGTTTTGGTGTGCTTTTTCACATTGGCAAGTGCAAATTTTGGAAAGCCATCTCCCCCCTCCCCCTCCTTGAACTTTAATTGCTTAACCGACATCCTAATTCAAGTTGCTCATAAACCTTAGCCTTTGTTGTAGGTCCGACAGCTGCGTTATGTCAGTAGCAAGTAAAACCTTCACAAAGTTCCGGAATGCTGCAAGACATTTTATAGGTGCTGCAATAAAAGGCAAATTGAATTTACAAAAATGCATTTGTCACTGATTAAAAACTTACAAAGTTAATTGGAAACACTGTGTAGGTGTTGCCACACAACTAGAGGTGTAACTGGTGGTTTTAATTCAGTTGGAGCATGGGGGAGAGCAACCATTCATGTAAAGCCAGCAATCTTATTCATATTTCTTTCCCCTTGAACAAACAGGGTGTATTTACTGGAAGACTTGCATGAACGGTCAATATCTAGCAACATTAAAACGTTAGCCAAGGAGTAGTGGCCACTTCTAGGCTCAGTTTTCAAGGCTGTATCAAAATAAATTTTGCAAGTATCAGTCAGTGCCCATTAGTAATTGCAGCGTCCCTTGGGAAAGTTGTCCAGGCCTTTTCTCTCCCCCCTTGTTTTACGTTGGCAAAGTTGACACCACTGGAACAATCATTGCTTCAGCAAGTGAGGAGGGGAGAGGGAGGTAACCAACAGCCCAGGCAATCAGCACCCTCCCCCTGGAGCTGAGTGAATTATCTCCACATAATCCACTTAACCTTTGCCATTGTGGGACCTGGGAAGCTGAAGGTATTTTTAAAACTTGAGTCTTTTAATTGCCAGTTTATAGTGTCACTAGTCCAGCTCAGCTGGAAAGAGGATGATTGGAAAATAGTTCCATGAGGCAATAGCTTTTCACCTCGGCTAGGAGTCCTAATTATTATTCGTTCTGTGGCTCACTGTCTTCTATGTCTGCGGGGACAGTGATCTACAGTGAATCCACAGGTGATGGAGTTTCTTTAACATAATATTACTCCTGGTTAATACAGCTAAACTGTCATAGACTTCAAACTACTTACAATCTTAAACTCAGGTAACAGATACATTGTCATTAATTGTCAACATGCAGAAAAATCCAAACTAACACAAAATATTGTGGGAACAGCTCTGTAACAGCAAGGTTGAGTAATATGAGAAAACTACTTTGGAATTTCTACTCTTAGCAATCTCCACTTGCTAAAATAATTTGTTAAAATCCCACTTAATCCCCGTATCACACTTTAAAGGAAAAACAAAAAATGTCTTAAGCAAATGCTGAAGGATGCTTGTGGATAGTTTTCCAAAGACAAGCTATGGAAAATTCAATTAGAAAGTGATTGGTTCAGTAGACTGCAGTAGGCTGTGAGAGCCTTCTGATATATTTTTCAGTGTGGCTGCTTAAAATTTAAACAGATTAATGCTTATTTATTTTATTGATGAATATTCTACTGTGCTGGACTGTGGGTATGTCCACGTTTCAGTGATCATCAGATCAAGCAAGCAACCTTGTATATAGTCTTAACAGAGATACCAAGAAATGGAAACTGCACCTTGAGCTGGAATTTCAAGAGAGATAGGCATTAACAAAGTTTGGCTTCTTTAGAAATCTAAATCTTAGAGTCCCTGAATCGTATAGGTCCATCTTGTCCCTTTAAGATCTCTGTGTAAAAATAGGATACCAATACCTTTTACAAATACTCAGGTAATCTTCAGCTTTATAGTTTTTACTCCTCATTCTCTTCACAATTTTAAGTTTCCCACTCACTGGCAGAGACGAAGAGAGCACACAGATGTCTTGCACTGCTGGTTGCACTCATGCAAGAATGTGGCAGTCCACTGCAGACCTACATTGTTATTTTTCGGCAATACAGATAATCACAGTCCATCATGCTTATACTGTATATACCAATCAAAAAAACCCCAATGGTACACACTTCCAAAGAAATTCTGAAGGGGAATTACTAATTCAGACATCTCCTTAGTTATCATTCTTCGGTGTGTACTCCACCAAAAGAAAACCTATGTGATACCTTACCATCAGTACAGAAAGATAATTATTCTGGGAAATTGATGCCAAAAGAGAGTTCTGTTCCTCACCACAGTCTCTTTGTCACCTCCTTGATCTTTTATTAATGGTAAGGAAGCAAACAGCAGGAGCCAGGATTCAGCAACAGCAGCAAGGATGATCCAAGTATTCCATTCCTACTCCTATTCAACAATCCAGCATTATGTGATGGGAACACCATATTACATTATTTTTTGCTTGCAATCTTTCAAAAGAAACACAAACTAAAAAAGGAAAAACAAACAAAAAAAGGATTTCCAACCCTAAATGTATATTTTTATCCAGGCCTACCGAGCAAGAAAGAGCATTTATTCCACTTTGTTGGGTATCCCTTCTCACCTTCATGTGTTCATGGCTCATGCTCTTCTTTTCAGAGAACTTAAAAAAAAAAAAAAAAGAGAGAAAGAGAATATGTTGTGGAAGACTGTAGTCATGTCTGTGACTTAGCCAGGTCCTCCATTTGGGTTGTTCTGGTCTAGAATTTCAGCAGATTTTTATGGAAATTCATTCTTCCTGGCCCACATACCAAGATGACCAAATATATGTGGTAGAGAAGGAATAAATGGGAATAAATACAAGAGAAAGTGTTTGGGTTATTTTTCTAATTTCTCTGTTATTTCTGTAGTTAAGACTTCAATGGAATGATTAGCATTAATATGACATTTAGCAATTAAGGGATAGGCAGAAGAGGGGCTTACTGACCTTGGTGCAAAACCAAAGGAGCCAGCACAGCAGCCGTACCTTGCCACCTTTCTTTTCTCAGGACAGGCCCCAAATGCAAAACAAATTAAACAAAGGCCTGTATTTATGTTGCAGGCTATGGCATAGTGAAAATGTGGCTGTTATAGACAGATGTAAGTCTCAAGTTGAGGCTACCAAAGAGCAGTAAGGCCCAGGCCCTGGCCCCGCTCCCCCAGCCCTCCCGCAGGCCGGGCCCCGGCCCCGCACCGGCCTAACGACCCCGCGTTAACGGAGGGTTTTGTACTATTTCACAAATGAGTATTGATAAAAGCTAATTAGGGGTTACAATTCTGTTTCAAAAATAAAAACTAGAGAGACATTTCCTCTGAGTGTTACAGTCTGCCTCGTGACAATATGTACTACCCTTAAAATCTTGAATGCCTGATGAATGGGGGATGAGTGACAGGTAAAACGCGGTGGCATCGGTGAGGGGTTTGCCATGGCTTTCAGCTTTTCATCCTTCCTGAACAATTGCGAGTGTATAAAATAGACTACCTTCATGCTTCCTCTCGTAAAAATGGGCAGAGGGACAGAGGGAGAAAGAGAGAAAGAAAACGCTTTCAGAGCTTTACTGGTAGCTGCTGAGCACGGGAGATGATATCTAACGTGATGTTTTACACAGCTGGAAAAACGTTCATTTTATATATATTCTCCTTTATCAATTTAACTTCTCTCACAGCTGATGGGATGGATCTTTCACAAAGTCACAAGATAAGGTTGTTATGATTTCGGTCATGTTTTTCCCCCACAGAGGAAAAACACCTCTCACTTTCAGCCCAAGGATTGTAACTCCAGGTTAAAGATAAAGCAAAGGAGCAGAAATGAAGCCTCTGTGAAAGAGCACCCTGTCTCCCTCCTTCCCCTAAGAGGCTGCAGCTGACCAAACCGCAGACAGACAGCTCCTAAAATTGTACATGTGCATTATACCATAAACTAAATTGGAAGTTACATACCCATACACCCACCGCTTTCATCCCTGCCACGTAGGAGCGGTGCATGGCTGCCTTTCCGAGCACGAATTTTTGACTTTGATATGATTGAAAACACCACACTGATGAGGCACACTGCTGAACAATTTAGCCAATTTGATTCATTCATTCTCATGGATGTGAGGCACAGTATTACTGCTATTAATTTAATAACTTTATTCAAAGGCTGTAAAATCCTCATCACTGATGTCTGATCTCAGATTGGGGAAAAAAAAAAAATCACCCATTTCTTACATGAAGCTTATAGTAAAGCCAGGTTGCCAAAAGAGGCCTACATTCTGCATGATCCCTGCACTCAAAGAGTTTTGATTAATGAACCTATGTCATGAACTGCCATCCCCTTCCTATTCTCACCGCCACTGTAATTATTACAATTCATATGCTTCTTTTATGTTTGTGAATATATGTATGCTGTGTTTGCTCGTCTAGCTAGACACAGCATGTCATATGCTGAATATTTCTCTCGGGAGGGAAATCGTCAAATACAGAAAAAGTTCACAGCATAATTAAGAAATGAAGTATTTTTTTCCATCTCATGATATATTCTTTGTATCATATCTCCCTCTCAACTGGAAGATATTCTTGTAGTGGTGAAGATAGACAGAAATTGTGATTGCATTGCAACAACTGAGGTCAAGTATCATATATTCACACATTGATTTATTTTAATTTGCAGGAAGGTGGTTTTTTCATTAAATATTTACTTGGGTATAAGGAGTAAGAGGAAAGCGAAACAAGGGAAATAATGAAGAGCCCTGGGTAATGCACCAGTTCTCAGAAGGATGGAGAACTATGTCTTGGAAAGTAGGGGCTATGAGGATTTGGAAGTCATGGCTGAAAAGCAGCTGGAAAAGATGTCTCAGAATGACAAAGACAGACCTAAGATGTAGATGGAAGTACTGAGAAAAACGTGGAGGATGGTAATAATAGTGATACACGTGGCATCAAGTCTGTTTCTGAAGTTCAGTGTGGGATGTACCTACCCTTTGAAAGTAAGTCGGCCTATCAGAAAACTATAAGAAAAAAACCCCCGAGAAGTGGGAACCTACCTTTCCATAGAGATTTGGAATAAACTCAATCTATTTAGTTCATCCACAGTTAATTAAGAGACAGTTTGATCATGGTCCATAATTATCTACAGATGAAGACGTTTGATAGTTATAAAACAGCTAAGGCAGTGACACAAGCATAGGAAGATCTAATGACTGGAAAAAAGACAGTGAAGCATAGAGTGAGAATAAAGTGCAAAGGGTACTTAAACACTGGAACTATTTCCACATGGCAGATTCATCTTCATTTGAAGATTTTATATCAAGCTTAATGTCAGTCTGAAGAAACAGGCTACCTCACCAAGAACTCAGAGGCTTGATGTATGGATCGTGAGGTGAATTTCTATTGCTTGTTTTATCCAGGAGGCCAGGTGATATCAGATCAATGCAGAGTTGATGTAGGATTAATAGCAGCTTGTGATCATTGCTGATAAAAGTGAGCTCCTAGAGAATGAGGTGGTGACTGTCTATCCATACCAAGATTAAAAAAGAGATTTTGAGGATGTTTATTGGCTTGTCTGAATGAACTGTTGGTCCATTATAGACCATAAAGCTTCCTTTCGAATTGGAAAACAAGGCATATGCTAATCTGTTTTTAATGTCAGTGTGAAAGTCTATTGGCAGGAGCCAATGTCATAAAGCACACCATATTACCTAGGCCACTTAAAAAAAAAATTATCTAATTACTTGCATACCTTAGAATTCTTACCTCCTAGCTGATCCTCTTGTTTGGCCAGAGCTTCTTCAGAATCTTCATCTGTGAAAGCTGCTTCAGTACACTGAACTCTTAATAAATGGAAACGAAATGAGGAACATTCATTCTGGAAGGAAAGTGCACATTATTAATGTATTTTTATGTTGATCAGAGCTCAGGGCTGAATTCCCTGAGCAGTCATTTCCTTGGAGATCAGGGTTGTCAGTGAAACTTATGTTTCCATCCTGGGTCAGACCAAAGGTTCACCCATCCTACTGGTCTGTCTCTGACAGTTGTTTGCAGCAGATGCCTGGCATGCATAGTGTGATTTCTCATGTGGTATGTCCATGGAGATTGCATCTGGGTTGTTGTATTTCCTAGTCAGCAGTGGATTTATACTTTGCAAAATTGTCTAATTGTCTATTTTAGATGCACCATCTCCTTATTTCAATGCATGCTGCCTAGTCTTCCTCTTGTGAGCAATATGAACAAGCTTTGCTTTCTTCACAATATCACTGATTACTATTGGATCTCCTTCAGCCATCTTTTAAGGTAGTTTTTAAAAACTTAAGCAGTCCCAATCTGTTCAGTTATTATTTGCACGGAACTGCTCTATGTCTGGTCATCCTGCTGTACTTTGAATTTTTCCTAGTTCTGCTGTAAGTTTCTATTATACTCTGACCAGAACAATAAGCTATATCCAAGATATGGGCACATCAGTGGTCTAATCAGTTCAGTGTTTTCTTTGAAAGTTTTTTCCAAATTATTCTTGACAGTGTTTGCTTTATGAAAACTGAGGAATACCAAGTTCATGCTTTTATGAAGCAACCCAATCTGAGATCTCTTTCTTGAGTGGCAGTAGCTTGCTTAGAGCTGATTTCTCCAGACACTTCTTTTTACCATGTTATTTTGCCCTTATTGACATGCATTTCAGCTACCATTTTATTGCCCAGACAGTTATTATGAAAGTTGTAGGCAATTTCTACTTATGGTTTTACATTTAACTACCCGCAATAATTTTCTATCTTCAAACTTTGTCCTTTGACAATATACATCCTTTTTCCAGCTTAGTGTTTAATTGAAAAAAGGGAGAAAAAAGGAGAAATATCTTTTTATATATATATGTGTGTGTGCAAAAAATAGAAATGTATACATTTAAACACCATTTCATCTGCTACTTTTCCTCTTTTAATTTCTCTCAGATTTTTGCTGGTTTGTATTATAAGGAAGTTTCAATCTGTGGGGAAAATTAGTGACAGATTATGAATATTTCTTTAACCACCAATTCTGAATACTGGTAACACTATTTCTAAGGTATATGCTATCTCACTAACAAATCTTACATTTTATTGGCTGTCTCATTTTGTTCTCTTTCATATTTCACATTTATGATATGTTCAGACATACTCCTGTTTTGTTAAGTAGGAATCTGTGTGGTCTTTGATGTAAGACATAATTTATTTGACAAGGAAATATGAGACGGTGCCCTGAATCTGCATTTAATTGATGGATTGAGAATTTTTAGCATTGCAACAAGACAGATTCTCATCCAACGTGTCATGGAAGGAGCGTTCTCTTAATCTGTTCTCCTGTGAATTAAAATACATGTATATATATTTTGAGGAGTAATTTTAAAAATTCTTTATTGAAGGTAGTTAGCAGGGTTTTCATACATTCTGACATCCAAATACTAAAAGTGATTGATGCTATTATCTCTTCATAAGGGTATTTTTATATCTATGAGAAGTGAGTGCTCCGTTCTGACAAGTCTTCAGTAAATATCACTAACATTGCAAATGAAGGCTAGCTCTTGGTAGTGCATTAAGGCTGGGTAGAAATTCGATCCTTTTTCATCAATGCAAACTTGATGTGAGTTTGTGCTTGTAATTAAACTTTCTGCCACTTAATCATCAATCATCTCCATTTAAAAAATTATTAATTGATAATTGCATTATTCTTCCACATGATTTTAGATAGGACAGTACAGCACATCAAGAGCTTTCAGAGACTTCAGTAAAGCGCGGTATGCTGCAATTTGCCATCTTATACAGTCTTCTGCTTGTTACTATTTCTGTTTATTATCTTCACAGATCTTCCAGCTATCACTTAAACTTATAGGATGCCCTCAGTCTGAGACAACTGTCTTTTAACATTCATTTATTAACTCCAATGCAATCCCTTGCTACTGGTAGTTCTTGTGACATTTTTATATGGAACACAAAGTCAGATTTTTTGGTCACCTTCTTTTCTGCCAGGATTTCTGCTTCTTAAGTTATGTATTACAAAACTATTTTAGACCTGTATGGGTGCTGGCAGGTAACCAGGCCTCTGAACAGCACATTTACAGTATGCCGTTGTCTACTTTTTCTCTCAGCAAAAGGAAATTTTAAGTGTGGCTATTAAATGAATACTAGTATGTTGCCTAAACTTCTGCTCCCATAGATGTCAAATACAAATGTTACCATCAACTTTAGTGGCACTAGGATTTGGCCAAAATATCAAAACATAATTGTTGGCAAAAAGCCCAGTCCTCCATCTCCAAAAGTAATGGTAATTTTGCCATTCATGTCAGTAGAAAGGGGATGGAAGTCTAACATCTTTAAGTTGATGCCCTCTCTGTTTCACAGAAACAAAAAAACAAGATTATAAGCAAGGTATGCAATTTTGCTGTTTTTCACATCATTGTAACTTCAGAAAACTCCACAAAGCAGACTATAGATATTCCAGTGTCAGTAAAGTTCAAATAAGAGATCCTGAAACATATTTTTCCCCCAAAGTATCAAGATACCTGTGTGTTTATGTATATATTAGTTTAGGAGTACTTTTAAATTATTTATCAGGAGATAAATAATAAATTAATTTAATATGTGCAATTCAGGTGGTTGATCTCATACTTTTGCTTTTTGGATTTGATTAATTTTCTACTACTAATAGTGAAACAAAGCCTTTTTTCATGTTTTTATAGTTTTACAGATGTTTTTCCATTAAAAAAATTAGATATTAGCTAGATGCTGGGATTTATTGTTGAGAAAGGACTAAGAAATTGCCAAGCAACTGCTGATTTTTTTATAAAATGAATGTAAGCAAATAAATCCTCAGAAATACAAGAGAACAGGATAGTTAAATTATGAGAGATTGCTGTCATCATGCTTTAAATATTTTCTTACCTTTTGGTGTCTGTATGTAGGGACTAAAAAAAAAATGACTAACAATTCAGATGTTTATAAAATTTGTTTAGAAAATTCTAGTCACTAAAGGTTCAGATTTTTCTGTTTATACTTTACATTGGGCAAGAAGGTATCATGGTTACGACAGCAACAGAATTAGAAAAGAGAGGGCATAAGCAGCACTTGACATTAAAATATTTCACTGATTATTGACTTTTGATTTCTCTTTCCCCCAATTCAGCTAAAGACTTTCTTTCCTTCAGGATTTTCATGTGACACTTGTAATCTGTAGTTGCTTCCCTCATACTTTATTTTGTCTTCATTATCACTGGTTGAATTAGGTAAATTTGATTTTTCCTAGGTAACCCTATGGATCATCACGTGATCCAGAATGTTCTCCTTTTCCCCTTCAAACCCTATTCAGGTCCTGCGGCAGGATGGGTGGTTTGACGGCTGTTTATCTATTCCTAGGACCGGAACCAGAAGACACCTACACATGCAACCCATTGGTTCACAGGGATTTCTTGAGTACATCTATCTTCTTTTTCAGGCCCTTTAGCAACGTAATGAAATAAAATGTGCCTTCCTTATGCCTCTCATGCTGATAGGCTGTGCCAGTAACTTGAATTTGTAGTACATGTATAATCTATTTCTTCTTTGCATGCCCTATTGGAACTCTCCCCTCCCACGAGCAAACTATACTCCCTTCTTTCCACTTCACCCAGCCAGAATTAACCAGGAAAATGCTACTGGCCTATGCAAACTCTTCTCTCTTGACATTGTACTAGTTCAGTCTTTTGGTGGTTTGGGGTTTTTTTTGTTTGGTTTTTTCCTTCCCCCCCCCCGAGAGAGTAGAATTTTAGCTTCTTTCTAGAAGACCGAGTTGCGTGTCCAGTGCTTTGCCATAATTATGAATGTGAACCAACAAAACCCAAAACAGCAGCGATGGCATTCCTCAGAGAGTGCACCATAACAACAGCACTCTGTAACAGATAACAGCTATGGCCACATCAGTGGCATTTCAGCAGTGCAGAATCATCATCGATAGTCAACATCAGAAGGTCCTTACTGACTAGCTAAATCCGAAAGTCAAAGGAAGAGGCAGATAGCCTTTATTTGCTAGTGACACAAATGGCAACAAACTCTTCCAACATCCCTTAACAGAACAAAGGTAATCTGTGTTACAATCAGTATCAAGACTGCACTCGTAAAAATTTCCTGAAAAGCAAATTTTATGTTTTCATGACATCTTACAGAGCATTTAGGGACCAGACTAGTGACCTGGAAAACCTGTCATTTTTTGCCTGAACAAAGATTGCAAAAATCAGACCGCATATTCTGAAATTAAAATAAAAATAAAGATGAGGTCATATACAGCAATGGCCTCCTTCAATTGTAACCACCTCTCTCTCATTTTTACCTTGCCTGCAAATTTGTGCAATAAAATAATCAACATTTTTTCATCATTATGTCTTTATATCTTTCATAAGAGAACCACTCTCCTTGTTAGCTTTATTCACTGCTGTAAAAAAAAAAAAAAAAAAAGTCCCCTACTTCATAAAACAATGCCTTTTTTAAAGCTTTCATTTTAGAGCTAGCGTTAGGCCATGATGAATTGCTGAATGGTTGATTTCCTGACACTCTTTCTTACTAACCTTTCCTGACAGCTTCTGGATTGCTCTACCTGGTAATTTGCACTATAATAATGGCTACAGTGAGATGTCTCCTAACTATTTCCTTTATTTTTAACAAGATTCTTAACACCCTCTGTAGGTGACAAAATGCAATTACAGACATGAAGTGTCCCCCCGGGGATGGTTGTTCACAGATGCCACCAGTACTTTAGTAGTGCAACTGTTAAATGAAACGAAAACAAAGAATCAGATTCTCTAAACATCCAGTTCAAATAAAAATTTAATTAAAAGTTATGAAGGCATTTTATTGATTAACAATCTTAGTAATTAAATAGTGTAGTTGACATTTTTTTTGGTTGGATTTGTTCTTCCGTGGAGATCTCTAATTGTTGTATGGCTTTACATTTATTGATAACTCTGTTTGATGAATACAGATGCCACCTTTTATGGTAGTCGTTGACAGAGTAATCATATTGTGAGAAACACCAGGCTTATGTAGTAACAGCTGTTGCAGTTATACATGCTGATATCCATTGGGAAAATGTGTTTGCTGCTATCATGGGTACACAATAAATGGAAGGTGCAATAAAGCACAAGCTAACATTTTGAAAATCCTTACAACTCTAGGAACTTTATTGCAGATTACAAGCACTTTGATCTCTGTCCAGTACTTAAGTCTTAATTATCAGACTAATTGCACAGACTATGTTCATTTTCAGTGGTAATCCTTTTGTGATTAGCTTCTGTGTTCAATAACTGACTTATCCTTTAATTAAAAGGACTATTAACCTTAAGGCTGCTGCTGCGGCTTGGGATTAAACCTATACAGAGTTAATATTTAATATCATTGTAAAAGCCTTTGGTGAAAGGTATAGAATGAAAATATAGCGATTCAGCCCTTTACCGTAACTGCTTTAAGAGATAGCTTCATTATGTATCAGTATAATGTATTTTACTTTAACATACTACTAGCTTGATCCATTAAGGACATGCAAGAATATGTATGCACTTTGAGCCCTTTTCTCATCTGCAGGCAGGGCATACTCACATTGCATATTTCCTAAGTCTTCCTATACAGTCATGATCAGTGGTTGATTTGCAACACAAAAAAAAAAAAAACACCACAAGAGTGAGCATTTAAGGTCCTGCTTTTTTCCAACATTAAGATATTTTTGTATTAAAGGACTGGGCAGTTCAATTTTTGCTTATCTGGCGGTGAGAAATTTATTTAGGAAAAGGGAAATGCTATGTGAAATGATGTGCTATGGAGGAAAAGGTTCTGCAGTTTTGCCCAGGGCCACTGCAATCCAACTGTTTGAAAGACTACGAAGCAAATCCAGAGTCATCAATGCCCAAGTGTGTAGACTCTGCCAAAAAGCCAGATGCTGCTATGGGAAGCATTATGTATCTTTTCTAGTTCAGCATCTGGGTCCTGCTATGAGCAGCCATGCCTAACGTCTGTCTGTGACTTAAGATTCTACTGCTGCATTAATAACAAGTTTTTTTGGTAAAATATATCTACAAAAAGTCCCTTCTACTCCCTCCCCCCCCACCATTTAGTCATTCAGATTGCTTCAAAAGCAAGCCGGGTGCAAAGTCCTAAAATCTACTCTCCGCGGTAGCCTCATTGACTCATGTGGTGGTGAGGTATCTGTTGCTAACTCCATATACATTTTTCTCTTTCTTCTGATTGTGGTGAAGGAACCTGACCAAACTAGACTTTTCAGAAACAATCTTCTTCACTGAAATTGTTTATTTTCTATACAGTTAATTTGGGATTAAGACTTAACTATCAGTTACTTGCCATTGATGAAGGCTAGTAACCAGCTGCTCAAAAGACTTAAAAATTGAAGAGGAAAATTCATTATCTTGTACCCATATTTAAGGCAGTGACAATACCCCTATCACTTCATTGGGGCTATTATCTCACTTTCAAAGAAAAAAAAAAATATCCTTCTTTTTATGTGCACCATTCTAGGAATTAGTATAAAGATGCAAGAGTTTCCTCCAGTATGTTACTTTTCTCATATTACTCAAATGATATATATAGTGAGGGTGACCCAGCCACACTCTTTCCTGAATGGAGTGGAGATAAAAGCAGCATTGTATTTGAAATCAATAGAAGTGACTTGTGGCCTGTGATGAGAGTGTCTGGCTCCAGAATTATTATCTGGTGTTAAGTGCTGACAATGCAATAGGATCTTTACAAGACATAAATACAGTAAGGGATCTCCAAAAGCCTAATGCTAGCCTGGGAAGCGAGTCTGGTCAGGCTGCCTATGCAGGGTGTGACGGAGAGACTCACACCCACACTTTCTGAAGACAGATGAAGAGCACAAACTGAAGCATCTCCTGTCAGATATAGAATGAAAGGCTGAAGTGCTCTGTGTTAGAATTTCCACATGTGCTATTCTAAGCACTTTAACCAACAGCAAATTTGACTGAGTTCAGAAAGTTGGGAGTGGACCAGGGATTTGGACACATTTTCTGAAAGTTACTGACTTTCATATATTGGGCGATTTGGGGACTACCTTGCATTTAACTACAGTACTCTGATGATTCTTGGTAATTCCCTGTTTGGTCTTACTAGTCTTGTTTGCAATAAGACTGTTGATATTTATTGTTGTTTGCATAGTCATAGCTAGCTAATTTTTAGCTGCCTGTTAAAAAAAAGAAATTGAAAACTCAAGGGGAATTGAGACTCCTGGAGTAGTCACATAATAGTTTGAGAACCAGGAACTGAATATGGAGGAGCTCTTTCCCTTTTCACTGACTGCAGAGAAAGATGAGCCTGCCTACATTAAAGCTGGTGTCTCTCCAAAAATCCCTTGCTCTGTCCCTCCCTGTATGTGCCAATTAATTTGAGCAGCTGCATGGAGCCACTTCGCAGAGAGGTGCCAACTCAGGCAGGGAGCCTATAGATTTCTTTTACTATCCGCAGGGAGACCTAGAAGCAGTAGGAAAACCATGACATAGCACAGTGGTATGAAGGCCATCACCTAGTCTGTAGTTTTAGTCATGTTTGACATTAGTGTGCTCCAGTAATTCAATTAGGATAAAAGAATCATGGATAGAAATGAGCACATCCGCTTCACTGAGAGACAGTCACGGATACCATTACGGATATGAAATGCTGCTGAAGATACCTGCTGCTGGAATTACCAAACCACAAGAGCAAAGAGATCTAGTATAGCCTCCAGCTACGCATATACAGATAAAGTACCAGAAAGCCTGCAGTCAGGGAAACAGATGCTGTTCTGCCACCTTTTTCTCATGATAAAGACATAGAGCACCAGGCTATCCAGTACAGCTCATTCAATCTCGCTAACACCACATGCATGATCCACAAGAGTGGTGGGAACACAGTGCAAAAGAATGCTACAGAAAATTCTGACAAAGCAAATGAGGATGATCCCAAATCATTATTCCCCTTAAAGTCACAATGATTATTGAATGACATGCCTTATTACTACATTGTGATCTTTCCAGGGCAATGGTTTTTTCTTATGTATTTGACTGTGCCCTCACTTCCTCCCTCAATCTGGGTCTCAAGGTAATAAAAACTATTATATTCTTGAGCATAAAGGAAAAGCCTCTTCTTACAGAAACTTTTACCTTTCGTGAATGATAAAAAGTGAACATTCTCAGAAGGTGTTATAAGACCACCACAAAAAAACATTGCAATGTTATTAAGAAAACTGAAATCTCCTTTTTCACTTACAGTTACCACAACACTGTGCCAATACCTGCTGCACTTGAGCAGCCCCTGGAATGACCCACTGCAGCCTAATCCTCACCTCATCTATTTCATAGTTATCTGCAACTTCTGATAATGCACAGAAAACAAATTTGTAAACAGAAAACAGCATCCAGTTTTGTTTTTCTTGGTTTTTTGTTTGTGTTTTTTGGGGGATGGTGGTGATAGGAATAGAAGCCAGAGAGGTTTGTTGGGCTGGCAGAAGACCTAAGACATACAACTCAAAATATCCTTTTCATTCCCATCATAGCCAGAGCGTGATTACACAAGTATTCATTTCTATGTGATCTCCCATATCTCTTACCTAGCTGATACCCATTTAACTATTTTACTCACTCTACAGCGCTATTCTAGTCATGCATAGTTATGTTTCCAAGACCCCAGTTCAGTATGGTACTAAGACCATGCTTAACTTTAAGCATGAGTGTGAATCTACTAAATAAGCTTTGCTACAGGCCTAATAATATTACTATACTGAGTCAAAACTAACGTCTCAGGAATATCAATGCATTTCAAATGATAGTGCAAGAACCCTGTATTCTTATGAGAACTTTAAAACCACCATGAAATACAGTTAAAGCATGTCAGTGCTTTCTATAAGAGTACAACTGAATAAAGGAATTAAAATGAGTGGCGAGGTTGTTGTGTGGAAGTAATTACTGAAATTCAGCTCAGAAAATATGACTAAGCTCCACATTTAAAACAGGAGATATTTATAGCAAGTGTACTATTTATCTATAGAAGTTAGTAAATATTGGCTTTTTAATAGCTTTAACTCCATGTTTTAATAGATGGTAATCAGACATTTTCATCTGGATGCTCCCACACTGAGAGAAGCTCCTGGGCAAACAGGAGCTTTTGCCCCTGACTGAATTCCGATTGCCAATTTTAGGTGGCTAGGATGTGGTCTTCTCGTCTGCACCAGAATAGATGTAGTAGCCTATCATGTTGTTCCTGCTGCTGCCAGCTCTTTGCTAATTTGTACAATGATAAGCACCTATTTCCATCGCTCCCGGTAATCTTGTCATTTTCATGATGTCATCAGCGCAAGTCAGAAGAGAAAAGGTCAGTGGTACAATGATGTACTGTATATAAAATGAGCCGTTAAAAGAAGAAAAATGGCGAGACATTTAAATGCCCAAGCTCGCCAAGGCACAGTAATAGCTATCCTGACCATCTCAGGATGTATTTATTATGAGATCCCCATCATAAGCGAACAACTTCCCCCCCCACTGTATTTTCCCACAGTGGTACAGCTTGTACTGCGCCAGGGAGCCTAGCTGTGCCCCGATAGACCAGTGGGAGTCTGGATAAACATACATTTAATGACAGCCGCTATGCATATTTACTGAATCTTTTGAGTGTCCCTTTTTCTGCCTTTTAATTTCTCTAGTGTCTATACTATAGGAATACATATTTAAATATGGTGTATAGATTTTTTACCACCTTCTATGTAAAAGAAAGAGAGTAATCAAAAGCACTGTAACAAAACCTTTGGGTGTGTCGTGGTTATAAAGAAAATTAACTCTATCCCAGCCAAAACCAGCACAGGGTGCCAGAAATGAAACAGGAAATAAAGTCAAAATTCAGACAAAACATGATGTTATCAAAACTTCTGAAATCAAGTTACGATGTTTATACATAATGGGGGGGATAAGGGGGGGGAGGGAGAAAATAGAAAGACAAGGAGCCGCAGTGAGAGTCTCCCACTAGGTAACCAGTGCTGTGTTACTGCTCAGCCTGCAGACAGACCTCGTGCGTAGGCACTACTCGAGGAGCCCTCCATTGCTCATGAGTTGCTCTGTTATCAGTGAAAGCAAAACCGGAGAAAAAATGATGGCAGGTGCCATCAGGAGATAACGAGCTGCAGGACTTCTGCTAAAACTGGAAAGCCAGGATTGAAGTAGACAAGCTGAAAGGTTGCTGTGTCCTTGGCTGCAGGGACAAGATGCACAGCTTGGCAGATCACAAAAATCTCGTGCAGAACAAGAGAAAAACCTCTTTGTCAGATCTTACATGTTGTTTAGGAACAGAGAGCTCAAGAAATTTCTAATATTACCGGCTACTTTTCCTTATCCTTTTCTCCAGCCTCCCTCTTTAGAATTATGACTCATGGCCTTTCAGCTACCTTCAGAGCACATCACCCTGCTCCACTTAGCCTGCACCTCTTTCCAAACTGACCAAATCAGCAGGACTTGGTATGCTTAGCATATACAGGCATATTATCAGCATTTTAAATTTGTGATAGTCGCAGTACTTTGTGGATTTCCATCTCTAGTGCTTACAAAACCAGTGATGAGATAAGGAGAATATGGGATTTAATTCCTCCCAAGTAAATATTAGACTCACTGATTCATTGCTACATTTTTATGAGATGCTTTTGCTGAAGTTAGGAAGTGAAAGAGTGAAAAGCACAGTGCTGTTCTACATAAGAACTGAGGTATGACCAGCAATATGCCATGGATAAGAGTGAACAGACGCCTGCTCTCATGGCTAATGGTGGGACAGCAAATAATACTGTCTGAAGACCATACTGTATTGGTTTCCTTATTTATCAGTGATCTTTGACCACAGGTGAGCACTGAGGTGGTAAAATGCACAGATGACTAAATTATTCAGCTCGGTAAAGACTAGGGAAGCTGTGAGGTTGAGAGGAACCCAACTAAACTAAATAACAGACGCGCAACAGCAGATAAAACTCAGCGCTGACCAATGGGAAGTAATGCACGCAGAAAAGAATACCCTGGGCTTCTCATCATTTAGCTCCCATCACTTAGAAGGGCTTGGGCATTGTCAGTGTGAATGCGCTGCTGAGAAGCTGACTCAGCATGAGAAAAGTTAAGGGACTTCCTCCAGGTGAGCTTTTTATCACACTGAAACTCTAGGTTTTGGTATCTCCTACAAGTTGGGTATTAGCACATGCAGCAACCAGTTCCTTTCAGCAACATGGTCCCTGTATTCTTCAAGTTAAATAAAGCCAGTTTCATACCACTGTTTGTATTGCACATCTATAATTTATTGTTTTCTTTTTAAAATGTGGGGAAAGTCATGTGATTTTTATGAAGACTACACCACCAGTCTATTTGTATTGTATTTTTAGAGACGTTGTATTGATTGAAAGACAATTGGCTAACCTGAGATGTAAACAATGACTGGCATTGGCCTTAACCCATGTGGTTAATATCACTGATTTGTCATGCTGAGCGATGTGGAAAGAGGAACAATTGGTTGTTGATTATTGAACAGCTCAACACAGGGCACATTTGGCATGTCAGATGAGAGGCTATTCTAATGAGCTAGAGCTGCTGCCAATTACTTAAGAGCCAGTGCCTCCTCTACAAGCTATTTTGTAGATCTTCAAGATGTTTAACTAAATTCCAGCTCAGTAACAAATTGCAAATAAAGTGGTTAGATTCGAGAATATATATTCCTTTAACATTGTCTCACGTGCATCTGCCTACTAATGGAACCCTTCATTCTCTGGTGATGACTAATTAATATATAGCACAGCAGTCAGTTTAAGAAATGTTACATTCTTTATATAGGCTGACAGACTTGTGTAATTAAAACATCCCCTTGTACTTATTATTTATTTATTGGATTCAGGAATTGTATCAGCCTTGAAAATTGTTAGAAGAATTAACTCTGGGAAGAGACATCTCTGATTGTGTGTGGCCCATTATAATGACACGGGTTTTTTTCAGGTCAAAGCTGTAGGCATTAGAGAGAATATGATAACCAGTAAGGTATAAATATTACATCCTTGACTGTGTCTCAGTGCTGAGCATGGTGATCGTAAATATCTGTAGTTCAGTATCAGACACAAATCCTGTTGTTTTTTTTTCCTGGATGTGAAATCAAATTCCTCTTTTTCCAGTAGCATAGACAATATCCATGCTTAGATCTTCTGTAGGCCTGTCTTAAAACAAAAAGTTTGGCCTCTGGCCAGGCCCATTCAGCGACTCAACTCCCTCTGCTTAGAGCGTACATAAGGATGTCTGATTTTGTGATGCAAACACATGACTGGGACTAACACCATTACCCTCACATATTTTCAGTCGCTGCTGATCAGGAATTATTTTAACCTGCAATTAACAACTAGCCAGCACATTTCCATTTCAAATATGATTAAGTCATTTAAAGCTGTATACAGGTTAATTTAGACTTTCTAAAGCATCTAGTCTGCTCATGTGAACATGGGACCCTTTGTGATAAAAACCTACATTATGTGCACAGATATCAATAAAAGAACGTGTTTTCCAGTTTCCCATGCATTTTGTTAGGTTAAAACAGGAGCTTGTGATAGTTACCATGGTACATATTAGTAATGTTAAAAAAGCAAAATCACATGATGATGTCTTTTTGATAGAAAAGATTAACAAGAAAATATAAATAATTAACCTTATATTGATGTGGGGACACATACCTTTTCTAAAAATGGGGCTATGAATGTTGTTTAGAATAGATATTTAAAGTTTTGACTATTTATTTAAATCTGGGTTTAACAGAATCAGGATGCTTCTCCTGGAAACTCTAGAAGTTCCTTTCTTTGTAGTTTTATTATGCTCTCTAGAAAGTCATAACAAAAAAAAGTCTTCATTTAATTTGAGATATTTCTTATCTGAAATCCTTCTTATAGTAGCTACATAGTTTTCACTTAAAAGGGTCAAAATCTGACTGTAAATTGAATATTGAATAAATGTGAGCTTTTGTGAGCCTGATGGGTCTAAACAGGCTCTGTGACCATGAAATTAAGGGTACTTCAGTATTATTTCTGCTCTGGGCACGTGGGCAAAAGAGCATGCTATGTGCTAACCTGCACAAAAATAGATATTGACTGCTTCCCTCCTTTGATCAAAGCAAACATATATTACTGAAAACCTATTTGAGTTAAACCTCACTGCAAATGCAAGTTATTTTTAGGTGCACTAACACCATAATTTATGGGTATTAAAATTAATCATTTTCTTCTACTTTTCCTCTAGATACATAGGAGATGAAAGGCTCTTTAAAAAAAAGGTGTTTGTAATAATTTGTTTGGGGTTCTGCAATTGAAGCACCTTTATATTTTTCCCGATGAAATATTTGCTGCCTCCAATCACCTGGGGAACATTACCTTGATGAAGCCACTGAAAAATGCTCCATCAGTCTCAAAGGGTTTTCCTAGCCTACTTTTCACCCTCTTCTTGCCAATTAAGCTGCCACATTATGTATGATAGTGAGGGTCACTTGTTTTTTCCAAGTGTTATTCTGAATTGGTGAAGATGACAGAAGCATACTGGTCTAGTGAATAATTAGAGTGGATCTTAAAGTCCCAAACCCCCACCTTGCACTGCCACATGCTAACTATTTTTAACGTCAGGTCCTGTCTTGTAGCAGGCTACATGCATTTTTGCCAGGAAAATCTACTGTGGTATTCTGCACTGCGTGTCTATATTTTATACTAAAAATCTACCAGATGGAATAACTAGAGAGATAATGTGGAAAAATATAAAACATTTGAAGAAAATAAATACGTAACGCAGAACTTACTTCCACAGAGTAAAACACAACATTGCTCTAGGACCACATAACATTAATTATACTGTATATATAAATATCTATAGGCAATCCTTCAGGTTTTGAATTTGCATACATCAGTTCATAAACACGGTAGAAAAAGCAATTCTTCTCAATGCTTTAAAACCAAGAAGTCCTATTCTAATAATCCTAAAGCAGTAGACTCCACCGCACTCAATGAGAGTTTTATACCTGATGGCGATTATTTATTTATTTATTATTTTAAAAAATAACCAGCCCAGAATTTCTGTACAGCTTTGCCACTGCACAACCTCAGAACAAACAGGAAGCACAGAAGGGAGCAGGAGCAGGATTTAGTAGTTTCCTACAGTGACAAACATTTATGGGTCTAAAACAGCCTTCCCAAAAGGGAGACAAGTATCTTAAATGTTCAGGATTAATCCACTGCCCAAGACATTTAACAAAAGGGCTTAAAGGGAAAATTACTTCAGCTCGGCTAGCTTTCCTCACATAGTTATTAAAAAATTTTACTGCAGCGGTGATCACCAGAAACAAAAGAGAAAATGGTACAGTAATGAAAGGCTGAGTAGTGACCTTTCTTCCTCCTTCCCCTCATCTTTCAAGTTGGGGCAACGATGCATCTTGTGACCAAGTTCCTTAATTGAGCTCTAATTCTGTACAGAGTGCGAGAACCAGAAGATTTGCAACATAGATCAAACTTCTAAAACAAAATAAATAATATTAGCCTTCAGAAAGTACTCAAGTGGCTTCTAGTCATCTTTTTCTTTTAAAACATAGCCACACGATTGTGTAACTTCCCCCAGCCTCACCCTATTCCTTGCTACACTCTCTTCCTTAACCTCAACTTCAGGTAAGTTCTTTTAGAACTGTTAATTAATCTCGGTTTACACAGCTCTGGCATAATAGGATCCCTTATACCGAGAGGGACACTGGACTGTTATCTCAAATGTAAGTAAATATCCATAATTTAATGGAGTTATTCCTCTGAAGTATGTGCAGCCTGTGATTTGTTAGCCAAGAGGCAAGCCCCATGTGCTAAGGCAGAGAACTACAGGTTCCACTTGTCGTATGCCCTAGGTCACCTTGAACTTCTAGCTACAAGAAAATGTCTTTTTCTCAACTCTACTGGAAATAGTGCTATTTGTTACTTGCAAAAGCAGCTGGAAAGTGGAGACCAGATGTCCCATTTCACAAACGGAGAGATGCTGGGCAGCTGATAGCAGAATCACAGCTTAGGCCACGGTCTATGCCTGTTTCAGGCTGCTGAGGGCTGCACTGACTCACCCAGCCCTGAAAAATCCTGTCAGCCTTAAGGGTATAGCATACCTTATGTTTGAGGGAGTTTTCCCTTTCCCCTAGAACATGAACATTTTTCGACTCAGCATCCTTCTAATAAGGACATTTCAGCATTGGTTTCTATGTGGGAGTTTGCCTTCTCTACCTAGGATTTCAGCTGGCAATTTTGTTTTTATTTGTTTCTCTCCTTCTTACTTCATATAATTTGAAAAAAATAAGGATGGCAACAATACAAAAACTGAGCGTAGGCAAAAAAAACCCCAGACAGCCAACCCACATCAATGTTTGTATACTGGTTCTTTAAGATATTCTGAAATGGCATAGTAAGGGCAGTAGCAAGCAGGTAACTTGGATATAATGTTTATTTTAGAGTTAGTGATAAATCACTGTGAGATAATAATGGGAGCATATGTCTCCAACAGCTTTTCAGAAAAGGTGTTCTATTCTAAATGTAAACTAGTGGACCAAAGAGATAGTGAAGATTTATTTCCTCTTTCCTGGCAGAAATAGATTTCTTTCCTTAGCATATTAATGATGATACATTAAAAATGTTTACAAAATACCATCACTTGAAATTACGAAATGAATGTAATTAAATTGCCTACAAGCCCTTAGGGCTGTGAACACCAGCTTAAGCATTAGTGAGACAGATTGCAAGCCAAGATTCTAGTTGTTTCTCTCATGCTGGGGAGAAATGGAAATAGCATTGCAACCGAGAGCCATACCACTGCATGAAACGTAACGCTGGAATACGGCAGAGAAGAAAATTCCCAGCAATAGCTAGCACCAACTTGAAATCCTGCCCATGTGAACAGGACTGCCAATTTGTATCTCTGACCAAGGTTATCCAGGAGAACATTCAATATCATCCATTTGCTAAGCAGCTTACTTGAAACTTGCTATGGTTAGACTGAAAATGGCTTGGGGGGGGGGCAGACCTAAAAGGGATCTTAGCTTGAAAAAGAAGTTTTCCTAAGGAATGGCATTATCCTCTTGGCAGATAGGTGTCCTGAGGACAGAACCAAGCTCTTCCAGCAGAAGGTGGCTGCGTGACCAGGCTAAAGTGTATATGCGTTTGCAGACTCTGGAGTCACCACTCTCTCGTGGCTCCTCTGGGTGCTCATGGTCACCAGTGTCAGACCCAGCTTCTCTACGAGCTGGTGTTCTGGGGATGACTGGTTCCCTCATTCCAAGTGACCTTTCTCTGTGCTAGAATATAAGGGGATACTCTATCCACTGCTTGTCAGATATGACTGCTTGTTAGCCATGGCTATAAATAATGGAAAAAGTGCTCCGGTCAACAAAGAATGGAAGGTGGAAAGAAAGTCAGCAGATGAGATGGGAATGGGGATGAATGTTTTCAAAACAGGATTTGACTGTTAAGACCTTATTAACAAGTCAACTCCATCATCTACAAAACAAAATCCTCCCATCCCCTTTACAGATTTGAGGAAGAGTATGCTCATCCATGTTAAAAACTCCTACTAGCCTTGGCAGAGCAGGTCACCTGGTGAGAGAGAGGGCACAGACCTCCAGTGGCCCTCTTGGTTTTAAGCTTCCAGCATTTCCAGACCTGCCTGGACCCAGACAGCATAAGCCCCTTGTGTCTTGTAGATGACGTTGAGTGGGAAAGTGAGAGCATCCTTCCGACTTCATGACAGCTTGGCACTCTGGACTTTTAACTGTTGCAGTCCCCCTCAGATCCAGAAGCCTGAGCAAGACCACATGCCTCACATTCAGTCTGGGTGTCTGTCAACTGTAGGCTCAGAAGCTGAAAATCCATGGAAATCAGGAGAGAGAAACTGTTTGTGCATGATGTATCTATTTCTGTACATATTAGAGAAAGAATTTCATCAACTGCACCAAATTTTTCTTTTGCATCTTACAGTATTTGATGTTTTAATCAAAGAAACATCTGGCAGAAACAGTCCCTGTGCTGCTTAATTTGTTAGATAGGATTACTTCTGTCCTTTTTCTTTCAGTTCTCACTTGAGCATCTATTATTGGCCACTGTCAAAGATAGGTTACTGAATTTGACAGTCATTCATTTGGCAGTTCGTGTATTTTTATTTTCCTCCCGCTCCCACCCACAGTGTTTTGGAGAACATCATTACAGAGAAAAGCTGTGAAACATTGTTTGCGTTCATCTTAAAATTAAGAAAAGAATTTTAAACTTGTATGTATGTATTCATACAAACATGCCCTATGTTAAGACATCTTTGCAGAACTGTACTGTAGACAATGTTCAGAGAATAGCTCATTTACTACAAAGTCTGAATTCAATTTTTCTAAACATATGTTGAAGAGAATTGTCTCGCAATTAACACAGTTGCATATGGCATATTCCTTCTCAGTTTGATGGTTATCTCAGCAACAGTGCAAGTGTTGAGTAACGCATTGAAGAAAAAATTTTCCACAAGAAAACACAAATCGCTGATCATAATTTCTCAATTTTTCCAGTTTGGGAACGATGCAGATTCCAAATGTGCTAGACATACATGCAGTTGAAGTCAAAAGCTCTGTAAAAAGAAGGGCAGGATATGCCAGGAACAGGAAGTCCCAAGTTTAATTTGAGGGTTTTTTTGCTATGTGTTTGTTGTGTTCTTCTTAGTAAGTCACTTAGTGTTTTCTTTGTACTCTCATGTATAAATTGATGAAAATAAAGCTTATGAACCTGTCCCTCAGAGGTATCTTGCAGCTTGAATAACTGATGCTCAAACAGTGCTTTAAACACAGAGCCTCAGTTTTTCCAAAGGTTTGCTTAGAGAAGAGTGCTCTGCATTTCCAAAGAAGAATGTTTCAAAGTGTCCAAAATTAATTGAGATTTAACCTTCCTTTTTCAGCTTGTCTATTTGCATGTATATATTTGCTTGTCTATTTGCAGTATAAAGGCAATTTCCAAGCTGAATACATTAACAACAGCAAGCTGTAATTCTGTAAAACCCCTATGGCAAACAATTCCTTCATTAAGCACTTGTCCCACTTCTTAGGAACATCCATCCCGTGGGATTGGGGTTCTGTGTAAAAATTATGTAAGATAATGTAATGAAAGATTCTGTTACATAGAGCATGTCCCAAAAGGGTCAGATTTGAATATGAATAAATCATCAGTAATAAGTTCTAATGCTATGAAATCCCTATGGCAATGATTCCTTACTCAGTTTGGGAGGTGAACATCAAGCAGACTGGCATGGACACACACAGCGAACAAAAGAAAAGCAAGAATAAAAGCACACAGAAAAGTTGTCTTGGTTCTTGGGAACCATCCATCCAGGGAAATTTGGGTTTCATGTAAAAGGTATGTAAGAAAATGTAATCAAATGTAATGTAACGGAGGATTCTATTATATGATACAGACTGGAAAAGGGTCAAATTTACAGTACATCGTCAACTTCCAATTTCATACACTAACTTCAGGTATATATGAGCAGCTAAGTACTGCAGGCACACACTCTAACCATGAAGGGTATAGATAGCTGCACAGGAGTTTCATCACGTACAGTAGGCTTTTCTATGCCCAGTGCTCATCAAGCAGGAAATGTCTTCCAGCGCATTGGAGAAGAGGTTGCAAGTGCCCCTTCCTCCCTCAGGCTGCAGGGGCTGTGCCCCCGGACTGCCTTCTCCCTGGGCAGGTATCACCCACCTACACCAATCTTGGTGTTTGACATTGTGCTTTGTCCAAGCCTGGATTATAAGCTAGATCTCCCTGGATACTTAACTGCCTCCCAAGCGTGGTCTGCTGGTGTCCACCAGGCACTCCCCGATTCCCTTTCGCACAGAATAAACTGTAGAAGCAACTGGAGAATTGCAATTAAAGGAAGGATGTGCATGTGACAAACGGAACAGCCATCTCCTCCTAGCCACATTAGGAGTTGGGATGAAAAGTTGGGCCTATTGTAAGTAAACACCACACCTAAAACCCCACCTTCTCGACTCAGAGCTTTCTACATCCATAATCAGAGGGGTTTTTTATAAGTTTGTGACAACTGCTGACATACGGAAGATGCATGACAGATTCTACATCCACCTGGACAGCATAGTTCCCATCTGAAATTATACTGTAAAGCAGAACATCCAAACAGAAGTATTGAATTTCATGTGTACAATTGCATACTAAGTCAGTATTACAGTTTCTGTGTTAGATATGCCACTATGGAAAGCCTGAAGACAAAAGATGAATATTTCACCAGACGGTGTCCACAGACAAATCAGTGGATCTGAAATGCTCTCCCAGAACCTGTGTCACCAGTGTCTTACCTTATGCCGCTCCTCCTGGATTCACAAGAAGTCCTTTCAGCATGTATCAGAGGATTGATCTAGCTTAGTGGTGAAGTCCAGAACTTTGGGCTACTTATTACCACCTTCCTGAAACATTTTTACATTTAATTAAAGACTGCCTCAAAACCTGGAGCTCTCCTTTTTACCAAGGGAGCCAGTTGTTGTACTGCGAGCAAGTCCCGAAGGTTTCTTTTCAATTAGCCCGGGCACTTGCCACAGCACTCCAAAAAGGATGGCTTTTGCTTGATAATGAATGCATCAGCCTACAGCTAGTGAAAACAGAGCTAGAGTAACACTAGTATTTAAAAGATTTCTCATGTAAACAGCAAAACTACAGGGTAAGGGCGTCACTTCGCTGCTTTATCAATTCAGTGTTTCCCTTTAATCATTGTTTAAAATCCATCTTACTTTTCTGTACCTTTGTGGATTGCAGGAGCACTACATGCTGTTAACAATGGCATTACATTTATTTTCTATGTCACAGCAATGGTTCCTCATCCCCTGATATTCTCTTAAAAGACACATTAGGGTGAGCAAATTTCTGTTATTTACACAGCTAACCTCAGTGTGACTATAGGAAACTAAAAAGAATAGAAAAGAGGATCAGATTACTAGTAAAAGTTAAAAAACAAACCCCCCCCCACCCTTACCAGTCTTAGTCCTTAGTAATTAAAGCATTTTCAGACTCTACCAGATGTGTTAGAAACACTTAAAAGCCCTTCCCAGATACCTGAGAAGCACACATTCTCTCTTCTGCAAACTCAGCCCTGCAGAAACTGAGCAGGGAAAACTCGGTATCACACCTCCTAACCACTGTTTTCTTTCTTCAGTAGGAGGAACAGTCACCCCACTAACTTCTCTTATATGAGCTTTTTGGGTTACTATTACCCATTTGGCCTTATTTCAAGGAAGAAATCAAGGTGCTGGGTCTGAATTCAGGTGGCAGCTCTTAACCTATAATTAAGAGGGTTCCTCCCAAGCCCAGGTTTTACTTCCATCTCCATGGAAATACTACAAAACCTCAATGCATCAGGTTTCAGAGAATGATCTCAAATACCCATGTTTGTTACCTGTACAAAGGCATGTGACAAACTTAGTACAGGCCCTGAATCTCAATCACTCTAAAACCAGAGACTGATACGCAAGTCCTAGTCTTCCTGCTCTACGCTGATAAGGTCATCTAGCTGACTGGGCCAGGAGAAAGCCACAACGTTATGGCCTCTGAGACAGGGCTGCAGAAACACTTTGTCTTAAACAGACTGGGAAAAGATATTAGTTTAGCTGCTCCAACATGGATAGAGATCCTCTTGCAGCAACACAAATTAAGCTGGTTTCAGATCAAACAGCTCTTCATTTCTGGGTCAGGGTCTTTCGAGGGAAGTCGGGACACCCACTCAGGGCACCGGCACCTGACTCTGCGCTTCCCCCAGGTGAGTAGTTTCCCGCAATTTGTGTTTCCCTGGCCATAGTGATTCAGCTTTGGCAGCTGTAGAGTTTCAGGACTCAACCCTAAAACCGTATGAAATATCTAGGGTAGCTCAGTCCAACATAGGCTGTCTCTTGTTAGAAGTCAATCCCTTTCCATCTCCATACATCAGGACACGTTCGGTCATCTCTTGTCCCCTCCAAGAAAGGCCAGTGGGCAGGTCTGGTCCAGGGCTCTCTGCAGCTCGGCTCCTCTGAGGCTCTGTTCTGCTTGGAAAGTCATGCTTATTTGTGCCTTGGAGTACCAGAGGTTAGACATGGCCTCTACCAAACGAGATGTGGAACCACCAGACAATCATTAGCTCCTGCTGACTATGGAAATATGCCATTTGGAGTAGAATAGCAGCAGTAGAAAATACTGAAAGCAGCTCATCTTAGAATAACCTTACTGTGGAGGTTAGGTGCTTTCCTGGGAAATATTTAGTTCCTGCGTGCCAACAAGGGAATCTAACTTAATCTCAAGCAAGAACTTTATATCTACTGGTTTATAGGATTAACAAAAAAGAGGCACTCCTCCTCCATTTTGTGAGCTTAAAATGAAAAACATGGCCAGTCAGAAGTATCAGAGTACTTAAAAGCGACCTGCAAAGTGTTTCAGTTCACCTGGAAAAGCTATTTTAAGAAATAAAATAATTTGCAAGAGCATAAAAAAGTACCCTATCCTGAGAGAGTGACATGAATTACAGTTATGGCACATCTATATCAAACTTTGAAGATTCCATACAGAGGATCTCTGTAAACAGGCGTGTGTATTTTGTGAACCTTTGGATATATATCTTTGATCAGAGTTGCATCTTTTTTCATTTTGTGTTCCAACGCTCCTCTGAGGCTACTCATGTACCATACTGGCTTGAAGGGTACATCTGTTCCTTCATTATGCTCTGCTCAGGTCTTTAAATACCTGGAGCAAACCCCAGACTCCAGATTTACCTGCTATTTTAATATAGCTGAACTATCTCTTCTCTACTTGGCAGTCAGTGTTATTGCACAGGCTGTATAGTTGAAGATCATAAATTTTTCTTTGTGCCCAATAAATGCGCTCTTTCAATAGGTTAATGTTTGTATCCTGCAATTATTTCAAACAGGTGGGCACTCTGACACTTGCCATTAGCCAGTCTGCAACACACAAATGTATTGATCAAGTCAAAGATGCACTTCTGACTTGCGCTAATCAATGTATCATTTCTCCAAGGGTTTTTACAGTGTAATGAGCAGGAAATATATATACCATTGCTAAGTTTCTCTCTCTTCTGGGAGCAACTGAGTGCACTTATAGAAGAGCTGATGTACTGATTCGCAGTAAAGTGAAATGACATCTCCAAATAAAATTTTAATCTTAAGTATGTATGTAAAGTTTTGAGGAAGACTGATGGGAAAACTTGCAAAGTTTGCAGAATTATAGCACCTAATATACAGCTGTGGAGCTACTGTGCAATTGTACTTTTTATTGTGAGTTTTCCAAAGTTAACTAGAGCTTCACCTGCTTTTAGACCCCCCCAAGGAAGCCAACTGATGCCACAGCATCCTCATTTGATGAGGAATTAGTAGCTTTTGTTCCCACTAAGCTGGAGCCAAACACATTCCTCGGTGTGTTCTTGGGCTTTTTGCTTTTGGAGGTGATTTTCTCAAACTTCGTATCAGTGGCTGATCTTTAATTTACCATGCTTCACCTTCAGCCTTGGAGTTGCTGCTCTGTGTTAGCAGTGTCAACAGTTAACGCAAGTCAGGCGTTTTCTGTTAGTCCAACATTATTTACAAAAATGAACAAATCAGTTCTCTGCACACAGTCATGAAATCAAAGCTTGCTGAAGGCTGGCATTGTAAACATATTGCATTCAAATTTACAGTTAAGATTGAAGATCTCTTTTTCACATGAGATTTGTTGAGCCACTCTCCACTGGATCTTTCATATTCAGAGAATAATACATCTTATCTCCAGGCAGTGGAGATTTGCCACTCTCAGTAAAGTTTGATGTGTTGTCTCTGATAAAGTAACTGATAAGGTGGCAGATAAAGGGCTTTAATAAGCTGCAGTTAGGATTCTGGGTCAGTGCAAACCAGTGTTGACCCCAGGGGAGGTCACGAAGAGTATTTGAGGTTACCTAAGGTTTACACAGCACAGCAAAAATGATGTAGAGGGAAAAAAATCCTCTGAAAACTTTTGTTTACAGTGAACTAGTTTACCTGAAATAGATGACAAAAAGTATACTGTGATCCCTCCAAAAGTATACAGATCCCTCCATACAGTTTTTACTGCATTCTCATAGTTATATTCTGCTCATAATGACAGGATGGGGATTCAATAACTCTCTCTCTTGTCTGGATCTCAAAGTGCATACACCAAATATGCATGTTTGGCTCTTACGTGTCTCTGAACCAAAGATAACCGAACCAGGCATTTTTATAAAGTCTTTTGATACCTGAACACTTATGCAAGCTTTATGTAAATATACAACTGAACACTGTCACCAGCTGACCCATTTCTCATTGCCTACTCTATTCAGGTGGCAAAACTCCTTCTGAGAGGCATAAAAGGAACCTAGGAATTCTTAATCTCAAAATTCAATGTGTAATCCACTGGCACAGCGTGTGTCATATATTTTAATGGCCAGTGTACATAGATATAAGTGTACAACTGCAAGCAGCTAATGAGTTTACTCTTTTAATGGAGGAAGTCTTGGCTGCTAATCTGAAGGTCGTGGGTTCAAACCCTACTGATGACCCAACTTAAATTGTTGTTTTATTAACTAAAGACTTAAATATGATTCATATAATTTAAGCTATTTAATCTTCTATTATAGAATGATTAAGATTCATCCATCTGTTCTATAATCAAAGATGTTAATAAAGTTATGAAGCTAATAGTGTAACAAGTGTTTTTGCTAATCCTAAATTGTTGGGATAGTTCTCATTGGGGAGCAGTGAGGGACACAGCAGGAGGAACAGTCCATCTCTATTAGGAATGATTAGTATAACTTTAAGCTATAATTACTTGGATAAATTCACACAGGAGACTGCTACCCAGCCATTAAGTATCCTTAAGAGGATGATCTTTTGTATCAAAAGGTCCAGCAGTTTTTCTGACAGTTGAGAAGTTTATCTCCACCAAGTGCCTGAAGGGTGACTCACGCATACAAAGTGCTTCAGATGGACAGCGGCCTTTTTTTTTAGTGGCTGACAATTAAAAAATAAAAGGATGATATATCATCTTTCTAAGCTTGTTCCTCTAAGGGGATACCCAGCAGTTAAACAGCATGAGGGTTTTACTCAGCTGAAGGCACCTTGTGCAGCCTATTATCTCCATAGTCTCCCTGGAGAATCAAGAACTTCTCTGGCTGTTTGGCATTGCCACTTCTTTAAATGAGCTAGAAGGAAACTGATGGAAAACACATGAAATCTCAGGGGAATGTCTTCTACCCCGGACCCTGAAAATCACAGTGTACAAAAGCCATTCTTAGGTGCCAGGAACAGGGTCTGGCAGCTCATGGGTATCTATCGATACAAACAGCAAAACAGGGATACTTCATCCTTCCTCATGGTAATGCATTCTCCTTCTCCAGTGCTGGTGTGCTCTCTTCTTCAGCCATTTCATGCCTGCAGATAGTTTGCCTAGGCATTCATGAAAAGTACACTGAGGTCTAGAAGTCAGGAAAGCCCTCTTTTCTCTGTAAAGATATGCAAATAGTGGATCCAAAAGGTAAAACTGGTATCTCAAGAACTGCATTTGTGAGACTGCGAGTCTGCAGAAAGTTAATACCACAGTGTGCAGAGGGAAGGCTTTTGACAATTTTTTCTGGATACTCAGTTTAGTGGTCAGTTTTGATTTCTGATAGGAGCTGAAGATGCACCCAAGGAAAAGGTGCTACTGCAATTTAGCCAAACTGTTAAGTGAAGAAAACACTGGAGAGGGCTTTGAAGCCAAGTCTCTGATACCACAAATAATCATGTCATTGTAACTGATCCACCTCAAAATCATGCATGTTCCCCACACTCTGCTTCCCTTTGGCAGAATGTTATTTAAAACTCAAGTTTCTGGTGAGTTGGATGGACCTTCTTCTAATTTTCCATTTAAATTTTAGATTCGCCTGAAATTGGTCTTTTTCTATTTAGCATCAATTTTTAAGTGGAATCTTCTTTCCCTCTGTTTTTATTTCTTTGCTATATGCAAAGCCAGTATCATATATCGTCCTCAGCTTTATTATTACTAGGCTAGACAAGCATTGTACACGTGGAGCATACCTATGTTCTGAAATACAATAATGTACAGAAACGCAAATGTTTACATCTTTACCAGATCTATTGCATTGGTGGCTTGGAGTTGTACGTGCTGGCTGATTAAAGGATGACTTTCCCTTCACCTGATGTTTCTGATGAAATTCCAGATTACAGCCACAGTTCTTCTTAATGTTGCATTTTGTTTTGTTAAATTTCAAACTTTTTCCCCCCTAAGTTCTGCCTATATAATATTCCAGACCTGTTCCAAACCATCCGTGCCTTCCAAATTTGCATCAGCTGCGCAGTTCATTAAGACATCTGTTTTGTGTCAAGGTAATCATGAAAACATTTTTTGAACTCCTTAGATTTGATCAGCCTTTGAACCAGTACCCTCTTTCCAATAACTTTCCCGTTCAGCTCAGCTAAATATGTATTGTTTAGCCAGTTTCTTGCTCATCTTATTCTTTTGCCAATGCTCTGTTAACTAACATTTACATGAGACACTTTACCGTAACCTTAACTGAACTGCTAGTTCAAGACATTTTACTCACAGTCCCACATTCGATTTTTCAGGCTTTTTACCTTCAGGGTTCTCAATTTTTCTTAAGACTGTATTCTACTTCTTGTGCATTAGCAACTGCAACTGGAGGAGAGTGAAAGGCCAACAAAAGCATGCTCATCTGAAAAAAAAAAGGAGGAGAAGAAAAAGGAAGGAGATATTTATTGTTTCTTCAAAATTCTGAAAGTTTTTAGAACTTAATTCAAATTGGAATGCTCAAAGTAGAACTGTACAAATAAGCAATAAGGGTAACAATAAAGATAAGAAATGAAGACATGTAAAATATAAATATTAAGTATAGAGTCACCTAGAAGCTTCTCCAGTGTCTTTCCAAGCTTGCTGCCCTCCGGCAGCTTAAAGAATCCGTTCACATCCTTATAGTCTTCATTCAGTTTCAACTTTTTATTCAATTTTCCTGAGAAAGAACTGAACAGAAACCAACCCAGGACTACAGTTAGTTTTGACATCTTATTCACTCAGTAGTGAGATAACTTTCAAAGACAAAATATCTGTTTTAGTTTTCCTTCTGAATTGTAAGCTTTGTGGGTTTTTTCCTTCTTACCTCCTTTCCTGTTTGCAAGCTGCATCCATTACTGCCACAAAGAAGGTTTATCTCATGAGCAAAGAATCAACGCTCAAAGGGAAATAAAGGGGAATTTTTTTCTATCCTTTTCCACCAACTGTGGAATCAGCAAGTGGACCTTACTTTATTTTATCACAAAATCAAATATATTTAGAATTCTATACTTACGTTAGTTTACATCTTAAGTCACTTATTCTGGTAACTGTTTTTTTACATTTGAAAAGCACCTCTAAGTTGCAAGGTTCCACATACAACTGTTAAAATGAAGCCTCTCTATTTGTAAGCAAGTAAACCCAGATAATTGCAATATAAGCAAAATGTCAGCCACTTTCTCCTGCCCCACAATAAACAGCAAGTGCTCAGATCCGCATATGCATCAGAGAAACAAACATGCATGGATTGAAGTGAATGCAATATAAAGAGTAATGAGACACATAGTTCAGATTAAGCAAAGATGCCGCTGTGGTACAGTGTTGTCTCTACTGCCTTGACTGCTATAGAAAGAAAAACACTTGCTTAAGAGGGAAAGGTGGTATACGCCAGAAAACTGCAAAGCCTTCCTGCTCCTCCTCTGCAAGCAGGTGGATATGTTTACCACTAGGTCTATACACAAAATCTGGCATAAATGGTCTCTGTGGTTAGATGCTGTTGTTTCAGCAAAACTGAGGTTTGTAACACACTACCTCAGGTCCAACTCATCGCTTTCTCTCCTAGCAGAAGTAGCCTGATATGGGAGCGTACCCTGCATTCTGGATCACCATTGCTAAAGCTTTCTAATGTCTTAATTCTTAACCTCATTGCAAAAATCATGAAATGTCAAGTGTTCCCTGGATCTCTGTGCACTGAGTTACAGTCTGGATCAGAGCCTTAATCCAGAAGAAGATAAGTAGTCTCATTGCAACTCTGTTCAGACAGCATGAGATTGAGGCCTTTTGTTGCAGCCCTCCCATAAAACATGAAAATAAATGGAGCAGTTTATTCTGCAAAGGTCCTTGAATCCCCAGAACTTTCTGCATGATCCCCGGGTACGCATCACACCTACTCCCCGCTGTGATGTTCCAGAAGTTGTTCTGTCCTTCAGCCCTAAAGGTTTGGGCTGAGCTGGAGCAGTTAAGGCTCACCGTCCTTTTCAGTGAGTCAGCCAATGTGGCAACTTACTACCTGCCTAAAAAGCCAACCAGTAGGCCACACTGCCTATATATTGACACACCAGAGTACTGTGGCCTCCTAAAGACCATATCACACTCTTAACAGTGATTAGGAATATTTGATTAGTTGTAAACTTGAGGTTCACAAAACAGTTAATGGTAGATATTGGTAGTACTAAACCTATTTTCATTTCTTCATTTCATCTTTCAGCAGAAAGACTTCCCATTGCAGTGCATTACAATATGGGAAATAAAAATAATTCCTCTATCAAGACAGCTGCATAAATATGTCAGAGCCACAGTGAACAGGAAAAATTGCTAATCAGCTCACATTATAAAAACTAAATATTATACCAAACCACTGAACACTTTGCAGAGTTTTCACTTTATTTCACAAAGAGATTAACTGGATTCAAGGTGGGCTTGCAGACAGGCTATTGTAAATTGGACCAGAAATCATCAGCCACCTACAGTCTGAATTTGACCCCATTATATTAAACAAAGAGCCCTGAGAAATAATTGAGCTGGGAGCTGCACAACAGCCTAAACCCCTGCTGGCTGACAGTGTCCAGCAGAGAACAAATGAACCCACTACTAATGGTAGTCAACAGCTTCTTCAGAGAACTGAATTTAGCAACCCCTAAAATAAAAACGGTATTCTGCCTGGTCCTTAAGCAACCAACATGACCTAGAAACTGGCCAAATTCTCAGCTACTGCAGATTGTTACAGCTCTTCTGAAAACAAAAGATCAATGAGAATTTAGATCCAGTTCTTGTCAGCTTCTCCTTGCCAAACTGAGCATGTGAAAAGAGTAACAAACAAGCTCCAACATTATTCGGTGCATAGGACCCTGCTTACTCATGTAGGCATTATAGATGGCATGATCTCTCGGCGGTCTGGGTGCAAAGACAGAGTCCGCAGAAGATGCATGATTATCGTACGTCACCATGCACGCGGGGTGACTGAAGAGGTGTGCTCCTCCCCAGGTGAACAGGGAAAGTCCCTCATGTGCCAATAGCTCATCAGAAAACACTGTCACAGGCTCTGAATTCGGTCCTTCCCCAGTGACGGCAGCTGTCTGAGCGATGGAGGCAGGATCAGGTTTTTTCACTTTTGCATTTTTAACATAGTGGAGCATTAAGTAGCTCCTGCTCTAGAATAAATGGTGTGGATCCAGTGCTGTGTGTTTCGCAGGCATAACAAGGAGTACTGTGACTCTACAAACACAGAAGTGTTGATGGCTTTCTGGCAGTGGTCACTGCTATCAGCTATGGCTGCTGACATTCACGCTGCAAGTTAAGGGAATAAAAACAAGCTTCCTACCTAAATTAGTTGGGATACAAAGCCCAGCTGCTATGCGGAGAAGAGAGAATTAAATAAACAATACCCCACTTAAACTCCCCAGCACACCATGATTTCTCTCTGAACGTGGCACCTTTCAGAAAAATGCTTCCATTCTTTTGCAGAAGTCAAGATAGGAGGTAATTAAACCTGCATCTGAAGGGGATGCCCCATGCCAGGCCTGACCCTGCTGCTCCTGTAGTGCTCAGGCAGCTGCCCCAGGGGCTGCCTTCTGCTGAGCTGTTGGCTCGAGAGGGAGCAAACTCCTCTGTCTAGTCAGATGCCATGGAGGGGAGAAGGTCCTCCTTTCCCACCCAGAGCAGTTTCAAGCTTCACTCATTCCTCCACAGGGCCTTGAGCTGTAGGGCTTGTCCTCAGCAGGGTTTATACTGGGGAAGTGGGTGGGCAGCACAGAAATCTTAGCTAATCTGTGAAAAGCTGGGAGAGTCTTGCATTTTGCAAGGAACTCTTTTTGTATTTAAAGTTTAACGGTGAAAATTCTTTCCTTGACAAATTGATCAGTTAAGGTCTTCTCGGGTTCTTCCACGTGCCCTTCTGAGTACTGGAACTTGCGATGTAGCTCTGCATTTCAGCACAGTCTGACGCAGAGACAGTATATCATCTACAGCATGCACGTAGGGTACACCGATAATTCTGGTACCACATAGCAGGTCAGTCTGATTAGGACTCTCTTGCCATACACTGTGTTTTGTCTTTTTTCTGCAACTGATCAGGGAATCTCAGAATTAATTAAATCTCTTGATGTACTTAGACAGCTTGTGGAATAAGTGGTAAGACATTAGAGACATGGAATTTGTTCATTTAATTTCATCTCTGTAACCTGAGCTCCAATTTAATGCTGTGTCTTCTACCCTCTTGAAGATTAATTACTGCACCAGTTAGCAAGTCATCTCACCTTCTTTCATTTGTGAAGAGTGTAAGTCAGTAGAAATGTAACTCTGGTATGACTCTGGCTTTGTACATGACTGGTGAAAATTCAGTTAAAGATTTAACAGTTAAATATATTTAGCACTACAACACTCTTTTCTTAAAACCATCTCTAGGGCCAACTCAAGCAAGGTGATGTTACAGGTGAAGGAATACAACTAACATTTAAATTCTGCCTCCAGTTGTCTCAGCATAGACACAGACGCCCTCACTCCCAACTCCCAGTGTCAGAGGAGTTTTCTGGATTTGCACTTGTGTGAGGGAACAGATGATAATTTTTTTTTTTTTTTTTAACATATCAGGGCATTATAGGAATGACAGCCTTAATGTTGGCAGGAGCATCGCAGAACTGATTTTGCTATTATAGCATGCGAGTCTCTCCTGGCTCTGCAGTGGTCTGATGACCCTCGTGCATGAGCAGCTCTGAGCTACAGGGTACCAAAGCATCCTGTTTGCAGATACCTCTGCTCTGGACCCTTCATCTGTCTAAATAAGACGAGGTACACAAAGAACTTAATGAGACACCATGTTCTGGTAGCTCTGCCATGAGGAGGCTCCAGTGCAAGACGACCAGCTGGCAGCAGGTTCACGCTTGTGCCAGAAATACAATTCTGGCAGCGAAAGAAAGCACAACAACTTGAAAACATAACGAGTAGAGACATAGGAAAGCAAAGCCATATAGACACCCGCTTCAGCTTAAGAATGACATGTTCAAGAGGCTTTAGGTTGCTGGAGAGTAACTTCTTTCAAAAGTTAGTGGCCAGAAGAATATTAAATTTCTCAGACACTGAGCCAAGCATATTTTGCTGTCAAAATGAAATCAATTAATTCCCATCCATTTTCAGAAGTCCATAATAGGTGCAAATCTACCCTTAAACACAGCTGAGGTTTTAGATAGTCTTGGAGTATAGCTAGCTTTATAGATAACCACTCCTTGTAATCTTGACGCTTAACATAATTATACATAATACAAAAAAACCTCTCGAAAACTGTCCTTCCTTATGTGCCGAAACCTGCCCCAGCCCTGGTGGGCGCTTGCCAATGAAACACTCACCCATCCCTACGATCACTGTAGTTCTTAGCATTACTGTTAATATTGTCATTGCTTCTTGCAGTGCCCCCTAACCTTATCATTCTGCATAAAGGCATCAACATTCCCATCCTCGGTATCCTAAATACGGTACTGACACAGTCTTTTCACAACATGGACACCAGTGATTCTTTCCTAGAAGCCCTTGTCCCAGGAAGGCCAAAGGTGGCTTCTCGATTTATGCCCTTAGGGTTAATGGATTTTTCCAATGGATTTTTTCCCCCAGGATCCAATCTCTGCATTGTTTCTCCATACAGCTCCTAAAGAACTGCTTACAGCACCATCAAGAACCATAGCGGTTGCCTCCAGGAATACTCTGAAGACTAGTATTTGTTTTCTTAAGTTTCTTTTACGTTTCTTCAGTTATACACCCTAGAAATGCATCCAAGCGCAAGCATCGCTGTCTGCTTTAGCAGGGCACCAGGTTGCCTGTTACAGACAACATGCAACAAGTCTTGCATTAATTCAGACGTCCATCCCTTATCTTGACATCTGAAAATGGCACCTTCTGGCAGCTTCCCCTTTGGTATTGTCTTTCTTCTAAGGATGATGTATAGTGGCAATTTTGCTTTATCTGCTAAGACCACCAGCAAAGTGGCAATCCTGTTTTTTCATTGGCAGTATTTTTGATAAGTGATTTGGGCTTTTTTATTGCACGGTAATATGATGTCTGAAAAACCCAATGCATGTCTAAAGAAAAAAAGGGAGGTTTGATTTGTGTTGCCTGTGTGCATTAGTAAACATTTGTGAATTTTATCTATTGCTGCATAGTGTTGAAATTCTACTGTTTTTTCATATAGTAAAAACAGATTTTATCCCAGTGTTGTTACATCTAACATCTTGAGCCTGAGTATTACATCATTTATACATGTCAAAAAAATGCTGGGTTTGACTTTCAGTTCAGCAAGATCTGTGGCTGTGAAGAAATTTTTAATTGTGATGGGAACCCTGAAACTAAGAAGAAATTTTTGTTAGAAATTTCCTAGTCTGAATAACCCATTCTGAATTTCACTATTAGTCGAATCATATTTTTCTTCTTTCTATAAAACCTATAGAAAGACACAGTCATGAATCTACTAAGAAGTTTTTGTATTTCTCATACCATGATGCATAAGGATTCCAAAGCATCTTCAAAAGGCAGGAATCTACTACTAAAAGTATCCAGTAGCAACGGTAATTGAGATGTTTTAGAGACTAGGGAGGAAATTACATATATATTATATAATGTAAACTATATTATATATAAGCTAGGAGTAAGTAAGCAGTAGAAAAAGTTCATTCTGTCCTCAGCTTTGAAGGAGCCAGTGGCTCAGAGCAGCTGCTTTGGCTGCTTTTGTTTTCATCTTGAAGAGGAGGAGCAGGAGAGCGGCAGCTCTCGGAGCTTCCCCTCCCTGGGGTACGTGGTAGAGGCTATAATTAGGCAACATCACTAGTGAATGGCTATACTGGAGTAGCTAAGGAAGATGCCTGTCATTGCTCACCATCTTAATAATGCACCTTCTTATTTCATCTTTTCTAACATCTGCCCATTACTGTAAATCTATGCGTTCAAATGAAAAAAAAATCCAGTAACATAAAATCTCATCTAATGATGAAACTGATAAAACATTTGATTTTCCCAGTGCTGACATCCTCAAAACTGGGGTACAAGTCTTCTCCCTCAGTATCCAGCATCCTGGTGTATTCCTTCACAGTGCTAAGAGATGAAGAGACTAACAGATCTTCCCCCTTGAATGACATAGCCCAGTTTAGGAGCTAGAAACGCAGGGATCTGTGTGGAAGGCCTGTCTTCTGGTGACCAAAACAGCTCATGAACATTTTCTGACGTGAACAAATTAGTGGGGGGGAGCGCAGGAGTCTGTACCTTGTTGGAATTACAGGAGTTTGTAGCTCTTAATCTTGCACCACGTGAGGGTCCTTCAGCTGCCTTGCTTTCCAGAGACACCTATTTTGTGCTATTACACAAAAAGTGACACTAAACACATGCAGTAGAAGAATGGGGTTGTACTGTGCTCTGTGAAGCTTTGTGGATGCAGCAATCCCTTTCGCAATAAACAGCCTTCCCGGACACACCTGAAGTGCGTTATGAGAGCAAGCTGCGTAGCAGCAGATAAGTTAAATATGTCTGCCTGCACGCGTGCCTGTGGCTTTCCTGGGATGCACGCCTGGTAACACATGGTGGGAGAGATGCTACTCTGGCTTGTGGCAGAGGGACACGAGTGATTTGGAGCAGATCCACAGATGTGTCCTTGCAGTGCCAAAGCACCTCCTGGCTACCTTGGGATCTGCACCAGAACACCACGGGCTTTCACCGGTGACAATCCACCGCACCTCGTTTCTCCTGCCTTCTTCATTGTACTCTTTCCCTGTTGTAAATGCAAAGCAGCTCCAGGTACCTTGCCCATTAGTTGAAGACGACGAGTAAATGCCCTTCCTTAATGGAAGAGTGCCAACAAAAACACAGGCAGCTGACAGCCTTACCCAGCCCACGTCTCTCGTTAGTCTGTCTACCCTGTTGCTGATGCAAACGGAGCAAACACTTAGGGTATGCTGAAAAAGTCACCACTAAAGTGTTACAAAAAGGTTTTTCCTTTTCAGTCATCAGAGGGGATCTTTGGATTTTAAGCCTCTAAAGAAAATGGGAAATTATCTTTCCGAATTTATGTATAATGGTAAATGCTGATCTACAGACACTGATAAGTTTAAGCTTTTGATAAAAGAAGCTCTCACCTCCCATCATCACACATTATTATGCCACATGATCTCCCTCTGGTCTGCAGCGTCCCCCTCGAGCTGAGGCAGAGAAGGTGATTTTAATTCTTCCTTTTCCTAAGGGAAAAAAAAAAGAAAATCACACCTCTCCCCCCAGTCAGCACTACATCCTTGCCTCTCCCCGGCTTGACAGCTCCTTTGCTTCTTGCTTTGGTGCAAGGCTAACTAATGATATTTTCTTCCCCAGGCTAAAAGGATTGATACAGTTTCATCCAAGGGTCTTGCCTGGTCTTTCTTACATCAAGACAAAGAGGGAAACAGTAGTTAGTTACAGGGGCCAAAGTAGAAATCCGTGTTTAGTCACCATATTAAGTTGTCCATGTTTCTTTGTCCATGGCTTCATCTTTCAGGCCCGGTAGTCCCCAGGGATTTTTCAGAGCTTACCTCTCTGAGACTGTTCTACCAGACATCTTCTTACAGTGCCTTTCACTTGAATTTGTGACCCAAAAGACACTACTTACAGTCTTGACTTATTTCTTTGGATGAGTAGGAGTGACTCTGCCAGAAAAATAATCTTGATAAATATTTTTTTATCTTCCTGGCTTTTCATTCCAATAAAGAATTGAAAAAATCTGAAATGTCTGAATTTTCCACAAAATGGAAATTCTGGCTCTCCCCTGGCACTCTAAATGAGCATTAAGACTCACCTTCCTACCAGCAAAGTGGCTTCTGATTTTTCTCTTTAAACGTACAATTTTGTGTCACTTATAAGCTGGTAATAATCAGAAGGTATCTGCATTAGGCATGAGCACACCTGCCTTTTTGGAAAGTTCATATTTTGATACGGATCCAAACTTTGCACCTGAGGCCCACAGCTAGTGGGTGTGAGCAGCTTTTGGAAAATAAAGCTGTGCCATAATGATGACCATCAAATTAGATTATCCTGGAAATTGTAGCAGCGATGACTTCAGCTCGTTTAGAGACGTGAGGTCCTCAAGTATAGACAAAAGCTAATGCTGGGGGAAGTCATCCAGCCCTACTAGAGCTGAGTAAAGGCAGAGCGCTTGCTGGGGTCCCAGCCCCGGAGCTGAGGTCATTGGGAAAGTCGATTTTACTAACGGTGTTACACCCCTGCCAGCCTGCACGCCTGACATAGAGGTGAGGGGGTAGCCAAGCCGCCTAGTATGGTAAAAGCAGACGCTAGCAGAGAGATGCAGAGGGGATGCTGCAAAAGCTGCGAATAGCAGATGATGTGAGCTGGGTGGGAGCCCCATCCCACCCCAGCAGACACGTGAGGCACCGCTCTGAAAAGCTGGAACCACGCTACAGGATACACCCTGCAAATGGCTGGTCCATCTTGTCCTCCAGGCAATAAGCCCATTTCCCCACACGTTTCAGGCTCAAATTCATCCGATTGTGGGAGAAAGCGCATGCCAGTTGCGGTGGAGGCTTTGCCGTCAGGACCGCAGTACCACTTGTAGGAGAGCACTGGTTAGTATCGGGGAAGGGGTCCAGCATGCCACCTTACAATGGCAATACTGTATGTATGTGGTACGTCTTTAGGTAATTATGGTTGAGAACCATTTGTATTTTAATAAGGGAATGGCTACACAAGTTGGCACAATGGGAGTTTTGCCTGAAGTCGGAGTGACTGAAGGTCCTCGGAGCGTGTGGCGTGCTTCGCCCCACGGCCAAAGCTCAGGGGAATTAAACCGCTCGCAGTTAACAGGTACAGTTGTGAAAGCTCTCGGGCGCCTTTTTTCCTGCAAACAAATATGCCTCCCCTCCTTCCACTTAGGCAATGCAGCGCATGGTTGTTTTTATTATGGTTCTGCCACTTCACACAGTCCAGTTTTATTTCAATAATAAAAATATAGAAATATAATTAGCATCTTTGTTTTAAGGCACTGAGTTTTTAAATTACCACGTGTGACAACTGTTATGGCAGTGAAATCGTTAAAATCATGTAAATGCTTAAACCATGTAGGCCTGGGAGATTATAGTTTCATTAGAGAAAAGGCTATAAAGTTAGACCTAGGTAATTACCTTTCCCATTAATGCTCGAAAATTCTTTGCTCCACTGAGAAGTGATTGTGGTGCATCATGCCTTCTGTGCTTTTACATTCAAACTGCAGGAGCCTTTATTTCATCAGCACAAACTGCAAGGAAACAGCGGCAGCCTTCCAGGTGTACTTTGCAAATTGGGGTTTAAATGTGGAACACATCAAATTAAAATTCAATATTAATTATTTTGTCTTGCTAGGAGCCTGAGTAGTTTAAAGCAGCAAGGGTAATTGTCTAACTCATTGTATGTGTCTACAGCGAACTTAATCATTATGTCAGCTTCCTAATAAAAGGTTATTATAGAAACAAAGATCCCAATTTTACATATGGTAGGCAAGGGAGAATTCGAAGAGCTAGTCTCCAAGGTAGACTTGAGGTTCTTGACAAATGATGCCCATGCTGTGATCAGATACTTAACAAGAAATCTCGTTATTAACTAGGCCTGTACAGATAATTAGCACTTGAGCTTCAAATTTTAAATCTGGCTTGAGATGTATAATTTATCAAAAGCCCTAGCTCGCTGTCAAAGTCCTATAATAAGGCAGCGTTATTGATGAATTGAGATTAAGAGCAGATTGAAGAGAAAATTAGGCCACTGGTTAGTCTGAAAGGTCTGATTTCAATATTTGCAGTACTAATTTGGTATTATTTTGGTAAATGGATGTGGTCCCCAAGTGCTGCATAGTATAAAAGAATAAACTGTCTGTCATTATTCTAACGAAATAAGTATTGTTTACTGTGTGCCGAATTTTGCAGCACTAGCAGTCTGGTTAATAAGCCTCTTTACAGGATGAGTGTACCTGTTTTTATTGCATTAATTTATTATAACACATAGAGAACGACGGCCTTTTATTCAGGGTTAGAAAATGTAGCTTCTTTACGTTAAAAATTGTATTACATTAGACTAATGATGATCGAGTATACCAATCCCTGATTTAGCTGTTTCATTTATATCTTTGAATTGTCTTTCAAGCATTCTTTACACTGGAATGCAGATAAGTAGCATTTTGTATATTCAAGCTACATAAAGGGAGCGATCTTTTTTTAATGACCGCCGGTAGCACTTCATTGGCAAGTAGTTCCAAGAAAAAAAAATGAAAGAGGGACTGTATGCAATCTATCTACAGTCAACTGCAGCTGCGAAGGTGTTAGATACACATTCATGACTCTTAGTATGCTAAATCTTTTTGATACACATAACAAAATGACATTTAGGGCAATATCTGATTTCCAGAATCATGTTAGGTAAAACATAAGGTTGGGACAAATTCTGTTTGTTTTTTTCGGGGTTTAATTCTTAGCCCAAGCACTCAGATTGTATCAAAAAGGCACTATGCTTTACCGTATATCCTGTCAAATATATATCAAATGCAACCGCGTAGCATTGTATATCTCTCATATATCACATCAATATCCCCCAGCAAAATAATAATGTCAGTCGCTGCCTGTTTCCAGGAAACTTTGCACTGACGATCCCTTGTAACCCGTTATTGGCAGCAGCTCCTTTCCTCTCAGTTTCCAGCTGTCCAGCGGGGTCTGCCAAGTCACAGCAGGACCTGAGGAGTGTTTGTATTCGACTGTGGCACCGAGCTTTATGGAGATTTGCCTTGTATATTGTGCACTTGCAGACAAGCGGGATTTCCAGGACCCAGCGGGGGCTCCCCGGTGTTTATGCTGAGGTGGTTAGCTAGTTGGCAAATTGCTTTGGGCCAGAAACGTGTGACAGAGGAAAATGTATTGCATTAGCTTTTCTATCAATAACATCTTAACGCTGACTTATAAGACAATTGCTTTCATGCTGATCTGGCCTCCTAATTTTAATTTTAGGATTGATTGAATTTTGCAATCAGGAGTCTTTGGCGATACTGGAAAGAAAAGCCTTTTCTTCCCTCCTTAGAAATAATGTGCTGTTAAAAATATGAGCAACAAAATATAAACAACTTCAACCACTCTAATAAGCCACTGTCGAATACGTGTTTACGCTGATTTGGAAAACATCTAATCCTTTTGATATATACATTGTTATAATTTTAAGAAGACTTAAAATAATTCATTCTTTTAGATTTTACTCTGCTGTGGATAGTGGGGTAGCAGTTTGCAGGACCACCTGAGTCTTGCAGGAGTTTTAGTAGATTTGTAAGAGATCCAAAAGAGGAGGGTACTGCAATTCTCAGCAGGCAGAAATGCTAATTTATACTTTTGTGGGGGCTTTCATTCAGTCACTTCCAAGTATTACTCACACATTATGAACTGATCCGGATCTTGTTTATGCTGAATGTACTTCTGCTGTGCATTAGTGCAATTTGAGATCGGGGAACACTCCTAGTTGAATTAAGAGATCAGAGTAAGAGATAAATCTGAGGAACTTTAAGGGTCATTTAAGATAAAAGTAATCAATAAGCCATAGTTTAACTTTATTTAGAAAATAATTTAGGAAGTATTTTATATCTTTAAATGACATTTTCAAGTGTACTCAAAGCTAAAAAATATTTAGATATTTCAGAATTTGGGAGAGAAATGAATATGTATAGGCCAAACAGAAGCATGGGGCACATCACAAGGCTCTGTCAATTTAGGACACTTTGGAACTCCTCAGATAAGGCTGCTTTCTAATAAGCTTAGCTACCCAATCGCCGACTTTGAAGTCCTTTCACATGAAATGTTCCCACAGCTTGTAAGGGGAGCTGTGCACACAAAAGACCAGCAGTAGAACACATGTTTCTATATTTGATTGTATTCATATAGCAAATCTAATAATGCTAGAACACTTTTCATGAGTTGAGGTAAGAAATAACAGCTACCAGTGATGACCGTGAAAAAGAAAAGAATGGAAATGCATATTATATAATACTGGGCATCTTACACTGCCTTATTAAAAACAAATGGGTTTGGTACTTAGGTGGTTTGTACAGTCATTCCTACATTCCTTTTTTAAGTGATGTGGTAGTGCTGGTGTAACTGACCACATGTGGGCTATATGAATAACACAGAAGAGAAGCAGGCTTGAGGATTCCTATTGATATAATTACAAATACCTACTACTTAGTCCAGTGCGGGATAATAACATAGGATTTTGCCAAGATACATTCCTTCAGCTAGCCCAGATCCCTTCCAATGCTATAGATACTATTGTCATCTGTATGCTTTCGATGAGCTGAGTTATAAAATTCCAGGAGGAGGATTTCCTGCATTAGATACCGCTAGAAGAAAGGCAAAGTTGTGCCTCTACTCAGCGTGTTCCCCCACCGGTTGTAAAAACATTAACTTGGCGTTACGAGTTCAGAACCGGCGTACAAGAGCAGAGGCTCGACCGCTGCACTGCGGGAAGGCTGGGCGTACACCTGAAAAAAATGAAACGTTTTTGAGGAGAAACCTGGATGCTCTCCGCTGTGTATTTCGGCGTGGCTCCCGTTTGGGACGCTCCCCGCCGCGGCCCGCAGCCCTGCCCCTGCCCGCGGCGGGCGGAGCGGCCCCGGCTCCCGTCGCCCTTGCGCCCGGCCGCCGACAGGGGTCTCCAGCGCACCGCGGAACCGCCCGCCCGCCCGCCCGCCGCGGGGCCGGCCTGGGGCCGGCCTGGGGCCGGGGCTGGGGCCGGGGCTGGGGCCGGGGCTGGGGCCGGGGCCGGGCCGGGGCCGGAGGCCGACAGCCCCTGCCGCAGCCGCGGCTTCTGGCTGCGTGCGGCTGTGCGCAGCGGGCTTTGTACTTTGTTTACATCAGGCGCCGCTTTCTGCCCTTTTAAGAGGAGTGCCGGGGTTTGTCTTTTTCTGGGAAAAGAGCGAGGGCAGCCGCTTGGGAGGGAGGGGTGGCTTCGGTTTGAGGCACGGTGGGGACCCAAACTTCGGTAAAATAAGACATTCCTGATACAGAACGAGGTAAAATAACGCATGGCTTTCACTTAGCGCATCAAAGCCTGCCCCTTGCCGTTTGGATTAACCAGCAATTTCCAACAGACTTAGGACTGGTGCTTTAGTATTCAGGCAGAAAAACTCGTTTTGTTATATGTGACAGTAAATAATAGTGCCGTTTTGTTACATGAACGAGACGTTTGCAATTAGTTGGTTTTTAAAATGTACGCAGAATTTGGGTTCTCTTTTTTTTTTTCCTTTTTTGGTTTGGTTTTTGTTTTTTTTTTAATTAAATGATTCAGGAAGACAACTGTCCGGAAAGCTTAGGGCATTTTCCAACCGGAATACTGCTCTATAGTCTGTGACAATGTACAGTGGTTGATGAGTTAGTTCTAGAGGCTTCTGAATTTTAATGATGTTGGAGATGATATTGTGTGTCCTTCAGCTTGTTAGAGTGACACTAGCACTCCATAAATCATAATACCTGTGTATTGTAAAATCAATACAAAAGTGCTATCTCAGCGCTAAACCTTAATAAGTTTTCCAGTGCTCTAACAGCTTAAACTTTGCTGTAATGCCATTGGACCTGTAGGTTAGGATCAGAGCATGCTTAATTTGTTTTGTAATAGAGACTTTTCTTTAATGAAGGACCGATTAGTAAAGCTTTGGTTGCCACTCTGGTGATCAGTTGGCAGAACAGCCTCTGCAATTAAACTCGTGTATCTCTGTCCTGAAGCAAAAAAGCAGGCTTAAACAGTCAATAAATGTTAATCCAGTCAGAACCTGTCTTTGCCTTTGAAGGCTGCCCATGAGGGGTTTTTCAAATCACATTTTTTTCATCTTGTTTTAAATATGGAGGTCCCCATAGAGCTGGTACGTAGCGTACAAGGCCTCCCACTGCTCTGTAATAAGATCTGGCATACTAACAGCATTCTGTACAGATCTGTCATCTTTAGGTTTGTTTGTGCCTCCCCATCCCCGCATACCTATCTGTATAGTTACTAGTTATGAAAAAAAGCAATCATCGCATTTTACGTTTCCTACACACAAGAGTAAAAAGGCTGCTTTAAAAATCTTTATACAAAACATGTTACTATGGATGCATACGATTTTTATCATTTACAAATATCTCCCCCAAACTTTTTTCCATTATTATTTCTTTCTTTGTGGGGTGATACTCGGGGGGGAAGTTTACATTTATACATAAACTGCAAAGCGTACATGGGAAGCGTGGAGCTGCCAAGCAACTGTCCTTAAAGCAAGCAAGAAGAAAAGTTGAACCTTATCTAGATCGCGGTTGCTCTCTCTAGGATATGCTTCTCATGAAACGCTGCCAGATATTTATCTAATTCTGTTTTCCATTCTTGTCTGCTTGTTTTCTTTTCCTATGAACAGGATAAAAAAAGCAAGTTGATAACTAAAAGCAGAGGGAGGGTTAGCAGAAAGTTGGCTGATAGAGTTGGGAGGGAAACATGGGTAAAAGAAAGAGGCAATTCCCAATCTTTAAATGCTTTCCATTTGGGGAAACACGGCCTTTGCTATGAACTTCATTTTCTTCTATTTCCCAGCCTATTTTCTATCTTTCCCTTTAGCTGCACGCGTAACTGTACATAAAGCATTAACATACATGGGAGAGTGCATTAAATTTAGCCTAATCATAACTGGCATCCCCTTTCTTTTGCTTTGTAGAATTTAGCTTTTGCTCTTCATCGGGAGACTGAGAGCTTCAGATAAAAAGATGAAGAAACTTCCATGAGTCACTGGATTGGAAATGAAAATTTCCTGCTGGAGGGAGAAAGAGAGGGAAAAAAGGGATACCAGTCTCTTTTTACGAAGGGCCAATTTCATCACTAGCACGATACCCTGACTTCCCTGGAGTCACTCTCCTCCCTGCCAGCATGACCTGGCAAGATTCGGAGGACACGAACTGACGAGGGAAACTTGTGATGGCCCTCTGGACAGCGCAGTTGGTACAGCGCAATCACGCAAGATTTCAGCCAAGGCAGGCAAGAGTGCCAATACTGTGGCGGGATGTTCTCTGCTGTGTCCTCTTGGCCGTCAGAACAGTGCAAACCACCACGCGGGCTTCAGTTTAAGATGTGCCGAGGAAGTAATAGCTAAGCGTAGCACTATAGGCATTATTAACTACGTTCTTATTACTTACAGGTACGAATATATACATATATCCTCCATATTTGTTCACTTGAAATAATTAGGTTCTGATGAAAAATATTATGAGACTTTTTTTATTACAAATATATAAATTTTAAAAACTACTATTCTTCCTTCCAGTTTTTTGAAGCCCTGCCCTGTTGCGAGACCAGTCACAGGCAGTGACAGAAGTCATGGTGTAACTATCCAATGTATGTCAGGTTGGGTCAGGTTCAGCCTGAGGTACACATTTAACAATAATTTGAAGCTGAGATGCGATAAGGAATATATTTTGTCCTATCCTTTGCTGTGTTTCCCTTTTTGTTATACCAGATTCTATCTTAGGTTTTGATCATTTAATTCAGACTAGTTTATGATACAGGTACTTGCCCTGACTTACCTCTTACACCACCTCTGATTTCAGCCCTCTGTATTCCCTCCAGTAGCCGGCTTTATGCAGCCAAGATCTAACTTGATTTTTCTCTTCCTTCACCCTCCTGTGATCTCAGCAAAGTCACTGGCAGCAGGCTTTGGATTCTCGTTCAGTCAGGTTGTGTGCAACCTTGCAGAAATCATAGCGGAGATTCTTGCAGAAATACGGAAATCACAACTGCAGTCTGCAGGTTTTGATTCATTAAAAATACGAGCAGAGCCTGGGAAGGGAGAAAAAGGAGTCAAACAGTGTCTTTCAGATAAAATAGAACAAAGGGATTCCAAACAGGCAAAGGAGATCTTTAAATATTGGGAAGTGCTTATTCAGTGCATGGAGCTGTGGAGGCCACATAGTCCTAGGTAACGACAGCACAATAGCATAGATATTGATGGCCTGAAAGCCCTACTAATGCACAAAAGACATTCGTAAAATATGTTCCTGAATGATAATACACTAATTGTTGCATTTTAAAATCTTTTTTTCAACCGGGATGTGATGTTTACATTCTTTTCATTTCATTTTCCAGCATTCTACCACAAAGAGCTGGGCCACATGTTCCTGATTGCATCTGGTTAGTCATGTAGTTTAGTCAGCACATCCCCAAATTTAAGAAAACAGGACTTGAGCCTGCAGGCTGTTGAGTACTGCCAAAAGGGAATCAAAGGGAGCAAACACCTCTTCACGCAAAATGGTACACGAGATGTTTACTATCACAGAAGATCTGGTAAAGCATAAAGAAATGCATACAGCATTCAAAGAGGGAGAATGTCTTTATGCTCCTGAGGTCTTTAATAAGACAGGCAAAAGTGAGCATGAGGATGGGCAGAGACTAGCTGTGGCCAGGGGTGTTGACCTGGGGCTGTTGACCCATACCTGTCTATAAAATCCCTCTAGATGTTCTCCCATGTATCTGCTCACCTAGTCCTGCATCATAATTAAGCGTGACCTAACCTTGTAAGAAACCGAAGCTCAGATGAGCAGAACCGATGTTGGTTTCTTAGCTTGGGTCAGTGAAAATGGCTTCTGACCACACGGTCGCAAAGCCAGCTGTGTAGGGCCAGTGGAAAGCAGCAGGATTAGGGATCGGTGCATGCCCTCTCTGTTCAACAAATTCAGTTTATTTATTTTGAAAAGTGTCTGGTTACGGGACCAGCATTTTCTTCTGGAGAACTAGAGTTGTTTGTAAAGGCGAATTGTCTATATAAGCTGGGACTGGGGTGGGGAAGTGGGTTTGGAAGGGAGGAGAAGGGAGACACTAAGAACTAGGTTTTGGTTGCTTTCCACTAGGTGCTAGCACTTGCTGAACGACAACTACATGATCACAGCCAGAGCGTGACAATTACTGCAAATGGGGAAAAATCAGAAAATCAAAAACAGGTCTTCAAGGTGACAAATGGAATTCAGTCTGTGCCTGGATAAGCATGTGTGTATCTCCTTCACGTGCTATCCCACTTGGACACCGTTGGGATGCCCACGGCTGTAGGTCAAAGTCACACCAGCTATTCGGAGTGGGTGCTACCTCAGCAGCTGGGGGGGGTAAAAAGAAATTTGGAGTAATCCTCGCGTGAGCCACAGTGGTCTGGGCAGCCTCTGTAATTGTGAGACACTCAAAGACTCTCCCAGAGATTTAGGAGCCTTTGCCTGTTGTTTCAGTGGACTCCCAGGGTCAACCTTGGGTGGCTGCAGGAGGTGAAACTTTAAGTAGACTACGGCCTTATAAAATATCAGCAGACACATACTTGAAAGCCTAATGATCAGTTTAGCTTGGCTTAATTGGGTTTATGTGTTCAAGGATATCCTGGCAGCTACTCTTGGAGAAAATTAATGCTGGAGCAAAATTCTGCTAAACTGACGGAGAGCCTGAGCCTACCTCTGCGTGAGAGCCGGCTCTCTTAGCTGACTCCTTGTACTCAGGGAGGAGGGCTGAGCCCAAATATCTCACTTGTTCATCAGCCATCAGCTCTCTTTTTCGGGTGGTGACAAAGCTCTGTGCTCGGGAAGCTGGTGAGTTGGCTCAGTGCTGCTTACTCACTCGCTTTCTCTCCCTTTCAAATCTCATCCACCCATTGCAAAAAATGAGTCCATGATGAATAGATTTTTGAATTGGCTTATAATTGGTTATTCTACTCTATAATATTAATTTTCATCTTCAACTGTTCATTGATTGAAGAATAGTGGATGTGGATTGTTAGTTTTCTTCGTGACGCTTATATTGAAGAATGATTTGGAGAATATGTTAGTGCATATTGATGACATTTTCCATCTCCTATGTATTTTTACAGTATTTCTCTTATTTGCTTCCTTGGAAGAAGCAATGCTCGTTTCTGTGGCTTCTATTTTTTACCTATCTTTTTTAATAATCAACTGTTATTAACTGTTAAAAATGCTAAATAAAAAAAAAAATCAAAACATGCAATGAAATTTAAACTGCATTAAAATGAAGAAAAGTTTCTTTCTCTGAAGAAAAAAGGGTCAGCTTTGCCCATCTTACCAGACTTTCTGATTTCCTGTACAAATACTTCCACTTCTCTCTCCATGTTGCGGTGTTTCCAGATGCACAGTAGGGTCCTGTTTCTTTGGGCATTTCTACAGACCACAGCAAAGCTGAAAGAGAAGCATCTGCAATAAGATTATTAATGCTACGCAGTTCACTTCAAAATTTGTGGATATAGTTGGGTTACGTGAACACTTCTGAAGTAATGCACTGTGCTTATCCATAATAGGGAAATGTAATAAACACACCCACAACTGGAAGAGACCCCTCCGTTTGATCTGTGGCACAAGTCTAGAAAAAGGCTGACGTTGCCACCGCTATGTGCGAAGTGGAGGAGGACACTGATGGCTTCTCCACCTGAGCGTTTAGTGGCCTGGACACTCCTGCGGCCTGAGGGGGACACCCCGATCCTCCCTTTGGCACAGCTCTTCCAAGGGCTCCAGGGACTATTTGAATACCAGTGCCCTCACGTGAGCTGCCTTTGTGGGGCCTTTTTCTGTCAAAGCTGCTTGACGTCTTTCATGGAGTCAGGATCACGCCCTGTGAATTAAGTTCATCATGCAAGTGCAACAACCTGCTTTCAAACTTCCCTCGAGATGATTTAATTTAAAACAAAAAAGCGTCACAAGGCTGTATGCTTCTCACCTCAAACCTTCATACTTTTAACAATTAACTTGCTGCAAGAGACTGCCCAAGAATGTAACTGTGCTCATTTAAAAAATGGTTTATTTTATTATTGTCTTCCAAGAAGTGGCAAAACTAATTTTAATGAAAATTTGTGTTTAGGAAACAATCAACAAACCACACACATAACCACATGCACAGCTCGACTTGCTGCTGGGGTGAACCATGGCATGCCAAGTTTCAGCCTGAAGCTAATTTTTTACAGCCAAGTTATAAAGCCCTGAAAAGGGGCTTTTATTGTGGAAATGCTGACAGAACCATAGTGGTGCTACTGGCTGCCTCTCTAATTAGTCTAAAGAATGGAAAGTTATGTTTTGCAATATGTGGTAAGCTCTATTGTCCTGATGTTGCTGGTTTATGCCAGAACAACAGCTTAATTTGGTGCTACGTATTCTCTTACAAGTTTGAAAAGGCGAGTTTGACTCTTTCGCTGTCGTGAAATGTTAGTGCTTTCAGACAGCAACCTGGATTTGTACTTTCAATTATATAAATATTAAAAGGTGCAGTTTGGATTTGGTTTTGGTGACAGTAGCAGATCCCTGCTGTGTTCACTCTACTTTGAAGAAGATGTGGAGTCCACATGGTGTTTCTTGCATGTTTTCCAGAGACTACTTTTAAATTCCTTCAATAAAAGTTACTTTTATTCCTGTTTAAGTGTTTTGTGGTAATGTTTACAGAGAAACATCCTGCCAGCAGACTAAAGTAAATAAAAGACAGGACACCAGTAACATAAAACACATCATTTTACTACTGTTCTCCCACCACCTGCACCCCCCATCTCTGCCAGAGCTCCCCGCTTGTAATTCCACCTACCTGGTCTGGCTTCCACTGGTTCCGACTTTCGCAGAGTACGCCGGAGGTGGCAGGAGCCATTTACCCTGCCACCCTATCATTTGCTACTGCAAGGTTGCTGTAGTATCACTGTGATCAAGCAACTTCTGTATTTTACCATCTCTTCAGCAATAATTAATTATTTTTAAGCTAAGACGCCGTTACTGTGCATCCTACCATAGCGCTTACCAGCTCTCGTCGCAAGCCTGCGCCCCCCCACGCCAGCTACCCTACAACCAGTAACAAAAGAGCAGTCCTTTCTCCAAAGGTAGGGCAGACATAAGGGAAATGGATAGCTGCAATTATAAGATTACACAGTCTTGTGACATACCAAGCATGTCTTAAAAACATGCATAATTATACGAAAATGAGTCGACCCACTGATTTAAATGAGACAACTATGTGATTAAGTGCTGTGCTGTGCTTTCATTTTGCTAATTTGTTTGTTTGGGTTTTTCCTCCTAATACAGTACCTACGGTGTCTTGAAAAATGTTACTCACTTACAGTTGCTATATAATTGTTGTCGCTGCTATTGTTAGTGCGCTGGGGCTGGGCACAGACCTGTGCGTCAGGGGCAGGTTATAGTAAGGTTCTAAACACCCCTGTATATTTGTTTTAAATATACTGTTATTCCTTCAAGCGCCTACAAATCCTTATCGGTTATTATAGGGTCAGAATAAATTCTTATATTTACACCCGAAATCAAGCCATTGCAACCCCTCTCTCCTTTCTGGATAAAACTGTGAATTCATCACAGTGCCTCCTGTTGTAGTCCACATCATGCTATTTGGCACTACTAGGATTAATCGAGTGACAATAAGAAATTAATCTATTCTCTTTCTTCCAGTCCCTGCTTTCTACTCCCATCCATTTGCAAGGAATGCCTTTGTCTGGTACTTGACAGTACCTGCAAAGGCGTCAACACGGAATTTAGTACGTCTGCTGAGATTACATTAAAGGCAACAGTGGATTATTTTCTAAGTGCTAATCCTTAATGCAGAGATTTGTGCTTGTTCAGCAGAACAAGGTCTCCATTTCCTTCCTCCTTTGTATTTTATTTGCTGCCACCTACGCGGGAGGCAGCCTCTCGGGAACGACCTGATGGGCTAATGCATCGCGATTTGACTCAACCAGATCTGACCCGACAAGCGGTGCTCAGAATTAGATCACAGTCTCCGCGTGCATTAAGATCTACAACCTACAGTAGCTCCGTTAGTCTGTTGCGCAACCAGACTGGCTCTGATTGAAATTACCATTTTGATGCTCTGACCTTCAAATCTCTTAATAAAGCAGAAAACGACCTGTCCGCTTGTCCTTCTGGCTGTGGGGAGGCAGAGTGGCACTGGCCGAGTGAGCCAATGCAAGATTTAGCTTAATCCATGCTCCCAAATGCAGCATCGAGACAAGCAGAAAAAAAAAAATGTTGAAGAACCTGATCCTTATTTCCAGGAGAGACTGCTCCCACTGCCACAAACGGGCCTTCCCCACCCCACAGAGGGTCAATAAGGTCCTGCCAGGGCAGACACACACCTCCTGCGTCAGCTCCAGTGCCCGGGTACGTTTAAAATCATGGGCTGCAATAGTCGCTCCAAATACTTTGCACTGAGATAAGCACATAGAGATGCTGGCCACTGCTAAATTATGAGCTCCTCTGAGAAGGAATGAAAACAGAAAGAGTTTCTTCAAAGGATGAGGTAATTGTGGCAAAGGTGAATAACTCTTTTCTGTGTTAATCTGAAGATCACGTATAAAGTAGATAGAATCAGTGATGCCCACTCCTAGGCAGCTGTACTCTATGAAACCTTATGTGGAGGAAAAGACCACCTCGTCTTTGAAAAATAAATTCTTTTTTAAGCACTGTATCACCATTTGATGCTAAGTAGTAGGTAAAAGCTACTAGTCTAGTACAAGCAGGAGAGAATCCACTGAAATAAAATGGATTATTTTATATCTATCTGTTTACATTGAGCTGAAATTTCGTTTTGCATTTCCAGAGTAAATACAGGAAGATACCAAGACAACAGCTTTCAAGGACAGTAGATCACAAGATTCTCTTTCAACCAAGAGATATAAAAATAATTATGTCATACTATGTGCAAAAACCACTGAACCAAGCAACACCCCTTTCCCTGCCAGACCTGCTCACAAAAATAAGTAATCTTTCTGCATTAAACTACTCATCGTGAAATTCAAAGTAAAAGGAGTAAAATAATTAGCCAAGGTCTGTTGTAAAAAAAAAAATAAACTGGAGAAATAGTAAAAGCAAGTTGAGACAACTGATAAAAATAAAGATGAAATGCACAGATATATGAAAAAAGGTTTTGTGTTGTATTATCCATGAAGCCGATAATTGGATCTTATTTATTAAACATTTTCATTATTAAAACTAAAATATATTGATGTTTTTCATGAGAATTGGCAAGTACTTCTATTGCTTTGTAAAATATTATTGAATTGTACTCTATAAATCTAATCTGTGTATAGATTTTGAGGGTGTTCACTCACACATATTTATAAGCATGCATAATTAATTTTGAACTGTACCATTTCTTTTTCTTCTAGCAAAAAACAAATCTCACAAATTGCAGCCGACCTGGTTTTGTTAATATAAAAATCTGTAAATTGCAACTTAATGTAACTAAATAACTTTGATCTGGAAATCTCGTCAGAGCAGAACTTCATGTAAGATTTCCAGTAATTCCTGATTTCAGCCATGTAAAATACGCTATAAGCAGCTTTCCCGTGCTATTTACTCTTCCAGATGAAAATAGCAAGAATAATAATAATTAGTATTTTTACTATAGTATATTGTCAAAGCAGATAAAAAGCATGATTAAATAAGCACTGAAGAACTGTCGGAAACATTTTAATATATCAACAAACAGCTAATCAAACTCTGTTGAACATTAAAAAAGAACCTGGTTCCATTTGATTCATTTGCAATAAGGGTTCAGCTTCTTGTAGCTGACCACAGATAAACCCGTGACGAAGACCTGGTAGGTGCACGTTCAGGCTTTCAACATTCAAAGAAACGTTACGCGCCACCATTTCCCTGGTAAAGCAGGAACTTCTGTATGGAAGAAAAATGACCAGTGAACACAGAAGTCCCTTTAAGGGGCGCAGCATTTTGTTTGTCCCAGATGCAAAGAGCACCACAGGTACAGATCCCAAAGGTGACATCCAGCTGGAATTTGTGAAAGGTTCAGACTTCACACTACGTTGATAATAGCCTCAGGGAAAGGGCTTTGTGCCAATGGACGCCCCGTACCAGAAGAGACAACAGAAAGGAAGTGTCCGATTCCCCCACGTCACAGCTGTCGCTTCTGGCTGCCTGCAACTACCTGGGCGTGAACGTGATGGCTTCCTGCTTGCTTTGCACGAGCAGGAAGGCCAGCAGCGCTGCAAGGACAGCCTGGGCATCTCCCCCACCCCTTTGCAAGGTCCCACCCAAGGGGCTCTGCATCACCTGGTGCTCCTGCACCGCAGCAGCATGGTATTTCCGTGCCTTCTGCCAGTGGGGCTAAGCCTGCATCGCAGCTGGGCTGCAACCTCACCTCATCGCTGGCAGCACCTCTAGATAAGGTGCGCGTGTTTTGGGTGGGAAACTGAAATAGGGGGAAAACAATGGGTGAGGAGAGCACTGGACTCAACTGAGATGAGTAAGGCAGCAGCTCTCCTCCAGAAACGTACCTGGGGGACACTGGGGCAGGTGGCCAGGATGTCTCCAGCTCCAGCCCTCTGCAGCTTTGCCCCCGTGGCCTGCCAGGGACCAAACCGGCAGCGTGCTGAGGCCAGCACAGAAATAAGTTGCTTTTTAAAATGCACTGATGCTTTGTTCTTGGAGATTTATTTTCTGTTTTCACTGATATCACGCATTGCAAGAGGCTTTTGTGGACCCAAAATTAAAACAAAGCAGAGCTGTTACATGCCTTTTTTTTCCTTGAAAAATTGTTTTATACCTGAGACTTCTCTCAGGAAGAGAGAACGCCATAAAAATTTTATATGTATATTAGAATGTTAAAAGCACTGTAGTAACAAGCCCTGTGTTTTAAATAAAATATAAGTACTGAATCCTGTATTAGGAACGGTGTAGTGGAGCCTCAAAGGCTCGCTCTAAAAAATAAGGACCACTAGCTCTAAACCCAAATAAAATCCAGGGAGCTGGGAATACCGGGGGGATTAATAACAATAGCGTTGCATACGCGATGAGCTCAAGTGATCATAGATGAGCGATTCACCCAAACACAAACTGGATTTGGAAGCTGCATGTAGCCGTGCACGGGGGCTAGCAGAGCAGTGGAGAAGACTAGACTCAATGGTGTTCTCATTGCTGAGCGAAGCAGAGGAGATGCAGACTTCCCATCCCTCTGCCAGCTTCCCACTAACCTTGTGCGGCCCTGCTTGTCCCTGCCCCACCACCCACCAGTGACCCTGTGACCAGCCCCGAAAGACTCTCGCCACTCTCCCAGGGCCCCATGCAGCCGGCAGGGGCTGCTGCATCCCAGCAGCCCACAGCCTCTTCTCCAGTTCTCTGTTCCTCCATCGCCTTCGCAGCGCTTTGTGGCAGATCCCTTCAGGATGGCGCAGCCCGTTCCCTGCAGGGGAAAAGGCAAGAATTGGTGCTAGCTGCCATATGCACTTCTCACTGGCACGGTATCACTCCAAAGCAAGGCCATGGGTTTTACTGGTGTTATTCTGGATTTGTACTTGTGTATCTGAGGTCAAAATTTGACAGAAGTGAACCTCCAAGCGAGCTATGCATAAAAATATTTAAAATTGCTCTCTAGGCAAGTCTCACCAGTAATGTATATTAGGTCTGTAGCTGAGAATTTAGCTCACTTTTTATAACCAGACTGTATGTTGTCTAGTGTACTGGTAACTACAGCCCGACTCTCCCAGCTTACCCTTCCCCTATCATTTATCCCTCTCCAAAAGAAGTGCTAAGTGGACCTAGAAGCACACCGATCTAATCCGATAGGCTTTTATCTCCATTTTATATTCTCTTTCCACAAGCACAAACCACAAAAATTTTAGGGAGTCAGGATTACATGGAATATGTATTCAGTGCTACACAACACCACTTTTACTGAGCGATACGGTAACTGTTCTTTGTTAATCAACAGGCAAAGAACAACAGAAAAAATATGCTTCAATAAGCAGAAAATTCATTACCCAAAGAATGAGTAGGAAGAAAAAAATATTTAGTACTATGCTTTCCTTCTGTTTCTTTTGTTAAAATTTTAATGACACGTTCCAAATGTCTAAAATATTTACGAAAGACATGGGAAGCTCTAATCTGCCTACTTTTCTTTTAGGGCTCTTTAACACATCTTCTTAGAAGTCCCAGAGATGTTAGCTAACCCATTATGTGTAATGAATCTTGGCATGAAACATCAGCACAGCAGCAGCTACACATGAAGCAGCCTATGCCATATATTATCTCAAATACAAACCAAATTCACCTTGTTTATCATGTATATAAAGCACCAGTGTTCAAGATTCCCTCCAGAAGTGCTGGACTGTGTGTAATATTACTCATAGCATAACAAGGTCTAGTTCTGTCATTGCAATTGCTTCTTTCCTCAGATGATAAAGTGCAGACATGTAGCAATAGGAAGGCTGTCCAAAGAAATAAAAACATCAACAGGTTTAACAAAAAGTCTGGGGCAACTGTGTGAAGAGGTGAATAAATGCCACTGCAGATCTTTTTGAAGTATTTAATTAAATCACCAAGGCTGACTGAAGTTCTTCGCTGGTGCAGCACAGTGTAGCCCTGCTGACCTCAACGCTGAGAATGCATTAAGAGTAACTCAGGATCAAAATATAGCAGAGAATGTGCAAAATCCACCATTCTGCTTGGAAATATATTTATATCACAAGCAATGCCACTTAGTACCAATACTGAGCTGCCTGTGCTGTCTCCAAGAAGGAATCCATACCTGTGTGTCGGGGACGCTGCTGAATCTGGCTATGAAAATAGCCCGTTTTAGTACAGCCCTACCTGCTTCAGCTATGCAGAAATCATCCCACCAAGGATCTAAGGGATGATCAAAATCTCTAGGAACCAGAATACAGGCCCGGAAGCCATAGAAAAGCAGAAGCAGAGAGGTTGCTGAACAGGGAGCTCCTGCCTTGAGTCCCACGGGCGCGTATTTTTAGGCAGGCAATGCTGACAGGCTGCTCTGCCAGCAGTTTAGCTATGCTTTGTTTATGTATTTACTTAGAAATACAATGGAAACTTCATCCTGTATGTGTTGCATTTGCACATCAAATATTATTGGTTTGGTGGGGTCTTTCTGATTTTATTTCAGCAATCTGGGTTTCTCTGCTTTTTTAAACAGTATGACCGGAAAACTGTAGGTTAGGTGGTTTTCCCTAGTCACCTAAGGTACAAGGTTATGCAGGTGCAATCAAAATTGCATACTCTTCCCAATGTGATCTTGAGGTAGAGCTCATCCAGCTCGGGAAGGAGAGCTCCCTTCCCCGGGAATGAGGTGAAACCAATGTTATCTGAGAAATGTACGACCCTGCAATTACCACCTTTGCTGCCCTGAGGCGGTCAGAGTCTTACACTTTGGATGCACATTACACTTTCAATGACTGAAGAGTCAACCAGAGACCCTGGTGTGAAACCTGCCACCAGGGTAGGTGGCTCCTCTAGAAGTCAGTTCTACAGCACAAGGAAAATGGAAACATTTCTTTATCAGGTTGCTTGAGAGAGAAAATTGTAATTAATTGAAAGCTGTTGGAGGTTTGCAGTGTTGGAAACAATCCCCAGAGAGGAACGTATCAGTAAATAGTCAGAAAAAAGTTGCTGAAAGGTATAGGCTATCTGTTGAAGGTTTCTGCAATATATATCTGCCAGTAGTACCATAAAGTGTGTGAATTTGTGTTTTTCCTACAACCAAATAGTGTACACTTATTGCGTACATTTATATGTACAGAATATCCATCTCCTAGTATCTATCATCTGTTTACACACACATATATGACAACCTGTTATAATTTAATTACAATTTGAGCATCTGCAACATGCTTTTCATTATTGTATATATTTATATATTTTTTGAAAATAATTATTTTGTATGATCATTACCAACCATTAAAAATAATCCCATAGAGCAACAATGTATGAAGCATAAGCAGCAAATAAGAACATAAAAAGTTTTGAATATTTCCACAAGACCCATGCCACTTGGCATTTGTTACCTCTTGTAGCTGAAAGATTCTGCTAGAATTTGTGTATAAGCCGTGTTAGTTTTCTGTGGCAGGATTTGTACATAACAGCAAGTTTCTGGATCTTGTTAGCTCAGGGCAAAAAGTCATGCTTTGGAGCAGTTACCCCAGCAGGAGAATAAAAGATGATGGTTGGTAATTACATCAGTTTTGCACTGTTGAGCAGATGTTCTTGCAGATAGATTTTGGCTGGCATTTACAGAACATCGCTAGTGAATCTCATGATAGCGTTGGAGGAATGCTGCTACAAGTGGATGGAGCTGCATGCTTGTAATAAAAAGATTATGAACAGAAGAAATAAATTAAAAGAAGAAACAAAAGAAAAGTGTACCAGCTAAACTACTTCAAAAACTGGTTTTTGTTTTTTTAAAGAGAATTATATTTAATCTTGCGTAACCTGAATGTGGGCCAGTGGATTTAGAACGTAGCTTAATAATTGTCCTGGAGGAGGACAGTAAGGTGTTACAGAACACAACTCCAAGAACAGATCCAACAACTCTGAGAGCAAATAAACCAACATTGTGACCAGCGACTGCTAAACTGATAAAATGAACGCTTGTAACAGATTTGTTTTAACCTGCTTGGGTCAGAGGTGTCGTTATCTCAACCCTTTGTGCCCCATGTTGTGGTTTAACCCAGCAGGCAGCCAAACACCACACAGTCGCTCGCTCGCCTCCTCCCTCCCCCCCCCCCGCAGTGGGACAGGGGAAGAATCGGAAGGGTAAGAGTGAGAAAACTTGTGGGTTGATATAAAGACAGTTTAATAGAACAGAAAAGGAAGGGAAAATAATAATAATAATGATAGAATATACAATGCAATTGCTCACCACTTGCAGACTGATGCCCAAGCAGCAGTCCCCCTCCTCCACCAACACCCAGTTTATGTACTGAGCATGACATCATATGGTATGGAATACCCTGTTGGCCAGTTGGGTCAGCTGTCCTGGCTGTGCCCCCTGCCAGCTTCTTGTGCACCTGGCAGGGACGGGAAGCTGAAAAGTCCTTGACTAGTGTAAGCACTACTTAGCAACCACTAAAGCATCAGTGTGTTATCAACATTATTCTCATACTAAATCCAAAACGCAACACTACACCAGCTAATAGGAAGAAAATTAACTCTACCCCAGCTGAAACCAGGACAATAAGCTATACATGGTACCAGTTTTCCATATCCAGAGAGGACATGATAATCTGCATAGGGCCAAAATTAGAAAAATGGAAGGAGATTCAGGGCTGGAGGGGCAGCAAGGTAATAGAAAGCTAAGAATAGCCCTTACCTGCATATGACTGACAGCAGTTAGAAGAAAATTGGACAGCGCCCAAAAAAACAAGGTAACATTTGTTGGAAAGGAAACCCAGCTCAACTCCTATGACTGACTTCATAATGATAGATGCAATATAGCGGGGAAAAGGATTGTACTTACATCTTTATAGGCAGTTCCAAATGTTTAAAAATATTAACTAACTATTAACCAACATTATTCATCCCTGGGATGAAGGGGCATTATTTTCTTCACTGTATGACTGGAAAATGACTTGCCTAAGCCCACACAGCAACTCAGCTGCAAAAATGTAATCGTGGCTCAAGATCTCCCACTCTCAACCTTGTGCTTAGCCTCTAGATAGGTTTCTAAATAGGTGCTCTTTTAGGTGTTAAGCTCAACGTAAAAGGCAGAATGGTGAAAACATACCACAGTCTGGGAAATTCTCGGTAAGTCTACCAAAACAAGCTCCTGAAGACTGAACGCATTTTTAAATCAGCCAAATCAACGTATAACTTTCTACAAATTTTTGTACATTGAATGATGGAAATATGATATCACACCTGGAGCTGGGCTCCTGATTTGACCGTGCTGTGGGCTGCCAGCATGTCTGTTAATAGAAGGATTTATTGACAAGAAGTGTTTTAAAAACAGGGCATTTACAATTAGATTAGAATCCATTCCCCTTCATTTTACCTATCCGCAGGAATGCTGACTTTCAAAATCCCCTCTTTCTTGCACTGGGTGAATGATGCTAAAAAAAGCGACAAACCTGTCCCTACTGGCAGGCGCCAGCTTGCAGAATTAGACCTGGGCGCTCCGCTCGCCCCGTTCCCAAACAGGGCATCAGACACTGCACAAAAGTGTCAGATGAAGTTTCCTGTGCAATGCCAAGGGTGTTTGGAGCAATAAAAGAGACTACGTTGTTACCATATGCTTTGCTTTTAGATCTCGGTTCCAAGGGGAAAAATTTGGTCCGATAGCCAAATTACAATAAATTGGGGAGATTTCTTAAGGCATTTAGGGCTAGTACATGCCTTGACTCCAGCTAAGGGTGTTGTTTATTATACTTGCTCCAGGACTGAATTTTGCTGCAGTACTTCAAAGTGAAGCTACTGGTGTTCCTATCATGCAAAAGATCTGGATAAGAAGATGACTAGAGCAAGGTTGCTAGGAAGAAACAGTATCCAGAATGGCGAGGGACAAACCAGCATGTGTTTACGTATTAAAAACTTGAATTTTAAAAAGCAGATTAAAAATAAACCCAAAACACCTCTCTCAAGTTCTACTTCTATTTTTTTCCTCCCAATTGTGAACTGAACTAGAAGATAGAATGGCTGAGGAGTGCACTGAGGAGGGTGTTGCCCCAGGGCCCACAGTGGAACTACGCTGATGCAGAGGGCTCTGGTCAGTATAGGTTTCTAGAAGGAGAAAGCAGGCAGCCCACAAGAGTCCCAGAGCTCATACCGCTGAATCAGATGGACATTGCCACCTACTACCTCTGTCCTGTTGTTGGAGCTCCCTTCACTGTGACTCTCTCTCTGAGGGATGCAGGTATCTTCTGCAGTACTCGGCTGCCTAAAGCTGTCTTTTTGCGTGCATCTCATGGCCCCAGGAAGGCTGTGCAGTCTTGCTGTGAATTACTTCTTCTCATGGATTTCTAAGCACAGTCTTGGAGGAAAGCAATCTGTAGCATCACTGCTCACAATCCATATTTGCCCAAACAGCTGGAAGAGCGGAGAAAGCATTTTCTCTCAAGTTTACATTCATGTAATAAAGGTATTTTTTTCTAACGTGTTTGACTCCTCCTGGGGCATAATTTGGTCATTCTTAACAGCAAAGAGTATAGTTAGCCTTTGCAGATGTAAACCACAAAAAGTAACGCAGCAATTCACGTGGGTACTTCCTAATGCTACTGTGGGTTTCTCACTGTCCGCTGGCAACGTGAGCTCATGCCGTCTTGCTTCCTTTCAACCCTCTTCAAGTGCACTGAAGTGCAACTGGTTTAGTTTTCCTGGGAATCTACAGCGTGAAAAGGAGGAAACACAGTTCAGGGGTAACACTTCGGGTGCCAGGTGGAAAGGCACCCCCAGGAAAACAAGAGGATAAAGAACCAAGAAGAAAAGAGGAGGATAAAGGGAAGGCTGAAGATACCTTGCTTTGAAAAGATAAAATGAGATCACCTTGGTTACGATGTGTTCTACAGAAATACCATAAATGTGTTCATGATCTTTTTTGAAGAAACAGTGCTCTATATACCGTACCATTGCCTATATTTGTAATAAATCAAATGACAGAAAAACAAATGTCACTTATTAGAACATTGAGGTTTAGTGTTCAAGTGATTAACTGAGAATCACTTGTATGATTAAATGCTGGAAAATAATTTGCCTTCACTGTGAACCTATAGCATAGATCTCATTACACAGAAGTACTACATATTAGTTGAAGCAAATTAACATTCAAAGACTTTCTGGAGTGGCTGCTAATCACAGGCTGTTAATTACTGTCATTACATTCGACTACTGAGGAGACTAACTGAGGAATCATTCTCATGATCTTGGTATTTGAATGTGATCTTCACCAATAAAAACACGTCAGACATACAGAAATTGCAAATCGCTGAATTTGCTGACGCTGTTGAAAATTCCGCTGACTATAAGTACCCATCTGGTGATAGATGCATTCTTGACACAGTTTCAGTGTTTGGACTTAGGAAATAATGAGTATCAATGTCCTAGCTAGGGAATATGCAAAGATGAAGGAGCCCTTTGTATCCTTAATTAAGGAAAGTAGTAGCAGAGCTCGTTCACAGATAAGTGACTGTACATAATAATCATGTATTTATGTGAGGGACTGTTATGCTATATTACTATAGCAGCAATTAGGTTTTCACAAAGTAGTTTTAATAAAAGGCATACTTACGTAATAAATAAACAACTAATTTTCATGGCAGATTAATTATAGACAGCTTAAAATAGTCCCCATGCTAAGTGAAACCTAGAGAGGCAGATTCTTACAAATGCAAATGTACAACTACATGTTTACAGGTGAAGGTATATTCTTTACTTGTAAATCAGGGACACACACGCACGAATTTCAGGATGGATGCCTCTGTAAAAAGCAGGCTTATACATGATTTTTGCATGCAAGAAAGATCCAAGGTTACTGTACTTGAGGGACTTGGTAGGCCAGCCTAGAAACAGTCTCAGCAAGAGAGGAGAGGGCTCTCTTGAAAATGTCAGACCCCCGCTCAGAGACCTGTAAACTGAGAGATCTTTCCTACAGGGTCTTCTAACACCTTCTTTTCTTAGCTTGGTCGTTAGCTTACAGTAAAAAGAAGAGGGAGGGGCTAGCTCTATTTCCATCTGTGTGGCGGGGAGGAAAAAAAAGCAGCATTAACATGCTTTCTCTGACACAGAACAGGCCTATAGAATTTAGAATTAATGTATTGTCTATATATTTTTTTCACATAACTCTATAAATTATATTCAAATGATTGCAATGACATAGCAAAGCCAAATGCTGTAGTATATTAATATTTCGTAAAAATATGGTTTAATTCTTTTTCAGAATTATCTGTAAAACAGACAACTGTCTTCTTGAGTATATTCATTATTAGAAGTGACTGTACTATAACATAAGGAAATAATTCTTGATTAGTTGCTCATTCACAAAATAATTTGTTGCAGGTACTCTATATTCCAGTTGATGGCATGCTGTAAAAGCCAACAGGCTTTTCCGGACAGAAAAAGGGTTTCTGCTGTTCTCAGAAGGCGATCACCTAGCGACAACATATTGAGAGAGTTTTGCATGCTACAAATGTTTAGGAATTAAAAAACTCAATTAAATTTCAAAGAAATGCAATTTCTTGTTGGGTGTATCAGTAACCTTCGCAAGAGGGGATACATTGGGAATAAAGGCTTACAAAAATGCATGCCAAAGCAGCATATAAATTCAGTAAGTCCTCCTTCAGAGTAAATTAATGTTCTGTATTGTCCTTGCCCTACTGATGGACAAATACAGATTAAGATCGAAATCCTGCCTTTGAATGCACACATGGAGCTCCTGTTGTGCCCTAGTTAAACAAACGCTATTTATTTTCCGTAATTGATTGACAATTTCTTCAAAGAGATTCTTTGAAATGATTCTCACTTTCCTAGCTACAAGGGAAACCTTCTACTTCACCCACAAATGGTGCTGCAGGACTTAAGGACAGCTGAGCTTAAAAGTTGAGATACCTACCTATTTTGAGGTGGTGGTGGTGGTTTGGGGTTTTTTTTGTTTGGGTCCTCTACCCCTACCCTGCTATTGGAGCAGTAGATAAATAGTAACTTTCAACTCATCTCAGTGGAGAAGGGTCATGTGATGTTGGCATGATTTGACACTGCACCTGAAGTACTTTATTATCTAGCAAATTAATGAAATTTGGGAATCTACATCTTTTGTAATAGTTCTAGTAAGCATTGTAAGTCTTGCTGTGGGACATAGGTAACTAGAACCCATCTTAGCCTGATGCAAGCCAGTACAACTTAGCTAAAGCCCACGAGGTCATTTTAAGCCACGTGTCCAGTTTGGCCTGTAGAGATGACACTACCTATATTACCAAAATAAACTTATTAAAATAAATAAAAAGGGAGAGAACAAAAGATAGATATAGACACATTTTTCAAATGCTTTGTAAGCTGAGGATTAGCTGTGTCTACTTAGTTCCTCCTAAGGAAGTCTGAATTACCTGCTCTTGGCAGGCTGTGCAAGGATGACAATGTCAATCTATTGTAATTATTATAGATCTGAACAGCAGCTCTAAATTATCAAACTCTTGAGGCTTACACCACAGCCACGGCACTACTTTGATTAAATAATCACAGAAAATGCTCTGCAAAGTAATTTTTTTTCCTTAGATTCACCGGACTAGTGCTTTTGAGGTCCACTAAGTCACTATTAGAGACGTTAAAAAATATTGATTGCATCTTCAGACAAAAAAAGGGATGGTTTCAAGCAACATTTCTTTCAGTTCTCAGGCAGCTCTATCTGCTAAGTTTATGGATTTGCCTTTGTACATCACCGTTATGTTTCAAAGTGGAATGCAAAGGTGTAAGTAAGAGTCTGAGGCATGAAGTCATTACACTGCAAACCCTGTCCCTTTAGCATAAATAAAAGCAGTGTAAGCAGCCTCTGCTATCCTCTTTTTCCCTTCTGGAGACCTCCCACAAACCTCGTCCTGAAAGATATTGGAAAGGAAGAACTTTCCATCTGCTGAGTCTCCCAGTTTACAACACAACCGACTGTGAGAAGTCTCCAAAGCTCCAGCACAGAGTTTCCATCTCCTTAACCTTTCCTGCAGGATTTCCTATAGCAACGAGGATGGGTACCACACAAGTTTGGTAAGGTGTTGTTGCTGCTGCCGCCAGTGTTCAGTGCTGCTGAGTAGATGCAACAGAGTTCAGTTATAAAATCACATACATGGGAGAGGCTTAAAGCATTCCCCTAATCCCACGCCGCCGCACTGAGGCCGTACCACAGGTAGCTACAACTGTGTCTAAACAGCTTCTGTACTGGTGACCCCTGAGAATCCAGAGACTATTTAAAGGCCTGCAAGAGGCAGCAAAGACAAGCAAGCTGTTTGATCAGCAGGCTATATTCACTCCATGAGGGTCCACACTTCCATCAGGTGATGAAGACTTGTAAAAATTGCAAAATGTTGGAAGTTACTGCTCTTGATCATCCCTGAGAGATGTTTATCTCTCCTTTTTCAGAAACCTTCTCCTGAGAAAAACTCAGCCAAGTCCGCTGTTTTTCTGTGTCTGGAGCTGTAAATTTTTTTCCCCTAATACTTAAACTTTCTCTGTACAAGTGAAATACAATATCTTTTTCTACTATCTAACCAGACATTATATATTTTGTACTTGTGCTTTTGATTTCTTCATCGTAAGAGTAGCTTTTTTTTTTCTTTTTTTTAAGAGATAGGTACTCAAAAAATTTCATTAATTTTTCCCTGTTCTTAGTGTTTCCCTTCTTTTGTTATGTTGCCATTACTGGCAGAAATAAGATCAAGCCGCATTAATTAATATTTGCTGCGGACTCAAGTAAGTAATCTGAAATATCTACTGAGATTTTGTGCTACCACAGAAGATGATGTTCCAGACACCTAAGCTGTCCCAGCTGTGTTTTTCAGTAGGAGGTGCCTGTGGCAGTCACGGTCCCTCCTGAGGTGCGAGTCACCTTTGGTCCCACTTACTGATGTATTTGCTATCTGCTCTCGAACCTCTGACTCGTGTTTCAAACCAGGTTCTGCCCATGGAGACACAAACCAGCCGATCCCCTCACAGCTGCCCCGACCGGAGAGTTGTGTGTCTGCGACCACAGGGGTGGCACTGGGGCGTCTGTAGGTTATCAAGATGAGTCGGTCTCATCAAAACGCCCAGTAGTGCCTCAGCTTACTCAAATTGAATCCTAACCATTTCACACAACTAAACTACCCCTCTTCTTGTATTCTTTACAGCTCTGCCGCGGGCTGCCTGTGTTGTGCAAGGCTTTGTCCTTACTAAGGATCTAGCAGGGACAATGACCCTTCTTTCCAGGGTGGTGGAAGAATGCTCAATCAGCCCAATATATGCCTGGTCACCATGACACGTGACACTTAGAAGGAACCAACCTTGCTGTCCTTTTGATCCATCCTTTATTTGCATGGAAATTTTGTCCAATTAACTTACCTTATGTATTAAATCAACAAAGTACCCAATGATGTTTAAAAGGCAGCAACTTTCTTCTTAAACATCAAGTTGTGTATTACTCAAATGCCCAGCAGATTAACTGTAAATTAAAATGGAAAGTTTCAAGCTGTAGAACATGAAATATATTTGCATGTGTTAAATCGTTTCTTGATCGCATTGGAGTCTCCACTGGAGTAGTCTCCTCACAGAGTTCAAGCAATTAAACACTATTTCTTTCTCTATAACCGTAAGTTATATGTCCTTTCGGTTAAATGTGATTTTTGTGGGATGTAGTTATCCAGATTGTTCTCAGTAATAAATCTGCTCCTGCATAATTGATTAAATAACTGTTTCCCAGTTCATCTTGTTAAAATACGTTTGTGCGTTTTTATAAGCGTGGATGACCTTGGAGAATGGAAGCCAGGAAGAGGGCAACAACATGACAGCCGAACCCACGTACAGAAGAGTGCCTCCTGTAATCCTTGCATTGCAAGCAAAACCCTGCCGGGAAAACACGGAGGTGTTGCCCAGGAAAAGCTTTCAGCGGGGACCCTGAATAGAGCAGTTCGAGGACTCCAGAGAGGCGGTCAGACCCAAACAGACAAGAAACACTTCGGTCAGCTCAGGGCACTTTCTGAACATACAAATCAATGACAATTAAAGAGGATTATGAAAAAGCAATAGTACATAGTTAAGTCTTTATGTGATTTAAGTGAGCTAAAAGTGCAGGACCAGATTCTTCCCATGCCCTGATGGGTTAGATATTACTATAACTTTAAGGAGGCATCATGTCTCATTTCCTGGGGACCTTTGAACCCATTCCCGATGGGAGATCACGTAATGACTGGGGGGCAGGTTTCTATTATTGAGACTCCTCTGTTGCTGCAGATGCAGTAACTCAACTGCCCATGCTCAGACAGGACATATTTCTATAGCAACTCTTCTAATTTTTTAGGATACTTTGGGTCAGATTTAATGTGCCTTTGATTAGCCTTCTTCTGAAAATCATCTTGCAAGAATCTAAAGGCCATAAGCATTGCCTGAATGTATAAACTGGGTGAGGACAGATGTCCACATGCATCTGTACTTCCTCTCCAACAGCTCTGGTTCTTTAGGAAGACAGTATAAAATATAAGATACATGCAGAGCCATTCTTCCTCAGCTATATTAACTAGTTTCTAGTAATCAGCTGTTTATGGACTCGATGTATTGAATATTTTCTCTGGATCACTTCATTTAAGAATTACCAAATTGCTCAAATATCTATGAATTTGTCTAATCGCTTTTAAAACTAATTTATAATTGTGGCCTCCAGGATATCCTGTGGCAATGAGTTCCTCAGGACCATTGCTATTTGTACGAGACAGGGCTCTGCCAGTCCAAAAAGTCTGACCCATTGACTTGAAGTAATCTTGCTTGAAATCAAACCTCAAGAATAGAGAACAGTAACAGCCCTAGAGAACCTACCATATGATAGCAGTGTATTTGAGAGAGGTAATTTGCATAAAGAGCTAAAAATAACCAGACAGGTTGCACAGGGTTTCCACTTTAGGAAGTAAGAGAAGTGAGTTTTCACATTTATGAATGAACACAACTGTGCAAAGCCAGGTATAAAAGCAAAGTTAAAGGTACCCTGCTGCAACACGGCCAAATTAGTGAAGTGCTTTCAGCACAGAAATAATGAACGTGCTTCTGGGCTTCTGGCTGCAGGGAGAATTCTGGTTCTGGAGGTCTGCACAAGCTGCAAATGCTTGAAGAATATCACAGGGAAAATGAATTGCAATTAACCAGCTAGAAATTATTTTAAAGCAAAAAAAGGTCTGAACAGTTCCATAAAGATATTGAAAGAAAGCTTGAGGATGACAGGGTAGGTGACAATGTGAAGAGATTGCTACTATGAGATGCTAAAAAGAATTTCACAATAAATCGAATCCACAACTGGATATTTGAAGTCAACAACATCTTTCTAAACATAAACTCAGGAAATTGAAATAACAGAAATAACCTACAAAACAAATAGATATAGTGAGCGGGGGTGTTATTGCTGCCTTTTTCAGCCAATAACTACTCCCTCATATCAGTGATCAAATTATTTAGCAATGCAAATGGCGACATTAAGGAGCCAACACAACTGGAGGGATGCTGCGATCACTAACAGCTACATCATTTTCCACTGGCACGCAGAATTGCAAACCTGAGAAAGCACCATGCCACAAAAGGAAAACTGGATCTGATTTTTTGGGGTGTGTTCGAGCATTTAATCACTGAGGCAAAAACTTATGAAAGAACCAACCTTATAGCAAAACAGCATGGGCAATGCATTATGGATTAGGAACTGGAGTTATATACACTGTAGGTCAGTACAGAACTACCAGCAACTGATGCCAGGAGAACTCAGAAATCAAGTGGGAGTACACGGGCTCAAGTACACTGCTTTATTAAAAGTGTACCTGATTGCCCTGAGTGAGTATCCTCTACGAACAAGGATTTCTAGAAGCTGGCAAACTACCACACTCAGTACCACAACAAAGAAATATACCCGTGTATGGAAACGAGAGGAAGACCTTTGTTGCTAAGGAAGGAGCAAGGGTTCCTAAATTACCCAGACTTCAGAGCTAAGTGACAGTGGCACTGAACTGCAGCGGCAGCTGGGAATGGTGGGAGAGAAAAAGGCCAAAGCAGGGGACAAAGGCAAATGCAAGTTTAGAGGACGCAGCAACAGTTTGTCAACATCTCTGTCAACTTTTCAAGATGCAATTCTTCATCTTCATAATGAGAAGCAACCTCAACGCATGGCATTTTCTCTGTGGTGGGCTCACTCTTTCTCCCCAAATACTTCAACGACCCTTAGTCTGTCACTGGAAAGCTACCAATCTGTCAGTCACAACCTCTGATGTCTCACCAGTAATTCTTCCCCTTGCTTTCCAAAAGCAATTGCTGCATTCGCACCGCTCGCAGCAAATCAATCTCTGCGTTCTGCCTGATCACCGACTGCTTTCAGCGCCTCCCAGCCCAGCTCCTCCTCCCATGCCACCCCTCCGCTCACCGGCGACAGCCATCAAGAGTCCTTTCCGCCAGCGCTGCTTTGCTCTTAGACTCTTGGATGGAGCTTAACAAAGGTTTTCAGTTGCTACCCTGCAGTCTTAATCACACTCTTTCCCATCCACTGCCATACAAAAGATAGAAAGGAAAATACAAACAATTTCAACGCCAGTGTGAAGAATGAAATTTCAAAAAAAATCTATAGCAGATATTTGTATGACAGATACCTCACGGTTGTTCAGAAACCTCCTTTACGGTATGGTATAATTATAGCATTTTTATGGAATAATTAGGAGCAATTCCATATAGTTTCACTGCCTGCAGAGTGCAGCAAAAACTGCACTGTCTGAATCTGAGCTGGGCTAGTCCTTGCTCACTTCCATAATCTGTGATCACCTCCAGCGGGGAAGGGAGACTGGCTCACCTCACCCCGCCAGCTGTTTTCCCTTCATCTTAACTCATCTTTGCGCACCGACGTGCTAGGCAAAGCAGCAACCCCCACCCACCTGCAAAGCGGTGAGAATAACTTAATCCAACGGAGAGACGGCAGTGTGCTTTGCAAAGAAGGACTGCCTAATTGGAGCGGGAATCCAAATCACAGAGGCTGGAGGACACTTGCCCACAGCCAGGCAGGTGATAGCGACAGCAAAGCCCAAAAGCCCCACCTCCAGACTGTGCCCACAGGTCTTCCCCAGGACATCAAAGTGCGGTGCTGGGTTTGTTTTCTTTCAACTCTCCCATGCAAGTACATCGATAAGGTGACAGCAACAGGGAAGTACAAGGGAGTTTTCCAGCTCCTTATTAATCTTGATGCACATTTAGAGAGAATAACAGTCTCCCCATAAGTTTGCAAAAACTAGAAAACATGCAAAAAATGCAACTAGTAAATTCAGGCCGATGTAAACAGTACATAGATTCTTATTTGAAAGAGGTCGCACTATATTTAGCAAGATTACTTCAGTCTTTGGGGTTTTTGTATAACTTTTCCCCTTGTTCTTTTTGCTCCAGTAATTCGCATGAATATGTGGGTGCATGTGTAGTGTGTGCTATTTCAGTCATCTTCTTACTACAGTAGATGATGTTACAAATGTGTGCCCCCTCCAAAATCAGAATAACACGTGTGGTACCTGTTCTGCTTTGAAGGATAGGCCTGCAGCACTGCGCAGGTAAATGTTTTCTGGTGGGAGCAGTATTTTTCCCGTGGCTGTGTGCTGCTGGAATGTTTATCTTTGCTCGTGTTGCCTGGCTATTGCAAAGCTACTTGAAATGATTCATGGGTCTGACAGGTGTCTCGTGCAGCTGGATGTGTCCTTGATTATCCCAAAAGTCTGGACAACGCTGTCATTCACCATTGCCCAAATTATCTCTGTATTGACTGCAGAAGCCTCTGTGACAGTACTGTAATGGCTAATTACCCAGGATACCTTTGATACTTACTTTATAGTGGTTTAGAAGAGTTTAAAAAAGAGCAAGAGAAAGAGAATTAATTGGAGCAAAAACATACCAGTGAAAGTTATACTCTTATATGTTCCAAAATAATACATGCTTTAGCCTATATGAGAATATGCTGCATGAACTAATTAAATCTAGGCTGTCCTTTTAAAATGGACAGATTTCCAGCAAAATAGATAAGGAGGAACTGTGAAGAATCCTGACAATGATAAATCATGGACAATAGAAGGAGCTATTAGCCAGGAGAGAGTTGTATGTACAACATTCTTGAAAAAAAGATGATGAGCAGCCATTTGCCTGCTTTATATGTGGCTGGAAAAATAACATGTTCTGCTTAGCAGATAACAAAGAGTGGCATGGGTAGTGATGCTAAATATGTATATGGCTATCTTGTAAAACTGCCTATAAGGAGGTGTGAAAGCAGAGATCTCCTTTCCCCTGTGCTATCAATTAGTGCATTTTGAAAAATACAGTGTCTGCAAAATAGAAATATATTAAGAAAGGGGGTGAAAGAAGATAGGGTACAAAAATCTCATTTTAGTGAAGATGAGGTCTTCATGACAATAATGACAACTCAGGTGAATAATTATAGCAAATCTCTGCTTTTTAGGGCTGTGTCTCTCCTCGTGACTCAGCCCAGGTCCCGACTGGAAAAGCACGTGTCAGCCTTTTCCCCTGAGTTTCAAACAATTCAGAAATTATCCAAGATCCATGACGGCAGGTTGTTCCCATGAAGTCGGTGATGACATTCCCATTGGCTTCAGTGGAGGAAGGATTTACTTTCCAGGACCAAACCTTCCAGTTCAGGCCTACAGGCCACGTATACTGAACTGGAAGATGCTACCCCAGTACCTGCTGCGGTGGGGAACAGCTGATTCAGTCCAGACACCAAATTAGAATTGGGTGACCCAAACGCATCTGCCTGATACTGCCTTAGTGACACCATGCAGGGAACAGAAAAAGAAAGATCATGCTTTTCATCGTGTGTGCATCTTGCATATTATTTATCCTTGTTACCTCAGTGTAAATAATGTATTTGTTAGAAGGTGATGTATTATCGACCAGAACATTTGGATATCACTTCAGATAAAAATAATAGGTAACTAACTCTCTTTGTAACTCAGAACTAAACAGTCAAACCCCCAGTGAATGAAATACTTAGAGAACGTTGCCATTTCCTTGTTTGTCAGGTCCTTCAAAGAGCTTACATTTTTTTGCAGGCATATCTGTTATATGAGGTTATTCACTAAAATATATCTAGTCATGAAAAAATGACAAATAGAATGTTTGCTGTTTAAAATACAAGGCTTATCCATTCATCTTATTAGGGTAGAAGATCACATGCTGTTATTTACATTTCTTACTACGGTGGCATTATTTTCACAATTAGAGTTCTGCTACTGTTACTTAAATTTCAAAAATTTTTCTTTTTATGACTCAATTAAAATTTCCTTACCTATTATTATGAGCAGAAGTATCTCTATGTGTCAATCTGCTACAATACCTGTAAAAATTAAGAAACAAGAATTCAATATTTGCACTGGAGGAACTAATGACAGACAATCGTGGGAAAATATTCTCCACCTCTTTGCATGGTTATGGCACTGCAAATGGAGAGACAGCATATTAAATATGGAGCAAAACTGAAACATCTTTTCTAGTCCAATGGTCAAGATTCTGGAGGCTCAAACTGCAAGGCATGCAGTGCAATTTATTAATTAAACTTCCAGTTCTTGCAGTGTGAACTAAAATCCTGACTGCAGCAAAATCTTGCAAAATAAAGTTTGTTACAAGGCAGGACAAATGTTTGGTAGCGCAGTCCCACCAATTCTGTGCAGCAGGGTGTGTGTCAGCTAAGGACCTGCCCTGACAACACATATTTGAAACTTGTAATAAGCATTGGAAAGTTTTGGTTAGAATAAAACAGACTAATCTAAATAATCACTTGTGTTGATTTCAGTTTAATTTTGCAGCATGTTGATACCTTTAAGACATACAGGGGGGCTGAGTGTATACATGAAAACTATCAGAGAAACGACAAATAAAAATTCAAGTACTTTCTTCCACTAGAAATACAGACTCTTTCTCATGCACTCCTTTCAAGCGGAGTGGTCAGGAACAGACTCATTTCAGATATTTGCTCCTTCAGCTATCTAAATGAAACTGGGTGATGCTGGGAATACACAAAACCCCAAGAACGTTTAACACCAATGATATTTGGTAACAAGCTCAGATTTTAGCTTTGAGCTTCCCAATGGCTTTTGAACAATCAGAGTGCATGGTACAACGACTGATTACTTAATCTGGGGCCATATATACCTCATGTAACAGTCTGAGACGAGTCGCAGCCTTGCAAGCTGTCCTTCAACTCAACAGGTAGGAGCGAGATGTTGACCGATGTGTCCTGATGTGGAAATGGAGGTGTTAGAAAATGTGAAAGTTTTTTCTGGCAATCTTCTGAAAAGGTTTAATTTAAAAAAAAAAAAACGCTCACGTACTTTGCATTTTCTGCAACTCACCAAGATCATCTACTGCTGTGGCTGATACTGGACGGATCAGCAGGAAAGGGTGGCACAGAGCAGCGCTCTGCCCATCCTCAGCCCTTCAGCCTTGGTCACACATGTGACAGTGAGGTGGTGGAGCTGAGGTACCTCCATAGCAAGTACTGCCTCTCATGTTTCAGTACCTCTTTCTTTTATTCTAAATTATTGTTTATTTTTAAGATGGATTTTATATAATATTCCTTGCCTGCAGTACTAGGGAAGAAGTGTTTGATTAACTCACCAGCCAGGTACCCAAGGAGTGCGTGTTCTCTGCTCTGACTAAACTTCCCTGCTGAATCTTTGTGCCGAGATTTTCAAGAGACCACATATTTTAACTTCTTGTAGCTGAAGCACTTCAGATGAGTTTTGGAGAGAAGATCTTTTCTAAAAAGGCTGTATCTGGGACTCCCAAACTCATCTCTCACTCTTCCTTCTCCCTAGTCACTTTTGAAAACCTAGACTTCAAGAAAAGGAACGGTGTGGTCCAGATTTCAGATGCCACAACAGGCTGTTACTGCGGCACTATTTCACAGTTAATGGCATCCATCCAGCATCTTTTCAGTAGTCTCGATCTTGAACAGACTTGTTCTCTAAAAAACCATCCCTCTCCGAACTAGCTGTCAAAGTTATATTTTGCCCCGTCTTACCTTGTGTGCAATTGCAGGTAGTGGAGCTACTTGTTTTACCATGGTCACTGCAGGCTGAGAATTGCAGTCACATTGCCTTTGCTCCCGACTTCGCAAGTCTTCCTGACTGGCTTTGAGACAATCCATACATTTATGCTCTGATCCAGATGGGACCTGAATTGGGACTATGCCATTCATGACTATAAGATGAGGATTGGGATGCATAGAGGGTTGTACGTGGAACAAAAGTACTTAACATCTCCAGTGACTTTTGTTTGGGGAACACGGAAAATAGATAGGGAAAATGTTTTCTAAAGGAAAGGGGACCCGAGCTCTGCAGAGAAAGCGCTGTGCCCTGGTCACATCCCGCGGCGATGGCTGCAGGGGAGCTGTGTGACATTTCTTTTATGCTTCCCATGGAAAAGAGGCAGAACGCGAACTGCAGAGCTTGAATTCACTCTACACTAACGCAGGAATTCAGAAATGTTAATTTTAATCAAAACTTCCTTTATTATGCAGGAAATATGCTATTCACTTTGGACTTAAAGTTTCACTGCAATTTTGTTTTAATATCTTAAATTAAGTACGTGGCAGATGACGACAAAATATGTACCTCGCACAAGTATGTAATATTTCCTAGGATTTAAATATTGACAAATGCAGTTTTTGCTACTCATCATTTTTTAAGACTTTTTTCCCCAATATGTCAAAGGTTCTCTTCAATGAAAATTGTACTGGTTATGTTCACTCAAAGCATTCCTCTTTTTTCCCCTGTTTGCTTTTCAAAGATCTTCAGGGGAGGGGGAGCAGGGGTAGCAAAAAAAAAGAAAAAAAAAACCAGTTTGGAAATTTGTCACAGATCCCCATATATCTCGGTATTACAGCCACTAACAAGATCACTGCAACTTTCTTAAGAGCTGTCAGACACACTTACAATTCCTATGATTAAAAGTTGCAAATATATTATAAACTTCACCACATGATATTTTCCAATGATGCAAACAGTCTTTGCAGCTAGGGTAACATGAAATTCAAAGGAGACTTTGATTACATCTAATCTGGTAAAGAAATGAAATCATAGGCATGCTTATTTCAACGAACAAGGAAAGAAAGCAAAATAATACATCAAATCCCTGAGTAAGCAGTCACAAAAGACCTTTAAATAACTCAACTTTCTACCATATTTTATTATCCTTTCCTAGTTTTATAGCATTATCTGCTACAGAAATGCAGGGAGATTTGTAAACCACTATAGCATTTAAGTCATTACATTTTATAGCTAATTTCTAATGTGGATTTGATTTTTTACGAGCACAAAAAGAATCTAATTTGCATTAGTGACAGTAACTAGAGAAATTTAACACCTGGCACTGGTTGTACCAGAAATTGAATATTAGCTACTTGGGTGCTAAAAAGCACAGTCATACCTTCAAGGGGGATTTTTCATTTATTTATGCTGTACTCTCATGTTTATTATTACAAAAGTGTTCTTGCATCATGATGGAGGAAAACTCTCAGGAATGTAGAAATACCGCGCACTCGATAAAGGGAGTTTGCCGCAACAGCAGCAAAATGAATCATTTATACGCTAAAGAATGTACAAACCCAGAAATAAATCTCCGATGAGAGATAAAATTAGAACAGCAGCAATGTACGGACAATTCATTTCGACAAGTGCTTTTTATTTATTTATTTTTCCATAGATACTGCTGCTTTCCTGGAGCAATGCATTACACCCAAATTAAACCTCCATTTAAGGAAAAAAAAACCCAAACCATAGCTGACACGAAAAAAACCCACATTTCCACATGAACAATCCACGTATTTATAAAGGGTGGAAAATTAGGAGCTGCAAAATAGGCAAAGCCGCTGTAAAATGATATGGGAAGTGACATTTTACATAGCCGGCTACAATTAACACATTGATGGCATTTTGCTGGGCTCCTTGCAGTGATAATGCTGTTGTCAAATGTGTTTAGTGCACCAAATCTCCTGGAGCCTTCAGCTAGGCAGCAAGCTTTTGACAGATTGAAGGTTCGGAGATAGGCTATCATGACAGATGGAAACTGGCACCGATGTTCAGCTTTCGCCGATCACAGGGGACCTGCCCCCCTTATTCTTCAGGGCTCAGCTCTGCAACCTTCCCCCTTTTGATGAAAGCAGGGGATGGCATTGTTAAATAGTGCATCTGTGTGAGTTAGACTACCCTGATGAAAGCATAAGGCAGACGCTCTGTGAAGCAAAAGACAGCCTCTGCTCTAACTGCATTTTCGATAGACTCGGGGAGGGCCCCAGGGAGCCGGGAGAAAACTTTGCTAAATTTCAGACAAAAAGAAAAAGCCCACGCTAGCCATTAAATGGTGCTTCCTATAGATCTACACGCATGGGCTGGAGGAATCCATATATATGAGCTACCAGGAGCTATTGTGCGAGGCTCTCCATAGGAGCCTCTTTATTACTGTTGTTTTGATCATTTACTGAAATTGGCTTCTGAGAACCACGCATTACAGAACCCCATCCAGGCAGCGGATCCAAAGAGGAGCTAGATCCATACAGAGGGAGGGCGTGAGAGCGAGTCTGCTTCGCTGTGAGCATCCAGCTCGCTCAGAGGCTAATTCAATTATTAGGAGAGGCTGTTCTTGCAACTGGCCTTGATTCTTGGATGCAATGTTAAAACCGGGGTGGGAGCTTGTGTTATTGAGCTTTACACAGCTGGGCATAAACAGGCAGATAATACAGTTAATTAACCTTTCACCCCCCAACACCTTTTGAAGAAAGGCATTTGTTATTTTTTTTTAATCAGCCTCAGGATATTTCAAAGGCACTTGCCCCGACTATATTTTCTTCTTTCTATCCCTGACAAATTCCTGTTTGATTTCTTTAAACTGGGCAGTAGAGCTTTCTTTTTGCTGTCTTAATCTTCAATTCCGCTCTCGCTGATATAGTATTTGGAGCAGCATACTGCAGCCCATTTGAGGTATGATAATCAGCTGATTAGCTAGTGAAGTCGTTTTCCCTGAGGCTCTTTTGTGTGCAAAATCCTCACACTCAATTGACATGTGGACATCATAAAGCTGATGAAATGCAATTGTAATGAACAAGAGGGAGAGGCATCTGCAGCAGTCTAAATGAAAGACCCTTCCCTCTCGACATGCTAATTCAGAAAATCTGCTCTTAACTTGTACTCCCTCTGGATCCCAGTGGATGTGAATCTCCATGAATGCATATTCAAAACAGCGTATTAGCCTCAGTAGCAAGTGAAATTTGAGCCTGGATGGACCAATTCTAATTTCAAGACAGATTATGCTGCATCAAACGTAGTAATGATTTGACAGTTCATTTGTGACGAGAGTCCTACAGTCAAGGTTTAATGCATGGACAGGCGCAGGTGTGCAGCCAGTACCAACCAAATCCAAAGGCTGTCAGTTATGAAAGCTCATGCATGAGGAAAGGTGAAACATGTTTAAGAAATTAACACCATCTTTAAAGCATCTTGTAGCAATGGTTCTCCAGCCACACCTTCCTTATTACACCATCGAGCCCTGGCTAGCAGGGACCAGAAAGGGCAGCCCAATATACCACAGTCACTACAAATTAGTTCCAGGATGGAACAAATTAGGGAACAAGATCAGAGGACAGATTGGTTTCTTGACCATATTCTAGATAAATGTCTGGGCTTGCCTTCTGGAAATTTAGGCAAGCTCTGGCTCTGTCCCTGGAGAGGGTGCGTGGGTGCAGACTGCTGTGGGTAAGCGGGCACCCACAGGGTGGGCTGAGTGGTGCCAGGCTCTGCCTGCCTGCGCGGTGGATGCAGATTTTCAGTTCCTCTCCAGGTCCATTTTGGGCTCCTCTGCCTCAAAATTATCTAAATTGTTAATTGCTTTTACCAGGCGGACACCATATACTTCATGAGTTTTTTCATTCCTTTGCGTTTTTTAAGACAGAGAGAGAAATATAAAACTTTATATTCCTGTTGCATATATACGTATTTTTTAAATAAAACCTATCTTGAGAGATTAGAAATTCTTGAAATAATATCAAATACACTTCTATGAGTTAAAAATGCATGAAATGATTTGAATATACAATAAAAGCTATACATGTACAGCCTCTGCTACACAGACGTTTCAGTACTAATCAGCTGACATGTTCTGGTAGCCAGAAAACCCCACCTAAGCTCAGGAAGTGCCATTGCTTGGCAGGCTCTTCATGTCACTCAGTGAAATTTGTGCCGCAGGGCGGGAAACCAAGCCTCAGGGAGGCTGCCCCCACCTCCCCTCTTTTCCTCCATGTTGGCCAGGCTTGCAATACGCAGGTACAAGGCGGGTGGGTGCCCCATGTTTCCCTTCCCTAAGATTTGGTCTAAACCCAATGCATATCAGGCATGACTGGCTATTGGCGCCCTTACCGTATGAGACAAGTTATCTGCAAGAGTTGAAAAGCGCCCTATCCCCAGCAATACTTCCACCGCCAATGTTTAGTCCATATGATTGAGGTTATATACCTGTGTCTACTCTAAGTTAAAATGCAACATCTTCTATTTGCATGGACATTTCCTATAAAGATTCAATGCACAATTCCAGATCTTAAGCTTTTCCACTCAACCGTTTCATGAGGGCATGGTTAAGAGAGCTATGAAACCTCCTTAAATTACAAGAGTTCCTGCTCTTCCAGTGTGTAGCATGACTCTTTCAGCAACACAAAAAAATCTCAGCATACATCCTAAATAAATATCAGCTGTAATGGCTGCTGGTTAAATAGGATCCTCCCAAAAAGCAGAGGGCCACATCTTCCCTGTTACATGGCTGAATGGACTGAGCAGTCAGGCATCCTGGTATCCTCTATATTCTTTCTTTCCTATTCCAAGTCGTTTTTTTGGGGCATGAAGGAACAAGTTAGCATCTTCACTGTTTTACTTGCTTTTTTCTTTTATCCTCGTAAGAGGAAAAATGAGGAGGGAAGTGCAGCAAGGGCAGTATCTTGAAATGGCACAGCTGCTGCCCTGGATGTACTGAGGACAGTACTTTCTCTTACCAGGAGCTGTGCAGAGAAGGGTGGTTTCTCCCAGCTGACCTCCACTTGCCTTGGCTGGTGGTGTTATGACCAGCTGGCTGATACCAAAGCTCCAGCACACTCATTGCGAAGTACTGCTCTCCCCGTGAGCCGAACAACTGAGTAGATGTCGTCTTTGCGTTACAAGGTGGCAAAGCTACCACAGTGGATTTGGGAGAAGCCAATGCCCTTGCTAAGAAGTCCGGATTTGGGAACATCCTAGCCCTTTATGTAAACGTGCTATGGGAACTGATCTATATTGAATGGTCCCCAAAGTAATGGGCCTGAGCCAGTCTCCTCTCTTGGGAGGAGGGCTGTGTCAGAAGTTTTACCAGTTTGTTTTAAAATCTACTTGCCCAAAAGCCCACCAAAAAATGCACAGGTGCCATTTTGCGATGGGGTAGCTACCCTGCATGGAAGAGCAACATGACCAGGAGAGGTGGCTACAGACTTTTTCTGCTCACAAGGTACGCGTATAAGATAGATATAAACTAAGTAACAGGCTAATTTGTGTAGCTTTAGTTTGTTACTGAGCCTCACCAAATGGGGATATTATAAAGTCTTTACAGTACTGAAGAATCAGAGACCAATAGTTATTGCAGGCAGACTCTTAGAGACCATAAACATCATAGACATTGGTCAGAAACACAAACATCGTAGTGTACATATAATATCAGCATTTTTAAACATTTCCCCTCACTCACCAACTCAATAGGTACTTTTTAGCAATAGTCATGGCTTGGATATCATCCAGCCACTATCCACAATGTATTTTGAGGGCTGGGGGAGGTAAGGGAAGCCAAAAACCTGCAGAATTGCATTAAATTTCTTATTTAGTTCTACTTACATATTCCTGAATTCGTCAGCAGTAGTGGTTTGAGATCATGCAACTCCTTATTCTCCTGGGTTCTGCTGTGTGTGCTTCCTGAGGTTTAGAAAGTGGACTTTTATTTTCTTCTTCCCAATGGCCTAAAAGAGTTATATGGAATCATTAATTATGAAAATTAGTATCACTTTAAACATCAAAGTTTGATAAGATAATAAATATCATTCATACTATATGTCATGAGTTTGGTTCATACTTTGTACCCTCTTCAAACCTGCTCAAGTGTAGTAGAAACCAGTGTCACATCTAATAAATTACCACAAGGAGAAGACCTGGTCTTTGTTGCCTGTTGCTTCAGAAGCATCAGATTACAATGATGTTTAACAGAGGGGGTTTTGCCTTTTTTTTTTCTTCTCCATTGAATGCTTCAAACCAGCTTGGCAATCCTTAAAAGGTTAATGAGTACTGTCTGCTACAGAATGCCAAGCTGATTTAATTCAGAAAATGAGAAAACATTCCTAAAACGTAATCAGCTGTCACTTAGGAAATGACATACAAGAAGATAGGGGTGTTTTACATTTTGTTTCCTAAGCAGGGCTTCTGAGAGGTCTAGAGAAAACGTCAGGTGATTCCTGTGCAAGATACGTCTCCCTCCAAAATTGTTTTTAGCTGGAAGAGCAAACAGCAGTCATTCAATGTCCCGGTTTCTATCCCTCCAGGTAGCCACGGCCTCAATCCTTGTTTGCTCAGGACACCCCAGCCTCTCTCACAGAGTGCAGCACCTTGCCTCGTCTCGTTGAGTGGCATCTTTTGTGCATCCCAGTGCTCCTCCAGCGTCTCGGGGTGATCTGAACATGGCGCAGCTGGGACAGGGCAGTTCCGGGACCTCCTCCTTGCCCCTGGGAATGGCTGCTTGGGGTTGGAGGGAGTCTCCTTGCTCTTCCCAGAAGAGGAGAGAAAAATGAGACTGGGTGTGTGGGTCAGAGTGGTAAGGAGAAGAGAGCACTTCTTTGCTCTGTGCAGCCCACACACCCAGGAGCAATCCTCCACCAACAGCCTTTTTGACATGGTGGACCCATTGAAAATGCCACTCTTCATCATGGGTCTCCCCTCTCTGAGGGGGGTACATACAGGTTTCTGGAAGACTCACCGCGCCCACAAGGACTGCAGAGCTTCAGAGGCCTCGCGCTCCCACCTCCTTACCCACCCCTGCTGCAGGTCGGTTTGGCAGGGCCATGTTTTACAGTTTTGGCAAGTCTTGGGAAGAGTCATAGAAATGACATCATTTTTCCTGAGTTGAAATGCTAAGCAATTTTACATTGTTAATGGAATTAAGACAATAATTTAAAATAGTATGATCTCAGACCAAAAGTGATGTCTTGCAGATCTTCAGACACTACAATTTTCTGTGGTCCTGAAGTTCTTGTGATGGAAATGTGCTCTGAAATGGCTGCCGGACCCTGTCCCTTTATCACAGCACCATGCTGCTGCGCTCTTTTCACTCTGCATAATACCTCTGCACCATTAAAGTGTTTAGAAGCGATATCTGGCACTTGCAGAACACTTTTCATCTACAAGCGTTAAAGATAGGTCATCTTTATCTCTTTGATAGAGTAGAATAAAAAAATCCATCTTGGGTGACCTGCCAAAAGCTGCTGCAGATCCAGAGCATGGTCTGGTCGTGCTGCCTTCCCGGCTCTGTTTTCCTGCAGCCTCTGTGCCCAGCTCCACACAACTCCCAGGAACAACCCCCCAGAACATTTCTGAAGCAATATGCAAACCAACCATTTTTAGGCAGCAAGTTACTTGCAGATACTGTTGGAATATGATATGATGCTTAGAGCACTGCTCTTTTAATTGCTTTACTAGACCTTTTTTGCAGCTTTAATCCCTGCAACCCCCTGCACTGTACTCTGTAGCAGTTGAATATCCATAACCAAGACCGGCATTTAACCCAAAGATTTCATCCATGTTATCACCAGAATTTGTAATTGTTTTCTTCCCCGTTGTATTTAGCAAGCCTCACTTTTACTGTCGGCAGAAGGAGCCCTTCTCACTTGCTCTCTGAGCGCACAGAAGTAGTACAATGTGTTTCTTCTTGCTGGTTAGCATAAACCACCTTCCATACATTCTGAACCTATCAAGAATGCTGTAAAGTTTAAATTGGGCTATCTGTAATTAACTATGTTTTTAAGAGTTTGTAGGCAATTTCAGAGTAGGGCTCTGCCATATTAACAGTTTCACAAGGAGGAAGCAGAATTTAAACAGAGGAAACAAACACAAACATGTTATTTGATGGCAATGAAATTTATTTTTAAAAAGTGGGATTGCAGTAAAAGGGGCTTTTGCATGGCAGCTTCCTATGGACAATATCTAATTAACTAATCAATTAATTAAATTAGCAAAAAACCAAGTAAATTTTTCATCTGTATAATTCTCAGGAGACGATGTCACCTAAAAACATATTTACTCTTACACATCTGCAATTTGTGTAAGTCTAATTGTTTTTTAGTTTACCCACAGTAATGATGGTTTCCTTAATAGAGTTTTATGTAGCAGCTTATAGGGAAGAGCAAATTCCTGGACTCCTGGAATTTGGAGGTAGGCACAGAAAAGAAGTTACTTGCCACTAGCTGAAAGGTTTTCCTACCTGCCAGCTCAATGCAAAGAAGTACTAGAAACAAGTATTTGGTATTCTGGTCCTTTTCAGAGAACTTCTGTTGTCGGTTATATTTCCGATGGTTTCAATAGATACATGGAAAAAGAAATCATTATTAGATTTCACATTGCACTTTGAAAAAATTTGACAGAAAAGTAAAAAGTAAAATTTGACAGAAAAGCAGCGAGTCTAATGGTTACTGGTGTGTTTCTTATACCCTTTAAATAATATAGAGGCCAAAAGGAATTACAAGAAATATATTTCCCAGCCCACATATGTCCAGCCATCTTGTGGTTTTTTTTTCCTCACAGTTTAGAAACAGAGAAAGGGCGGGTGGGGACACAAAACAAAAACTATAAAACCCTTCTTGTGTCTCAGCTCATGTGAGCTTTCCTCAAGGAATATCCTATACCTTACTAAACCATGAGAGAGACATGCCGAGTGCCTCTGTGCCCTGGCAGGGTGCTGGGCAGGCTGCGATGCCCGTGGAAGGTTTGGGAGTGAGACCACGCGGGCCCCGCTCTGCCCGGGAAGCCCGAAGCACAGCCTACGGGGCTGGAGCACGTTTCTTACGTTACCTTCCTTCTGTAGGGTCTTCAAGGCATAAGCTTAGTAGCAGGCTGCAAACTCTCTGGGACAAGCAGGAGGGCCTGGTTTAAAACAGTAATTCTGCTGCAATATAAAGGAGCGGTTATTAATAACAGTAGTACCTAATAGCTTACTCTTCAATAGTATGCTGGCTGAGAATAACCATTTTCTAATTAATCAGCTGATACGTTGTTCAGGATCAGCAATAACAGCTCTGTGTCACATCACTCTCTGCAGACGTAGCGGATGCGTAGGACAGTGATGAAACACAGCGATGCCCACAGCTACCACAGCATTCCCGGGTCTGGCGATCGATAGAAAGGATCCTGCCTCTCTCATTTTCTATCACCTCTTTAATGTCTTTATTGATACAGTACTTAAAATTTGTCATTACCTCATACATATTCCTAAATCCTCTCTCTTTTGCAGTTTAACGTACCATGCCAACAATAGGAAACAAAATTTATTACTTTTCCAAACAGGCAGAAATGTTGAAAAATTACTGCACAGTATGGTTTTAATACAAATCTGTTGACTGTTTGGGGCAGTACTTCAGATCGTGTGGAAACCGCACATTTATATTTTCTAAACAGCACATTTTTCACGTTTCTGAAAGGATTTTAAATTGAAGCTTATTTACAATCACCTATCTCAACAATGACCAAGAATCAAAAAAATAAACCATACGGTGAGACAAACAGCCACGACACGGGGCTGCGCCAGCTCTCAGAATATCCCATTTCTCCCCCCAAACCGCAGTGCCCTCGCCACGCCGCCTGCTCGCCTCCTCCCGCAGCACCAGGCTTACGCGCCTGCCGGGCTCCAGCTCAGCCGCATTTTCAGAGCCAGAGAGCCACGTGCAACGTGGCTGCCCACCCCTGATATAGCTGTACAGCATCTTTCAACTCATCCTCCGGAGACTTGCATTTGGCGCTTACCTGAAATTTAGAGATAAATGATGAAACCGGATGTGGGTGAAAAAGGAAAATTAAAAACTGCTGGATAAGAAGTGTTTGCAAAATAAATTATTTGCTCCCTCAGTCATATCTAGAAATAACATTATCTACAGCTAATATGGCAAATCAAAGATCATCCCAAGTGGTCTTGTGTGCGTGCCACTAGCTGACAAGTATATCAAGGGACACTGCCTCAAAGCAATGGCTGAGTGCCGGACTTCACTCTCACATATGACAATTATGTGATATAAATATGATAATTATGCTTATGTGTTCACTGGTACACCCCTCTTTTCATTCAGATAATTCCTTCTCCCCTTTACCTGGCCTGGGCAAAGCTCCTTCATCTTGCTAAGATTTTAGAAGTCGTTCAAAGCCGCGTTTAGCCCTCCCTTCCTGTACCACCAAAGTCACCTAAGAGCCTAGCAAGTGCGTGTGCTTTCCTTCCTCCTCTGACAGCTTACAGAATCAAGGTCGAAAGTATTGCCCGATCTTAGGCAGGTGTCTTCTGCGGTCTGAAGAAAGAGGAGGTAATCCAAGAGGGTCATTTCTAACATGTGACCATATCTGAGCTCTTCATCATTTCTTCTTCACCCCCCTAAACTTTATCTCATCTCAGTCGCACTCTCTGTAATTGTGCTGACAATAATTTTGCCCTGTTTTCACAGGGAGTTGTGTCGTTTTTACCATCCATCAAAGGTGGAGAGGTGAAGGGTTACTGCCTCGCTTGGAGACACCCATGCAGACAGGGCGCTGGACCACAGGCACTCCAGTAAAACCCGTGTATGATAGCATTGAACTCTTTAAACTCCAATAATTAGGTGAACACACTTAACTGGGCTAGAAAGTGATTCTGCTTTTTGTTTCCCAGTACAAATTATGAAATCAAGGAGTCACCCCAAACAAACACGTAACCTGCTTATAAACCCCAACCTTATTTTGGTCTTCAAAGATAATTAAAGAACAAACAGTTCTGCCTAAACTCTCAAAAAATTAATCACTGGCCCAGAAGTCACTGTCTAGTTGCCTGAACATCTCTCCAATTTGACAGATCAGAGGATGCTCTCCGCTGTCTTGGCTGTTCACCTTATGTGAACCTCAAAATCAAACAGCTCTGAACGGCACCTCTAATAAAGCAGCTGTACACTCTGCTGATGCTACTACTGCTGCTTGTGAATGGCTCCACAAAGACAACAATAATAGAAAAAGCTTTCTACAGTTTTGTTTTTGTCAAAATGAATCACTAAATTGATGTGTTTTTATTCCCTGGCCCCAAATATCATTTCACAGTCCAGAATCATTACGTACTCTGCAGTGATTGCTTTCACTAACAGTAATATTTTTGCAAAGCACTTTGACTAATACATTTTCCCCATTTCCCAGGACTAGCCAGCATAAATTCCCTGGTGGTGAAATGGCCAAGTCCCTTCCTGGGTGAAGCAACTTACCACAGCCAGCGGCTTGGGGAGTTACTGTAGAAAAATCACTGAAACCATCAACCTAGTGCGCAGCAGCAGGCAGAGAGACAAACAACATCAAGTGGTATTAGCAAGGGGATAGAGCAGTAAACAAGAGGTGGTACACTTTCTATATAAGAAGGTCTTTAATAGCTATAACCCATACGGAGCTTACCTACACCTGTTTGCAGGGCTGGGCGCTGCGGCACAGGAAGCCCAATACTGCCTTGCAGAGGATGGCAGTAGGGCAACAAAGATAATATCAGGTCTCTAAAATGTAAGTTGTAAGAAAAGGCTAAGGGCGTTGAGTTATTCTCCCTGGAAAATAACAGCCACAGATGTGACCTAAAAGAAGTTTTCAAAATTATGGGAAGGCTCTGGTAAAATTCTTAGTGATACTTCGGTCACAGTGGCAAGACACTCACAAAAAGGGAAGTGTAAACATTATAAATCTGGGATTAAAGAAGAATTCAGGGAACTGAGCTATTTCATGCATAGATAATAAAAAATAAAGGTAGTGTTCATCCCCATTGAGGTCAACAAAAAATTGTCATTGATCTGAAACTAGGTAGAGCTATCCTGGAGTAATTCCCAAGGGGAACAAAACATACTGCACAGCAGTTAAAATGATGTTTTCCTCAGCTATTAATTTCTGAGCAAAGAGCAGCAATGGAAGAGAAACACACACAAGAAAGGGTTAAATTACAATAGAAAGACTGGGTGACATTTCTTCTTTCTGCCTGGGAGATCACATCTTGAAGGAAGTTTCTGGGTCCAAGTTTTCCTGGCCAGGCACAGAGCGCCGTATTTGTCCCAGATGAGAAGCAGATGGCTGTAAACCAGGATTTTACTGCTTTGCATCCCCTGTCTGTGCATTCAGAGAAGGGGAGGAGAAATTGTTGGAAGTTGCCACTTGGACAAGAAACCAAGGCCATGGGTGTGGGGATCTGTGTCCTGCAAATCCAGTCGCTGTTGAGGCTGATGTGGGTGGGAAGGTGCCTGCCATTGAAACAAAGCAACCGTGCTTCTCCTGCCCAGGAGCTGGTGTGGGGAGAGAAGGAGCTTTTGTGATCCCTAACCAAGGAGAGGTATGGGTAACCATCAATCCTCCTGAAACAGAGGAAAAGCAAGTGCATCCAGCATACTGGGGGGGGGAAGCTTCTCAGAGCTCCGGCAGAAATGCTGGACAAGCAACTAAATTCCTTCCCAGAAACTGCTCCAGTGACAATGCAATGCCTCCTGGCTCCCTCCAGCCCACCTCCTGCAATAAATGTCAGCCTGGAGCCGTACTGGGCATAATTAGCCTATGATAATAAATTACCCACATTTTCAGGAAAATATTAGAGACCATCATTATTTGGAATAGAGTTGCATTCAGCTGCACAACCCTACCTAGTATGATGGATAGAGTAGTCATACCACTGAACACATTTATCTAGAATGAAGTGATTATTTCGAAGATGAACACAGTCAGAAATAAGTGCATATGAAGCACATACTACTACACACTGGAGAGTATCGGAGTAGCAGGGGTTGTAGGTCAGCTGACCAGCCCATAGCTTTTAGTTGGTAGATTATTTCACACATATACCCTAGGATTTTAAAGCTCAGTTTCAAAATCCCTCTGAATTTAAAAATTATTCCATGTTTTCTCTTGGAAGGAGAAAAAAAAAATAAAGATACAGGAAGGTTTTTTCCCCCCCCTACCTTAGAGAAGATCTTTGGTGTTATTTGACTCCACTGTCCACCCACAGATGAAAGCATATTGCCCAAAATACGGCAGGCAAGCGTATTGTTAAAATAATTTTGATAACAGCTAATTATTGTATGAAAAAGAAAATAAACAATGAAGGACTTCCTGCGAGGACTCGCTCATGTCCAACTGACTGCAAGAGAAAACAGGAGTCATTACAGTAGAAGAGTCTCATCAGCTCTACAACAAAACTATGCGTTCCTTTTTTACAAATTTTAATCCCCAACAGTATTTCTCTGGCCTTTTCCAACCATTTTAGTAAAGCAAAGAAAACCATCCAGGATCATAGACAAGGCTCACAACTCTGTTCTGCAACAATACCCTGGCACTGGCAGCACCTCACCTTTTTTCCCCACGTGTTTTGATAGTAGGTAGGGTCACTTTAGACATCAAGCTTGCATGCCTGTGGATGAAGATAGGCTCCCTGTTTGGTGACTGGGATCTCCAGAGGGCTCTGAACAAAGTTAGATGCTTTGAACAGGGTGTGTGAATACACAACTTTGTGTACATTCGTCTTTCCAAAATGTAGCAGCGTAAACATAATTTCTACACATTCCTCTGAATTATGAACTTGCTTTTTTATGCATTTGGAACAATGCATGGACTCTTCATGCAAAGGGACCATACCTTACAACTCAAGAGGAAACAAAGTTCAATGAATTTTCAGTCATATTCCATGTTCCCATGATCATCATCATTGCTGGAAGAGATGGCGTTTTTCCTCCCCTCAATCTGTCCCAGTCACAAACAATTTTTTGCCCCCAGAAGCGATGTCTGGATTTTTGCAGACAGAGCTGGTGTAGATAGCTTGTGGGGAAGCTTGTTTACCAACAGTAGTAACCATGTGACATCTCCAGCTGTGAAAAACTAATAAATGGACCTCTCTTACTGTCAGATTAGTGAAAGTATCTTTTTGGATAAGAAAACCAAAAGCAATTTTTAAAAGCTGAAGTTATCTGTTATTAGACATATTTAAGATATATGGCTGCTTTTTTTTTTAGGTTTATTGTGTTTCTTGATAGGTCATCAGTTAAGGATATTTATTACATGAGGCATCCATCCTAACAGCTAAACATCTTGCTCACCATAAATCAAAATTTTAAGCTAGTTTTTGGATATGATACTACCCATATCCTAAAGCCAACCTCATCATCCGTGGAAATATATTATAATTGCATAAGACTTAATACACAGTGATATTTCTTTGGGTTGAAAATAAATAGTATCTATATGAAACGAAGACCAACATTTAATTTTTTGAGATTTGCCCAAAATATTTAAATTTATTCTAAACTAAGGAGCTATTTGAAGGTAGGAGGCAATGCTACACCCAAATTGCAATTTTCAAAAAAATTATAAGTATTGAACGTTTGAAACATACAATGAAATTCAGAGAAGTTCAAACATTTTTGGATAATCTTAATATTTGTTTTCACGTGCTTGATACGTTTAGGAAATACTGAGGTAGGTGAAGCTCTTTAATAACGCCTGCTGAGAGCGGCATGCTAGTAAAAGCATAAAGCAGTCTGACATGAGGATGCGGTACCCATGTGGTAAATAAAAGATGGAGTGAACAGGGAGGAGCCTTTTATGGCTCAGTTTATACTTCAAGAGCTGTGATGCTTGAAGGAAACAATTATATTGCATCTAATTTTTCAGACGTTCCAGAATAGTCTGTTGCTTTTTCTTTGGATGGAAAATTTGTATGAAGAGCTGAGTAAGCCTTTTATGCCCTCCTGCACTGAGCTGTCTACCCAAAGCCCTAATGCACTGCTTCAGGGTTAGGGCTCAACTCAAAGGGCACTGCCACAGCATCTCTGCTGTTAACAGGGAGAAAAAAATCCCTCTCTGCTGTTTCTTTCGTGAGAGAGCAGCGTCTCTTCAGCTCTCCTCTCTTTCACCAGCTGATGACCAAGAACTTGTCAGACAGAGTGAACTCCAATGTTGATTGGAAATATTAGGAAAAGATGGTGTCTGTTTTGTTAGTGCTTTGAGTTCTCAGCTGCACATGGTCATAAAAGAAGAAATTTCCAGATTTCTTTACTCTTGTTAGGAGATATTTCACTCGTAACTTGTCTTTTTGCCCAAAAAGAAAGTGAGAAAAGGAACATCACGCCTTTCCATAGTCAGTCTGGTTTCTTGATAATTCCTGGTCAGTTGAGGAGAAATTAATTCAAGATTGAGGGAATGAAAAAAGGTAGAACAGGATACAGAAAAAGAACAGAATAGGAAAGAGAGAATAGGGATCTTTTTGTTTACTTATTTGTTCTTTTTTACAATCATTCTTTTTCTGTAAAATTGGTATTTTCAGGTAGCTGCTTTTGCCCCAGCCTGGGTGAAAATTAATATTGAAACTTATTGAGTTTGGAAAATATGAATCACAACAATATTAGAGATTGCTACGGAAGTGCACTTGCCTGAGGTACCATGAAGCTTCAGAGGATCCATAACTGAAGTACTTCTCGCGCCATGCCCACAGGATGGGAGGCTGGCTGGGAACCTGATGTCTGCTCATTCCTCTCAAAAGACTTATTTTCTTCCACTCACTCGTGGCTGCTTTCTGTCACTGCAAGAGCATACAAAGCTACATCACTTGGTGGTACAGAAATTTAGCACCTGAAGTGGGGAACTTGCTTTCCTAATTTGAACTATTTTAACTGCCAAAAGCATAAATGCTGCTCCACCGGGCCAGCGCAAGGAAGGCAGCAGGATTTCTTCCCGTTCCTGCAGCAACCAGCGCTAACACCACAGGCAGGGCTTCGCCAACGTGGGGGGATACGGCCCTCTGAGTTCAGTCAGGGAAAAGTAGAAAGGGCAAATGGAGTACTGAGAAGATTGCTGGGTTTTTAATTGTCAGTAAATACTGAGAGAGAGAATTTTACAAAAACAGCTTCCGTGTCAAACAGAGCAGTTTCTGAGAGTGCTTTCCAGATATGGCCAGATGACATTATGTTTCCTATATGCAACTTACCTAATGCGCGTATGCACATTTACAAAAACACACACAGATGTACTTGCATATTTTGATACTGAAATAATGTAATGACTAGAACTCAGTGGTTAGAAAAAAGAGGTTGCTGGATTAGTAACACCAACCAATACCCTCTCTGTCAAGGCAGAATTAAGTCAACATATTTTTTTAAGTGTTAAAAATCTTCCTTTATAAACTTCATAAAAATGAACCGGAATAGAGATGTAATGATCAGCTGCTTTGCTTTTCTGATAGGAGTTTGACTCAAATCCCAAACCTCTGAAGGTATAAGACAAACAAGAGACTTGCTCAAATTAATTTGCGAAAAGAACAGGTAATCATGAAAATTATCCCAACACTTGATGACAGGGAAGCCTGTGGTCATGCACACCCAGTCACCCACACATCCTGTCACTGAAAACAAAGGATGCATATCAGAATTGAATTGCTTGGAAACCACTGCAAAAGAGCTACTCATATATACACAGGTAAATTAATTGGTAAATAAGCAGCAGCTTATATGAAGCTGCTGCATCCTCAGCAAACTTATAACAAAGCCACCAGAGGCATCAGGTCAAAGACATAATTTTTTCATTGTCATTCTGCAGGTATGTTACAATTATTCAGTGTAATGCACTAAATACAGGGTCAGGCTTTTTCCGCAAAAGGCAGTCAAAACACTAATTGACTTCGATGGGAACAGAAACGGGCATTAAGTGGGCAGGCAGATTTTCCTCCATGTCCACTGACTCACAATTTAATACAATTACTTAAGACGTTCCTTGTAATCTTTCTCTAAAGCTGCTAGTACGTCACGAGATTTGTCCTCCAAAATATTTGGCCACCTTTGGCCATTGACTAATTACAGATTACTAAATACACACTAAAATTTCCAACTGACTGCTTTGTGGGGAGCTTTCCTATTTCTCTGGGCTTTCAGGCTCCCTTCTTACTGCTGGAGCCCTGGGAGGTGTGCTTTGGAGAGTCTCTCCTCTTCCCCCTCCTCCTCCCAGCAGCCAGAAGGCTGCTGGAATGCATATTCACCCCGACCAAAGTGCTCACAGACCTATTCCTTCAGGATAGTCACCACTGAGCAAAAAAGCTTTACAGAAACTTATATGGAGCTGAACTCCACCTAAGTCCATGCAGTAAGTGTTCCAGGTCTCAGACACAAGGATGACCCATTGGGTGTAGTCTTAGTTTAAGGAGATCTACACGTGGTTTTCATTTTTTGTCATCGCTTCTGCCTTTTGTAAATATTTGTAAGCTATGTTTTCAAGTTTTTGATGTTTACAAATATATACTACTTAACGCCTTTTGCCTTAGATTGGTTTGAGTTACGCATAAGTTAAGAGAACTGAAGAACAGCAAGGCAGTCTTCACCCAAAGGCCTGGCAAAACCTCTTGCCTTGTGTCCTCTGCGTCACCACAGCACCCTTGCTGGTGACCAGCGAGCCACAGAGCAAATCTCCGTCTGAGCTGTACAGGCCAGCTGGAAAGCTGGCACCACAAAGCAGGAGAGGGGAAAGTTTCTTCCAGAGACTCTGACTCCTCTAAACAATCTCCAGCCTGCAACAAGGTACCGGCATGCACCTTCAAACCTGAAAGTCGGAGGGAAAGTATCCGTCACATTTGCATGCATACCCACATTGATCCTTCTTACAATACGTTTGTCAGGTACCTACATTTTGCAGTGAGGTTGCAGACACCCAGATTATCGCTGTATTTCTCTCAATTTTGGCTGAGGGCTTTTGACCATTTCTACTGAGCAACCATTATCTGGCACGACAGCCACCACAAGTGACAACAACTTTTTACATCTCTTCTCAAAATTATTTATTACTGCCATGCAGATATTACATATATCAAGTACAGAAGGTTTTCACATGGAATTTACTTTAAAAAAATCTTTCCATCCAAAACCAATTTTTCTAAAAATGAGATCTTTCTATAAGGTATTACTGCTCTAAGAAAGTTGCATTTCTTTTGGAGTAACGTTGTCATCAACAGAAAACACGATGACAACGTCCTTGTTTTCAGAAAAAAAATACCCTCTGAATGTCTTGACATCTGCAGAGAGTTATATTGGACCCCCAATTCATAGCCAACTGACTACGCAAACCCAGAGAAAACCATCGGTAGAAAACAGTCTGTCGTAACTGGGATGGGAAAACTGCTACAGCAAGAATCTGCTGAGCAGTAACCCCTGTCCATCAGATTTACAGTTGAAATAAAATCTTCAGGAAATAAATGTTAAAGAAGCATTCATATGAGTTTCCATGACACTTCTCTTTAGCATCTTCTCTTTGTAGACTCTCTTAACTACAGAATTCAACTTCAAATTCTTTATTAAAAGAAGAGTATAAACACTAATTCAGCCTGTGCTGAAACTACCAAGATTGCAATGACTTCTACTCAAACCAGTGAAGTTATCCCAGATTCACTCAAAATTTAATTCAGACTGAAATGCAGTCTGAGGCTTCAGGGACGGCCAGCTAAACCTTTTGGGTAAACTGCTGCATTTTTCAGACTTGTTAAAGCTTGCAGGCATGTTTCAGTTCCAAGTCTAGTAACAAAAAGAACGGAAAACAGATAAGCTATAAAGCACTCTTTCTTCCAAACTTAGAGGGATTTTAAAATTACGTCAGTGGAGAATTTAATATATATAAAAAAAAAGCAATGATCACTAGAGGATGTTTAGGTAAAAGTTAAAGGAACAAGACCAACCTAAGAGCACCCTTGGCATGGTAGTCCTTCCCAGCCTCCAGCAATTGATTGGGGGGGGGTGTTTCCTGAGCTGGAGGATGAACCAAGTCCACTGTTGTTAATAACTGCTGGTGAGCTCTCTCCCACAAACTTCTCTAACTCATTTTGATTTTCAGCCTCCATAACATCAGGAGACTCTGAATTCCAGTCAAAGGATCCCTTTATGTGTGTCCTGTTTCCTTTTACTTTTTCGCCAGGCATCTTCAGATGATCACTGGATCAGATGCAGTTAAAAATATTAGTGTTTTGGCTAATACAGCGTTGCAATGATTACTATAACAATATAAGCAGTGTGTCATTATGTTCCCAAAGGACAACCCTTTGTAATTAATATATACTATTTTATTATCTTTGTGTCTTCTGTATAAAAACGCATCCATGTTACAAAAAGGACTTTAAAAGAGGCAACATATTCCACAATTTTAATCCGTTCTGCTATATTTCTTGCTAATCCAAGTTTGTAGTATGTTCAAAATACAAGCATATTTTTGACTGCTCACATAGTACTGCTTCTCTCATTGGACTTGCCTAATTCTTATCCGAATCCTTATTTAATCACAGGAACAGCAAATTTCAGTTTCCGTGACTCATACCATAGAACTCTTTCCATATTCTTTCCACAAAGGAGGTGCAAGAGAGGTAAAATTGGGATCAAGGGGAACTCATAGTTAAACATGGCTAGAGCCACCAAATGTTATTACATTATTCACCCACTATGTAAAATTCGTATGCTAATATCATCACCCTTATAGAAAAGGGGTAACATATATTTACATCTGATTCTTCAGACTGAAAAGTTCAAGCAAATTTTCTTCAGCATTTCAAAACACCTCGTAAATCACATTAATACATCATCAAAAATCATTGGTGATAACACTGCATTTGTTCTCATTTGCTATAAAAAACCGTAAGAGAGAAGTAAAGCACGCCTCAGATACGCATATATTTCTGCCTAAAGAAAGTGCGTTACTGGCGTGTTTGCATGGGCTTGGAGACGAGGATACAGCCCAAACCTCTACAGTCTGCAAACGTACATCCACCAAATTCAAGGCAAAACTTCCTCTTAGTTTAAGCTCACAGAGATTTAGTGCAGCGGCAAAGCCTCCCCTCTCCCCAGCCTCGGCTCGCCCCCTCCGTTCAGACTGGCACTGCCTATTCTGCAACAGTGGTTCAGGATCAGCTCCTGGATCAGGATCTGGTCCTTACCAAACACCCAAAGCTTCTAACCCTGATGCAATGCTTTGGAAATTACTTGCGAATAAGGGCTTGTCAAAATAAATTTTCAAAAACCCATGGGAAAAATTTAAGGTAGTGGCAAGCGAACATATATCCACATCAGTAAAAAAATCGAAGCGTGAATATACTGAAATGCAAATGGCCTCCCCCCAGAAAACAGGTCCTAGTCTCAAAGTTTACATTCCTGTGACAAACGCACAAACAAAGCATCCCTTGATGTTGCTAACCATGGTGTTCGAAGAAAGTGTCTCCTGCTTCTCTTTTACAGCATTTCCAGCCCAGCCTTTTTGTCTGTGGAGATAGCTAGTATGTAAATGTCCTTCCACAGTCCCTTCAGAATAAAAAGGAGGTCTGGGGAATTGAAATTCTATTTATATTTATCATAACTTGATAACAGTAGAGTGTGTTTATTTAAATACTCTACCATTATTTCTTCTTAACAACAGGCAGCTCTGAAGTGCAGTTATAAGTCTGTTTACACCACACAGATATCAAATTGACTTGCTAATGGTAACTTTTATTCGGTATCCATGGGTTACTGTGTCATGTGATTTGACATCAAGTACAGACAGTGCTGATTAGTAGCATCCAGTTCTGTCCATCTCTGTGCATCACTGAACCATCTGGTCATTTATTCACTAATAAGCCCCTAATGGCCCAAATATTCACCGGCCTGTCATTGTGACATGGCATAAAATGCCTACATCTTTCAACTTGCTTTGACATGTTGCTTGTTTCACATCAAAACCCGTCATTTACAGGAAAAGAGCTCAGAGGGGTAAAAACTTGACCTAATCTGCAGTGTTAACACAAAGACAGAGGCTTTGTTATCTGGTAGCCTGACTGAAAGCACGTAAATGGGCATGAATTCATTTTGTACATTTTTCCATGCTCATTTTACAACATTCTTTAAGTTTGGTATCGCTCCTAATATGGGTTTTTATGTGGGTTTTGCTGTGAAATCTCTTTTCTTTATCTGTTAATATTCTTAGGAGTGCTTTGAAGGGAGCTGGATTCCCAGAGACATTTGTCAGTTTTCTATATGGAAAATGTGTATCAACAGAAATATTACGGGCAGCCGCAGAACTTTTCTAAACCCTTCTATTAAAAATTAGTATGATTAGTATGATTAATTTCTCTCTTATCTTTGCCTAGATATCAATAGGCAGTGTAATACTTTCTGCCCTAAAGGACAGAAGATGCGTTAACTATTTCCAGTGTAGTATGTCAGATTTTGCAGAATCTTTCTAGATGAGAAAAAACTCGCAGTATATAATCACGCAAAGTCAAACACGTTATTACTTCAGAGTCATGAATGGTTAGTAACTGAAAAATCTCTCTCTTCAGTCCCATCACACAAAATTACTGGAGAAGAAAGAGGTCACAATCAATGCTTTATTTTTTTTTTAATCTTACTGGATATAGCCACGGTTAAAATAGTTTAAAAAAAGCAAACACCCATTAAACTAATTGCTGTTGAAATCTTGGTTAATACATCATTAAAATGTGATTAAAGCATGATGTAATTGATTGTAACTAGAACACTTAGGGTGGTTTTATGGCTCTGCAGTCATTGGTGTGATGGGACACATAATTCACCCAGTATGTTAGCTTCACTTGATGTGTGCCTCTATTGGCACACTAGCTTCTTGAAGCAAGCATTAATCTGCTCAACAAAAACTTCCATTGTGTTGCCTTCTGGCTTATACCGCTTGTAAGGTGATAAGTAAAAAAAAAAAAATAAAAATTATTTTAACATGAGAGAGCATTTGCTTTTTAAAAATAACTGCAGTGTTTAAAATAGTCTTTTATTTTCTTTTTTTTGGTGGGCTGACATCATGTGTATGTTGCCAGTGGTGGTTCCTGTTAATGACATGAACATCATCCAGGATAAATCCTCTGCCTGTGCATGCTAGTAAATTTTATCGGAGAATTCAGGTCAGCTAATGAATCAATTTGAATGTTGGCATCTTCATGCTGAGATTCAATCAAGTTTAAATTTCATTTAAAATTAGTTAGTTTACAATACTTACAATCAAACCCATAACCCAGTCTTAGGATACATACACAGAATTTTGTACATACATTCAAATGTTTCTACTTTTTGATTATTCACTTTACCAATCCTTGCTACACAGTGTTATTCTCAAGGGCATCAATAAACACATTCACTCCTGTCTTATGAGCTTGAGAATACCTTTTGCACTTACTCACAGCCCTCAAACCTAGAGAGGGCTGGAAAACAACTGTGTTTTGTGAAAAATGTTGAGGTTTTGAAACTAATCTCTATTCAACATTAAACCAAAGCCCAAAACAGGGCCAAGTCAAGCAAGATATGAACTGATATCTTTCTAACCCCCTAAATGGGCATCTTATTCATAATGTTGTTAATTCCTCTTGCTCTAAAGAAAAATCCCATCTGACACATGCAAAATCTTATTGACAACATTTAATCAAAGTGGAAAATTGCTATAAAAAAAAAAGATCTGTTTTGATGACCTGTCATTTTCCGATGGAAAAAGCAGTTTTGTCAACAACACAAACCGTGATCACAATTCAGGATATATTCCCATTTGTGCAAATAGGACTTAAAGGTAACAAACTACTAAATGTAGGTTCTCAGCCTCGTGTAGGATTTGTGGTTTGGTTCTGACTTTTATAACACGCTGAGCATTCTCAAATCGGTATATACAGTAATGTTACATACAGCTACTGAGTACAAGCGGCACGAGAGAGTAGTTCTTTTGCATCTTATTTCTGTTTTTCAGATTTTGAAAATTAAATAAATTCATGTTAGCTGAAAATTTTCATTCTAGCTATTTCAGTCATATTGACATTTCTGAAAAACTTTTATAATTTTAAAATCTTTTTTCAGATACTGATCCTTTGAAATTTAGTTTTCAATTTTTATTTGAAATTTAGTTGACATAAAAGTGATTACTTGAAATAAATAATTCAGAAAGAATAAGAAAATTAGGTTTTTAGTTAGATAAATTATTGAAGTGAACCATGTTGATGATATAAAAAAAAAATCTTTACCCTTGAGCAAGAGAATGAATTGTAACCACTTCCATAACCCTGGCATTTCTCAGGAAAACGTTCTGTTTGTCTAACGAGCAATCTCTGAGAAAAATCCCAGTTCTGATCAGCATCTACTAAGCCTGGGCTCACCACCAGCTCTCATGGAGTAGTGCTGGTCGAATGGCAAATGGAGAGAGAAGTGTTTACTTCTGAGATTTAGGGGAAAACTTCCTCAGAAGAGTTACACTGCTCTATTGGGAATAATGTGGTTTTTTTCAGGAGAATATGGCACAGGACATCTAAATGCATCTTGAATATCGTGTTTTATCAACTACTGCTTATTACAGGATTTGCAGAAATCTTGTTGTCAGTAGCAGGTATGCAGATACAAATGGAATATTTTTTAAACTAGAAAGCCATGATTCATTTCAACAAGTATAAACATGTCGTGCAGCAACAGAGTCGTAGATATTGGGTGGTAATATTTGTGATCATCAGCTGGCCATATTTTGAATACAGAACACTTATAAAAATTTCATCCTGGTTTTTAACTGTATAAAAGCAAGATCATATTTCTAACATGCCCAGTTAATAGCAGAAAAACAACTGTGCTCATATTATTAATGCATAGGTATTTCAATCACCAGGCCATGACTTCACCTAGATCCCTTTGAATCAGAATTAGCAGAACACAGCACCACCTATTTTTGTAAAAGCAAAACAAAACAAAACCCAAACCAATTGCTTGGCCACTCCTAAAACTCAAAAGCTATCCTTTTTCAGGAAAAAGCTTTTTCAATGGCTGATCTTTTACACTTACCAGACACAAGTGTTTGCAGCCTCAAAGTGGCCATTTAAGAAGCCAGCTAATAAGTATTTAAAGGAAATCTTATTATTACCTTCTTATATACAAGATAACAAGATTGCATTTAGATAGCGCTATTTAACCAAAGATCATACACTGTTCAAAATGGGAATAAACGTTATTCATAAATTTTAAACAAGTGAAAAAAATCACATATGAACAGCTGACAAACGGGATAAAAAAAAAAGTTGCACACCCAATCAGTAGAGTAGCACGGCTGTCCCAGCTACGTCGCTGTTCTTGACAGGGTAACTTCGGCCACCTTCCCCAGACCTCCTTTGCAGAGCATTTAATTCCCTGCTCTTCGAATAAATACCAATATCTTAACACTGCTAACATTACAAACTGTCTCTCTACAGCAAGCAGAGCTGCTTCTTTTTTAATACGTTTTTAATTCAATGTAGTAACAAGAAAATGGTTCCTGGCCACTGATGAAAAAATTTGCCACCAAGCTTATACACATTGAAATAGCAACATATCGCTACTGTTCACTTAGATGGAAATTAATGCGGTAACAGCACATTTTAATACTGAAAGCCAAAAATGTAATATCTGTTCAACCAGCCTCTGAGTATTTTTCTTGAAAATATCCACATGTTCATATATAAAAGTAAGTGTTTGTGAAAGTGATACTTGTACAACCAGCTAAAATAGCAAGCATTAAATACTGCATCCTTTTAGATTAGATAAGATCATAATGGTATTTTTTTAACATTCCACTTAATTACTTCCCAATCCTGCAAAGACATTTATGCATTTACTTAACTTTTCATATACGAATATTTCCATTGATTTAACATGTATTCAAGTCCTTGAAATGTTAGGGCCTGAGCACAAGGCTAATTATATGCAAAGACCATTTGTAACTCTCTTAATGACATCAACTGTTCCATATTTGAAACTAAATATGCCTACTGCCATGCCTAATTGTTGACTTTCTATTAAATATTTTACTTGGAAATAGAGTGGTAGAAATTGAATTTTAAACTTGCATATTTGTGTGTTCAGACCCAAACTGATACAGATCATACAGAAATAAACGCTGTTGATTAATGCAGCAGAAGTACTGCTGATACATCAACCATGAATGTCAAAAATTGCCTATGGCTCTGCATTGGCAGACACTCTGTGCATATCGTATACACCCGCACGTGAGACAAAGTTTGTAGAATTCAGACCCGTTAGTACTTACAAACAATTAAAAGCAGCTCTCTAATTCAAGAAATCTCAAGTAGGGTCAAATATATGTTGTAAGCTACTGAACAGGCCGTAGCGATATCCATATGGTGATTTGAAATGCAGACCTAGATTTTCAATGGGTCCGATTCCATCTTTTGAAAAAGTCGTCACAACGCCTTGCCGCTACAACTCTGTGAGTACAGCTACTCGTACATATGACTGACTACATACTCACCACAGCAGGCAAAGCACCCATCACTCTGATCTCAAAGTCACCCTTTTTACTACAGAGATGTCAAATATTTTAATAGGTGATAGAGAGGAGCGGAAGAGCAAATGGTCCACTTCCATATGTGTGTATTTGCCCACACGTACAAAGCTATCAGCCTCCTCATATTTCCAGACCCACTAATCACTCGCAAATGATCTGATCCCATGTTTGCCTCCCGAAGTAATTAACTAACAAAGGTGATTATCCCAGAATCACCATCAGGCTACCAAGAAATGATTGTTACCACAAAACAGAAAGACTGGAAGCGAGAAAACCACAATTGCCTGATCCAGGATACAATTATGAGCCACTCTTCTGCAACAAGAAAATAGTGACTTAAAGAAAATTCAGCACATGTCAGCTGTGCTTCAAATGGAACAGAGGCTCAAAAGTCTACCACAAAGATGTGTTAAATGCTGCTTCATTTGCTTACCCTATTAAGCAGTCGTCTATTATTTTCTACCAGAATCCATTGTCCCCTGTAACTTCTTTTTTAGGTTTTAATGGGAAATAACAGAACCCCACGAGGGTCCTTGGGTGACAGAGGCTCTGCCACACTGCATTTTTTGCCAAGATATTAATTAACATAATTAAATGATCCATGACAGAAAAAATATTATTGTTACAGCATATGCTGTCATCACTGATGTTAACAAAAAGTTAAAGCCTCCATCAGTGGAGACGCATCCAACATACAAAAACTAGGTAAACAAATTTGAAACAGACCTATCATATGGGTCTAGCACTAAAGTTTGTCACCAATAACAGACATTCCTGGTACAGCAGTAAAAGGTTTTTTATATGTTTTTTTGATTTGCTGTATCTGATGCACATTCTAGAGTTTTTAATTGACATCTGTACAAGTATCTGATGACAATTTCATTTGCGAACCTGTTTTCTGTGGCTTTCTACTGAAAAAACCACAGATATTCTCCTCTCAGCAGTTGTCCGACACCCTGGTCAGTGTTTTCAGAAAAATCCCTCTTGTTCTGGAAATCCACTTTCTAGCAATCTACCTGGAGACTCTTGAGAGATTCTTATATTCTTAATACTTACAAATTAATCCAAAATCAATGGCTTTTAAAGGTGTACAGTAATTCTGAAAACCGAGTCAAAACACAAATGCCAATTCAGATTCTCTGGGGCTGGGGGGAAGGACCCATGGTGTACACCCACTATAGGTAAAATTAAACCTACAGGACAAGCCTTGCTATAGGTTTTGCTCTACAACCAAGTGTAAGAGAGAGCATTCATCAGAAGAAATGTGCCTTTCCCAAAGGGCCCAGTCCTAAAGACCTCTAAGGCAAATCTCTTTTTGGTTTGTATCTAAGAATTCAGACTTTTACCCCATGCTCTGCCGCTACCTCCTTTTCCCCTCTGCGCTGAGTAGATGATGCCCTTTGATCTGCGACACCAGTTTTGCCACCAGAGTATGTCCTGTTTTGTAATGACAGACAATACCAAAGACAGGCAGAACCGGTCTTTTTCTTCAGCCCTTTGTACGTACTTAGAATCTCTTTCTGCTAGAAAAATCCGGAGGAATATTTGATTTGTCTTTACCTGCCTCTGCAAGAACTAGTTGCAGGCAAGGGCAGGAGTGGAAGGAACATGGGAGCCATTTCATACGTGCTATTGCTGCTATCCCAGATCTCGGAAAATAAAGCAAACCTGCTTTTTAAAAAAATTTGTTTCTTAATTCTGCTTGTAATTCAGGTAAGTAGTTAAATTTTGGATGCAGTTAAACTGAAATGAAAGTAGACTTCCTATGTTTCTATCAACCTTGTACCTCAGTTTTCTCCTATCGACTTACTCCTCCCAGCTCTGAATTTACAGACACTATCAGTAGCCCACTGTGGTGGCAAGACCCATCATGCTCTTTCTTTGGGTCCCACATTCTGACTTGGATTCTTTTCTTACGTAACACATCCAAAAGTCAATTCTCAGAAACAAGCGTTAGAGTACAAATCGCCAGACCTCTCCCTCCCTTGTCGTGCTACACTGTTCACTTACTTTAAGAGAAAGATGAGCATCCCTTTAGCTGGCTTAACTCCAGAACTAATTATCTGAGATTAGTGACCTGCACAAACCTTGCTGATTTCAAGGAAATTCACCAAGCAGGCTCCAAAACAAATGCAAAAATAGGAGTTTTTTCACATCGACACCAACAGTTAGTGTAAAGTATTCTTCCCTCCTCTAAAATCACAGACGAAAACACAGACCAAAGCAAAAAACTAGAAAGGTGCCACTCTATGGTTTAGGATACTCTATAAACAAATCTTCCCATTTTTAACCCTTTATTTGCCTTTTCTTTTTCCTCATCAATTTATTTCCTTCTTTTTCCCCATAGGGTAAATCTTAATAAAGACTACATCCTGTCATTACTCTGTATCAGGTCTCAGTTTTGAGTATTTTTGTTAATCAGTTGTGTCATGCTTTGCCCAGCCAGCAAGGCATGGCCATCAACCCTAAGAAGTTTCTAATGTAAGCAGAAAAAGGAGAAAATTAGAGAACAAAGGGCATAAGGATAAGCCTTTCCTTTATCAACCCTTGTTGGTTTGGACTGTAAACTAGATAAAGTCCTAGATAAAGACTTCTCACTGGTATGAACATCAGATAGTAAAATGGGAGCTTAACTGTGGGGATAAATACCACAAAACAAAGGAATACTATTAATATTGCTTCTGCTTTGATTTTCTTGTGACAATTTTAAAAAGTACTTCACAATTACCAAGTTCATAGCTGCTGTACGCAGTGCTTGAATACAATCTTGAACAATATCAAGGGCAACTTAACAAAAGCAGCACGCAGCAGCCTGTACCTGCGCAGGCTGGGCTGGACCCTGCTGTGTAAGAGACTAAATGAGATCAGACACAGTTCACGCTGCTTTTCTTGTTGTCCACAGTTTGCAGAAGTATTTTCACGAAGGCCTTTGTGTAGGACCCTTGCACAAGAGGCTGCAGTTTTGAACAGCTCACCGTCATTGTTGATTCTTAACAATATTTAGGCCACAGCAGCTAAACCTATTTACATGTTCAGGACATGCATTGACTTTTCACGGGGGAACACTGGTATCTGAAAACTGGAGCCGGGATCATTCCCAAGTTCATGTGCTATGTAAGGAACTTCATCATACCTGGGCCTCCCAAATGCAATGAAAATACTTTCTCCTCCAAGTAGGATCTCTCTCTATGGAAATGCAAATTTTCCACAAGTTAGATGTTTCTCACAGTTTAATAGCTAAATGAGAGAAAATGGTTTGTTAGTAGCTGCCAGTTAATTTTTAACAAATAAAAGAGGTGCTTATTTTAGACTACTTAGCCCAACAGGCTAAGGGTGTTAGGAATTAAAAGTTTGGGTTTGGAAGGATTATATCACTGGAAAGAGAATAATCAGTTCTATTTAGTTTTGGCACCTTTATAGTCTTTTAATTTCCACCTACTATAAGAACAAACAGTGCTGGGCAGCATTCTAGAAAATGTTGCTGAAACAAAGAAAGTATTACATAAAGTATTATATAGAGTAACTCTTAATAAAAAAAGAAAACAAGATGCTGAGATAAATCATTCGTATTTATTCATATGCTTGTCTGTAGAGGGAGCATAACTTTTATATTAATTCCAGGACTCAGACTTTTGACCGAGTTTATACTGGCAATATTCTGTTCTATAGTCAAAATTGTATCCATCTCTAAGATTGCATGTTAAAGCCAGAAGGATTATCTTGATATATTATTAAATCCAATGTATATATAAGTAGTGCTTACTGATGCAAACTGTAGTGCCTTCTTTATTGAACTATCTTTCTGAGAATAACAAAAAAAATAGGTTGAATGAAGTAAAATGAATGTAGAGTATGCTCTCTTTATAAAGCAAACATTATCATACAGTGGCAGAACTCCATTAACTACAGCCTGAGGGGGAGGTGCACTTGTTTTACAATTAGCTAAGTTTGCACATTTTTTAAAAATGCTATCAGGAGTCCATAAAGAAGTGACCATATATGCATACTTTCATTTCACTCTACTGTAATTTAATCTCAGGGAATAGTAAATTTTTGTAGCACTCTGAACGGGAATGCTAAGCGTTATTTGCTTTTTTCCCCAAACTTGTCAAACAGATAGCTGTAAAAGTGTTCAAGCATTTATCTCTTACACAAAATTCCTGGTTTATAATTTTGCATGACATTGAACCATTCTAGAACTTCAGCTCCGAAGGGTAATCTCCATGGCTGCTAGGAAGAAGCATCCTAATATCAGATACAAGATGTAAGAGAATAGTAATTAGTCCACTTCAAGGGACTAATAGCATCATTGCGATTCATAGACAGATACAGATACTCTATTTCTTCCTCAAACAGGTATTTTCTCTGATGTTGATTAGAGCAGAATTTTAACACCTCCCACAGTTTAATGAGGATGAGTAAGATTCCTGCCATACAATAATAATTTAAGTTTATGATACAGTGTCATAGAAAAGTCAGAGGCAATAAACTGAGTAGACCAAGACCCATCATTCCTAGTTCCACTTCAAGTCTGAATACTTACTGGCTGTCACTTGTTTCTTTACCGCTTTCTTCACAAAACAGAAATACAGGTAGCAGAGTCATGGGAGCACTGAGGAAAAAAAGTTAAGATCACCCATAGATCCCAGGAAAACATTAATTTCTCTCCTTAATTTGGTAAGCCAGTGAATCCTTCCAGACATAAAATGGTTGCCTAAGTAATGGTTATATACATCTATTCATACATCTTTCCTGAGCTCCATTAAATCTCCTGCTTGTAGACCTTTAGCAAGAGAAGAGAAAACTCTTATTTATCCTCTGAGTGAAAGAAAAGCCCTCTGTGTATTTAACTCACACTTTATTTGTTTTTAAAATATATTCAGGCATTCCTGTGCAATTTGTTGCTAATGCTTAATGAGCCAAATCCCTTTAGATATTTGTCTCCAGCTGTAAAATTCTCTGCTGGCCTCTTCCTCAAACTAGAGGTTTTAGCCCCAACTTATTAATAGATGCCAGTGAAAAACTCCAACCCCAGAGACCTTCCCACAGCGCCTTGTTCAGCCCGCTGCCCTTTACACTTTGCTTGTGACCGATAGAGTCGTAACGTGCATATCCACAGGTGTGTAAGGCAGCCCAGGAACTGGTGTCTGTGCACTGATATCCCTGTGAAGGGCAAGGCAGGCAATCGAGCATCTTGATTCAGCCTCTATGCAAAAGGTCAGATTAGGCGCTCTCCCGAGGTCCTCACTGCATTGCTGATTCTGTGCTCAGGCTGTGACACCTGCAGGAAATCCAACAGCTAGGTGAAGCGGGGTTGTAAGGAACTTGGGAAGAAAAAAAAAAAAACAGCATTTGTTACTAAAAACCAGAGAAACTCAAAACTATCGAATACAATCCCCTATCTATCCTTTCTCGTTATTTTTATTATTCTTTATACATGTCCTAACTACAAGCTCTTTTATGCCCAGGATGGCAGCCAAACCCCCAACAAAGCAGTCCGATTGCCTCCCCTCACCGCTCAGGTAGGGTCTGCCCAGCCGGTACCGCCGCTGCCTGCACTGGCACGGCCAGCAGCGGCAAAGGCTGTGGCACTGCCTCCGGCAACGGAGACTGCTGCCGTGGGGAGTTTCCTCCCTGACACATGGCCATGGGCTCACACAGAGCCCCGCACAATGTGCCCCTTGCTCTTGCACATGGACACATAGCAATGGGTGCTTTGTTCCCCGCTGGATGTCCTGTTTGAGGGCATCATGCACCTCATCACGATCCAGGTAGGAAAAGCCGCTTAGCAGGCAGACAGCGACTGCTTGGATCACCTGGAGGTTCAACAGGGCTTTCCTGAGTAGTCCCATATAGGGAACACTGCAGGAATTCAATCTGGGAGTGAAGAAAACCAGCAGAGGACCTGGTGAGGTTCACCCTCCTCCCTGAAAGAGCTCCTTTGCCAAGTGTGCAGTCAGCAATCTCTTCCAGGATTGCTTAATCCCTGCCAAGATTTAGATACACTGTGTGTGGCAGCGGTACTCAGCTCTAACAGCCTGCAAACTAGGGAGCCTGGAAGGGACAGGGGCTGCGTGTGTGGTCAGCACCATCAGTAATGAATCCCCTCTCCTGCGGGGAAAGCTGGGTCCTCTTTCCTCGCAAAGGACGTTACGCAGCGTATCTGGAGGAGACCAGCTCTCTTGGGCACTGCCAATTCTGCTCTCCAGAATTACAGTAGCAGCATTAGAGTTAACTAAACGCTAAATCTGTTAAGGTGGAGAAATCTTAGATGAATACAGCACTGCTGGGAAATAAAAAATAAGAAGAAATTCAACAGTAACCAATCCTGACTTCCTTTAGACAAGGCAACTAAAGAAAAAAAGACCTGTAAGAGCTCTCTGTAGGCTATTCAGACACCTTATTTAAATTTTGTAAGAGGATCTGAAACCATAACGATGGTCACATGTAAATATCAAATAGCTCAGTTATGTCAGGAACCACTTACCCACAGGAATTTTTTTCTGCAAAGAATGCCAGCAAACACCTATGGATTTAAAAATAAGATTCTAATACATAACAAAAGTTGTCATTCTCTTTAACGGTAAAATTGGAAAAAGTCCGTGCCAAAGCTATAGCCAGAGATAATCCTAACGTGGTCGTGAATTCACATTCTGCCAAAAGCTCTTCCACTAAACATTTAGCACACCTTTGGGTCCTAATTTTCCAAAACTTTGATACAGAGCCTATCTTTAATAAATAAAATTTTCAGTGTTGAGCAGATATGTCAGGCCCTGAAGCTCTATAATCACTGTATTTTTAAACTACTTTTAAAATTCAGTGCAGTTGTCAGATATGTGCTCATTTTAGTTATGCATAGGTGGGTTTGCAGTGGCATCAAGTGTGCAATTAGCCTATTCCCAGGTGAACGTTCTCTGCAGATATGTCACTGGAGAGATCCCTTTCACATCTTTGCCTATTTGGAGGTGGCGATAAACCAGTTGTCGTAACCTACTCATTTCAAACCGATCTCTAAAGCTGTGTTGCCACAATACCTTCCTACATGATAGTGCTAGCCGTTCTGAAACGCACACTGCAGAGAGCTACGAGGAAGGTCCCCACATACCAACACATGCTCTGCGGTGGTGCCTTTCCTGGGAGAGGGGTGTAGCAATGGGAGCAGATAAGCAAAGCCACTGAAATATTATGGCACTTTAAAGGACCCGCCTGTAAGTCAAGTGGAGAAGTACGCAGCTGAAGTGCCATAGCCACCTCTGCCAGTGCCTGCTTGAGAAACATCTGGGTCCAGTCCTCCACCAATGCAGGTCTAAACACCACCAACTCCAGGGCTAATACTGCAGTCTTCAGCTCAGGTTGGTGGAGCTCCAGTTGAGCACTGCCAGCTTAACCCAGCAGAGCCCTCCCTTCACCCTGGCACTCGGAAAGCATCGTATATTAGGCAGAGTCATACAAAAAGGGAAGTGTTTTCCTTTTTCCCCCTTGGCCGTTTCTCCCACTACCATTATACAGATAACTGTTACATCCCTCTTACAAACTCATCTATCCACTCACTCCTGGAGCAATACGTAAAGATGTTAGAGACCTTTTTTGGGTCTACTTCTTTTTAAGTGGTTGGTGTAGAACAAACGCTCTCAGAGAAAAGGTCTCATGCAGAGCAGTGCATACACTAAGCTGCTGCGTTAGTTTGCATTTAGTCTGGTGGAGTTAAACTCGGGCATCTCCCTCACTTTCCCCTAGGGCAATACCTTGCTGAGGTCCACCAAAACCAACTGAAAGACCCTCACAGACTCAGCAAACCAACTGAAAGACCCTCGCTGTCCTAATTTGCCATTAACACGCTGCTTTTCCATGCTCCAAGACCCTGATCCCCTCCTGAAGGCCATGCTGTGCTGCTGGAGCTCCGCAGCACAAGAGGACGCTTGAGGCTGGAGGACAGGGGTCCGAGCTCTCGCACCGCCCTGAAGCAGAGGGTGCCCTCCCTCGGCGGGTGCTCCCGCGCCAGCCGCCTGCGCTCCTGGTGTTTGTCACCGCAGGACGGACTGCAGGGCGCTCCCAAGGCTTTACAACCAGTGAAAATCGGCACCAGCTTCGTAATTCTGGCACAACATGTCTTCGCTTTGAAGTCTGGTTACTGGTTTTTACAGTTCTATTTTTAAAATGTATTAAAGATGTTTAAAAGTGGCAGGGACTTCCAATAAAAGCCATGTTGTCCAGAATCAGGATGCTGGTCCCAATTTAAACTGGCTGTTAAACAATAGTATATCCAAATAAAAGTGGTCTGATTTACAAAATACCTCAGACTGATTGAACATTTATTATCCAATTTTTCTCTTTTCAGGTCTTCAGAGGTCATTCTCGATTTATCTTTTTTTTTTTTTCTTTTAAATCTGCAAGGCTTTCCACAACTACTGTATGGAAAATGGATTCACTTACCATATTTAAAAATCAACTGTTAACAGGAAATACTAAAGTATAATAAAGCAAAGATGCTAATAAAGATTTACATTTCTCTTGGCTCTATGCGTGATTTAAACAGCTTACAACATCATCGGAGCTCCATCTTCTGAAACACACTCAGGATATGCTACAACCAGCTTCTGTTTTTTATCATCAGGCTTTTCTATTTTCCCAATATAAACTCATATTTAAAACTTTATATCCACAGTATATTAGATTTTCTATTTGGAGAAGAGAAAGAACATAAACAGGACAATGCCTGAAGGAGAGCATCACTCCACGGAGGAGCCCAGAGGAGCCGGGGCAGCCTAATTCCCTGGGTCCACCTGGAGTTCGAAGACCTTCATCTGCCACTGACCTCCTGTTTCTGCTGTGATCCTGGGTGAATCATTTCACATCTCCATCTGTCTCATCTGTTTAGGCTGAGCTCCTCAGGGCAGAGGTTTTCTTTTGCTTTGTATATTTATGCAGGGTAACTCTGTAACTCAGGAATTCATGGTGATAACATTACTAACTAATACAAAAAAGCACAATGCATGAGTAAAAAATCTAGCAAAATTTAATGTACAAAGGGACTGAGTTTGATGACCCGGGAGAAGCCAGCCTCTGTATAAAACTTTTGCAAAGATTTTCATCACTAAAGTTTGTATTTCAGTGGTCTGTGCTCGTATCTTGTAGTTATGTCCTAGCAACACACAACTAAAACAGGCTTCTTGTCCTATCAAATCCCACCGCGTCACATGATTCCACCATAAAATAAAGTTTCACATTAATATCCAAAAATATACAGTATTTTCTAATACCTTTGCGAAGTACATGTAATAAAAACTTAGTGGAAGTCTGTGATGTAAGTAACCCACTCAAACTTCCTCTCTTGTCAATACCTTTCCTATAAATGGGAAAATATCTCTATTTCCCATTCCACAGACTGGAGAACTGGGGCAAAGGACAAATAAAGTAACCTGCCCAAGGTAACGCTGACTTGCATTTGTCTGTCCTCCACAGCGGAGCACACTACTTGTCAGACAAATTGCGCTGTAATAGCGAAGTAGTTAGGCCTTCAAAAGATTCATGGTTAACAAGTATTCCTAAAATTCTGATTAAACATTTTGTTTCCTAGTGGTTTTAAATTGGATGTGTCATTTTTTAAATGACAGATAGCTCCTATACATTAAGTGAGTGGGTCTTTAGTTTAGAACAGCAAATACACAAATACATTGGCACCAAGTTTCAGGTAATTCTTTCTACTGAACTCTTGCCAAAAAATGATATATTCACGTCCCGCTTCTAGAAATATAAAATCTGGAAGTGGGTTTGGTTGCCCTTAGTAAAATCTAGTGTACTGAAAAAGTAGCATTAAATTGTTGTTCAAATAAAACACTAAACAGATCAAAGAAATATTTTCCCAGAAGTACACAGGCTTTTCTCTCAATACATGGAATTGAAAAAAGGAAATTTCAGCAAGGAAATAAAGGCAAACCCTAACTTACAAAAAAAAAAAAAACCACTCAAAAAACAAACCAAAAAAACCCAAAGCAAATCACCAAACCGCACAACACAGCATATGTATATATATTAGCAGAGTTGAACAAACATGTGGAAGTATGCTGCATATTTTATAGGATGAGTAACTACATTTAATGTATTCATATAATTTTCACTTATTTCCTGTTGACAGGTAGGGCTGTCTTTGAAAACAGTGGGTTTCAACATTCACACAGAATACATTCACTCAGAGACTCAATTCTACTCATTGGTCTTACCAGCTCAAACGATTGAAACCTATGTCACCTAAAAGTTCAAGAAATCCAGAACACATGGAGGAATGAACACAATTATTTGTATAGCTCAGAGCAGAATTTTTTTGGAAATTTCATGGTAGCATAAAGGACTTCAAAGAAGTCACAATGTTGTCAGTTCGCAACGAAGTCCAAAGCCGATCCAGGATCTACATATCTCATTAAGCCAGTCTACATAACACATCTGTCTGTGCGATCTACAGCACATCGGGGTGGGCATGACTGGCCAAGCTCAACTCGCTCTGTCTTGGCTTCTTAGCCGAAAGCCGTGCCCACTCCTATTGTCAGTTACTGGCACCAGCTCTTCCACATGCCTGGAGCAGCCTGAAATTATGCGTTCATCTTCAAACAAAAATGCTTCCACCAGTGGTAGGGGCTTTGCTACTGAACCCTACGGTATCTTAATTGTTTCAAAATTTAGCGGATATCCTGATGTAGTGTGCTACAAAGTCACTAAGCATCATGCAGCAGGTCAAGGTTAGTGGGAGAAGAGGGAAAAAAGTGAGAAAAGGTAAAAAGGGAAAGAGTTGGAGATTAGACTGCTATTTCTGAGCAAGCTTTCAGGCATGCCCTTTCAATCTAACACCATATACTAAACAGAAACAAACCAAAAATCCTATTCACTGAGAAACAAGGCAGTAAGACACCATTAACTTAAGTCCATCAAAGAATAGTATCTGTAAAGCAAGGATGCTCTAGTTCCTAGCAGTCACCCTAGGCTCCAGTATCTGGCAGGAAATCTCACTGCACAGCATGGCATGTCATATCATCACTCCGATTTCAGAGAAGCCCAAGTTGGGTAAGGACATGGCTGGATATAAATTCACATGTGCTGTTTGCACCCACTGTATTATAAACTCTTTAAGCTGAGCCAAGCAGAGGAGATACCTTTACTGATCTTCAGTACTAGAATTTTGTCACTTTTGATGGTCTGCACCTATCTGATGTCATCTTTTTTTTGATGGTGGTTGTTCTCTGATTTTTCAAGTCCCAACTACTGGTTCTATACACAAATATAAATTTGTGCCAACTAGACACCTGCTGTGTTAGTTCTGTGGTATTCTGAATAAAAAAATAGTTACAGTACTGTTAAAACACCTCATCTTAGTACACAGTACTGCTTCAAGGCAATAATTTGAAAACCAGTAGCAATAGATGGAAATTACTCTAGCCTTGACTGTTCATAACACTGGCAATAAAACCACATGCAGGTTTTAGAAGCTTTTTCCTGCAAACTCTTCATTCTCCAGGCAGTGATCATGAGTTGGCCATTCTTGTTTCTTGGCAATTAGAATCTGAGTTAATCTTGGTTTATAAACTTTTATTCCCCAGAAAATGCAGTCATAAGCAGAAGAGATATAAAACTGAGTCTTATCTCCATTAGACTAGGTTTAGTTAATAGATTGAAGCTATATAGAGTAATCTAGTAGAAAGAAGAGACAACTTCCGGAAAATATCTGGAGAAAAAAAAAAAACACAAACTAACTGCAGGATCACTTTGATATTGGGAAAATAATTATACAGATTTTTAATGATCTTTTCTAAGAATCAGTAGATGGTACAGGATGGCTTAACTGTTGAATGGTGCCGCTCCTGCTTGGAAAGCCAGCCTATAACATAGGCTGTGGGTGCTAGATGAGGGATCTGAAAAATAGTACTAGGGAGAGCGGGGATTGGGAGTCTGCTGCCTACAGAATTAAGCTTCTGTGTCAAAAACAAAAAAACAAACCTCACTTCATCATTTGATTAAATGCTGTATTCTAATACAAAAACTGAGAAAAACAAAGCAGAAGAGAAATTTAAGAGCTTTGCTCAAAAAGGAACAGGTTTCCTTTTAATGCTGCTCAACAGCAGATACAGATCCTGCTATAATGAAGCATCTCATGTTTTTAATACCTTCTGGAGCCTCACAAGACCAGTCAGCTGCTCAGCTAGTACACAATGCTAAATCTTTTGATATCTACTTATTATCCCCATTTTCTCCGGCATATCTATGTATGACTTCATATTGCAGTATCAGACTCAGATTTCTCCATTACTTCTGAATTTAAACTTAACGTTTGGACTAAGATACAGCTATTTCCGTTATTACTGAATATTTTCAATACTAAGAACATGAGTTTGCCCATCTTGTTTTAACCTACAAGCCACAGATTGAGTGTAACACTGTTTCATCGTTTGTATCTTCTATGGGGGTCTGCAGTAATTGCTCCTACAGCTAATATTTTTCTTAGACACCAGAGCAAAAACAACAAAGGCACAAGTAGATTATTACACGCAAAAAAAAAAAAACAACCTAGGATTCTGACAAAGAGTGGTCTTAGAGCTCTTGCATGTTTGCTTTTGAGAATCTGCTGCTGTAAACTGGCTTCTGGAGCTCAATATCCACATGCAATCTTCCTGGCCTGTGTGGGCAATCATAGCACTTCATTGTCCAGTGCTATCATTACAATATTGTTATCATCTGAGCTTGAGTCTGACACTTTCTCTAAGACCTTTCAAATAACCCCTTTACTAGGCTTCAGTACCAAACCATTCAGGGCAAATCTCTGCTTTGTGCTTGTCAGCCTTAATAGACTGGATGTCACTTTTGCCTGTAAAAAGTGCCCGCTCTTCAGCTGTCAGTCAGTCCTTGCGGTGTCAGCCGAGAGCGTGGCTGGAGCCGCTGGATTAGAGAGTAGTTACCATAGCTGTCAGATTACTGACAACCTGACACCCACATCCCCAACTTCCTTTGACTGTATTTGGTTTCCATCTCGCTCCTTGGACCTTTCTTAAGGTGGATCCATCTGCTGAAGTTAAATAATAAATGTGGTAGCCACCTGGGAAAGTTTTGTTCTTGTCTCCAATTCCTCTCACAGTCTGGTTTGCCTTTTGCAGACACACACCATCAAATGCGTTTTGCAGAACTCTTTGCTAATTTATGAGGGGAGAAAATAAGTTTTCTCAGGTCTCTAAGTTAATGGCATTATTTCTTCGAATCATGCCTCTGTGTTTGGAGGTGGTTTAGTTGTTGATATCTACCTTTAGGCAAAGGTGCTGGGGGGTTTATACATATTTCACCACATATTTTAAATGTACTCACCACCCCGCTCTTTCAATGCTTCTTCAGTTCTACTCTCAAAAGGTTACAGACTGTGCAATTCTGTGAATAGTTTACAGTTATTGGAAGTAGAGTGCATTATACCAACACTTTATAGAACTTGTCTTGTATTTCACATCCCACAGTTGACAGGTATGTTTTTCCTATTTTTAGAACATAAACTAGGACTAAGCAGAAAAAAATAACTTAAATATATTATTTAGGACCAGAAACAAACTCTTTGGCTGTGTCTTCACTTTGAGGGACATACTTGAAACCAAACTGCTTGAGTTCATTCCCTTGCTCCCGAGGGACACATCCTATAGCTCTATTTTAACCATAGCTAATTGGGGTAAATCATCTATTTTCTGCCTGTAGTTGATTCTCAGCCAGCTAGACTGAGCTAAGACTGGTTTTGCCCTCTTTGCTTGCATTATAAAGAGAAATATTTATTTTAAATAACACCTCTGTAAGATTTCAGAGAAGTAAAGTGAAGAACACTTTACTAAGAGCCATCCCTATGATTGGAGATAGCACACATGGAAAGTTGGCAAAAGTTTGTACTCATATCTCCCTTGCCTATATTTAAAATATAAATTTCTCTATAGAAAAAAAAACAACTCTTCAACAATATTTTTAAAATTCAGTTATTTGTTTCAAGATATTGCAACCTGTCATATAAGCCTGGCCACAATATCTTTATCTCGTTACATGAAATTCTTGTTGAAACAGTTCCATGTAGGGGAGAAAATGTAGCAGGGTCCCTCATTCACTAAATATTGCAGAGTAACCTACAACTCGGCATTAAAAGGACAGTATCCGGACTATAACAAACGCTGTTCTTTCCATTTAGTAGTAAGTGTGGATGTTGCATTAAAATCCAACACGCGGCAGGTAATTTGCAATACGTTGGGTATTCGAGGAAATTTGTAAGGGTATAACGCACCCCTCACTTACCGAAACCTGAGCGACTGGCTTGCAAAGTTTGGAGAGATGGATTTCATTCCTTCCTGCCCTACTGTTATCTCCAAATCACCTTGCTCAATGCCATACATACAGCTGTCACAGACTTGCCAGCTAGCTCTGCCTAACTGCATCTTCAGTGGTCACACATGTGCGTGCGCAACTGCCTGGTCTGCTGCTGCTTCCTGCAGGCACACCCGTTCTTCAGGTTCTTGCAGTTTCGGTACACTTGGGTGTATCGCCCCATAAAATTCGTAAGATGTATTGTATCTTCCTTAGATGCTGAATAAGCACACACCAAACAGCTTTTTCCAGAAGGATCAAAGAACTGGAACACAAGAATTCTTTGGTTCAGACAAAACCCGCCTGACCCTTTAACTCAATTTTTAATTTGCAATTCTTCTATAAGGTTGCAAACACAAATAGCTTCTTTTTTTGTAAAATGCAAATTTAAACCATAAGATGGCTTATACCTAATGAGCTTTACAGAGATACTATTAGCTCCTCCATAAACAAGACTGCCTCGAGTTTAGAACTAATTTTTTGAATTTTTCTTTAGGTAGAAACTGCATTATGATGCATGAATTTTGCTACCTTTTCACTTTTTTTTTTTTTGGTGTTTTCCTTCTTATTACGTTTCATGCTTGTGTAGCTATTGCCTTGCAAGGCAGACAGATGTGATTATGGATAGTCCGCACCTCATCTAACTTTGCTGTTCAGAAAGGCAGGCAGCAATGGTTTTCTGCCTGGAACCAGAAGCTGAGTCATCCAGAGACCAGTGCCTCCAGGAGCACGCCTGTGCAACAGCCTCGGTGCAAGACAGCCCGAAGCAGCTGCTGCAGTACTGGAACAGGTAGTGGAAAGGTACCCTATGGCAACCCTCTTCTGGGTTAGTGTTGTTCTGTGCACGGGTACCGCGGTAACTACTAGAATACAGATAATTATCGATGTGAAGCTTGACAGCAGTCTATTTGCGAGGAAGGGAACTAACAGAAGCCGATAGTGTCGGAAGTTCAATATCTTACTAAGCTATTTTCATTAACGGACTGATTTCGGGCTGTTATCACTAAAGTATAACAAAAAGAGTTAAGCAAGCAAACACGGGGTTTTGGCGTGTTTGTCACACACGTTCTTCTGATTTGTACGAACTGCCACCTCAAAACACGTCATAGAAAGTTTAATTTTCAAAGCCTGCCATCGTTCCAGGGGCCTTTATACTTCTTTCCAGGAGCCAGACGCTTTCCTCAGTTCTCCAGTGGGGAGTTTGCCATATTACAAACTGGGTCAATAGCTAGGAACAACTTCACGATTTGGCCCTTTGACCTTATGGTAAGAAATACAGTGCTGGCGCTTCCCGGGCACATTTCTGGAAGGCAGCATGCCCTCATGAAATCAGTTAGGGGGAAAGATAGCAAGTACCTCCAAATTAGTGACAAGGCTTCAAGAACATGCATGGGGATTTTTTTCTTTTGCCAATGTCTACCACAATGAGCCAACTTTATTTAAATATATTTTAAATATTTCTTTGAAACCTAGAGGCTCTTTCAAAATATTGCACTGTAATATATTTTTAAGTGAAAAAAGGGTTATAAAAATGCATTATTAATCCAATTCAGCTGAACAACTGTCAGAAATGTCATACCTAAATCCATTTGCAGAAATTAATGCATAATATTACCCTGTAGATAGTAAGGCACAATTCACAGTAGCGGGTAAATCCCAGTTTGAACAGATGGGCTGAAATGTTGGGACATCAAGCTGACTAATTTGGGTACCTCCCAAGTAACCTCCATAACCACGGGTGTGCTGTTATTTTTCTCTCTCGCTGCCAGGTACAGTTACAGAGGAAAATCCAGCAGTACTCTTCCATCCACCCTGCACGGCACCTGGACACCATTCACAGCATTAACTAACTCAAGGGAAGAGCTCTGCAAATGGCAGCCACACCTTCCCCTTCCAGATGCGAGGAGGAGGAGGAGGAATCACATCTCTATGTATGACAAGTCTCCAAACCCAACTTGAAACGCATCACTCCTCTGCTCAGGAACTTTCAGGGAATTTTTGGCCACTCTCCAGTGCGTGAGGGGTTGCGTGTACTCATGGCACTGTTGGTGAAAAGTGCCATAGTGTCACATACTGACTGCAGCCATAATTCACCTGGAGAATTACGGCATAAAGCCTCTCCCCATTGAGCCCTTCACCAGGAGCGTTGCCTCTATAGGTAACCACATAATGCAAAGCGGGAAAGGAAGTTAACCCCCATCATCTCTGCGAAGGTGCCAGTGCCAGGCTTGGTGACAAGCAGAAGGCTCTCGCCCCATTTCCAGAAGTCCTCTTACCCGTACCAGTTCCTGACCAGTATTTTGTCACAGGGGCTTGAAAAGCTTTGAGGAGAGATCCCCAGCACCACAGTGCGTGGGTCTGCTGCTGCTACATATGTGACTGCAAAATCACGCCTCGGTTTTCCAGCGAGCCCATGGATACCCCTAACTTGAAACAATTCTCTTCAGCCCCTGTAGGAGCGAGGACTTTGGAAAAATTAGGCATGTGTTTGGTGACAGCAAGGTCCTGGTTTATATTTTAGAGCTAAAAAACCCCATCTTTTGTTAAGAAGCATCTACTGCACTCAGTAGTTAATAATTTTAAGCTGTGGCGTCCTGGTTTATAACTCTCTGTTGCATGCAATGCCCAGTGTATATTTCTTTTGCAGAACACTACCGGCAAGTATAACATATTAACAGATTGCTTTCTAAATTTCTTTTTCTCTTTTTTAATAAAGGTTTGTGAGTTACAGAAGTGCAAAAAGCGCTTTAAACCTCTTAATTTGTTTTGTTTACTTCTATAGCTTAAAAAACCACCAATTGTTTTTAATTGGTTTAAAAAAAATTGCTTGAGGCAGAAACCTAGAAAACCAATCTTCTGTCTGGAGTAAATTTTTACAGCTGCCTTTTAAACCTCTGAAAATAGGGTTTATAATGGAAGTGCTGACACAACCTTATCTACAATATATCAGTGTGAACTGTACCGCTATAATAAGCAGTTATTATGTATGTGTAAAAATAATGAGAGCCAGTGTCTGAGGAGAGTTAATGTAAAATGCTAAGCAATTGTGGTTGGTTACACAGTATAGGTTAATATTCTTTCATATAGCTACACTTTTTCCCCTTTTGTCCTCCAGAACTCCTAATGAAAATTTTGATACCTGACGGTAATGATAAGCAGCCATTCACACGTCCTTTGTGTCAAGGCTAGAGCATTAATGCTTTCCTTCATATAACATTTTGCATAGCCTAAAGCATCTATTAAAATCCTTTGTAAAATTCATGAAACAAAAGTGGTGGGTTGAGTCTAGTGGGAGAGCAAGTAAGCTGCTTATTAGCAAAAAGTCAAAAACACAGGGCCAATTACAGATCTGAACAAGAAGGGCTACAGAACAGCACGGGGAGTAATTCTTTCTTCAGCCCAATGGGCTCAAGCGAGAGGCAACCTAGATAAAAATATAGCAAATATTCTAAGCAGTAATTAAACTAAAATGTTTGGAGTTAGAAACAGCTCTATAACAACTGAAGGATATGCTCAAGTAAAACATGAGTCTGGTCTCACATAGATGCTAAATTGGAAGGATTTAAGACTGGCTCCCTAAAGAAACAACTAAGGGGTAGTCAAGAGGAGCTGTGAGCTCAGGAGATATGTAAAAAATCTGTTTGGTATTTCAAATGCTATAAATTAGATAAAAAAAAATGAGCTTTTCTACTGAACAAGCAACATAAAACTGAATAAACCACAATAAGATTGCCCTTTTTCTGTTATAAACTTGACATTAAGCCTGTCATGTTCAATGACAGCCTAACAGACCTCATTCTTTACCCTTTGGAATTTGAAAGATTGGCAGATGTCATGATTTCCTTAACATAAAAGACCTTGCAGATAACGTTCACCACACATACTTTTAGTTTCATAACTTCACTCCCCTACTTCCAGAATCATCAGGTAAAACCTTCCAAATAGAACTTGAGATTTTTCTCTGGTCCATAATTGTTTCTGACCCTGAGGAAAATCTTTTATTGACAAAGGAAAAACGTGACATGGGCAGCAATTTTTATGATTTGCTTTACTAGTCCAAACATGCCCTTACATTCATAATAATGAGCTGCTTTGCACAAAACAGCTCATTATTATGAACAGAGGGGTATAATATTGTTAAGTAAGCTGAGTCAAAGCAGAACTAGTTGAGGCTAGCTCTCAACTGGAAGCAGTTTTCCTTTTAAAACATCCCTCCTCCCCTTTAAAATCTTTTGAAAAAACACACACGCTTATTTTTTAAAAATTGGAATGTGGTAAGAATCACAACTGGCATTTTCTAACACTTGGTTGGTAAACTTTATGTGTTGTTATTCATTTACTTTTCAATGTAAGAATTGTTCCAAGATGTTCTATAAGTCAAGGTCATTATGCAACTTCTTAGGGGGTCACGCTTTATTCCTGTGAATCTGAGAGAGAATTTAACACCTATTTAAACAAGGAAATCCTGGCCCTGCACTTTTGCAGCCAAGCAGTATCAAGATGCAACGGAGGTGCTGCGCCATATGGTGGGCGGGAGGCAGGCAGGGGAGAAGCTTCTGCAGCCTGCCACGTGCAGCCAACCTCTGCATTCGCCTTCCCAAGGAAGTGTCTGGGGCAGACCAAGGGAAAGGTGGCTGGGTGGTCATCAGTTCATCTGCTTCATGGTCAGAGAGCACCATACCGTGCAGGAGAGCTGCCACGCAACTGTTTACTGGAAAGCAGTGTTGTGAGGAGATCCAATAAGTGCCCTTGGCTTTCAGGGTGGGTCAGGATTTCAGCCCTCCTGCTGTCCGTCAGGCAGCACGCTTAGATTTTGTCCAGCCTCACTCAAAATCAGTTGCTTCTGTCTGCAGTCTCACAGTAGCTCTCTGCGGTTCAAATGCATTTGTTAGCGCTGAGGAAGCTTCCCTTACGGAGTAAAGAGTGCAACAACATGCTCTTCCCTCATGATAGGCCTACCCCTTGGGAAGTTGCATCAGCCTCACCAGCTGCTAACATCCATGCAAACAACTCTCTCAAAACAGACACAGCCACCCAACTTGCCTATACAGGTACTTACCTATATAAACAGATCTTATACTGTGCCTCCAGCATGCACAAGTCTGTCTGCAAAATATTGGCAGCTCAGCTAGATCTCCTACATTCAGGTGTATAAATACTTCATTGCCAAGCATTCCAGTTCTGATATGTTTTGGGGTGAGCTTTTAGAAAGACCATCACCTCCAATGTCAGGAATTGTTATCAAAACTTTTTGTGTTTTTAAATTCAGATTTGCATTAACTTATTGGCTAAGCATACAAATTCCATTTAAATCTAATTTTTAATTTGTGTTCTGAAGAGAAGCGATAACTTTTCGTAGCCAAACTTTAAAACCTTTTTTAGTGTTAGGTAAAACAATATTCAGCAAGCAGACAATTTTTTTTTTTTTTTTTTAAACCTAGCCTTATGGATACTGCGATCATATATATCTCAAACAGAACAATTACCCTCAGCCTTAAAGATATGTTTTTAAGCAGATATTGGTTACAGCAGTGAAGTTCAAGTTACTTCCGATTCAAAAGCTTGCAAAATGTGCTAATGTAGCATAATCAATTAAAGAAACTGTAATACGTCTTCCTTAGTCAATAGCTATAATAGAATAAAATTATCTATCTATTACTACTTCTAATTCTGATACATTTTACTAGAGAGATTTGGGGCCCTCAGATTTTCACAAAATGAAGATTTTTTTTGAAAAAAATTTTATCCCAAATGGTCATATTATAGCAGTTTAGCTACTACCTCTTCAAACATAGAACAGTCTAATTAAAAAAAAAGATTGTTCAAGAAGCATACAGCATGGATGACATAATTGCATTAGAATAAGGAAATCAATCGAGCCGACCAGCCTTTCACTCCAGTTAACCATTTACATACATTAAAGTCACCATGTTGATAGGAGTAGCATAAATATGAGTTAAATGTACTAGACATTATATCCAAATGGAAAAGGAAAAAAGAAAACACAAAATACAAAAACAAATCTCTGAAAATTATTCCAAATATAGCATCAAGAGTGTCTTGTGGTTTGTGTTTGCAAAATGAGATTTCTTAAAATGAGATTTTAAAAAAAATACATAATGCTGAACAGATAAAAAATTTCAAAGCTCTATCTCTCTGTAGTTTCACTAACATGTTAACCTACTTACAGCAATTAGTGCTTCATTAGTAAGGCTAACTAACTGTTGCTATGCCCTGTAATGATTTGCCAGGTTTTCTATATACAAGTGCATAATCAATGTTTTCCAATTACTGCTATAGTGCAACCACTATTTCAAATAAACTAGATAATAATACAAACCCATTACTGAATCTGAAGTAACAGAGGCATTTAATTGCAAGGCAGTTCTTTTCAGCTTTTAAAATTTTTCACACTAATGAAGTGTCATACAAAAAAGTTGTATTGATTTTTCCACCACATGGCTTCAACCACAAATATGTAATTATCCCTTTTATATCTAGCAAGGGGATTAAAATAATCTATAGTATATAGCCTTTACTTATCCCTGATGGGTCTAGTAGTACTTTTACCCTTTTCAAAATATGCAGCTTTTTGATGAATGAACTTTCGGTAAAATGTTGTTTTATCTGCTTCATAGCTCTACTTTTTTGAAACCAGATAGTGTGCAAGGATTGGAATTTTAAGTCCTTAGTTCTACCACTGGCAGAGGAGGGGGAAGCCTGAGCCTGCATTGCTGAAATGAAGACAAGTCTCTGCTGCAGAGTCAGGGCCACAACACCCAATTCTGGTCCTCATCGATTCGCTTAAGTGACCAGGGAAGGGATTTGGCTCATAACGTGACTTTTAATTAGAGTTTCGAAATTCTTCATGGAGGATAACAGTTCGTGTGTAGTGCTACTGCCAGAGTGCTACATACCCGTTGTATTATTTGGGCAAATAGAAGCCAATCCATCAGTTTCGCTGGAGCTCCCAGGACTTCCGCAAGCAGAGCATCCCCTCCGCCAGGAGGGCTTGGCGGCCACGTCTTCAACAGGAACGGTGAGACTGTGCCTAACACCTAGAGCATTTGGGATTTCTTATTTTCTCAACACCGGTTGGGTACCATAATTTAAAATGTTATTTTAGAAAAAGTCAGGACACACCAGATGCAAACTATATCAAAGAAACTGTTGTCCTACCAGATGAGGCTAAGACACATGATAAAAATTAGTTGTTTTCATGGATATTATAACAGATTATCTTTTTCCTTAAGTGCTTGGAAAGAATTCCAGCTTGATTTTAAAATTGTTTCTATTAAAGCAAGTCTACAAAATGCTTTAACACAGATGGAAGCTAAAAACCCCATGCAGAAAAGGAAAAAAAGGAAACCCAAACTGGAACACAGCTTTAACGTGGAAAAGGGCCACATTCTTCACATTAGTAGGGCTAAAGTTGTATCTCTCAGTAATTTCACTAACATGTTAATCTACTGGCAGCTGTTAGTTCTTCCAGATATGTTGGAATTCACTGAAATCTGCTGGTTTTCTGTATCTTGTGGGATATGTATTTTAAGAGGAAATTTGTGCAACTCGGATACTATTTTGAGATCATATACCCATTAAAACTACGTAGATATTTTTAAAAAACCTTACAACTATATGTTAAAACTCTTGGATAAAATATAAAACTGTACTACAGCCATTGAATGAGAAATATTTTCGTAGGGGTAGGTATCTTTTTCCCCTAGATTTTCATTTACAAGGAAGTATTTGAGGGCCAAGTATTGAGTATCACCTAACTAATCGGAAAAAGAAACGTATCTATGGCTGTTATAAAAATCTAATTTAATTAACGATAAGTACATTTAACAGACCAGTCTAAAAAGCTCTAAGAAAAGTTGAAGCTTGCGGAAACATTTTAAATATTAGCAAGTATTTAATATGTAAAACAGAAAAATAAAACACAAGCAGTGAAAGCTTGAAATATTGTAATGCTCATTTCTTTCCCAAATAGGTGCATATTGTTCCTGGCAGTATTTATATGGGCTACAGTAATTCTTTAGTAGTACAATGGACTGGATGAAAAAATTAATATTTTTAACCATAATAATAAAAATGTCAACAAAACACAAAAATGTGTCTCATCCAATTAATGCAGAATAAAGTTGTTCTACGATTTTTGATACTGCAGACCTCTCAGTGCTGAACTTTGTACTTTTTCAAATAGGTCAGTTGCATGTTTCCCTTTTTATTTTTATAGATTTCAAAATACTCTAAAATACTTCTGCGGTCATCACAAAAAGTTTACAATAAGATAATTCAACATTTCTTTGTTCTTCAGCATGCAGTAATAAAGGAATAAAAATAATTATATAGTTCTTCTTTAATTAAAATGCCTTATATGTCACTTACAAAAGGCAATGACTAAAATTGTGAGCAAAAGTAGGAAATTGTTTCCTCAGAAGAGTTTAAGAAAAAAATATACACGTGCCTGTGGAAGTGTGTTTCCAGGATAATAAAAGGCCATTACCTTGACCGTTGACATGAAGCCATCAGAGTCATATTTATTGATGAAACTTTCAGCTCCCAATCTGCTGCACTGAATGAGCATCATACAGCTGTCAGCAAAGGCAGAGCACAGAAACAGTGATAGCTTGTGACATTTCCTTTCATAATTTATGAAAACAAGATACCCTTAGTTTGTAGAACACAAGAGTAAAAATTTTAGAATAGTCCCCTTAAAGAAAAAGTCCATAAGATATATATCTTAACAGTATGTCTCTATTACCAGAACAGTTTGCCTGTAAAACTGAGGATATCCATGCAGAATTAATTGATAATCCTCAAGTGATGTATTCCATGCAAAAAGAAATGTTGCCACGCCGCAAATAAACATAAAGTGAGAAAGAACTAAAATGAGTATCTTCAAAGTAATCATACTATGAGAATGGTTTGGGGTTCCTTACAGAGAAATAACTTTAAAACCTTTTTAAATTTAATATTATTATTAAAATGTTATTATAATTAACATCGTTTCAGAGGAATTAAGAAACAATTAGATGAGAATTTAAGTATTACAATCTCAAAGTGAACATTTTTCAATATTAAAAATGCCATTTGCACATATTAGAAACAAACAAATGGGGAGATATACATCTATGTTGGATATCTTTCACCTCTTCATTTCATGCTGTTTGGACAAGCTGTAAAAATGAATCTCCTTGAAGTTTCTCAGGTACCAATACTTTTGCTCACAGAGTCAAAATCTTCAGATGCCAACACCCTTTATACAGCATTCCATTCAAGCAGGACACTGCTGGCACCGGATAAATTTGGGAATCTTGCAGCACTCCTGCCAGTGCCCCAAGTTCAGGGTGCTCAGCACATGCCTCCTACCACTTTGCCTGCCCAGGAAGATTCCCTTTAGCAGGTTGAGGAAGCATTAAAACCTGGTACACACACAGTAAACATCCGTTCCGTGTTTTTCTCCACATGCTTTTGCCCACCAGCTGCCACCAGGGAGGAGGAAATTCGGCGCTCATGGCAGGATGCAATTTCTCCTATGTGTGACCCAGATTGGGATATTGGATGTTTTAGATACTTGTGCATATTTCTCATTAGCTGAGACTTTCCACCCTTGAAAATCCTAAGGGAGAGCTGTGTGCAGCTACCGCTGCTTGGCAAAGCTTTGGTAGCAGTTTTGGGGGAAAGAGCTGGATACCAAGAAGCACGGCCAGCAGGTTGAGGAGGGCGATTCTGCCCCTCTACTCTGCTCTGGTGAGACCCCACCTGCAGCACTGCGTCCAGCTCTGGAGCCCTCAGCACAGGACAGACATGGACCTGTTGGAGAGGGTCCAGAGGAGGGCCACGAAAATGATCGGCGGAGTGGAACACCTCTCCTATGAAGAAAGGCTGAGAGAGTTGGGGTTGTTCAGCCTGGAGAAGAGGATTCAGGGAGACCTTATTGCAACCTTTCAGTACTTAAAGAGGGCTTATAAGAAAGATGGGGACAGACTTTCTAGCAGGGCCTGTTGCAACAGGACAAGGGGGAATGGATTTAAACTAAAAGAGGGTAGATTTAGACTAGATATAAGGAAGACATTTTTTACAATGAGGGTGGTGAAACACTGGCACAGGTTGCCCAGAGAGGTGGCAGATGCCCCATCCCTGGAAACATTCGAGGTCAGGTTGGACGGGGCTCTGAGCAACCTGATCCAGTTGAAGATGTCCCTGCCCTTGGCAGGGGGGTTGGACTAGATGACCTTTAAAGGTCCCTTCCAAGCCAAACTATTCTATGATTCTATGATTATAATAGTGTTTATTCTCTCATATATTATACCTGATGCACATTTTGAAACTATCCACTAGACTATGACAGGCATGTTAAAAGGATACATGTGGAAGATTGAGCATTTTAACTTTTTGTTCAACTCCTCTCGGCAGGTGGGAGTTGGCGGTGAACACACCCCGGCCAGCACCAGCCCTGGAAAACACCGACCCTCTCATGGTTACGGACAACTTCCCTACCCCTCCTGAAGAGCATACCGGGGGCTAGTGACTACCAGGGAACAGGTGACACAGTGATCAACTGTCAGGGCTCATTTTAAGAGAAAACGGGCAGGGTCAGTGCGTGAAGCAGGGCGCTGAAGTGAGTTTGGGTCACAGTAACGCCGATGGTGCCATGCTACCTTTGTGCACAAGAGCCGGGTTCCCCCATAGCACAGACCAGGACAGGGCTGCCTCCTTATGCTGGCCCTGGGGAGAGGGAAGTAGCTTTCCCCATTTTAAAAATTATTTTGAAAAAGATATTAGGCAAAGTAAGAAAAAATAACTTGCATCAAATTGTTTTAAACTGAAGCAAAAAAAAAATCTTAGACATTTTTTGAATATCAGCTGCTTCTTCCTAGTTCTGTTTTCCAGGGAGCAAACCCGGTCTCCTCTTTCCCCATTTCCTCTCCCCCAGTTCAGCAACAAGGCAAAAAACCCGAGTCGTTTGCATAGCTCTTCTCCTGGTGACAGACATTCAGCACTAACCTGGTTAATAAAAGATGATATAAAGTTGCTTTCAAACATCACAACGGTCTCCTCTACAAGATTAATAGCTGCGGCAAGAAGCAGTGGTAGCTGCGGACAAGAAAGGACACTTTTTACAGCTACAGGCACGTGATGGATCCGGGAAGGTTCTTGGCCCTCGCGGAGCAAGGCGAACGGCTGCCCGCACCCTCTGTGGCACCAGGACCCTGCGGGGGCAATGGCTGGACAGAGTGGAAAGCAAACCTCCGTGCACAAGGTAAAAGCAAGCATGCAGTACCAGCAGGTTTGGTTCAATGAAGAATGGAGCATTTGTATCACTTGAGGATTTGGCCTTGAGCCTTAAGTCCATTGGCAGAAAGTTCAGCACCGTACCACTGCTCAAAGGGAAGAGTACCAAAGTCATTAAAAGGATGATTAGCTTTCCAGCAGGTCAGAAATAATGAATCAATCCACATTTGTAATGCATTACCGCCAGAATGTGAAAAACCTTTATAAACCGATACACTGTGAACGCCCAGATAAAACCTCTTCTCTCTGTCTGCTGATAATCATCTTCGGATTTGTTCCTTTTCGCTTAATAGAGACTTAAAAATTAGATCTCCTCTTTGTAGTATTTTATAATAACCTCTGTAGAAGTGGTTAAGTTTTAAGGCAAAATGCTAGAAAAGGCAATCTTCAAAAACAAGAGGAGCTACGTAGGAAGCTGTATAAGTACGGTAAGTTGAATATTTACAAACACATACCTGTGCTTTGAATAAAGCCATTTTTAGAAACAGGATAATTTTGATAAGGAGTTATAAAAATCACTACTACATAGTTGCACATTGAACGCAATTCAGCCTAAGGAATATTGTATAGAATGAATGAGGAATACTTGTTTATACCTATGTTCCTTAGAAGTACTAAAAGCGTGCTATCATAGTCTAAGCAACTGCACAAACTATCATGTTTTCAAATAAATATCAAGAGAAAATATTGTATGTGTGCCTGTATAATATATTTTAAGGCTTACCTATGCATATGACAGCGCAGGGCAAATTAGCGACTAGTCGTCCTGCAGATGTTCCTCACTTCGTAGACAGTTTAAGACCTCTCTGAGCCCAGAGCAAGAACTTCGTCATCTACAAATCCTGTGTTAGATATTAAAAAAAAAAAAATTAAGCCTAATGTAACTGTAAGATCAAATGCTGAAATTCTTTCTTTTAGCCTCTTCATTGGTAAAACTCTTAATTAGGTCAAATCCTGAGAAGCAACAAACTTCTGGCAGCCGTGGTGACTTGTCCAGCGTTTGTGCTCAGCTCCCCTCTGGATGCAGCTCCCTGGGAGCTCTGCCAGAACAGCCACCTTCTGAGAGGTGTTAACACCTGGGAATTACAGTGGCATTTGTAACTAACCCTGCAATCCATACCTGTTGCATTCGCATGGGTATGCATGGCTTGGATAAATAATAATTTATGCCAGACTTTTTTCCTCTTATGACTTTAGTTTTGATATCACATCATGATTCAAAGCCTGGTGCACCATAAATTTTCTCCAAATGTATAGTAATTCCTTGGCGCAGTCTAAAGTTATGATTCATTTATACTGGAGTGACAGCATAATACCTAGGTGTCAAAATCCATTAAAACTGTTCAATGTCTTCTGTTTATTTTTAGAACCAATTGAGACTTAACTGATGGTGAAAAATATACAGTCAAGTGTGTTTACTTCACCTTTACAAAGAATCCGTTATAGTCCCAATTAATTTGTTATTCCTGTCACAACAGGTACTGGATACTTCAAAACTGTCATTACCATTTCTCTCTCTTTTACCTTTTTTTATAAGGCGGCTTCTGTTTATTTTTAACCCATTAGTAGGCAATGGTTTATTGTTTTGTAAAATAAGGAATTTCACATCATTTTCCATTTTAATTAAAATAAATGTGATGAATAAATATATTTCCTAACCAGCTGAAATTTATCGTGCTTAAATTTCTCTCTTCCTGTCACAATCAGGTGTTTTAGTGCTGAATTTAATAGCCATTCACAAGATGATACATCTTGTGCATTGGTATGATTGGCCAGATGGAAATTAAAAATATGATACATGACAGTTATAAGCACCAAATCAGTTCTTAATACAAATCCAGAGCAGCTTTTGCCATGTTAATTGTTAACAGTACTTTTTTGCTCATAGGAAATTCAGAACAGGGTTTCGGAAAAAGAAAAAAAAAACCACACAAAAAAAAACAACAACAAAAAAAATCCAAACCAAAACAAAAAAAAACAACAAAAAACCCAAGATGGGTGCTAAATCTCAGAGTTAGGCATCAATGAAAAAATAATCAGCAAAACATAAGAATAGCTCTCTGCAAATAGCTGTAAATACAACTCCAAAGAAGAGTTTCTAGTGGTTGTGTTAGAGAAAGGGCAAAAGAAATACTGACATCCGAATTGTTTTTACCCACACTGAAACCAAAGTGGCAGTACAATGTTGGGGGAAAGCAGTCACGGAATACAAGTAGTACGTTAGGAGCTGAATGAAAAACTAAGCATACGTGCATGCGCTGTTCCTGATACTAATCTGCCTAGGGAGGTGGGTCCACAGCCCTCTCTGCCCCTTCTCCCTCCCTCGCCGGGCAGGGAAGCATTTAGGCACATCGCAGGTGCCGTGCACGTCCCTCCCCGCCGCGGGAGCCAAAGCGAGCAGCCCCCGGTCGCTGCCCCTCGCTCCAGCAAGCAGCACGACCCAACGCTCACAGGAACAAGACAGGAAAAGTACAGGACGACTCAAGAACTGGGGCTAAGGGTACCAGCCTGTACCAGCCCAAAACCAAGCCAAAGCCAGGGAATCACCCCCTCGTGGGTTAAGAGCCAAACGGGATAGAGCTCTGGAGTACCTATTGTAGCTCATAGTTTTACAGCACTCAGAATCATCTACTTTCTGGTTTTCACTTCTGGACAAACAAAATACAGGAGTATAATTGAGTATAGGATTGATATTACTTAAATGCATTATTGGTGACCCTGCTGCTACCCCAGCAGCATGGATTGTCATTCATTTCTGAGGCAGGTTAGCTCATTTGAAGCAAAATGAGACATCGCTTTTTTTTTTTAATCTGTTATAAGGATTTTATTACGATTTGGATGATTATACTCTGTAGTCATAACTATGTAAAATTAAGCATAAATAGCTTAAGTGACTCATAGGAATTAGAAATTAAATAGGCCTATTAGAGTAAGCCTATCCTTCCGTCATTACATTATGCTATCTACAGTATATTTTCCGGAGTTTTGACTTGTTCAGTTTTTAAAGTCTCAAGAAATGGGGCTTTCATTATTTCTCTTCTACAATTATTCCCTAACCTAATAGACCTTACACTTAGGTAAATTTTTGTAATACTTAGTTTCACTCCAGTTGGGTCTCCTTGATTCATCCTAAGGATCGTATCCGCTTCCTGCATCTTAATCATTACACCCTTCCACTTCTCTTACAAGTCGCAAACACACGCTCTGTCCTCTCCCAGGGCAGGTTGGTGCTTCAGCTCTTTGAGTGCTATTTAGAGCTATCCAGCAGCAACATCACATCTAAACCCTGCAGCCGTTGCTGCCGGACACCGGAGTCACAGCGCGGTGGGAAGGACCCGAGTACAAAGCTGCGTCTCAGCTCTTCAGTGTCTCTTGGACCATTCACAGATACGCATATTGGCCTCAAGCTATTGCCTCCTGCCTTAGTTATAACCAAGAAAAATGTATTTCAGTAAGAAAAGAAATGGGTTCTCCTTTGCAAGATCATCCACACACTTAGCAGGTTAGGGTTCATTATGAAGGAATGAAATTTTTGTAAGAGATCATTTTCAAACATTTCAGAGTAACTATACCAAGTGAGCGGAAGCGTTGCAGTGGGAGGAACAAGCAATAAGAGACTACAATGGGCTGCTGAAGCAGCACCTTCCTCCGTATTATTGCTCATAAGTGACTCATTTCCTGGTCCGAACTCATTTTTCTGACGCCCATACCTATTAAATCACATCAGTTTATCCTACAGGTTTACAGAAGTAGAACTCATACCACTGAGCCTGGCCTGAGTGACCTAACACACTAGTTTACCTCTCACAGTCTAGATTGCCATCGTACAAGAAAATGGAACCAGTGCGCGTCAAAAATCCCACACTGCAGCTAATTGCTCTTCAACAAAATCAAAAGCAGTACTTTGAAGCTACCCGCATATACAAAAAAGGTTTTTTTGCAAAACCTGTATGCGACTCCATCAACACGCAACACAGCAAGACCAAAACACCAAGCACCAGAGGCATCAGCACAAACGCTATCCGTGAGCCACACTCCAGGGATTTATGCCAGAAACTCACAACTTTAAGTCCATTCATAACCAGGAATAACATGGCCGACACTCAGTTAAAGCCAACAGGCCTTATTTGGCTAGTTTGAATTCTCATCAGTCAACTCTGCCTTCCGGCCCTTACCCTTCCATAAATCTATATTTGTATAAATGCAGTTACTCCTGTAATAAAGTGTAACGGTCTAGTGAGAATCTCAACACCATGTGTTAGGGATGAAGAAAAGAAAAGGAAATGAAACATTTTGGGGGAAAATGTATTACATATCACAAAGCAATCAATGAAGCACTGCCAGAAAACCAGGAACATCATGCAAATATTATTTTAATAATCTGAACACTGAACCTATTTTTAGAAGGAGTGCTGGGGCTTGCAGAGCGACTCATCCAGTTGTTGGACTGAAAAAGGAAACATGCCAAACTCTTCCCTCCTACAGAACAGTCTTCAAACATGTGCAATACCAGAAGCGAAAAAGTGTCAGGATTCAAATGGACACTTCGTCATACAGCTGAATTCTCGGCTGCAACACATTAACTTGCAGACTGGAATTTCTAAGATAGAACACTGATTTTTCTCAACAGCGATGTTTGTCCACAGGCTAAGACAAGGTTTTAAAAACTACCGGTGCTGGAGATAATCTGCCAGCTTTCCTGTCCTCCCTACAGACATTACAACAACTATATTAACCAGCCCTGGGTAAGTATCTTCAAAAAAAGAGTAAATACGTAGGTGCTCCCCTATGGATCTGCAGGGGTATTTTGCATCTGTAAGAAGTGCTTTCATGGTATGAATATCTGGGTCGATAAACACCATCGCCTGCTGCCTTTGCTGCAGAACAAAGCAACAGAGCATATTACAGAGGTCCTGCTGGCCTGTAGCTTTAGTGGTTAAATAGTGCCAACATTGTGGGGAGAGCTGTTCTTCGGTTTTTTGTCTGGATATTACAATCAATGTCCATAAGAGACAGAGGAGAGGAGATGTGGAAAACCCGTGGAACAAAGGCATTGGGTAACACTTAGGGGAGAGGGAGGGAAATAGTAAAATCATACATTTGTCAACTTAGATGAACCCAGAAATGATTATTTGGTTACTTTGGCTTTTTCTTTCCAAGGTACCAACCTGTGGAAAGGTCTCTCCAGTATTAAGATGAGCTTTTCCACAGTTCATTTCCTGCACAAAGATTTCTCTCTTTTCTAGAGAGGAGAAACTTAATTTTTGCAAGATGTACTTAAGTACCCACTCTCATCCCATATCACTGATTTCAAGCAAAACATGGTATTTGGCAATGGAGCATACAGTTCAAATAAAATAAATTCCTGTAGAGATAATTTGTGTTAATTTTAATTTATTGGCCCTAAAGATTGTTTCCTATATTTGTCAATCTGCAAAGTGATTTTGTTTTAAATGCAAGGAAAAGAGGAACCAATGCAAGTAGAATGGAGGAAAATATATGTATTTGCAGAACGTATTTGCAGCAATAGCTACAATTTTGTAACAAATGGGAAGGTTTCTTTAACTTTTAATGAGACCTCATTTTCCTCATTAATGTTTTTTCTAAAGACTTGTTCCAAACTAACACACCGCCTTCTCCAGCTTTCACTATATAAGCTCACAAACAAGCTACAAGGTTTTTTGTGTGCGCAGTTATGGTCCATCATTATTAAATGTCTCTTGTTGGACGGAAGAGGTGCTTCATCACAAACAGCCATTCATCAGCGCTTGCCAAGCCAGCTCACATCTGACCTCTGCAGCAATAATGCTGCATCAAGTAGGCCAACTACCCAGTTTAGCAGCAGAGCAGGGAGCAGGAGCCGGCTTCAAGATTAAGTGCACTGTTTCAGGTTTCCATTCCCAGGAGCTAGGCGGGCTGATGTTGTATTGATTGCGAAAGTTTACCAGTAAGTATCACAAACAACAATAGCCAGGTCAACGATCGGTGATGCCTGAATACGAACCCCGTGGGACGCCGGTGCGCTCCGGGCACAGGCACCGCTATCATGATGGCTGAGTGCAGGTTGAATAAGGTTTACGGGGAAGGGAAGAGTGAGAGCCTGCAGCATGAAATGACATTTAAGCAAGTTACATGTGGGAGCAGAATGAGGCACAATGATGCAATTACATATTCCCTGGTTTCCGACTGCAGCAAAACCCTGCCATCTCTCAATGTTTGTGTGTCCAGCCGGCCCCACGTTCACTGCGCTGAATAGCTTCAGGTACTCAGAAACAGAATACACAAATGCAGGTATTAGTGAGTATAAACTATAGAGAGAACAAAGAAAAAAAATATTTCCAAGCATTTGACTCTTCTATGCGCCACACAGGTTTGGCATCAGGATCTGAAGAAGAATCTATTTATAAAATCCCTGTGGGTTTGTTTTGAGGACATAAAACCCCACAGACTGTTCAAAACCCCAGCTAAACTTGTGAAATAAAATATTTCTTCTGATGCTGTGAAATTCGGTAGTCAGGATTAAATAGAAAGCCTGTATTTAAACCATACTATGGCTTATTATATCAATATTAAAATCCACAGACTCATTGGCCATTCTCCAGTGTGGAGTCATACCCCATAGCCATACTGAAAATCCATTTTTAAAGTTTTACTGTGTATTACATTTAATGTCTACCTAATAGCTCATACTTACAACTGGAAGTTATACTGAGATGTTATTTGATACCTGTGTTAATGAAACACTTTAGAATAGTTTTTAGTTAAAATACTTTAAAAAAATTATCAAAAACTTACAGTGAGTTTGTTTTCCAGGCACTCCAATTTAACATGAAATAACCTTCATAAAATATACCATGTGGAACTTAATATCCTATTTAGAACCGAGAACTTTACCTCTCCAAACTGACTGAACCATTCCTTACAATCCCCTTCCCAGACAGTTTATAATTTAAACAGTAGCAAAACATAGCTATCTGTTCATTAATTATCAGACTGTAGAGGAAGACATGTCAGGTAAAAGCTACCTTTGTCACAAAACACTTTTTTACAATGGTGTCAGTAGCCCTTCCTCTCCCCATTTGGATCACCGCGTTACAGACAGCAACCTTCCCTCCTATAGCATGAGACAACTGAATGTGCCTTCCCTGAAAATGAAGGCTCTTGCAACAGTTGAATTTTGCAGATAGAAAACCTATGCAAAGACTTCTTATGTTTGTTCACTTTTTATTATGCCCAGAAAATTCTGATGAGCAAATAAATTGATCTAGCATGGTTATAAATGATTAGCAATTAGTAGTACATAGATCTTACCTACTGACCTGATGAATGCACATTTATTCATCTGAACACGATTCTGCATGTGTTATATCTCTTCCTCCGGTGCTCTCCAAGACGAGTTTAAAACCGATACAGCCAAGAAGCATCTCCTGTGCTTTCCACAAAAAAATGCATTCTCCTCTGAAATACAGGTAATTACCTAACCCCTTGTTTCACCACTATGATGATGTTATAGGAACCTACAGAAATTCCAAAGTCTATCTAGGACTCTAATAGTTCTAAACCTGGGTTTTAATTATCCTGATTAGAGTTTAATTTGTACTTAAAGTGTTTTGCCTAAGTGGGGTTTAAACATTAAAAATAAATGGCAGTAGGGCCTGAGTAAAATTGTTGCATTTAGTATATTTTAGCTTTAGTTTCCAATCCATCTTTTAATTAATAGAGATTCTAAGGCTGTGCCGTATAGGGCTTAAGCTATAGGATACTTTGTCTTTTGCCTGAAAATGAAGACAATATAATTGTCCATTGTGTAACTACAGGAAGAAATGAATAAAACCTGAGCAAAGTGACAAGCTTATTATATAAACAGAAAAAGGAGTATGTCCAAAAAGATTTTAGTACCATGGAAACAAATGTCACTGATCAGATTACAGCGTATTACAGTTGATGGTGCTTTCATTGTTCACAAATAATATTAGTGTCATTGCAAGTCTGTGTGATTAGTAAAAGGGTCAATATATTTAATACAATTATTTTTAAATTCTTATCTTCTATAACTGTAGGCCTCAAACATCAGTTCCAGGTTTTATATTGGAGACCATATATTTTCACTATACTAGTTCAATACTGTATAAAAATAATTGAATGAGAGAAAAAACTGTATGGAATTTATGTTTTTTTTCTGTAAGTACCCTGGAGTTCTAAAAGATAAGAGTTAGGTGGGTGAAATAAAGAAGAAAATGCATAATAATGTCTTGCTGAAATAACAAAACATTTTTTAAAAATTTTTTTTGTCTTTAAAAGATAAAGGTATGTACTGTAATAAGATACAGGGTAAGAAACATCCCTGATAGCTCGATATATTCTGAGGTAATGTAAGGATTTGGGTACAAGCTTGCCAATTAATTATATTATTTGACATTTGGGACTAGTTGAAGTCTTGCTGATGTGATTAAACACTATTTTTATCTGCTCTATAGAAGCATTTATACTGAAGTATTTATAATGCTTTCAGCTGAAAAGCAATTGTTACATAAATGTGGTAACAACAGAAAAAGCAAAAATGTGAAAATAACTGTTAGACTTTAGACAACAAAAAATGCAAATGCCACAATATCCAGTCCATCTCATCTATATCCTTGCAATTAATAGGAAATACTTAGGAAATGAGTCTCACTCCATAATTAGCAGAACACTGTTTCAACTCTATTGGTAAAAGTGCTTAGTAAGCACGTTATAACCCACAGCTTTCCGATGGGATAGTACACAGCACCTGTAGTTTATGAATAACACGAATCCTGTGGCTATGGGGGATAACATAACAGCCTGGGAAAAGCTCACAGAAACATTTTTTAAAGTGCCATTGGATACGGATATTTCTTCCCAACTAACTCCTCCAAACCCGTGCTGCCACAACAGGGCAGGGTTGTGACTATAAAGCTGTTCTTGCACCGCCTTTCCCCACATCTCACGTAGTCAAAGGTTTTAGGATGCGCTTGCCTTTTGTTAGACAGTATCGTGCAATCCCATTGTTGCTGCTGACCGAAGACAGTAGGGTGCTGGAGTGTGGAAGTGTTATTTTCTCATCATTCTTTCTGCTTATAGGTGACAACCATAAAGCTCCTTCCTCTAAGCTGAGTGTTTGTTGTTACCTGACAAAAGTAATTAAAACAAAGGAAAGAGAAGAAAGAATTTGTGTCCGACTGCAACACCTAACTAGCCTTGACATGGTTTGCATATGACAGCATCGAAGCAACACTTGGTGCCACTGGACTATAGGCAGAGTGTAAAAGCTGTTTGGGGGGGAAGAAAAGATTAAAAAAAAAAAAAGAAAAAAAAGGGATTTTTGCATTTTAACCATGATGGATAAAATAAAGTTTCTTTGTCACAGTCAGTTTATCACATTAAGCCTGCATTAATATTTTCTAATCATAGTGACCTCATCCTGCCAGAATGTACCGGCCCCTAATCCTTACTGTAATGTTTTCTCATTAGCTGCTCAGCATTGGCCACACTGGTTGTAGCAGCTAAGCACTGCCTCAGGCACCACTGGAATTAATTACCAGAAGAAACACTGCTGTTTTGAATTGTCATCTTGAATTTATCACTTGCCACTTAATGTAACTCATCTGACCTAATACCCCCTCCGTGTCACGGGGGGCTTCGGCACCAGCCCGAGGTGGGTGACGGCAGGAGCGCTGCGGATCCCCGCGTCCCCGGGCAGCCCGGCAGGCAGCTGCTCCCGGCCTGGCTCCAATCCTGCCCCACAGGCAGAGCGAGCTAACGATGCCCCCAGCAAATTGCAGATTACCCATACGTAATGCTACATCTGAACCCGAGGAGGACTCGGAGCTGGAGCCGGTCCACCGAATGGTCACTGCTCGGAGCCGATCACCTTTCATTTCGCCGGGTGGGGCGACACTAACCATTGGTTTCACTCATGTTACATTTTCAAAAATAATGAAACTGGATGAATAAATGGTTCCAGGGCACCTTGTGGAGTTAGGCCTGTGGCATTTTCTTACAAATCGTGAAGAAATTGCTCATTAAATTATTCTCAAAGCAGAAAGCAAGTCAGTAATATAATACAGGTATGAACTACCTCTACATCCTTCCCCCCACATACATTTTCCATTTGTCTTAGGACGAAAGATCTTTCCAGGGTTTGTATCTTTAAAGTCCATAATAAATGCATTCTTTTGCTTAAGGCAAAAGCATTTGTCCAGTATAAAATACAAGTTTTGCTATGCACGTGCTCTCATCCCCGAGTCTAAATTTTATCTGTGAAGAACTTGTAATTGCAATTGACTCATCTCACATTTTTCTGACACAAAAGGAATAGCCAGAATACCCACATTTCTGCTGAAAGCAGAAGCTCTATTGAAGTGCTTAACTCCAGAAGAAATGTAATTTTACTATTGCTGAAAACAGGGATGACTCAGTGTAATAAGCCAAAAATACCCTACAGATAAGAAGATAAATATTAAAAAACTTGCCTTTTAGTAGCCTTTTAACAATAACAATTCTGAACATGTTTCTTAGGCAAAAAGATTTCCTCTTGCTACCACACTGTATACTCAGCACAGTAAACTTGGAGAGATGTATAATGCGATATAAACATTAATAGTTTCACAATTGTGTTTTAGAAAGACTATTTATAGAGAAAATACAAAATGCCTCCCAAAAGTATACTTAGACGTAAGCCACCATAATCTTCTTGCTCATGCAGCAGGAAATCTAATACACCAGCTCAATAAACCTGTAGGAAACAAAGGTTTTATGTAGCATTAAGAGTCACAATATTAAAATACCACATATTACATTCAACTACTCTTACAACACTCATTTTAAGAGCTAAGAAAATTAAGTGCCAGTTTGAGAGTAATAATATCATAACATGCAGAAAGAGACTATAGAAGTACAAAAATACACGGAGCCCTCATGATATCTTTGTCGCTTGGGTCAGATCCAAACACTTGATAGTATTGACATTTTGGGTTATCACCAGAAAATACTGCCCCGACACAGCAATATTCCCCAGAATGTGCTGCAAAATGTAAATTCTCATCAACTGACTCAATGATGTTATTTCAAAATGTATACTTTACTCTTTTTATTATGAAGAGTAATAAAGTAATCATTATCATTGATATGTCAGTCAAAATCCAGGTTTGAGTATAGGTGCATGAGAAGATACAGGTATGTGTTTGTGAGAATACATTAAAATAGGGAATAGAGATTGTTGACTTTGGGGTGGAGTAATCTAGGCAATTGATAAAAATATTTGTGATTTAGTCGAAGCCTTTTTGCAAAAAAAATTATGATTATTTTATGAGGTTTTTTTCAAAAAATGTTTATTGCCTGTATTATTTATATCATCTTACCTGGTAACTACTCCCCAGATCGTTACCAGAGGTCATGCTTTGTAGGATTCAACTCCTGAAGGCATGACTCTAGGACTAAAAATAAGAAATAGAACTGGGAATCTCAAAGTTTGCCATTCCCAGATCCGAAGTCTTTGCTGTACTTCTAGCTAGCAGTGAAAGATGTAATCTGTAAACAATTTTTTTGTTTGTTTATACCCCCAAAAACCTGGCATAGCTTTTGCATTTGTTTTCAAGTTCATGACTGGATACTTTTAGGAGGGATGGGATTGGGGAAGAGTTGGATGGGGAAGGAAGGAAAGAACATTTTCCAGCTGGTCACATTTTGTAAATGCTTGCTGGATGAACTGAGCTTTGGAATGTTTTGGTGAAATGGGTTAATAGATGAAGGGCAAGTGCAGTGGTCAAGATGCATAGCAAATACATTTGTGATATAACTCACACTTAAACAAATACATAAGCAGTATGTGCATCTAATTATAACAACTTCTTCCATCCATGCAAGTAGGTGGAAAGCAATGTTATTTTTAACAGCTCATAGGAAGACTACAAACCCCTTTAGAGCATGAAATAAACCTTTTTTTTAAAAAAAAAAATAGCACACCCAATTGTAACCATAAATGAAATTTAGATAAACACAATATTGAATAATACAGGCTGCCCTGTGAAGGAGTAAGTATTTTGTGCTTGTATTTGTATCGCACATCTGAAAAAGTGACCTTAGGTGTGCATTGGTGGAACCTAAGTGTTTACTTCATGCTATTATTTAATTATAAAGATCCATATTTTAAACTGAAGGAAGTATCAGCTGTCACATAAAAAATTCCTTGCAGGAGGAAAATAGATCTAAAAGCAAATTGTGTGTATTTGTTATTGGGAGACTGAGTTTATGCAAGCAATTGTCATGCAAGCAGAGTTGTAAGTAATAATGTGGCCTTTAATGACGGAATGATGGACCTGCCAAACACTAGCTCCTGCCATAGACTGCTTGTATTTCCCTGCACAAAGATGCCCATCTGGGAGTTATTAACATATCCTCGTCAATTCAGAACCTACTTTAACATAATCCATATTTGTTGGAGAAAGTCCAACATCAGCCGGAGAACAGCGGCCACGTGATCCAATGACACATTTCAAGCAGCACACGTAAAGCATGCTTGGGCAGCTAAGCAATTCAGAAATGCAAATAGCAAAAGCATTCCTCTTCCTAGATAAAAAGGACAAATCTCTGCCCTGTTTGGCATAACATCTTATACACTTTTAATACTGAATGGAAACAGCAGAGGTAGGAAAGGGACAGGTAGGTGCTTTTCCATTTCATTCCAAGCATGCTGACACACTCAGACACACGGCTGCTGTGTTTCCGAGACCCAAGGAATGCTCTGCTGCGTGGGGGCAGTGGGAGAGAATACAAATTCTCTTACATCAGCAGTATCTCAGACTTGCTTGTATGACACTTATAAAAGTGAGCATTGTTTAAAGGAACCTGAACTCAGCATCAAGGAAGCCTTTCATTAGAAAATTACTTGATCCTACAGGACAGTCTACCCTTGGAAGCTCATATTGTCGTAGAATTAGGTTTTTATTGTTCTTTATAATTTGGAGTGATTCACTATATATAAAGTTTTCTGAAGTTTGGATTTTTATTTTAAAGTCCATACTGGTATTTCCGGAGCCTCACTACATTATCAGTAAAAATCCCTGAAACTTCAGCGCAGATGAGATACTGTGAGAGTGCCAGCGCTCGTGGAGGGCTTGGCACAGCACTCGGATGTATGGTATTCCAGGATGCTGACAGCTAAAAACTAAGCCCCTTTTTAACCCTTTTAACTTGATGGAATGTGATATTTAATGACTTCAGTTTCTGACTGGATAAAAACCCAGAAACCTCTTTTCCTCCCTTTTCATCCAGTCTTACTTGATTTTGTGATTTCCGGTGTTCAAATGAATATTGCTTATGACCTTCAAAGACCTTCAGGGAGATGCCACTTTTCCCATCACCCAGCCACTGTGGATGGATTCCAACATATGTCTGTGAGCTACAAAAGGATAGTGTAAACAATAGCTTCTCATTAAACTTCAGTTTAACATTAGGACTGTTGTCCAAAGATCATACTTAAAGATAACTGAAGTGTTACTATATTTCTTTGTGTAGCTCAGTCATGACCCTAATTAATGTGTCTAGTTTAGACATGTATTTCTTTAAGTAATGGGCGGTTTTGTTTGGACAATTAGGCAGAGTTGACAAGGAAATTTTCCATCAAACTGGGTCATAAAAAGTACATTATTCAGCATTATTATGAGTAAAACACTATTTATTACCTGAACTTTACAAAACACCATTATTAATCATTACCTGTCATTAAGGTATGTTAACATGAGATCAAAGAGACAAAGCCAACTTAAACAAACAAAGGTGCAGAGAAGGCTTTTAGTCTTGCTTATTTAAATCGAAACAAGTGTAGTTGAGTCCATTGATTAGCTAGAATTTCCTTTCAACTGAAGATGCAAATCAACTAATCACTGCAATCTCAGAGCATTTCTTATTCCTTGGCACAGATCACAGCTGTATTCTTTCTGAGAGAAAAGTGGCTAGATGCACCCACAAAAATATGGAAAAATACCACGGGGCTTTCTGGCTGCAAATTTAGATTCACTCTCATGTCAGCTGTCACCTAAAATATTATTTGCTCATTCATTAAAAATAATCAACAGAAAGAATCCGAAACAGAGGGAGGTTCTTGGTTTTGTTTTAAGGGATTAATTTCTACAAAAAAAAAAGCCAATTCAGCAAATTATTCCGGGCTGATAAGCCAATTTTCTTAGTTAACTATTTTCACAGCAGTGATGCCCAAATGTTTGAGTCATGGAACAAGATCCCTTTATCCTAAGTGCCATGCAATGCTCTCAAATTTAAGAACTCAAATACACTTTGTGTCAAATAGAGACAGACCTACAGAGAGGTCTTTCATCATGCTCTATCCCACTGACCTCAACAGCCATCTTGAAAATCAGGAAATGATCCCTGAAAGCACAACCCTGTTGCAGCACTGAACAACACAGTTTTATAAGCAACATTACAAACAGTTGCAATATCTCCTTGGAGCTTGCACAAGATGTAAACTGTTGGGCAAGTTTTTCACTCAAAATAAAGGATTTTAGATGTGTGAGCACGTTTTGATTTTTTCCAACTACACTATTTAACAGTCTTGCTGCAGTCTGCAATTTTATTTTGCCCTGCAAGATTCAATCAATGTTCCAGAGAGCTGAGAAGGACAAAACTAGAAGTCACAAACTATTTCTGAATCAACCCTGTGCCAAATCTTTCTAAAATTTCTGAACCATTTGGGTTCCTTGTTTTTCAGTACACAGTTAATCAGAATCTCTTTTCTTTTCCAAATAAGATTATATAAATCATAGACACACATCAATCCTCACTTTCATGGAATTATTTCCCTCAGAAAATCTTCCATATCAAATGCGTCTATAATGTATTCTCATTCCCTCTCTTGACCAAAACTTCTGTACTATGACAGAGCCAAACATTTGCTCCAGCATAGATGTAGGCCAGTCTGGAGTCTCAAAATTTTTAACCATAGCTTCATTGTATATTGTACACATATGCAATACATAATAAATTGTGGGAGGTTGATTTAGGAGAGGGTCTTAGAGTAGGCCTCAAGGTTTCAAAAATAATTCTTACCATTTTTATGTCTTTATTAGGAACTAAAACATCACTCAGGAGCGTTCCCTCATCAGACATCTTTTCAGATTTGCTAGATTACTGGAAGCAAACTACGTAATTTTGTTAGATATCTTGTTGCTCCTTCTCTCTTTTTAAGCTTATTTTAACACTCACTAAGCTCATTTACACAACATAACCATTAACTTTATACAAATATCTCCTGACTGATCCCTGACCTTAACCCTGATCAGCTGGGTAAGAGGGAAAAGAACCACTCTCGGAGCATAGTTGCACATTTTTGCTTATCTACATACTCATCCCAGAGTTATGTTGGGGGAGGGACGTGTTTTGCTGTTTTGGGGGATTATTTTGGTTTTTTTAACAAATGCATGGCCATTAAGGAAGTATTAGCTCAGAGTCACCACATAGATTTCATCCTAACACTGTTCAAGGCTCTTTCATCTTCAGTTCTGGGCCATACGAGCTGTTTATTACTGCTTAGAGAGCAACCTCTCAGATAAATATGAGCTTCAAAAGTTAATAGCTACACATCACTGTCTAGAAGTAAAAGGCTTCCTTCACACCTAGCTGAGTGGTGCCCCTCCTGTCACGTACATGTTTCCACTGGAGGCCTCAAGTTGCAAAGAGGTAAGGCCACACAAACAACCCTCTGAAAGAGAAGGCAACACCTCACTACATCTGCTTTACTTTTCTGTAAAAGAAGGTGTCATGTCAGCATTTGTTGGCTACTCAGAGTTTTAAAAAAAATTGGACAGAAATTCTTGCTGTATAATGGCATTTGATTAATTAGTGCTTAAAGTGACACGAAACTCTTACAAATCTAGAAAGCATATTGCATAATACTGAAGTTTTATATATAAAAGTGGTCAAAAACATGACTATGAACACAAGTGTGCCTTATATACTAAAAAAGATAAGGGCTAGCCTGTATTTGTTAATAATTACCTATTGTATTTTGAAATACAGGACCTATATATTAATTTTTTGAACATTCATCAGCTATTGAAATAGAGCTACCTTTAAAGCATAAAACAATATTCATTTGATGCTATACAGTCAATAGTGCACACCCATTGACAGAAATGAGATATAACACTACATAAAACCAAATCTGGAGCAAGAACTTAGTTCGGCAAAATATAATTATTCCAGAAATATCTAAAAGTTTATTTTTCCAGAACAGTGGAGTTAAAAATTTTTGAGGCATGTTTGAGGATCTTTAATGACCTCAGTGGTCAAGACCTCTGTATTATATCATCTGATAGAGGGATCAGGTGGTGCCAGCATTTATCGTAGCCTACCTCATTCCAGATTTACAGATGTAAAGCCGTACTATAAATAGGCAGTACTCAAACACTGTGAAGTCATTCTGATTTGTGAGAAGTACTTGGTAACTATCCTCACGTTTTCTCTAACACTGAATATAACTAGCAGACTATTGCCAAGGAAATGGTACAGTGTCAGAAATTCAGTTCCGGAAGGCAAAAAAGGAGGAGTAGATAGGCAAAAGAGGGAATATAGCCCAAATTTGTCGAAACAAACAATGCTGGGGCCAATCTGAAACCTTCCCAATGCAAAGAATACCAGTGGCAGGGCCAAGCACTTCAGAAGTCAGCAAGAACTAAGAGGTAGGAAAAAAATTGTTATAGAAAACGTTAATTATACCTCACAATTTTCTGGTTAATTATGATATTTTTGTCATTTTTTCATGCTATCAAGGTTCTCCATTCAGACACCTTTAACATCTTATAAATGTTCTAAAAAAGCAGATCCTACAAGGGTCAGGACACCTGTTGTGCAATGGAGCTACCTCTGTTTTCAGAGAAGCCACCAAAGATTCTCTCCCATTCCACCATTAGAAAAGATTTCACTGAAAACAACACTCAAAAATAGGTCATTCTCCTCTCTTTTTTTTTTGGTAGCTGTTATGTTGCTTTACTCAACCTGGTCTATTGCATTCCATATAGCTACATGATTTTACCTTTTACAGCTCATTTTTAATTGCATATCATTGCTACCTTTCTTCTAGAGAGACAGGGCTCTGCCATTCCTACTAATTATCCAAATCACCAGTCGCTGTTTGCATGTGTGTGGCCTTGCCTAAAGCTTTTAGCCACAAGTTATGTCACTAAATCAAAGTGAGTTGGAGGCATCTCTGCTGTAGTGACAAGCTCATACAGGTTGCATGACATTCCTTTTAAGCCATTGGGAAGCATTCTTTCTAGGATTACAGTACTCAAAATACAACAAATAATTTTGAGGAGAGGTGGGAGACAGGGAAGGCTGGAAGGTTATCCCATGCTGTAGGTTAATGCACTGCTATCCCATCGAACCGCAGCCACAACAGCACTGAAGCCCTACCTGAATTGACTCACTCAGTCTCAAACACGTTTGGTGACAAAACCCACAACAGTGAGAGCACCACCTTAGCTCTCACCTCAGGGTAGCTCCAGATCCATCACCTGTGTTTGAGAACCCTCTGGAAAAGGTCTTTCTCTTCATCCTAACCACACTAACCATAGACTGCTACTTTCCTTACACTGGATTTCAATTTACTCTGACTGTAAATTTTTTTAGTGTTAACTAATAATATCACATCAATTAAATAAATTAGGGAGATCAAAAAAATTAAGAAAAAGCTAACATCTTCCTCATTGTTAAGCCATGGCAACACAGCCAACATACCTTGTTTTTCTGAAAGGGTACACCTTGCCCCGTCTCTCACGTATACACCCACTTCCTCTAAGTCATATTTCATCCTTTATTTTCCAATCTAAATCCATCAAAGTAAGTAGTAAAGGATTAGCTGTACATGTCCAAAGCTTCCCCCTTAGCCTTCACAATTGCAATCAAATGTGAAGCAGGACAGGAAATTTTTTTTTTTTTTTGAGTTTTCCGATTTTCCTCTGTCCTTCTCCCCAAAAAACTAAGACTTTCCAGAGTACTTCACAGCACCATGAGAGAAGGAAAAGGGAAGAGAAAGAATCTCCCACTAGATTGATGGGTCTCATGGGGCAATAACCTGATATGTGAGGGATACTTGCACCCATCCCTAACTCTCCTCCTTCTACTTCTCATAAATCAGTCCCTGGAGTAGGACTAAAAGGTAGTTATACCCCTCCCTTCTCTGATCCCCCTAAACCTTTAATACAAAATGGATCATCTGTAGCACTGCAGGCAGAGGTGGTCATTCAGAAAAAGGCACTTGGCTGGAATTGCAATGTTAGAAACAGCAATTTTCACATTACAGCCCTGACCTAAGCCCACGTGGTCCAGCTGAGTGTGCACACACAGGCCATTTGGCAAGTCTCCCTGTGTCCACTCTGACGATGCTGCCTACCCTCAGCCCTGCAAACTTTGCCCACAGGAGAGTTCAGACAGGCCACTCTGCTCCTACAGAGTATTTAAGCTTTTTGTATTTTAAGTATTTTTGCTTTTGCCTTCTCACAAGAATATGTTAAAAGAAAAAAGAAAAAAAAGATCTTTGATTAGTGCTAAATAGAACAATAACTGAAATTGCAGTTAAATAACAGAATGAAATTTGATTAAATGGTTCCCATTTTCCTATTTTCTTCTAGTTTTTTAAAAATCTTGGTTAGTAATTTTACATCCTGGCAATAAAACATGAAATACTTATAATACCACTGTTGCAGTGAAAATACTTAGGTTTTATGATGCCTCTCCAGAGATAGAGAGTTAGTACTCTACAGATAGGTTAATTTAGCATAAAATAGTATAATGCCTTCCTTATTTCTGTTCATTCATTTCAAAATTATGATGCCAGGCCAAGAACAAGTCACATATCACACACTGGTCATCATGCACAGATTTCCCAATTAACTAAGAAATGCAAAAACCTTCCAGCTCTTGTTAACGTCAGTTTGTCAGCTCTGCACTGTCTCACTCAGAGAAGAAATGTCTGTATAGTGAAAACCAGAACGACCACCAGTTACGGTGCTCTGAACTGGAATTCATTCAGGTCACCACAACTTCACGGTCAAGCACATGATTTCTGTCTCTTGATTTTGCTGGCATTACATGAATATTTACACTGCACAGAAGTCGTCGTCTTCACTAGTCCCAGCACAAACCCGACTTTTAAGGGATGTTACAAAAGGGTCTATTAATTCCCGCCCGCCCCCAATTTTTTTGACAGAAATCTGAGGAAGTTGACTCTGAATCAAGGAGAACAATTTTTCAGAGCAGTTTGCCTTCACTTCATGGTTACAAGTGTCAACAAAAGCATGCTGGGAGCCTCTTAAAGGGGGAAGACATCCTCCAGACATCTCACCAACACCAGCTCACGGCTCGTGAGGGCAGCAAGGGCTGTCCGCTGCAGCAGAGCTGGCAGGAGCTGGACTCAGCAGGGCTGGTCCCAACCCCTGCTTGCTTTGATAGAGCGCTTTTCAGGTAGACCCAGAAGGTTCAGGGAACACGATCTTCAGTTACCATGAACATCAATCAGCTTCATGCGACCACATATTCCTCTGTCAAATGAAGTAGGGCAGGGCAATTCCCCAATAAATGCACTAAAATCAGTCTGCAGCAGCTCTAAAGTTAGTAGGAATTGTGTGCCTCTTCTCTCATGGCGGGTCACCCACAAGACCGAGAAGGCCTAAATCCTAATCTATTTTGCAACGCAAGTATTGTGTGAAGCATGCAGGATCTGGCCTCAGGGTGGACTGGTAAAAAGACAAACAAAAAACAGGTCACTACCCCATTAATCCTTATTACAGATGTTACCGAGGAGAAAACTGTTCCCTTAAATTTGCACTTCTGTGTTATCCCTTGCCCTTGGGTCAACTCAGTCTTGACTTCCAGCAACTGGTATGTTCACTGAGGAATAAAAAGTTATACAACTAACCCAATCCTCTGTTAGAGTAATGAGAAAATCATGTTATGTGTTGTTGGTGGGTTTTTTGTTAAATCATGGCCCTTGCTATTCATTAACATTCAAGTGCTGAAAAGCCAATAAATTATTACCAAAAGGAAATGTAAACAACTTTCTCTGAGGAAGGACTGCATACAGTAGGCTGGAACCTCCTTCAAGTTAATTGCAACACAGTTCACTAATGAAACTTTCCATCTATTAAATCTTAACAGGCATAACTATAAAAATGGCGCCAAGCTCTCGCTCCTGCCCAGGAATGTCCCAGACAGCATCTGCAGAGCCTTTCACACTTATTGTCTTTGCAGGGATTAGCAATTATCCCTAAGTAGCAATGGCAACATACGACTAATTTCACACTGGTTATGGAGTTTTCAAATTAATTTGCATACTGGAACTGGCCGTAGGAAAGACCATTAGCAACGGCACTTTGTTCTTACCAAGTACCTTGCAGCGGGTCTGACCCAAAGTGCTCTGAATTCAATCGGAATCATCTTCCTTTGCTTTCACTAAGCTCAGGATTAGGGTCAAGATGGGCAAGGACATCACCAGCACTTCAGCAATGACCTGTCTTTGCTTTTGAGGCAAAAATTTAAATTCCATTCCCTCACACCCGTTCAGAAGAGAGCAGGCAGTACTGCTGAAGGGCAACATCTCTCCTGGCACATAGCACATTGCAGGGACTACCTTTCCTTGTTCATGGCTCTGTAGACCATCTTGATCCACCACTGCTCTTAATCTTGCCCTTAATTTCCTCCTCTCACCAACGTTATTAACTGGTCAGACTCTTAACTGACATTTATGTTTCTCATCTTCAAGATTTATCCAAGATCTTCTGCCCACTCGCATCAAGACATTTTTAAGCCTTGCTTTTCTGCCACTTCCTCCATGTTTTTAGCTGTCCTTTCCTCTATATCTTATCTTTAACTAATAGCCTTCAGGGTGATCCAGAACATTTGAATTCAGTCACTCCTGAGTATTTTAGCGACTGTACTCTCTAAAAAATGTTAAAGACTAAAAAAATTCTGCGTGTCCTGCTTGACTTGAGACTTACTGTCCAGAGAGGAAAAATATCCTTTCGTTCTTTTCCTCTGTTCAGTGAGACTACTGAAATACAAGCAATAATTATAAATCAGGCAGGATGCTCTTTCAAGGAAAAAGTAGCAGCATTTTTTGAAGGCCTGGGACTGGACATAAATGCATGAAATAACCATAGCTCCATATACCAATCAGTCATTTTCACACGTCGTATTTTAAGTAAACTAGAATGCCCACGTTGATATACCAAGTGAATGATCTCATTTATGATCTGATTTCAGCAAGCTGAAGCCAGGAAGAAAATTTAGCTCCAGTATATGCAAATTTGATTCCTTGAAACTGAAGTGTTAATTAGTTGAACAAAAAAAAAAAAAATGTGTTTTTTGCTAAGTTTTTTTTGCTCAATAACTTTACTGTCTTTCCTTTGCACTCCTTGTACTGGAGAAATCACAGTACATGATTTCTGGATGACCTTATCAGCTCAGTCTTTGAACATTAATAATCAGGTATAAACATATCCCATTCACAAGTCTATCTTAATAATTGGAAATATCGTTTGCTCCAGTATGGCTTAAAAGATGCATAGTGAAAACCAAAGCATTCCTGTCTCCCCTTGATTTGCCTTCCTAATTCAAGCAATAAAGTTCTACTGTATTACACCAAGGAAGGAAATATTCCATGATATTGTATGAGTCGCAGTAATACCAAGTTAATTACATGTAATACGTAAACTGTAAACAGAACTTCTAAATAAGAACTACAAATATATTTTTATTATCCATGTGTTATAACTGGCAAGTGCCAACAAAGTGTGTGGTGCTATGTAGTACACTAACAAGACTGGCTAAAAGAATATAGCCTGACATCCAGGAAAGAAAAAGTTTCAGAAATTTAAAGCATAAATATTTAATACTTCTCCAAACCTTATCCAAATTTTAGAGGTCATCTTAACTGGCAATATATGTTCTTAATGTATTTTAGCAGGCTCAAAACTTAGCCAGAGTGATGGCATAGTACCTAAAATGAAGAATTCCTGTCTCCCCACCAAAAAAAAAAAAGAATATTACATTTTTCAAGTTTATGTAAAAGGCTTTTTTAAAGCAGTTGCCAAACATTTAGTTTCCTACTTAAAATAGGAAGCTGTAACTCAACTTCAGTTTTTCATTTAGAAGGAATGACAAATAACTTGGGTTTACAGCAACTACTTATTTGTATTAATGAAAATACTAATGCTCAGCTAAGTTTTTCCTTTCTGTGAAATAATCCTAGAGTAATTTCATGGCTGCTAGGTGCCACAGCTATAAAGCTGAACTGTTCTGGGAAAGGAAGTGATTGCAGAAAGGAGGGTTGGAGCTGCAGAGCGGAAAAAAATCCTGTACTGCTTTATTTTATTTTAGTAACAGATTCTAACATTAGATGCCTTGAAATAGCTTTTATATTTTTACAGAGACAAAGGGAGGGAGTCAGAGTGTGCAGATCTCATACTCCCAAGAACTTCCCTGGGAGCATTTTGCTAAACAAGTCTTGGCAACCCATCAGCATCTCAGTTCAGGGGCAAACACCGAGATAAACTATTAAAGGTTTGCTAATGAGTTCTGGATCTAGCAAGCAATCTCTATGAAAAGTTACATCTCTACACAACAAATAAACCACCTCTTGAATTCCAAGAGCTGTCAACTGACTTGCATATGCAAGTACAAGTCCTGAAGTGATTTTCAAGATGTTCCACCTCTAAGATTAGTCCAGGCAAGCTGCTTAAACATTATGTATTAGCATGACACTGAACTACCCATAACATTAGAGTATTCCCGTGGCAGGACAGCTTTAAGTTACCAGTTAGGAATCACATGGGTCTACGCAAGTTCAGAGCAAATCATACTCTGCCAAGGCTCACGTCAAAACGCCAAAATCACTTCACTGAAGGGGTGTGCAGTCAGGTAACTGTAGGGTGGAGCTTTTTTCTTTTTAAAGGTCAGCATCGTCTTTTTGTCTCTGCACCTGAAATTAACTGTTGCTACCAAGTATCACGGATCAAGGCAACTTTGCAGATATCTGGTCCCACAAGGAGCCAAGTTGCCCTGAGAAGCACAGCAGTTCCCAAGGCGTGGCAAAGCACTTGCCTCTTGTTGTGAATCTTTCGTGGGAGAAACTAGGAACAAAAAATTGCTATTTTTAAAAAAAATTAAATAGGCTATCCTCTAGTTTTCAACTGGTACCCTATCTTCTCCATTTCTATTTTTCAGACTAAGCTTTTCCACGTTGAAGCTGCCTTCGTTTTCTGTATTTATTATACTGCACGTAATATAGTTTTGGCAGTAAGCAATAAATAAAAATAAAAATTTCATCTGAATTATTTTGATCATTCTTTTTCTATCCACAGGATACTATCAAGGCATTTCAGGTTGTATTTGGAATAGAGATACTAGGAAGTGAGATGATAATTGTCCAACATAGGTCTACTCCTATCATTCCATTAACCAATTTTGAAGTATGAGCTTAAAGTAATGCTTACAAAGCCAATTCAGATGTGAGATAATTTCATCCAAATTTCCGTAGCCATGAATTTCTTCCCACTACACAAATGCAAACACACTACTACAACCCCACCAGAAACCTACAAGTACCCCACTTGCGTTCAGCTTCACCTGCCTTTGGCATTTTTCTCTGTTTAGCATCTTTTGTCTGTACTTTTGTACAGTTTCATTTTTTCTGTTCCTTTAAAGTCCCAATTGTAATTCCATTGACTAGGTGAAACATTACATTAAGGCAGAGATAACCCATGCCATCAACGAGGCCACATGGTGTTCAGGTTCCTGCAGCACCTGGTTCAAGGGGAAGATTGTGGTGCAGTGGCAGCTACCAACAAGAGTAGAAGGAGGGGTTGAAGGAGAAGGATCAGAGCCTGCCTTGTCTGTGGCAGCTCTGGTGAGGGATAACACTCATCCTTCCACTCCTCCTCCTCTCCCAAAGCACCGCTATGCAATACCACCTCTCTCTTCCTCTCACATGGTGTTCTTTGACAGCACTGGCACACAAGCTAGTCCCTGTACATGGATGATGTGCCTTTGGCCATAAGAGACATTCAGTAAACTGGAAGTTGACTAGTGGCCAGGACCTGCATAACCTACAGGCCATAAGATCAGCTTGTACAGTCCCTGACCAAGGCCCACCCCCTCCCAGGATGCCTTTGCTTTTTCTCAAGAGTGGGACAATTCTTCTCTGGACCAAGGGAGCAGGGATAATACATACAAGAAGGGAAGCAGGTAACTGACTTGTTTAAGATGTCCATGCAGTGGACAACTGCCAAAGCATTTAGATTTGTCCTGCTTGATTTGAGTCTAGAGACTGATAAACTTATAGGCAAGGTTAGGAGACAGGTATAATGTCAACATTAGATATTTTTTTTCTTTGAATTTTTATTTTCTGTATTTAAAGAAGAATACTTCGCCATTGTAAATATTTTATTAGAACATATCCCCAACTAGAGAGGTAGCATTATAAACCCAGGTAGGTGCCCTGGCCTACCAGCCTGTTCTCACACAGGTCATTTTGCCATGTTAAGTGAAAACAAAACTTCCACCAGTTATCCATATTAAACCACAACTTAGAAGTACAACACCGTGGTTTAAAATAAAAATCAATATTTGACATTACTTTTGCTTGATTCACAAAAAGACCAGTTGTTTTAATAAAAGGAAAAAATGTTAGTGTCAATATTGTTGTCAAAGGAAAGGTTTGAGGGATAGTTTTGTAATACATGACACAGCAAGTGAGACTGAAATAAATTACAACTATGTGGTTAGCAAAAATATAGTATACTGAGAGCATAGCGTTAGGAAGATTATGTTGGTAAATTTTGTATTCAGAATTAATTATTTAAAAGATATTTCAGAGGATTATAGTTTTAGTCAGACCTTTGCCATTTGTGTGCTCATTTCTAGAAATCTTTGCTTTCTTTGTGCTGTCATTGAAATAAAAAATAAAATCATTATTAGGAATGACTTGTGCATATCCCTCCGTATACAATAAGCAGCATTTCATTCAAGAAAACCTCCAAGTACACTTATCACACATTCCTTTACCGAAAATATGGATAAGCAGTCCATACGACAACTAAAACTGCTATCAACACAGTTATCAAAACTTCTAACGCAGTCACCCAGAAGTGTATGCACTAGATTAAGAATCCCACCAAAAAGGCAAAACCAACACGGTGCCCAGATGCGGTCCTGGTGCTGACAGGGAGAACTAACTGGCAGGTGTCGGCAGGCACCCATTGGAAAGCTGTGGGTGCCAATGCCTTTTCTCACCCGTCACAGCCCCGGCTGCCAGGGGGGCAGCAGGGACAGGTAGGTGGCAAGGTCTGGCTGCAGACCTGCAAAGGACATTTCTAGCCCAACAGATTGTGCCAGTTAATAGTTTTCTGGGTAACAGATACTCAGCTGTTCGCACAGGTCCTAATAGACCTGGCCAGTCTCACCATCACCCTGATCATTAAGCACTCGCTCCTTGTTTTCACCTCCTAGCAGGGATGCAACGGGCAGCATGACAGACAATGATCATTTCTTCTTAAACAGTTTCTAGGGTAAGATACCAAAGGTCCCCCGTTATTCATTGGCCTATAAGGAACTGCATGAGGTGGAATTGTCTTTTTTGTAACCTCATGACATTTCTGCCCATGTTCCATCCTGTTCAAGAAACAGAATTCAATTACACTGCATCAGGTTCAGGGTTGAAGGAACACATTTATTAATCAAGTTTGCCTTTTTACTGCCTACATTGAACTAGGCATCCTTTTAGATGACAACTTGGTCAGTTATCCACAAGAAGCCACCTTTGCTATCTCTTTTTCCTTTGGGTGATTGTATTAGCCCTTTGGACAAGGCTGCACCTTGAAACCAGCCTGGTTATGCTGAAACCAGCAGCTTATGTACCAAGTAAGGCATTTTGTCAAGGGCATATGACAGGAGGACTCCAAAATCTGTGTGGGTGACACTGAGATAGAGTTTAGAGGACCCATCTATGAGCCATAAACACCACAGAAGGTCTGCAGCCACGTGAGCCGAGGGGCTCACCACCCTCCTCTGTGACATTGCCACTGCCAAGAGAGGCACTCAGCATGGAAAGCTTCAGATGGCCATTTGCAAGGTGTTGTTTGTGGGGCCTGGGAGAGTCTGGTACTTGTTCCCTCACACTCAGCCCCAAGCAGCCGAATCTCATGCCTTCCCAGACATTCTACAAAAGTTGTACGTTTAATAGGGCTTGCAAAAAGACTAAGGGTTTGCTTCTCAAATAAAGAAGGGATGAAAGGAACTTTCCTGGGGTTGTGCTGGCTCAATTCCTGTTTGATTGACTGCTCATGCTGTTGTGTTGGTGGTTATTAGAGCTGGTAAAAACACAATTTCTGTCCCACAGGAATTTCCTATACTTTGACATTTGTTTTCATTCTGAAACAGCATTAAAAATTTCAAAATAATGAACACTTCCATGGAATGAGTGGTCCTAAAAATAAATTAAGAAATATCATTGTGTGCATGAGCAGATTTTCAATCCAAACACCTAACTTCTTTTTTTCTCCCCTAGACAGTCACAGGTGTTCAGAAGAGTTTTATTTCCAGATTCATCATATCAGTATTCTAGCTCATTGGTCCTCCTTGGGAAGACCAGAGTGCAATGCTGAGCTGCCACCACAATGCTTTCCCTCCCCCTCATTAGGTTCCCTGGCCTGCTCAAGTCCTAGAGATGTTGGGAACATAAAATAACTGTTTGAAAATTTCTCCAGAAAATTCAGTAAGCACTGAGCTAGCAACAGCTAGCTCCTACCTCCTCCTTTGCTTACGGTCCTTTTGTGGGATACACTGAAATGGGGAGAGTTAGATGACGAAAAATTGTGAACCTCAGTGTCCTCAGTTGTCAAATGGTCCTTTGGGGCTACAGACATCCCAGGCAGTCCAGGGCAGTCTTTACTCCAACTAATCCAATACCACTTTTCACTTAGCCCCAGTGCACAGCTAGTGACAAAATCCACCTCCTTTTATCTAATATGGCTGTATTTCGAGCGATGAGGTGAGAACCAGCAGTTGGCAGAAGTAGGCATGCGATGACCTGCAGGGGTTGTCCAGCATAGTAATTGCTGTCTTGTTCTTTCCTTCCTCTTTTAAAATGATAACATATAACCTAAAATGGACAAGTGACATTCTGTTCGTCTCCAAAGCCACAAAATGAAGGAACCAACTGTCCTGTCTTCACACCTTTCAAGGCTGCAATGACAACGTCGTTACTATTTTGCACCATTCATCCCTCACCCACAGATCTTCCCATCCCTGGCTGAACCATATAGCGCTAAGGTTAATATTACAGCAACACAGCCTACTAGGCAAAATATAGCTGCGTGAGTGTCCCTTGACTTAAATAGTCTTTATGAAGTGCTATGCTTTAGGGAAATAATGTTAGCAAAGAAATGTCAGATTTTGCTCTAGTCATTGAAGAACAAAATCTAACAAAGGGTGGTTGTCAGTTATTATGCTCTTGTACTGAAAAATTGTACAATCCTTTTAAATTACATATAATGATTTTATAGCCTTTTAACAAGAGGAGCACCACTGGGTAGGATTTTTAACAGAGGAAATAGGATTGGTGATTTGTTTATTTTAAACCAGCTGAATTCCCCAAGTTCATCCTTGATTTAAGCCAAGGTCTGTATTACAAACAGAAGAGGTAAGTATCGAAAGCAGTCATAGTTTTGATAAACTCTCTTAAGTAACGATGATCCTACAGCATTCAGACAAGTGAGGGGTCAACATGACCTTATTCGCCTGTGCCTTTCATTAGGAGCACTCTTTCTGCAGTACCATACTTCTGGTACTTCCGAATACACAGAGGATTCATGCTTCAGTTCTGCATGTATTAAGAATGCAGCCATAGCAACTACTAGCATTAATGAACTATTTGCTTATGCAGTAATAATTAACTTCCATTACATTACTTTGTGTGATTACTTTCTTAATTGCCTGAATTATGCATCCATTTAATATTTAATAACCATTCTCAGAAATCAGACACTGGTAAAAAAACAAATTGCTCACAGTTTCCTTGCAATAATTAAGCTCACAAGAATAAATGAAACCTTTTAAAAATGAATGCCTTGTGATTATATCCTTGCATATAGAACAAGATCCTAAATTAGCTATTTATTAAGTCTAAATTTAAGACCAAATAGTACATTTTTCACTTACGCCTTGGGAAATCAACCTATACAGTACCTGACATCACCAGCATAATTAAGTGCCATCTATTTACTTTGAGAGTCACGGATTCTGCATTACTATTTAGAACATTAAGAAGTGTGTGGGGGGAAATCCTTTAAAATGCCTCCTTGGAAAAATAGCATCTTCTTTACCTGAGGTAGCTGCTTAGTTGTGCTTAAAGTACTGGAAAGATCTGTGAAGCGTAAATAGCCTTCTGACGGGGAGGGTTGGGAAGGATTTTTTTTTTTTTTTGCCGTGTTTTAATTTACATACAAACAATGGAAATACAGTTATACAGCCTGAGGTCAGGCTTACCAAACAGGATGAAATTCATTGTCGTATATGAAAATAACGTTTACAATCAAAAACAAGCAGTCTGATCTACTTGTTTTTTCATGTTGTCATCTGTCTCTCTCCGAGCCCTCGTGCCCTGCTAGCACCCAAGCAATGCCACATGCTGATTTGCAAAGCGATAATGCCATTACGTTACTGCACATAAGCTTTGTTTCCCAGTGGTTTGCAATGAAGTCACCAGCTTAAATAAAACGTGCAACAGTTTTATTGTAGGTTGTTTTGATGAATAGCATCTACTGAGCTGGACAAGACAGATAACTGTTGTGAGGTTTTTTGTTTTGCCTTTTTTCCCTGAGTTGCATCTGCAAAATTGCTCTGCCATTCCACATTGATTATAGCAGCCATGTACAGATGCGTTTATCTCAACTGTAACACTTCTCAGCTGAAGCTACAGGGCTACTCCACCAGCACATTGCTCCCGCTCTTTTCCTATGCACATGTACCACAAATAAAGCGTATACAACGTAAAACATATTCCAGGCATCCTGCACCCAAACAAACCAATCCAATAAAGGAAATAATTGAAGGGCTTATCTGCTGAGAGGCAGGTGAAGGAGCAGTGGCTGCTCTCCCCCTTGCCCATACAGGTGGATCATTTTTGTAGAGATGCACAGGGAGCTGCGGGGAGCCGGGGAGGGAGGGCGGGCCAGCGCCTATTTGGGGTGTCAGGAGCCAGCAATGGCTGCTAGCCTGAGTTCCCAAACTGAGCTAAATTGATGCCAATCTCACTGGCTGTTGTTACAGTGGGCAGCATCATTAGGATTTGCTTTTTAAATGATCTCTCAGCCTGTAAGTCTGAGAGCTGCTAGCAAGGCAAGGTTAGAAAGAAAATGATGGCAGCATGTTGATGCTTCACAGACCTCATGATAGTTTCCGTCTGTCATTATTTACGTCTGACTAGATGCGTCATGTCAGCTACCTAGAAGGCACTTTAATATGAAGCTCTTGTTTTCCTCTGCTTTTTCACATCCAGACTGGGTACTATTATTTTTTTTGCATCACTACACTTAGGTGAAGCTTGCTTCAATCTTTCCATAATGACAAGCAAAGAAATAAAAATTGTTTAGCTCTTGTTATTATACATGCTTCTATTCTAACAGACTTCTTCGACATTGTTCACAAAATGGTGAATTTAAATCAATAAACAGACATCTATCAAAAGGTCATCTTAATTTTATTCTTTCAGCTTTACCAATATTTTAAGCAAAACCATTTCTTCCTTTAGCTTTCAGTAAATATTGTATTAGTGGACTGCAGCAGCAACCAATAGTTTTAATGGTTGATGGCATTTAGTAGTTCAATTAACATGTTGTTAATACTGCTCTATAATGTGATGAGTTCTGTCAGAGTCGATGTAAATAAGGTTACAGCTATCAAGTATGTGTCAGTTTTGCCATTATACTACCTCTTGGCAATTCAGATTCAAAGGATTCATTGGCAATGGTTTGGGATGAAACATGTAATTCACTCCTGCATAATACAGCCAGCCCTGATTCAATCTGGTAACTTTTTACAACGATGGTGGCTCACGTGATGGAAGAGGACCCGATCCTTCAAGCCTTCCTGCAGACAAAGCTCTTCTTCAGAGACCCACTGCCCCCAGGCATGCATTGCCCTCCTGAATGGGCTTGGCCGGCCACAAAATGCCCTTTAAAACCCATCCCTCTGCCATGTCCCAGGGAGGGATTCAGCCACACCATTATTTTATTAATTCTTTTTTAATTATTTGTGCCCAAAAATAACAGTTCAATCACTCTGTGGACTGACCTTGCTGAATAATCATATGAACTTTTCAGTACAACCTTTTCTAATCCTTTGTCTCCCCAAGCCCACTGTTTTGTCTTCTCATTTTGTCATACATGAAATTAAGTGACAAGCTCTTCGCTTGCTTTCTTTTGTCCGGTCTGCGAGGGGTCTAGCACAGCTTTGGGTGCAGTAAAACAATCAACAGCTCAATGTTGCCAAAAATTATTCAACAACATTTGATCAGCTGGATTTTGTTCACTTATGTTTGAATTTTATAAGTCAAAAAATACCTTTAACCAGTTAATGGTATATTTGCATTGTGTACAATACAGGGCTTTCTTATAGTTGCTTATTGTTTTCTTAAAAGTACAGCTGGAAGGGTAAAATATTTTTGTTTCATAGGTGTCTCATTATCACCTTTAAAATTTAGTAGGGCAGCTAAGCTTCTGTAAGTATTATTTATCCAAATGAAATTTTAAAGGTCACCAAGTTTTCTTACTCACCCTATCAGAGGGGAAAATTTATATTTTTTTAAATTGATGTTACCAGATCAAAAAACATTTCCTCTTAATCTCTAAAAGAACATTTACCTTCAGATGGGCTCCAGACAAACAAACAGAAGATAACGCTTTCCTGAACTTACAAATACAGCCGACCAAGTTACTCATTGAGCTAAATTCAACAGATAAGTTATTTGCATTTTTGGTTCCTGAAAAGCCCACACATGGATCATAATTATTAGAAAGGTGCTGGATCTTTGACATTCTTTGTGAGAAATCTATTTAAAGGAATTTTAAGCTCAGAATAAGCTCAGGACTCATTCCACATAGCTGTTTGTTATTCATTATTTGCAAAATTTGATTGGTCACCTAAATCATAGGAATTATTTTTCTGTTATTCAATTGGGTGATATTAGCCCTGGCAAAGGCTACTGGTTTGTCTCTACGGATGGTGCCCTAATGGTTAATGCTTTGGGAAGTGTTAAATAGGTTTTTCTTTTTTCCTGGAATAGCCTACAAGGCTCTGATGGAACTTTGTAGGCAATAGCTTAACATCCCTTCGCTTTCCCCCAGCATTGTAAACATAGGGAAGATGAGCTCTGGAGTTTTTCTGGACAGAGTGAAAGGCTTTCATAGGAATTAAATCCATCTCCCAACACTTAAAGTGTGAAAAAGGATGTTGTAAATGAAATCCCGAAGGTAACAAACTGTGCTTACTATGAGCAAAACTATTACACAAAAGCTCCTTTATATACATAGTTTACAGTGACCACGTTTAGATTTCTTGTGAAGAATCTTTATCTTGCCTCTTATTCTGATCTCATTAGTAAACACTAATACAGCAATAGAGTTTGCTCCTCGTGTTTGTCATTTATATTATTGTGATGTGCATGCTTCTAGTGTTTTTTGGGCAGTATCTGTTATAATTACTGTAGGGCACGAGACAGTAGTGCCAAGTGACAGCAACAGCTCTGGACAGTCCCTAAATTAATGGCATAAGGATGTAGATTATAGCTGTTAAAAAGTTGGGGGTTTTTTGTTGGCTTGGGGGTTTTTTTCAGAAATGCTGCCATGAAAAGTGTCTGAACTGCGCTGTCCGATTCTCAGGATTTCAAGAGTGCACAAGACTCCCAGGTCCCCGCGAAGGCCACTGCTAGAGAAGGCAGTTCTGTGCGATGCAGAACAGGGCCTTTTGTGCAGCAGAAAACAGAAGGTGTTTGGTAGACAGCTCCTCTATTTTCCCTTTAACCTGGAATTAACACTGGGCTGAAATGAGAGTTAACTGACAGGCCCCAGTAGAAAATGGTTAGATGCTAAAAAAATGAGAAAAAGCTGTATTTGTCATTTAAAGTCCAAGAATCTTCTAAATCAAATGCTTTCCTTTGTTTAACTTTGTAGGTTTTGAAATTCAAATATGGAGCTTCTCCAACTTTTTACCAGCTCCGTATGCTAAACATACCTCTCAAGTTCTTCGGCATCTCTTATTTTGGAAATTCATAGATCGTAAACCACTAGCATCTTTTAATATTTGTAAATTCAGCTGTGGTCCCCACCTCGTTCAGAAAACGCATAAATAGGTTTTTTCCTACAAGTTTCACAAAACGGCCACCCCCGCGGCTGCCGGAGCCGGCAGAGCTCGGGCGCGGGGAGCGGCGAGCGGTAGGTGGCAGTCACGCCCCTGGACTGCTCCCGCGGCTCCCCAGCACCGCGCCGTTGTTCGCAGTGATGCGAACACAGCATCTTTTTTGGTTTTAAAGGTATCATTTTCAAAACGATCTTCTCCGAGGCCTCGGGCTGTACAAGCGGTAATGGATAGTAGTATGTTTCAGATGAAGAGCATGAAAAGCCCTTAAACTCGGTTACCTGATTTTGAATTCTGAGTTTGTCTGGTTCTCAGGTTTTTGGGGAGTGTTTTCTAAACTTATGGAAAGGTTCTTCTAATGTAAAGAAGTGCTGTGATTGTCCGGGACTGTCCTGAGGCCGTATACACAGGATTTCTCTCTGCACAGAACAGAGACAGCCCTCTCCCAGATGGGGCACAGCTGGGTCAGCAGATCTGCCCACATGCAGACTACTGGGTTAAAGCCAGAGCCCTCGCTTTACAGGCATGTACAAAAGATAAAAAATACTGAATTAATGTTTCATTTCCCTTTCTACAGCGCACACACTGAGAAAAAACAATTTAACATCATCTCAATCTTTTTCCTCCTATTGAAGTGGCAAATATCATTAAACGGAAGTGTCTAGCATCCAGAAAAAGTTACCCAGCAGCACAGATGTGTCACACTCTCAGCGGGACCATTAATCAGAGAGGCTGTCTCCACACACACACAGGCCTCCTGTGTATATCTCCTAATGGGTCAGCATCAGTAAGTTCTCAGGTGTCTTCTATACCAATATTCAGCAATACTCAAGTGACAGATCAGACCAAAATTTGGATTCATATTTCATAAAATATTGGCAGTTTCATGAATCCATTTTCTAAGTAAGATTCTTTTACCTTATTCATCAACCCATGCATGAAGAAAGTAAAACAGAGCTAAACTGAGAGAAGCAAGATATATTTTAATTCCTAGAGGTGGAAAAAAGTGGGTCTCTAGTTACTTTTTTTTAAATTACTGAAGCTATGCCACTAAAAGCCCTCCCAACCCACTTCCAGTTCCTGAAGTATTTTGTTTGTACAGGAATTTTTTTCATGTTACTTGTTCCACATTTAAGAGACTGCAGGAGAGAAAAGTAAGATAAGGAGGAGAGGTGGTGCATTAATATTTCACTTTTACATAGATCATTCAGGCTCCTTCACTAAGGGGTAACTGTCACAAGATGAATTTTATTCCTACAGGGGTGTAGAATAGCTCTGGGAAACCTTTTTTTGTTTCTTAACTTTCCTGAGACAGTAGCTGGAGTAGGTGTTATGAGTTTTGTGAGCACAGAAGTGGCCTAACTAAACCCTTCCACACCTTTTAATAAGCATATATCACTCAATAGAATCATCTAAAGAACACAAGGAAACTTGACTTTTTACAGTGATTAAGAGTACCTTGAATTTGAACTGTGACTTTTGTCACATAATCTGCAACAAGATGATACAACATGGCAAACATGCAGGACAAAGTGTCAGGTCTGTACAGTGATATCTAAAATTATATTTCATTTGGAGGGTTCTTTCTACAGGGATAGGTATAAGCTTAACATTTCAGAGCTTTAACTAATTAAAGGACTGACTGAGGATCCCTCCATGTTTTAGAAATATTTCATCAAGGGGTCAAGAGAGTGAACATATCCATGTTGCCCTTGTTCAGCAGGTAGAATAAAAAATGAGAAATTAAAGTGCTGTTGCATGAGTTGTACAGTGAAATACTGTTAAAGTGAAAAACTATTACTTTTTTCCCCCTGGGAAAACTGAAGAAAAAACTTCTATTACTGTAGATTAATGGTCCTAATTACAAAAATAAAGAAGAGAAATATTAATCACATTTATTATTTCAATTATGTACTTTTCTTTCCTCTTTTTCTTTTTGCTTTATTCAGAGCTACATGACGTTTCCAAACTTCAGAATGAAAATTTTGAAACGTGAATAGGATTAACTTTGTAACAAAACCAGTTAAGTCACAAACTCAAATCGCCAGCTGTAACACAGTGCCATGGTCTGCTCAGGAAGCATCGGTACATCAGAGATCCTTCCATTAATGCTGGTTACAACATTCTGGCCCTGCAAAGAGGCAGTCAAGGACCATCAGGTGGGAACAACAACTAACTTCTGATTGAACTAAAACCAGTATTCAGACTGATATTCAGTCTTGAGCTGACAATTCTTGTCTCACAGCAAGCCTACCACATTTCCAGTTAAGTTGGTCCAAATTCTGACTTGTTGAACATCTGCATCTTTTTCTAATGGAAAGTGGGAAGGTAGCAAAGGAAAGGGAAACTTCTCATAACTTATCTTCATTACCCTCAGTAGCAAAGAAGCCATCTCACAATTGTTCATTCTCTCAGTGGTAATTCCTTTGTGACATCAGCTTACATTTGAGGGTCTGAAAAACCTGTCCTTCTAGGAGCATATATAGAAATACCACCAGGCAGGCATATCCATATAAAATCATGCAGAACCACACAGAAGTGTTAACTTGGGCCCCAGAGCAGCATCAGCATGACTGAATAGCTCTGAGGATGCAGCACAGTGAGGTCCTGAAATCAGGTGCAGGTTTAGCCTGCTTAGAGACCTCTGTGCAGATCTCTTCACCCTTAGCTGCCTTCTACAGCTCCAGTGGAAAACCCTCCATCAGTTACTTGCTATCAGATGTCTCTGCTGGGAAGTGCTAAAGCAGGCAACAGACCCCTTCTACAGCTGCCAACTTTTTCTGTTATAGATACTCAAATAATTTATTGCACCTTTCTCTACTGGTCCTACTATTTCTTATCCTTGATTCTGAAAAAACTATGAAGCATGAAACCAAGATGTGAAGCATTCAAACTTTGCTTTGCAAAGCACACTAAGTATTTAAGATTAATCTGTGTAAAAATAAAAAGGATTCAATTTCTTTGGCCAAGCAACAAGATCAAACTAATGATATCACCAAGAACCCACCAGAAATGTTAGATGAAAACTTCCATAGAGATGCTACTATCCCTATAGTAGCAAGCACCGTGAATTAATTAAAACACCTTTGATAGACAGGCTAATAGGGGTGTTCAAACTTGCAGAAACACCCCAGTCTGTAGAGCAGACTAGTCTGGAAGGCAACAAAAGCAAGTTTACTGTTCTACAGCTTGCTATAGAAGATCAGAATTCTGCAATACTTCCAATAGCCCACCAAAAGCACCAAACCTTTCTGAAAAGTGTGCTGTAGCCATGCCAGGGTGGCTGATCAGCACATTAAAACTTAGACCCACATGATCACATTATCCCAGTCACATCATCCAATGCAAGCAATCAAACAAACGTAGGATAGTGTCAAGGAGTTTGTGTTGGCATTCTACAAAGTCAGCACTGATAAAATAGATGTAAAACTAGACAAATATACAATTTGATTCCTATAAATATAAAGCTGTTGGTTTTCCTCCACCCCAATGTTATTACTCTATGTTCACAATAAAATGGGTAGTAGGAGACAGCAAAAGTTATAGGAAAACTTCTGGCAGGCTTTTTGAAGAAGTCAACAATTGCCTAAAGAGTTGCAAAAATGTGTGGCCAACTGCTGCTGCAGCAGCACTCACACAGAACAGATTTTCTGGCTCATACCAGAGCCAGGTTTTCCTTTCTCTGAGAGGAAACGAAATATTTTTACATGAAATTTTCCTTCGTAAGTATGCACATTTGAACAGCACTTGTACTGACTTTATAGTAATACTTGCCACTGTTTTCAAATTGTCATTGTGGAGGGTTGCAAAAAATCAAAATAAGGACAGAAACTATTTATATGCTGTCAGAGACTGCTGGACAAGTGTATTTTAAAGCAGCTTTTATAGGCCTACTAACATGAAAATGGTGTTGGAGCAGGCCAGTTTCTACATTTTCTAGACCTAGGTTCATCAGTTATCAAAAGAAACCATCATCTGTTGCTTGAACACAATAGCTGGCATTGCAACATTGTATTGTACTAACAATACATTTTTTAAAAAATGCACATTCTTGATGCATTCCAAGGTATTACTAAACTATGCGTATAAGCCAATACTCTAGAAGAATCTTTAAATAGGTCATAACACTTCTGGCCGCATAAATGCAGACTTATGGACATAACATGATAAATGAACACTCTGAGCTGAAAATACTTCATCTACTTTCCCTGCAATACATTTACTTAGGGTGTTTTGTGTTTGATTTTTCTGCCTTTTTGAAAGAAATAGTCAGTAAGAATATTTCCTTGTGCTAAAGAAAAGTTGCCTATAATATATGAATAAAATGTCAGATTGGCCTCCTAATTTTCTAGTTCTTCACTCCCCACCTCGCAGTTTTCCTTTGAAGACAGACATAAGTGATGATTAAGGAATAGGTATAGAAGACCAGGAAAAATTAATTTACTCATACACAAAGAAAAACTTATGCTTTCCTGGCCTTTGAGAAGTTGTGGGTTTTATTGGTTTTTTTTTCCCCTAGAAGGGAGATCAGGAACACCGAGGGATAGGTATGGGTAATAAAAAAGTTTGGGAGTAACTCAGTATGTTTGCCCAGTTAGCCTACAAGATGATTGGGAGATTTAAGTCATTCCTGGAAGTCATCCTCTCCCCAGTTTTAGCAGACTGGAAAAAGTAATTTAATTCATAAAATACGACATTTTTATTGAAATTACTAATCATCATTCATAGTGCATTACAGGTCCTTTGCATATTTGTTACGGTTTTGTTCTTTGTGGTACACACCTGCAAGTCGCAAGCCAGACTGTCACTGAGGCAACCATCTGCACCAACAGCTCAGAGCAAGAGGGTCATTACCTGAGTGGTCAGTATTGTCCAGAGAGAGCATAACCTGCTAGGTGGAACAGGTTACCTATTATGTTACCAACCAGTCTGCATAAAGTACATGCCACAGGTATACTACACATGGAGACAGATGTGAATTATTAACTTTAGGGAAGGCATTCCACTGCAGGTTTAAGTCTTTCCATCATTAAAATGATAGGAGAATCTTGTTTACCATCCCAAGTAGGAACATCTACTCATTTTTGTAATCATTTTTGCTACACAGCTATCTGTCTTCTCCAGCCAATGGTCATAGGTTTTAACAAGCAAAACTCAAACTCAACATGTGGAAAAAAATCCTTCACCTTGAGAGCAAAGTAGAGGAAGAGGTCCCCAGAGAGGCTGCAGAACCAAAGCCCTTCCCTGTCTTTCCTTCAGAGTCAGACTCAGGACTTTTAAAACTTATGTTCTCAAGACTACTTCACTGCATTGACATTTAGTCAGTTATGTTTTCCTTCAAATGTCAACTTATGCTCTGTTAGAACAGATGGGACCTACTACAGTAGCAACTAGAAGTTTATTTTTAGAGGCTTTTAGCAATTAACTGACCATTTTTGCCTCAGGCTCAGCCCTTTCCTCTCCCCATGCACATCTAACATCCACTCCCCACACCTGAGATGAGCAGCATGGTTTTCTTTTTCATAATTTTGACATCAACCACCTCAAGAGAAATACTGAATTCAGTATTTATCTGTCTATTTTATTCAGCAGAAACATTCTGATTTGGGGAATGGAAGACATGAAAGGTATAATATTCCAAAAACTAGTAGGAGAATTCAAGAAAACTCTTTACTCATTTCAGTTACTGTTTCACAGGCTTTACACACTTAGCTATTGTGCGCATTCCTTTTGCTCCCTCTATATCTTCCTAGAATTTGCATTGTCATATCTGCTGTACACATTATACCATTTTGTTTTCCTCATTCATAACAGTTAGATTTCTCTTCAGTCCTGAGCAGCACTACTCAAGTAAATCAGCATGCTCCTTGGGAGACAGGTAAGAAAACAAGTACATGATCCACAATTCTTACATAGTATTCCATTTATTGAAATTGATTGAGCAATACTTCATTTCTCTAATTGAATAACTATATGGTGAAAGGAATGCTTATATGCAATAACACATGCAGTAAATGCAAGTAGAGCGCTGGCTTTAGAAAAAGTTTAAATGTAGGAAAAAGGAGGACTTTTTTTTTCTCCAAACTTTATATATTTGGAGGAAGCTCCAACCAAAATCTTTGATTCCCACCTGGGAATACCTTCATTCATAACTTCAAAAGCTATTTGATGTCCTTGAATACTACTCAAATTCAGAAGGTATACCTTTCCTACAACTAACATATGCTCAGAGATTCCAGCATCAATCACATTTGAATTAGCCCTATAAGCATTTTTTGACACATTAACATGATCAGCGTACGTAAGACCGGAACAACTGGCTTGCTCTATTATCTAAGTCAGACTCCTTTTTCTGTAATAATCTTCGCACTCAATATTGGACAAGGAGCGATCGGAGTCCTAGTGGTATTCAATTGATGTATGAATGCATACACTTCATAGATTTCTGACAGGGCTCAGATAGTCAGTCTGTAGACACTAATCTCCTCAAATCCACTTACCAGTCTCAAACAGAGACCAAAAGTGGACACAAAGGAGAATACAGGACAAACATACACAGCATCTCTAACACAAAGCTCTTCCAGTCTCCAGTTTGTTGTGGTTTCTGCATCTAGCAATACTTGACCGGGCATTTCATCCAACTATTTTCCCAGCCTCCCCAAGACCCGCTGCACACCTTTAGCAAGGTGCATTATTCACTTCTGAACCAGTTTTCTATAAGCTTCATTCGATGGCCCTTAACTCTTGTGCTGAAAGAGACAATGAAAATCCATCCCTCTCCACGCATTCACAGTTTTGTAGACGTCTATTGTTATCACCCTCAGTTGACTTTTTCCTAGACAAGAAAGTCCCAGCCTACACAGCCCTTTGCATACATCCTCTTCTCCCTCTTCTGAATCTTCCCCATCCTAATGCACCCTCATTGAGATAAGCGAGTCAAACCTACGTGCAGTATCCAAGGTACAGGTGAACCACAGATTTATATGGCAGCATAATGATGTTATCTGTTTTGTTCTCTGGTCCTTTCCTCATAATTCCTAGAATTTGATTTGCTTTTTAGCCTGCCGTTGAGCATGGGCTGATGTTTTCATGGAACTATCCATCATAACCCAAGGTCTCACTCCTGAGTGGCAACAGACAGCTCAGAGCCAATCATTTTATATGTGAAGCTAAGATTGTTTTTCCCCACATGCATCACTTCACATTTATCTACTCTGAATTTCATCTACTATTTTATTGCCCAGTCACACATCTTCAGATCCTTGTGTAATTCTTCAGTGTGCCTTCATCCTCACTACCTTGAATAATTGTGTATCAACAGCAAACTTAGTCACCTCACTGCTCTCCCCCTTTTCAAGCCCATTTATATACATGTTTATAAACAGCACAGAACCCATGGGACACCACTGGCAAACCCTCTCTGCTGCAGTAACAGAGCACTCACCCCTTGTCTGCCTCCTATCTTTCGAGCAATTACCTCTGTGAAAGGACCTCCCCCCCTGATCCTAAGGCTTCTTAATTTCCTTAACAGCCTTTGGTGAGGGAGACAGTAAAATACCTGTTGGAATTTCAGGTAGAAGCTACCAACTAAATCACCCCTTCCCTTAGGCTTATTGACCCCTTCAAATAAAAAACTCTAAACCTTTTTCTTCCGTGAATATCAATCTATAGAAAAATAAAGTACTTTTAACAGTTTTTTCCCAAAGCAGCTTAATTTTGAGACATTAGGGACAATGCTAACCAGATGAAAGAGGAAAGAACAGAGACAGAAACCCCAGTTTCCCCTTCAGCTCTGGGACTGAAACTTTGTTCGGGTTCAACCAGGCAGCCTGACTGCTGTGACTCGCCATTTCCTAAACTACAAGCAGCAGTCAGTGAACGGTGGAACTAATCCAGTCTGGTTTCCAAGTGATTTATTTCTGACCATTTTGGTGCCTCACAGGGTCCAGAGCTTGGTTGGGCTCCTCTCTCGTATACCCAATGACCCACTGCAAAACCAGCAGAAATGAACCTGGTAAAGCTGCCGACAGATGCAAAAGCTATTCATTTGTCCGAGCAACACTATTTCTCACTAGCTGAAGGAGTGAGAGGAAGACCCAGAGGCAGTGATTGCATAAGCCTTCTTACCATGGGAAACAGGTTAAGTATGAAGAGAAATAAAATAAATATCTTAGTAACACTAGATGTTTTTTAGATATTTCTAATATACACTGGACTCATCCAAAAATACTCTATGAAGATTCAATTATTTTCACTCACATGTCCTGATTTGGTTATAAAATAACAGCAATAGTAGTTTACATGGGATAAACATTAAGGGCTTTTATGACTTAGGCTTTGGAGCTTAAATAGATTGGCAAGAGTCTTCTCCCTTGTGCAATGAGCCAATCTCACTTTGGCATGGCAAAGTGGGGTTTAAACCTGACTAAATGAAGCAGTGGCCCATTATTAAAGGCACCTGTTTGCAATTATATCTAAGTGCAGTGGCTACACCAATTTCTCCACTTTATCCTTTTGGAAATCTTCCTTAAAGAAAGAATGTTCTGCTTGCTTATGAAGGAAGATTATTATCTTGACCCAGCCACAGCATGGACAAACACAGCCATAAATTTACCTTCAGAGAGAACATTGGCAGGGAGAAGCAATACAGGACCACTTAGTGTGGGTGGTTATAGATACACCAGGCTGGCTGCAATTATCTGCTCCAAACCAGTTATTTTTGAGCAGTCTTACAGTTGTCTAACTTGAGCCTTTGTCTACAGCAGTGAAGTTAATCATGGGACGCCTCGCATTGCCTCTGCACACAGGTCCTGCACCGTGGCTGCAGGGACACCGTCTAACCTGACTGTCAGGATCCGCCACCACACAGCCGCTTTGTGCCGAGCATCTCCGGGGACTGCACAAGCAATGCAAAAGGAGGGCAGCACAGAAAAACTGGCCATGGGTTTCTAAGTAATCTGATCTTGGGAGAGAGGTGAAACAGCAGTTTTACAAGGTGAAAACCATTTTTTCATATTTGAATCATTCAGACTTCAGAATTAATTTAAAGAGAATAAAGAATTCATTTCACACACTCAGAGCAGTTTACCCAGCTTTGACACTCAAGCATGGAATAACTTTAAGATGTAAAATAAATTAAGGGCGATTTATGATCTGACAAGTGTACTCAGTGGTCATAGAAGAGCGTTACGACTCCAATTCTTTATATGTAAGCAGTTTAGTTTAGGGTTTGCTGCTGCATGAGCACGACTGTGTACCTCCCCATTATCAGAAGAAAATACCTCAGTACAAACCATAAAATTGAGGTTAAAAAAACGCCAAAGCTAGCTGCTTAAGCTTGTTCTTCTAATACCCTCTGTAGGCTTCCAAAATCAACCTGGTTTCACTTCTGAGAATCTGGACACTGCTATTTACAGATCTAAAAGCCTAATTTTAAGCACTCAGATTTGAAGCTTGCAGCCTTATTTACTAAAGAAGGAAAATAAAGGGAGTGAAATACCTTGAAGACAATACTGGGGAAGGTATTAAGCTGCTTGCTTATAAATCTCACAGTATGATTCTGTTCACGCAGTGAGGGAATACAGTTCTTACCTTCAAACAAGCACTTTAAACTACAACACTTGAAGGCAACTGGAAAGATGAACTTACTGACCTGGTAATTGCTGGGACCCTTTTTCAAAGAGCAGATTGAATCACAGATAATAACTAAGCCCATTCTCTCATGTATGAGTAATATCAATAGACAAAAATTATTCCAAATCATATAGGGACAGTTTTTTGCATTAAGAAGGGGGGTTGGGGTTTATATATTTTGAAGGCATAGAAAAAAACTTTGTAAATTAAAATTTGAAAGGAAAAACACGTTCAAAAATTGTGCTTTTTGAAATTAACCTTTACTTTCTAGAGTGAAAAATATCATTCTAGAACATATATAAAGCAGTTCTGAGTGTTTTTTTTATTTTTTGCATCAGAGATGAAGCAATGATGTACACTGATGGATCTGCAAGTACAGATTGTGGGGGTTTTTTCCCCTCTTGACTTCTTATTAAAGTAGGGGAATAAAAACATTGAAAATAAAATGTACTGGTATCATTGAATTGTAAAAATGTCACACAGGGCTTATGGATAGAATGTAATTTGAAATCTAAATCTTAAAACATGGAATCATATTTCCAGAAAAAAAATCATGTAAGAATGCCATATTTGTTAAAGCATCATTAACACTACACAGTATTAAGAACTAGGAAAAAATTAGTTTACAGTACTTCTAGATTGGTAGTTCCCTATGAGTATAACGATACGAATATTTTAAATATTGAAATAATATTCACATGAAAAAAATCTTATTTCATTCTTCCCTCCTTCTATTTTTCTCTTCCTCTAAAGTCTTGGAAGAAAAGGATAGGAAAGGAGAGGAAAAAAGGTTAAGTAAACCTGGTTTTAATTCTTTTTAATAAAAATAGAAAGGAACACTAAGGCTAGAGAAATGTGTATCAAGTTAGTTCAACTTAGTTTAGTAACAGAGCTGCTAACAGTAATATTGTAACAGAGATTAAGCTGGTTTCCACCAAATCAGAATCTTGGTGTCTCATAAGACAAGCTTTTCACAGTCAGTGTTGTAGCCATAGAAAAAGATAGGTGTATATAAGCAGACATGACTTATAACAGCACATGCTAGTCAAGCATAATAGCCGGGACCCAGCAAATTAAGAGTAACTTGAAGTTTTTTCCTTTGCTTTACTGTCTGTTGTGACAGCCAGTCATAAGCCATATTGTTCATGTAGGCTGCCATCTCTCCTATCTGACAACAAATTATCATCTTCTCCCTCATCAGTCAGTGATCGATAAGACAGGAGCTAATACCAGCAACAAAAGCTTTTCCTTCAATATCACATTGCTCAAATTTTCCCAAGTTGCTGTGTACCATGAAAAGTGCAGATACTCCACGCAGAGTACCAAAGAGCAAGAATTATTATCGTTAGAAACATGAGAGAGAAAAAAAAAGGCATCTTCACTCACATTTAGTCATAGGAGGACACAACAGCTACAAGTCTAGTACTCGATGTGGACTGACCCTTTACAAACAAAACTGCAGGCAAATGCCTTGTTGTGCAAGGTCTCAGAGCTAATATTTGCATTGTGATAGAGCTATCAGAAAAGGATCAACATAACGTCCACTAGCAGAGAATACCCCAATTTCAGACTAATTTATAAGTCCTTCTTTTAAATGGGTACAACATATTTCAAGAACCTGAATGTTTCCAAATTTAATAAGTATGCATAACCTGGATCAAACTCTGCATCTTGAAGCCAGGTCTGGTTGTCACCAATTCAAACACACCCATACTCTTGACTTCTTGGAAGATGAAAGGTGTTTTGGCTTTCTCTGTTCAATACTGAAATTAAGAAAATACCTAACACAATAATAATTGGAAGTGACACAAAAATCCAATCAGCTTAAAAAAGAAGCACCAGAAGTTATATACCACTGACAAAACATTAAGTTTTTAAATTTCATAGTTACCTATAGAATTTTATATTACAGTGATCCTAAAGAATGAATTATTCTGATGCCCATCCCAGTTTGATCAAGTAAAAATGCCCAATCTAAATTTTTTTAGCTCGTTACATTTAGAAAGGTTGTGTAGTTATTACAAACGGGTTTTTCCTCTTCCAGCCTGTGCTCCTTAGGGGGATCAGAGGCTGCAAGCGCTGTCTAAGAGCTAAGGAACATTCATAGGGGAACATTTAATCCTCATTGTGGAGAAAGACAGTCACTCTGCAAATTAGAGCTAAAGAAAAAGATCATAGGTTGTGGTCCAGTTTGCAGAATCCTAAAATGCTGTATCACTTGAATTCAATACATTTTTATATTGAAAGAATGTAATTTTTTTAAGAAAACAGAACACAGTGAAAAATAAGTAGAAATGTTAAAGCCGAACTGGCCTTGGCTGCAAGTACTGGATTCATACTTCATCATGAGACATTAGAGAAAAAATAAAACTTCTTTGTCAAACATGTATCTGCAATTTTTTTCCTGGCAGTATTTCTTTCCCCAAAAAGGGTGGGAAAAAGAATAACTTTTTTTTTAAAGAACTTGAAACATGTGTTTAAACTATTGAAATTTTTACTTTCCCTTTTGAGATTTGAGATGCTATATTCTCAAACATCTAGAACTGATTTGCAACTAGAATGAGTGTCATAGATTTGTCTAGATTCAACACTCCAGCAGTTATGTGAGTTATTTCTCATACAGAGAAATAGAACCGGTTCATCTTGATATATAGCAAATGACAATTGCACCTTTTATGTTAAAGAAGGCAGCTTGCAATACATGTAAAATCAATAGATCCAGTTTTAATAGTCTCAGACATTTTTAAAATGGCAATTGTCACAGTCAGGAGAGGATGCTGAAACTGCTGTCACTCTTTTCCTTATCTCTTAACTCAGGCAGTTCTTATCTGCTGTCTCCTAAATTCCTCAGAAATTAAACAGACTAAAATGAATTGCATAGAAGTCACTGAAGAACAATTTGTGGCTTTAGGCCACCAACTAAGTTGTGGTGTTTTGTGTCTGGTTTTACCTCCAAGCTCTACACAAAAGCCTCTCATTTGCAGACGCATCTATTCCACTTTTATTCAGGTCTCCACCCTGGCAAAACAGCCTCTTCAGAACCAGATTCTGTAGGCTTAGCTGACTTCAGCTGTATTTCTTTGTCTCCCATCTCAGCAAGGCATCCAAATCCTTTTCCCTCACCCACCTCCAGCGATTCTCATGGACAAGGCTCCCCAAACCCTTCCCTTCTGCTTATACAGTCTTTCACATACACTTCCCCCAAAACCTCTAAAAGAGGCCCTTGATGAGAGTGACACCGGTTTGAAGTGCTCTGAGCATCCTTATCTGCCCACAGCCCCAAGCACTTGAAAAATCTTCCCCACATCCTTCACAGCATGCAATACTCGACGCAAACCCTCAACCCCACACGGGGAGAGGGGTAAGAGCTTTCCCTTGCATTGACCCACTTGATGCTCAAAAATTGGCTTATGCTAGCAACTAAAGCACTGCTTTTTTTGTGTCACTCAATCATCCAGATGAAATTTGCAGCAATATGTTACACTATCATTTTTGTTAGTTTTTCATAATCAGAGCTACTTTTTTTGAAAAGACTTTTTTTATTCTCCTATCTACTGCCAGGAACTGTAAAACTGGATTACACAAGATGTAAGGCTCAAAAAGAAACATATCACTACTTACAAGTGACAGACTAAACTATCACGTTTGAACAAAGCAAAGTTTATGGGAGGAGAGAAACAAGCTGGAAAGAGATGGACAATGCGACTCTCGGCTTAGGAAAGCCCAAATGATCCATGCTGAAGAAAGATCTCTATCCCCCACCAAAACCAAAGGCAACCACTCCTCCACCTGTGAGAAGATGCTGAGGTAGCAAGGCAATTCCCTCCTTTTCTGTACTTCCCCACAATTAATTTTGCATCCAGACTGAGAAGATTCATCTGTTCCCAGTTGTGACTCCATGGACCTCCAACGCTCTCTGCAGCTCTGCGCAGAGAGGCCCAAAGGGCCACTGCTCTTCTCCCTGCTCTGGCCTTTTATGTCATATCTGTGAAGCCTGATTTAAGGGCAAGTTTAGTAGTAGAGTAATTGTTATAGGTGCACAGAGAAAATAAAAGCCCATAAATAGTTCACTATTTGAACTATCTAGTGATCTCAAACCAGAAATTTAGAGTGAAGAGTCTGGTGCTGAAGACCTGTTTGTAGAATTTTCCCAAGCACTTGAAGGAGGCAAGGAAAAAATAAATCCAAAGCAAGAGTCTGCATGAGAACTCCTGTGTTTCACTTCGTACCATTATCTAGGCTGTTACTGCCATGCAGCTCTGGCTGAAATCTGGTTTCCTTTTTTTGCCATTTTACCTTTAGGATCATTGTAATAAAAACCCAGTTAGAGGATTTTTTTTAAAGGAGTTGCTGGTGTTTCTTAGCCAAATGTTTTTCTTTGAAGTTAATAGGAATATCATCACAAAACATACCAAGCTGCTTTGAAAAAAAAAATCCTATGATGAACACTGAATAATTATAAGAATAGGCAAGAAAGCATTCACAGAGCATCAGCCGCTGCGGAAGCAACTCCTTTCCCCTGAAGCAGAAGTGGCAGAGAAAGGAAATAGAGGCAAACACTTCAAGACACACCTCCTGCTGGTTTCACCACTTGTGGTAGAAAGTAGCTCTTGCTTCTGAGCTATACATTTTGAAACTTATTTGGGTTTGAGCTTTCACATCCGCATTTTTGGAGGGACAATTTTAAACGTACTTAAACTGGCATCAGAAAGAGAAATGCCTGTCATCAAAATACAGAGGGGCAGCTCAGCATGCCATGGTATAACTGCACACTTTGTCTCCTTCCTACTTAGGGAGTTCCTGACCTTCTACTCAGCACCGCTCCACAAAGACTCTAAATTAAACAGATGAACAAACTCTAGCGCTATTACTACTGTATCTTTTTATTTTTAGTCTTGTTTGGTTGTGGTAGAATTCTCTTTTCAACACATTGTTTTTCCCCTCTGTTGATTTTGCTAGGTGATATTTTCTCTACACATTTATGTCATTTTATCTCTGCATTTTTTATGAGGCAAATACACTTGGGAATGAAACAGAAGAGACAGACTTGGATACATAGAAGATGGCTACAGAAGCCTCTGGTGCCAAAGTCTTGAATTGGCTCGGCTATCCTGCTGGTTGTTATTACGCAGTTTCCAGTTTTCTGAATTTTTTGCAGATGAAGTACATGAGGGTTGCTCTATTCAGGGTGACATGTAGTTATTCACTCAAGAATTCATTTAATCCTATGGCTCTAAACCAAAGCAGCAACAGCCATCAGCTGCGCCATAGAATAAACAGCAGAATACCCATAAATACCTGCTTCTGGCAAATTCATAAATAAAGCTGGACTGTAAAGTACAATCTGGCCTGAAGTACTTCTGTGCATACATACTGCGTGGCTTTTGGGTGGCAGAAGAAAAAAGGGCTACAAAAGAAAGGCGACTAAGAGGTACCTACAGAAGCACACAGCAGAGCAGCAATGGAATCGCAGGATGCAGCACTCACTGGGAGCAGATGCAAAGAAGGAGAATGGTAAGAAAAACTACAATACATGAAAATACATGGGCTGAAGAGAGGTTACTACAAACCTGGGGAAATAATTTTGCAAACAATAGTGGTAAGAAAGTATTTCAGTGGGAAACCCATGGAGACATGTAAAAGCAACGATAGTTTCTCCCTAGAGAAAATATGAACTTAAAATCAGCTTTAGCTTCTAGATATTAAAAAGTGCAAGTAAGCCGAGAGCATAGCAGCTGGTCATTTTCTAAGTTTTGTCCCTTTCACTAGTAAAAATCAGTTTAGAAGATTTGGCCTTCCTGGCTTACAGTGCATCTATCCATGATAGGAAAGTTTTAATCAAACTAATACAAAAGCATTTATATGCCAGTGAGTTAAATTAGGACGGTATAAATAATGCTTATATTTCTACAACAAAATGTGTTGTCCTAGTGCAGACTAAGACTGACAATCTGTGTCTGAACAAGGCTTCCCATTTTCCACGAGTAAAATTAAAAGGTAATTCATTTCAGAAGGTGAATACTTGCAGAAATGATTACAATATTTGTTCGGATCTCCCTCACAGTTCCTCCACAATTTATACAGCAACATCTCCAAGTGTGTTTTCTCTGTAAGAGGTTGGAACTGCCCACGCAAGATTTGCAGAATCATAGCAGCTTAGTTTTTCATTATTATTTTGTTAATGTTGAAATTTTAAACAACTTGAGTGTATTAGGTAGCCAGTCACTGCATGTAGGCTGTCAGGCTAATTAACACTTTCACAGGCTGCACAATACCTCCCTGCATGTCCAGCTCCAGTCAAATCTAACTCCACAGCGACGCTTCCATCAGCAACGCAGGAGCGTGATCAAGCACTCTGCACAGAGCTGCAGCACACACAGCTGTAATTAACTGTGCTTTGAACACTTCAGCCCACATATAAGCTGGTACTAATTTACACACATGTTTTTGGAAGACTTTTTGTTGCAGGCAATTCTACAATGACACACAGGAAAACAGAGCGGATCAGGATGCTGAACCTGGCTGTCATTAACACTTTCACACGGTCCCTATTTTTGTCGAATCCAGCATTTATCACAGTAGATGAGCCCGGAACAGACCAGTGATGTTTTTATTACGAAATTTTGCAGGATTTCTTAAAAATTCCAACTGTAGCACATTGATTTATAAGGCAATGACTTTTATTTTAAAACAAAACACTTAAGGCTCTTATTGACTGAGTATTAGAGCGCATCAGAAGGTAGAATTTGTCCCTCAGGTTTTCTTCAGGCCACTCTGTAACATATACTAGTATACTGTACATATGTAAAAAGAGAAATATAATAGTGGCAATAAAAAGCTGCAGCAGCTTACAGTAAATGTGCAGCAGCTAACAGTAAACTGAAGAGATGTGCTCTGCAGGAAGGTGTAAGAGGTTGCTCCTTTTCAAGGTACTACACAGACTACTTGCTAGATACAGGCTTCACATTCCTATGGATGAATGATACAAAGTACTAAACAACAGTTCCACATTTTAACTGCAACATTTTCTCAGCTCCATAATTCTGTATTTTCACTCAAATTGAGAAAGAGAAGGGATGTTCTGGTAGAAGTCCTGGTAGAAATTAAGTATAAAGAAAAATATAAAACTCGGACTGCCTTTTCCAGCACACAATTATTTTAGAGACTTTTCTGATCGTATTTCTTCTATAAATAACACGAACTTCTCCAGCTCAGAATAAAGGCCTTGCCAATGATTGACACTATTTTCCCTCCCTTTGCCTTTACTATAGTGCTCTGATTTCATCTTGCTTACAGGGGACATATGTAACAACCATGACATCCTTGGCTTTTGAAGAACAGCTATACTAACATGGTCGGTTTAGTTTGCTACCTAAAACCTAGCATTTTTCTACTCATTTCATCTACTATTGCACAGAAGCTATTTGAATTTTTTTGTTTTAGTTCCCTTCAAGTAAGCTTAAGGCAATTACAGATTTTGTATATTCTTCCTCAGAGCTGCTGTTTTCCAGGCTGATAGAGAACTTCCAGGTTGGTCTAATGAAAAGTCTAGAAGTGACCATGCTTGACACATCTTTTTCTACTACATTACTTCAAAGGCTGTATACCACTTTCCTTCATCCAAGCACCTTTGCCATACCCCATTTGATCCAGTGTGTCTTCAAGAGATTGACACCAGTGATGACTCCAGCTTATTCTAGGTTTCCTGTGTGGACTCTTTCTACCCATTCTATCAGCAGACTCCCAAAAGCAAACAGTCCCAGTACAAGAGTTGGCAGTGCCACCTAGTCAAAATACATCCACTGCCATTACTCACGATCTCACAATCACTCGCGATGAATTACTGGGATGCCTGTGGTGGGTTACAGTAACTCACACTGCTGAAGGGGACCAAAATAAAGAGGGAGACTCCTCAAGCCTCATGCAGAAGTCCTTTGTTGGACTTGGTTAGACTTAAGCAACATGGTGCTGTAACTTCTCCAGTCTGTGCATACTACCTCTCCATATGAAAACATAGCTTCATTAGAGTTGGGTACAAGTAACAATCCCTCATACCAGTACAAATACTCCCAGCTGCTCCCCATTACACAAGGTGAAAAATATACTTCACAATACAAAGCCACATGAACAATCCTGATATTTTAGTAAATACTCTTTACTAGAATGCACATCTGACACATGCTGAGTGGCTTGGGACACTCTTCTATCCATTTTCTGGGTTTCTCTCATTTATTTTCCTTGATTTTCTTTTTCTGTGGCTCCTCCATTTCCAAAATCCTTTGTATGTTTAAATGCATTGCTACTATTCCATCAGCTTTAGTCATTGTCTCTTAGTGCCTCCACTTCTATTACTTTTTATTGTGACTCAAGCAATATAGTCATAGCAGCTACATTTGTAAATCCTCTGAGCTGTCACTTCAAACAGCTGCAACCTGCTGATTGCTCTTCCTCCTCCCTCCATTCTCAAGCCTTTTTTTTCCTCCAAGTTTGTTTGAAATGCCATTAATTTGTGGAATAAATCCTACTTTTAAACGTGCAGATCTTCTCTCACACTTTTGAGCCCCACTGAATTTTAATAAGGGGATTTTAAAAAAACCACAATGAAATTAGCATATGCCAGCTCCCTCTCCAAGTACTCACATCACTTTTCTACCATCATTTATCTGCCTCAAAGCTGATAAACACACTGTCTGTATTAGCATTTTAGCTCAGAGGTAAACCAGTGAACTCTTTGCAAGTCCCATGACAGATTCATGAGAAAGTTATTTCCTTCTGATTTATCTTTGTTGATTTTGTCTATCTGTAATTGCTACTGGCTGCCCAAGCTATCCATATCCTTCCTATCCCTTATTTCATAGCAGAATTAGGCCAACCCCATAAGGTCACAGAGTTCAGAGAATGCCCAGGAATTTTCTGTCCCAAAGTCAAAGGGGAAACAGAGGTGGCTGGGCAGTCCAAGGCATGGTTCTTCAGGGCAGCTGACTAAGAAATGTCTATAAAGACTGCACGGTAGGAAAAGGAACCCTCCAAGACTACAGATTCAGGATGCTCTTGATATATAAATGGAAAGCATTGGCATTTCCTGGCTTTGGGACAAAAGTATATTTTAAAACTAAAATCCTTGTGGAATAGTCTCACTACTGTCTGCATAGGTCCAGCTCTGATCAAGGCAGAAGAGAACTTTAATTTCTTCTATTTGAGCATACATTAGCAATGCTTTAGCAAAATTCATAATAAACATATCAAAGAATTTGAGAACAGAAAAACAGTATTTGTAGGCTTAATTACAAATGGTCTTCTATCCATTTCTACTTAGGGCTTTTTTTTATAGGACTCCAGCAGCAGTGGTAAAGACTGCTGTTAGAGAGACTGGTGGATGTAATGGACCACTGGTCAGACCTATAATGATAGTTCATGTGTTCCTATACCAATACAGGTTTATGACAATTTTATCATCCCAATGCAACTGTCCCACATCAGAGTATTGTGATGAGAAACCCTGGGTGATCAGCCAGAAACCTGTTGTCTGCAAAAATAAAAATCAGATGATAAATACAGCAAGTTGCCAATACAGAACAGAAACTGTTTTCACAGTATTCTCTGGAATGGCAGCTGGACCATAAGTAAATCCTGAAAACATCTTTCAGGATATTTGGCTTCTTTCTTTTCCTTATTATTTGCACGCACTAAAGTCCCTCAGGAGCTCCAAACCAACCTGTTGTGTCTTCCTCTTCCATCTCATGATTCCCAACTAAGTGTTTCACAGCCTCTGTATGAGATTTTCCATTTCCCAAGCATTCCTTTTCTACTAGATCTGTTTCATGTTTTGTAACTTCTTTGCTAGGAATGAATAGCATTTCTTAAAATTTTCTCCTCCATAGTAATTTACCTTCAGGATTAGGAAAAAAATTTGGAAGATTTTTGCTAGCATTCAGGGGGCAATTTAAATTGCAAAAAGAAATCCTATTTGTTTCAATAAAATCATAACTCATCTCCCAGGAGAGTTTCACTACACAGGCATATCATCTGGTTAGCTATGATAGGATGCAGAAATCCAAAAAGCCGGCATTAATTCACTACAGGGTTTTTTTGACATCCTTCACTGGAAGGTATAACATGAATATAGAACACCAAAGTTATTATAGCAGAGGTAAGTGTAACTACGTAGTAGGAGGAAGTTATTAACAAAATTCATTATGTTGAGGGGTTGCAGTGAAAGTTTATTCCTCTTATATGGCAAGGTTAAATCAGCTGAAAGTAAGGATTAATATTTTTAATTTAATATTAAACATTTGGCATTGTCCACAAGCAATACATCTAACCAGATGAATCACTTGTCTTTTTCAATAAGTAATTCTTATTTTCAAGGCTATATAAGAAGCTTAAAAATGAAAGGTATTTGTATCAGGACTTCTCATTTTGCTGAGGATTGTTTTGGTGAGTATGAGAAGTGTCACTGAATGCACTACGGTGGCATATTGCCACTTGCAAACACTTCAAAGATTATTAAAATCAAAAAAATATTCTGGGAAGAATATAAATGTAATTCAGACCAAAGTATTGGTCTGAATGGATGTTTATTACTTCACATCTGATTATTATGAAGAAAATGCAATAATATTATGAATATTATAATATATGAATAATATTATGAATAATATTATGAATATTATGAAGGTGACCACAATTTTTGTTGAAAAATGAAACATTGATTTTTTTTGTCGGAGAATCTGAAAAATTAAAAATGCTTCCAACTGATAGAAACAGAGTTGTAGGGTTCATACATTTAAATATGGCCAGATCTTCTCCAGGATTGTAGGATTTTTCTCTACTTTGAAACTCAGTGGTAGAATCTTTATTGCTCCAGTAATTAATCTTTGGAAAACAAGCTTTGCAGGACTGTTTCCATCTAGAGGAGTAACAGAGGGAAGGGGATCTTAGTAACAGCCTGCTTATTCACAGATACCAAACACAAATAGTTTTTCCTTTGAAAACAACAAAAGAGAAAAGCAGCAGCACACTTTCCCATTTAGAAATTGTCAAATTCACATAACGGGTTTGACACACAAAAAGTCATTCCTCTCTGCCATTTACCATTTTTTGCCCTAGCATAGAGAAGTTTTGCCCATGGCTTTTCTCCCACCAGGTCTGTCCAAGCAGCCCAGTGCCCAGCCCTCAACAGCCACTCTTCCCAATTGCCTTGCTAGAGTGAAATAATTTTTTTTGTTTGAACCTGAATAAGTCTTTTACATGGCTTACAGATTAATAACGCCACGATTGCTTTTGGATCAAAGACCTTCTTGATGTCAGACATGGGCACTTTGGAGTGTAACAATATCAAGTGCTATGACTGGTGACAGTTTTCTGCTGAACACCTAACAAAAAGGGTTTCCTTGTATATTTTTAATAATTAAATAGGTCATTCATTTCATACATTTAATCTCCTTCCCCAAAAAAATCATGTTAATCACCATACAGCATCAGTTAAAACGTTTAAGTACTTATGGAGTTTACAATTTGTGTACTGGTTTCACTAAACATAAGTTTCCTGCAATATACAGATCTTTAAAAAAATTCTAGAGAGGTGACCTCTTTTTGCTGTGCTCAGCAGAAGGCTCGACACTGCCATCCTCTAAATCATATCTACAAAGCACTTTGAGTGATATTCTCTCAGATCCTTTTCTAAGGATCTATCCTCTGGCTTTAACTAAAAAAAAAACTTACAAAACTCTGATTTATTGTCAGTATTTGTTTCCAAGAGCTTTATTGCCTAACAATAGATCAACTTGGCTTGCTTTAGGCATTAACAACAGTACATTAGTAGGCCAATTATAACACCCTAAAAGTTTAATTTGTAAACTAGTACAAATCATTATTGTTTCACAAAATGAGGTTTCCATCCTATTACTAACATATATTAGCAATGCCAATTTTAGTCTAATTGTGGGTTTGATTTAAGATGCTTAAGTCAATTTTATTGATAAGCAGTGTCATCTACAATATATTACAGATGACCTGAAAGTTTACAGACAGAAAGCTAAAGATGCAGCTGCAAGAATACTTTTTGTTGTTCCTTACACCTCGATTAGTTTCGGGAACCAGACACAAATGATGCCAAGGACAACCCTGGGAGGGGAATTATTGCCTGGTCCTACAACTTATCATTTATTTTAATCCTCTACAAAAGTTTTCTCCTGCCAGTGGAAGAGGACATAAATGCTTGTTGTTGTATCCACACGGCTTCCCAGTAAACCAGCAGAATTAGGGTGGTTCAGTAAAGGATCACTAAACTCAATTGACTGCAGGTGTTTTGCTTTCTTACATTCAAACCAAGTGACTGCAGTAATCTTAAAACAGTACATTTCCAAATTTTCTTCCTTGCTGTATTAACAGAGTTGTCTGGGTTATGGTTAGAGAGCCATGGAAGCATTTGTTCCTGTTAAGCCAGCTTAAGATCTGCTTTTATTATGGTGGGAATTTTACTCCTAGGCTTTCCAAGGGAGGCTCTACTCTGCTAGAGGCCATGAAAGTGTATCAAGTTTGATTGGTTTAATCTCTGATTAGACTTCTAAAGCATGCTATCAGGCTGTCTATTTGTTTTGTGTTTGCAGAGCAGTAAGATGAGATCCTGAGAAGCACAAGAAGCACTCAAGAAAACAAATAACGTCCCTGTCGCGTTCCTGGGAGAGAGCTGTCAGCTCCATTAGTGGAGAAAGATATAGATCAGGCGATATGCAAGATGCTTAGTGCCTTCTTTTTCCACATTATAAAGAGAGCCATTATAGATGACATACAGGCTTACAAGCAAATCTCAGAATAAGTGGCATAATGCCTGCTATTAACTGTGTTGGAGACACTTTAAATAACTCTATCAATACAAAATCTGATACTTTTCTGTGGCTACTAGCTCTTTTAGCTTGCACCCTTCCAAAATCAGAAGAAAAGCAATCATGCAAGATGGGCCAAGTAACAGAGGCAGGGACTTGCTAACTGCCTTCAAGGCTTCTTCTTTAATAGAAGCAGTGTCATCACAAGGAGTTACAGCATGTGGAGGTGAAAGGATGGAACTAGTTTTGCCTGATTTCAAGTATTTATGATATCATATTTAAGTATTATTATATTTGCATCCCAGTTAAGACATGAGGAAATAGCAGAAATAAATTATGAAGGGAAAAACAGATAAAGGGAGATGAAAGAGCTGAAAGAAATTCAAGCCATCAAAAATAAAAGACTAAGAAGTACTCTAATGAAAAGTACACTATATATATATGGCAGCTATTGAAGGTACTTAATTTTGGCAAGAATGGGGAAGGTCATAATCCCTCGGGCAATGCAGAAGTCTCCCTTCAGCAAACAAAAGGCATTTATGCTGTTGGTCCATCACATGGAGAAAGCATGCAGGCAGAAAGGAGGTGGCAGGGGAGGAGACTGTGGCATGGAAACACCGCTCCAGTGTCTCGGTTCAGCTGGCCAGGCTTCAGCTTAAGCACTACCAGCAGTACCTGCAGGCCATTTAATTTTACCCATCGAGTGGGTTTGCAAAGTCTTTGCAGTATCTTGAAAATGTTGACAGTATCTTGATAGTATATTTAGACATCTGAGATGTCAAAGATTTGTATAAGTTATTGTAAGAATATGGCTACTCTCTTGCACAGGCAGTGGAAGTCAGCAGTATCCAAAAAGTGACTGGAGCACACCGCAACTTGGAGATGGATAAACACTGGAGGTTGCACATTAACCCAGTGGCTTGAACTCAATCCCATGATGAAATTAAGAAGGGAATTGGCTTGATCACATCCTCCTTTCATCTGAACTTTATAATTCCTTTCTAGGGTTTTGTGAAGCCAATTCTCACAGAAAGCTGTAATTCATGCCTCCTGCCAGCGCTAGTGAGTCCAATTCTGTTAATGTTTTTTCCCCTTTCTGTTTAAAGAATGCCAATAAGTTTAAGGTTTTAATCAAGACTTAAAGCAAGAAATGTGCAAGACTGGAGTGGAGACGTCTTTAAAGCAAGCGGTTTATTAGTCTAAACAGCACATATCTATGAGAAACTTTTCCCCCCCTCATTTTATAGCACCAAAATTGCTAGTGTGCATAGGAGCTTTCTTACCAAAGAAGGTCTCACAAACATAGGAGTTTGCACTGTGTTTTGCTTATTAAGCAGCCTTATTGTTTTAAGCAGTAGTCAATTAATCATTGAAAATGTTGCCCTGACTATAATTAATAACTACAGACAAAAGACTATAGGCAAAAAGACAAGGTATATATCAAGAAAATCAAACACATCTCCAAGAATAGGTTTCTGCTCTCTTTATCAGTCCTGGAGCTCACAGATCGCTCTAACAGAACCTGTGGCTGAACTACTGAGAGTAGAAAGATGGAGAAAAAGAAAAAGGGCTGTTAAAGCACAGTCACTTTTGAACCTTTACATACAGGAACAGAGAAGAACAACTGATCAAACAAGAAGGATTGAACAGTAATACTTTGTAGATAAAAATGGATACCACGAATATAAAACCAAGTCCTTTCATACAGAAGCATTAAAATAGACAAACTGTTATAACTATATAAAGATGTGCAAATCTGAAAGCTAAATTTTGCATTAATGTACAAATTTTCTAATTGCTTTTCATGAGCAGGTAATTTGCAGCTCTAGGCAGGTGGGGGTGGGGAGCAGAAGAAAAGAAGGAATAAATACTTGAACCAGTTCTTCAGATGCCATCAAGTGCCCCAGCAGTCTCCAAGACAGCTGAGCTGAGAGATCCTTGGCATGAAAAGCAGGGAGGGGAACAGCTGCTTCCCTTCTGCTCCTGCCCAGGCAGTCGCGCTCCCTCCCCAGCACCACTCTGCGACTGCCCAGGTCCTTCCATTTAAACTCCCACCACCTCTGCAGGCTTCAGCACCCACTGGCTCACGTGGCAGCTCCATGCCGCTAGAGCTGCTGCCGGGTGAGCAATACCTGTGCCAGCATAAGGCTGTGAGAAAGGAGAGGGAATGGGACTGGAATATCCTTGGCAGCAGTGATGAGGCACAGCGATTTGTTTTGTCTTGTGCAACTACCACCAAAGTCACCACCAGCTGAGCTGCTCCTAGGGATCCATAATCCAATAAACCTTCACTGAATGGCATGGATTTCAAAAGCCTGGTCTACATCTAAGGGGCACGGTGTAGGATAATACAATGTATTTGCGAAACCCTCCCAGTTTTCACAAAAGCTTACATTGTTCCACAGTGCTTTTTTTCCTCAACACAGTTTATGAGGGAGGTTTTTTTGCAAAAGAGATTATAAACAAAAAGTATGTACTCCTTTAATTCCATCTATACCAACAGAAGTTCTAGCATAAATAAATTGTATTTAAGACATATCACTGCCAATATTACTAAGCCAGCAAAAATTTGTAATATAGAGTTCTCAAATGGAATTTTACATAAGTAAAGATGACAGGCATAACTGTGAGGAACTTGTTCTTCAAATTCATCAAGGGCCATCTCCACCATTTTCAGTTAAATCAAAGACGGTCTTGTCTTTGAGGTTAAATTGAATACTTTTTTTCATACAACATTCCCACTGACTTAGAATAGCACTCTACATACAAAATGGCTGACAAATATTTATGGTTTCCATTTTATGTAAGAGAACATATACATCATGATATAATATATTCATTCCTAGCCTGTGTATGTACTAAGTAAATATAAAGACTAGGAATGTACGCATTATTCCTTGCTAATTTTATCTTAAGAGCTATATATTTAACTCCAAACCCAATTTCCATTCTTTTCTTTGCAACACATTTCATATCTTAAATTATGAATGTGCAACACAGGATGTCATTTGGATGTCAGAACAGCAATCAGCTGAAGAAGACTATCATTCCGAAGCCATTTAGAGGCAAACTGAAAACAAAATTTTTTAACCTTTAAAAATGCTATAGTATATTAGGAATATAAGAATTGCTTCTATTACTGCCTGGAGTGCTGAATTTTTATTCATACTTAGGATTATTGCCTTTACAAAGTACTAAATTCAACAAGCACATGTCATAAATTATGACAGTGATTTCTATGTAAAGAGACATGCTGCTGAACTCAAGAAGTGCAGAATAAAATACTTGAAGAGAAATAAAAATCCTTGCAAGCTGCACAACAGAGTCAATACAGAGTCATCAACTAAGTCCACTAGTTGAGCACAGTTTATATCCTACACTAACTCCAGACGCATCCAGGTTTCTGCTCACTCCATCTACAGCTACCCCAGCAGCTGGATGCAATGCTTCTCCCTCCACCCAAGCTATGACACCACCATAGTCCCACATCATGGTGAGAACGTGGGGAACCCAGAAAACTGCTTTCTGATGGACAACCCACCCCTTAATGCAAGATGCATGCTTAGAAAGCGCCTAGCTGCTGCCTCACACACAGTCCAAGGCAGATAACTGGGAGGACGACAAGACCCCCACACAAAAGGCATGGAAGGATAGAGGTGGCCCAGGAACATATGCAGGGGAGACAAGGAGAAAGGCATTTGAAAACCTCGCTAAGCCAATGCAGTGAGATCCAGGCAAAGGTATATACTCAGAGATCCTAAGTGGACAGATACACCTGTTTCTGATTTGCCAACCCAATTGTTTTGAAATTATATTTGGTTCAGTAATAATCATTTGTAGATGCTGTGCATCCTGCATATGAAGCTCCCAGTAAGCCTCACGGACACATTTTGTGTGTCTCAGACATGCTTATTTGAAACTTTTTTAATCGTTAAAGCAATGATACAGAGGATCCAGTTTCAGTCACAGCTTTAGGACTGAGAAGTTATGAATGTAATATTAAAGAAAGTAGTGAAATTGAAGCTTGCTGAGGGACAAGTCATGGTTCTGCAAGCTGGGAGAAACTGAGGGATGGTACCAGGCCAAGGTGCAGAGCCTGCCACCGCTGCAGGGAGGAGCAGCTTCCCTGGGCTGCAGCTTCATGAACAGCACCAAGAAGGGGAGAACAACTTGAGAGAAGTAGCAGGGAGTAGAAAGACAAAGGGAAATGAAGATGAGGGACATTGCAAAAGATTCAGAAAGCATTTTGACATCAAGCTGCTTCAACCATCTATCCGATTTTGACCATTCAAACTGCTTAGAGACATTTATAAAAAGTATTTTTGCATTGCTTGCATTGTGCTGGGCATTTTCCAGCTCAATTCTACAGTTATAGGAACAGTGCTAGTCCTGAGAAAACTAAAGCCCACAACAGGTCTAGTATCTCTAGCAAAAGACATCCTGAAATGTTTTGAATGGGTTCTACTAAATTTTTAATGAAAACAGCCACATAACTCTGGTACAAGGTGTAGAGCAGGACTGTCCAAAGTCAGAGCGAACAGAGCTATAATCGACTAACAATCATTTTCAAACAATTTTAAATGGAAATTCTATAGATACGAACAAGGTTATCTTATGGCACAGTTAAAAGCAAGAGCAGAAAGAGTTACAACTGGATTTTCAAATGAAGTACAAAATTATTTTAAAATTATATGAGCTGTTTCACATGCAAGAGTTTGTACTAAGCATATCAGTGCCATTCACACAATTACTTTCAGTCTGGTAAACCACTAAAGTCTGCCACATCAGACACTTATCAGCCACTAAAGGCAGATCCCAATGTCACTGCTAAGTGGTATATTAAAAGCTTGAGCTGCTATAGAGCAAGGAATTGACCCTTCTAGCATTTCTATTTTTAAGTAAAAATATATTTGTTTTGATTAGAATATTGTTGATGCCTTCTTTTTGCATTGCTATGGCATTCAAATGTGCAGTTTGGGATCGTTAAACAAAAGGTTTTCCGAAGTAGTGGCAATCATAAATGTAAACATTAACTTGCATTACAGAGGCAGACCTGCACACATATACACTGCCCCAGCTTTCTCTCCCCCTGTTTCCCTCCTGCTGCAAAGAACAAGCTTCTCCCATACACTCATCTTTCTTTGACAAAGCAAGTTCTTAGACAGCCTCTAATTGCTCCCATACAAAACCAAACGTTTTTCTTCCCCTTTTTAAACCTCACCAGATGCACCTATTTTGCTTTCTGATTAGAGGTATAATGCTGGAGGTGAAAGACTGAAATAATCATGAAGATAATTTTGAAAACACAAATTCAAAGAAAAATCTAGATTTTAATATTCACACTATGATGGCAGTCAGGAATGATGCTTATTAGAAGCTTTGCAGTGTGTACTCGCCATGATTTAATCACCTATCACATTTTGCCTCTTCTCAGTGGTACTCCGGCTGTATTTACTACAGACACCTATGATGAAAGCAGTATCTTTGAGAAGAGCTGTATAAACAGTATATTTTATACACTTAAGCTTATTGGATTTCTATCGTGGAAGGAAAAAGGGTTCCTTAGAAAAACACACTAGGTGCAAGGAAACAGGGCTTGAGTTATCAGGCACATGGGTGGGAGAGCCACCATCCAGTTCACGGAATTCAGAGTCCGTGACAAGTCCATGGCCACAAACCCTCCCCTGGAAGCAGTGATACAGCCAGGAACCAAGCCTGAGACACAGACACCAAGCACAGCATCTCAAAGGCCTGTGCAGAGGTCATTATTACTGTAAGACAGTTGCAAGATGGCACAGAGTCAAGTAGGGGGTGTGTTGTCAAAGGCAAGCATGGGTTCAAGACAGAGAAAGAGTTGCTATAAAAGCAATCCTGACCTCAGTAGGGAAGCGTTACACAGCAGAGGGTAACACCAGGAATTTGAACCTTGCAGCTAAAATAAATAGCTGCAATGCATAACACATCAAAACAGTTGATGCAGTTCCAGTACTAAACAATTATTGCACTTTGTGGGACAGTTAAGCAACTGCAGACAAAACAACCAAGAGCACTCACACTTAGGAATTTCTGATACAAATTCATAGACTTTGGATCTATACTGAAGCAGTAGACCTTTGGGGGAAGTGGCATTCACAGTATTATTCTTTCCGAGTAATAGTATGGGTAAATAAAAACTGTTTGGGAAGGATGGGCTTGTATTGTCTGTGACAGCAAATTAACCATCAGGGACCAATTCCTGTCTTTCAGTAAGTATTTTCAGAGGGATGAAGGGAAATTCCACATTTAAGTGTAGAAAGTCCCTCCACAGCCTTTTTCCAGCCCTAGGCTGCAGCACCTGAAACTCATAGCAGCTACAGTATCTGAGCATGGGAAGAAAGTTTCGGTTTATTTTACAAGTGTAGGAATACTTCTTGATTTTAATTTTCTTCCTATAAGCATAAATTTAAACAGGAGACAAACTATGAAACCTTTGGAGGAACACCTTCTTCCACCTTGCAGGTGCATCCGCACACAAACTCATTTCCAGCTGTGACGCTCAGCCCCAGTGCCTTAAGCAGACATTGCAGCAGGCAGCACAGCCAGCAGCTCCCCACCCCACGGCAAACAATTGGAAGAATCTGAATTATTGCCTCTAAAGCAGGGCTTCAAACATTCAATTGCATGAGTAGTCCGGTGTTTTTCCTAAAGCTTCAGTATGGAAAAGTTTCCTGATAAATTTAACATTGTTGTTGCTGTTATTCTAAACTTAGAGCTTTATAATTTTGTTGAAGGGTGAAAATACTGACCCAAAAAGCACCTGAAAAACTCAAAAGACCAACTTAAAGAAACTGAAATAAATTATGTTTAATTTCTTGACTGGGAGGACTTTATTTTTAAGTTTAAATTCCAGATTGGCAACATTACATAGGAATTCTATTCAATTCTGCCATTTCAATGCTATAATGGGATCAATTTAGGGATTCTGCAAAGTTCTTTCCGATTAAAAAAAGACAAGGCTAATCAAAGCATCCAGTTAATTCATTGTTATATCACAAAATTACACTAGAAAGACTGTTAAGTAACTGAAATAATGAAGTTTGTTGACATTTAATGAACTATTTCCCTTTGTGAATAATTTGGAATAGTCTACTTCAAAAATCTTATTAAAAATAGAAACTATAAGAGTAATTTTTCCAAAAAGTTCAATTTGTAAATTTGCTGAAAAGTTTGAACATTATTACCTAAATGAATCTAAAACGAAGGTCAACATTTAAATTCCCAAAGCCGAGAGTCCATTGTTTACCTTGGTCTCTTTACAATCTTTTATTATTGAAGCAATAACATCCCTTTTGATGTCAGAGCCATAGAAGTATTTTAACAGTAAACACTTCTTTTCAATCAAATTCAACTACTTTTCTTTAGTATGGTAGCATCTCACATGACCACATTTGAATTGAACAGGGATATCTGACACGAAGTTCAACCCAGAAAGAGTTTTCTGCTCACTATGACTCCAGATCTCTGAAAGAGTATGAAAAACAAGCATGCTGTCTTGCAAACATTTGGTAATGCCAGATTTTGCCACTTTTCTTTTGGCAAATCATATCTGACCTGATCAACTTTCAACAGCTCAGAGGCATGTTGGTCTAAGCTACTGCCCTGAAGGATTATGAGATTTAAAATGATACTTTGTGGGGAAATCTCAAAAATACACTTATGAAGATTTTACAGTAATGGTAATACATAACAACACAGAGAATAGAAGGTCTCAAACCACATACAATGGGCTCTGGATCAGACCACATGCAATGAGCATCAAGACAGTCTTCGATGCACAGTGCAGTCTAGTCACTGGTACTTTCAATGCTGCCGCTGAATTAAAACAGAAATACTGCTTAACATTGTCAGGGTGGTGCAAAGTACCCCATTCTTTCTGGAAAGTCATCGCTAGATCATACCTGGGTTGGTACAGAGATGAACTTCCCAAATGAGACCTATATACTTTATAGGAGAAAACATCTTGTTCTGAAAAGAGGGTCTCCAGTTGTCTCGCCCTCCCCAGCTGTAAGGGACCTTAAGGACAGCCAAATGGCTGTCGGAGGTGGGAGACTGCCTCCTTCCTTTGACCACCTTACAGCACAGTAACCTCACTCTGATGCTCCAGACGAAGCACGCAGGTATCAGCACAAGCAAGGCTCCTGCTCAGCAGCAGAAAATAGCTTTTGGCTGTGTAAATGATATCTGAGCCATAGAGCCAGCAGATTATTTTTAATCAGCAACAAGCAACAGCTAAATTCAACTTTAATCAAAACTATCAGTTGACAAAACTTCTAAAATAGCTACATTAAAAGTCATCTAAACCTCTATTAAAAATGACATTAATTACTACAATATTAGAGAGAAATTCTGTTCACAAAGCCTGTTATTCTAATCTTCCTAAATGTACAGAACTCGGAGATAATGCTGAAGTCAGGATCTGTCATGCAGAACCAAGACTACCTAGGGCAAAATACTATTCTATGTTATATGTTGCATTATATTGCTTGAAAACAAACTGTATTGATAGGAGGCAAGAATAATTTTACCTAATCTAAATATGTAAGATTCTAGAAAAAGAAGGGCAGACAGAAGGCCAAAAGCATGCATTATGCATACTGTATCAAACAACTCCTATCCTACTTTAGAGCCGGAGCAGGTTTTGTGTGGAAAAAGAAATTAGGATGGAACATATATTGAACAATTTTCTCCATAACTGGTTCTTACTCACCTTAAATGTAAAATTTTATTTCGCTTATATCACAGGGAGACATCCTTATTAAAGTAGCACATTTACATGGGTCCCTTTGAAAGGATTTAATGCAAACAAGTCTGAAATAATTGAAGGGAAGACATTTTCTGACTGTTCTCAGAAGAGTTTAGTGAAGAAGAGGATAGCAGGAAAGAATTACTTTATTATATTGATTTTCGGGGGGGGGGGGGGAAGGCAGGAGGGTGGGGGATCAAAGTAACGTAGGTCAAATAAACCAATTCTCTTTTGTAAAAATCAATAGAAGCATGCAGAACATGAGTGAATTTACATGTCAAAACGTGTTTGTAACCATACTGCAAAACAAGATCTGCACATTATTACTCTAATAAGGCAGGTAATATAAGAGACTAGCTTGGTTCATTACTGCACACTGCTATTTTTAAAATAGTTTAAAGTGCAACGTATACACATTTTTCCTAATTTAATCAAGCCATTAATCTGAAATATGACTGATTATATATTACATTACAACTCACTAAAATATGTTGAATATTTTGAGCACGACTAGCATGAAGCTGCTTAAAACACATCTATGCAAAACTGAAAAATAGTTCTACATAACACTGCAAAGCAAATTGTCTATTTAAATCTTTACCCAAGTCATGCATTCTTAATCTCCAAGACTCTTTGCTCTGTGACAAAAAAGTTTCAGCCATCACCCAAAAGCTAAACCCACCGATTTCCACTACACATTCTCAGTATTTTGCTGCATGTTCAACTACAAAGTAGAAATTAATGTCTACTAGTGCTTCAGTACTTGATAAAACCTAAAACTCTACTGGCTTCTTTAAATTAATATAGTTTCACATCAAATACCTGAAAAGGAGTCCCTCCTTTTCTTGATCAATACCCTTAAGGGAGTATCTGCAGTCCCAGATACTTGAAATCACAAGTGTTTTGCAGCATTAACCTCAGCTCAGTGTTAGCAATTACTATCGTTAACATCAATCACATGAAAATTAGCTACAGGACTGGCTCCCAGTTTCCAACAGGACCCAAGCTGAGGGCATAACAACTTCTGTTACATCCTGACTGTACAACCTGGTATCCAGCTGCGAGACACAAGGGACCCAGATGTCCAGCTTGAGCCCCTTCTCTGCAAAGCTCCAGAAACCCCACTACACCTCCCCCTGACCTATGAAAGATGCATGTGATTCCCTACATTTCTTCTATAGCTTCTCTACCTCATTCTTTAAGATAGCGAAACACTTTGGATGAAAAAAAACATGTATGCATAAACATCTAAAGGGCTTCAGGCAACATCACCCTAAATCCACCAGAAAGTGGTAGATGTTCTACTGGAAACGAGGACCTACAGGTCAATTTTGAAGTTTTGTAACTGATATCAAAACTTCCCCTACCTTTGCCAGAGTAGGGGTAGAATTAATGGGAAAGGAGCACAGAGTTTGGGGTATCTCTTGTTGATAAACCTTTTCAAGAAAAACAAAGAATGGGGAACTGAGACCTCTTCCATTTAAAAGCTGTGCATCTCTCAGGTTCACACTGAAGACTTGATCTTGTTTCTTCTGACTCCTCCTCCCCTAGTACAGAGTCCGAGGCTCAAACCCATTTCTTCACATTATTTAAGCCTCTTCTGAGATTATTCATTAGAGCAAATGTAAGAAAGCTAAACAGCAACCTTAGCAGAGCTTCTAATATTAAAATAGCATCATATCCTCTACTGAATTCATATTGGAAAATTATTATAAACTAATTATTAATAAAAGCCATGAAAAGCATAAACTTTTCTCACTTTTTCAAATAGTACAATCTGCTTTCCTACTGTTAAGTGAACTGAGTACTGCCAGGATAGTCAAACCCTTGAAAAAGCTGAAAAAAATGTTCTAAAAGCAACAATTAAATCCTCTTCCCCCAAAAAAAAAGTATTCCAAAGCAGTACTAAACTTTTTCTCATTTCAAATGAGGAAACATGTATTTACTTGGTTTCTAATCGCTTTTTTTTAAAAAAAAAAAACGAACAACACTTTTCCATAAGCAAATAATTTTACACTCCTGACAAACATAGTAAGGTTATAACATAAGAATAAGGGTCAAAACAAGGCTGCACTCAGTCTTGCACAATTTCCAGCAGAAATTCAGCCAAGTTCCCCAGGTGTTCTATAAATATTGCCTTTTATTGTGTCGCCATCTCCACTTTAACGTGCATCAATCAGCAAGAAGAAAATTTTTGCTTCAGATACCCATTGTACAACTCTTTGCAATTTCAATTAAAAAAAAAAAGAAAGAAACCAAGAACTCCAAGCAGAACCCATTCCCACCAGCCAGGCAGTGCAGAGAGGGTTCAGCAAGCCTTTCCAAAACCCAACTTCAGTCCACCTCAGCGAGAGCAGAACCCAGCCACAGCTTTTCATTTTTACCATCAGAGTTTACTATGGGAAAAATCCAGACCTTTGCAAACATATCGTAATTCAGCGTTTGTTTATAGCAACAGTTAAGACACCTCTGGCTTTCATTTTCTTTTTGACTTTTATTCACTCTTTACAACTTCTGAGCCACAGAGGGAGGAAGGAAGGAGCCAAGGGTAGGGTGAAAGTCTGCTTTGCCAACTGCTGCCACTGCACCCGGCTGCTCCCCCGGCCTCCTACAGGCGTTCGTACAAGCACGAATGAAGCACCAGCAGTAGCTGGGGAGTCAGCACACGGAGGACAAGACTGCTCGGAGGAGAGGCACAGAAACAGGCGATGGGACAGCCAGGCCACCCCCCTGGGTGCACAGCTTGTGGTCTGCCTGCAGAGCTCCCCTGCCTGGGCAGGAGTAGGAGAAAAGCGACCACAACTCTTTCTTATTTCCTACTTTTTGCTCTGTTCTTTAAAGTTTTGACTTCCTGCCGTTACCCCATAAATGTCCTTTTCATGGCCGTTTCTGTTCATTTCTTTCTCCTTGCCCATTCAGTTCATTTTCTTTTCCTACCTAGCTCTTTATTGCCTGCATATTTTCCCCTCTGCTACCTTCTCCATTTTCTTCAAGTTTGTTCCCATTTGAAAGGCCCAATTTGTTTTTACTGATGAAATCAAATGCCTTCGCAAGACAGCAGTTTTAACTTTGCTTTTGTTTTTTAAAATAACATGAACATAAACATTTATAGTCACTGAAAAATAAATATCAGAAGAGTTTCCTTGAGACAGTATATTTTTAATTATGCATTCATGACTGACAGATATAATATATTTGACTTATTTTTGTATACTTTACTGCAGAAAGTCCAAGTAAATACAAGGTAGAAGAATTCAGAACATGTTACTCACCACATTTGTTTATCCCGGTAACCAGACGCGAGTTTTATGTCACCCAGCAGAGGCGCTTCTCATTTTCCTTCTTCATGACTCTGTCTGCTTGGTATTAAAAAAAAAATTTAAATATTCAAAGCAATAGCAGCATGCAATAGCAGGAAAAAGAGGACACACAGGCCTTTCATTCTCTGTAAGAGTTACTGCCACCTTTGAAATAGGAGACAAGACTTAGACTTCATCTACTCACGCAGTTTCTTCCATTGTAACAACTGCAGCCAGTTACTGACATAGATAAGTCAGCGTAAACTTGAAGCAAAGACGGAGGAAGCAACCATGGCCACCAGCAGACTTTACCTCCTGCTCAAAACCACATTCAGCTTCATCAACACAAACTGCAGCTTCCCTTGTCTGCAGCACATGGCATAGTTGCATCAGCACACAACTACTGAGCTGGCAGGTAATTCAACACGGACATAGCTACAAAGGGAGAGTTTCAGTCCTCGATAAATTAGAATTGGTCCTAAAGAAGCCAGTGAACTTAAACTGGCAAAAAGAACAAGTGGGACTTCTTTTATAATGACGACCATTTAGAGCAGCTGTGCTTGTTTCCTCAGAGATAGTCTTATTTCACACAGTTGCATTGAGATTTCTTTATTGAGCTTTGTCAGTCAAATCTTATCCTAATTTCTTTGGCATATGAGCAATGCTTTGAGAGCTGGTCTCAGCTCTACAATGAGAGTAACAGAGTCATGATAGGGTTACACTGAGCAAAACAGAAATACTGGTTTGGTTCTGCAAGTTTTTCACTCCCTGGGCAGAGGATAGCTAGATAGGTACTAACACTGCACTTGCTACCTACCCAACAGCACCCAACCAACATTAAAAACCACACTACAAAGCAACAATTACAAGGTGCTCAAGACAGAAAACAAAGCAAGACACCTCCTGAGGGAAGAAGCACAGATTCCTACTCTTCTTCCAGCAGCTCCAGAAAAGGCATGGCCTCTTAAGTCCTACAGGCACTTAAAGCATAACCCCCATAGTAAAACAAAATAAAAGTCTTTAGCAAAGCACTCCTCATGGCCACCACCCTAATGAACTCGTGAAAAAAGAATCAAATTGGAAGACTTAAAATAAGAAAATACCTGGAAACTGGCACAGCGGCACAGCAACACAACCCCATCACATCCAGAGCAACACCAAGCCAAGCCTGAGCTAAACCGAGCCCCCTGCCCCCTCCCTAGCCATTATATGGCTCCTCATCAGAGTAACCCAAGGCACCTGCTCCAGCCGCCGTGCCCCACACTCAGCTGCTCTCCTGCCTCCCCTGAGGGCTGTGGAGCCCCCCTGCCTGCAACCGGGGCTGTTGCAGCTCCCCGGGGGGGCTGAGGGCTTCGGTTAGCACCAAGCACGTTAGGAGCTGTGCCAGCCCCCTTCTCTTCTAGCATACTACCATTTGGTGGAGATGAGCAACTCAGTGTAACAAAGCTTGCATGAAGGTGTGTAGGTGTGTATTTGCTTCTGAAGTAATGCTAAAGGGGGCTAAATGGCAAATTCAACTTTGTTACACTATAGCATACCTGTAGTAATATGAGATCAGTGTTGGCCCAAAGCTTAAAGAAGCATTTCTGTGAGAAGAAATAGTCTTGAAATATAGTCCATATTGTGCTGCACCCTCTTTGAGTAAGTCTTTGTCTTTTTACTGAAGTGTTATTGCTTTAGAAATGCAATTATTGCTGATAATCATTTAAATCAAGGACTAAAGCAGTTCACTACAGACCTTCTGAGATCACTGAATACAATGAAAAAAAAAGCCTCTTGAATTCTACTAGGAATAAATGCAAGTCCCATTTGTCTGAGGGTATCCGAACGGTCTTCTTACACATTTATCTGGAAATGTATCTCAATACACAAATGTCAGACACATTTGTGGTAAAATGCATTTATTGTCAGACTTGGTGATATATAACGTAAAATTAGTGGCAAAGGAAAACAGACTATTTCGTTATACTTCTTGGTACTTACTGAAATATATCTGGATCTTTTTATTTGCCTATTGTTAATGGTTAGACGAGGTGATCAACATTACTGTGTGATAATGAGCTGAGACTAGGCAGGACCTGTGCACAAGAAGATTTTTCTTCCAGGAGCTGTTGAGAGCCTTTGGGTTGCAGTGAAGACCACAGGAGCAGAGTACAGCTTCTACCTCTCCAAAGCTGACTCTGTAGCTGGAAGTTTTGTGAGGACATCATGCAGTAGTATAGCACTCCTAGTCTTGCCTACAATCCTGAGGCATAAAGACCAGTCTTGTTAAAAATCTGTCTAAAGTGTTCCAGCTGTCAGACTGGACTGGGAGGCTGGAGTGATAGCAAGGGAAGAGGAAAGAAGAGAGAGTAGTGGTCTTCCTTGTCTGACATAGTGCTACTATCCCTCTGAAAAACTAAATACAGACCTACTTAACAACATGGTCCAAATGTATTTTACATCTTGAAACTGGCACAGGCTGACGTAGAGGCAGGTGTGTTTTCTTATATCATGGAATTACAGGGAAAATTGTCTGTATGTCTGCTGTTTCTCTCCTTTTATGACAGAAAATGGAGATACTTGGTTTATAGAAAAAAAGAAGAAACCACAGGACTAGCATTCTGAATATAAAGCAGGTTTGACAAACTGTATTTGCCACAAACTGATAATGGTTTGATTTGCTTTGACAATGAAAAAAAGACCAGGAAAACCTATCAGGGCGGTCTGTTGTGTTATTAGTGACAATCACCTGGTTGGCAACTTCTCCTCTGTCATGTACTGACTTTCTTTAGCTAACAGGAAGAGTTTGCTGCTCTCTTGAAGTTCTCCTTTTAAACAGTGAGATTCTGTCTTTAAATACAATAAGAAAACACTTATCTCATTGCTGGATTATCTCTGGGTTACAATACTGAATTCATAATGATTGCTACCTGAGTAGTAAGCTGCCACACACTGGATAGTGAAGGGGACATTTTGCTCTCTTGACGTACTGTCCTGTGACCACAATAGAAACCAAATGTCTTTATAGCTCATCTTGTTATAGCTTGCTCCCAGGGAAGTTTTCTGACCCCAAAGTACTTATCTCCAAGATTCTCCAACTGTTCTGTTTTTTGTAAAGAGACAGAGTTAGGGCAACCCTACCCAAAACATTCTTTTATAAAAGGTACTTCTGCAATATAACAGGGTTTTTAATCCCTGTTGAGGGCAGAGAGACATTTTTGAGCAAGACAGTTGCACTGAAGACGTAAAACTCGGTAGCACTGTAACATGCTTCTCTGGAAGAATGATGAGAAGTCTCCAAATCATTTTCTTTTTTTAATTCGTCATGATTTTGAATTTGTATACTATGTACCATATACATAAGTATGTGAAAGAGTGGAAGAAGCAGCAGGGAGTGTTTTGCCACTGACTGTGTTTTTTTAACGACAGAAGATTCCTGCTTTCAGACGCCGTACCGCTCGCACACGTTACTGCGGTGCACGAGCGCGCTGCACCCCAAGAGGTGCCTGGGGTGACTTCTCTCTGCCCAACTGCTTCTGCAAGGCTGTGAAAGACCTTGCGCTGCAGAAATATGTCTATCGGTTCCCAGCCATCATTGGCTTTGGCTACACTGGAGCCGTTTACTATAATAGCATGGAGCCTCTCATGAAAGGAAATAGTTTTCTTATTGGAAAACTGTACTTTAGTACATCTGTGAGAAATAAGGAATGAAATGTGTAAATAAACACATTAGAGTGAACCCAAACAAAGAAAAATTAAAACCCTTTAACAGCTTAAAGTATTTTTAATAAATATATCAACTGTCTCATCTTCAAGTATCATTTACATAAAATCAAGGAAATGGATATAAATACACAATAAATTGTGTGCTGTTTCAGTACACATTTGTGATGTATTGCATCACAACATAACCTTAATTCTGACCTTAAATAAATACTATAACAAGAGAACTCTCACATTCTAATCATAAAAACAATAACTACTTCTGGAAAAGACAACCATAAAAAAATTATTTATATACACATTAACGACATCTACTGACAAGCGTCCAATACAAGTCTGTGCATATATGTTTTCTCAGAATAAGCAGAAAAATACTTCAGTAGACTATCTGGTAGAACTAACAGAAGTCACAGCAATTAAAAATACTTTAAAATTCTACAGCCTTTTAAGATATTAGGCTATTAAAAATGTCTGTAAGAGTATCCATTACACACTGATTTAAAGAATCCCCAGCATACTGTCCAGGGTCACGATTGTAGCACTGTCATGAAGTATGTATTTTTTTGTACTTGGACGAAAATGTGTTTATTAGGAGGCTGACAGCCCAGCTGTTATGTCCAGAAGTATTTATTTCTTTTGTTTCAAAAAGCTTGTTTTCTGGTGATTTGTTATTACCATTTGCCCAATGAATTAGATTTTTAGGTTTGGTTGTGGTTTTGGTTTTTTCCTGGGAACTTCTACATAATAAAACTACAATGTTATAAATCACAGCGGGAAATGTGCATGCAGATCAGCTCAGCTGGGCTGTCTACAGCCAGAGTTACAGCACAATTTGGCGGCACTGCAGCGCATTGCCCCTTCGCAATCTCCTTTCAGCAGCACTTACAGACTTGCTATGGGCTTCTTTCCAGATGGCAACACCTAAAGAAGAGTTTGCATATATTTACCTCTGTTTGGCACCCTTTTGCCCTGCCCTTGCTACAATTCTCCGTATAACTCACAAAGAAATTCAGAAAATTGAACCTAAATGAGATTACCTTGATAATACAGCGCTTCTTTGGAGGCCACCTTTGAGAACAAGGTGCGATACTGCAAATCTCCAAAGCTGAGCAGGTGTGATAATGAATTCAAGAGCTGAGAATGTGTCACTGTGAATTCCGTTGTTCTCAAAGCTTAATACGTGCATGTTGCAATTTGATGATGCTTTATGCAATCGCTGGGTTGTTACTGTCAGAAACAATCTGTTTACTTTGCATATTTTCACATTTTTGTGAGCTGCCTAGATTCTATCTTCTACAATTGGAATGGAGATTTACCAATTTATTTTATTTTTCAAGATGAGTAGCCTTGCAAAGGATCTGAAAAGGTCCCAGCATGCAGAATTTGGGAAAATTCTGGGCATAATGATATTCATGAGGATTCAGATTCCACATTCTCCCGACTTTGACAGCTGAAACCAGAGGCCAGAGGATCTCAAAGACCAAGCTTCACAGGTCAGAAAACCCCAGGAACAGAGCAAGGGGAAAACCGCACTCTTGGTTTGCCAGTCCAATACTCTGGCATTGGATGGAGAGGCTCTTAGTGATGAAGAAACAATATAAACAGCCTGGCAGCAGCAATGGTGGCTTTAATAGGTCCAGAATAAAAGGGGGAGTAGAACGTTTCTGCTGGTTCCGTGTCCATGCAGCCTGTGGAGAGGGCAAGCATCTGAAGAGAGGGCAGCGAGTTAACCCTGAGATTGACCACTGGAGAATGGAGCCCAAGCTGCCGTCTACCCACCCGCAGGGCAGCAGGCTCATGGCAGGAGGGGGACAGGCAAGGAGCGGAGGGCTCCCGCCTCTCCTCATCACTTGGAGGTGCCAATATGAGCTCCTCTGACCAGAAGACAACAATCTGAGTCTTTACCTGCGAGACCTGCTCTCACCTACACTTGTCTGCTGAGAGAGAGGATGCTCATAGCTAGGATGCCTACGGGAATGTCTCATTATTCTGCATCCGCTGTTGTGGATGCTGTCAGCCTGATTTGACTCTTGTCTGCTGGCTTCACTGGTGCCCTGACTGGAAGGCCTGGGACAGATCTGGCTTTAAAGCGGTTGAAAATCCCAGCTGAGCAGCGAGGTTGCTAACAAAGCCTACCTCCACCTCTGTTAAACTGCTTGTCCCCGGCCTGCTCTGTGTGATAGCACATCTTTGCAAGCCTTTACTGGTTTTACCTTTTTAACGTAGACACTCACATCTAACTTACTATACTCTTAGAAAACCTGTTCCCATGGAGTCTCTCTCAATAAAGGGATAGATAAAAAACTATGATAGTAAAAGCTGTGTTTTATAAGTTTCTTATTTTACTCCTAGCATTTCTGTCATTAAAGAAATCATATTTAACTTTATGTAAAACCTTGAAACCAAAAAAAGAACACCAGTACTGGTCTTATGGACTACTTCAAAAGTTAAGCTCCTTTTAAGTGACCTTCTACATTGCTAATTGAACCTTGATATCATATTTCACACATGTTATATATCTAACATATATATATATATATATGTATAGACCGTTTATTTGCAAATCTGTAAGTCCCATTCATGTCACTAGGAATGACACAAGCACACCCTCTGGAAGGTGGCCAATGCACAGCGTCTGGGTTGTTTCAATTAAAATCATTTTCCTGAAGCTGTTAAAACTTTAATAGCTTTGTGAAGTAGAATCCTCCCATGAGATATCTGCATTATCAGGCTCCTGCTACAATTTGTTTTATATCACATGCAATATCTGCAGAAAATGCAGGACTTAATTGCTTGCATCTAGCTTGTGAACAGGATAGAAGTCAGGGTATAGCCTTCGTACTTAAGGGGTGGCATCCACCAGCTGGCATTCCAAAAAACCACATTGGTTCTTCAGTTCACAGGCCAGATTTAACTGTACTAAGAGATTCCAATAAAAACATTGTACTCTAAATTTGAATCTGAAAAAGGTGAGTTGCAGAAAATGAGTAAAGGTAGTGGTTTATAATACAGTTTTGGAGCCTTAAATCCAGCTATTGCTACTAATGTGACTGCAACTGCAGTTCTTAAAAATTTCCAGACACTGAATATAATCCTTCACTGATGTTTAAATAAGTGCCACATCTCTGAATTTAATTGATGTCATATAATACACACAGGATTATATTACCTGAGTATCTCAACCGCCACATGCACACTTTCCACAGTATTTGCTAAAAATGAAAACATCTTGTTATATATTTCTCCCCCAATAGGAAAGCACCAGTACAGCTGGCAACATCCCCTTCTGCAGTGGTCAAGTCCCAGAGGCTTTCTGAAACAACATATTTTGTTTGCTTTCAGTCATATGCTCATTTGATAGATGCCTTCTTTGCATTATGAAATCATAATTATTTCATAAATTTCAATATAAATTCAGTTAAACTTTGCAAGAAGCCAAGGTGGTGGGAATTCAGGGCATGCTACACTTCCAAAGCAGAGGGCTTCATGGACTAAGTATTTAAAGGAGCAAAGGACCGATAGGTTTAAAAGTGAAACAAAATTGTGTATTAAAAGTGTTTTTGCAAAGTAGACTTCAAAAGCAAAGCACTTTTGAAAATCTTCAGATGCACAGTTTTCAAAAATCTTAGCTTTATGTTTGAAACCGCCTAGAAAAATAAGCAAAAATTTAGGTATACATTTAAAGTTTGTCTACAGATTTTGTGATAACAAAAAAAATTTTCCGGGCTTTTCCAGTGACATATTAATTAGGCAAGATCAACAGTTAGTGTTACAGAAAAGAATTTCAAAATTTCAAAATGCATAAGTTCTATTTAAAAGCAATAAATGAACATTATTTTTTTCCTGAACTAAAAGTTTTGTGTTCAATCTACTTTTAAAAATGCTTGATCTGTGTTCTTTTCTGGAGAAAAAAAAAAAGAAGCCTAATATTTGTAGTGACAAGGTTAAAATCACATTTTTTTTAATCCATGAATTGTGTGCTCCTGACAAAAAAGTTAGAGGAACATCTTAAAAATCCCTGCTTTTAATAGCAATTGAGACTACTCACCATGTTTCAGGAGGCACCCAGCAGTGTGCAGGATTGGACCCATAGGTCTTGGACCAGTGAAAAATTATGAAAGCAATGCATTCCTGAAATGCTAGGTTCTGCTTGCTTGCTTTCTGGTTTGCTTTCCCCTAAGGCTGTGCAGGTTTTTAATCTAAATTTCTGAAGTTTATATGATTTCTCTTGTGTTGTTTCTTTCCAAGCTGTTTTTTAGATGTTGGGGAGAAGTATAACAGGATTGAGAAATTTCATACACTCTAAGTTAGTGTTTTCTATTTTAAGATGTTAAGTTAAGTGCATTCCTCTTTTCAAAAGATAGTCTAATGAAAGTAAAATTAGTCCAGAAAATCAATTTGGGACTTACTTTCGTATCTTTTTCACTCAAAATACATTTAAGATTAAGCTACCAAAAAAATAAAAACAGGCTTGGTCCCTAGAAAGCTTAAGAATTGTTCAGCACTCTTTGCTTAATTTAACTTTTTTTTAACGTTGTTAGCGTCTGAATAAACTTTATCAAATATTTCTTGCTCTGCTGACAGTTTTCTGACCTCCTAGTTGAAGATCTGAACCCTAACTTGGTTCATGGATGGGTAATCACAGCAGGTCCACAGCAGAACCTATCCTAGAACTACAAATATATCATCTGCAGCATTGTAAATCAAAGCCTCAAAGAGCATCATTTAGCCTGAAGCTAAAATTGCTTGTTTATCAGATGGTGTCTAGCTTAGCATGGAGCAGTTCCTTGTAAATCTCAGGGACCTTTTACAGCATATACTTAAGCAAGCATATTGGCTCCTGGGAGACTTTCTGAGAGCTTTAATGACTGCAGACTGCTAAAAGATCCAGGCCTTGGTTTAGTTAAGTGGTTACTTGTATAGCTTGGCTCCATTTTGTAAACTCCCAAAGATAAGGTGTCTGTTTTATCTGGGGAAAGAGCAAGCATTAGTTTCTTAGGAAATCTTTATATCCTAAGTGTTAATGTTCTTGTGGCTTTTGGTATTTTGACCTTTGTCTGCTCACTTTTGATTTATGGTGGGAGCAGAATCTTTTCCCCCTAAGCCCTTCCTATGTTTTATAGGTACTTTGAAAAGCACAGTGAAATACTCGCAGCACAGCCTTTAAAGTAGGTGTAAGGCTGCACTATTCACAAATACATTGTACAGCTCAGGGCTCTCTAAGAACAAGGAAGTAAGAAGACCACCCATTGTATTTCCTATTATTATTCGGTTTTTTATTTCCTAATAAAATGGGTGGTCACAACAACTCCCTGGACCACCGCTTGGTGCAGCTCAGGTCAAAGCCCAGGCTCTTCCTAGCCCCTCTGTGACAGAAAGGCTCGGGGAGCCCGGCCGGGCGGTGGTAGCGACGGGAGCGCACCCACGCAGCTCCCCTTGGCTTACCTCTCGGAGAAGCGCTCCGGTCATGAATAACACACTGCCTGGATTTACCACTAGGACACCGGTGGCCAGGCAGCTACTTGCTGATAGATACTTGCGTACACTTGATGTAATTCGCTAATTGTAGAGCTTGTTATCTGGGTCTCTCACTTTTTGATTTGAATTAATTAGAGTTCACCTCGATACAGCCACCTGCTGTGCTGTCACATGCAGCATACATTGGTACAACAAAAACAAGGAATTTTTTTAATAGGCTTATTCAAGCAAAATCTGCTCCCACTTAGATGTGTGAAGTGGCATCGCTACAATGTCATAGACTAAAAAGGGGAACATCGTTTATTTCAGCTGGCACAGTAATGATGCAAAGGACAGGAAAAAATGGTCCGTCGCATTTATAGGCAGAAGACCCAATACATTTAAAATCTAATTTAACTTTACCAATTATTCAATATCTTTAAGTCATTCTCACCTTCCGTATTTTTTCCTTGCTGCAAGTTAAGAGCAAGACGGCCTGATTTGTGTTGCTGTTAGTCGCGGTGTTAACATTTCTTAAACCACGAATTTTCACATCCTCCAGCACCAATGCAAGGGTTTACCCGTATTCCTGTGGGTAAGCACACGCCACTTATCATAGAACTGAAAATACACTCCTTTGCTGCATGTTTTTCAAACAGAACAAATCATTATAACACACGGCTAAGGAAAAGCTAAATAACTTTAAAGGTGCACAGAAGCAGCTGTCTTTCAAAGCTGCTGCTTTCAAACTACACTGAAAAATATGAGTTTCCTTTTCACTAGGTATTTAACATTGGCAATGGCAGACTTATTTGGGATGCAGTTGTATTTTTTTGCTTTCTTACATCTTAAAAACAGTATTGAAAAGCAAACTTTATTTTCTTATACACAGCCCAAGCAAGTAGGCTTTTGTACAAAAGATGTCAGGACATCTGGAGTACATCTGGAGTTATTTTTTCAGCACAGGATCAGTAATGGGTGACATATTTACTCCATTACCATGTAAAGATAGTTGCGCTGGCTTTGAACTACCTGTTGTGGTCTAGACTGGGTTGCCAGGAGCTCAGGGCAAAATAGCCCACCCTGGCTGCTATGTCCTGTGGGCGCGTCGCTCCTTCCCCTGAAACTCAATTTTTGTTCCCCGTTCAGTACCGTTCACTGTTCTGCATGTGATCTGGATGTTCAGTCAGAGATATCTTCAGGAAAATTCTTTAACTCTGACATGTACTCTGTGGGAGATATAACATGAATACTGTTGATAAGAGAAATTGTGATAGCTTCTGATTTTTATTGGAAGGCAACAGAAAAATAAAACAGGAGTTATAGAATTAAAATTACATCCAGATAGTTGGATATACAGATATATCATACGGCTCATATAAATTTCTCTTTTTGAAAATAATTCATACTGAACCAGTAGAGGGGTTTTAACACTATCCACATTTTCACAGAAGCCCTTCTGTAGCCTTATACAAAATGCGTCATTTACAGGAAATTAATTTCATCTTTGTAAGAATTGGGGTTTTTTTACAAGTGCAGACTTCTACTAATAACAGTATTTGGCATAGTTTGGCACTTTATAAATTCAGAGCACTGCATCACTTGAATCTTTAACTCCATTCTACCTCTATGATGAAAGTGTCAATATTCTCATTTGGCAAATGGAAGAATTGAAATAGAGCAACAAAATTGGTTACCCGGGATCACAAAGGCTATAGCTATAACGCAGTTAAACATATGGCTGCTGCTTGCACCAGCAAGGGCTGCTCCCAGGAACAGGGCGCTGTGGCACAGAAGCTGCAAATTCCATCCAGGACCTTGGGTAAACGTTGCTGCCTTAGCTAAGTACTTTGGGTATAATATTTTGAGTTATGCCTTTGGATGCATATGGCCACAGAGAATTAGTGGCAAAGTCAAGATGAAAAATTAGGATTTCCTTCTTCCAAACGCAGAGTCATTTCTCCAACCTCCCAAATAAATGACAAGTTAAAAAAATACAGTGTGTATTTTGCTGGACGTTTTGGTTTTCCAAGCTAAAACACACACAAGAGACAATGACTGCCAACACACACACACACACACACACAAAACACCTGTGCATGCATGCAAGAGTGCACTACAGACTGGAGTTAGCAGGAAGGCAAATAGAAATATTCTGTAGTAAAGGGTACATTGTGCTTTAAACTTTGAAACCAAAGAACTGCAAGAAGAGAAGGCTTCATTTAGTAAACATTGTCCAGCTGTTGATGCAAGTTTTTTCAGAGAGCTTAAGGAAAAAAAGTCCATACAAGGAAAAAAGAAGGCGTCTGAGCCCTCCCGTCCCTGATCCTACAGACGGATTTAGTGTTTGGTCACTGCCCTCTCTTTTTTCATTTGAATATTGTTGCCCCATGTCAGACTCCCAGGCTTAGCACCGCCTGTCACTTGGATTTTGTTTAGATTTCAGGTCCTGAGTCTGGGTCTAAATGTTTACTCCATGCAATACAAACTATAAAATGTGCAAACTCACTCATAAAAAGTGAGTTTTCCAACCAATATATTCATCAGAGGAAGAATCGTAACTATCCAACAAAGGTTTAATCTCCTAATGCCTGTAAGCAGAAGAGGATAATCCTGGACCCACTGAAGTTGAGTGCAAAAACTCCACTGAGTTAATTTGCCTCGAGAGCTGTTCATTTCTGCATGGCTGTATTCTTAAGAACAACCATTACTTCAAAACATGTTGAAAATCAATATTTTTGTAACTATATAGAATTTATTGTGTCGGTGTTATTAAGAACTAGACAAGAGTTGGAATTTAAAAACAAACAATTTTAAAACAGACAAATGGTGCTAATTTTTAACAGTGAGGATAATGAATCAAAATCCTACACGCAGTAATGGTTTCTCCTGCTCTGAAAACCTCCTAGATGAAGTCTGAAAGCAGCTCTGGAAGGTTCTCAGGTAAAACAAATACTCAGCTCAGTGCTACAGTAGTAGGCTAAATTTATCAATACATCGATACTAAAATACGGATGCTCATGTTAGGTAGTCCAGTAATCTCCTCCTGCACTGGCACTTGGGAATCACAGCAACACTTTCAAATTCAGAGAAACTGGGAGAGTTGCAATGTTCCGGTTTTACCTAGCTACAGAAATATTTCTAAATGGAAAAAATGGCTGAATTAGTAAATGCTTATTGGGGAAGACTATTTCTAAAATGCTCCTGGTGGTTAGCTGGTAGCTGTGGGACTTCAAAGCATTCCCTAGAAATACTTTTTTTGTCTGAGTAGGTTGTTGTCATTGACTTCACTAGGCAAAAATTTTAACCTAAATTTTCCAGAGAATAATGTTTCTAACAGCCTTTACTGAAGTGTTGCACAGATGTGAGCCATCTCACAAGTAATAAGTTTATTAACCGCATGTACAAGTTTGTACGTGATTGTTTTTGGAGGAGACATGACTAACTTCAGCACCCTAAGCCAAGCAGGGAACAGAGGGGCAAGCGAGTGGGGCCGCCTTGCTTTCAAGGCAAACTGGGGAATACAGGGATTATTTCTGCCTGCCTAGAAGCTTCAAGGAGAACACTTTTATTTAGACTATGAGGTCTTTCGGTGGCCAACGTGCAGTGCCCACATTTGTTTACAGAGCATGTCATAATTACAGCTGTTAAAATAATACCGCTGGAAAATGTTTTACTGATTCTTTTTTTTCCTGTTTGATTAGCCTTAGGGGATAACTCTTTGATAAATCAGTGCTCCTTCTTTGCTTTAGTAAAGCCCTGCCACAGAGCCTAGTGAGATGTGGGGAGAGGGGCTCGGTCCCTCTCCTTCCGCAGGGTCCGTGCCACCGGTGCTTCGGTGAAACCACTGGTGCTGCTATATGAGGAAATAAAACGGCAAACGTACTTTCCCCTTCTTCCATCTTTAGAAAAGCAAGGAGAACTCGTTGCAGAGGAAACAAACAGTGATTTCCATGAGTCAACCCCACAGGGTCTGGCAAGACTGCACATCTGTCAACATTTCCATCCACATGGAGGGTGGAAAAAGTCAGATCCTACCTTAGACTGAGGTAGGATCACTGCACCTACACAGAAGAAGTAATACTAACACACTTAACTGTCTTTTAATTTCTCCTTAGGAATAAAAGGGGTTTGAGTTTGTAAGATACAAGAAGCACGACAGGGAATCTGCCATTTTCCTTCTGTGCACAGGTAACTTCAAGCAAATTCTTTCTTCCTCCATGGTTCCAGTCAGGTCAGTCTCATTAGTGCCACCAAGGCACAGCAGTAAGGTAGGTGGCTTGCATTTGCTGCTGGTTATTTATTTACGTACTTTTACATTGATCTGTAAATACATCCGGGAGCACTTGCACCATCTGCTGCACATTTGTCAGTCACTGAATGGAGGGTGGACATCTGGGGATGTCACTGGGTTTTGTTGATTTTCCCCCATTAGAGCTACTGTTTCCTTTTTAAGCATGGTGTGAGCAAAGAGCCTGGCTGACTGTAGTGAAAAGGAGGGTGGATGTATGTGACACTACCTCCAAATCCTCTGGGTCTGAGTTTTCTCCCAAGTTTCCTTCCACTTCACAGAGCCCAGAGTATGAAAACAGCATGAAACGTAAAAAGATCAATCCTAGTGCTCCTTTGCAGTATGAATGGCAATATTAAGTGGTAATACGACACACTGACATGCCTCCCATGTGTCCAGGACATCGCGAAATCCCAGATTTGGGAAAAAACACATAATTTAATGTGTTCCCCTAAGTTCTGGTTTGGCAGCTATTGCACACCCACAGACGCAGATGGGGAATGCTGAGGCTGCCTGCCTGGGCTCCAGAACCAGAGCCAGAATATTCATTAATGCTCTTCAGAAAATCCCCTTTTTGTCACAAGTGAGTCAGCCTTACCTCCCCTTTGTCCTGTTTATCTGCTATCTGCACGCTCACAAATACACAACTTCTCACAAGTATGGTCTCCGGAATCACCAGCACTGTATTACCAAATATTCATGTTTAAACCCTGACTTCTGGGACAACTAAAAATAACAATAGATTGATTTTAACATAAAAGCTTCTGGCCTATTTGGAGCATTTCTATTTGGTTTATCTTTCCAAGAGAAGCCACTTAGTCTGAAATCTAAAGTTTGGAGGTCATTATCTGATTCCAGCTACTGGGGCACAAAAAAACCCACACTGATATCACAAGAGGTGAAATAATCACTGCTAACTCCCATTGTTTTCTGCTTCAGAGATACCCAGGTTTATGTATCCTGCTCAAGAGAAATGGCAAATGCCGCCGCAAGGACATCCCTGTGCTGGGAGGGGTAAGTGCAGGCATGAAGCGAAGGCGCTCGAGGCGTGCTCTGATGGCTCTGGCCAAAGGGGCAGCACTCTGAGGTGCTCAGTCCCTCTGGTTCTGAGGGCACATGGCCTTCACCCACCAAAAACATGGTTTGTGGGGCTGGAGCAAACTGATAGCGCATTCTAAACATTGCTACGGCTGTGCCTGATCATAAAAATTTGACTCAGTTGAAGCTGAAAAGTTACTTGAGTATAAGTAGGTTTGTATAGCACACATGCATACAAATTTTTCACATTTTCCAAGTAGTTTGCCAGATGGCACCCTGCTTAGAGATTCTGTCATTAAGTTTTTAAAAATCTTTTATTTCCTATGACTCATAGATTACAAGACACATAAGAAAAAGGCATGTTTCTTTACCATGATACTTGTCAAGCATTTTTCTGAACAGTAACTAAAAAAAAAAAAAATAAAAGCAGTGAAAGACACTGACCACACACATGTCAAAGGATGGATGAATGATCAAACCGATCTATTCATGGATTTTTTTTTTTAAGCAATAAAAATAAAAAACATGCTTATTGTACATCAACTTAAAATGGATCTTTGGTAACACTGCAGTTCAGTGTCTCTTGTAGTAGACATTGCTCAAGGTCACACCAGACAGAGGAATGGTTTGCCTAACACGCTCTGTACCGAATCATGTTATCCAGGAAGTTTTGTTTGCTTTGCTTTTAGCTCTACAATAGAACACCAAAAGGATTTCAGAATTAGCTTGTGGCCTACAAGCTTTGCTAGTGATAACAAGTTCATAGATTATCGTAGGCACTGTTCTTGAGCCAGTTGTTATCACTACGCTCTACAAATACGTTAGAATAACTGGGAAGGTTTCATGGAGTCACTGTGAACACCGTTGGGATCCTCCTCGGGGAGGGAGGGAAGGAAGACCTGTTTGCCCACCTTCCATGGGTTACTGCCACAGCCTACAGCTCCTGCTGCCACCAGGAAAACAAGCTAGGAACAGAGTGACTGCACATTAATTCAACACTGTAAATGCTATCGCACTCAGTTTTCTTTCAGAATTGTCTCTTGCATTTCATCTAGGGTAAATTGTCAATATTAGAAAACATTCAATTGCAACCAGTTCCCAAGAAATCCAAGAATAGCTTTTGGTTTTGATGTTTTTGTAACAGGAATGCAGATATTCCCTTACCTTCAAATTTTACTTTTCTATTTTCTTCGTGGAATTTTTCTCATCATTTTTCTGCTCTCAGCCTTGCTGCCTACAGGATGCTGGTAGAGATGAGATATACATCTTATCCTGGTGTCGTAAGCGAAATGAAAATAAATACTGCTCATCACTTGCTCTCAGCCTATTTTCTTTCTCATTCTGTTGCTCGTCAGTGTAATATAGCATTACAGCCATTTCTGCCCGTATGGGAGTCATGGACCGAATTTCCATTCTAAAATGGCTGTGAATTTCAAATTCATCCTATATGTGCACAACAGTTAGGAAAAGGACATTTGAACAATCATTCACAAGTGTTTTTCTGTAATGATTTAGGACCAAAAGAAATTAATTCGTATCACTACTCTATCTGGATTGTATTCCGTAGGACATAGGGTGGGGAAATCACATGATAGCTAGTTTCATGTTTTCATACGGGTCAGGGTTAGAGAGCAGGGTCATAGCACAAAACCAAAATGCTCAATACTATAGACAATTTAAAAGCTATGCTTGATTGGATGTACTGATATTTTAATTCAGTTCTTAAGGTTTCTAATTTTCTATTTGAATTGCAAAATAAGAATACAATAATGGGGTTTTGTTGATAACAGTTTCACAAACGACAGAGAATGGAATTTTTTTTTTTTTTTGCTCAAGGCAGAATGAGCAGGCCATTCTTTTGCTTGACCTCTGTATATCTGGAGAATATGTAAACATATTGAAACTTTGTTGTGTTCTACAGTGAGGGAATGAAGTGCATCGATTGCTTGCGATTATTAGCTGGAGTGGGATAAGCCTTCTCCTTATTATGCAGATTAGTGAAGCTCTCAGTTCCAACATATTGTACAGATGCAGGAGAGCAGCTGCTCTTACAGATGGCAAGTACACAGCTCCATTAGTATGTATCTATTGTCTGCTCTTGGCTTGTTCACAGGATGGAGAGGATGGGTAAAGAGGAATTGTTACACAGTGAAATGTAAAGGAGTACACACACTCTTAAAAATCCATACCCAAGAGACTATTTACACAGCAGGGCAGACAGCAATCAAATTAAAAACCTACCCTAAATAAGGACTTTCATATGTCACAATTAAGCTTCTATAGTTTTAAAATAGCCTAACCATTAAAATCAAGGAATAGAATTCAAATTTCACAACTAAGTGGTATTAAATAAAAATAAATTCTGTGAGGTTCATTGAAAATTTGGTCATGCATTTGGCCCATCCAAAGCTTTTTTTGACAGCACCTCCCCCCTCAAAAAACACCTCACTACCCCAAAGAACAAATCCTCGCTTATTTTGCATAACATAAAAGACAGAAAAGCAGAACTGTGCTTCATTTATTAAACTTTTCACCATCAGAATAAAGCATTTCATGCAATTTTTTGCATTAATGAGAGCTGAAGCAGCTAAATTTAAGTTAGTATAGACAGCATTGATTGTGCATCTATGTCAATTATTCTTTGCAAAAATGCTAAACAGAACATTAGTTAACCATGTGGTAATTTTTAATGTGGTGAACAATTCCTGATGAAAGATATAGCTACAGGCTGACTGCTGAAAATAGAGTCTAGTAAAGGACAATTATTTATAACACAGTCTGTGGTTGGATGCACAAATTATGGTTGTACCAGCAAGTTTTATGATATACTTAACATACAGTTTATTTTTATTTAGTACAGAGATGACTTAGAGTGGAAAAGGGTGGTAAGGTACAAACGAAGAAGATGGTAAACCCTAAATTACAGTCTCATTCCAATCTGAAATTCTGGGAAGCCAAAGATGCCTAACCAAGTGCAAGGGAAAGAATATATATAAAAATATATAAACAGACCATCAGGTCCATATAACATTTGGGAGGTACCTGTCCTTAGTGACAAGCCTTTCAGTCAAGGCAATCTCAAAAGATGACTTGCCTATGAGCAAAGTCACTTCTATCTGTTCTCGTGACATGCAGGGCCTGGAGTTCAGCTGCACGGTGGCTGGGCAAGGAGCTGCCCTTGCTGCCCTCCAGTGCTAAGTCTGGGGTCCTCTGTGTTCAGAGAGAAATGACTTGGTTTATTTTGACCATAGATTTTATAAGTAAAATACTAAAGGGTAAGACCAAAGCAAAGTGCCACTCGCTTTTCCCCTCCCCCCCCCAAGGTGGTGGAATTGCAATTAGTGATTTTATTTCCTTTTTGCTTGGAGACCTGCATCTTCATCCAGCTGCTGGGTGAAGCTGCTGTATTTGCTTGCATCCTTCATCTGAACTTCATCCAGAAAAAAACTTTGTTAAAAACATTGAGTGAGCATTCTGTTTCAAAAATGTAGTTGAATTTTTACAAGAATGTAAAAACACAAACATAAGCTATGAAAATGATAGAGGAAGAAACCTGTTTTGGGTTGGCCAAGAGCAGAATATTTTTCTCCCAGAAAACCAGAAAGTATAATTTAATTTTCTTAGTGGTTTGGTTTTTTCATGTGAATATAAGTAGCTTCAGGCAATCCAAATATGCATCTACTCTTCTAAGCTTGATCCCATCAAACTGCACATTCAGGGGGAGGTTGTTCTGCTTCCCTTGAAGTCTTATGTCCTAATCAGCTATAGATTTACTTAAGGAAGTTGGAGGTTTTGCTTGATAAGATGAAAATTTTCAGAAAGTTAAATAACAGATCTTTCCTTCTGAGAGCAATGATTTTGATTTCTGCCTAACAGAAGAGAGTAGCTACACCAGGACACCAGAGTGGCTTTCCTGCTCTTTCTGCTCCCAGACAGTCCAAAGACTGGAACTATGTCCAGGCACTCATGCTGTGCGATCTGAGTCTAAAATAAATTTAAAGCAGTTTTGAGCCTCTGGGCAAGGCAGATATGCAGAGCGTGGATGCTGAAGTCTCTTCAGACAACGAGTTGTGCGAGCATCACCATGTCAGGCAGCATCTCGGGCAGCCCCTATGGGAAACTCCGGTGTCTGGAGATCTATAGATTAGCAGTACATTCAAATTAATCTTGTATCTGGCCTCACAGATTAAATGGATACACTTGAAGGATTTCATTTTGAATGAGTCTTACAGGATTTGGGCTTAGATGAGAGCAGAATTTTTACTTTCCTCCCAAATGCATCCTGTGCATCTGACTCCGCAGCACGCAGCTCGGTCTGAGGGTGACCGTGCAATCCCATCAGTCCCCCTCTTCTTAAAGGCTATTGTTTCTGTGTTAATCCAGTCAAAAATAAATCCCCAATTATCAGGAATACTAATTTTATTCCTATAGTTTTGTTTTCATTATTAATGATAAAGATATATAAAGATGAGATAATCATCATACAAAGGTGACACATTGTTTGGGGAGAAAAAAACCTACCATAGGCTGCTTGGTTCCAAATATTTCCTAGGTGATTCATTTTCTTCTTCCCACCCGGTTCATTTTTTTTTTATCTTTGCTGGGCTGTTTTTTCATGTTAATAGCACGTAAAAGTCTGTGCTTTCTTCACAGCATGTAACTATAAATTCCAGTACAAAGTCCTGAGACCATTGCTTAATATAAAGAGAACATTCTTTTTCTGATACTTTTCTATTTGGTAATAACAAAATGTACAGATTACCCAAAACACATGAAGAAGAGAAATGCACTTCAAATTGTAAATTTGAGGGTTTTCCAACACTATTTGAGATGAAGATAATTTTGTCAAAACCCATTATGCCTTAAGAGATATTTGAATTGAATTTCAAGATTAAGTCTCCAGATGCCTTCAATATGAAAAAATTGAGAAAGGAAGAGATCTGTCTTTGTTTGTTATGAATTTAGAGGGCTTTAATTCAACCCATCTCCAATCCTAACAACCAGGACCATGTCCTAATTTTATCTTCTTACACTGTAGCTGGGTTCTGGTTTTAATTTCAATACTGTACTTCTAATATACCAGAGTCTATACCCACGTAGCACCACTTTCATTTGCAAATTTCTAACACTTATGGTCAGGACAGTAATGTTTAAGAATCAGGCAAGCATAGGAGAGGTACATTTTCAGCAGCACAGCACAAAAAGAGTAGCAGAATCTTTGCCCTTTGCTGTACTAAACCTGCTAAACACAAGGCAAAGTACAAGCAGAATTGGTTGTTATGGGTCTAGGAAATTAGAATCATTTTTCCTGGATTCTGTTGTTCTAAGAATCTGGAACCTGGTTTTTGAGATACAAAAGATGATACTACACATCTCTGTGGGATTTTTTTAATCAATTTTCTTGCCAAAAACAATTTGTGCAAAAAATAATCACCTAGATCCATATCATTATCCTATCGGGGAGATAGGGTAACAGGCTGCCAGTGAACAGGCAGTGCAAAACAGGGGACATAGAGACATCTTTTGCCAAAATCTCAACTCAGTGCTCTGGAATGACAGCCTGTGATAAAGTATTCTTTATTGATTTAAAATAAAAGGCTAATAAAATGGAAACCTTATAAAGTCATATCCCTTAAATATGAAATCCATAAATAACTAATTTGACAGGTATTTTAATGATAGTTAAATCATCATAACATCATGTTAAATATACACATGCATAAATACACTTTCTCACTTTATGTATGTAATAGTTCAGATATCGTTCAAGAGACCATGGAAAATACAGGGAATATTATTTTGGAAAGATAAAAGGCTTTTCTGATGTTGCTGAAACAAAAAAAACAGACCCACTTTGCATTCCTGTTTGTAAATCTGGGATATGCATACCCAACTTCCTGGGACTTACAGCTTTCCAGAAGACACCTTCATGTTGAAAGCCATGCATGAAGCAAAATTTGATGAGAAGGAGTTCAAGCTTTCTGAATTAAACTTGTTGGATTTTAAATGCTTGATATGTCCCCCACCAAAAAAAAAAAAACCACCAAAAAACAAAACCAAAAAAACCCAACCACAATCATTTCATTATGAGATTGTGTTTTTACAAAAACTAAAGCAAAGAACTTTAAAACCAACTTTTAATATGGGGAAGTCATGCCACACAAATGGTCATTATTTCCAATGTCACATGCAGCTTCTATGCTACTCTGAGGTTGGATGGGCTTTACAGACATTTGTGCTCCACGATGCAAGAATATGAAATCTTAAAGAGAAAGACCACAGTGTACTGTATTTTTTTCTTATTGAACTACTTTATACAGTAAAAACATACTTAATATGGAAAAAGGTGAGGGGGGGGGAAGCATCGTCATCCCCCTACAGGCTAACTTCAGACAAGAGCTGTTCTTTCAGAGGTTTTTCTAGCCTGTCTGTCTGTTATGTTCAGTCAATTAGGGTAAAATTTCTGGTCCAGGCTTAAATAATTTCAAACAGCATCCATCTAGCATAGAAAGTCACTGTCACAGGTATCATAATGGCCAATAATTTAGGGTTCATAGGAAGATGGAAATCTGACCTACATAATACACTCATCCATTTCTGGCACAATTAGTAGAGCTGACTGTAAATACTTTTCTCATACTTCAAAGCTTTTCCAAATTTCAGAATTTTTCCTGTTTCACACTAGAGAAAACAACTCAAATTCCTTTTTCAAAAAAGACAATAATTTCCCAGGCTTTTCAAAAACCTTGTTACTGGGGGATTCACATGAGATGGGGTAGAAGATGACTGAAGATTTCATGAGGAAAAAAATCGTCAAAAAAAACCTGAATATATATATTCTAGACTACTCGCTACATAAAAGTAACTTCTTGGGGCTGTGTATGATGAAAAGAACTTGTCCTTTCAGAGCGTCTCAGAAGAGGTTTAGTCAGAATTGATCTGGACGAACGAGGAGACCTCAAAACAGAGGTGTGATCTCCCAGCACAAGGCTCTGGTGCTTCAACTTTTAGCAGACCTGAAGACCAAAAGAGACTTCTCTGTGCTAGCGTAAATCTATTCTATTGATGGAAACAATTCACATAATTCAAGGGAACTGGAAAACAAAAAAGTACACCTAACAGCTGGGCCAAATTCTCCTCCTGAAATTAAAACCTCCTGCAGCTCTTCAAAAATTAGTCCTTATGTAACAAAACATGTTGTATCATGCATGATTTTCAGTGCAATGTTTCCATGCTGTATAAACCTTCTATTTCTACAACGCTTTTCCTGATGAGGTTAGTAAAATAATTTATGCTAAATAAATGAGAAAACAGAAAGGTCATAAATACATAAACTACAGGAGGGGGTTGCTGGTTTTGTTTTGTTTTCTTCCTCCAGACTACTGTATAAATCTCTAGATCTCAAGAATGCTTGAGAGAGATATATAGCAGACAACAACTGAGCTGAAGGTAGATGCCCTTAAGATTTCAGAACTCCTGTATTTTAAACAAATTACTTTCAAGACAAATCCTGTCTGAATAAATAGAAGTTTAGAGTTTAAAAAAATCTTTAACTGTGTCATCAGATGTCTTCAAATATAGATAATGGAAGTTTTTTTCTTAATAAAAAAAAATTTAGGAATTATGACCAAGATGGAAGAACCTAGCCCAAAACAGCCAAAATTTAGTAAATTCAGCTAATTTTATGTTTAAACAGCAATATTTTTAATAATATGACAGTCACAGCTGAAAGAAATCACAAATGATACAAAACATGTAAATGCTCAGTAGCAGGCTTTGCATCCTTGATTATTTAGCTTTTATTTATGGAACTTAACAGAGGGACTTCTGCTTGGAAAACAAACTCTTCTAAAGCCTGAAAAAATCATTTTTCAGGGTACCTCCATAACGGTTCCATTTTGCGTCAACCAGAATTTCAAAATTTAAGTAGTAACATGTATGACTCTAAGCTGATAAGCATCTCATAGTACATTTTGGCTACAAAAGCTGGAAGTACAAAGTACTTCTCTCTGCATGAGTGAAGCTTGAGTGAATAGATAAGCAGTAAAATATCTTCCTTATGAGGTAAAGAGTGGCCATTACTGCCTACCCTTAGCTGATATGTTTTCTTATGATTCCCACTATTCCCACTCTCAACGTAAAATAGAAAACGAAGATGATTCTAAGTGGGGAGATAATTCTTTAAAGTCACAGCTTTAATTCACAATTTGGTGTAAATATTAAAAAGGTCTATGCATGTTATAGTGAAAAAACAATATGATTATAGGTGATATGTGTGCCCATTAAACATTGCTTAAGTATATATATTTTTAAAATACTATAGGAAGTTTTTGATGTATTTAGGAGGACAGTTCTGCAACTAAGACTTGGGGCTGGAGCTCGGGAGATGGGAAGGTGAACAGGTATTTTCACCGCAATGTTATACCACAATCTCCTCTGGGGCCCCTATATATTGTTCTATTGCAAATAAACAATGCAATACTGAAAATCGGTCATAACAAATGGAGGTAATTTGTGCTTGTGTCTACTATGATCCCCTTTTAGCTCGGGTGAGTCCTCACAGACTTGTAGCTGCCAAGCATCAGGCTGCCGAGCAGGAGTCAAGACACCTCCACATGGCACCACCTGCCAAACTGCAAGACCAAGGTCTGTGACACCCTAGAAAGGGAGCTACTGAACAACAGAGGCCAGTCAGAAGAGAAAAATGAGGAAAATAAGCATTTATGCTCCCTGCCACCTGTATTTGTTGGAAGCCAAGAGTGGTTTCCACAAGGCACACTCGAGTTGCTGGGTACGGACAGACAAGCAGAGGAGGAGGAAGGTGGCACGAGACACCACCCACACCACCCAACTTTCCCTTCCCTTCCAGACCTGTGATTCTGCTATTTTTCCATGTACCATCTGCCCTCATCCGAGGCACATCCCACACAGGGTAATGCATAGCTCTTGGTCCAACCCTGCAAGCAGTAGTGTCTTCTCCCAAATCTTGCAGGCTCCCTGCATTTTCCTCTCTCTGAATAGAGGGGTTCAGCTTCCAGCAAGATTTCCCTTGAGAAGTAAAGCATTGCTAAGCACGAAACACTTCTTTCCCTCTTCTGTCAGTCAGCACTGCGGGTTCTCAGCAGTCAGACACCTGAATCCTACAAAAGAAGATGTGCCCGGAGCATGTTCTCTTTCCCAAACATTGTTTTTAAGACATCTGAAACAGCATACCTCTCATCTTGTCACCAGAAGTGAGCTCTCAGCTACTGAGAGCCTGCCTTTTCTCCTAACTTTAGAATATAGGTCATATAATAATTTTGAAATACCAAAAAAACGCTCTGCACAAATATTTCCTGCTCCAAACAGTTGTAACGTATCGGGAGAAATTCGGTCGTATGGGTTCCAAGAGCCAGACCATGTGCAAATTAGACAGTCCATCAACGTGACCTTGGTGCTGCGTATGTTACTGACTGGACAAATCAGGGATCGGTGACACCTGCTGATTTTACACCTGGGAAAGGAGACACATATAGAGAGATAAATATAGATATGGAATGATAAAGGAATGATATATAGATAGATATATATAATGATGTGGCCCTTAACAAGAGGTTGTTTTTCCACCTCCATCAGGACAAGCCTCTACAGAGACTTGCAGCACTTCCCTGAGCCAGCAGTCACAGATGTTTCTTCTGGGCTTGATAATGAGGCCTCGACTCTGTTTGCATCAATGTGTCTTCTTCAGTCATGATAGAATTCCCATCGAGGTCACATCGATACTAGTGGGGACTGCAGTTGCCTTAGAAATACCCAGAGTAAAGCTATATCAGAGCTTGACTCTAACTCCTCACCCAATCACACACATGCAGATGCTTGGGCAGGAGGGGGGGAGAAGCACGGACAGAACAGTATCATATAGCATATATTGTCACCACCCTTACTGAAAAGGATTTCTGACCATTTCAGTGAAAAAAGAGACACTTATACCAATAGCGTGATAAAACTATTTACAAGGTACTGCACTCTAAACAAGTCTCCTCTAACCTCTCCCATCAGAAGAGTTCAACTCGCTTAGAGTTTTAAGCCTGCAAGAGTAAATTGTCCCCTAAAATCTAGGGCCGTTACCCTTCTATATAAAGTTTATTTAAAATGCTTCTTCTAAGTGAAATGCTTCCACTTTGCTTGTGTGTGCTTTGCCTGCTTCATGTTTGCAATGAAGGTGTCATTCCCAATATCCTGAAAACCACCACAGACAAGTAGACCCATTAGTGTGTCAGAGAAGCTCCTTTACTTCTTTGTCTCACCCCCATACGTAATAATTTTGAGCCTCGTATCATATCACATCATACCGCATCATGTATGTATCTATTCAGAGGGTCAGCAACAGTAGGCACACAAATATTTCAGGGCCCATCATTGTTTGCTTGTTTGTTTTCCTAAAAGAGACAAAGGGGGAAAAAGTTATTTGTAGTGGGAGCAACACAATTGCTCAGCATATGTTCCTCTAGGTACAATATTAGGGACCTTTATGCACAAGTTACTAACTTAAAAATCTTGAAAACCACACCCAAATTAACTTCTACAGTTTAGCTCTTGATACGAAGGACCGACACAAAGCCCAGCTGCAAGATCAGTAACTGCCAGGGTATCATTAGTTTCTTGAAATGGCCGGAAAGAATTGATGATTTTGTGGGTACCATGCAAAAAGGAAGAATCCTGTTTGAATTACTCACATAACAGATGTTTGCTAGGATCCACAATGCAGCCTGCATACACAGTTATGCTAATTTGGCACTGTTTCCCTTCAAGTTAGCTCTGAGTCATTAGAACACGCAGCTAGTAGGTCCTTCTGTCTAACTAATAATTGCCTATTATTGATATTAATTAACATTTTTTGCACCTTCCCTCGGTTTTGACCTAGTATCTGTTGGTAGTCTAATCACAGTGGCCTATTAAAAGTCAAAATACAGAGGCCTATAGCAGTCACGAGCCATTTATCAAAAAGCAAACAAGGCCAATTAAACAGGCAGCCAGACAGTTGTCTTGATTTGCCGCTGACTGTTTCTTGATCACCATTATAAATTGCTAATCGGGCAGAAAGTGCTAAGCAGTGCATCTGCAGGGGGTGGTTATTGCTCATTCCCTGCCTGGTGACAGGTGAGGGAGGCTAGTGATGGTCTTATTGATGTGAACTGCCCATCAGTTGGTAGTTATTGTTAAAGTTCATGATGCTACAGCTGATCCTTTCCTGCTGAGAGTCAATCAAATTAATTAGTGCTAGAAATTCTTCTGTATTATTCTAACACAGAAGTACAGAAGGAACATACTGTAATTTAGTTCTAGAGGCACTGGGAAAAAAAATCTCCATGTATTACAGAGTGGGGGGATAAAAAAAAAAAAGAGGAAAAAATCAAATATTGCTTCTTCCATTATTTTATAATAAGGGCTGCGGCTAAAGGTTTTTATAGCCACAGATCAAGAGATCATAATAGAAGCATATTGACAGATTTTTTTCTGCAATACTCCAAGGACCTGGCTGTAGCAGGAAAATATATCAAAACCTTATCATCAGAGCTGAGATCTTCTGTGAAAAATCAATAAAGAGTTATACATGGTTTGAGTTTAAACAGTTCTCTGTAGTCATTTAAACATAGTGCATCTGTGCAGCTTTTTACCTCTGGAGACTGGGGTAGCCTAGCAACTGCAAGGCTTAAACCGATTAACTACAAATGAAGTACTGTACGCCTATCAAAGCAATTGCTCATGGTTGCCTTTGTTGCAGGGGCTGAGCTAATTGAACATGATACAGTATGAAGATAATTAACACCCATGAGTTTGTTAATTGCCTGTTAGCATTACAACACAGTCTCTGCATTTCTTTTTAACTTGTTCTTCTGCAGCATCTTCCTCCCTTAAAAGGGTGCAGGACTCATTTAGTTGGCAATGATATCTTATAGATTATTAACCCTTTTCAAAGGAAAAAAATAACCCACATGTAATGAAGCAAATGTATGCTCTTGTCAAACACAAACTCCCACTTAGTCCAAGCAATTTACAGGGAGAAGAAATTTGGTTTACATAGACTGTACAAAATATGTTTATTTTCAGGGCTAATTTATTTCAAGCAATTTAGCCATTATGAATGCTTTAAAATATCTTTTGTGGGCTGCTTTTATGACTCAGCTGCTTTGCCTTCTAAGCTGAACGATAAATGTCTTTTAGGGTTGGAATATTAATTGAAGGCAGCATCTGGTCAGCAGCTGACCTCCCATACTTGTCTTTGTTGACTACCCAGTTAAAACTAACAGCTTATTTGCTTTATTTACCAGCTTCTCGTCCCATTCTGGGGCTGGAGGGCTAAGCTAAATTTTATTTATGCCAAAAGGTAGGGCCAAATAATATAAAATAAAATTGATTTTCCACAATCTATTAATCTGAAATAGATTTAATCTGAGAAAATTCCTTTTAAATTGGTTATTGTGCTTGGGAAAGTATTTCCTTTATTATACTATCTTCTGAATTTGTGAAGAATGCATATGAAAGCTCATAAAGACAATGTAATGCATGCCGTAAAATTATATAGGACATTTCCTTATAAGGAGGCAATGCTTAAAGCAAAGCAAAATATAAGGAAAATAGACAAAAATAGTAGCAATTGGTTGCCATGCAAGCCTCTGATGTTTAAGCTCTACTTTTCCAACACTGAATGAAAATGCCTTGGTTGTGTCACAGTTGTTTAGAGTAGATTTTCTGAAATTATCTCGGGTTTCTGAGCTGTTACTGTCATAGTTAATACTTGCAGAGAAGCTGCTCCCTTGAGAAACACTACTAGTGCCCAATTACAAGTTCCATCATCAATCATAAGTATTATTTATTCAGCAAAATGAATTGCTAATTAATAACTGATGAGCATTATGGCCTTGAAGTCTGTAACACTATTAATTACCTTGGCAATTGGGATTCTGTCGGTGAAGGACTACCAAGCACATTTTCTCAACAATTAGTACAGCAAGATTACAAGGTGCATACCTGCTATGATAACAAGGGGATGATGATCTCTAAGGCTTTTAGAGAGCCATGCAGTGTCCGCGAAGAATAAACAAGATTACAGCTCTACTGCACCGGACTGTATCTTTAAAATTGTTCAGTGACAAGGAGAAAACTATTTTGTACAGTGTGTCGACTGGAAGATTTGGCATCGCATCCTAAAATGAGCGTTCCTGCGTAGAAGCAATGTGGTAGCAGTATGCTCAGGGTAACGCTGCTGCCTTCTGCTTGATACCCCATGGCTGTTTGGCTGGTGCGGTGCGCTGTGATTAGTACACTGACCTGTGACTTTAAACCTCTAGCAACTGCTACCTACATGGTCTCATAGTGGTTGCACATTAACATCACTGTAAAACTGAATATTTAATGAGAAAGGAACACAATCTACAAAAAGAGCAGCTTTTTCAGTGACTTTGGTATTCACAATGCTGACGCTAATGTTGCTCTACAAGTTGATGATTTACTCCCAGTCCTCCTCCCAGCCATCTTCTGCTTTCTCTTCTACTCCTGTGCCACCTTGTTTGAGTATAAATTCCTTGGGACAGAGACTGATTTATATTTCTCTGTAAACTGTCCAGAACATCTATGGAGCTGTGCAAACAACTTGAATGTTGCCCAAGAAACTGCAAGACTAAGATCAGCTCCTGCCACAACACCAAAATTTGTTTTCTGATTGTCAATAAAAAAGTTAAGTTATTGCAAGAGCTCAGCTAAGCTCCTAGACTATGTGATAGCTGCACAGTGATAAAGACCAAAATTATTATTGTGGAACACAGAGGACTCTAATGTGGTGTATGTACTATAAAAACACAATTTCCAGCTGCAATACAAAAGCAAAGTCCTATATGAAAGCCATCATATTTGCATCTGTTTTCTTTAAAGTGCTGAAACAGGCTAGAGGATGTTGGAAACACGTGCTAGGTCTACCTTTTCTGTACCGCTTTGATAGCAGGCTGGTGGCCAGTCCCCGTTGTCATTTTAACTCCTTACCCTAAGGCTAAATTTTGCCTTCATCAAACAATAAAACCAACAGCAGTTTTTGTGCCATGCAGCAAGGAGACGTCTGCCATCCCATCAAGAGGAGCATATTTGCTGCAGTTATCCAGCATGAAGCTGGTAATGTACACTCATAATGGCGAGGTAATCAACTTTGTTGGAAATCTCAATGTACTGGACGATTTTCAAATAGCAAAGCAAAAGCCCTCTAACTCGGTCCTGTTCATCACTGCAACTATCTTTATGGGAAACTTTCCACTATTTGAGCCTAGGTAGTACGTTTCCGATTTGTGTATGTGAAGTGAAAAAGAATAAATATGCTTTTTCCTGAAAAATTACACAATGACAGCAATGATCTCCCTGATCTTTGTAAAGAGAAATCTCCTCATCTCCCATGGATGGCTTACACATAGACAATTTTATTTGGAGACAGGGGACTTTACCTTTGCTTCCTAAACCCAACAGTTTCTACTGAATGTCAAACTACTTTTTGTCTCTGTATTGGCTAGCTGTAAAAATCAAACAAAATCCTTTGTCTAAGGATTCTCTTTTTAAAAACAAATATGAAAAGTAGAATATGGAGAAAAAGTTTCTTGCTCATGACAACTGCCTTCATGTGAAATGCAACACATTACACCTAACTGTAAATGCTATCAGTTTTCCTTTGGTCCTACTAATTGTTAAGTCTGCTTGGATCAGTTTTTCTTACCTTGAATTTTGTGAAGAAAAGGGAGGAGAGTGCCCTGTGCTCCGGAATAAGACCATCACCTCACAGACCACCACCATTCCCAACTCAGCAATTTGGGAATCAACTGATTTGGAAAGGCTTCGCTAGAGGAAATCTTTGATCATCGTATGTTCATTTTCTTTTGTGCTGTGATGTAAAACAACCCAGGTAAAGAAGAGGCGACTTCACTGGTTGAGGGTATGAACACAGCCTGTGCCAGGTTTTGTTCCCTCTACCCAGAACAGTCCTTCACTATTTTTTTGGCAGGCTCTATGCTGTCTGACACCCTGACATATCCTCACATCATGACAGCATACCATAAAAACAGAAGTCTGGAAGTAAAACAGCTTTAACAATATTTTGCCACCTGGCTTCATTTGTTTTAACTTGGGATCTGGAGAGAGAGGGGGGCCTTGGCTGTGATCTCCTGGGATCGCGCCCAAACCTGGGGCCACTGCCGGGAAGTTTCACCAGCCGAGTCCCAGCCCCAGTCCCAGCCTGACGCACAGCACCTCTGTGCCTACAGGTCCTGAGGCCTCCTGAATGGGCCAGGTCCCTTCTGCTAGCAGTAGTGTGCCTATCTCACAAAGGAAATTAAATATGTATATATATGTGTGTGTATGTGTGCTATGTATCTCTCTATATATGTATGTGTGTTTTGGAGTGTGCCACCAAGTCCTGAACAGCAGCTACTGATGGAGCAGGTGGCGTCCAGCGCACATCAAACAGCGACCGTGTTGCTGCGTTCGCTGCATGGGAGCACACAGGTCCTTTGCTGCGGGGGGGCTGGTGCGTGGCTTGGGGCAGGGGCGCGCTGGAGAGACTGGCTCTGTGAAGTCTGTGGGGTAGGCGCTGCACCAGAGCGTCCTCCGTGTGAAACGCCACAGGCTGAGCCCCAGCCTTGAGCAATAAAACGAACCAGTCCCCAACAGTTACCTGGAGGACCAAGGCTCCCAGCACAGACCACAAAGACCAGATATGCACTCTTTCACTCCTAAAACAGAGCACGCGCCTTTGCTAGGAGAGAGTCCTGAAATGCAGTAAGGGAACTACCACAGAGTTGGCTCAGGCAAAGCTGTCCTCAAGCCAAATCACTCTAAAGCATCATTATCTTTTCAGAAAACTATGTTTGAGCGGTGCCAACAGGAACCCTGGAACCCATAAACACGCTCAAGATACAAAAAGCTGTGATACATTTTCGCCAATAACAAAAAAATTTTTTTTTTTACTCATTACTAAATATTGTAGGAATCTGTAAGTTGATTGCTAGAAAATGCTGTACAATACTCTGGGACAACATTGCTTGAAAAGATGAAGTGTTTTTGCTCTGCCTCCAGTTGTACTTCCTTTGGATAAAGGGAAGGAATCATTTAAGATGTGGGTTACGTTATTTGTAAAGCTCAATCCTGGAAATATCCATGTCTGGAGAAAAAGCCTGTGTTGAGTTTTGCATTTCATTTTGAGAAACTTCTGTAGACAGCTCAAACCCCAGGAAGCATGTAAAGCTCACAGTCAGAATTGCAGAATAAAGGATCGCATTTTACGAATAATACCTATTACAAATGTTAAAGCTGATAGAGCTTATATTTTGTTTCTTTCAATTCCTGGCCAGTGCAGCATATAAACTAATCATGAGTGTTCAGATTAATACCTATTCCATATTTCATAAAACATAAGATAGCAGATTTTCTATTCCCTGATTGAAGTCAAAATAAAAAAGACAAACAGCAAAATCGCCTCCCAGTAAAATCACTCATTTGTTCAATTTCATCAAGCTGGTATTTGGTCCTCCAGAGACGTGCTCATCTCTAGAGAGTTCTTTTAAGAAGTTACCAAGGAAGTTAATGGAAGACTGAAGCTAATGGCACACTCCAGGGAAAAGAAACTGGAAAATTGTGTTCTAAAAAGCAGCATGAGCTGTTTGAGACATGTGTTGCAGAAGCCTTCAGCTCTCGTGTATGACTAGCAAACACGTTTCACTGTGAATTTTCATTCCCTTCTTCAATCAACTTTCTTCTTGCCAAATTCCTCTTCCTTTTAAGCTATTTGTAGCAATGTGTTTATTTGGATTCAACAGTGTGTCTACTTAGCACTGTTTACAATAAAGATCTGGTTTTAAAATAATTTGTATTATATTATAGACAGTAGGGCAGTTTGCAGTACTAGTCTAATGTACGGGCTCAAAATTATAATTGTTGCCAAAAAGGAACATAAAGTCAAAGAGACTTTACAAAAGTGAATTTCTCATTTCCACTTATGGTCTTTGTAGCTCGGGATTTTGTATAAGATCATTTTGATGAATTAAGCACACAACTTAAAGCTTTCAGGGTAGAGAGACTACAGCTTCCATTGTGAGCAGCAGCAAACTCAGATGAGAACATATTTTTATGAAGAGAATGTGAAGCAAACAGCCTACAGTTTGTTGAGCCCTGTACTGAACTGCTGAAGAGAAAAATTAAGAGAACATAAAGGAAATAAGATGGAGTGCTGAATATCCAAAAATTGAGTAAAGCTTATTTTATAACTAAAACTTAGTGTAGAACAATAGCGTGGAATGGAGACAGTAATGGAGAAAGTGACAAAAGAATCCAGAACTCTAACAATTAATTGTACAAAACAGTTACTAAAATAGAAGCACTTTTCTAGGAAGAGGCAGGGTAGAGGAGGGTGGGGAAAATATTTCATAGAGGAATACACAATCCTGAAGGGAACAGAAATGAGATTTTACAAGGCTGTTTGAGCTTATGTCAAACACAAGAACAAAGGAGCATAAACTAAAGCTAAGGGAAGGGTCAGACCCTCAAGGAATTTAGGCAGAATTTCTTTAGATAGGGAGTAGTGAATATATAGAATAAAAGGCAAAGGGCAGCAATAGAGGAAAAAAATAACTCAAAACTATTTCAACTGGTTATAAAACAGAACCAGAACTCTAAAAACAGTAAGAAGCATTATGGAGCAAAATTGCTAACAGAGGAAAGAGAGGTAAATGGTCGGGCTTGTTTCCTTCAAGGCTTATTTTCTATTTTTCTCCCTCACAAATGCAAGGCAAATGCTGCAGAAGCCCCACGTGACAAAGAAATACTCCATCTCATCAACAGCAGGACTTCTGGCCAGCCAGATCCTGGTGACTTTGCGTTCTTACTCGAGTACATGCTTATCCCACCTTTATTGAAAATTGAAGCCCTCAGACCCCCATCAAGCTGCCAGCTACCTCCAAAGCCACCCAAAATCCATAGACGCCTTCCATTTTCAACCCTAATTTTTGGAATGTCCCTAGAAAGTCTGTTTCCAGGCAGATCCTGACAACCTTAACAAGCTGGGAAGCCTATAGCCTGTCTCTTCCTATTGCTTATTGGGATCCACAAACAAGTTTTTCTTCTGTTTACATCACCATGAGCTTGCAGCAGACCCAGAAGATGCAAGTCACACACGAAATGCAAAGGGAGGAGGCAGTAGCATTACTTCTCAAGGAAGACACCAAAGCAGGGAATGAAACTCAGGTTTTGCTGCTCCCAGTGGGTGCCTGGCCCGTGGGCTATTTGGGTTTATTCTTGCCACTGTCCAGCCCAAGAAATTTAAGTTCTTCTCGACAAACTTGAGGAGTTTCTACCAGGGAGTTCCTGCATTCAAACCCCCCTTGAGTTAGGAGCATTCCTGGAGAACAAGATGCCACCCTGAACCTCTCCCACAGGAAGGTTTTTAGGGAGACAGGTTCCCACATGCTGAGTGAGCACAACGGACACTGAGCTTTCACAAAATGGGACACCATCACCTTGCTCAGGCGCACCTGGGGAGGAAGGCTTTCCTGCTTTCCTTCCAACCTGGCTCGAGAAGAATGGTGGCTGTTTCCTGGAAAGTTTTTCTGTGTCCAAAGCAAAAGACAAGCACCCCTGGGACGCCATGCCTGTGGGCTAGAGAGGGTGGGAAGGGAGTCAGCCCCACTGGTGCAGGCTGCCAGGTCAGCTGAGCTGCGGAGGTGCCTCAATGGGTACCACTGCCGCGGCGCAGCGCGGCACAGCACGCCCAGCATCCTGCACAGGGCTCCTACAGCCCACTCGGGGCTGGCTGTGGTGATGCACTGACATTTAGGGATAAGACACGTTGCTGTTCTGGTCCTCACTCCAAACGGAGATCTAGCTCTTTAGACCAAAATCCCCATTAGGTGTTTACGCATCTCGCTCCCAACAATTTCAACAGGGCTGAGTGGCCAAAGCCGCTTTCACACTCAAGGTTTAAGCAAATTATGCCTGTAAACGATACCTGTGAAACAGTAAAACAACTGATAAGGTGTATACTTCAGTCTCCTTCTTCTGGAGCTTCCTCGGCTGCATGCCTGAAAACATTTTGCCCAGGCTAAACAATCTACAGGCAGCAGTTTGCACGGCTCCCCATGGACAATCACTCAGCAGCCTAATATATTTCAGTAATGATTTTTTCCTAAGATTCAGCTTAAATTTTCTCTTGCTTAATTTCACCCCATCACTCTTAGTTATACCTTCCTGTACCATCCTAACTATTCTGCCTCTCTCTTTTTTTGGAGTTCAGGCTCCCTTCAAACTTATCTGTGTTTCCCATCAATCATCTTCTAGCAAAGTCACAGATATGGCACTTAGCTTTTTTTTAATCTTTCCTCATCATTTGGTCCCTTCTGCTCTGATTGCTTTGTCGCTCCTCTCACCTTCTCAACAGTTTGTCAATATTTTCATAACGATGCATTTTCCAGGATTTCATGCGATATTGCAGGTGTGGCCTGAGACTGACACCTACCAAGTCTATTGCCACTCTAATGTAATGTCCTTATACATAAAAGCCCAAACTGTATCGATTGCCTTTATTTCTGCCCTCGCATTCCCAATTCACTAAAGAATAGAGCACCAGCAATAAATACTGTGGGTTGTAGGACCCAGTTTTCAGGAGGCCCCTGCTTCAGCTATGACACCAGCTTGCAAAAAAGCCAGCACCAAGTTGTTTCCAAATCTGGTCTTTGTCTGCAAGCCTGCTGGGAGTGTGGTCCCAAATGAAAGCAATAAATGCTTAAGAAAAACAAATAAATTGGTTTTGAGCTTTTTCAGAAAATTGTCTGGAGCATCATCACGCCAGCTGAATTCAGTCGGACAGTCCTGAGCAACCCGGTGCAGCCCCAAAGACCCTTCAGCCGTGGCGCACAAAGCGGTGACATTTTCACGTAGGGAACCTTGTGCAAAAGGGAAGGTCCGCTTGAAAAACTTCAGGGGTTGCTGTGGATTTTGTTTTTTCACTCGGGAGGCTGGAGCTGGAGTACATAAAGGGCAAACCTGTCATCTGTTAAACAAAAGGCCTAGGGAAAGCCAAGCCAAGCCTCTGAATCACAGCGATGCCAAAAGCCCCCTGCTCCGCGGAGCCCTGCCAGACCGCTACCAGCTCACACACAGCCCTAGCACACCTACAAGCACAGGGAGACTGCCCAGCCTGTTCCTCATCATAGAGAAAAAGAATTGTATTCCCATCAACACAACTTTAATAAAATTACCCCATTTTATGCACTGCGACACAATAAATTTTATTTTCAGGAAGTTTTGACAAATCTCTCTTTATATTGATAACTTCTTTGAGGAATTCATTCTCTGACTCTCTTTTCTCTACATGTAGCTTAAAAAATAACGTTTACCATGTAACCACATAATATGCAATGTGTCTCCTGGGAGGTAGCGCTCATATAATTCGACTAAAAAGAAGTGAAAAGATAAACTTTAGTGCTTACCACGGTTCAGGCAGTAAAGTGCTAACACCCTGCTCATCAGGTATTCATGTGAACCATAAGACCGTAACTTCATGGGGAGATACTACATTCAGTAATTGTTTAGAGAAGAAAAAAAAAAAAGGAACATTTAAGCTCCTTGCCCTTAAATTAGCCCAGACCTGAGTAGTTGCACCTGAAATGAGTTAGCAGGTAATCCTGACTCCTCCCTGTAAAAGGAAAAGAAGCAAGTGAGCACCCAGCCATGGTTCCTTCACGCAGCTTTCAGAGCTACATATAATCATCTGTTTCTTCATATTTTGGTCCTTTCCCAAAGACTTAACCCTCAGAGCCCGATCATCTTAACTAAAATCTCTGTAATTGCATTTGCTATTCACTTCAGTAATGCCCAAGTGATCAAAATCAGGTCTATAGACTTGCCTTACTTCATACTGAATGAAAGAAGAGGCAGTGTGTATTAGCACCAACTTAGTGGAAGACATTAAGAAGAAAAATTTCCTTTCACACCTTTACTTAATTTAGTTTGTTTAAGTTTTACCCACATGCAAAGCCCTGGTAAGACAGACTGTGGGTGTAAGACAGTCGTGGAGAGTGAATTTCCATGCCTAAACGAGTTACTGCTCATTAGGTGAGCAGCATTACTTCTACATGCTCTTAACCTATAGTAATTACAAAATTGAACATGTGAGTTTAAACCATTCATTTTGGTTCACCCAAGGGACAGTGCCGGGCCACATAAATTCCTGAAACACAAGGTACTAAAAACAAAAATGACTTGGTGAGTGTCCCTTCCTCCAGCCCGCCTGTCATTTGCATTTGTTTGTGCAAATCCCAAGGCAGTTACAAATTTCAGAGATTAGCTGTTCTCCTGAAAAATGGTAGGGAAGAAAAGTAACCTGCAGAGAAGTATGGTCAGGGCTGGCATGAGGTGGGACAGCACAGCTGATCTCAACTAGCCAGGAATGATGCAGCAGCACTCTGTTGGTATCTCTTTGGGTCAAACCTAGATATTGCATGTATAGCTGGTTTGGGTTACAACATGGAAAAGCAAAACCATTTACTTCATAAGCCAAATTTCTAGAAGATTGTTGCCACACCCGTTCAAAATAATGGTCCATCTAATGCAGAGGAGGGGGATTCCTACCAAAGCTTCAAGTTTTTTAGAGCAAATGCAAGAAGCCCATGGCAGGCAAACAGAATAAATGTACATAGGAGAGATCGTTTCCTGGAGCCTCTTGATTATTCGTTTGCTTAAACCCTGAAGCCTGAGAACTTAGTTCCCCCTAAAGCCATGTACACTTTATCTAAGGTAACTCAGAAAAGACTATGTAAACGTCTAACTCTTTTTCAAGATTCACTAGCTACTTGGCTTGGACTGCACCTCATTGCAATAAGCCTTTTAAGATGAGTTCAGATACCTCCTTTTTTAGGCTGAAATGTGCATTTTATCCATTTAATTGATTGTCCTTTTATTCAGTTGTCATGAGAAGAGGCAAAGTGGTTCTGGATTTACCTTCTCAATAGCATCTGTTACCCGTTGTACCTCTGTCATGTCCCTTCTTGTTTATCTTCATCTAAATTAAATAGTCCAAATCTTTTCACTCTCCCTTCATTCAGAAGTCTTTTCACATCTCCACAAATTTCCATCATCCCAGTACAAGCTCTGTTATTCCTGCTATTTCCTTTCTGAGTCAGAGTAATGAGAACTGAACACAAAGAAAGGTTTTTATAATAACGTCATTCTAATATTCTCATGTTATTTTGCTCTCCAGACTGATACCTTTCATTTGATTTTTAACCACTGCAAGGCACAGAGGGGAGCCTTTCACTGGGCTGTCCAGGTTGATGCCCACATCTCTTTCACGAGTGGTTATGGTGAATTGCGAATCAGTAATGTGATCCAGATTTTCCCTCATAATCTCTGCCATCTCTGCTGATGCTGAGTGCCCCGGAGCCTCTGCTTATTCATTCTGTCAGACCAAAGAAGCTGGTTGCATTTACTACTTTCCTAAGGCCAAGCCCCAAGGATTTTAGTCCTTATATTAAATCAAACTTGTCCTGAAGGCAGTGGGAGTTTGCCAGAGCACAAAGACTGAGTCAAACTCAGTCCTTCAAACTCAGAGCAGCTCAGACCTTGTTCATAACGAGCACTGAGGGGCCAGAAGGTCAGAAGAGTGGGAGAAACTGTAATTGCAGAACATTTATTGTCAAATCATCAGCGTGGTATCTCCGTACCTTGCAAATCCTCCCCCCGCAAGCCCTTCGCTTCTGTTGTGCTGGTTTTGAAAAGTGAGACTGCAGAAAGCTTTAGAGATAGCAAAAGCCCTCCCCCGTGCCGGTCCCCTTGGCTGAGCTGGCGAGCAGCACGGCTCCGGCCCCACGCACTGACTCGGTAATGCAGCCCGGGGTGGCTTCGCGGGGGCCTCGCTCCTTGCCCTAGCGCCCTTCACAAGTGCTATGTTCTGTTTCCCATGACCTAAAATTAGTCACAGGTTTGCCATTCGTTACAAGCAACCTATGGCTTATTGCATTTGAGAATACGGACTTCCCTTAGCAAGCATTTCTGGCAACTGCGCCCTCTCTTGCTCAGGCTGGTAAGCGGCACACCTCTGGCCAGATGTGCTGAGGGGCTGCTCGGTCTAGAGGCACCAGGGCAGAGAGCAGGTCACGCTGGCAGGATTTGGCCCCAGAAACAGCCCCAGCAGCACATCCTCAGTCACGGCAGCGCTGACAACACATGGCAGCAGAAGTCAGTGCCAATGACTACAGGAATGTCCCGCTGAGGCAGTGGGGTTTGGTACAATTAAAACTGCCTTCCCAGCCGGTGGCGAACCCCCAGATGCAACATCTGCGACGAGTCATTGCATTCGTCCACTCAACCTGCCTGTGCCAGAGACCTGCACTGGCACACGCTGACCACCTTGAATTTGTGAAGAGACAAATGTATTGGCGGGTATTTTGAATGACCCACCAAAAATTTGCTCAGTTCTCCTAATTTTATATACTTCTAGGCATGTATGGACTCGTATATTAGCTTCTTCTTGTAACCTAAGAGAAGCAATAGGATTTTATTGACTGTTACAAAAATATATTTGTATGTGTTTATATAGCAGATACTTGTATGCGTTGTTAGGCACTGAGCCACTTTGTCACTACCTGTTATTAAAATAAAATTTAATAATCTGTATCCATCAGCTGTAGCCACCATTGACCAACAGGGACCATCTCTCAGTCATCATGCATTTCTAGCATAATGAGTATATTTGTACAAAATACACAATGGGCATTTCAATTCCTAATACCACTGTCCCTGTGCCATTTGCATTTGTTATTTGTCTTCATGAACATTTCCAGAACTAGGCGAGAAAATAAAATATTTATTTTTCTTCAGGAATTTGAGTGAGTTGTTGGACAGCGGATGGCAGGATATCTTCATGATCCAGCCTTTCACATGACAGACTTGCACAACATCTAATAATAATAACAAAACAAAACTAGACCAAAAGAGAAAGGGAAGAAGACGGTGCGGGCATCCTGCCACTCTTTCTGCTAGGCAAAGCCAGACGGGCTGAAACATGTTGCTGAGTTAGTATTATAACATCAGTTTAAAAATCATCTCATATTAGGCCTGACTTCTGAAAAAGGAAACATGAGAAGACCAGAAAAAGATAGAAAATCAGTGTTCTACTTCTCCAGTTTAGGTATCTTGCTTTTTTTGGATGGTCTTGTTTTCCTGATGTTTTCACTTGGCTTTTCTTTGGAATATACTTGTTCTTTTGCACAGCCATGAGGAGAAGACGAAACATTTTCTGAAACAGGATGCCATTGTCAGGGTGACTCGGTGGTGCCTCAGGCCCTAGAAGTAGTTAATTCATGCGGTTTTTTAACTCCATTTCAAGCTGATGGTCATATACTGTGCATAAAAGTTGTAGGGAACTACATTGGTCACAACATGCTGAAGAAAAGCAGCATCTATTAATTCAGATGCTTTATGACTTTCTATAATAGAACAGGACATGAGAGCAATTAAAGTATTAACCCATAGCAACCCTGGTTGGATTTTGGGCTTAGTACAGAAGAAAATCTCAACTGAATGACAAACATGGATTATTTAAAAGTCTGTGAGATACCACAGATATATCTATTTTGCCAAGCAAAATGCAGCATTAGTCTCAGTTACTGACAAGGTTATCTCACTAGCTTTTTATTAGCTTGAGGTACTACTAGGTGCAAATCAGTGTTCTGGGGAACCTTCATGTTGCATAAACAACACACACAAAAAGCTGCTTGTCAGCCACACCAGAGAAAACTACCCAAAAGCAATTCTATACCTGAGAATTAAAACAACAAGCAGAGAGCAATGGATTAGATCTTAACCCAAACACACAGCCCAAGACCACAGTTAGGTTGGGGCAGAGGAGACAAAGATTTCCTCTAGATCTTGGGCACAGGCAGTCCCTGCACCAACTTACCTTCCACTCACCACCCTCAGCTGAGCCTGTTGGAAGGGTACGTCTTGTGAGATAACGAACAGCTAAATTAGATTGAGATTTGGCCTTAAGAAATCCATTCCAGGCACAGATCCATTCTTCCCCAAAGTATTTTGACTACTGGCAGGGCTTTAGGAGTACCCTATGTGATGCGCAAGCACCTGTATTTCTCTCTTCTCGCGCCCAGATTTGGGCTGTGGCACCCTGAATACAGCAGCAGACAGCAAAGGGTTAAACTCATGTGTGTTATGTGAGATTAAGATTAAAAATCGTTGAATTGCTAAGTTATTTTTTACCAGGTCTTTTCGTATTGTGCAAGAAAAGGGGGTTTGGGAAACAACTAAAATAGTTCTGCTAAAGGCTAACAGAGAAAGGATACAAAAATGAGGTTGAAAGTAATAGGCCTATAAATCTGACATCCAGTGCCCTGGTCTTGCAATGCGATCTGCACCTGCAACGAGAGCGATTGATTTCAGCAGGTCCCGCACCTACCCAGGCGCCTGTCACACACCGCCCCTGGCAGGGCTGGGGCTTGCGCTGCGGCAACAACAACACGGCATTGTTTGGAACAACTTAAACGCATGCTGTGCAAGAGGGAGTGCGTATTTCCAAAGTCCTTTTTGCAAGAAAGCATTCCCATGCACCCTTTAGATTTCCTATATTTTCGTAATGCATGTGCTGTTGCCTCACCATCACCATTTCCTCTGGAGCATCTATTTATGCACCGCACAATGAATGGGTCTTGCTCAAACACAGGAGCGTACTCCTGTCTCTCGACAAAGTTGCCAAAAACTTTCTTTGAAGTTTATTGAATAACATTTCTAAATAACATTTACTAGTCATCTGGATAACTGAATCAGATCACTTGCACAATTGGCTGCTTCAATAGTAAAATAGCTGAGATTTTTTTTTCCTTGCTTTTTAAAATTATGCAAAGTACTATGATGAGCTGCAGTTTTCTAATAGCATCAATAGGTGGTGCTACCAATTTCCATAATGGTCCACTATAATTTCAGTTGGGAAAGAAAAGATGAGTTATTGGCGTGATATTTACATTTTCAAAAGCTGCAATACGC